>NC_092460.1:26180722-27380722 GCF_047495875.1 Pithys albifrons albifrons | reverse complement strand
TGTGGATAACTGGAAATTGAAAAAGGATTTTGGGGATCTGCTCTGTGAGATAATGGGAAACATGCCTGTGTGCCTGGTAATTGTCTATAGCCCTGCATTCCTGGTAGCAAGGAACATGCTCTAATACCTCTAGTATTTTTCCACTGTTCCAGGATTTTTGTTGATTTCTTTTTTTCCCCTACTGGATGTCAAGACCTGTGCTTTTTTTCTCCTTTTACGGATAAAGCCTGCGATGCTCGCTGAGGCATAACAAGGGAAGGTTGTGGATGCTGATGCAGGGGTGGACATGAAAAGGATGTGCTGAGTTCTCCTTCAGAAACAGGATAGCAGGGAAAGAAAAAGATTGTCCATAGTCTTTATTCAGGGAGAGTATAAGGGATTCTTAGGAAATGTGGTTTTTAGTAATTTTATAGCATGGAAAAGATGGAAGGTTCTGTGCCCAATCAAACATACTGTCAAAAGCCCCTAACCTGCATTTGGGCTACACAATGACAGCAAAAAAAGTCAAACTGTTGAGTTCAGACTGTGGAAAACCAAGAGGTCTTGGGACTTGAACTTACTGCATCCCAGTAAGAAATAAGAGACTTAAAAACCCCAAACATTTGGATCATTTTGGGGCTGCAAATCAGTGTCTGGTTGTAAACCAGTACCGATGAAACAATGTTGGATAAGTGGTGGGCATGCCTGGGATGGCCTGTCCTGTGAAGCTCACAGGTACAAGGTGCCGTGTGGGTGTGCAGGGAGGTGGAAGCTGTTGTGGGAGACTTCCTAAAATGTACAAGACATTTAGAAAGGTGAGCCTGTTGGTTGGCTTGCATGTGCTGCTGAAGAAGAACCTTATGGAATTGCAGCAGTGAGGAAAGGGAATAGGAGGCTGAACTGAAGAGGGTGGTGTCCTGTGTACAGCCCAACATCTCAACAAATTACCTCTTTTCCCTGTTGATGGTGATTTATATGTTTTTGCAGTCCTTTTATTAGATCACTGAGAATTTCCCAATGATATTTTATATTTTCAGTGTGTCTTGTGTACAGGGAATTTTGGAAATTTCCTAGTAGGTGTATCTTGCTGATTAAACTCGGAAAATGGGCATCCAGACTTCTCTAATTGCTTAACTTTTTTGTAGTGCTGTCTGTGTAATCAGTCTCTTTTATCCTTGGAATTTTTTATAAGGGTATAGTACATACAATGCTTATTTTAATAAGGTAATAATGATGATTATAATAATAATAATTTAATAGGAAGATAATTAGCTTTTCATGTAATCATATCCCTTTAAGGACACTGAAAAAAAGGCCTTGAATCAAGAGTGCTTTGAAGCTTTTTCTTCAACCAGAACTCTTTGTCACACCAACAGAGGCAGTTAAACAGTCTCTAAAATGTTGTGGTCATTCTGGACAACATCAGAAGTAGGGAAGAGAAAAGCCAGACTGGATTGAAAGTGAGCAGGTATTATTAGACTTGGAAGGTGCAGCAGCCCTTGTGGTTACTGACATGGATCCAATCCTTGTTCACGTTGTGTTGCTGTGGGAGAGACGTGCCAGGTGCTTTGGGTGGCCTCCAGTGTACAACCATGCAGTTCCATCTCCAGGGATAGCACTTCCTGTAAATGGTTTGGACTTTTCCAAACTCCTTGTACAAGACATTGCAGCATAATTGTGAAATAGCTGTTGAATCTGTCATACTGAATTATCTGTACTCATCTCTTGAATTCCAAATTAATAAGAATACTGCAGTAAAGAACAGCCCCTGCAGGATTTTTTCCCTGCTGTGAAAGAAACCTTATTTGCCCTTTTCAGATGAGCAGAGGTCCATTGGTACCTGTCAGAGATGTGAGATTGTCCTCTCCTGATTGTTTTTTATTTACACTTGCTGTTTTTGCATAGCTACAAATACAATAATCAAATGTTCAGACTAAATAAAAATTACCTTATAGTGAGATTTCAGTTTGGAGAACGGGTTCCTCAAACTTCAGCTGCCAGGAGTGGACATGTTCTTGTGTGTGAAAAAACTTGGCAGTTCCATGGTGAATTTGCTACCTCGTGTTGGCTTTGCCTTGATACGGACACCTTGGGGAAGTTATGAGTGTCTGGCCATTCCGAGTCTGATGCCATGGCATCTATTTTTAACTATTCTTTCTACTTTGCTACTCCTTATAGAACATTTTGAGTAAGATTGGCCCTGTTCAGCCCTTCCACCTTCATGAACAGAATTAGAGATGTATTTTTGCATGGTCTCGTACAGTTGGGGTTTTTATTAGTGTTATTGTACCATGTTTTGTAATACTGTAAATGTTTCACCATTCTCGAGGATTAGTTTACAACCTCCCTGCAGGAGATGAGTAATTCAGAAACTACGTAATATATACTAAAGACATTTCAACCCAAATGGATTGGGTAGATTGCGAGGTGAAAGGTAATATTTCATTAAGGAAAACATGAGTGGATTGGGAGTGTTGCTGTGTTTGAGTGTGTTAATGCTGTCCAGGCTCTCTGCTACCTCTTGGTGACCTTGCTGTGATGCTCAGGTCTGAAGTTGCACTTACCACAGTAATTGATTGCTTGCCAGTAGCCAGAGTGATTAATGTCAGAGTCATCTGTGTATGTTGGAGAAAGGAACTCAGGAAAGTGACTGGTAATGGCTCTGTGTGTGATTGATGTGCTCTGTGGCATCCTTGGCAGTGCTTGTGCTTGCAGGTGTTGGCACCTCATTTGCCCTTTGCTTCACTCAGGGAACTGCTATTGGAGTCACTTCATGATGTCCAGTTATTGTTTCGCTTTTCCAGTTAGATCTGAGTTTGCAGCATAAATAGGAGACTGAAAATGTTTGCTCTCCTTATTGAATGGCTATTCCAGTTATTTTAATACCGTTCCAGTCTCTCTACACAAACCCCATGTGCCTTTGTGATAGGGTATGGAATTAATCAAGCCAGAAAAGTGGTTAGTGCTAAGCCTCAAAATAAAGCAGAAATTCTTTTACCTGTATCAGAGACCATAAAATTGACATTCTAAAATGGAATATGATGAACAGTTGTCAAAGCTTGAAGGTATTACTGTGTTTTTATGCCAAGTTCTTACTGTTCATAAGATAACCTGATTGGGGTGATGGTGAATGTATTAGATAAACACCAAGAAAAAGGATGAAGTGCAAACTTGATCCAGATAAAGTGCAACATAAATATCTTTAGCTGTCAAAAAATTAGAAATTTAGCTCAAATAATAAGATTCCTAAGGATGTATAAATCCAGCCTTCTCATTTGGGGCTTTTAGAGTGTACATTTAAAAACAATTTTCCTATAATACATAGGATTATGAGTCACTCATCTATTCTATAAAAAGAGAGAGAACACAAGCAGAAGGAAATGGGACATGCATTTTAAAGATTGATTCTGCCTTCCTCTTTGTTTATATGTCAGCTGGATTTTCATGTAATAACAATTCCTGCAGTTGTGATCTTAAAGCAGATGCTAAATATTGCAAGAATTGGGGTGAACTGTGGCAGCAGAGCTTTGTATTTAGGTTTTAAAATAGTGTGCATATAAAAAAGGTGTGTAATTTCTAAATTCCAAGTGGTATGCACCAAATGGAGAAGTAGAACGGGCTGAGCCTGTTTACAGGCAGTTCCAAGTGGTGTCTTTCTCTCTGACAGCTACATGGGAGATGCTCTTCAGTCCCGGGTCAGATTTGCTCATTGTGCTTTCTGTGCTAGACTGTTCGGGGGTTGTTTGGCAGCCTGTCCTGACACTTGCTGGAGCGTGTCAGCACTTTGCCACTCGGCTGCTGGGAAAGGCTTCGTGGAGCTGGATCATTTCAAAGCTCCAGTGCTTAAGCAGCCATTACAATCTTGATAGGAAATGGGTTACGTGACTGGAGTACCGTTTGAGTTCTTATGTTTCTAGAATACATTGAGTAAACATACCTAATTTTGGTGTAAATGTTCAGTGTTGTCCTCTTGCTTCTGTACTGACTGTAGAGTCAGCAATCCTGCAAGTGTCAGTGAACTTTCTAGAGAATGAAGAACTCTGCCAGGATTCAGACTCAACCACAAGCAGAGTTTATGTTTTCTTTCTCGAGAACTTTGTGCAAAAGCACTTCTCGAATTGACCTCTAGTGTTTCAACTTCTAAGAAAATGTACCTAATTTTGACTTTAAAATTGTGTTATTTAGATATAAGCAATGTAGATGTTTTGTCATGAGTACTATAAAGGTTTCAATTTTAATCCCACTTTGATTTTTATGGAGGTAAAAATGTGCACTGGGAAAACACTACATCTTTGAAGTGCTCTTTAAAGTACTGGTTGCTGTTTTAAAACAAAACCACTTCTATGGTCACTTGTGTAACTTACGAAGTTGGTACTACTGTAAAGATTTCAGGAAGAACAGGAAAGTATTCTTCATTAATTCATCTTGGGGACAGGAGTCACTTATATGCTTTTTGCAAAAGAAAAACAAGAAAAAAAATCCATTTATATCTTTTATAAATTGACAGCACGTAAACTTCAGATTCTATTTTTTACTCATAACATCTATTAGGGAAATTGCATAAACTGTTTCCTGTAATTAGGATCAAAGGTTTTTGGAGGGCTGAGAGGTAATGGTGTGTATATATTTTGGATTTGCTCACTTCCAAAGAAATTTATTTTCTTTTTGTCATTTTTTTAAATGGCATTTGCTGTTCAGTGGTAAACAATTTATTACCCAAAATTTGTGGCAACCCAGCAGTTGAGATAATTTGGTATCTCTTTATAATTTTGTAGAGTAAGCGTGTTTTGATAAAAATCTGAGATTTAATTATTTTTAGCTTGAAAAATAAACCTTCTGTGTGTTCTCATTAACAATTAAAAACTATCATTCCAGCTGCGTCGGGGTGGAGGAGCACCACGCTGTTGACATTGATCTATACCATTGTCCCAACTGTGCAATTCTCCATGGACCGTCTTTGAGTAAGTATGGCTTGTCCAAACTTCATTTTACATGTTCAGATTGTTTTCTCTCTCATGTACAATTGGAAAAGACTGTTTAGAAGAACATTCACAGTGAGTTTGATTACTTAGAAGGTGCTGGTTCTACATGACTAACTCTGAACTGATTAAAAACCCCCAAAATAAACAAGCCATCCTGATGTGAAGATGCAGATAGAATAAAATATAAGGCACTGCAATAGATTAGAGAAATCAAAGTGCACAGAGCTAGAAGAAAACAATCTGGACTTGGCAGACAGTGAAAGAATGAAAATTAGGGAATAATAATTAAAAAAAAAGCAAATGCAAAAATGGCTTCAAGGTTACTGCATTTTAATTATCAAAATTCTAATACCTTGGAGGGCAACCTTGAAAAAATGTAAGGGTTAGATGTCTTACCTTTCTTGATGGTTTTAAGGCTGTGTGCCACAACCCTCCAGAGAAATCCATGAATATGAACATCCTGTGAGCAGCATTTGTTTATTTTGTGTTTGGTTTTGCTTTTGTTGTGCACCCTCTCACCCCCATTCATGTCCCAGGAAGTTACACAGCTCCAAATTTCAGGTTTCTTGTTTGTAAACAAGTTTCCACCCAAGTAACCAGAAGAGTGTGAAACTGAGCGGCAAGAGACATCTCTTTGGTTCTCTTTTCAGCAGACAAATTTGCCGTGGAGATCTGCAGTGGAAAAACAGAACAGCTTTGTCTGTCTGTAACTACTGAAAGGGTTCTGCTTTATCCAACTCCCTGGATTTTCCCCCATGACTTCTGTTCTCAAATGGAAACAGAATTGTAAAAAATCTAAAAATGAATTTCACTTTCCCAACAAGGAATTAAGTTTCTGTGTTCAGACTGGAAAAATATGTATACGCAATGTGTGCCTTTCAGCTCCAAGCAGTGTCGTGGTCATTTGTGTTTTCTAATGTGGGTTTGTTTGTGTTTTGTTTTGTTTGTTTGTTTTTTTTAACTTGAAGACCACATAATGATTTATAGTCAACAATGACTTAAGATTTAGAATATTTTTCAAAGCTGAATTTACTTTACATTTGGAAATAACTCTAAAACCACTACACCCTCAGTGGTGGACCTGGGGAATATGAACAAAATGATAAAGCATCAAATACTGATGTGATTAGTATGTGTTGCATGATATGTATCTTATGTCAACTCACAATCAGAGTACAAACAGTAGCCATTTCTTTACCAATGTTTCTGTCTCTTTTTTTTCTATGGAGTAGAGGGACTAGGAAGAGGAGTAGAAGAGGGATTGTATGAGACTTTCAGAATAATGAACTAGTACATTTGAAACTTCTTTTCACCTCTTCACTTGGGAGAACCAAAATGCTTCACTCTGGTGGCTGTGAATAACCCTTCTCCCAGTGCAGAAGTTGCCAGCTCTAATGGAAGCACTGTCTCACCTCCAGTAATTTGACAGTGAGATAAGAGTGATTTTTATTTTGATAGTCTTTTCAGAAAGATAAGAATCTGTGGTAAAACTTGTCCTTATTACATCATATTGCCTCAAGTGTGTATATCATCTAGATTTAGTAGTAGTTTCAGACATGTCACTTACCAACCCAGGCAGAGGTGATATAATGAAATATGTTTTCACAAGGAATTTTATTAATTGTTCTCAGCTGTCAGAATCAAATCTATGGTAGTTTGTGCTTTGGGCTCTTGACTTCAGTGTTTAGTTAGAGAGACTGATAAAGTCTCATGATATCAAGTGTTGCAGAAATGTTCCAGAGTGCTTCAGTCATATGAAATTATGTATGTGAGTAAAAAAAGGCATTTTTATTTACAGCTTCATAATATAAAATCACTTTGTCTAAGAGTTTTGGAAGAGACAAAAATTCAGCTTTTTAAGAGGGCAGGTATATCTGTGATATCAACAGACATCAGTATATATAATACATATCTGTATATTCAAATGAGGTGGTGCAAAAAATTTAATTATAGAAGGAACACATGCCTTGTAGTACAAATGAGTGGTTACTTTCCTACCAGATTAATTACGTAGAAGTTCCAATAATGAAGAGAAAGCTACTGCATACTTAGATGGAAAGATCAAAAGACCAATCAATATCTTCATGCATTTCAAACAAAAATAAATCCTCTTCTTGATTTGAAAGAACAACAATTTTACAAGGCGTTTAGCTGTGTGTGTAAAATGCTAAATAATTAATCTTAAAATCCTAAATAATTAAAATAGAGTCATTATAAAAAATAGTAATACACTGTGGAGGGGATTTTTTAAATATTATTTGGGTTAGAGTCTTCGTATTACATTTTGTTATTTTCATAGTTTTCTCAATGATCACGAACTCTGAAAATGATCTGTTTATGTGAATGCTGGGAGTGAGGTCTGCAATCAGCCTCTAACACCCACAGCTTTGAGAGAGCACGAGGTGCAGGGAATGTAACGGGACTGTGGTTTTCAGGATGTACTTTCTTCATCTGGTTTTTACTTTCTCACATTCTGAAAATCCCCCCTCCCCAACCTGTATTTTTTTTCTGGTAGTAATGCCCTTGCTTGGTCTGAGCTGTCAACATGACATTGTGTACCAGCTCTTAGCAGTGTATTCTGTAATTTACTGTGTGCTCCCTAAACTTGTTCGGTCTTCCCATGTGAACATTTCTCTTGCCTTTTGGGTTCCTGGGAGTCCCCTGAAGTGCCACTTCCCAGACTTGGGGCCTCACTGCAGAGTGTGCACCTCATGCTAGTCCTGTTTGGGCTCTGCCATGTGTTGGTGTGTGAGGCAAACAGTGTCCAGGGTGAGAGGGCAGGAACAGTGTCTGCTGAGTACGTGCAGGTACTGTCCCATTGCTTTCAACATGTAAGGAATGTCATTAAAAAAAAATTAAGCTTTCTGCTTACTTTTCATGAAAACTTCCAGGCACTCTTTTCCTTTTCTCACCCTCCCTATAACTGTCTAATGAACTTCTAGTGTGTGTGATTTTAGTGTTGTCACAGCGGGTTTTGCCTCGATTTTCAGGAACACAAAGGATGAACAATGGATCCTTCCACTAGTTTGGAGTGGTTGGGAGGAGAGGTGTTGTATGTCAGTTTTAACTTATGTAGTGTTTATTTGTTTGTTTTAATTTGAGTTAATTTTTTTTTTGCAACTTGTTACTGTAATGTCTCAAGGGGTTGAAAAAGTTCTGGAATTAAGAGATGCATAAGCAGAGAAAGTTTTCATTATTGTTTTCAGCTCTTCAGTGTTCTCTTAGTTATGAGAGGATGATGTACGTTGCCAAGTAGAAGAATGATTTTAGTTTCTGATTTTTCAGTGTTGTAAAGTCAGACTTCAGAACGTCTTTATGTGCTATAAAATCTAAGCAGCTGTATCGTCTTACAATTTTAATGAGCTGTTGTAACAGCAGTGAATTTATGGGAAACTAGTCTACTGAAAATTAGTATTAGCTACTAATTTCATGTATTATTTTTTGTGACTGAGAAAATAGCTTTGAAAACTTAATAAACCTGGCTTCATTATTTATGAAGTTTTACAGTATTTGGGTAGTTGGGTCATTAAGCAGCACTGGTTTTCAGGTTAGCAAGAAGCTATAAATGTCAGTTTATTCTCTTAAATGTCTTCTAAAGGATACATGTTGTCATGTCTGCAGGAAATAGCTCATCAATAGGAGCAATTACCTCTTATGTGTAATGACTATAAGATGCCTGTTATTCCTATATAACCAATCATTTTTTCTGGAGGAGCACCAATTCTTTTTCTTTTTAGAAACTGTTTCCCCCCCTCTTACATCCTGAGCTTCCCATTACAGTTAGCTGTGTTTTCAGCGTTGCTAGCAATTCTTTCAGATTTTGGGTGCAAGTTAAGAATGGACTGTTCCTTGAAGTTAAAATTGGTATTAATACAATTCTTTCTCTGGGTGTCATGTTTACAGATATTACAGACTGGTTGGCAGGCACCTGTAAAACACTCTTTGTGTTGACAATAATAGGAGTTTTTCCCTCTTCTGAGTTTCCTTAGCATATGTGACTACATTTCTGCTTAATATTAGTGGTTACATTACAAAACTGGTGTCAGTACATCTTCTTGGGGCAGTGTTCCAGTAGCAGCTATCATAGAATCATAGAATCAATTGGGTTGGAAGAGACCTCCGAGATCATCAAGTCCAACCCTTAATCCAACCCCACTTTGCTAATCATGGCACTCAGTGCCACATCCAGTGTCACCTTAAAAGCCTCCAGGGTTGGAGAATCCACCACCTCTGGCAGGCCATTCCAATGCCTGACCACTCTGTCTGTAAAGAACTTCTTCCTCATATCCAACCTAAACCTCCCCTGGCAGAGCTTGAGCCCCTGTCCCCTTGTCCTATTGCTGAGTGCCTGGGAGAAGAGACCAACGCCCACCTGGCCAGAACTTCCCTTCAGGTAGTTATAGACAGTGATGAGGTCACCTCTGAGCCTCCTCTTCTCCAGGCTAAACAACCCCAGCTCCCTCAGCCTCTCCCCACAGGACTTGTGCTCCAGTCCCTTCACCAGCCTTGTTGCTCTTCTCTGGACCTGCTCCAGCACCTCAATATCCTTCCTGAACTGAGGGGCCCAGAACTGAACACAGTACTCAAGGTGTGGCCTCACCAATGCAGAGTACAGGGGAAGGATCACTTCCCTGGTCCTGCTGGCCACGCTATTTTTGATACAGGACAGGATCCCATTGGCCTTCTTGGCCACCTGGGCACACTGTTGGCTCATGTTGAGCTTCCTGTCAGTTAGTACCCCCAGGTCCCTTTCTGCCTGGCTGCTCTCCAGACACTCTATCTAGCTGGGGAGCAGTGTTTGACTTTTTTAGGAAAAACTGAAATGCAACCTTAAACTTTTTGTACCCTTAGTATGATTCTTAGTGTGTTAAGTAATAGGCTGGCAAGTAAATAGAAAGTTCAGCACTCTTGGAGTTTCTTTCTCATGTGATGAGATGGTTCTTTTTGCTGGGGCACCTCCTGGTGATGCCATAATGCTTCTCAGCTTGTTGAAAGTTTGAAGATGGGAGCTGCAGGCTTGTATGTGTAGAGGAAGTGCTCCAGAGAGAACTTTGCTAACAAACAGGTCATACAACCAAGGACTTCCTTTCAAAGCCATCAGCTTGAGTTCTTTATAAATGAAGATGCAAAATGAGTTGTTGATGAAGATGAATCTATGAAATATCCATTATGAAATTATTTGTCATGAAATAATGAAAATTTGAAGACAGGCACTGAATTCACCATAATATCATAGGTCACTTTGTCCTCTGCTGCACTCAAGGTCAGAAAATTCAAACGTGGAGGCTGCATGCAGCTTACAATGTTTTATAATGCAACCTTTCAGTATATAAAGGGGTCTTGTAAGAAATGAGGCAACTTTTTACAGAAGCCTTTAGTGAAACAACAAAGGGTGATGACTTTAAACTGAAAGAGGTAGATTTAGATATAAAGAAAAAGTTCTTTAATGTGAGAGTGATGGCACAGGTTGCCCAGAGAAGGGGTAGAGGCCATATCCTGAACGTGTTCAAGCCCAGGCTCATGTGGAGACCACTACAACAGATTTTATGAGAATATCGACTTTTTCAATTTCCTTGGGCCTTTAAGTATAAGGAACTGTTAAAAATGCAATTTTGTTGCTATTGAACTATCAGTTTCAGATTCCCCAAATTGTAATCAAACTTTAATTTATCCTTTGTTTCCTATTCATATCTGTAACAGTGCATTAAAGCTTCACATTACTCAGAATTTGTATGTTTTGGGGTGCAGTAATTGTGTTATATATATTGTAAAGGTCACACTTGCCCAAAACAGTTTGCACCTAAAACTGTTACGGAGATACAAGCGTTAACATCACATGGTAGTGAACAGCAGTGGTATTACCAGACTGGAGATGGGCATGCTTATGTGGTGAGAGAGCACAATGGGATTAGTCCTGCTAATTTTGTCTGAATATGTCAGATGAAGTCTGTGGATGTTCAAGAGGTTTGATTTTTCCATTTATTAAAAAAAAAAAAAGAAAAAAGTCCAAGGAATTTCAGAAATTAAAGTTCAATTTCTAGTTTTGTTGCTGATGTTTTAGATTTGGACAACCTTCAGGCTGCAGCTGTTTATTTGTGTTGCACTGGATATGGAGTCTTGAATCATGTGTAATGTGCACTGAGGTTCTCACACAGAAGGAGCTGCAGAAGTATAGAGGATTATTACCTGGTGTCCTGCAGATTTTATTTGTTGCAAATAGGTAGAGTGTCACCTGATTAAAAAAATGTTTGTTAATCATAGTAATGTGATTGAGGCATGTCTGGCTCACTGATGGGCTGGCTGCTAATCTGAACCATCTGATTTAACTAATTCAAAGTTTAACCCTTCTGAAACTTGTAGTGAAGAAGAGGAGAAACTGGCACAGACACGACTACACAGAGCCGGATGATGGTTCCAAACCGGTGCAGGCGGGAACACGGACCTTCGTTAAACAGCTGCGGGCTCGCTCTTTCCCGAGGTATGGACTCACATTTTGGTGGGAAAAAGCAAAGAAGTGTTGTCCTCTGAGTGTGTCATAGGGGAGGCAACTAACATTTCTGTGCTTCAGAAAATGAATGTCAGGGCAACTTCCTCCTGCTTTAGAATTCCCTGCTCACCATCCATGTTTCAGATGAATACGTTTGCCTTTTCATGCAGTAGCCTCCCCTGTTCAGTTTTGCACTGGGAATGTTGTCTGTTGGGACTGCTTCAGGGTGGTGTGAGAGGTTTTGGGGGTTTTGGGTTTTTTTGTGGGGGATTGGGGGCAGTAGCATGACGGATTGGTTTTGGGGGGTTTTTTGTGCTTCAACTGTCAGAATATTGTCTGTCTATTTCAGTAGTTTGTGAATAGTTCTCAATTTCATTCCAAATAACACAGAACATTCATATTAGCCTGGTAGTCTATCCGTTCTCACATGCGTTAGAGGAGAGTGGAGACGTGATTATACTTTCATCCTGATCTTGATTGGCTCTCTCACTGGAACATAATGACTTAGAGTTCTTTAGAGGAGCTGGTGGTGGTTATTGTTAGCAGCATGTACCTTAATGCCTTCTCTGAGAATTCCTTTTCCCCATCCTTTTTAGTCATCTAGAATGAATGAGTTCCCAGGTCATGTGTGACAGTAAAAGTTTCTTTGATTGTTGAGTTTATTTTCTTTGTCTTTTAACTATATGCTTAATATAATTGTACTCTATCTGCTTCTTTTGGATTCACATGTAGCCATTCTCATGTGTCCTTCCCCAAACTGAAACTTTTTTTTTCAGTAGTGCTTGGAGGATGCTTTTCTGCTAATACTCCATCCTTTCTTTCCACCAGTGCTGATGAAGTAATTTTGAAAATGCATGGAAGCCAGTTGACACAAAGATACCTGGAGAAACATGGGTTTGATGTTCCCATTATGGTTCCTAAGTTAGATGGTCTGGGACTCAGACTTCCTCCACCAACTTTCTCCGTTTTAGATGTGGAACGCTATGTAGGTGAGAGTCACTCTGGAGTACTTATTAAAATGATCCTGCTGGTAAATTAAAATAAATATTTGTGTGATTATAAGAGCTTCCAGAGTGCTACATATTTATTCTAAATTCAAGACTAGAGAGTAAAATTAAAGCTGTGATTTGGGGACTTTTTTATTTTCTCTATTTTTTTTCCCCGCTGTGTCTGTTTGGTAGATACATGGTTGGACTACTGCCTTACTTCTCAACTTTTAAATATATTAATGCCAGTGCAAGTTACATGTGGAATGCTGGAGCTTTTTCTGCTATATTTTGTAAGCCAATAAAGTATAACAGGATTTGAATGAATCACTCTTATGATTAGTAAGTTTAAATAGTTAGGCTATGTCAAAACAACTCAGTAAATCGGCCTTAGCAGTCTGTAATTGTTTCAGCCTCATTAAAGTGTGTAATATAGAGAAAGAAGGGGGCGGTCCCGTGGTGTAAAGGAGAGCACTCTGGACTCTGAATCCCAAGGTCCTGAGCTCAAGTCTCAGTGGGGACCATCCCCCGGCAGTTCAATGCCTCCCTGCCATCCCATCCCATCACATCTCGAATGCTCAGCAGGGTCAGCCCCAGTTAGTACCGGTTGCTGTGACAGTCCTGAGGACTTCACTGTCACCGTCCAAGCTCGCTTGGCTGTGGCAGATGGATCTCAGGACTTAAACGGTGGGGCCAGTTCTGCGCACGCTGTGCCTCACCTAAAAAATCCACTGTGCAGGCTGGAAGGCACACCCACATGGGGAGAGCCCTGCCCAAATCTTTGTTCATGAAGCCCAGTCTTACATACATATATACAGAGAAAGAGACTGAGCCAATTCCAGCAGGACATTTCCTGAAACACATCGTGCAGTTGAGAAGTCTGTGTATGTGTTCTTGTGATCACCTAATGTAATGGTATGTGCTGAAAGTAGGTTTTCTGTCCATCAATATTTTACAAAGGCACCAGAATATGGAACGTTGTTACCATTATGATGATAAACAGTAATGTGTGTTCTGCTTTAAAGATTCATTATCACTATGATGCTTCTGACTATTTTCTTTTGGATTACTGCCTCTTCAGTGTCAAACAGAAACTTGATCATCTCACCCTTATACATGTGTTTTGACCTGCCATGTTGTCCAGTTTAGGGAAAAAATTGAGATGCCACAGATTTACCTTTCTATTACTGAAATAAAAAATAAGAAAACTGAATAAGTACTATTTCAACTGGAATTTGTTGAGATGTCACAAACTTGCAGTTTTCAAGTGGTTATATATGTAATGTACATCTAGATATGTTCCAGCATTCTGAAAAAAATTGTCAAATTTGACCATTGTGTAAGTAAATGGACACAAAACAATTGCTCTTATAATTTTATTGTTAATCCTTTGTCTTGGCTAAAGGTTGCTTCTTGCTTGTCTAGTTCTCTGGAGGTATCACTTCAAAATACATGGTGTGTAAACCAATGCTTGTTGTCATCAGAAATGAAGCACACTCATGATACTTACTAAATGAAATGACTGTGCTTGCAAGTTGTGCACTTATATGAGGAAGGTAGGGGGGTGCTGATGGTTTATAGGAAAAATGAGGAATAGATCTGTCTTGATAATTGTCTCCATGCTAATCTTGCCAATTGCAGTCCTATTTTTAAAAAAACCAGTGAGATGCAGTCATTCTGGACTACTCTTTCTTTTTGGTTAACCACAGGAAAGAGGACTTATTTTTAGAGTGTTTTCAGTTCTCTCTGTAGCTGATTATAGTGATTAAAGTTAAACCTAATAAAAAGTTGGTTTATACTCGTCTGTTTCTGATCCAAGAGACTACTGCTAGTAGTGGAGTATTTGTGCAGAAATGTTTTGATAAAGACTGGAAAACAGTTAAAATCCTCTTAAACACCAGAAGTGTCTTTTTTAATCTGTGATAGCCTTAAGAGAGTTGTCCTGTTTTTCACAGGTGGTGACAAAGTGATAGATGTCATAGATGTAGCAAGACAAGCAGACAGCAAAATGAAGCTCCATAATTATATTAAGTACTTCACAAATCCTGACCGACCCAAAGTATTGAATGTGATCAGCCTGGAATTCTCGGACACAAAGTGAGTATTGACTTCTATTCCTTGAATGTAGGAAGTGGTTTTCGCTAAGCTAAACAATATGTGTAGAAATGCAATGCCTATAGTAGGAAAGAGAGGAGGATGTGTGTTTTATGTAGACAGCTACTGTGATGTAGTGTGGGTATAAAACATACTTAATAGTTACTCATTAATCTTTGTAGGAAGCTGTCATTTAAAAAGAGACATGCTTACTCCTGTTTATATTTACAGTTATTTTTTGTTTGTTTTCAAAGGATGTCCGAATTAGTGGAAGTACCAGATATTGCCAGAAAGCTTTCATGGGTGGAAAACTACTGGCCAGATGATTCTGTCTTCCCTAAGCCTTTTGTTCAGAAGTACTGCTTGATGGGTGTCCAGGACAGCTATACTGATTTTCATATTGATTTTGGAGGAACATCAGTTTGGTACCATGTTCTCTGGGTATGAATGCTTCTTGATGTGCAGACTCACAGAATATGCTGAGTTGGAAGGGGTCATCGAGTCCAACACTGACCCCTGCACAGGACCATCCCCAAAAGTCACACCATGTGCCTGAGAGTATCATCCAAACGCGTCTTGAACTCTGTCAGGCTTGGTGCTGGGTCCACTTCCCTGGGGAGCATGTTCCAGTGCTCAGCCACTGTCTGGGTGATTGTGACTGCACGAAACAAAATGTATTCAGTGTGCAGCCTTCTGCTGTGGCATTGTCACCTGTATGAAATTTTGTGCTTGAAAAGCTGTGGGAGAAGCTTGAAAGTGATTTACTGACCTTTGGTGTTGCATTTTTATGCTTTTATTTTAGCATGCCATTGGTAACTTCTAGACTGTAATTGGCTGACTGATCACTTTAGTAGACTGGTAGGTGGTAGAGTGAGAGTTTAGTAGGAAAAAGAGTAGTTGAATTAAAATCATTGACATACTCAACTTTTTATTCTTCTCACAAATGTTGACTGTGTATATATCACAGCAGAGGCACATTTTCTCATTGCAATGTGTACACATATCCATACTTCATAAAAGCTGGAATTTGTTATACTCCAGTGAAAAGCTTTGTTTGGTGTGTTTGTTTCCCTTGAGTCATAAGACGCCAACTCGTTACTGAATCATGTCTAAACTTAGGGAGGATTACAGCTGGGAAGCCTGAACATGCCATGGTGGGAAGATGGAAATCTTACCATTTAGATCAATCTGTTACTTCATGAGGAGTGGCTCAGAGGTTGTAGTGTACCTCTAGGAGGACATTAATTTATTTGATATTTTTTCCTTAATAGGGTGAGAAGATATTCTATTTGATTAAACCCACTGATGAGAATTTGGCTCTTTATGAGTCCTGGAGTTCATCTGTCACCCAGAGTGAAGTGTATTTTGGGGACAAGGTTGACAAGTGTTACAAATGTGTTGTGAAGCAAGGACACACTTTATTTGTTCCAACAGGTAAGATTTTATTATCAAGCATGTACATCACAGAATCACAGACTGTTCTGAGTTGGAAGGGACCCACAAGGATCATCAAGTCCAACTCTTAGTCAGTGGCCCACATAGGGGATTGAACCCATGACCTTGGCATTATTACAACCAAGTTTTAACCAACTGAGCTGATCTCATTTTACTCTTACTATTACTCCTATTATTTACTCTTACTACTTAGCATGTTTAATCAATATGAATTAAGAATATAAAAAAAAATAATTGTGTTATTAACATTTGGTATTCTCTTAAAATTTTGGATAAGTGAGAATAATGAAAAAATTTAGGCATTTAGGTTGTTCAAACAAGTAATTAACTTTGAAACTTGCCTAAAGTTCATAACGATTATCAGAGAATGAAAGGTGTTTATTAAAAAATTAGAAGGCAAAATAATTGAAGTTTAATTTGAAGTTTCAATTTATGGAGCCCAGGTTGTTCACTATTTGTAAGTATCCAGACTGAATTCTTATCTTAGTTTTATAATACAAATTTGTTTTTACAGATTTGAATATCTCAAGACCCACTAGCTATAATTATTACAAAAACATCACATAACTTTCCTATGCTGTAGCCTGGAGGATTAAAAATACAAATTGGGTGTTCTTTTTGGTTTGTTTTTTATTGTAGGAAATGCCAAAACAATTAAACTTCTTTACTTAAAAAAGAACTCACACAGCAAGATCCTCAAATAAAATACCCCACCCCATCCAAAATCCAAAGTACTATAAACTGGCAAGTCTTTAATAAATCAAACCATATTTTGCCAATAAAGTGAGTGCCAGTTTTTTGAATTTTCACTTACCCAACCTATCCATATAAATAATTCTTATTATTAAAGATTTGTTCTGAGTGCTATATTCCATTTTTGGGGTAAAAGAAGGTTTAAATACACAGAGCAGGAAAATGGTTTATGATTCTCCTTCTGGAATAAGGCTTGAAGATTATAGTCAGTGCCTTATTCTGTCATGGACTTTAGAGACTACTGCATTTTTCTCATAGTTCAGTTCTCTACCTCTGAGGTTTAGTATTTACTGTTCTAGCTCATGACTTGTGCAGAATAAATACTCCATGGTGAGGACCTCAGTGTGCACTTAGCTCTGGCTGTTGAGGAATGTTTTTAAAAGGATATATTTTTGGCGAGAAATGGCGTTTATTGTCTCTGTTTGTAAGTGTAAGTTATATTGCACACCTATGAATGAAAAACGCAGAATTACAGGAATAATAATTTTATTGTGATCCCTAGATCTTTGGAAATAGTTACTGCTTCCCAAGTAATCAGCTGAATCTGAATTATGTGGTCATAAAGAAAAATATCATCGATGGTAATTTGTCATATGTATCTGTATTTGCATGTGTATACACATAAAATGCTACTTTTAAGTGTAAATGTGTGTATACACGTGTGTGTGTGTATACACACATACTTATTCATATACTTATGATGGAGGTAAGAACTAATAAATTAAACTTTTAAACTTGTTTTCAAGGTAGGCATTTAAAAAAATGGGAAAATCTTATAGACTGATTAAAGACTTAGGTAAAAACCCACCTGGATCTCTACTGAAAACTGCTTTTACTGTTTCTGCTTGCACTGGTGCTAGTGGATATCATAATTATTCTATAATCTCTAAAATATATTCAGAGTAGTCTTCTGATTTAAAAATAATCTTGCATGTAGGTGAATAGCGCTGGGAGGCTCTTTAGAGTTATTTAATATTATTCAAGATATTTTGTGTGGTCTATGCCTGATTTTCTTTCCTTGTTGTATAGACCTTGATCAAAACTGCAGCATAAAAATAGCAAGTAGTAATGTGGAAAAAAACCCCAGCAACCTTTAGTTGATAGGGGGATGCCATAAAAATCCTTGGATTTGGTGCAACAGTGATGAGGTTCTGTTGTCAGTTTTGTCAGTGTCTGGGGAGGTGTGTGTTTAAAGGTCTGAAATACACATATCCCCTGAAGAATCAGAATTGTCTACTGTGATGATGTTGAATGGAAAACTGAAACCATGTCCTTAAATTGCTTCCTGGGGTTAAACTACAACAGAAACTGAACATCCTTCCCGGGCTATATCACAGGTGTGTTGCTCAGTCAGTGTAGTTGTTTTGGTTTCAGGGCTTTTTACATGTGATGATACCAAAACAACTAGAACTGATTTTGTCATTAACTGAATGAATGCCTGGATTTAGGGGTAGTTTGTACTGTGTAGTTGCTTGTGATTTGGTCTGGTCTTCCCTCAAGCTGGGAAGCTTCCTGTGTTTGCACATCTTGCTTACACTCAGTGAAACCAGGAGGTAATCAATGTCTGGCCAACTCATCTTTTGTCAAAGATCATCTGTATGTGTGCCACATCAGGAAAAAAATCTTGAAAGAAGAAAGTCTATTTGTAGTTTATTTACATTAAAGCTGCACAGTGTAAATTTTAAATGTAACTATTTTTGATCAGGGAGCTCATGTCGTAGGTTCTGTTGTGTACTTGGCTGTAATTATCCAGTAGTAATTAGCCAGATCAATAGCATAATTTTGGCTGTGCGTTGCCGTGTTGAATAGTGGAGTTCACAAGGACAATATTTCAATTATGTGACAATTTTTTATAGGGTGTCTAGACTGGGTTTTAAACTGATTATAATTTCACTTGACTTAGAATGACTGCATTTAGAATAATTTATGGAACTAGTTCTGAATTCCTACTAGAGGAACTTGAGTATTGCTAAATGACTTCTTTATGTTGTGCAAACAGCCTGGTTACTGTAAGCAACATGTGAATATTCAAAGACATGTAATATCTGTTCTGTTTTAATGATTTTATCTTTTGTTCAGTATATTTTTCCTTTCCTGACTTCCTTATTTTTGTGGGTCAGGGTGAAAACTTCTGCTTGAATTTTTGCTTGAATTTCAGAGGGAATTTTTACTTGAAAAGTTGGCTTTGCATCCTTTCTCCTCCCAGTGATAAATGCCTTAAGCTTAACTCCTTCAGGAAACTACAGTTCACTGGATTTCTGAAACATAATATTTTATGTGTTGTTAAAATTTATATTACTTGTTCCTAGCACAGAATACAAATTTGTTTTCTTTTTTTTCTTTCAGGAAAAGCATTTTTACTTATATGTATATTTAAGAACAGTCTTAGAATAATACAATGTGTGTATTAATTTTCACAATCTGTCATTTCAGGCTGGATTCACGCTGTGCTCACATCTCAGGATTGTATGGCTTTTGGAGGAAACTTTTTGCACAACCTCAACATTGGCATGCAGCTCAGGTTAGTCTCAGCTCTTCCTGTACTTTTTCCTCAGTAAGTAGGATATTCTTTTCATAGAGATTTTTCTTCCTGCGCTTAACCAGGATCAAATTGGTACAGGCTCTCAAACAGACAATAGTGGCGTTTTCAGTTAGAATGTATCCTGCACGTTCTCTTATTTGACTTCTGCAAAGTTTGTTTCAAAAGCAAAACGAAGGGCGTGCAAGAATTTGAGTGAATAAAAGGAAAAAAAAAGAGGAAGGAAAAAGCCTCTGCTTTGGAGATTAGTATAAGTGAGTAAAACAAAACTAAGCAAGCCCAGGTGTGCGACACCGAGTTGAAATGGGCATTGCTCTAAGGGCAGCTGTATTTGGTTTTTGTCCGAGATGTAGAGCTGTCTTCTAAACATATTGTTTTTATTTATTACAGTGGAATCCTGATAAAATTCCATCTGTTAAAAGATCACACATTGGGTTTGTATCCTAGTTTTATGAAGTCCAACTTTATTCTTAGAAGTGCCGCAGTCAAACTTGATAAGGTCAGAACCTGAATGAGACCAGAGTTCAATCTTGTCTGTGGTCTTGTTGGGGTTTAACTATGTGATACTTGACTTCTTTTATTTATCATGGCCATGGTTATTTTATTTTATTTTATTTTGGACATTGTGTCAATTTGAATGATTACATAGTTGAATAATGAATTTGATTATTAAAACATTCATGTTTTGTAATACTTGCATTTATTCAGGTGTTATGAAATGGAGAAGAGGCTAAAAACCCCGGATCTTTTCAAATTTCCTTTCTTTGAAGCCATCTGTTGGTTTGTGGCCAAAAACTTACTGGAAACATTGAAAGGTAATTTTTGTTTTAAGAGATGCACATGTATCTGCTTTCATAGTTCTTTTTCTCTTCATTGATAATGAATAAAATTGAACTGCTGTTGTGTGAACCGAGGAGACTTTTTAAATTGGAAAACTAGACTTGAGTTACTTTGGGTTTTTTTTTAAATTTTTTGGAAAGTCATTGTATTTTAACCAGATTTTAGAGACTGCTGCACTGTGACAGTTCTAGATTCAGCAGTTCTTGGGTTTCGTAAGTGATTCTTCTAAAAACTACTTTGATGATTAAAGGTAATAATAACCAAGAGGTGATTAAAGTTAATAAATGGTAACTTGAACTGGGCAGAAATGTTAGTGCATTTGGTGGTGCATGTAGCTAACACCTCATAGCCTGCTGCTGGAACTTTGGAACTGTTTTGTTAGTGTTTTTCATCTGATGCTCATGCTGTATCTGATCAATGGAAGTATTCTAGATTATAAAGGCAGAGTATCTGAGATGCTGGCACATTGCAATTATACTGCCAGCCAAATGGGATTATTTGCCATTATCTCACAAGACATTTTTAAGGATGATAGGAAACTTATTTCCATGGTGTGAGTTTTTCTCTCAGGCTTCTTTCATATCATTTAAGATCTTGGAGTAGCCTTTGATAGCCTTTCCTTTGAGCAAATGATTCTGTGAAATGATTGCACCAATTGCAACAGATTGCATCTGTTGGTTTCATCTTGGTGGCTTCACAGCTGAACAGAGAAGTTTTCTTGCACTTCTGCAATTTTCTTTGACCTTTTCAGTCACTCTGCTTCTTGTCTTCAGCCCTTGGTTGTGAAGGGAAAGGTATCTGTGGGAAAGATGCATCAGTTCTTATGGACTGTGTTGAATCATTAATATCAGTGCTTATCCAACAGGCATCTCAACAACCTCCTGTTCTCGACAGTTGCTGTTCTTTTCCAGACTTCCTAATCTGTTTTTTTAATTGCTGTATTTGAACCCATGTATCACTGAGCTTAAGAGAGTGTCTGTCTGTCTTCACCTTCTTTTCTTCAAATGCCTTGCCCTCTGCCTGCTCTATTAAATCTTAATAATATGATGTATTTCAAAGGACAGAAATCAACCTTCAGAGGAGGCTGCTGAATTCAGCTTCTGCTTTCAAAGAGATCAGAATCTCACATAACCTCTTTCTGATATGGAAACAGTTACAAGTTATTGAAACTAGTCTATTCTCCTTTCAGCAAATGAAGACATTGAACAATCTTTGTTTCCAGAAAGAGCATTTGAAGTTTCTAGTGAATCTAATGGAATTCAGAAATCTTACCAAATAGACAAACTTGCAGAGAATTTTTTCTTCCAAAAAGAGAGTATTTTTGTCTTGAAAGCTTGCCTTCTTTTGCCCCAGTCATGCATATTTAACGTTTACAAACTCTATCAGAAGACACAGGAACTGTATTCCCACTGGAAAAGCAGTGGAATATGTATATTTCTATATCACCTAGCTAACTGTAAGCAGTGTCCTTTCATCCCACTCTTTGCCTTCCCCTTTTTATCCCATGACTCCTTGAGTTCATAGGCCAGGAGCCTCCTGTGCCTTGTGTCTTAGGGAAGGAATCTGAAGCCTATTCTCATTTAGTGTTTAATCTTTGGCTTAGTAGATGTTTGTTGCTGAACAATGCCATGACCTGTAAACCCATCATAAAAAAATAAAAATTGAAGTTTCCATGCCTAGAGTGAAGTTGATGTTGGGCTTTGGCATCAAGGCTCCTATGAATTAGGTGTTTGCTTGTCAGAATCCATTGTTTTATAAATAGGGGATGATACCAGTGTGGTTGTGTAAGGTAATGGTGATGTCCAGCCTGTAAATTGTTGAGTGCATGGTTATTAGCAGTATTTTATATGATATTGAGGCCATTAAGCAAAATCAACACATTATCTTTCTTGTTCTTATTATATAATGGTAACAGGGTCACAAACATTTTGATTTTGTCTTTTCATTAGCAGGAAGTGTTTCATGGTTAGACTGTTGCATTCACTAAGCTGTTTTTCTTCATAGTTCTTGGGGCTTCAGAATAGGCAGCTTGGTAAGGTATCCAGTACTCATTAATTTGGATTACATTTTTTCATGCAGGCTTTTCTATTGCATCTAAAATATCCAGCCTGGGGTTCTGCATTGTATTCTTAAAATTTTACCAGTTGAGTTGGCCGGTGGGCAGGAAGACTTCTGCACAGTTCCAAGCCTGCCACTCCTTCACATACCCTTTGAAAAGTAGGAGGCCTTTGAGAGATGAACAAACTGTCTAGTGACAGAACTTCCCTTTTTCTGCTGGCATGCTAATGCATTATCCATAAGAACAGTGCTTTATTACTGTATTCCTCTAAGGGAATACAATGAGCCAAATAGTTCTAGTGTTGATCCATTTGCTATTGACAAGTGGAAATATTTGTCAGGAACATGAGAAGAGATTGTAATCTAATTTTAGCTGTTTATTGAGTGTTTGTCCTTTTTTGACCCCCATGAAGGAAAAGAGAATGGAAAAGGAATTGCAATCACTTGGAAGCACCAGCTTCCTTAAGAAGAAAAGCTTCTGTAGCAGAGTGGTTTCCACCTCCTGTCCGCTTTGATTTTGGGAGGAAAAATGCTGTAAACTGTGTGAGGGAGAACTGTGATAATTGGAAAGGTGACAGAAAATACATGGGGAGTGGAACTATGATGGTGTGAGCCAGTTGCTGTATGTATGGGAATAAGCAATACAAATTCTAATTTAGAGATACATCTCACATCCTTCTGCTCCCCTTTGACTAAAATATTTCTCAATGAAATAAAAGTTATTTCTTTCTTTAAATATGTTTTCTTTTACTCTGTATTTTAGATCTGTTTGTTTTTTCTAATTAACCTTTAGTATTATGTAAACTAAGCCTAATTCATGCGAGAATAAGTTAAAAAAAGAAGGTTTTATGTAAAATCACTTTAGGGTTGGGTTTGGGTTTTTTTTTTTTTTTGGTTACATTACGCACAGAAGTACAGGATGTTTGATTTGCTTGGACAATTTTTCCTTCAATGTGCTGTTGCACAATGGCAACTTTATTGGCTGAAGGGTAGGTATCATTCCATTGTTTTCACTGTTTCTAAATTGGTTTCTTCCTTTTTAGAACTGAGGGAAGATGGTTTCCAGCCTCCAAGCTATTTAGTGCAAGGAGTGAAGGCTTTACTTACTGCTTTAAAATTATGGATGAAAAAAGAAGTAAGTGGAAGTGATTTTGTTTGCTGTTTTGTTGAGCTCTGTTTTGATTTAGAACTAAGTGAAGGTCTGTGCCCTTTTAAAGTTCAAGATTATTTTTATTTGTTAATGAGTGTTGAAAAAGTCTGTGGAGAGTATGTACTACTGATCTGGGGAGGAATCACCATGACGAATTTATATTCCATGATGCTAATAAAGTCTGTTAGACGAATTAGTAACCTCTAGTATTGTAGCTGATAGAAGTAGAATCTTGTTCAGCTCAGGATGGGATAAGAATGGTAGAGGATAAGCTGATAGGGTGGGGCTTTATTCTGATAAATATGTTTATTAATCCTAGTTTGAGGCAGTGGAGGGATGGAATGTCCTGACATTTAGCATTTTTCATTAATGTCAGTGTTTTGGAAAGCACATTTCAACTACACCTGCTGAAGAGTCCATTTAGATTCAGATTGAGGAATATTAACTTCAATTGAATACTGTCCTTGCTGAACATTGATTGACTCGTGTAAAATCATTAGTATGCCATCAATACTGGCTTTGCTGGTGCTGTTCTCTCCAGGAGAGCTTACTTGTTTTGGCACTGAACTGGATCTGGCCAAACCCCATGTGTTTTTCATATGCCTTTGTTAATAAGCCCTCTTGGAAGTGGTGCTCCTGGGAAGTGTGTTCTGACTGATCTTACTAATTCTGGTTTGTTGATGGCCATAACGACTTGAACTGACTCTCTGAGATCTCTTTGGTCTTTCTGCCCATGTGTTCTACTTACAAGAGAACTTACTCTACAGCGTGTACTATAATTGCACAAAGCTGCATCCAATGATGAGCTTCATGGTAGTGAACATGAGGTGCAAGTGCAGAAGTGGTTATTTTGTATGTGCAATCTGCTGGGGTCCAGCTGGTGTAGCATTACTGATTGCAGATGAAGCTCTGCTGGCCCTCTGAGTTGGCTCTCCAGTGTCTTTTGGTCTGTGCTGTTCTGGACCAAAGCTGGGTAGTGAACAGTGTAGTGGCATTTGCAGGATGTTGTGCCTAAGCTCTTTAACCACATATGAATCCAAGCTATCTCTGCATCTGTGAGCAAACCAAGTAATCAGACTGCTGATAACCGAGTTCAAACATAGCCTATATAAATCCTTATTTTAATTTGAAATTGGATTGCAATTTCTTTTTTCTAGATTGCTGTAGTATAGTATTGTAGCATTTGTGTACTGTCTAGTAGCTCATTAAGTAGTTTGATTAATACTTTATGTGGAATGTGATATGTTTTCCACTTTTCTGTGGAAGAAAAATCAATTGCTCTTGCTGCATTCTGAATGCTTATTAATGAGACCTGTGAGTATTCCCAAACCTCAATTGTGAGGAAACTGCAGAGCATCAGTGATGTGGCCACAATGCTGTCTGCTGTCCACCAGCTGTCATGTTTTGTACCTTGTGAACCTTTTCTGGATACTGCTCCATACATGAGCTGATCCTTTCTTTGCAGCAGGCCATGTGTGTGATAGGATTGTAGCTGTGTGCAGGTGAGGAGGAGCTTTGTACATTGCTCTATGATCTGCTAATACTGAGGATTTCAGACAGATTCTGAAAAGGAAGTGACAAATGTCTGCTCCTCAAATGAGAAGCTACTCATGAGGCTCCACATTCATATCAGAGAGTATGTCTTTTGAAGACATTTGTAAATTGTCTTAGAGAATTATATACCATTTGCTAGAGAGAATTTCAAACTCATCTTCAACAGGGCAGTGGTATCTTCATTGCTGCATTGTTCAAAAACTGCCAGAATTTAAAAGATGCTGAGGACAGAGATTGAGTGCTACTAAAATTGTTCTAGTTCTTATGTCTTGGTTTGAATGCAGTTTGTGCAAGGCTTTGATCAGTGTGTGTGTCCTCCTGTTACCTTGGCCATCACTCTGCACTCTGGCTGATACACACAGCAATGATGGTGACCTGCCCGGTCGTCTGAGCTCTTGGATTTTAGCTCTGACTTCCTTCCAGCTTGCACAAGCAACAGGTCTCAGATTCAGTTTTTCAGATGTTTGACTCATGTACTACCAGTAAAATTATTTTGGGCAACTGTTTTATGTTTTTAAAAAAGATATTGTTAGCTGTTGTAAAAGAAAAACAATCAGTGAGTTTTTATTGAGAAGAGAGGTGTGTGGGTTTTATTCTTATTTTTTTGTGTGTGTGTTTAACTGTTGATATACCTCACTGTCATGCTATTCTTCACAGAGAGGGGATTTATTAGACTACAGGGATCCCTTTTTATCTATACCTCTACTTTTAAGACAAGTTTCTTCTTCCTTTGTGTATTTCCAACACTTACAAAACAATTTCTTGAACCTCCTGAATGAATCATAGCTTTCTTTCATTGTTTTGTTTACCTGCAATTGCCATCTGGCATACTTAGGCTGTTTTGTTGCTGTTGTTTGCCCAAGTACAAGAGAATTCCTCAGTCCTAAAGGCTGCATGTTTCTTTTCCAAGAACCAACATGCAGAGACAACTTAAAAACAAGTTACTTAATAATGATGGTAATTTTTCAGACATGGCATTTGTATCTGTCTGCCACAGCTTAGTTGAGAAAACTTTGGTATAAATAGACAGCTTTTATAGGGACAAACAAGTGAGCTTGCCTGTGGAACTCACTTTGCTCAAGGAGTTTTTATAAATCATATTGGCAAAATAATGTGCTTCTGGTATAAACTACATTTGCGTTAGGAAGGTTTTTTAGTGATTTTAAACCAGAGAAACTGTGAAGTCAGTGTTTGGGAGGATTCTATCAGGCACTTCCTCCTGAACTCTTCATGAACAGGGAGGCCTTTGGGAGAGGGAAGTCCTTAAGTATAAAGAATTGAATGGTCCTAAAATGACCAATAACTTGCTGGAAAAATGATAGAGTTTAGTGACAGAGATGGTGTGTTCTTACGTGTAAATGTGCAGAGGTGGTGCACTCAAAGAATGAAGAGTGGTAGATAATGGCAGCTGATTTAATCTTTCTTGTAGAATTAATGGCACTGAAATGAGTGATTATACCATGATTATACATTCACATGGGGTTTTATTTGGAGGGGGAGAAAGCATTTGTTTTAATGACTGAGAGGAACCAGGTTCAATGAAATGCACATACGGTATTGAATCGCTTCTAGCAGTCATTTTGCTGCTGAATCTCATTTTTGAGATGTGGGTAACTGAAAGTGTTTGCGATGTTTTTCCATTTAAATAGTTGATTCAAAGAGTAGCAGAATTCATGTCAGCCATTCTGGTCCATGTGTGAGTGCAGTTTTGGCTGTTTAATTCTAACTAAAAGTGTTTTGAGGGACATTTAAACTTCATGCAAAATATTAAACATATTTTTTACTGGATCTAACTGTAGAATGTTTGGAATTACTCAGATTGATTGTGTGTGTATATATGAAATCTGTCTCTGATACAGTTTCAGAGGATTAAAGGGACCATAAACTCTTAACAGCTTTCTACATTTTTTTATAGGGACTGATTTTTTTTAATTGCATTCTTCAACCTAATAGATTATAAATAAGCTAAGAAGGTGATTTTTAAAAATTAATGTCAGAAATGTGTCTAGGACCCTGCATCTTGGTTACTGATGATCATCCTTGATTTTCTCTTTAGATTAAATTTGTGCCATGATGAAGTTCCCTTACTCTTTAGCTGTTTTGAAGGTCATGACTAATGAATGTCTGAAGTATGGCTGTGTATTGACCATGCTAAAGGGAAAAAAGAAGCTGAGTACTGTAGTGAGGTTAAAAAAAAAGTTTCCCAGTATGGCTTAGTATTAACTCTTTTATGGATTTTTGGAGACATTCAGGGAAAGCTGCTGCCTGTTAAAGCTTGGACTGGAAGCTGCTGTGTGTGTGTGTATTGGTCCTAGCAGTTTGCAGTCATTATTACAGAAATGAATCTGGGGGTTTTTTCTTTTCTTTTTTCCCCTCTAGATTCATTTCATAATATTTCTGCTTTTATATGAAAAAATTAAGTATCTTTTCTTCTCCCTTTATATACAGCTTGTAACAGAACATGCCTTTGAAATTCCAGACAATATTAGGCCTGGGCATCTCATCAAAGAGCTCTCTAAAGTGATTCGTTCTGTAGAGGTAAGAACAGAGGCAGATAAAGAAAATGTATAGTGAGTGGTTTTTATGTGGTGTTTTGGGGTTTCTTTGAATTTCAGTGGTGAAATCACGTGTGGATCAGTATTTCTGAAATGTTCTCACTTATATATGCTTAATTACTGTTAATGTCTTATTAAAGACTTTAATTTGAAATTCTGTGCATATTCCATTCTCCTACCCACTTGTTTGTTACTTCTGGTCCAGTTGTCATCTCTTTTGCTTGCCTGTGTGTTTTGTGGCTGTTTGTCAATGGGGAGGTCTTTTCCTTTCTGTTTTTTTTGATCACTTACACATACCAGTGTTTTGCTCCTTTATCCCTTAATGAGAGTTGATTCTTGAAAAATTCTCACAATTGTGTGTGAGGAGATCAGATCTGAGGAGATGCGACCTGTTGTGTACAATACATGTCTACCCTGTGCTGCCTTCCTGAATAAAGCAGTATTAGCTATTCCACTATTATGGACTAGCATAAAAGCTCCAAATGAGGCAGAGGTGCAGTAGAACTGAGCTTTGTACATCAAATCTAGGTGAAATATGTACTATTTCTCTAAAAGTTCGTAACAATTTTATGTATATAATTTATATTTAATTAGATGAATAAGAAGCAGCACTGAAATATGGGGATTTATTCCTCTAAGACTAATCTGAAATGTGTTTTTAATTACAGGAGGAAAACAGCAAACCAGTTAAAACTCAGGGAATTCTTGGTGTGTCTCCAACTTCACGATCTTCGCATGAAACAGCTTCTCCTCACCACTCCAGGCGAAGGGTGAGGAAGCTGCGAGACCATGCAACCAAAACTCCTTCTAATCTGGACATCCTGGAACTCCACACTAGGGAGGTGCTGAAAAGGCTGGAGATGTCACCGTGGGAGGAGGCAAGTATGAAGTTATGCTCAAGAAAAACAAAACCAGAGTAGGTTTCTAATCTCTGTTGAAACAAAGAAGACACTTTTAAGACACATAAGAATACAGACTATGACTCTTTCTCATGAGTCATGGGTAGATTTGGGTTTGATTTTTTTTTCCTGGCAGAAATACCTGTTTTCCATGATAATTTTTTTTGTGGAGGTTCTTTCAACATTTTGGTTCAGAGTGTCCTGAATCTACTACCCACTTCAAGTATAGTTTTTGAATTAGGTCTGCTGTAGCTGTCAAGTGTTACTTTTAATCAACTATTTGAAGAAAAGGGAGCTTACAAAGCCTTGATTTGATGAGCATCAGAGCCAGCCTGTTTCTCTACGTGTTTTTACATTGCTGTTTTTTACAGTTCTGTATCGTTCTTACAGTTACTGTAATTTGGTTAGCCTTGGGTTTTGGTCATGTTCCTATTTCCTGTATCACTGTGCCTCCCTACCAGTAAACTAGTAGGGCTGCCTTTGGTCTCTGTAGTGAGGCTGTGGACTTTGTGGATGTATTGCAAAGGTATCAAGCAGCAAATGAATGAAATGTGCTCTCTTGAAAAATACTTTTTTTCAAGTTTGATGACATTATTTCAAAAAACAGCAACAAAAGTGAAAGAAGGACTAAGAGAATGGAAATAAGTAGATTTATGAAAGGAATTAAGTAGCTTTCTGAGAAAAAGAAGTGCTGGAAAATTTATTCTGGGCAGGATGGACTGTCATAATGAAGAAATACTGATTTGGGTCCTTATGCTGATCTTCATCAGGCATGGAACAAGAGACAGTCATTCATTTAGCCCCCAAAGACAGGAAGCTGAAATTAAAATTTGCTGCTAATAGTTAATTATGGAGTTCATTGCTACATAAAATGTTTAGGAGAATTAGTTATTGTCATTTAATGTAGAAATATAATGTTCACTCTCAGTACAGATTTGTAAGAAAACCCCAAAAATTATTTCTCATGTTCCTGGTTTGGGAAATAACTGTATTGCAGATTGCTTCAGAGTATATGTCAAACATAAATTCTTTGAGCTAAGAAAGGTCTGCTTGTGATGGGTTACTTTCCATTACTGATGTTTTGTTGTCCTCTACTTTAGTTCTGAGATGTAATTTCAGGGAACCAAATACCCAATCCAGGAGTTGCCGTATCAGTTCCAAGCCCACCTCTTGGCTTGCCTGTCCCTACTGGTGTTTCTCCAAAGGCAACATAAAAGCAGTATTATAGGAAAATTGTAGTTGTTTCAGATGCTTCAGGAGAGTTTAGATGTTTCAGGGAAGGAGAAGGTGCAGTCGCCTTCTGAAGTTACTTTACATCAAGTCATGTTTTGTCTGAGCTTTCTGCAGTTGGTGGTTCAGGTGGTAACCATCTTAGTGCTGAGTTTAAGTTTTTATGGAGTGCAGAACAAACAATTAAATTTATAGGAATAAATAATAATCAACATTGCTTTTCCCTCTTTAGGACACCACAGGCTCCAAACTGAACGGGAGGTTTAACAAGCCCTTTCAGCCAAGTTCTACAGTACCTGATTGGCGGACAAAAGACAATGATCTTCGCCTTCTGCTCTCAAATGGAAGAATAATTAGGTATAAAGGATTGATTGTGGATTGGTTTTTCGTAGTCATTTTGGTCTGGAGTATGCTAGTTGTTAATAACATTTTTCTTTGTGAAGCTCTGGATTCTTTTTACCAGTGAGATTCATGTTAGGAATATAGAAGGAATGTCTGTGTCTGCTGTCCCCTAGTGGAGCTGCGGTTAAGGAGTGAAGAGGAGGGGACTCTTTGCAGGTTCCTTTGTTACAGCACTTCATTCAGTTGCTCAGTTGGGTCTGGGCTGAAGGGAATGCTTCAAAGTAAAACCAGATTTTTGTATCCATCTATTAGAGTGATTCTCTTTAAAAGTATTCTGGTGTTAAATTCCTATCTACGGAAATGATAGTTGTACAGGAAGTAAAATGGGAATACGTACAATTGGGAATGAAGGGATGAACATAAGAGGATATTATTGTTGTATCTTCAGAGTGTGTTGTAGATAATGAAAGGATAAAAATCACTTCAAGTTTGCAAGATTAACCCAACTTTTCTTCTTTCTCGTGAGACAGAGATGATAGACGTCCATTTACAGATCGAAGTCTTTACACAGCAGATAGTGAAGATGAAGATGACAGGACAAGGTCGAAAAAGGCACCTGTTAAGGTAGAAGAGCAGCCCTCAGGATGTGAAGGAGAAGGCAATGCAGATGCCCAGAAACCACTGAACAGTAAGATTATCTCTAAGTCCAATCAGTTGAACATTCTGACGATCTTGAAGAGGGTCTAACTACTTTAGTTAGTCTGACTGAAATTTTACCAAAGTATAAAGAGGATAAAGTAATAAATCAAAAGAATAATATTAGAAGTTAAACAAAACTCTTGTCAAATATCTGTTTACTGAAGAAGTTAACGGGATAGAGAAAAAAAGTAAAACTCATTGTTTATGTTAGTACTATCTTGCATCTATGTACAGCGTTTTTCAGAGTGTCGGTTTAGTTGGTGTTCTGGATGAGTATTTATTACTTTTTATCTGTTTCATAATATAAAACTGCTGATTTTTTTACCAAAATACGCTTCAGTGTGAAAAGCTCATCACATCATTCACTGTAGAGAATGAAGAAGGATCATAACACACGGCTTATTTTAAACCTGTCTTATATTCACTTTTTTATGTTCCATTTTGTGATTACATACTTGATCATACAATTTTGTATGTTTTGATAATGAGCAGGTTTATTCTATGCAAGTGATAAGACATAATTTAGCATTAAAAAAATCTTACACTTTCAACCTTTGCAGTAATCTGCAAGACTGGGAAAGAATTTAGGTTATTTGTAAGACACTTTAACCCCACTTTTCTAGTGCTTTAAACCATCCTTCACTAGGAATTAATCTTTTTTGGTCTTTCTGTAACCTGAAACCGTCTTGTCAAGTGTTCAGCAGTGATGATCACACACTGTATTAGTAAAGTGTCAATATTGAATGCTTGTTGTCAGTGTCTATTTTTAATCACATGCTCTGTGCAGTGACAAATTGGTACTTGACGTAGTTGTTCAGCTCTCTCTTTAATTTTAAATGTCACATCTTTCCATAGCAGAGCTTGCAAGGGCTCAAAGGGGGGATGTACTGGAGAACTGAAGTCAACACTTAGAAGATAATAAGACTCCTCTGGAGACTTAGAGTTCCCTGAGATTCCTGCACAACAGTTCATAACCATATTTGAGTCCACTGTCAACCTGGATAAAGTATTTTATTATTTTCATTAACAAAGCAAATTACAGTCCCTGTTAACTGTGTTTCCAAACATGACAGAGGACAGTATTAAGGAACCTGCACATGAAGGAGATCTCTCTTGGGTACTTATGAAACAACAAGGCAAAAAGCTTGTTGAGTGAAGGCTTACTGTGGTGTTTTTTCACTTTCAGAGTTAAACTAAGTAAATTAAAATCAGTTTTACTCTTGAATCAAAGATTAAATCATACAGAGAAGTGGTAGATTTTCTTCAAAATTGTTGCTCTTTTTTGATACAGAATGAGTATGGCAGTGTGTATCCAAATGTAATAACTGTACTTAGATGTGAATGTTGAGATTACTCTTCCAGAAATGGAGTACTCAGTACTATTGCTAGTATTTTAATTGAAGATTGAGAGTCTTCAAACTTCCCTAGTAAAGATCACCTATGTTCAATTATTTTACCTTAGCTGAGAGTCTAAAGAGAGAGAAGAGGGAAGGTATTGTGTAAGAGAATTTCATAGAAGGAACTACCTGTTTGTGTAACAGCTTCCAAGTACATCGTTCTTGCTGGGATTGAAGCCAAGAGGCAATGTCCACAGACAGATGCCTTTAAACAGATCAAGCTCTATATAGCTTTGTGTGTCATGCCAAGATCCTGGTTTTAAATGGTGACCCAGTGTTATCAGAGAGACAAAGATCATGTGCTGTGTGTAATAGAGCAAAGATACTTTGTGTGGATGGAGGAGGGTGATTTAAGGTATTTTTTTGAATTCACAGTAGCTTAGCCTGATCTTACAGATAATAACTGCTTTCATTCACCCGATGTGTGGAGTATCCCTCCCAGTCTCTGGAATCATACAGAGCCATAACTTGTCTTGGAAAAGGCAGTAGTCTAAAGGAAAATTCTTTTGAGCTATAAAATTATGCTTTTTGTATCATGCACGGTGTTGCTTATACTAGAATCTTGTTTGCCATTTTGAAATGAGCCAAAAGCTTGAATTATCATCAGAAATCCCTAGGGTTGTTTTGAGTTGCAGTAATTTGGAATATTAATTTTATTGTCATATGTTGAGCATTACTTTATTTAGCTTAACTTCGTATATAGTGGTGTTGCTCATTTAATGTGTTTGGATATTCTTTCTAACACTTTCTGAAGTTTAATTAGTCTTTTCTAGCTTTTGGTACCAACTGTTCATTTTGTTCACTTTCTGACAAGTCACATTTTTAGCCTTCTTCTGACTCTAAAAATAATCACCATTATGCAGTGTTTAGAAATTAGTGATATCCCTTGAAATGTATTTGGTGCCTATTTGTGAACTTTGCCACAGTCTTTAATAGGAGCAAAACACTACTAGAATTGCAGTGTATATATGGTTATAAGTAGGCAGTTAAATGCATCCCTAATGCCCAATCCCGTCACATCTCAGAAGCTGAGCAGGGTCAGCCCCAGTCAGTACTTGGATGGGAGATCTCCTGGGGATACCGGGTGCTGTAGGTTCTAGTCCTGAGGACTTCACTGTCCCTGTCCAAGCTCGCTTGGCCGTGGCAGATGAACCTGAGGAGTTAAACGGTGGGGCCAGTTCTGCGCACGCTGTGCCTCACCTAAAAAATCCTCTGCATAGGCTGGAAGGGCACACCCACGTGGGGAGAGCCCTGCCCAAATCTTTGTTCATGAAGCTGAGCCTTACCTACACGGTTACGAGTACATCCTCTATTCTTGCAAAGTTAGAGTTAGGAAGAATTGTATTCTGTTTATGTAGTTTCCTGTAAAACTATGCTGAAAGCAAATCAACATTTCAGCTTTACTTGTCTTCATTCCAGAGTTAATTTCTCATCTGTGTAGTTTTACTTTCAGCATAGTTTTGGCTTAAACTCTTAAATACTTGGAAAGTGGTGTTGCTTTCTCTGGCCGCTACTTTCTTGATACACATTCATAATTTTTTATTCTATGTGACTTTTGTCTAAAAACTTCTGCTACAATCTTTAGCAAATTTGTTCTCAATCAAGAGTTTTGCCAGCAGCCTTGATGCAGGTGTACATACAGCTCACTGGCTCTGAGCCCTGGATTCCAAACACACAGAAATGTGTTTCCTACTCGTGGGGCTTTGAGACATATGCTGTCTTTTAAGAGTACATGCTTTGAGAACTGCTCAGTTCCTTCATGTTTGAGTTCTTTCAGCACTTAAAGTGAACCATGTGGACTAGGTAGCTGCTTTAATTGGTTGCTTTGTCCTGTGCAACTGTTTTTTTGATGTCCATTTTGACACCTCATTCTCTTATTAGTTCTTTACCTTACTGCTGGCAAAAAGTGTGTCTAAGGTTGGTATTTCCTCATCTTCCTTTTCAGGTGGTCCTGTGATGAAAACAATGCAAGTATCATCACAGTAATAAATTAATATTTAACAGATCTGCATTTTAAGCCTGATTGGCAACTTTGTAGTAGCACAAAACAAGCAGAATATGCTAGTAAACTGTGACATGAAAGTAAAATTTCAAGAAATGCAATGATTTATTTACCTTTAAATTACTAAACATTCTCTAACTTCCATGTATAATGTTTCTATATGACTGCTTTTATTTTTAAACAAGGAAATTTCAGATTCAGACAGTCTAAGGCAAAGTAATATTGAAGACTATTTCCAATGGATGTTTTTCAGAGTCACTTCTTTGACTCTAGCCTATACACAAAAGCAGAAATTGCCCAAGGTGTCATCTGTGGAATATGTGCTTTATGGGAGAGAAAAAAAATACATTCTCCTGCTGCACCTGATTTATCTTCTTGTCTTCAGCCAGTTAATTGCTTGAGGAGTCTATTGGCCAGCAGTAGGCAGCTCATTATAGTTCTAAGCAAAATTGACTTGTGAACCAGAGCAGTGTGTGGATGTGCTTTTGTTCAGAGTGTTAAAAACTAAATATATATTGCTTGATTTTTACTTCTAAAATAATTGTTTAATATTATGTGTAATAAATGTTGGTCTTATCTTTCATTTTTTCTCTCTGCAGTGTTCTTTGAAAGTGTGAAATCAGAACTCAGGAACGGATCCTCAGAGTACTCTGATATTTCTGATTCAGAAGAATCTGAGCCTGATTGCACTACACAGGTATAGCTAAAAAAAGTCACAAAAGTTAATGAAGCAATTAAATATAATTTTACTCACACACTTCAAATTTATCTGGTCAAAGTTTGTGTTGAAATTGCACTAACAAAGTATTTAGTTCTTGTTCAAGTTAATATGTCAAACTTAAAGTTCTGCCTCATTCTTCTTGTATTCCAGTGTTGAGAAAAATTATAAGATATGCAATTTTGAGCCAAATTTTATGATCTCCATTGTCATGGAAGTGGGTGGGGCTGGCAGGGGATGAGCCCTGCTCTGGAATGGGCAAAGGCTGAGAAAAGTTGGATCCTAGATTGACTTATTTCTTTCTTTTATAAAAAGTCTAAATTGGATCATTTGAATTATGAGTATCTACCACACAGTTTAATTTTAGTGCATGGTTAGTTGGAAACAATCTCAACAGGTGCTCAGTTTTTTTAAATAAGCTGAAGTGGCTAAATCCTATTTGGATATTTTAGACTGTTTAAAGGGACAGTCATTAGTTACTCAAAAGTGATACACTGCATCTTCACAGGAGAATGTAGCCAGTTTTGGATGACTTTGTAAATGAGTGAATGTTTTAGAATTATGCTATTTACTCTATTAGATCTTTCCATATTCTTCTGCTTTTTAATTCCTAATAGTATCTAATGGAATAATTTTTCTGCATGTTTCAATTTGTCTTTTGTAGTGACATATCCAAAATGAACTCTCTCAGTAACTCCTGTAAATCCTTTTAATGTTTTTATATTGTACTGAAGATGATCTTAACAAAACAGTGCCTTTATTACTAATGCTGAATCATAGTTATAATTTAATTGCCCATTTGTGTCACTTTCTAAGTGTCAAAGATGAACAAGCTGCTCTTCTGAATGAAACTATTGTATAAAAATATCCCTTGGTGATACAATGCATATCATTCATTCCTGTTCCCTTTTGATGATAGGGATAATGGTGATACTCTTGAAGGATTACGATTCCTCCATGTTCTGATCTTCCACCTTCAACACTTCTGTGTTGTGATGTCTCTGTACTTGTTGAAAACAGATTAGTTTGAATTACCAAGATGGAACATATGTATTGTAGCCCTTGCTTCATGTCAAGGCATATTGAGTCACATATGGTTGCTCCACCTTTGAGAAGCTGCTGCCCATACAAGCTGTAATCTCAGCAGGGGCTGAAAAGCTCTTTCATTCATGAAATGAGGCTGTACCACTGCCGAGAGAGACAACAGCTGTTGTGTCTCTGTTCCTGCTGTGTTCTGGATTTACCTGAGAGCTTCTGTCATTCATCAGAATCACTGCTGCTGGAAGTTATATTTTGTGAGAGCAGGAACCAGAAGCAGTTATTTGGGGCAGAGTGTGTCCTGTTATGTGTTACATGCATTGATTCTGGCTGCTGCTTCGAACCATACTTATGCATTTTTTTCCTCTTTCTTGAATATGGAAGATAAGAATAATTAATGCTTGCTTTAAAGAGAACACAGTGATTTGTGAGTGGTTTAATGTGTGTGGTGGTTTGTAAGAAAATGGATTTTGGAAATGCTTTCTATGTTGCTGGAACATATTCTCATCAGTATTACAGAATTTGGATATATAGCATCTCAGTTGCTGTATTCAAATCAACTGCATTCTGAATACTATATATGTAAAAAAGTTGGACCTGGAAGCTTTTGAATTATTCACTTGGCATAAATTAAAGATAGTATCTCCATTTAGGGGGTGTGGTGACCATTCTGCATACCTTTTCCTCTTGTTTCAGCAGAAGGATTCCTCCACAGAGGAGTCAGAAAGCTCAGGTGATGAAGGGAAGCAGGAAGTAACATCAAATTTCAAAGAGGAATCTAAGGTCATGAGAGACCTTTGTCAAAATACCCAGAAGCCATCCAGACATGAAACTCACAGTAAAAAGTAAGCACATTGTGGGCATTTTTTATAGACTGTTAGACCTTTTCACCTATATTTATTGTTCTGCCTTATATCAAGGTAAAAGTCAGTCCTTCAGAGGGTTCTGTTTTGAACTGATTGCTACTGCTTAATTTTTTCTAGGGAATGTCCTACCTCGACAAGTACAGTAGAAGAAGCTATTCAGGGCATGCTTTCTATGGCAGGATTGCACTATACGATGTGTTTACCAGGTCATACTCAAAGCACAGACTGCACAAATAAAAGAACCTCCCTTCAGGAACACAGAAGCTACCCCAGGAGTCGGCATAAAGACAGACAGCCATCTCAGAGCCACAAAACAATAGAATGTGGTAGGTATCTGAACTAATGGCACTGCTGCTCTCTGCTTTTTGGACAGAGTGCTCAGAATAAGCACTTAAAGTTACATTTTTAGACTTGTAGTCTTCATGCTAGTAGTTTTTAAGTAAATCAGACTGACATTTAAATGCGATGTTCTTTGGGTTTGTTTTGTTACTTCTGAAAACTGGGACAAACTTAGCTTGTCATCAGAATAATCCTAAATATTTCCAGCTAAAAGTTTTGTGGCATCCTTATAGAAGCAGCAAAGTTGTGGCTAGATTGAAAATATAATTTCTTTCAGAAAAGACAGAACCTTCATGGTTGCAGCTTTCATGGCAGGTTGTTGCTTAGCTATCCATAGGTTGCTTGGTGATTTTTCATATGTCTTTGGAAGATATAGTTGGGTTTACTCCTGGAATTCTGCCATCAATACAGTGCATTAAATGAGGTTCTAATCTTGCAGAGGAGAATTCAGAGATCATTTTTTTTGTCAGTGGCATTTTGATGTTTGTGGAAAGCAGACATCTGTTAAATGCATTTTGGGAACAACAGACATGAGAACATTAATCCCCTCAGAGGAATCAAAATCACTTACTGCAACAGGGAGAAAGAAAATCGTGTTTGAAAATTTTGTTCTGGAGAAGGAAATGGCAGAGAATTATAGCTTTGCTGATGTTAAACAAATGGAACCCCACTAACAAGCAGGGTGCTGATTCAAAGAATTAATAGCATGTTGATATTTGTTTGGATAGATAACAGGAAAGCCAAATGTAATGTCATGGACTGTGTTGTGGTAGTTGACGCTCTGGGTTCTTAAAACTCACCAAATAAATAAATAAGTAAACAAACAAACAAACCCACAACCAGAAAAAAACAACAAACCAAAACAACAACAACCAACCAGCCAATAAAACTTCAACAAATCTAACCAGCCAACAACACAGACACATACAGTGTCTGTCCACTGTTGTAACTTTATGAGGGATGTAAGATTCAGGTTTTCAGGTTGTGGTGGGTTGACTCAGGCCAGCAGCTAAGCACCCACACAGCCTCTTGTTCTCTCCCCACACTGTGGAGTGGGGAAGGGAGTGGAAATAGAAAAAGTGATAAGATTAATGGGTTGGTATAAAACCAGACTAGTAGATGAAAAAAGAAGAAAAGAAACAAGTGGTGTAAAGGCAATCACTCACTACCTTCTTCAAGCAGCCTGATGCCCAGTCAGTCTCTGAGCAGGGGCTACCTTTGACTGCCTTTCCCCCAGCCTCTTCCACTACCCCAGTTGTTATTGCCAAGCATGACATTCTGTGTCTGCTCTGTGGTATGCAATATCCCTCTGGCCAGTACAAGGCTGCTGTCCGGGCTATGTCCGTTCCCAGTCTCTTGCCTACTACTGGCTTGCTTTCTGCAGTGAGCAGAGGGGCAGAAGAGAAAGCTGTGACATTGCAAACACTGCTCAGCAACAGCCAAAAGTTTGATGAGTTATCAACACTGGCTTAGCCACAGATCTATAATACAGCACCATATGGACTGTTGGGGAAAAAATCTGTTCTGGCCAGACCCAGTACATGTGTCAGACTCCACAGATGAAGAAGATGAAACTGTGCTTAGCTAGCAGGTTTCCTCAAACCTTTCAGTCTCTCCAAATGTACATTGAATTGGTGTCTTGGGATACCCTTAATTTTACAAGTTAATTTTCAATGCAGGCACTTCTTCTATTGGCCTATCAGCATAGTTCTTCCTTACACTGAACCTGAATAGCACATCAGTGCTTAGAAACAATACAGTCAATAATACCTGAAAATTAGAAGTCCATCCTTCTGTGAGCTTCTCATGATACAAAGCCATGGTAGAAAACTGTAGCTTAGCAAAGAAAGTAAGCTGTCTTCAACATCAGTGCTTTGAAATTTGAAAGACTGTATCTGTCTGACTTTTTTACTGTGGTGTATTGATCTTTAATTAGGTGTATTTTTGCTGTGAGATTGTTTTCCTAATTTTGAGTGTAGAACAAAGCAGCTGTAAATTTTAATTTGTATCTAGGAAATATTTCTCATTGTATTTTCCTTTCTTGTTTTAATTTTTAAAGTCACTCAAATGTATAATTAACTTTGTATTCCTAGTTACTGATTTTAAAATTTAAGCTTGTTGAACTTCTCTTTAGGTGTGTCTGTGAAGGAAGAGGAAGGAGACTTGGGAACTTCAGCATGGACTAGACACCTAAGTGAAGCTTCAAGGGTTACCCCTCAGGTAAAGTAGTACTTTAAAAATTTTGAACATGTTTTTATAGGAGAAGAGATCATGAAGTTTTTAGTACAGAAAGCACAGTGAACAGGTTGTTTGCATACTGCATATCTGATGATAGATCCTTCCAGTTCTGATAAATGGGTATTACATTTTTGTCATGCTTTTCTTCATTGTTCTTGCTTAGGTTTCGTTTCGTTCAAATTCTCTCATCTTGGCTAGTATGAAGGTGTTCAGGGCAGTATCTTGAAAAATAAAAAATACTTTATTAACCAAGCATGAATATACTTTCAGTCTGACTAGGGAAGCACTTTATTGTTTATTTATTGCTATTCCCAGCCAGGGCATCAGAACAAGTGGAATATATTGATAATGTTATAGTTGCTTAGGAAAGTGGTACTGACAAATTGGTAAAACATCTCAACAGTCAGCAGGTAGGAATATTTTTGTTTTCTGATGTCCAGATGGAATCTAACAAGGAATGAAAGGTTGTATGTCTGACACTATACACTTTTTTAGTATTTCTAAAGTCTGTATTAGAAGTATTAGAATAATTAATTAAATAGACCATGTAATTGTCAGCCATTAAATAGCAGTGTTTTTTAACCACATGCTTTGTAATGTTTGCTTCGTAAGAATACATGGTACTCCTTACAGTTTGTAATTCCCAGTTCAGCATTTATTCTCTCATCAGTTGAATATTGAAAACAAATTGCCTATTGAAGTAATCAGTGGTTATGGTTGTAACTTTCTGTGGGGACTGGTTTAATCAAGAACAAGTGCTTTTGTTTTGGTTTCTGCAAACTAAACCCAAAAAGTAGAGAAGCTGAGTACCCTAGTATGTGTAATTAATCTGTGGCGTTGCCCTTAAGTGCATGTGGAAAAACTTGCACAGAGACTATGGTGTATGTTATTTTTAAGAGGTATCTATCCTAAAAGAAGTGATGGAATCACAAAGTGGTCAGATACTGGTGAAACTGAAATATCTTTTTCAAAGACAGATTAAAGTTAGAAAAACTGGAGTGAGCTTGCAGCTAGAAGGTACTAACTTGTACATTTTTCTTCATCTCATTTCCATACTAGGATGCAAATAAAACTCAGAAATATATCAAAAAAGAGGATGCATCAGAAATCAGTCATAAGGTTCAGGAAAACAGAAGTATAGTCCACAACACCACCCTGAGTTTTCAGCATGGCAAGTATGCACGAGACTCCAGTCTAATTCAAGGAGAGTGTCAGCTGAGTGATGGCAGCCTTAGCCCTGACAGGCCCTACGGTGAAACGTCCTTGTCGGTACCACTTCACCCAACAAAGAGGCCGGCGTCAAACCCACCCCCTATCAGCAACCAGGCGACAAAAGGTAATGGCCATCTCCATCCTCTTGCCAGAGCTCTGGGGTGGAGGGTGGGAAAAGAAAACACTAGGAAATGGAGCTGGTGAACATCCAAAAGAGCTGTTAGATGCAGAAACTGAGTAAAGGACAGGATTAGACTTTGAGGAAAAGTACAAATTTGAGCATACTGTGGACACACAAATCTTGGCACAGAGTGTGTGAAGGTGGAATCAAGAGAGATCTAACTGGCTGTGTGGCCACATGAAGCTTTCATAGTTACAGCTGTACCTCTGCAGGATCTCTCTCATGCATTTATTACAGGGAACAACTATTCTCTGTAACACTCAGCTGAATCAGATTTGCTTATCAAAGTGAAGGTTTAAAAACTTTGACACTTCAGAAATAGTTTGACAAGCATACTATTTAGTTTTTAGTTTCTAGTTTATGTTCTATAATATACTCAAGGGAATAACTAAACTAAAATTCAGGAAGCTCAGTTCGAGTTCTCCCCTACTACGCCCACTACGCTTTATGGACTAGAAAGTTTTGTAAATAATATAGTAATTTTATTTATGATACTACTAGCCAGAGTTTAGGGAAAACAGTTCCTGGGTATTCTTTTTTTTTTTTTTTACAATTCTGATGCCCTATTTATTTGTTCATTTTTTAAACCAAATCAGGTGAAATTTTTGCCTGCTTTAGCTTGAAAGCTGGGTTTCATTGTCGTTATACACTGATTAAAACTTGTTCTGAAATTTCTGACTGAATCACTTGATTTCATTTTTCAGGCAAACGTCCAAAGAAAGGAATGGCAACTGCTAAACAGCGCCTTGGGAAGATCTTGAAGCTGAACCGGAATGGCCATGCACGCTTCTTTGTTTAATGTAGCTGCTACTTCTACTACTGCTGTCTTTCCTACAGACCAGTGTTGAGGTCGACAGAGCCTGGAGCTGCTGTTATTCCTCTGCTTGAAGCAGACTTGCATGTACCATCTAAAGCACTGCCTAATGAACAAAAACAAGAAAGAAAAAAAAAACCACAAAAAAACCAACCCAATGCTGCATTTTCACTGTGCCACACCTGCTCAGCAATAACCATATGGGAACGGGGAAATCTTCAGAGAGACAAGGACTGTGAGAAATAGTCTCTCATCAGGGCTTGAATATCATTTGTTGCTGGTAGTTTCTGACCTAATTAATGAGGGGGAGATGATGAAGGTGGTTTATCAATAATTTATTTCTGATAGATTTTCACAACTTTTAAATTCATTTAAAAAACTATTTATTTGGAAAACTTTTTCTGTGGGGGTTATTAATTTAGATTTAATAATGTGAAAGTTTTAAATTGTTTTGATAATGTGTGTTTGGTGCAGTGGAGAGCCACATTAATTGTGATTAGTCTGGACTCCTAAATTTGATATTCAGGTTATAGTCTTAAATAGGGGTAAGATGCATTATTAATTATTTTTTAACTTAAGGCATATGGAATCTTATTTTTTTCCTGCTCTTTGTAAGCTATTGGCTGGGCTTCTGTTCACTTGCAAGTTGCATATTCTCTGCAAGCTTGATTATTTTTTGACCTGTCCTCTTTATTATCAGATTTATTTATTTAATGGACTAGAAGAGACTCCTAAAGACAGAAGAATCTTCTTATATCAGTCCAGTAGCTAACTTGTTTTAAACTGCACCTCTTTCCTCCAAATCTGAGTGTATCCTTTTCCTCCTGACGATCTGTCTGTGATGATTTTCTTCTGTGAAAAGGATCCCTGAAATTGTATTTGTACAAGATATTTAAGAGTTGGTACAAAGGAGGAAAACCCAATATATCTTTTTGGAGGAATAGGGACATCAGTTAAGATAAATGTTTCTTCAGAAAAGTTACTCTGAAATAACTCCTAAGATACACATTGCAGTCATAAGATTTGGCATATTACTTAATGTAGCATGGAAGAAGCATTAAAATGTTATTATTATACTTTAAACACATTTTACTGAAGAGTCAGGAAAGCAGGAGAATGTTGCTTTCAAAGCTGGGTGAGACAGCCAATTAGAAGTCTTAACTGGTGCATATATAAGCATTTAAGTAGCTTACTGGTATCAGAATGATCATTTGTGTCAGACTTCTTACGGAGTTGATAGCAAATGCCATTTCTGAATTATTGTAAATAATTTTGATTTAAAATTTGTATTTTTCTGTAATATAAAATTAAATATTTAACTTTTGAGGGACGGGGATGAAGGGGAATACTTTTACTTGATTCTGGAAAAAGGGCATTTTGCAGGGTCCAGCCAAAATGTAAACATTAATGTGTTAGTGACAACAATATTGTTGCTTGGTTGGGGTTTTTTTGATTGCTAAGAGTGAAAATACTCATGTGTCATTATCCACATCATCAAATTGATTCAACTTTCCACATCAGTTTTTCCTTCCTCCATATTCTATACTGGAATCATTTTCCCTTGTTGTGATTTAAAAGCAAACTCAGTTTTACTTTCCAAAATATTTGTGCAGAGTTATTTTTATTCAGGCTAGATTATGAATGCCTTTAGAAACTTACGAAAATAGTTCTGATATCAGGTATTTTTTATTGTTGCAGGCTCAAAATGAGTTAGAACTACGTTATCCTGTTTCTAAATGGAGAGATATCAAATATAATGCAACTGCAAATGAGTCAGGTAGCTTTCATAGCTTTACTTCATCTGAAGCTTAAAAATTATAATTTAGGAGTGTTTTTTGCAGCCCTAGGGTTATGTGATATTGACTTGGCTTGTGACTTGTATGGGTGAATTTTTTTAAACTTTTTTTGCTTTCTAATTAATATTTCACAAAACCATGTTTTCATTCTTTTTAGGTTTTTTTCCTTTTTTAATTTAACACAAGTTATCAACCTCTTATAATATTGGGAATGGAAGTAATAAAGCATTTCTAAAAAGCAGAAGATAAGCTAAGGAGTACTCTACAGGTGCTGAAAATTACTATAAGGACTTGCTGTTCTCAGGTGCTATGATTTCCAGATGGAAATAGTTAAAAGAGAATATTTTAACTATCTTCTATTATGTTCTCACCAAAGTAAGTCAAAGAAAGAAACTATGCTGTCAATATTAGTTAAAAATATATACCCATAAATTTTCTCTGTTTAAACTTGAGCAAATGTCTGCCAGGCTTAGGAAACTGTTTTAGCTTTAGCATATTGAACCAAACTGTTTCCTTCCTTCTAGCTGTACAATTTCTAATAGTAGAAGATTCCAGGTTAGGGCAGCAATCAGATTCAGAGCAGAAGGAAGAGTGAGTTCTCTCTCCTTAAAGGCAGATGTTTATCTGAAGTAGAAGTATGCCAGAATAGAATCTGGAGTAAGGAATTTTAAAATATGGAGTATGTTTTCTTTTACATGTGACTGGCTTATATGGAGTCTCTTTTCTGACCTCCCACACTATTTATCCGTATCTTACTGTTGGAACATAGATATGGCTGGACCCATATATATTATTTCTTCTTGGTTTTATTCTTTCTTTTACTCTACTTTCTACCTTTTTTTCCTGAGTGGCTCTCCACTGGTCATGAATTTATATAATAGTCTCTTTACAGGCTGTCAACTGGCAGAGGTTCATTCCCATTTTCTTCAGATATCCATGCTTCCAGCATAAGTTAAATCTGATGTTCAACCTCAGAACAAGTAATTTAAGAGAAATTGCCATGATGACCAGTATTAAAAAAAAACACCAAAAAAAAAGGAAAAAAAAGGGGGGGAAAGAAGTCTCCTGGTAGCTCATGAAGAGGATGTGGTAACCTCACTTGTTTTGTGTACTTGTATGTAGAGATATTTTGTTGTGTTCTAGATGAAATCACTACTGCACCACTCTTTCTGTAGATGGACTGAACCTTGTGTTGTTGTAGTGGAGAGAAGTAGCCCAGTTTTCTTCCTTATTATCTCACTGGGGGTGGAAGAGGGAGGGAGTAGGGAACACTGGTTGGACAATGGAGAATTAAGCCAGCTATGGTAACTCATTTTCAAGTATAATCTTTTTTGAAAAGTCAGGGAACTTGGATTTGGCATAAAACTTAATTTTTAATAATTTTTTTCTTTTGTAGACAGAACATTAGGAAATGAAATATTGTAGGGGTTTTCCCAGTCTCTTAAGTTCTTGTGTTCCTACAATTGAAAGGAAACGAACAGGAAAATGGAAAGACCACCTAGAAACTATATCAAAGACTCTTCCAGCAACTTTCCCCTTTCTTCTCCTACTATACCTGCTAATAAACCCTGGCTACAGGGTAGCCTTTTTTGACCTCTGAGGTAGATTACCTATGCAACCTATAATACTCTACATGAATTCATTCTTAAACAGAATTTTGGAAGGGTTAGATGTTGAGAGTTAAAATCGTTTTCTGATCACCTGGGGGGGTTTGGGGCGCTTTGATTTCTTTTATTTATTTTTTTTTTTTTGGTGGTTGAAGTGCTTGTGTTACCTTTGGTAGAGATGTAAGAGAGCACAGTGTCATTGTCACATTTTACAAGCTTCAGCTTTCCCTGGGCTTTGCTATAAGGCATAAGCTGCCTTCATTCACAAGGCCATGAAGTTGTAAATGTTGAAAATTTTTGCAGGATTTCAAAGCCAGAGCTGATGGGAATCTTGCCCTACCCCCTTTTTGGTAGTTGTGGAGACTAAGCAGATCTGAAACCAGAAGGACCGAGTAACTAGTGCCCTATTTAGGCTCCACATGCCCACCTATCTCTTCATACTCCCACCGTGACCCCAAATTTAATGTCTTTCCAGAGTGTCATTCACGTAATACTTCCAGACCATTAAAAGCTGTTAAAAGTTCTGGGATTGAGTGATTCCAGAGCTACTCTTTCACAGAAAAAATACAAATGGAACCAAGGGCCTTACTATTTGTCATTAAACGAGATTGAAAGCTGCAACATCCATTTTTCCAAAAAATAAACCCAACGAAAACCACCCTGGTAACCCTCTTCATGGGAGTGTATGAGTGGTAAGTCATGCAGTGGATGGGAAATAAAAGTAGCACTGATAAGGAAATGCATGTTTTTCATAGGCTGCATTTCTGTTTAGAAAAAAAGACTTTTTCTACTTTTAATATAAATTAAGCCATAAGAGTTTCATGCTGTGGGAAGGGAATGAAAGGGATCACTTTAAGAGATTATATTGATATGTATTGTCACTTCTGCTGGGAAATGTCTATTGCTGCCAACGCTTTGGTGAATCTTTTTTTTAAAAAAAAACCCATGGAATTTGGAAAAAAAAAGGGGCTAGTTCTTGCCTATATTTACTAGTTTTGTAGTAACGTTTTGCTGGCCCATTTGTCTTTTCCTCTCCTTTTTCTAGTCTCATAGTCTAATTTCTATCTTTCCTTCTTAATGTTTCTGAAAATATTAGCTTGTCTGCTCAGTAGGGGTCGGTGTATGTGTGTCTTCCTTTTTACAGAAACGCACTACTGTGTTAAGTATTTGGCTGGGAAATGGGATGCTGCAGCTTTAAGAGCATTTTTTTCAATTCATAACAGTATTTCCCATCCTCTTTTGCCTGCAGGCAGGGAAAGTGTATGTACAGTATTTATTTTGTTTTGATTTTACTTTAAATTTGTAAGTTTCTATAAGTAGTTCACATTGATTATTCTAGGGGAAGATAAGTGGCTTTGTTTAAATTTGTATTTGATATTCATAGTTTCCACTTTCTGTACTTTAAAATACTGAAATTAAAAAATTGTATTGCTTATGTTTTGATTTTAGCACTCTAAAGTGTTTAATTTCTTCAGACTTCTGCTTGTCTGCTTCAGTGTAAATACAGTAAAATGTACAGAATATTGTGAGGAGAAAAATGCTTTTCTAGGTCCTGTGTCTGTGCCCTTTACTTGTCACAACTTAAAGAAGAAATTTTGTGGAGAAATGTGAGGGAATATTCTCATACTGTTTTTTAAAAAGTTTTTCAAAGTGCAAATTTTCATTTCAAGTATATGATAGGGCAACTAAATGCATTTTGTGAAAGGTATGTATATTCTTTTTGAATCCTAATATGAAAAGGAGGTGGAAGTGTTTGTGATTCATCATATTATCATATCTAGATCTGTAAGAAGACCGTCAAAGTGTATTTTCATGTTCTTGCTCTTGATTTTTCTTCAGGTTTGTCTTATGCTACTAATGACTAACTCATCTCTTGATTTATTTTTTCTTTTATTCTTTTTTTTTTCCTTAAAGTGTGTGCAGTTTCTGGAACAAGAGCTTTCTCTTTCATGCTTAGATGTGCTTAGTCACACTTTTACCCTGGATGACTTCTCTGCTGGTTTCTCCCACCACGTCGTCTTCTGGTTTCCAATTGTCAGTGCTCCCTATTTTAACTCCATATGGCAGTGCAGGGTGTGCATGTGGGTGCTCTGCCTGGGGGTAATGGAAGCATTGCTGTCTCACACTACAGCTGTAACGTGTTTTCTTGTGCATGTAGCGCTCAGGGCTGCTCAACTCTGCAGTGCTGGGATGATGCTCACATTTCAGTGGTGGTCATTTTATGGGAACCTCAGATAAATGATGCATCAATGGCATTGGAAGAACCAGGTGACAAAAGGTGTTTGATGTGAGCATCCAGTTCAGCTGTTCAAGTTTACTTCTTAGCCTGGCTTCTAGTTTATAGAGAATTTAAGGTTGACTACAATGACCAGGAGATCTGTTTGTTGACCAGGACTTCGTTGTGCCAGGTGCTTTACAGAAAAAGGACAAGAATGCTGACTTCATCAAACCATGTACTGCTTATGGAAACAGTTTTAAAAAACCCAACAAACTAGGAAGTTTTGTGGCCTAAAGTTTAAAACATGGTAGGGTTGTAGAATCTGGGAGGAGAAACTTCTTTGTTGTTTCAAAAACAAATTTCAGTGGAGTAAGAAATTATGAGGAAAAATAATCAAGTACGGGTGTTGAAGGTGAAATATTTGTATGTCCAGAAATCTGTTCCCCTTGTATTTTGACATGCCTTTATATATTTTCAATTAATGAGTTAAAACTGATTTTAAATTTGGTTAGCCCAAGATTTGCCAAAGATCTGAAAGAGCTGTTTGTCTATCAGAGCAACTGTAAGGTCTTAATCACTGTGATTGAAGAGCAATGCTACAGCCTATGCATTTCCATCAGACAGACTTACCTGGATTTGTCACACTGAACTCACTGCTCATGCTAATGTTTTGGTCTTAAAGTGATAGACTTGAGAGCTCCTCAGTGGGCCACAAATACAAGTTTCATACCCATATAAAGACCTACGTCAGCACCTTTACTATTTGTTCTTGAGGGTTTTTGCCATCTGCGCTTCAGAGATTTTTTTTCTGTGACTGCTGTTTAGTGGCTAATAGGATAATACACTGGAAAACACGTGAAATATCTCAAGTGCTGCATTAAATGCTACTGGATAGCCTTCAGCAGCTGGAGCTGTATTTCCATTACAAGTCAGAGTTTCTGGTTGTCTGTTTTTCTGCTTGTGGAGGATGGGAAATACTTACCTGACTTGTTCTTTCCTAAGGGAAAGATGGATTTTAAAGATTTCAAGGCTACCAAATGTGACAAAAGAGTTGAATTCCTCAAGTCAGGGAATGGACAAGGTACCCTTCTTGGTATCTGAAGACTAAAGCTATTGGTTTTGGATTTTTATTGACAGTATTCTACTATGTTTGAGGTAAAGTCCCCCTTGTAAAGTGCCTACAGACTTGCTTTGCTTTTGTGTACATTTAGTGAAGTTCAACTCTTTCTCTGTAGGGTTTGTCCTGACCTCATTAAGTTGTGAAGCTTTTGTGCTGGTGGCTCATTAGTTAACACATTCAACCAAATGTTTTCTAGTTTATATTATTTAGATGGAACTTTGGATTGATGATGGAAACCTGACTAACAGCAGGAATATGGGGAAATTAATCATGCAGATTGTTGGTTTCTATAGAAACTTATTTTTTTCTTTGTGTGGAGGTGATTGTCTGGGAACCCACCCTTGAAATTACGCTTTTAGTGCTGGTAAGTAATGTCAACTGTCTCAAGCCAAAAGTTAATGAGGACTGAATCTATAAAACTGGAATGTTATTCTTTACTCCTTCTGATATGTCCAGGATTGTTAAACATCTTTGTTTCTACAGTGGTCAATGACTAAACTTTTCACCTGCAGAAAAAGTAGCTGGTGGTCAAGACAGTGAATGAAACGTGTCATTGCCAGAGCTCATAGTATTCCACATAACAGCTGACTACTAGGGCAGTTTGCTTTGTCTAGACTAAAGTCTGATTTCTCTGAAGCCAATTATATTCAGTCTTTAGAATACTGCAAATTTTTTAAGAATTGTGTTTGGCTCAATAGATCTATTTATCTGTACTGCTTCTGATGTATTTGCTTTGGTCTTGGAAAAAATACTCTACTTTGGAACATATAAGTCAACTAAAAGAACAGTATACAAAGAGTCTGCTTGTTTGTGATGCTTTGCCCTGAAGTTTTTTTCTCATAAGAATTATTTTGTTGTAATGAGTGTGAGTCAAGTTCCCACCCATACTTGGAGAATGTGATATGTATCTGAAAGAAACATTTGCCCATGAATCATACACCTTGGTGGTAAGTCATAAAGATACAAGTTGGCTTTTTGTTCTGGTTAAGCTAAAAGTCAACAAAACACTCTTAAAAATGCTACTCCAGTCTCCTAAAATAGGATCTGGGCTGTGGAAATGTGGTTTAACCTGGCAGCAATTTCAGACTAGGATTGATTTGAAGAAGATACTAAATCATGTGCTTAATTCTTAAGTTGTTGGTTTCTAGTTACAGAGGTTTTTTACTTTTTTACAAAAGGTCTTTGAATATCTCCATTACAGGTCTGGCCCAGTAAAGATTTTCCTGTGCTCAACCAGCCTCTGTAGAAGTTGTTTTAAATTCCATCATGCTATGGTTACTGAACAGAGCTGTTCCCATGTGTCGAAGTGCCTCTCCTCAAGAGGCAGCCAACCTCTGTTCCTACTGAGTTACACCTGTTGAAGGAGGAGAGCGTTCAAAGGGTGTTGGCCTATGCCAGGTCTCCTAAAAGTGATGCCAGAAGTGGGTGGCTCAGATAAGGTTCCTCAAGTGCCCTTTTGCTTCCAAGTCTCTCCATATTCAGCTCAGGTCCACTGGGAGAGGGGAGAACAAAAATTTATGAGCTGTGCAGTGCACTACTGCAAAATGAGTTATCATATTGCAAAGATTGCTGGACAGCTGTGCCTGTCAGAAAAGTAAGTACCACAAGTGATGCTGAATTGCTGTAGTCTTAGGAAGGAGACCAAGCATTAAATGGGACATGACATGTGAAGGATCCCTTTCTCCCCAGGCTTTTGCAGCAGGTCAGAGAAGAGGTATTAGTGAGATGCTTGCTTTGGGAAAATGTGAAACCCTTGTATAACATACATCTTCTAGTGCTACAAGAAGTTATTTTAGCCACTGTTGATACATTTTCTTCAATATTAAGAGGATTTCACTTAAAGAAGTTCAGTTTGTACAGAAAGCTGAAGGATAACATTACACATCCCACAGTTCCTTATGAGTGAGGTTTGTAAGGGGAAGAGGTCTGTAGTAGAACCTGGCATGTTTGGAGTGGGAATTAATGTGTAGCATTCGCAGTTCAGATGTAAGACATTTCATCTCCACACAAACTTTATGTACTCACAATGCAGGGCCACTGCTATGCACTGGCTGCTTATAGACTATTTTCAGTAATGTTGCCTCTAATCTCAAATAATTTTGAACAATATAGAATGGTAGATACCAAACTCCAGTAGTATTATTGCCATAGCTTTGATTTAAGGAATGTCTTCACTAATCCTTTTATTACACATTTCAATTGACAATGAAGTAATACTGTCAATACTCTTAATATACTTTATTTTAATTCTTTTCCACTTGGTTGGGTCATTCAGACATTTCTAAATTTTTTTCTGCATTGATTCTAACTCTTACTATATTTTACAGTTCATGGCTTGAAGAAAATGCTGAGTTATCATTCCATGCCAGACTTCTGGTTCGCTGAAAAGGACTCTAAAAGATTAGGAATCTGTTAAATGTTCTGTGGAGCCTGTACCTCCAGTTAGCTGAGGCACTAAAGCACAGGTTATAGTTTAACTTGAGATCTTGAAGATGCCATGTTGACCCATCAGATCAAAATGTACATGGTGGTACATGAGGTATGTTTTTCTTAATTAGCTACAGGAATACTAGATTTTTCAGTTTCATGGAGGAGTTGCACTGAATGGGCTTAATACCTGAAATACTTAGACTGAAGTGTTAGAAATCACTGCAAGTAACAGGGCCAAAATAGGGTAAATTTCTGGCTAGAAGCACCATTCTTTTTAAATGAAAAATCTGCTTAGATTTGCACACCTTGTCTGCCCAGTTCAGATACTGTGTGTGCATATAATGATTTTGTTGAGGTCAGAATTAATGCCTCAGCTGACATAGTGACATATCTTTAAATATGTATCTGTGCTTCTAAAGGTTTTCAGGTGCTGCTGTGGTCTGCTCTTTTGGGATCCTTGGTCAAGATTAGGATGATTCAGAACTCCCAGTGCTCTTCCTAGCCTGTTTTGGGAAGGAGACAGGGTGCCCTCTGCTGCCTGGGAGCTGCTTTCTCCTATGCAGGGATTTGTTAAGGGCAAGGCTTTGAACTGTGCTGCTGTATCTTAACCTTTATTTTGTTAATATAAGAAGGGCCTTGGGGATGTACTGGTGAGGGAAGGGGAGCAGCATGGCCAGAGTAATTAGCCAGTCAGCAGATTATTCAAACCTTCCAGCCCATATGGTGAAGAGTGTGGAAGGAGTGGGACCCCAGAAGACATCCCTGCTTTCCCTTGTGTGCAGGGATAAGCAACATCCAGACTAAGATCTGACCAATTTCCCCAGGCCATCCCAGAGGATGGCTCCCATCCCCACCTCTGCCCTCTGGAGGCTGTGTTCAGATAGGAAAGGGTTTCTTGGTGTTTTCCCGATTCAGTGTCCTCCTCCTGTCCTTTGTATGGATGTGGGTTTGGAGAAGTAAACACATTTCTGTGATTAAACATGATAGAAAATGACATGGAGTAAGTTATCCAAGATGGTACCTGGAAAGGTGTGTGCAACCCCTGGGGTCAGGTTGAGTTTTGAGTATTTTGAAATAGTATTTTAGTCTTTTCCAAATCAGTCTTTCACTTACACTTCTGGCATAATGTGAAATGAATGTCTCCATTTTGCAGTTTTCGAAAAGCTCTTTCTAAACCTTTGCCATTTTGGTATGGTTCATTCTTCATTTGTTACCTTGAATGAAATTGAGTGGAATGTAGCTTTGTCTGATGTTCCGGCCACCTAATAGTGTAGTAGCTTTGCCTGGAAAGCCTTGTTAGCATTGATTCATCAGCATTTTAGTCACTGTTTTATAGACACATTTGTTTTCTGTAAAAACATCTAAACCATGTGACCTTTTGGAGAATTGTTTAAGATCTCTGGATCCCTCTGCTTGAATTTCTTTATCAGCTGCTGGGAAGATTAGGCTATAATGGATCCAGTTTCCAACTGATTTTGTAAAGGATATGAACTGGAGAATATTTATGGACTTCCATTTTTTTTTCTTTTTGTGTATTTAACTTCTCTTATGTTTTGGCTTGTACACTGTTGCAACCAAGTTTGATGCAGGTTAAAAATCATGAGTCTGAGAAACCTTAAATGGATTATTTCTACAGAATTTTAGTTTTTGTGGCTGAAGGCTACAAAATCTTACTGGTCATTTTAGGGATCTACATTGATTTTTACTTTTTCCCCACTTAATTTTTTGGCTATTTCTGCATTGAAGTACTGAGTCCTTTTCACTGATATGATTTTCATTTGGAAGCTAAGATAAATCTGGCTTTCCCTTCTACATTTTTCAAAATCTCCAAATCTCTGGGGACATTTCTTAGTGCAACTCTTGCTAGTTGATTTTCCTGCCTCCTCAAACAGTATCAATATCTTAAGGTGCTAATTAATGATGCAGTGTGAGCCCCAAGGTTGCCATACCTTTGAACAGCTGGTAAAATTCAACAGCCCAAAGGGTTTTCAAATCAGCACAACAAAGATCATCGTCAATAACATCAATAGCTGGAGAACTAAAAAGGTGTAGCAGTAAAATTTAAAAAAGATGTTTTTCTCTCTTGGAGGTGTTATGGCAAGGGACTTTTAGATCACTTTCAAACATAGGCCCTGCATCACTATTATTTTGTAAGGTATCTTAGAGGTGTGCAGAAGAAGGGATGCGTATTTATGTGTATGCATCTCATTTAATCTACGCTTTTCCCAGAAGTGAGGATTGACTGCTGAGATAATTACTGTCTTCACAAGAGCACAGTCTGACACAGGGCCAGGCTCTGCCTCTGATATCTGGTGTAATCCACCTCTCTCTGTGTGACAGTACCTGAGCAAAAATTAGGTTTTGGAAGCCCATATGCACCTCTTATGTGGAATAAAGGACAGTGATCATGAAGAAACAGCAAATTAAAAAAAAGGAAGATTGTGGGAAAACCAAACCCTTTAATGGTACTTAGATCAAATGTTGAACAAATCTTTTCCACTTCATCAGAAGGATGTCCTGGACAAAACATTTCTACAAAGAGTCTTTCTAATGTAAAATGATGAGTTTAATAGCTCTGACATGAGGCATTTTGGCTTTGTACTGAAAAGAAGGCAAGAGTAACAGCAGTCTGCTAGTGCACCCTGAAGAAACTGATGCCTCATTCTGAAAATTTCCCAGGATGTCAGGTCAGTTATTGTCAATAAAGTTTTGAACAAAAGGCAGATCTGGTGCCAACATTGTTTCCATTACTTGGTTAGTAGATAAATTAATATAAATTCATTTATGCATTATTTACATATTCATATATTTAAGTAACTTACTGCTATAAAGACATCAGAAGATGCTCTGCAGTGCCATAATGTGGTATCTAATGGCCAGCCAGAAGGGGAGTGGAGACCATTGCTAGTGACAGTCTCTGCAAAAACTCCTGTATTGTTTTCTTTCCTCCCTGTTGTTTCACTTGGGTGTTACTGCTTGTTCTTTGTGATGTGTCCTTCCTGGGACGGCAGCTGTTGGATGCTGGATGCCTGTGCAGTGCCTAATGAACTGGCTTGGTTAACTCCTTGAGGCAGGATTATTTATAATTTAGCTTTCTGTGATATTTTTACCCATGCTATTTGAGTTGATTAGAATTTCCCATTCTATCCATTCCATCTCAATCTCAGGCAATGATAGGAATAACTCCTTCCTCTTTTCCCTCTTCCTGCTCTGCACACTCAGTATGGAGAATGCTTCAACAGACATAAATATTTAGGAAAGATGTATTTCCTTGTCTGTGGACTATAAAAGAGTGGAAACTGCAGAAAACGAAGTTATTTCTTCTGTTAGGAATAAAATGTGAAAGTCTTGATTTTTATGGGAAAAAAAGGCAGCATAAGGATGTGTTCATTGCCTTTAGGTACCTCTGCAAGCAGTGAGGAATGAAAGCCCTTACATCACTCCCAGAATATATGGTTTATTTTATGTTTCCACTTTGTGTTTCTTGTGTATAAAAGAGAAGAATTTCAGAAAGCTGTATTTTTATTTTTTGAGCTCTAAACACAGGGAAGTTAATACAGTATTCCTGACCACCAGGAGGAGCTCATGACACAGCCGGCAGCGTTAGCCTCCTGCCTCCGAGCTTGGCAGAATTTCTCCAAAGAAGGAACTTCCAAGTCCAAGCAGCCATCCCCTTGCAGCTGTCAGTGCTGGCATTTGACATGCACAAAATAAAACTACACCTGGAAAAGGCAAAACGACCCGAAACAGAGGGGAGGTGGGACAACGTGCTGGGAGATGAGGGAATATGCTGATCCATCATACTGTGAATAGCCTCATTTATACAGGGAATCCCAGCCTCAAACTTTACTTCTGAAATCTTATTTCAGAAAAAAAAATAAGCAGAGGTGGCATAAAGATCAGCTGGCAACCAGAAGAGGGGAGTGTTCACATGGTACAGCACTTTGTAAAGTTTTAGTAAAGCTCTTCATAGGCAGGTCAGTAACACCACTCTGCTCACTAATGTGAATGTTCCCCGCTATCCAAGGGCAGCAGAACAAATCTGTAAGTTAAAGTGTGGCAGTTTGTATTGTGGAAATGGTGCTTGATTTCACAAAGTCTAGAGCTTTGCCTTGTGGCTGCTGAAGTTTCCTGTGTCCAGGGCAAAGCAGGACAGAGCCATGAGCATTGAAATTGCTGGGGAAATTATTTTAACAACTTTCTGCAAAACTGCAGGGTGAATAAGAAGATCCCACTGTCTGTCACATCTGCTCTGCTCTCTGGCTGTTTTTGTACTTGGCTTAAAATCCAGTTTTTGACATTGCCTCAAGACTAACCAGCTCCCTTTTCATTGAGGCAAGAAAGTAATGTCTGTAACTAAGTGACTATGGGCACCTTTCTTCTTGCTGAAATGAATTAATACTGAACAGAGTCTTTTTATCATAGCCATGCTCTTATCAGACCATCTCCCTTTATATTGCTTCCTTCCCCAGCCATTGTGGAAACAGACATCCTGCCCAAGGCATCAAAATCCGCAATCTGCTGCTGCTTCTATGGAGCCTCTGGATTTTTGCCAACAGACCCTTGAGGTGGTCCCAGATGTGATTGCTTTTTCTGTGCTACCCTGAAAATATCCGGTAAAAACAAAGGGCTGCGCTCACCCCAGTTACTGCTTTGGAGGCCAGCACTTCCTCTGTTGTCAGGGATGTACAGTGGGAGATGTTAAGCATAATGTACCCCAGAGAAACCATGGCTAGAATGGCAGGGTCACAGTCAAAGGGATATTCCTACAACAGAATAAAGCCAATGATTTTACTGTATCTCTCAGCTGGTCCTCAAGTTTACCTCCAGTTCCCATGAACCCAGAAGACGTGCATGGGATGTGTTTCCCACAGCGTTCTTCTGCAGGGGAAATGCTAATTCCTTGTACCTATGTTGTGTGTGAAAGGAGATTACATTTTAATATTGCTTTTCTTCAGGGGAAAAATAAAGCAAACAATTCTATTTGTATTTCAAAGTAACTTGGACTTAAATTGCAAGACTGCCAATGCCTTGAAATAAAACCAAAATATTTTTTTGACTGACTCGATAGGTTTTTTGGGAGAAGGCTGGGAGAGAGAGGAGGGAAGTGGAAATAGCAGCTCGTAACAGTTTTTGTGGCTTGGATTTATGGGGGTTTGTGGTACTCTGATAGGCTTGATACTTTTCAATAGTCCTGTCTATCAGAAAACCAGCATTGTAGTCCTGGCTGTTACTGTAAGTGGCTGAAGATACCCATGAGGAATCAGGAGGATGAAGGTAGAGCAAAGGATCTTGCTGCTAGGTTTCCTGAGTAATGTCTTGTAACCTTTTACGTTTTTCTTGTTTCTCTGGTCTCCCTGCAGCTTCCCTGCTCTGATGTAAGTTGCCTGGCTCCCAGAGTTCCCATAGCCCAAAAGTGCACTTCTCTCCGTGGGCATTTGTGCATGCAGTAAGATATGTAGAAGGATTTTAGAGCAGTCATCAATTTTTAGGCATTCAGTCATTGAGGGAAGACAAGTGAGAATCCAGTGTGATTTCTTTTGTGAGTTTGTGGTTGTTGGTTAAAGGCACCTGAGTGTCACAGGAAAGAAAAACTTCCAGTGTCTGTTGGGATTCTTCTTGCAATCTGTCTGCCATTAAAATGGAAAGATTAGAGGAAAGTTGAAGAGAAGAAAAAATGGATCCCAATGGAATCTACATATACCATGACTCCATAACTCTAGAAAGCCATGTGTAGTTCAGCTGGATGGAGAAATTTTTATAATTGAAGGCACTTTATTGATACTTTAAATTATAAAAACCCTCTGCTCTGCAACTTATTTTCTAACTGAAAGTACTTTGCGAAAGTTGATGTTGCACTTGACACTTGGGGTTTCCAGTATCTTGTGGAAGAATATGTATGTGGACCCTGAAATGACTACAGCTTTTGGGGCTGCTGCTAATTGAGTCACTTTCCCTCATGTCTCCTCACCAGTCTGCAGGCAAATCCAGCCAACTTTCTGAGACTCAGCTCCTGGCTGTGCTCAGGGCTGTGTGGTAAGTTTATGTCATGTTGGGGATGTGTGAGCATGTTCAATATGGCCTTCAGGTTTATTTCCCAAACCAGAAGTGTATCTCTGTGGCATCTGTTCTGTAAATACTGACTTTCTATCAGCAGTGTTGGAGGTAAGGAATCTCCCTAGAAAAAACAGCTCATGAGGATTTTCATGGTGTTTCTAAGGCAGGAGAACAATTTTTTTCTTTGCTTTTTTTTTTGTTTGTTTTTAGTAAATTGGGACAGAGAAACATTTTGAGGCATCTCTTCGTAAAAGGTAGGACCATCACTTCAATAAAATACAAGGTCTGATTCTCAGTCCTTGGCAAGCAAGACTGTTAAAGCACTGTAGTGACTGAAGGTCTGAGATCCATTTTGAAACAGTGCCTGCCTATTTGTTGTTACTCTCTGGAATTGTGGTGACTTCATGGACTTGCAGACAGGCTTTTCTTAACACAATGTGCAATGCCAGCTCCAGCCAGAAACATAGCACTCTCTGTAAGCAAACATCCCAAAATAAAAGGCCAGAGGTGGCTTGTAAAGAGTCAGTGAGCTTAAGTCCAAACCATGATGAAAACTTTTATGGGAGAGGAAAATAGAAGAACTAAATATGATTATCTATGAAAAACTGGTGATAACATCTAAATATATGTGCAGACAAGAAGGATATAATTGTATTTGTGTATTTGCAAGCACAGTGGCATCACAAGATGGGTCTACAATGCTTCCATGTGGCATGGCCTTGACTTTCTTCTGTCAGAAAAAACATGTAAAATGCTCTTAGGTGAGACCTGTAGCTGTCCCCCTACCTATCATGTGAGCTGACTGTTAGTCAAGGAGAGCCCCCATCTGATGGGAAGGGTGGATGTCAAAGGGCTGATCCATGATCTATTCCTCCATAGCCAGGCTCCTCTCCTTGGATTGCCCTCTTCATGGAGGTCCTGTGTCTGGGATTGCTGCTGACTGCACTTGGTGAATGGTAGGAGAGAGGACATCTCTCAGTGAATGTTAATGATGATTTGTATTATCATAGAGCTGAGCTGTGTGGGCCATCAGGTGCACTGTGCTCACAGAGCAATTTATTATGCTGAATTTCTTGTCTTTTTGTTTGGCAGATGTAATTCTAAAGGCAAGTATAAGTCTGATAATTGAGAGCTGCAATCTCTTTATCCCATAGGAAAGAAAACAAATGGACCCTCTCTGCCCATTTGTTCCTCAGCACTTCTGCCAGGGCTTCAGTGAGGGAACCAAGTGTGTGGTTGGGAGCTTGCCCTGTCTTTCATGCGTGTATGTTACCAAAACCACGAAAAAGGAGAGATGTGCTATTGCCTGGTATCATGCAAGTAATGTTGTGCTGAAGACACTAAAAGAAGCTGACTGCAGAGCAGGGACCTCTGCCTGCATCCCTGGGTCCCCAGCTTGGCAACTCGAGAGTTGGCTGCGGTTATTTCATTTCCAGGAAATGCTATTGACCCTAAGCTATTATTTGTCTAATGAAATACAGGGAACTGAGGGGTGGGGGCTAAATATGAGGATCTGAGGCTTGCTGTTTTTCCTCGCTCCTTCCCTGGAAGAGTTTTGCAAGAATACCTCAGCACTGCCAGAACACTAGTGTTGATGACAGGTAGAAACATCCCTGCTTCAAGAGTGTCATATCCTGAAATGTTCTGTGTTGCTGTCTGCAACCCTTACAGATGGAAACCACATGGCTGGAGCTTTCCTGCCTGACAGAGGAGCCACAGCCTTAGTACTCCCAAGGACCCTTGCAGCAAGATGATCTTTTGCCAGATGCCCTCAGCCATCCTTTAATGCTTCTATGCAGCCCTTAATGCCTGTTTGCTGAGCCTGGATGTCACCTCATCTTTGTGCCCCAAGCAGAGCATCCTGCCCATTTTACAGGCTTGTTGACTCAGAGCATTGTACTTTAGCAGGCACCAGCAAGTCATGGCCCCGACGATGTCCTTCCCCTGGGGGTATTGCAGGGACTCAGCCCCGAAAGCAGACTTACCTCAGCCTGTGCTGCTGGGCCAGGTTGTCCCTGCCAGAGCTGCTTGCTCCAGCAGCCATTGTCACTGAAGGCAGAAGGAGGCAGGTCATGTATCAAGCTGATATCTGGATAGCGCGGGGTCTTTGTCAGAAAGCCAAAATGGATTTGCAGATCACAAAGACAATACTGTCTGCCTTATTACTGAGCTGCAATCTGTTCCTGCTCTACCCCCCCCCCCCCCCCGTATATATTCCCCACGAGAGATTCATTGTTCCTTTTCAATCTGATGTTTTAATCTCCAATGCCCCCGTCTTTGCCCCTCTCATTTCCCTTTCCAGAGCTGCTGCTCTTGTTTGTGTCTCCCCTGCCCTTGCCAGCTGGAGTGAGACACCGTGCAAGTACCTTTAGCTACCCATTCCTGCTAGCTGCCAAAAGAGAGGAGCTGGCAGGCATGTGCTCTGAGGTGTTCAGGAGACACCAAAACCTGGGAGGGCATTGAATCTGTGTTTGTCCTGAGTCCTGTGCAACTTGCACCAAAGCAAAACAAGGAAGGAGAAGGTACACGTTTGCATTGCTGTTGCATGCACAGAGCTTGGCCAAGGTCTGTGCTACTTTTGTGCTTGAGATCTTGCTCTGGAGAACCTACAGCAAAGCAGGAAGAAAAATGGCCCTGGCTGCTTGCTTTGCAGAGATAAACAGTTGATGGCAGCTGAAAACAAAGACTTTAGTGACAAGGCCATCTTTCCCTGCAGGTGGAAGCTGTCTGGGAGAAAGGATGGAGATGTACTGCATACTTCAGAACACGTATACTCTTAGATGAATAACCAAAATATTGAAGCCCAAGGCAGTCAGTGATGTGGTGCAGGGACACTGTTTGCACTTGAGTGCCAAATCTACACCCCTCTCCTGTGTTCCAATGTCTACGGCGTGTGCTGTACAACAAGTCCTTTCTCTCCCAAAAAGGGACACGTTTCCTGTGGTTTGTCCTCTGGTGCCTATTTTTCAGCCTTTCCTGCTGAGAGGACAGAAGCCTGCAGTGATGCCATCAGCTGGAAGCGAGCGAGCAGCTGCGGCAAGCCTGTGTCGCCCCAAGTTTGTCCATGTTGGCTCTGCAGCCCTGGCAGCACGTGCCAAGCGTTGTGCAGCTGCAGGGCTTGATGCCAGTGGTGTGGTCACTGCCTGTGCCACAGAAAGCCTGAGTCAGCAGCAAAATCCTTGAGCTGTCTCCAAGCCCTCCTGGAAAAACCATCTGCAGGCACCCCACTTGGGTGGGAACATCCAGTGCTGGATGTACTTGCCAGCTTTCCCAGTCTTCCACACCATGTGCAGCTCCCTGGGGATGGAGCAACCTCCAAAGACTTCACCTCGAGCATCCCAGCTCCTCGCTGCTTAAGGCTGTGAGTAAAGCACAAGGATCTGTGTTGTTCTTTCCTTCTTTGCCCTGAAGGTCTTAACCTCAAGCTTTGCTGAAACCTGTGGAAAGACTCCTGTCAGCTTTCCTATGTCTTGGGACTGAAATTACTTCTTCCTTCTCCATCAGTGCACATGTGTAGCATTCTCCTGGCCCTTTTAAAAATTGCATTTCTTGAGATAAACCAAAAAGAATATAGGGGAGAAAGGGGGAAAAAGAACATAATAAACTTTTTCCTTCATCTGAAACAGCAGTAGGTGGCTGGAGAGGGGTGAGATAGTTAAAGGAGTTGACAGAACTTAATGGTCTCACATCCTCTGTACCTGCTGCTGAGTCATCTTGTGTTAGCTATAACCAGTTAAATGCATCTGGGGTAATCTCTTAATAATGCTCCTACTGTCTTCTCTCTGTTGATATGCAGGATATGTTACGTCTTCTTTCTGGGTATGCTTTATGAAAGTACAGCAAGAGACTAGATGGGTTTTGCATGTCGGTACAGTTGCACCATGTATGCATGGCCCATTGATCTGGGGCTTTGATCTGAACTGTTTGTTCTGGAACTTTTTCTCAGCTTTTTGCATCAAACTTTTATTAGGATGCTTGTCAGGTGGTAGCCAAAGAGACACTGGGAAAGGAGAGGGTGATTGATTGACAAACTTGGCCATGGTGGGTGAGTCCGGTGAGCAACACTGACCACCACCTCCCTTTTGGTTTGTCTCCATGTCTCTCCATGCTGTCAGCACTGGTGGGCAAGGTCAGCTGTAAGCAGGGGCCGTGCTAGGGTGGAAAGTGGCTGGTAGGGACTGGCAGCTTCCTGTGGTGGTGGTGGTGAGGTCTGGGGCAGCTCAGCATCACTGCCCTTTGAAAATGAGCACGCTTAGTGGCCCAGAGGTCTTAATTCTGGACAGGGCTGAGAAGTATTCCTGACATCTAGTTAACTCATCCCAGCTGATCATGCTTCAGTCCCAAGCTTTGACAAGCACAGAAGCCCAAACCGTGGCCAGAGGCCTTGTGTTCCTGAAAACCCATCTTTGTGTGGCAGGGGAGACCCACATGGTTCACCAGCATTGTGACAGGGAACAAGGGCTTGGCCCCAGTTGTGCAGTTGCTCCTCTTGGAAGTGTTTCTGTTCCTCGAAGCAGCACCTCAGCTGGTCCCAGTGACATGTGGAGGCTGTTACATGCTTACATCAATCACAGCATGCCCTTTTATTTTCTTTCTCCTTAGCTGTTTTGTAATGCCTTCTCAGTTCAATTGCTAATTATTTTTCATAATTACATTTGAGCAGCTGCATCGGTCTGGAATTTGTACACATGTCCTGAAGTCTGCGACATTCTCACTCACATGGGGCACCTCTCACAAACCAGACGCCACGGAGAGGATCTCATGGGGCAACCAGCATTGCTGATCGTGCCACAGGCCCTGCCAGAGCAGTGACCTTCCTCAGGTAAACATTCTCCTTGCCCCACTCCATCTGGTGAGCAGTGGTTGCCCTGAACAGTCCTGTTCTTGTCTTACATGGCAAGTCAGCTGGGGACAGAAATAAGCTGGTGCCTGTGCAGCAAGTAGTCCCAAGACAGAGGTGTGTGAAGAGGCTAGGGCCTAGGGGTATTCTGACTGGTGTTGTTTTAAGGCATCCAGGAGAGGAGCTGGATTCAGATCTTCCATATTAAGGATGGTGTCTCCTTGCTACTGGCCATAGTGCCCCCAAATTTGAGTGCCTTGTGTGGCTATAGCCCTGTCCTGTAACAGAAAGTCCTTGCTTCCTCTCTCCATATATTTTCTGCATCTGTGATGAGCCAGAGTGACAAGGAAAAGAAAACACATGGTGTGTCTTCCTTTGTGTGGCCTGCAGTAGAGCCTTGCTGGGCTGCCTTGGCCCAGTGCTCAATGTTGTACACAGAGAAAACCACCTCCTGAGATACCCCACAGTGCTCAGATTTGCCTCTGAAGCAGGAGACACAGTGACCTCTGTTTCAACATGAATAATCTCAATTGTAGTTCCTGCCCCTCCAATGATGCAGGGCTTTATTAGACCTGACTGGGGTCTGTAACCTCTGCTGGCTGCAGGTTCTCCCAGCTGCTGGTGTGCTGTGTGAAGTGCTGTTTGTACTTCTATTCATGCTAACCTTACCTGCCATGAATGATGCAATCATGCGGACAAGATCATAGGGAGGTTCAAAGTACAGGATGAAAAAAGGAGAGAGAGAAAGAAAAAAAAGAGCCAAAAATAGAGTTTCCAAGGCTGGAGTTCATTTGGGTGTGGGGCTCAGGGGATATCATAGACATGCTGGAGCACATGCTGAGGGGAACATCCACTTGGTGACTTTCACTTGCCTATAGCTCTCTGTGCTTAAGCCATCACAGCTGCAGCTGTGTTGAGTCCATGGACTTTAGGGAAACCCAAAAAGAAGTGAAACTCTTGGGGGCAGCCCTGGTTGCTGGAGAGGGAGTGGTGGCAAGGACCGTCACTGAAGGTGATGTACAAGCTGGTCTATGCAGGGATACATGAAGCTGAGCTCCTGAAGGCCTCCACAGTGGTGGATGATATGTCAGTGTGTGACAGCCACAAGAAATGGTTGGGACATTCTGGGTGGCCATTAGGGGAAACTTTCCCCTGGGAGGGTGGTGCAGCACTGGAACAGGTTACCTAGAGAGGCCAGGGACTCTGACCTTGAGGGGGTTTAAGACTTGACTGAACAAAACCATGGATAATCTGTGCTTGTGCTGGCAACAGTCCTGCTTCTTATAGGAGACAGGATCAGAGGTACCCAAAAGTCCTTCCTACCAGATACTTCTATGACTGTACTTACATTAAAATAGAATAAACATGCCCTTGTGTTGACTTAACCTTTCCAGTGGCCATGTTGATCTGGTTTTGTTGACACGCTTTTTCCTAGAATCTGATTCTCATTAAATACAAGTGAAAATACGGGATGGCCTCTATGTTACCTGGAAAAACATGGGTGTTTGCTTAGTTTTTGGTGCCATTCTTCTGGCTCTGGGAAGCTGGCAGGGGTTGCATACTCATTCCTGAGATGATACAGTGCCAAATGCCACCCTGCAGCAAGCTGTACAGATGCAATTACTTGAATAAAATTCCTTCTTGTGATCAGGAGCCTAATGGCCCTTCAGCTCATGTTTCTTCTCTGTCTTTGCACTTCAGCTTCTGCTACAAGTAAAATGGGCTGTGGCTGGAAAGACCTGGGGAGTTCAATGCCAGATGTTCATTCCCTCACCTCTTCTAAACCAGAAGATATAATAATGTATGGGATTTGTGTGTACAACTGCAGATGATCCTTTCAGACAAGGGGTTAAAACTCTGCCCAAGCTGCTCCTGATAACAGCCATCCTTAACTAAACCTTCTTGCATTCCTGTCACCCACCAAGACCCTTGTCTGGCAGCTGCCAGCACAGTCCATACCCTCATCTGGGCTAGAGATGTCCTGCATCTACTGGTGGGGCTGAGCATTAAGTCCAATTTTCTTTCTGATCAGTAAGTTTCCTGTTCCCTGTTCCCCCAGACAGACCAGGACGTGTGTTCCTGCATTGTCTCATGGGGGATGAGGTAGTGGTTCTGGTCAGAGAAAACCCTTCTCGTTCGCCTGCCTTCCATCAGAGGAACAGGGAATGGTGAGCAATTAATATGAAACTTTGCATAGTGAAATATAAATCCCCACAGCCTGACAAGTTCTGGATAAGAGCCAAAAAGGGTTAACAAGGAAACATGTTCCCTCCAGAATAATTGTATATTTGGCTTATATTTTAATAAATGAGTAATAGCTGAGCAGAAAGGCCAAAAAGAGATAGTCCCTTTCCTACTCAGATATATGATCAAGGCAGAGTTTGGGCTGTGTTCAAGTCAGGTGCCAGAGTGGGTGATTTAACGTAAAACATGAAGGATTAACTATGGATTAGACAGTGAGCAGCAATCAAAATGAGTGGTTAATGCAGGTATACAAGGTTGTTGTTTTTCAATGTTTAATTTTTTTTTTTAATTCCCTAAAGGTGGAAAGAGAAGGAACAAACACAGGCCCTGTGGTCAAGTCTGAGGGGAGCTGGAGGCCTGGAGTGATAAATCAGCAGTGCTGCAGTGAGATTAAGGGTAAAGTTAGTGTAATATATGAGGCAACAAGGAAAGAGGAGTATAATTACTGCAGTCAGCTCTCAAAGGATTCTCTTCCAGATGGTTAAAGGAGGGGTAGATCAGAAACCCCCACTGATGGGGCCCACCATCTGACAACAGCAGAAAGAGAGGAGGGTTTCCTCTGAGTCCAGAAAGAGAGAGAGACTTGACTGCAGCAGGGAGCTGTCTCCATAGCAAGATAAAATAGCTTGCATTGTGGGGAAATCCCTCTTTGTGAGGAAAGCTGGTGATGAACATGGCTATTTTGCCATTTTTCCCCATTCAGGAAATATGCACTGTTCTTTCAGAATATTTATGGAGAGGCATTGGGATTAGTTTGCTGCTCTAAAGCACCAGGTGGTTCTGGAAGATGGTGCCACTGGCCTGTCACTGATGGGAATACTGGCCACTACAGCAGCTCCACAGGGTGACAGTGCCGGGGATGAGTAACAGCTCCCCACAGAACAGCTCAAAGGTGTTAAACTTGCTTTTGCTAAGTCACCAAGCCAGGAAGCAGTGTCTTTTATAGCCCTCAGCCAAGGCAAGAGGTAGAACAAAGACACGGTTCATGGAGGAATTTTCTCTGCGGGAATGAGAGCTGCCAAGCATTGGTATTGCCCAGCTCCAGGTCAAAGGCAGATAAACCCTCAGACCTCAGCACTGATGCAGTGCCTAAACTGTTGAAATGAAGGGAGATGTTGCTCTATTACAGGATTATTATTTTTTTTTTAATTTGAAGTGCTTGAGAAGAATTCTCAGTTGAGAAAATTTTGGCTGTACTTTTGTACATCATTAGACTTCCCTGTTGGGTGTCTTCTGCTAGAAATATTTAGATTTATTTTTGTTTGTGTTCTGTCTTAAACAGCTAAGAAAACAGTTTCAAATAGGACAAATTGTCTTGTTCCAGGGAAGAGGTCTGAGCTGGAGAGTGAAAACAGCTTGCTACTTGGAGAGCTGTTCACAAAAGAACAAAGCTCTAAGGACAATCCCCTGCACTGTGCCCCACAAGAGATATTGTAAAGCCAAGATGTTGGCCTCAGGAAGGACAACTACATGCGACAGTCTCTTGTTCAGTGGCTTTTTTTTAAGCCTGGTCCTCTGAGTGTTGCTCCTTTGGGTCTGATGGGCTGGGAGGCATGTGCCTTGGGTATTCCCTTCTCCTGCTTGTGAGAAGGGGAAACCATGTTAGTCCATTTCACAGGGATGCTGGTGCACCTTTCTGGTAGTCTTTAATAACTGGTGCAGTAGAAGAGTACTTGAGTCCATTGTAATCAGGTGGCATCTCTCCCATATTTGTATTTTGCGGGTCACTGGCAACATGTGGGGAAGAAATACTGATGGAAAGGGCCAATATTCCAGCACAGGATTAATGGAAAATGAGTTCTGGGTACACAGTATGAGTTCCTTGTGGCAGTTGAATGGTGAGTTGGGTACATAGAAATGTGAGATGACATTATATGATCTGTACATCTTTTGAGAATTAATCAGAATATTATTTATGCTATTAATAATCAATAATATAATATTATTGATAATTTGTTATTAAAACATCTTCATTTGTTGTGTCTGCTTTGGCAGACTGGTCATAATGAAGAATTTCAAACTTGGTGTAGAATATAAATCCTGGTAGGAAGGAACTCTGAAATCAACAGCAATTTAACTGTTTAAAAGCCAGACTTGGTTTAGTCTAATGTGTAGCCAAAGAGTCAAAGTGTGGATTCAACACTTTCAGGTTCTCAATTAAAAGGTCATCCTCATATCATCAAGAGGCACAGACTCACCATATCATCAGCCGGTTTTCCATAAAAAGTCACCCTTTTCTGGAGGATGACTGGAAATGTCTAAATGAGATGATAAATGTGGTGTGACCTGAGCCAAGAGTAATTTTGCTGTCAAGGCAATAAAATTTTTTCTTTGAGACAGACATGCTAGGAGATAGTCTTTTGATAGACAACTCACAAGACTATATTTGTGAAACTCTGTAGAAAGAGAAGACAGTGGAAATTATTCTTACATTTACACCTAAGGCAATTGCGTGGATTTATTACTACATCTGTGAGCCTGATTCTGATTTATTAACTACTGTCCCTTTCAGTTTCTTATCCAGTGTGGTGAACCAGCTGTAGAAAGCTGAAAAGAAGTAGAGCTGCATGTCTTGTCCTTTCAGCCTGTTTCTTGTGTTCATTTAGGTCTGTAAACAAACATCTGTCAGGTCTCCTAAATAGATTTTCTGATTGAGTTCCCAGAACAGACCACCACCAGCCTCATTAAAGCTTATTTACGCTACTTTCATGCATGAATAAAAAAGCTTCCATTCACTGCTGATTTTATTTAGTTAGATCCTGTGCCTTGTGGTGGACATTGAATTGGAGTGACATTTTTGGCACAAAAAAAAAAATAGTGGGACTGTGAGGAGCAATCTGTATCTTTTGCAGTGCTAAAAGGAAGGGGTTAACCTGTTCTTGGCTGTATGGTATTGATTGAGGCCCACACAAAGAAAACAGCTGTAAATAGTTAGGAGTATTCCCTAGTAGCTGGAGTGTTTTCTGGGGGGATAGGTCATTGAAGTGGAATTCTGGAGATACAATCTCTCTCCCAGGGATGCCACCTGCTTTCTGTGTGATTGGAGAAAGAAGGTCACTAGTTGCTCCAGGTCTCAGCTGCCCAGCTGAGAATGATGCTGTCTCCCTCCTCTGCTTTTTCCAACTTGCTTGTTTATCTCACTAGCTTTTCAGCAGAGTAACATATTCTGCCTCTGTGCTGACCACAGTGAGTCCTGCTCTCAGCTGGGGCTTCTAGACACCAGTACGAGTAACAGAAATTATGTTCTCTTTATGCTGGTCTTCTCCATCCACGCTGCAGTGCCTGTGAGGTAAGATTAACAGCTCAAAACCCCAGCCAGTATAGATGAAGAACAAAGGAGTAAAGATCACTATGTGTGCTAAGTTGTGAAGTAAGTTTGAGTAGTATTTTTCTCCAGCCCTTCTGACTGGTGATCTATCTCATGCAAAGGTATTTTGGGACAAGGAGAATTTGAACTTATCTTTTAAGTCAAAGGGGTGAACAGAAAGCAGCTTTGCCTGTTTCCTTTGTGCCAAGCACATTGTGAATATTCTTAAGCATTGCCACAAGGATTAACATCTCTGCATTTTAATGTGCCTAGTGCTGGAATGTAGCTGGAAAGCAGAGCAGGCAGGAATGGTCTCTCCAGGCGGTAGGCTCTGCTAGGTGACTCTTTGAAGTGCTACTCAATGGCTTCTGTTACTTTTTATAATTTTTTTCCCCCTTCCCCCTTTTTTTCCTCCTCCTTCAACAGCTTCTGGAACAAATCCTGAAAGATCTCATGTTTCTTGGGGTTGCTAGACTGAACTCTTTTATCTCCAAATAGTTTTGCATGGCAGTGGTATTAAAAAAAAACAACACAAAACAAAAACCCCATGTGGACAGAAGTACAGAGTTTGATGTTTACTTTGGATCATTAACCTGGTCTGCAAATTTGATTTGATCTCTCCTTTTTTTTGTTCCTCCCCTCCTCTCTCTGTGTAATTTCAGAGCCTGCAAAGAGACGCTGTCTTTTGCTGCTTCGGGATCCCAGCAAGAAATGGGAGTCTGATGGATTGTAAATGCACCTGCTTTGTTTAAAGCCCAGCCAAACAGATAAGTGCCCTTTTAATTATCTCAGAACGATGTTTTAGGCACAGCTGTGCGCAGCATCTCTCTTCAGTTGGGTTTCAATTCGGTGAGCCTCTGTGTGTCACCCCTGCAATGAATGCTCTGTGGTTCTCATTTCAGCTGAGAAATACCAGATGATGTTGGTATTTCACGTTAAGGTAATTAATTGGTGTCTGAGGGAACTGCAGCTGACGGGTTGGGAAGATCCCAGGGGTCTTTCCCAGCTCCTCCAGAGCCACTGTCTCCAGCAGCCCTGTGAGGTTCTGGGACTCTGAAGAGCAGCTCTGTGGGACCAGACGAGGCTGATGTGACCCATCTGAGCCTTAAAGGAGTCCTCTGGGACTCATTACAGGTTTAATAACTAAACTTGGCTGGTTTGAATCAGAAGATGTTTGTGTAGGCTTGGTGTAATCTCAGAGAAACCAGCTCATGCTGCTGACAGGAAAGAGGAATTTCTGCATGTGCCAGGCATGTGTGCAGAGAAAGTGATAACCCCTTCTTCCTCCTGCCAGTTTCCAGGTGGGAAAATAGCTGGGAATGGGGGAGAAAAGCCCTTGATTTTACTGAGTATACACAAGGCATGATGCAGAGAAGTATCATGGGTGAGTGGTAACAAGAATTGTCCCCTCAAAGTTATTGGGACATTTATATTTATAGGTGGACAATACTGACTATCAAGGAAGTGATTTCTGGCTGCTTAGATCTGCTTCTGTAGGGGGCCACTGTCTCCTTGCAGACGCACCACTGAAATTACAAAATAATTCAAGAAATCCAGTTTAAAAAAGGTATATATAATTTATGTGTATTTGCAATTTACTGCATTAGAATAATGAAAAAAACAAGCACTGAAGCTGAGTGTGAGAGCATTGGTGGGGATGTGTGTCAGGAGGCTTGACAGGAGCTAAATTATCTACGCCAGGCTTGCCTTGCCTGCTCTACCAGGGGTAATTAGCAGTGTGAAATATCTGTATTACTGATACAAAAACTACAGACAGGTTTGATGCAACAAAATAGACTGTAGTGACTGCTATGAATTCATCTTACCTACCTGAGCAAAAGGTGAGTTTCTTGGTGCAGGTGCCAGCCCAGGACTGAGAGAGATGGGAGAGACAAGGTAGGAAAGTGGGAGGTTGTGGGAGAGAACAAGGTTTGGATCAACTCATGTGATCACTGAAGTGTCTGAAGTTCCCTCTTTTCTAGGAAAAACTGGGCTGCTCCTATTACCAAGAAAGTTTTTACATTAATAGAAGAAATGACATGCCTGATAATAATGACTATGCCCTGTTTTACAATTGTAAGCAAACTTCAATATTTTGAGAGCAAAAAGGTTTGACACCATATTAAGAAACACTGATGAAATTGAACTCCAGCGAGAAATAAAAGGCTTGTTCATTCAGGAAGTGTGGATAGGAAGTAAAAAAGGTTGAATCATCTCTGTCCAACTATTGCAGCTTAATGTTTTTTAACCTCAGAGGTTAAAATATCAATGTCAATGTCATCAATGTCTTAACTGTTACATTTGCAACTTTAAATCTGTTTTCTGCCAGCAAGCTGAAATCAATGTACCCTCAAATTAGGTCCCATTAAATTAACCCTAACCTGGCCAGTTCTAGTCTGGGCATCTAAGTCAAATTTGGAAATCATATCCTGAAATGTGGCACAAACCTTATAATGCTCTATGCTGCTTGACAGAGTAGTATGAAAAACACAACACCTCTTGGGAGCTGTACTGATGTGAGAGATAATACTGAATGTGTTCTGTGCGCTTGTGTTTGTTTGGTGCGTCCTGCAGTTGAGTGGAACACATTCAACAGATTTCTGAAAAAAAATCTTGTCCAGAAAAGATCCTCGAATCCCAAACTCCTCGTCTTACAGGTGAGCCTTGAGGACACTTGGGAGAACGTAGCTCCTGAATGCATGACCTTCCCCTGTGATTAGAAGAAAGCCATGGGCAAAGACAAAAAAGAAGAGGCCATCTTTCTGAGGAAAAAGATAACTTTGCTGCGGGCATTCTCGCTCCTCATCGGCAGCATGGTTGGCAGTGGCATCTTTATCTCCCCAAAAGGAGTACTGCAAAACTCCGGCAGTGTGGGTTTCTCCCTGGTCGTCTGGTTTGCCTGTGGGCTCCTCTCAATGTTTGGTGAGTGGTGAGCTTTGTCAACCTTTGCTTAAGCACCTAGAAGGTGAGGGGAGATGCCATATGTTTGTGTATAAAAAGTTGGGAAATGAATAAAACCAAAATTCCCAGTTCCTACTCCAACAGAAACAAAGATTTAACAAGCTGGGGAGTGGTCACCAGGGTCTTTAGTTCAAATGATTCCCCTGGAGTGATTGACAAAATTCCAGTACTTATGGTCTGTGAATATCAATTCATGTACAAGTCCAGGGCAGAGGAGTGACAGTGACTGCAGATGGAGATAGGATTGATTCAGCCTGGGAGAAAATGAGGGGACTCTTTCTATGAGGTGCAAGGGAGATGTTGGCACCTAAAAGGGAATCAAAGGGCTGTGCAGCACTTTCTATATACTGTGAAAGGGGCAGAAAGGGACAGTGAATATGCCATGTGGGATCCCCTTTCTGTTGGAGAGAATAGTGAAGCACTAGAGCTGAGTGCCTGGGGAACCACCAGCAAGGGGTGGGGGTGTGGGTATCTGTCAGAAATGCTGTGGATACCTCTGATGCTGTTGTGGATCAGATCAGTTCAGCCCCATGTTGTGTGCATTACCCTTGGCTTGACTTCTGGCATTTAATACCAGTCTTTTCTCATGAAGGGTTGTCTTTTTGTGACAGTTTCATTCTGGTTCTGAAAAAATACAGCTCTAAAAGTTACAATGGATAAAAAACACGGTTTTTAGTTTCTTTCATTAACTGTATAAAATCACCATCCCAAAACCTCTTTAAAGGTGCTATTAGGACAACTGCAAGATTTCTCACCCAGGAGGGAAAGCTGATGCTTATTACCGTGGGAGACTTTAACATTCATTTTTTGTCATAACTTAGGAAAAAAAAAAACACACACAAGAAAGGAGAAATACTCCATGTGAAAAAAACCCACTTTGACACTAACATGTACATGCAAGGTTAGGAATCAAGATGTTCAATTGCTAATATTGAAACAAGTGTGGTTCTTACACTCAGTGTATGTGTATGTGTATTTCCCATTGTAGCCTCTGTGTGGTTATTTCATGATTTATATATTTTTGCTTAAAGGAAATCTTACAATATAATGTGAGTATGGTGTTTCTTTTAACCAAGCAGAGCAATAAATGATAATGTGTGTGCTAATCACATAGCCCAACCTCTGCACTTGGAAAGGTTTCTTTCTCTGCTGCATCCTTTGATAGACTGTGCTGGAAGAGCCTTGGGAGCCTCTTTATAAAGCTATTGTAATTTGTAGCTGAATTTGGGATTTTTTTCTTCCCTTTTATCAGCTTGATGACCTCCCCTGATCATTTCTCTGACACTTTTTTTCAGTGTAACAAAAAAGGCTTGCTTTCTTTTATGCTTTCTTTTTTCTTTCAAGTGGGGCATTGCAAGTCACATTGCATGAGTTCAGCAAAGCACTTAAATGCATGCTTGAGTCATGTAAAGAGACCCACTGAAAAAAATGAGGAGAGCTGTTTACCTACATTTGACATTTTGAACAGGGATTCTGCACAAATTTCCCAACAGAAAGGCAGGAAAAATTGAGGTTGTCACCTTTGGCATGACGTGAATATGACATGATTGCCACAGGACTTGGAGGCATGGCCATATCACCACCAGGTTCCTCTGCGCTCTCCCTCCATGACCACCTGAGCTGGGGGAAGAAATGGAGAGCACAGACAGAGATGGTCTCACTCCACAGGGTCACATCCAACAGTGCTCAGTCCTACTGTGAGTAGAGTCACACTCAAAGAAGAGAAGTGTTTCAGAATTTCTTTTGATGAGCAGAGGATACTTGACCTAGCAAGTGAATCCAGTGTAGGCAGTGCTTAAGAATCCTACTTAGAAAAGTACAAATGCCGTGATGAATTGCTCTGTAGAGGAAACACAGATAGGATATATATTTGGGGTTTTTTAGCAGAGCCATAAAGGTTTCTGTGCATTTCCCTGAAAGTTTTAAGCTCTCTTCTCTGTTAAGCCTCTCCCAGGGTTTCTCATTGTGCCCTGGGGCAGGGGCAGGGAGGTGTAGAGGTGCTGGTCAAGGCAGGAGTGGGCAGTGCCCAGCTCTGTTGGTGCACTTGTGTGTGAACACGTGAGAGGAGACCAACTGAGACTCTCATGCTTACACTTCCCTTGCTCTGCCCCATCATAGCTGTATTTTCCCCTGATGCCAAGTCTCCCCTCCAGAGATACCCTTCTAGGTCCTCTATTCAGTGTCTTCAAATGAGGGAAGGGATTTATGTGAAGATGCAAGATAAGGACACAAGAATGTGCTCCTTGATCAAAAACATGATTGGACTGACCAGTTCAGCCATGGCCTGTTGGCTGAGCTGCTGTAGCTTCCTTGTAAACACCATTTCACTAGTCTAACTGTGAGAAGAAGTGAAAATCCAGGGTATTTTTCAAAGGAAACCCCTTGTAGTTTAGTGCAACGTTTCTGTCAGAGACCTTTCCTCTTCTATAGAAAAGTTGTATCGTTAATCATAAAATACAGAATTTCTTTCCATCTGACAGGTAAGTCAACTACTCCAAAACTTAGTTCAAAAAAACTGTTGCGCACAAAAGTAGGGAAGAGTGGTTCTGTTAAACCCCTTTTTCTTCCTCTAATTTGCTACTTATTTTAAATGGATTCATTCAATCCCTAAAAAGTCAAATAGAAAAGGGAAAATCCATGGGATGATTTGCTTGGGACACTTCTACTTGAACTTTTCCAGGTGCCTTGAGTTATGCAGAGCTCGGAACCAGAATCACCAAGTCTGGAGGACATTATATCTACATTTTGGAGACCCTAGGGCCTCTGCCAAGCTTCTTATTCCTGTGGGCAGAGTTTTTTGCCATCAGGTAAGACATTTTGTTTGTTTACCTTTTCCTGGATGCAGTGACAATGCAAAAACCCAAAAGTTTTGATGCCAGGTGACAGTCTAAGCAGTTTGCAAAGGAGAGTAGAAACAAGCTGAACAATTTTTAAAGAGTTTCCAGTGCTAAAAGGAAGAAGGCATAAAATAAGTCAGAGTTATGTATGTTTAATGTGTTTTGTACTTGAAGAATATCACTCTTCTCCCCTGGCAGCTGGTATCCCCCAAGAACCATGGTATTTTTCAGAGACTGACAATAGATGCCAGATTTATTTCAGATCTTCTGGTTTCATTGTGAAACTTTTTTGGAAAACACCTTTCTGGCTTAGCCACAAGTCAAGCAATTTAGAATATTGCTAATGACTTGGGGTTTTTAACAGTTAAAAGAAAGTCCTCACTTCTCAATAATTTGTGTCCTTCATGTAAGCAGAGATGAAGCAGGACATATGAACTAGACTGCATTGCTCAGTATGATTAATCTCAACTTTTGCTTTCAAGATGGGAATTAATCTCTTTGCAACATGTGATTTTTAACCCATTTACTGAGAAGAAACTGTGAAAAATACTGTAGGAATTCACCATCTGTATGGGTGAGCAGGATTAAGCCAGGTGGAGGAACTTACCCCTCTTCCCAAGTTTTGTGCAGTTTTACTTCATGCCATTTTTCAGCTGTGTTCAGCCTGGTTTGTGCTGAGCTCCCTCCCCCACCCCCTCCAGGCCTGCCAACAGCGCTGTGGTTTCCTTGGCATTTGGACGGTACCTGCTGGAGCCGTTTTTTGCGCCCTGTGCAGCCCCTGTCCCTGCAGTGAAGCTCGTGTCTCTCCTGGGGTACTGTAAGTACGACATTTATGGGACTGTTGGTCCTGGAGCCACTCTGCCCCAGACCAGGGTCATCTGAGATAACTGGGGGATCTGGGTCATGTCTTACCTCCTTGGCTACCCAAAACTTTCTGATTTAAGGTGATGGGTTTGGGCCACTATATTCTCAAAGAGGGGGAATGAGCCTCCCTGTTGGCCAGCTGGAGCCCTAGGTCAGGGGTATTTTGTGAGGTTCAGGAGCAGAAACTCTTCATGTGTAATTGTGCAAATGCCACCTGAGTAGAGGGGGTAAGGCTCAAGGTTTTGAACTCCTTGCCTTGTGCATCCAGCCTGTGAAACTGTCCTGCCTGCTGTGGATTGGTGTGTGCTGGCACAGAGAATGCTGTGAAGTGGATCTGCTGAGGTGTTCCGGCACTCTCACACCTTTCCCTCAGGCAGGTGTGGATCACCCAGCAAGAACCAGTCTCCTGGTTTCTTTCATGGGCATAACTCAGCTCTCCCTTCAAATGTTGTACACTGGGCCACACTTGAATGTTTTCTAACATCTCTCACCCTGAGCATCCTCTCTAAGGCATAAAGATGCAGCCTTGTCCTTGGCATCCCTAGAGCAATGATCCTGTGTGTGTTGAATATGAGCTACAGCTGCAGCAGTGTGGTCTTCTCTCCAGACATGGTCCTCACCCTCAATTCCTGGAGTGTCACCTGGAGTGCCCGGCTGCAGACTGTTCTCTCTGTCATCAAACTCCTGGCTCTTGCACTCATCATCGTGCCAGGGATGATGCTCCTGGCTCAGGGTAGGTGTTGCTGCTGCATGGCTGAGGGAGGGTGCTAAATGCGCCCACTTGACACAGCTTTTATCAGTCCCAAGCAGCAAGTGTGGTGCTCATTTACCTGGCAGGAGCTCTCTATGTCCATGTGCTGGATGTGAGTTAGCTGGGAGCTGAGACCAGTGTAGTTGTCTCTAAGCTACATCATTGCATTGGGCTGATGCACCTGACTTGGTGCTGCTTTCTCCAAAACTGAGTGGGTTTTGGTGCCTGAGACTGTGTGATCCTACTCAGGGTCAGACAGGCACCTTGCTCTGCAGATGGTCTTTCTTTGCTGTCAGACTTTCCTGTTTCCAGTGTGGCTCAAAATCTTTCCAAAGCAGCACAAATTTGATGGACATTAGGGATGTGTGACAGCATCCCATGCTGACCTGAGCCAGGCACAGCTGTGTAATGAGTTACCAGCCCTCAGTTGAGCCCTGGTAATGGCATCTCTAACCCTTCTGTGGCTTATGCTAATGTTTTTTCCTCCAAATCCAGATGGGCAGTAATTAAGTGAACTTACAATGGACTCCTGCAGGCTTGCATGCTCATATTCAGAGTGGGGGCTAAAAAACCCTACCAGTAGAATCTTCTAGGAACAATACAGGGTATTGGCTTTAATCCAAGCCTCAGTTTATAGAAAAACCCAAGGCATTCCCTCTCAAGGGATGAAGTCTGCTGCCTCTTCATGCTATTACCTTCCTCTACAGAGAAAACACCACAGGCAGTGGACTCCATGTTCGTGTTTCTTTCTGATGTCTGTAGTTGGCTCCTTTGAACATGCAAAGATCCCTTCAGGCTGGCAGAGCTTCTGAACTGAAGGACTGCCCTGCAGCTAGAAATCCTGAGCCATTATTATTAAGAATGCCTTCAAATGACAATCTGGAGCCCTGGCACCAGTCCTCCAGTGGGGAGGATAAGTGCTGGTGACATCTGGAGGGAGAATCCACCAAGAGACCCCAGTATGACAGGTTGTATTTAATGTGACTCACAAGGGACTCTAAATCACTCATTATTTGCATTGCAGACAGTAAATCTGTTTTATGCACCATCACTTATCAGCCATCATTTTAGAACAGAAATAGTGTATCCTAACAGGCCCACTTCTATAGCTTGGGTTAGTTTTCTTCAACTCTATTTTCACTTTGATTTAATTTATTTATGCTTAAAAATCAGTTTTGTGCTTTTAAAGCATTGTGCCTGATTTCCCTGTCTTGTTCTGCTTTTTTGTGGTTGCACTTTTGTCTTTTCCTCTGCCCCTACCTTCTCTTTGGCTCAGGTTTATTTTAGAGACTTTCTGGGCCAGAATTTCAAACCCAAGTACCCAAATCTCATCACTGAACTTCTTGCAGAAGCACCTCCACAGAAGTGGCCTCACTTTCTCCGTGTGCTCCATACCATTTCATCCCTTTCCTGGTGAAGCCTGACTAGGCAAGCTTCATACTTCTTACTTTTAAAGAGACTATAATATGGAAAACTTGAATATAGATATGGAACCATGCCTTGGGCCACCCAAATTTGCAAATGTTGGAAATGCAAGTATTTTTTTATTGCGTTTGAATGAGGGCCCATTAGGTGGTTCTCTCTTCCCTAAGTTTTTTTCCTTTTTTTTTTTTTGAGTTAGAGAAAATCCTGAGTTTGGGGGATTTTTGTTATGTTTTGTTTTGTAATTTCAAGCTCGGAACTTGTAGGGAAATTGGGGGAGTTGGAAAAATGGGATCTCTCTCTGAGCCACCTCTACTTTTTAAATTTTACTTGCTTTGCCCTTTGTGTCCTTCTCCCATGGGCGAGCGCCAGTGGCTGTCAGGGCCAGTGGGCAGGGAGCCTGCCTGGACAGAGGGGCCAGGCTGGCAGTCCCTACTCCTGTTCCCTCCTCCAGCCTGGTTCCCATGCTCTGGCCAGTGCAGGGCTGGGGTCAGCACTCCGGCAGTGGGAACAGGAGGGAGCATAGTGAGAGCTGAGTTTGCCGCCTCGCTGGTTGCACCACATCAAAGAGGAGTGTGTGTCCAGCTGCTCAGGAGGCTGAGGAGGGAAGATGGGGGTCAACCCAGAAAATTAATTTTGGGCCTAAAGAAAGGACAGGACTACGTGAGTCCTCTCATCTCCACACTCTCCTGTTCCCATAGCAGGCTTTATTGGAAACAAGCAGCTGTCACTGTGGCCCTTCCTGAAATGTTTCCCATAGCTGGACAAGGGATAGATTTTTTTCTATCATTGTGGGAAGTAAATGTATTAGCAACAGCACTGCAAATTAAAGCACTGAAACAAATCTGAATATCTGGCTCCAAGGAAGTCACACGCACTCTTCCCAGGTCTGGGCACAGAGAAGGAAGCCCGTCTCGGACATTTCCCTGCTCCATGTCTATTGTTTATGTCCTCTGCAGGCCACACCGAAAACTTCCAGGATGCTTTTGACAGACAGTCATTGGTTTTGGATAAGCTTCCCCTGGCTTTTTACGCAGGCATGTTCGCATATTCAGGCTGGTAGGTGGAATGGGAGGGCGCTTCGTGGGCAGCAGACAGGTCCCTCAGCATGACTCAAACTGACTCCCTATGTTTTCCCACCGTGCAGGTTTCAGGCCAGTTTTGTGCGTGAAGAGTTGGTCAGACCTGAACGGTAAGGCTGGGAAGAAGTTGTCTTGGGTTAGCAGATTCTGGGATATCGTGCTTTCCCAAATGCAGTATGGGAGGAATAACTTTGTGGGTTCACCTAATCAATGCCAGGTACAGTCTGCAGTAATACTGTGCATAACAAGGGGTAGCAGCTTGTTCTTTGTGTGTCTGTCTTCCCCTTTCTTGTAGAAATATCCCCCTGGCTGTCATCATCTCCATGATTACGGTAATTGTGGGGTACATGCTCACCAATGTCTCATATTACACAGTCCTGGGAACACAAGATGTTCTGGCTTCTCCTGCTGTGGCTGTGGTGAGTTGTTATCCCTACTCTTATCTCTTCAGTGTGATCAGCTTATGCTGTGGTCATGGCAAGATTTTCAGAGGCAGTTTTCCTATAAAATGCTTTGTTGCTTTATAATTTCTCTGGATTACTGTGCAATAGTAACTTCTTTTAGTCTCATCTAGAAGATAAATAACCTGCAGATGACAGTAGGAAAAGCGAGATTTATGAGTTATATGTGACTCCTCCAGTGGAAGAAGTTTTCTTTCTTTTGAACCTGATGTCACCTAGACATCACTGCATGTTCCTAAAGTCAGGCTTGCTCTTCCTCCAGAGCTTTGTGCAGCGAGCCTTCAAAAGCCTGATCTCTGTGGTCCCTGTCCTTGTCGCCCTGTCCTGCTTTGGAACAATGAATGGAGGAATCTTCACATTTTCAAGGTCACATCCCTATGAATTTATTATTCTTTTGGCTTGCTGAATCAGAGGGAAGCATCAGCAACCTCTGCAACTCTCCATCCACACAATGGAATTTTAGACAGTTTTGTGGGAAAACCAAGACTTTTAACTCTCATGTTGTCAGCTACAGGATGGTCCCCATTGGCTAAGATTCTACCCTTTCTATTGGTGGCCAGGCCTAGACTTTGCTATCTAGGTCTGGTCACGAAGACTTTTATTTTCTTCCCCCCACACTTCAGTTTAAATTCCCAGTTTAAAGAGAAATGTCAATGTTTCTGGTGAACTAGAAGATTTGTTGATGTTGGCAGCTGCTCAATGAGACTGAGTCTTCTTTCACGGGGTTCACCCAGCTGTGCTGCTGCGGGGCACAGGGTCCCTCTGTTGTGAGGATCTCTGGCCAAAGGCAAACTCTCCCTTGAGGACTTTGCTTTGAGGTCAGTGAAATGTTATTGGGATGGGCTGTTCCCAAAGCAACAGTCAAGGTTCAACAACTCTTGTTTTAGCAATAAGAAAAACTTTTTTCCATGGAAAAATTAACTTGCCAGCTTCACTGTCCACCACGCTTTGTGTCCTTATGGGCGCTTTGAGATTGGAGAGGAAGACAGAACTCACATAAAAGTATGTTGTGCTGGTCCTAAGGAGCTGTGTGAACTCTCTGGAGTGGGTCCTGTTTCACAGCTTTGATTGCTGAAGGAAAAATCAGTTGATATGAAAGGAATGTTTCATAGCATGAAAGCTAATGAGTTATTTGATCCACGACCCTGAAGTCCTGTATTAAATACAGGTGTGGAGAATGCTTGCTGCTAGTTGTTCTAGATAGTGGTTTCCTTTGAGGATGAGAAGTCTCTGCACAGCACAGAGGTTCTTCATGTCCCCTATCGCCTTTCTCTCCCCCCATCCTGGCATCATTAACATAATCACTGCAGAAAGTCCATATAAACATTGATGGGGCCTCCCTGGCTGCTTGCCAGCCACACCCCTGCAAAGCCACAGAGACAGCAATAAAACCAGTTGTACACTTGTGCCCCAGCTGCTCTGGGCCCTGCTCCAGCCCAGCTGATGATCTGTCATGGTTTGCTTGTGGATATTAAATTTATAAAATTGGATGCAATTGCCTTCTCCCTAATTGTCCTTTCATGAGTCAAAGGAGGTATGGAGGCAGGGAGCTCTCTGCTCTTGTTTTGTACCTGATTTTGTGTGTAGCTGGCCTCTTGGCAGTGTGACAAAATACATTTTCCAATAGCTGACCTGAGGATTGAAAATCCTCTCTTATTTGAGGAAGTTGCATTTTATTTTTTCTATATATATTTTTTATATATATAAATATAAGCATCAAGACCGACAATTCCTTTTCATAAACTCAACAGCTTCTCTTATAAAGGACTGAAATTTGTCATCCTTTCAGTTTCTTTCCATGGAAAAGACTAACCCCTTTTCTGATGGTAAGAGACTTTCTTGCTTCTGTTTCCAGCCTGAACTCACAGTCACTTTTGTCTCTGCTAATGAGCCACCCAAGGCGATGCTGCCAGCACTCCTGATGGTGGGCTCTGCTCTGTGTTGAACTAACTGGTCCTGGGAGAGATATGGGAACTCAGCATTGGGTTTTTCTTCCAAATGCCCCACAAAGTCGAGTTCTGGGCAACCTGGTCTAGTGAACAGTGTCCTTGCCCATGACAATGGGGTTGAACTTAAATAATGTTTAAGGTCCCTTCCAATCCAAACCATTCTGTGATTCTCTGAAAGTGTAGATAAAGACAGAACTATGGCCTTGACTAGGAGACCTGTGCTGAGGAGGGGGGGTGGGTGCCTTGTGGGTGCCTCTTGTTAGTTCAGTGACTGATCTCATTTCTAGTCTAGGATGCTAATGCATAGGGCTCTCTGTCTTTTCCTAGGACTCTGTTTGTGGCTTCCAGGGAAGGACAGTGGCCTCCTCTCTTCTCTATGATCCACATTCGAAGGCATACACCCCTTCCCTCTGTCATGTTAATGGTAAGGAGATCTGGCTATTTGAACATGCTCTGTTCTTGCAGATTTGGCTCTCCTGCAAAGACTGGACAAGCTGAGGAGTTTTAAAGGTTGTCTGAGACACTAATTCAACCTCTGAAAAATAAAGAATGTGAGATATAGGAAATGGCTGCACAGTATTATGTCCCCTTGAGCCAACAGTGGTATCCAAATGCACTACCTTGAAGTCCCTGCCTTATAACCTTGGACACGTTATTTAAAAGTACTGTCCCTACCATCTGCCACAGTTGTTGCTTGATATTGTCTCATGAAAACACATCTGCTAGGCTTTGGCTATTTGGAAAATAAAAATTCTCAGGTGTGGTGGAAATGCAGGGAACGAACATTTGCAGAGATGGTCTTAGTTCTGGTTCGTTTGGCGTTTTGAGTTTTTTTATGGCAATGATCCAGCTTCCTTCTAACTGTGCTGCAGCACCTCTTGCAGCTTGGCTGACTTGCTGGAAACTTAGCAAGTGTCTTTGCAGGTAGCCCATGTACTGACAGACTTTTGGATCATGAATGTTTCAATTGCCCTGCCCTGATGCTCAAAGATGCTGCTGATCTTAAAAAGATTGCTCCTTTTGGTACCACAACACAAGAGTGTGTTTAGGCCTTTCGCCTCAGTCTGTGACACCTTTTGTAAAGCTATCTGATCTCGGAGATGTTGGGGCTGTGAAGTAGCTGCCTGGGGCTGCAGAGAGGCTGGAGGAGGTGACCCATATTACCCTTTCTAGTCTGATGACCATAGCAAGGTTTTAATGGCTGTATTTCATTTTCACAATGTACAGTTCCCTTTGGTCACTGCCATGGTATGTGTCGGAGATATCTACCATCTACTGAACTTCTTCAGCTTTTCCCGATGGCTCTTCATAGGATTAGCCACCCTCGGGCTCATTGTCCATCGCCACCGTCACCCGGAGCTGCACAGTCCATTCAAGGTAATGCACATGGCAGGCTGGAATGTGCAGGCTTGTCAATTCTTTCCTTTATTTGCTAGTAATTAGAGCATTACATGGTCATAATTTTGTTTCAGTTCTAAGGGATCTCAATCCCTGATGCTCAGTAAAGGCATGTGAGGAAATCCTGAAATGGTTTGGTGCACCCAAACAACCAGATGTGGTAAATCCTATAAAGCTGGTTCTCTGTGATGTCACCAGCCACATCAGTTAGGAGACTACTTTCTCCAGGGGACAAAGTTTCAGGCTGGGAACTGGGATACATACAGAAAGCAGTTCCCACACTCAACTCTTGGGGCCTACAACGAGGGACCCTTGCCTGGATGTTCTTTCAGTGGTAGATAAGTCTCAGCAATAGGTGGGAAGAGGAGTGTGTCAGGCTTGGGTAAAAAAGAGTGGCCCAGAGGGGTCCTGGGAGCAAACCTGACTTGAGGGGAATCATCTGCTGGCGGAGAAGTATTGTGTAGTATAAAGCAGTGGGCCCCTCTGGTGGCCCTTCTTAAGCTGCTGGGTGCTGAGGTCCTCCACATGTCAGCTGGAGTTGGTGCTGGAACAGCTTTCTTGCGCTTGGGGCACCTTTCCCACTGCTGGATAATGTGCAGAAGGCATTTGGTTGGGGCAGTGCTCGAGGTGGGCACAGTTTGTTCCTGTCTCTGCACAGTGCCTCCAGCCAGCTCCTGGGCAGGAGACAAGACCTCCAAGGCCTGGGCACTGGGCAGCTGGTCAGCAAGAACCTTGGGGGACAGGAACACTTCCTGTGGCTCCCAGGGCTCCTCACTGAGCTACGTGCATCCTGATGCAAAGTTTGGGGCAATTTTTTTTTTTGGTCTTTGCTGTAGACAGAGCATTTAGCAGAAACCTGGAAGCTTCCCAGTTTGTTGTCTGGCTGCACTCATGTGTACCTCCAGAACCAGACTATAAATAAGTTTTTGCATTTTCTTTCAAACCAAGCTTCTTATGGGGAGGCTTATTAGTGGATGGCACTGCTGGTGGTTTCCTTTGCTGAGATTTTGCCCCGTTTTGTTTTGGGCAGAGATTCAGAATTTTAACGGCTCGTAAATGCCGGTTAAGAGAGAGAGGGAAATACTGGCCTTTTGGTCAGTGCGGTTGATTTCCACCCCTCTTCTCTCTGATTTTACCACCACTTGAAACCCTCAGCCCAGTTCTCTGCAGGAGGAATCGCTGCTTGCAGGTGGCACGGGGTCGTGCTGCGCTCTAGTGGCCGGACACAGGCTGGCTCCCGCCGCCAAGGAGAACCAAACAGCACACACGTGCGACTGTGCTGGTACTTATTCTCTCTATAGCGTTTTGGAAATGGTGAGCAAACACCGATCAGAGCAGGGAGAAGTCCTCTCACATACCTCAGATGCAGATGTGCAGCAAGAGTGCACACAGGCAGAGAGGCTGGCAAGGGGATGCACCAAACTGGAAAGACAGCTAGAGCACCAAATTTTGATGGCTGGATGACTGCCTTATCTAGAGCAACTGATCTCTTTTAGCTTGGCATGGTGAGCATCCAAAATAGGATCTTTATTACTAGAAAAGAAATTGTCATCCAGATGAGATCAGCAGCTCCTTCATTCCATCAGCCATGGCGAGGAGTTACTTGGCTGAGTTTGGATCCAGAGATGGAGGGAGTGTTTCACAGTTTTCTTGTTTATTGAAGTCTTCTGATTTACTTTCCAAATAACCCAGGTGAATTGACTCATCCAACAGGGTATGGCCAAAGTGTTGAGTGCTGCTTTGCTCTTTCATCAGGGTGTTACTGTTCTTGGTGCAGGTATTATAGAGATAGGGAGTCTGGTTTATCCTATTTTAGTCGCTAAAAGTCTCAGACAAACTGGAGACAGGTCAAAACGAGTCAGGAGATTTATAACTAAAGAACAGTTTGATTCAAATTGTCATTTTTATTCTTGGCTTCAGATTTTCCACCAGCACTTGCCTTAGGTGGCAAGAAGGTATGTGTGCATGCACAGGAGCAGGGCATTCAGAGAGCAGTGGGGGATAGGTGACTTCTGTGCTTGCTTGGTTTCCAGTTGCAAGCAAGGTTTATATTGTGATACACATGAATATAGGAGGCATGCACCTCACAGAGCACACTGGGCTCTGAAGCTGATATGATTGTTCACAATCTCATTGTACAGAAACACTGTGCAGGACAGATATATGTTTCTTCTCATCTTTAGATGGAGAAGTAAACAGCATGTGCTGGCATGTGTGGAGGCTTATTTGCTACAGCCATCAGTTTTGCCTGGCAGTCTTCTCTGCTCTTTTCCCCAGGTTCCTCTGTTTGTTCCTGTCTCTTTTACGGTCATCTGCCTCTTCACTGTGGCAATGTCTTTCTACTCGGACCCTGTGAGCATTAGCATCGGATGCACCATGGTTTTAAGTGGTTTTCCAGTCTACTACCTCATAATTCATAGGCAGATGTCAGACCGTTGCCGTAACCTGTTCTGTAAGTGCGCATTTCACTTTCAGTATTGTGGACCTAAACACGCTCAGGAGTGGGGATGCCAGTTTGTTCCCAGGGCTCATATCTCTAATGCAAATTGCTCCATGACCAACAGACCTCATGAAACCTGAATCATGACCCGTAGCATCTCTTTGATGGCTTTCTCAAGGCCCAGTCTCTACAGCCAAATTTGTTTGAACAAAGACTTGGCTGAGGTCTGCCAACAGGGGAAAGAACGGAGAGCATCACTTTTGCACACCAGCCCTGGTTCCTACTAAACTTTATCTTATCTTTGAGATCACCAGCTCTGGGTCAAATATGTCTGAGACTGAGCAACAAGACCAAAAATTGGGATTGAGAGACTTATAGGCAGACACTGAATCCCTTGTTGTTAACAAACATAATGGCTCTAAGGCTGGGTGGTAGGAGAAGACAGTGCTGCCTGATGTCTGTCTGCTTGGTGAAGAGGCCAAGGTGGTTAGGGCACAGATGTGGCCATGTAAATGAAATACATCTCCACTCCATGCAATGTCTAGTACAGATTTCCTTTGCATGTAGCTCTGGTTTTCAGTCATATCTCAGGATTACCTCTAAACTAAGCTTCCTTCCTTTTTTTCTCCCACCCTTTCAGATTATCTTACACACAAACTACAGTTACTGCTGGAAGTTGTCCAACAAGAAATCAAGACTTACTGAGAAAACCGTCAGAACTCACAGGAGACAATAAAATCTACTTACTCCATTTCTGACACCTTTGATCCTTCCAAAAGCAGGCTATGCTTTTGTTCTTTTAGTCACTGCAAATGAGGATGAACCTGAGCCAAAACCTTGCTGCAAGTGTTCCTAAGCTTGCCAATTGGGATTGGGATGCACGTGTCACATCTGTTTCTGCCCTTTTCAAAAGAGCAGATTAGCTCTCTGAAATCAGCTTGCTTTGCCTACAGAATGTCTTTGAAACCAAGATACCAATTTTGCAGCCCCATCCTGAGTAAAACTGTGTATGTATACACAAGCAACATTTTATTTTCCTATCTTGGCAAATAGAGGAAGGGAGCATGTTGCAGTGCTTAGAATCCAATGCATGGAAGCCATGTATTATGCAAGTTTTAAACTGAAGTGCTGTAGTAGCCGTGCTATGAACAAGCATTATGAAGGGAAAAGGGGTGGGGAGAGGAAATTAGAAATAAGGCATAATTGGAAAGGAGGAGGGAGGCAGGGGGATAAAATTTTATTCACCAGAAAGTAGAGATTTAGGTTAATAAGAAGACATTTTAAAATAATTTGAAATCCAAATATTAATAAAGTGAGGTCAAAATGTTTTGCTTTGATTTTTCTATAAGCAGAATAAGGGGTATTTTGAGCTTTGAAATAATTGTTCAACTTTGAATTTTATTTTTCTGAAATGACATTTTAAAATATACAAACGCATTAAACAAAATCAGCTGAATATCTGCTGGAATATGACAGAATAGATCTTGTTCCCTCCCTCAAGTTCCCAATCGTACTACTCACCAGTCAGACTGAAAAAAGATCTGACCCAAATCTTGGCCAAAGTCCAGTGAAATACAATTTCTCCCTTAGTTAGATGAGACCACTGATGAGACCTGAGCAGATTCCTGAATCAGTGTGTCATTCAGTGCTACAAGAGGACATGAACAACTTCTTGTCAAAGCTTTAACTTCAAACCTGCGGGCAAATGACTTGCTGATTCAATACATAAATGCTCATTTGAACTAATGGCACAAGAAAGGTTTCTGTTATTGGATTACTTTGGTTTACATTATTAATGTAGTAATGTTATGTCCAGATAAAACAGACAGCAATTAGCTAGTTCCAGTCATGTAATTGTTAATCTTCTCCTAAAAGGTGGGAAGTAGCATGCTGAGTCTTCTCTAATGAGTGCTGGAGAGGTGAACAGCAGAATATGGACCATTTTTAATCTTTTGTATTCAGCATTTATGTACTTACAATAAAAACAAAGTACCATTTACAAATCCAATGTAATCTACTGAAACCTTTAAAAATTTGAAACTAAATAAGTTAGCTTTGGGGTTTTTTTGTTTTGTTTTGTTTTTCCAAAGCAATTGAGAGTCATTATTCTTGCTACAACTGCTTCCTGTTTCTGTGCTGAATTAAGCTGGGGCAGCAGCAGTGTGGTTGTAGGGCTCATTTCCGCACTTCCCCCTTCTCCAATCTAATTTACAAGCTGCTGGACATTTGTCCAACAGGAAATCCAGTCTTACTGAGAAAACCACCCAAACCTACATGAGAAGGTACTGGCTCTAAATGATAGTGTGGTTTCAAATGAAATCTGGAAATGTTTCCAGGAACCCAGACAAGAGTCGGTCCTTCCTCATGCCCAGCTTTGCAGAAACTGAACCCTTTGGCACAGCTTCCTACAGCACCCCATAGCTGGGACCTGGTGTGGGTGGCCAAGGAACCAATTTGCAGAAGACCTTTCAGAACCAGATGAGCCCCATCACCCTAATATTTCCTGAGTCCACCTGCTTTAAGTACTGGTTTGGGGGATTTTCCACATCTTGAGGTAGAAGCGTGAGGTGCTGCCAGCCCTGTCCCATGCTGCAAGACCCCTGTGAACACAGTGTGCCCACACCATAGGAGCAGTACTTCCACATCAAACCTTGGAGCAGTCTGAAACTGCAACAGAGCTGCTGTGTGTCTGCAGACAGGCACTGAGAAAGGGTGAGATGTCCTCTTACTGTTCATGTCCTCTGAAGAGAAAAAGTGAACAAGAATTCATGGGAGGAAACTAGGAAACCCTACATCGTGGACCATGGTTTTCTTATACAGGATAAATTATTTGACATATGCAGAGAAAGCACAGTTGTGTGCTTCTGCTGACTGTGCAGGAATATAATCTTGCAAGGCTATATATATGATCTCTGCTCCAAGACCTGTCAGATACTGGAAATACAGACAGATATAGTACCATGGTTGCACTGATAGTGAGAAATCAGAGGTTCAACAGTTCCACGGATGACATTGCAATTAAAAGAAAAAAAAAAAGAGACGTCCAGAAGGTTTCAGTTTACAGTGAACTCAAGTTTCCAGTTTGTGGTGAGTTGTTTGCTTTTAGAGAGGATGGTATGCTGCTCCCAGCAAAGCTATGTAAACATTTTTTACCATGCCAGAATGTTTCTACTAAAGCTATCCTTATGTATACTGAAACTTTTAGCTTCAGTTCACAAGAGTATTTTACTAAAGAATTCACATAAGCAAAAATGAAGCTGTTTCATAATTGCATTTATGCCCCTTTTTTTTTTTAATACTATGTCTATGAAATGCACTCAGAGGACACCTTTCCAGAATCTCAAACAGAGATTTATGTGTTTCAGCTGCTACTGACCTATTGTTACTGGATCATCATGGAATAAAAATATTTTGGGTAATTCAACTGAATGCAATCTGGGTAGCAAAAAAGAAATTAAAGCAATGTTTGTATCTGAACAAGTTTGTATATCAAGACTACCTTGGTCAATGGTTAACCTTTATGCTTTGGAGCTGGGAATCACTGTCAGGTTTTAAGACTGAAAGGCTGGAGGTCAGGTGGGAAAGCTCTTGACCCTTCTCTGGTTTCTGAGGGAAAACTTCAAGGTACAGGAATGCAAACACTTGGGACTGTGCAGAGCTCAGCGGACTGACTGAGGCTGCCTTCCAGGGCTGTGTTTGCATGCACTGGTTCATGTGGCTCCGTGTGGCACTGATTACTGCAACTCCCCCAAGCAATATGATAACCACACCAGGGAGAGCGTAGCATGTGGAGCAATGCACCCGCTTTCTGCATTGAGATTTGCAGTTCCCTTTTCAAGGCAGCACCAGCTTTTGGCTTTCAGAGATTGATGTTGGGCAGAAGTGCTTCTCCTTGCAGAAAGGAGAAGATCCCAAATCTCCCCAGCCAATAGAAGGCTGAGAAAAATTGGCTTAAGGTAAGTGCTGGTGTGTGATGATGGGAACCAAGCAGTAGGAATAAACTATGCTGCTTTGTAATGATGCTGATTTTGCAGATGTATCTGCCAAAAGCCTCGGCTGTGTCTGGCCGGGCTGCTCATGGCTGGCAGACGCGCATGCGTGTGTCGCAATAGCCAGAAGGAAAATGTTACTCAGCTCCGTTGTCCTAAGGGTCCGTGGCAGAGAGGGATTGGTGCCGTCCCATGGAGACAGGCTTCGACAGAGACAGCGAGGTACAGATCTGCTGTTGGGAGTTCATAAGGAGTTAACACAGGCCAGTTGTACTTTATTCCTGAAGGTCTTACTGCACGGGGGCACCTTTCCCATGCAGAGCAGGGGCTCAGCAGGCTCATCCAGCCTGTCGGGCACAAGGCTGATGCCCCCAGCTCCCGAGGGTGGTAACTGGGCAGCTCACAGGCCTGTGCCAGGGAGGTGGCACATTCTGGGCTCTGACAGCTTTCCCAGCGTGCTGCTGAGCAGGGAGAGTCAAAGACACAGGAAGTTGGGGATTTCATGTCTTGGATTAAGGTCTGTTGGAAGGATACCTGCTTGCAGTTAGTCACACTGTAAGTCATGTTTATATCTTCACTAATTCATCTTTTCTTCTTGTGTGAGTGAACAGGTAGCATGAGATTGCTTTTTATTTTTAAAATTCCCGCTGTATCAAGTTACTCCTATAGAGATACAAAAAGCAAATTAACAGTTGCACAAGACCCAATAGCAAAATCTTCAGCAAAATCTGATAGACAATACTGTTCTTGTCAGAAAAATATTTCTGTCTGCTTTTTAAGTGTTTCACCTCTGTTTATTTCTAGTTGTGGTTAGTTGGTGAGTGGAAAATCCCTGCTAGGAGCAAAAAGTAGAAAGTGAAAGTAGAGCACAACTGGATATTTTTGAAAGCTCATGTGATTAGGGCAGACTGGGAGCCCTGGGTCCTGTCCAGGTTGCTGGCAGGGGTTAGTATCCATCAATGGAATGGGGATAGAGGGAAGAGGGAGGGAGGCAGCAGTGGAGGAAAGCTCCTTGGAAATATCGTCCCACTCCACCTGCCTGCTTTCCTCTCTCATCCCCCTCAAATCCCACACTTCAAATCCACAAACTTCAAATCTTTCAGCCAGTGCCAGTAGCAGCACAGTGCTGTGCAGAGGGGAGAAAAGTGAGAGCCACACAAAAAAAAATCTCCTGCAATGGGATTGATCTCCTGCAATGGTTGAGAACAAGAATTTGTAGCATTTTTCTAGGAACAGGCCTGGCTGCTGTTACTGCACACAGAGAGCGGCCCTGGTCTGAAGGCAGTGCTGGAACTAGCAACATCTGCGGAGGAGACTCGAGTCTCTCCTTGCTTTTTGTTCTGGCAGTCCAGAGGCTGCCAAGCCTTTGTTGTGTGGACCTTTGCGCTCTAAAGAGTTCAGTGAGGGAGGTCCTCCTATAACCATTTCCTCTCACTTGCCAAATACCCATGATCCCTGCCAAAGGCTGAAGGACGTCAGAGCCGGATACAGGATCATTTCCAGTTTCTGTTTCTGTTTCGTGTTCAAATTCTTCAGGCAGCTCAGAGCTCTGTCACAGACCCTTGCAAGCTCCATGTCTGGCAGTGGGCAGCTCTTGGCTATGGGTATGTGATCCATGACAGTTAATGTTGTGGGGACAGCAAAGTGGTGAGATGCATAAAAAAAGTGTCATCTGAGTCCAAAACTGGGAGATTGAATGGAGACTAAACACAGAAGCAAGCAAAATTCCTCTGAACTGGAATTATTTATTGGTGGTTACCTGTTTCAACTTCTTCTCTTTGTAGGTGCTGTGTCTCTAGGGTAGAGCGCAGAGCAGAGGCTTTGCTGGTAAGTAATGATATCCCTCCCTCCAAGGAATTTGACCTTGGCTGGCTGTCAGACATCCACCCAGTTTCTCTCTCACTCCCCCGTCCTCAACAGGACAGGAGAGAGAAAACATGGAAAGGTTCACAAGTTGACATAAAGACAAGAAGATCACTGGACAACACAGATTTGACTAATGGAAAGTTAATTTATTGCCAATTAAAACAGATTTGGATGGTGAGAAAATGGAAAATTAGAATACCCTTTCCCCTCTCCACGTCTTCCCAGGTTCAGCTTCACTCCTTCATTCCTGACTTTTCTACCTCCCCCTGTCCCTCACTCCCCTGCCACCCTCCCCTCTGCCCAAGCAACACAGTGGGGAAGGGAAATGGATGTTGTCCTCAGTCTGTAAGAGCTGCGCTCTGCCTCTCCATCATCGTCAAAAATTTGCCATGTTCCAGCATGGTTCATTTTCCATGCGCTGCAGTCCTTCAGGACAAGCCTGCTCTAGCAAGAGTTCCTCTCCATGGGCTGCAGCTTCCTTGAGGGCCTGTCCACCTGCTGCAGCATGGGGTTCTCCATGGGCTGCAGTGTGGATATCTGTTCCACCACAGTCCACAGGTTGCAGGGGGACAGCTTGCCCCTCACCATGGCTTTCTCTAAGGGCTGCAAGGAAATCTCTGCTCCAGCACCTGGAGCACCTCCTCCCCTCCTTCTGCACTGACCTGGGAGTCTACAGGGTAGTTTCTCTCACAGTTTTCCTTACTTCTCAGTGCTCGGTAGCTTTCTCAGGGATGCCACCAGGGTGTCTAATGAGCTTAGCTGTGTCCTGCAGTGAATTTGTTGAGCTGGCTGTGTCTGGCATGGAGCACCCCAAGGGCTCTGCTCACAAAGGCCACCCTTTCAGCCCACTGCTGCCACTTCTGGCACCTGCACCTGGCCCAGTGCCTGTGAGAGCAGCTTTGTTTTCCTGAACGTCAAAAGAGATGCTATCAGTGCCTCCTGAAAGCACTCTGGCTTCTGCAGCTGATCACACACTGCTCAGAAGACTAATCTTATTCCTGTTAGCTAGGTGGAATTACTGGCCTTCATGGAACAAGCTGAGTTTATCATGTCAAGTGTATTTGCTTACAATGTAAATTTTAGAAAGATATATTTTAGACAAAAACAGGTCCAAGCCATAGTGGTCAGGGTTGTTTCTGTGATGCTTACCATGCTGCATAAATGTAAAAACAGCACTTCCCTGGTTCTGGGGCAAACCTTAATGTCCCAGCTGAAGGGGGTCTCCTTTTTTGAGAAATGATTAAATTTCTGATCAGACCAGGGATATTGCATACCTTGACAGCTTTGGAAAAGACCCCTACTTTAATCTGGATTTCTCTTCTGATGGAGGGCAGAGAAAGCAGCCAAGCACTGGTCAGCTCTTCTGCACCTGCGTTGTCTCTGGATTAACCTGTCTACTCCTGAAATGGAGTATACCTGGTATTGGCTCGATGATTCTGATCACTGGATTGAATATGGGAAAGAGGTAAGATCCATCTGCTGTTGATGACAAAAGCTTCTGTTAAGCCATTTTTGGAGAGTTATATAGGGCACGTTTTTCTGCAGCTGGTGTGTTCTACATGCACTGCTGGGTGCCCTTGCAGTGCTGCTCCAATGCCTGGGTGGAATTGTCATATTAATTGTCCCTCAAAGCAGGACTGGAACTCTGTACAAACTTTCAAAGGACTGGCTTTGAAAGCATGTGCATTTTCCAGAGCTGACAGACATCTTTTGGCTGAAGCTGACCACACAGGCTGAAGGCTGCTTTGTTGCTGTTGTTACAAGCAGCTGTTCTCTGTGGGGTACCCCTCTCCCCCTGAAGAACAGAATGCTTTAAGCCTTAGAGACTGACTTCAAAAGGCCACCCCATGAGAGGGTGTTTCCCCACAGTGACACGTAAACCAGAGGGTGGTTTCTAACAGGTATAATTTCATTGATCTTCCCACAGCATCCAGATCACTGCACTGCCAACGTAACATCTGCATTTCTGGAGAATGAATATCTAGCTGACAAGACAGCTGTTGTTCTTTTCTCGGCTGGTTCTCAGCAGTATATGCTGAACTTTGCAGGTGAAGTATCTCCTTGTTTTAAGTCTATTTCACAAGCCACTCTCTTGAAGGTATCCTGCTTCATGCAGAGCTTTCACCCTATGCCTGCATCTCTTTGAACAGGTCTTTTTCCTCCTACAAATTTTCTACAAGCAGAACTTGAGCACTATCTACTTTGCAGTTTTGAGATGCTCTGCTTGAGCTTCTACACTTCAGTATCTGTAATCAAAAAAGCATCTCTGGCAATATTGTATATTTGCAAGAGGAGTTGAGAGTAAATGCTTCATGGCATCTGGCTTATCCAATTGGGTTTCTACAATGAAAGAGGAGGAATGAAAAAACAGAAAAAATGCCTCCAAACAACTGAAAAGTCAAATGATGAAGAAGTGAGATCATGGCAGACATCTTGCTAGTTAATTATGGGGAGAAAGAGCACAGCATGCAGCAAAGGAAAATTTAGGGCTGGTTGCACAGAGAGAAATGGGGAAATGAGAAATGTTTTTCTGTTTCTAATTTATTTACCCATTTTAAAACTCCTGTTAGCTTTCCAAACATTAAATCTCTTTCCTGGCATGAATCAGGAATGGTGTGTAGAAGAGGAAACAATGGATAATCAGCCTTGTCACACAGCATGAGCTCTCTGATATTTTTACAGGACAAAGAAGAGAGGGCAGACTTTCCTCTTAGCACCACATAACAACTCCAAGCTGCCAGGGAAGCCAGGTTTATGTCCCCCAACGTATTGAAAACTCTTCCCTGCTGCAAGCCTGCCATCAGAAGCGGTTTTCTCAGCCTAGATGCAAATATGTGTTGCAGTTGGTGGTTGGCTGCTTTTGAGTTCACAACCTATGCTAGCAGGTGATTGACCTTGCTGATCTCCAAGTAGGAGCAGTGCAAAGCGGGATGGTTATGAAGTCTGCACTGGGGTGTGTGGGATAGACAAAGCACCACAATGCAGTATTCAGGGCTACCTCCTCTTTTATTTTGCTAAACTTGTAAGAGTTATTGTGTTTTTCTTTGAAGACATGATCCAAACAAATTTGGTCTTTAAAACACAAAGACATGTTATTCGACTGCCAAAACATCAGTTACCTGAAGGTGGACAAGACAGAAGGTAATATACATTCCTTATTTAACCATGTCTCTAGAGGACAGCACCTTTCTGCTAAGGAGTTCCTCCTACTTGTCTGAACTGCAATTTTAGATTTCTTAAATTAATTTTTAGATATCATTTGCTGACTGGTTTAATGGTAAATTTTGCATCAACAGTATTTGCAAATTATGCAACGCTTCCATGAAGCACTCTGGAGGAATGTTTGGTGGCAGTGTCTGGCAGCTGTGACAGACCACTAGAGTGGGTTTGTTCTCTGTGTGAGAGACAAGGCCACACAGGGCTGACACAACTGTGCCAGGAATTTGTATTTCTTGATTTATGCCCCAACACTAATAAATAAACTGTGCAGAGATTAGGAGTAAGGGACTGCCAATTCCAAGAGCTGTGGAGCATATGGATGCTATCCCCTGGAAAGCTGAGGATAAAATACAGATTCAGCCAAATCCCTGTAAATGTTAGTTGTGCTAAAAATTTATTTTAAATAGAGCCACCTTTGCTTCAGATACTCACCAGCAAAGAGTGCATGTGAAACTGAAGTTTCAGTTTAAAGGCTGGTTCAGCCAAAGGTGGATTAATTCAAAAAGAAACCAATCCATAGATCCTGAATGAATGCTGATGCTCCTATTGCCTGTATTAAAATCTTTATTCCAGGAGAGCAGAGTGATGAAAGTTTTTGAGCACTGACTGGTGCAGTAGTGCCTGCAGGGGACAGCTGTCCATCCACAGCCTTCTGGCTGGCTTGGTCGTGGGGATGGATACCACTGGCCACCTATCTGGCCAGTGAATCAGAGAAGAGTAGCCACAGGGAAGGAGAGGGCTAATGTTCTGATTTGCTTGAGGTTCAGGCAGCATGCGTGGAGGGCTACCTTGAGCAGTCAGATAAACCACCCAACTAGAAATAGGTTGCTTCTCATTTGAAGCACTCCTACCAGTGTCTTGACCTGTCAAGGGATGCATTAGTGCCATTAGGATGTGTGTGGAAATCTATACTCAGGAAAGGCAAAATGCTTATGAGGACAATAAAACAAAAATCCAGGGATACCCAAAGGCTGCTGTAGAGTCTGTGGTTGGATTCTCCAGAAGGGGGATTTGGTTAGGAGTACTGACAGCTGATTTGCATCTTTTTCTTTTCTGCAGCCAAAACATGACTCTGTCACATTCTGTCTATCCTTCACAATGGGACCAATCTGCACTTCCTGATATTGGGTTCAAGGTAGGTCTTTCCAGCTCTCCAGTGCGTAGGGTGGACTGTGTCCTATAATAATTTTTCTGAGAACATGGCTCAGGACAATTGAGATGTTCCCAACTTTTAAACATGTTTTGTAAAATAAGCAGCTATGACCTGAAGCAAGGCTGACTGTTCACATTCAGAACAGACACGTGTTTCCTGGGAAGCTCTCTGAGAACCCCTATCATAGCATGCAGGGTAAGAAAAGCCCTTTTTGGCCATTATTGGTCTGACATGTCCTGTGCACTCTCCCAAGGCACCATGTCCTCTGATAAATTGGAGGAATTGTATCTTAAGAGAGTATTGTAATATTTCCCTGTCAATTTGAAGCAAAATGTTATTTGCTGTGGTAAAACTACAGCTTAGCCCTGTACGGAGGGAGACAGGGTGTCAAATTAAAGTGAAACTTTCCACTCTTCTCCAGCCTGAATACTGCTGTGCACTCCAACGTCAGGTTACTCTGAACTAAAAATATTCTAGATGCAGACCACTGAAAGAAGCTTACATGGGATTGCACTGATTTCCCTCAGTCAGTGCCTGTGCTTCCACATGGGGAGTGAGGGTGAAGGTGGGGAAAGGATGGTTAACAGGAAAAACAGAAGGAGCTTATGATTTGTATGTAGATGTGAGGAGGTTAATGAGTCCTTTGGAAGGACTGGGAGTTGTTACTGTCAGTAATACCTTACTTTTGATGTTTTTAAAATTTTCAGTTGATACAGCTTAGCTGTGATTCCCACGAATATGGAAAAATCAAGAGGCTGTTTGAAAAGACGATGAAAGATTACTGCATCAACCAACTTCAGAGGATCCAGAACCCAACGCTTTGGGATCTCTTTCAGTGGTTTGTCTCTTTTTTTTTTTTTTGCATTATCCTTTTGGTATTAGAAGACTAGTATTTCCTATCTATTGTCCTCCATAGTCTCCATTAGGAGTTGCCAAATCCAGTAGCACAGGAGAGGTGAGGCTGCCACGTACCTGTGTGCCTGGGTCTGGCTGGTAGCGAGGTTCACCACATGTCCCCAGTAGGAGGACATGCATACACAGAAACCATGAATACATACACAGAAACCAACCATCTTAGTTAAACCCCAAAACTACATCCCCGAAGATGTCTGTTAAGGAACGTAAGGAATCTTCCGGAATAGAAAGAGAAGCTCCCTCTCCTCGAGCCACTGCAACCTTTGAAATTAAGAGGCTTTAGAGCAAAAAGATGTAGAAAAGAGGATAACAGTTCTTTACTATATATATATATATATATATATATATATATATATATATATATATATGATTAAATGAAACAGGCCAAGCAACAACACCATAACCCAGACTTTCAAACGCTGAAGTCCTACGTTGTCTTTCGGTGCAGTTGTAGCCACAAAGAGCAGGAGCGCTGCTGGGCTCCGGTGGCAGCAGCTCCCACACGTCGGTCCGATGCCAGCTCGAGGTTTCACCCAGGTGGTGAAGGCCACTGCCGGCACGGGAAAAGGAAAAGGGGCAAGAGGGTGGTCCTCCCCTCGGGGTGTCTGCGAACCACGCTGCTGGCGGTGAACTTCAGAGGCAGCCATCCAGGTCCAAATCAGAAAGGGGAAGAGCCGGAAGCCTCCTGTCAGCAGCGAGCACGGGTGGGGATGTTGCTGGAAAACACTGCCAGGCTGCTCTGGGCATAGACACATACACATGCAAATAGGTCTCTGTAGATTTCATGGTGTCTTTAGCGATTGGCCAGAACCCTCCTGGTTGCTCTTGTAAGCAAGCTCAAACCTGGTCCCTTTGGCATCTGGCCTAGACCTGTGACTGATCCCAAACCTGGCTCCCAGGCTGGCTCCCCTCCTTGCTGACTGTCCAGCTTACCCTGGCGGGTGATCACATACTGGCACATACCCCCTCACTCTTTGCAGCTGCTGGGGCTGTGGACATCTGGCTCCTGTGACCCACGGTCCTACTCCAGTTGCTGCACCCAGACCCCCATACATGTACCTGCACGCAGGGTGGAGACTCCATCACCACTGTAAGAGTTAGAAATTGGAGTTTGGTGAGAAGATAGGGTGGACTGTACTGATCAGACACTGGATGTAGCCAGACCAGCCTACTAACCAGGCAGTGGCCTGTTTTTACACAATCAACTCTTTTTAATCCCTTGTCCATCTATTTTATTGTTCATCCTTCTCAGGCTATCCTGATCTCGCCCTTCTCCCACTTACTGTTCCTGTTAAACATCCCATTATAAGTCTTGGGCAATCCCTGAATACACTTCCCATCTGTCCCATATCAAGTGCCCTACTCTTGTGGACAGTACCCTCTTTATGTCTATGAGCTGCTCTGGACCCTTTCCATTGCTTGTGGTGCAAGATGGCACCCTGATCTCTGGGGCTGAGGCTCCCCTGGAGCAGCCCTGAAAGGGAACTGGGGCTCCTTTCTCTGTGATTGGATTAGTGGGATTGCCTCTGTCCTTTTGTGGGTATAGAAATGAGCCTTTTATCACATAACCTAACAGGGGTGTGTGTGTGTGTGATTATTCCTAGTGTTATTAAAAAAATAAATGCTCTGGTATTTCAAGTTTATTCCTTTGGTTTTAGTTTCTTCCACATAGGAATTTTAAAAAAAGGGGAGGGGAGGGTGGAGTTTTTGTGATAAAGAAGGGGCAGAGATTACACAATCTTCACTGTGGTTTCATACAACTCAGTTTTATAATCATATTTATGCATTCAGGATTTATATAACATGGGAACTGACCAATTTCCAGTCAAGAGATATTTGTCTCTTTACTCTCTCATGTGGTATGAAGTTGTGGGTGACACAGTCCATAGCAATGCTGAGAACTTTTGTTTGCTGGCAGGAGCCAACTGTGCAGCAGGGTACCAACAGAAGTGCAAAGCAGGCAGTAACTCCACTGAGAGTGGTTTGTGTCACTGTTCTCCATGACCCAAAAGTAGGAGGAGTGTAGTTGAGAAGTTGCCCTCATTTGAACCGGGATAACAAGTCATTCTTTTTTTTTCTTTTTGGTCTCTAGGCAAAAAGAGAAGATGAAGAAGCTCAATAAATTAAAAATGGTAGATGAGCGGCTCCTGTTCCATGGGACAAATCCATCCCATGTGTCTGCCATCTGTGAGCAGAACTTTGACTGGAGGCTCTGTGGGACTCATGGGACAATGTATGGAAAAGGTACAAGTGCAGAAGTGTGGGTATAGGGGCTGCAGAAGCGTGGGCTGTAGACGCCAGTCAGACTGGTATGTGGGTGTGATGTGACTGCCTGTCCCTGACCCCTGCACCCCTGCCATTAAGGCAGTCACCCCTGTGTGCATCTGCATTGCAGCATCCACAGCAATCCCATTCCAGGAGGGACTCAAAACACCTCTTCTTGCCTCAGGTACCTGCTGTTCAGCAAAGCTCTTGGACAGGTGGGACTGGGAGGTTGATGGTGAAATGTGACTAAAGCTTGTTGATGCTTTAAAGTAAGCCAATGTGTGTCGCCATCCTGGCAAGAATTCATGTAGGGCAACCTGGAGTTGTTGAATTGCTGGCTTCAAAAGAGCCGATAGCGGATGTTTGTTCCTTGGCTGATGTGTGGTCTTACCTGTGGCTTTTTCTGGTCCCTAGGAAGCTACTTTGCCCGAGATGCCAGCTATTCTCACAACTTCTGTTCTGCTCGCAATGGTCGCTACAGCATGTTTGTAGCTCAGGTTCTTGTTGGAGACTTTGTTCAGGGAAAGTCGGAATACTGTCGCCCTCCACCCAGAGCCGGAAATTCAAACAGACTTTATGACAGCTGTGTGAATGACCCAGAAGACCCTTCCATCTTTGTCATCTTTGAGAAGCAACAAATTTACCCTGCCTATATCCTGGAGTACAGTGTTGACTCCCAGTGTGTGGTCCTGTAATGTATGGTGGAATCTCCTTGGAATTCACTCTGAATAAATTACTCCAGTAAATTTTTTTAAAATCTTTGTTCAATTTTAGCAGTAAGATTGGAACACTTTGTAATGTGGTGAACAAATATCACTCCTCTGATGGTTTTGGGGGAATAGTTTTCGGGTAGGGGCTATTCCTTTGCCAGCAGAAAGTGCTAAACTTTAGCACTCACTATGTCTCTGGCCTGGAAGAGGGAAGTACCTCCCTTGCATACCCTGATGCAGTGATATCTACTGCTGCTGAAAGTAGCACTACTGAGTGTACAATTAACTGGTATGATGACTTAGGGTTGGTTCCTGCCTGGGATGGTACTGATGTGCTGAAGGGAGGCTGGACAAGGATCATGGAAGAAGGAAAAGTGAAAGTACCTATGTCATGGTTCACAAGAGAGGAATCATGGCCTGTCTTTCCAGTAAATGGCAGAAAGTTCCTGCATCCTGAAGGCTTTGCAATTAATGCTGGCAAAGAACTCTGCTTTGTTTCCTGGTCACACTGCTGACATCTCTTCTCACCTTTTTCTGATGTGTGAAGTCTGACCGTCTCCATGACACCTTGTTCTTCCTCGGTCCCCACTGGGTTTCAGTCAAGAAAAGCAGGAATATTGCAGCTGCTGAAGTTAAATTCCCACCATGCCATGGCACCAAAAGTGAGGAAGTGTGTGATGAGCTGAATAATGGCACACAGCAGTATCCCAACAGGGCTGCAGAGCCACTGCCTGCAGCAGTGAGCGGTGAGACAGTGGGGCTTTGTGAGGCTGGTCACTGGCATGGCCACCTCCTTTCCACCCTGCAGACTGAAGCTGGTGATGGCTATTTGGTATTGTCCGGCTGCTGCCTAGCCCTTCTCCCAGTGATTAGGAAATGCCTCAGTGATTCAATGCCTCTGACTGGGATGGATGGGGGGAAAGCTTGGATGATGGTTGTAGTACTTGAAACTTGGTGGATGGTGGGATAACATTTGGGATGACTGATAGCATGGAAACAAAAATTTCTGGTTTATTTTAAAACAGTCTTGGTGTATAAGCTGTCATAATTCAGAAAAGCAGTCACAAGTGGTACAGTTGTGCATGCCATACGTAGACGGAACCAGGAGAAGGAATGTGTGTAAGATCTCATCATCTTTCCTAAAGCCTGTTATCTTCAGGCACAATCAATGCCCTTAAGAAAATGTCAGAAAGACAACTGACTGCAGTGAGTCCCTGAGCTGTCCTAATTCATGTGCTTCCATGTCCTACTGCTTTTACAGGAGTCTAAAGGTTGTTCTTTTGCAAATTAGTGATCTAATCATGTCAGACACAGGTGAGCAGAGAACTTTCCATGCAGTCAGGAAGTAAAAATGAAAGTAATTTAAATGGACTTTTTCCTGAATATATGATATTTGTTAATTAAAAAAAAGGGGAAAAAAGCCACACACCTTTGTAAATAAGGCAAGTGGTGTACTTTTGGTGAACAGTTAGTTAGTCTCCTGTGTTATCAATACCACTGCATTGGAAAACTGCAGTGATTTTATAGAGTTGTTTGCCGTAGATTTTTCAGTTATCCTAGATCTGAATCCTGTGCCTTGCTTAAACATGAGTCTGAGCATTATTTGCAAAACAATAACATAAAACCTGTTTTAAGATGATAATTTTATAACCAGGTGGGATTACATAAAGACTTGCTGCCTGGCTGTTAGGGAACATACAGGTTTTTAAGCAGAAGAGCCAGAAGCAGCTTCCCAGATAGAGGCCTCAAAGATAACAATGGAATCTACAAGGCGACTTTGGGCTCATAGCAAAGTGAGAGAAGAAACCTGTTAACTTCCACAGAAAGATACACATGAAGAACCTTACTAATAAAGTTAAAAATAAGATAGAAAAGTTTAGATCCACCACTTTTGTGGAATATACCTTAGTTCATATTAAGCTATAGCAGTGTGTTGCTAGATAGTTTGAATAGCATGTATAAGTTTAAAAAAGGTGTGTAGCAGTGTGTTAAATTAGTTCTGTGTGTAACCTTTCTTGTAGTCTGTAATGTTCTTGTGCAAGGAGTGATGTAAGTGCCTTAATGTAAACATTGCATACTTTTCTCTGCCATTCCTCAGCTCTGTTATACCCCACCAACAATGAGGACTGAAAAATAAACCTCTATTTTAGTTTGATGTAGTCAGATTGTCTTAATTAACAACTAGAGGTAGTGAGCCTTGTAAAAGGCCATTAATAGCTGTGTCAGTGTAAAGCTGGATGTTGTGACACCTCTGGGTGGTGTGCATGGGCAGCTTTCACTCTGCAGTTGCCCTTCCCTTGCTGCTTCCAATCTGCAGGCATGCAAGGATGGGAAGGGACTGAATAATGACCATTTTTGGCTGTCACCTTGCCTTGGTCCTTGCAACATTGCATTGGTTTGCTCCATGGCTTCATGAGCTTATGGGGGGTTGCATGTACAGTTTTGGGCAAGCATAGAGTGAGGAAATGAAGGGTTTGGGCAGAGTTTTGCTATTAGAGTAAATCACTGTGGAGTGATGCCCTTGTACAAACCATCTCACCCCCTTCTCCTCTATGACAGAAGAAACCATCCATCATGTGGGAGAAAGTTGTTTCCAGCAAGGTGGGCTTCAGAATATGATTGCCAAACTCACTGGGGTCAGGAGAAGATAAGGGAGAGACTGCTGAGGAACAGGCCAGCCACTGAAAAAGTGGGGACTGTTAAACTGAAAAAGAAGAAACCAGTCAGAGAACAGAGGACATGTATAAACATGCACAGGTTTGGAAGAAAAGGTGATTTTTCCAGTAAGTCAAAACTGTTTCTGATTACAGCAAGAGTTTCTCACAGCCTCCAGCTGCCTCCAGAATTAGGTGCTGGGTGTTATATTGAGAAGGTCAGGCAGGGTCTGATGTGAGCAGCTGTAGCAGTGTGCTGTCCTGTGGGACTGCTGTGGGCTCTGCAGGTGCTGGAGTACTGCATCTGACATGGAAGCCCTCCTTGAGGAGCCCAAACTCTCTCATAGTCATTCTCTGCAACTCTCCTTTTGTGTCACTACCCAAAGGAGCAATCCTGCCTGCAGTGACATGGGGAGTGGGTGGGGAGGAGATGCAGGGCATTCATCTGCTTTAAAACTGAGCTAGACAAAACCCCCACAAAACCCAAATTCAAAATACTATGTATAGCATAAGCATTTTCCAGATCTTCTTGTGTCAAGACCAGAAAGGGTCAGGGTGAACTGCAGCATGAATTTTGACTGGCATAAGGTGATATTGAATCTCTAGCCCAAGCAGATTTGAAAATCTAAAGCTAAAAGATTTGGAAATATTTCAGTCAGTGAGGTACTGAGAGCAGAAACTGCTAGTAAAAGTGAAAAGCAGCTTAATCTATGAACACTTCTTCATGGGAGTTTTGCTCAGTATTATAAATCTGCTAAAACTTCTTCCCAGCCTGAGCCTCCTGCTACCTCTGGAGTACCTGGGTGCCTTCGAAGTACTGATCAGAAAGTATTCCTCAGCAACATTTTAGATGAGGAATGCTTGCATACCACCATCAACATATGGAATACTTGGCAGGCACTGTGTGAATCTGTGGACTTTTTTCCCTGAAAAAAGTTGAAGATCTCCCTACCCTGTTGAGAAGGGGTTAAATGATTTCTGACACTGACAGTTTGAGTCACCAAGATGATGATGGAAAAAGTCTGGCCTGAGGAAGATCATGAGTAGCCAAACTGATTTCTGTGGGGTTTGCTGCTTTCCCTGCCAGCCAGACTGGCACTTCATGGGCATGTGTTGGGGTGCGCTTGTCCTGCCACAACAGACTGTCTTTGTGATCTCCTGGAAAGGCAGCTGCGGGCACCGGCAGCTTTTCCAGTAATTTCTTTAGCAATTGCTTTTCAGGAACGAGCAACAATTCAGAGGGATCAATTGCATTTTGTACCCCTATAAATAATGTATTTCTTCTACATACTCAGATGTGTAATGTTTTTGTCTCTGCCTGCAAAGCTGTTAGCTCAAGTGATCTTTTCATCATAATGTATTTCTAATTGATTTTCCTGAGGTGCTCTTAGGGTTTCGCAGCATCCTTAGGTTTAACACAGTTGGTTACATATTCATGCAACTAGGCTTTCTAGTAAGTTACACCTCAGAAAGTATTCAGGCTTTCTTTTAATTTACTGGTGCCTAGTTTGACTTTTCAACATTTGTAAGAAAATCTTTTAACAATTTCCAGAGAATTTATTACAGAGTGATTAAGCTGCAGAAACCTAATTCTTGATTGAACATGCTGAATGACATGTGATTTTCCAAAACACTCAAACTTTTAAAAATCAACCTGAGCCCAATAACCTGGCATGACCACTGTATGGGTGCCAGGTGAAGAAAACACAGATATTGTTCTTGGCAGGGCATGCTCAACAATTGCTTTATTTAACAAGGGTCTTTCTAGATTGAGGGAATAATGATCCCAAATCACTGTGTAGCTGTGATGATGATGGGGGCTGAGGGTTTGGGGAAGGAGTCTTTATGGGCCTGCAGGAGACAGATCTGTAGAAACCAGATTTTTACGGCGCAGGAAACAACTTTTTCTGTTCCTGGTCTTTTGCCGTTCTGTTTCTTTTGAGGAAGCCTGTTGTCTGGCATGGTGAGTGCTAGGCGTTATTTCCCAGGACAACTCAAACTATCTTGACAGGATTACTTTTACATCTAACTTACAAAGGGGAGCAATAGGGAAGGCTGACCTGGTTCTTATCCATCTGTTTTTAATAACCTTATATTTTCCTTCCAGATGGTTTACAGCAATGTCAGAGGGCCCATTAATTGGTGTGCCAGTGCTCAACTTATAAATACTTGGGAAGTGTCTACACACAATATCCCCACCACTGGAGGCAGATCTGTCTTTACCTGTCCCCAAAGAGAAGCTTTATTTCAGTGTGTGTTTTCTGAATAATTTTTCTTTGTGTCTTCAGCTTTGATTTCCTTAACTATTTATTTTTAACATGGTTTTCTCTTTACTATGTCCAAAGGAGATATTAGAAGTCCCACTGGTCTCTGCTTTAACAGTTTTCACACTGTCACTCTTGCTTCTTACAGGCTCTTCTGACTGCATTTTGCTGATAGCCCCATGCAACTTCCAGTTTGTTTTTATTTTGAAAATTCCTGTAGTTTTATGGATTTTTTTACTATGCTCTGCAGCATCCATCTCAAACTGCAATCTATTCTTCTTTCCTGAAGGCCAGCTGACCTTCATTTTTCCTCTCAGCTCAAGTGGGTTCTTCTAAGAGTCTTTTTCTGATCCTTTTTCCTCCTTTACCCTCATAAAATAATTTTAAAAATCATGCAACATCTACCTTCACATAACTTATTTGACTGAAAGTCCTCACATCTATAATAATGTCTTAAAAAATGCTCCGTTTTATTTTGTGGTGTTTTTTCTTTGTTTGGCTTTTTTGTTTGTTTGTTTGTTTGTTTGGTGGGGGGTTTTTTGTTTTGTTTTTTTTTTTCACTGAGCAAGTCAAATTTCTTCCTAACAATGCCCTCTCTACGTTTCTTTACTCAGATATGTGATTAGTTTCACTGCATGAAACTGGAGGCTACTAACTAAATCTAAAGTTTGTGACAACACTATCAAAAATACATTTTTACATCAGGGCCTCCTCCAGCTGCTGCTATTTCTGTACAGTCTGAGTAACTCCATGATGTGTCCCGCTCACAGGCTTTTCTTTTCCTTCACAGATTAACTTTTGCATTGGTTTTCTTTTTTTTTGCGCCTCAACTTTCAGTTCTACTTGTGCCTGTTAACATGTGGCCCCTAGGCAGTTTTCTGAGCTGAAACATAATTGATAAGAGTCATAAGTAATGCAAAAGCTTCATTACACAGCTGTGAAGACAATTTGCAGGATTCTTGTCTATCTATACGGTATCAACTGACATAAAAATTAACATAATCCTCTAATGGCTGTTAATTCAAGATCATTATGAGAGTTGTTGTTCACCAGGGGAAGCAGGTCCTTGCAGTGAGCAGGACAAGTGACATGGACTGGGTAGCTGGGTGATCTACTCCCACATCTGCAGAGGTTTTCTTGTGAACCCAGGCAAATTCAGCAGTATTGACTTCTACAGGTGAAACACAGATAACAGCCAAATAATACTATTGTTATCTAATCAGGGTCAGACGTCTGCTCAGTGCAGGTTCCATGGGTTGGCCGGCTCAGAGGGCAGAAAATTGCATGCCTGGGTTTGAGCACAGGCAAAAAAAATATCCAAACCTTTTGGGACTTGTCTTCTTCCCTGAGGATTTGGAAACCAGACAACTTTCTGAGCTGTGAAATGATGACCACAGTCCAGGAATTCCTGTAGAGTTTGGGTTTCCCTGTCAAGGCTACTGTTAAGCAGCCTGCCAGAAGCTGATTAATACTTTTCTTCTTCCTTGCTCTCCATGTGCTGGCCTCCCCTTGGAACTGCCATTTATTTTGCTCTTTGCATGTCTCTTGCCTTGCCTCAGCGTCTCACCAGGGTGTATCTGCATTTTTATGTACTCAGCAGCCTCTCATAATTTTACTTCTATCACTCTGGACCGTGAGAGGTTGAGGTCTGAATTTTATTTTCTTAACCAAACCAGAGCCTTTCAAAATTGCTTTAATCTATTTTTTTAATGCTGTGTGTGCATCTGTGAGGAGAGTGTGCTTTTCTTTTGGAAATCCTAACAACTTACAGCAGAAGACAGTGCCAGAAAGCTGTCCCACGTGCTGATGAGGACAATTTTGAGAGCTGTGGTGATGCTCTCCAATCCTGTGTGGAAGGGCTGCGGAGAAGGCAACAAGCATCACAGAATGCAGAGATGGGTGGGACTCTGGGGATATACCACCCCACCAGTCCTCAACTGGTGTGTGCTCTGATTACCTCCTTTGCAGTGTCCAGCAAACAGCTTCTGTTGGGAGGTGGGGTTTGGCTGGGGTGCACTGGGAAGCTCCAAGTTGTGGGCAATTACACCTGGTTAGCAAATGAAATTCTGTTCTCCACATCCTTTAAGCCAAAACTTTTTTTTTTTATGATGGATAGTTCATCTCCTTTTTCTAGTCTCCAAACCACTCTGCTGCTGCTTTAACCTCTACACAGGTAGAGAAGGCAATTCGGGCTGACCAGAAAGGCACTCTTCAGTTTCAAGCAGATTCTCGGCAGTGTGAGATCCATGGCAAACTTGAAAGATCTGTTTGCTTGATGTCTAGTGCTGGTGGGATTTGACTGGTGCTGCAGTGCAGCACGTCCTGGGAGAAGGCTTGCAGGCAGGGGCACAAGAGGGGTGTGAAGCACTTTGTGGATTTTAAGCAGTCTGTGCTACAGCAGTGTGGAGGGAACGGTGGGAAGAAGGGGATTCTCCACTGAGCAGGCACAAGGACAGGTGCAGGTGTTGGTGCAAGGAAGGATACAGCCCCAGCCCAAGTAGAGGGACTGGTAAAGGGTAGGAGCTGAGGGTGGATTTGGGAGACCTCTGAGCATGGCTGCAGGATTCAGACTTGGCCACGTCTCTCATTCTTTTAGTTTGGATATATCCAATAAAAAAGTCCTTGAAATGGAGCAAAACTAGATGATGATCTGTTCTTCACCTGTCAACCAGGTCTTCCGCCATGTGTTCCGAATCATTACGATTGACACTGAAAATGGAAATGGCACAGGATAGAAGGGGAAAACAAACTATGCGTACCCCAGGAGAAGGTGACCCGAACTTCCATGCGTTGCTGCCGGTGCCGGCGGAGAAGCTGTCCCGGACGCGCTGTCAGACAGCCCGGTCCCCGTCCCTAGGTGGCGGTGCCCGCCCGGTCCGGGAACCCGCCGGGAGCCCGGGAGGAGCCAGCGCAGCTCCGGACCCTTGGGCTGGGCACGGCGAGGGGATGGTGGGAGAGCTGTCGGGGCCCGCGGTGCCCGTGGGACTGAGCGGGGAGGCACAGCGCTGACCGTCAGCAGCCGCAGGATCTGCCGGGTCCTGTTCTTCATGGGCGGCTGCACCACAGCAAGGTCAGTGCCCCCTCCCCAAAAAGCCACGGTTTAATCGAGGCTGTTGAGCACCTCGTGCGGATTAGCGCAGGGTGGGACGCGCTGCAGGCAGAGCTGGAGGAGGATGTAAGAGGCAGAGCACACCGAAAGGCTGCAGGGTTACTGCAAATGTTTTTGGGACTGCCAGTCACTCCCTTCCTGCTCTTCTTACCCCAAAGTGGAGGAAAGACTAGCATACCGGGACAAGAGGTACATCAGAGCCCATCCCCATCATTAGATGACAGAGGTGCCCAAACAAAATTTTAAGCTCAAGGCAGACTTGTAGTGATACATTCCCAAAATACTTCCTGCCTCCAGTATTTTTTGGTTTGGGGATCTCCTTCATCAGACTTGGTATCTGTCTATGTAATAACCCTGGATGTATTTGTTCTTCTTCCAGTAATTATTCCATTACTTTTAAAATCTATATAAACTTTTATCTTCCACATTATCTTGTGCAAATATTCTTGCAGCTGAATGTGATATTTTTTTGAGGGAGTCTCTCCTTTGCCTTGCTTTGAACTTAGCACTTGCTAGCTTTGTTTAATAAAAAGGATGCAGATATTCTCCCAGTGCTCTCATCATCACCTCACACATTTTTGTCATTTTTTGCTGGTTTTCCACAATGCTCCCAGGAAATTCAGCTCTGAAAAGATTCTGCCTCTACAGATGGCTTGGGAATTTGTTGAAAATCATTTTAATTTGGAAGTTCTGTGTATGTGAGAAGAGCTCACTTTCTGCAAACTTCTGCTGAAAAGCAAATTCCAGAAAACCACCTTCTTTTCCCACCAAAGCCCCTGGGAGCCATTGCCATCTATAAGCTCACTTAGAAATAATTCCAGAGCCTCTATTCCACACCCCATAGGGCTGTCAGAGGAGACTGAAAGGCTTTTGGGAGCAAGAAGGGTTGCACTGAGCAAGGGTGGTGAAGGGAGGTGACACTCACAAGTACTCAGACTGCACTGCAGCCACCAGGGGTCCTTTGTGAGGGACACAGAGAGAAGAGTTAGACATGAGAGAGCCCCTCCAATGTGCCATGGTACAGGGACTGGCAAAGGGTGTGTAGTGATAGGACAAGGGGTGATGGCTTTAAACTGAAGGGAAGTAGGTTTAAATTAGGTATTAGGAAGAAATTCTTCACTGGTGAGGGTGGTGAGGAACTGGAACAGTTTGCCCAGAGAAACTGTGGATACCTCATCCCTGGAAGTGTTAAAGGCCATATTGAAGAGAGCTTTGAGCAATCTCGTCTAGTGGAAGGTGTCTCTGCCCTTGGCAGGTTGTTGAAATTAGATGATCTTTAAGGTCCCTCCCAACCCAACTCATTTTGTGATTTCATGATTTCATGAAAGACATCAGAGAGACCCTGATGTAGCTCAGAGATGAGTTTATGATCTGACTGGTTTAAATCACTGCTTTTTTCCCATAACTTATATAGGTGCTAAGTCCAACCTGCCTGTGACACCACTGTGGCCCAAAGCCAATTGCTAACAAATCTCTCTCTCCCTTGTCCAGACCAAGGTGCTGCCCCTATAACTTCTACAGATGTGGAGCTGTGGTTTCAGATTCATCTGTGCTCTTTTGAATTTCAACTTGGTTCACAGAAATATGAGATAGATTTCAAAGGTAAAAATAATAGTGTGCTTACTTTTAGATAGAGGGGAACTAAATGTCATGCAGCTTCTTTTGCAAAATGCCATTGAAAATCCTTTTCTGTTTGAATATGAAAGCAATGAAGGAATACTTAATGGAGTACAAGCAGTCTGTCAACACAGGAAGAAGAGGAAGGGGAAGGAAGTGAAACATAAAATAATATGTAAGTAGTTTTTGCACACTAATCAAAACTGGTGGCTCTAGTCCGAATAGAGACATTTTAAAGTATTGTCTCTGTCTCTGATATTAAGACATGCTGAGCTAAGGCTGTAAATATGGGAACCTTCATTATGTATTTATAATTAGGAAATCAAGGGCTGAAATAAGGATAAAATTATGTTGAAGGAAATGATAGTGACTAAGTCATCATAGGTATGAAGTCCCTCTTGTGCACACACAGTGTAGGTGGTAGTTGTGTGCATTGTAATTTGACTTTTTATAGGAATTCAGTTTACCCTAATGCACAGTGAGCATGGCATGTTGGTGACTCTGCTTTTCCTTAGGTGTCTGTGCCAGGCAGCTAGGCCTTTTCCAAGCAGGAAAAAAACCAACCAGCCAACCAAACCAAAACCCCTCAACAAACTGTTATGACCATTGCCTTGCAGGAGAGGAACAGGGAAGAAAAACCGGACATATAACTTAAACCAACCATGGACTGTATTTGAATTTCGATGGTATATATACATCCTGTGCAGAGCTTAAAAAGAAATGGTGTGCAGTGATGGTTGCTCATAATACATCATATTTTAAGGGGGATGTGAGCTGTGGAAGACAGCCTTGATTAAAATGTTAAAAAGAGTGTATGTCATGCCTACAGGAGGTGGTATGCATCACTTCTTATGTCTGGAACTGGAAAAAAGGTTTGGCTTCTGGTGGCTTTCTTCAGCAGCTGGAAAAAGAGAGAAGTTTGTTCAAGGTGTCTGCAGGACAAGTGAACTGTAAGCAGACCAGGGATGCAGTGCTCAGATGGTGCCCAAGCACTACCTCAGTAGTTCCTTCAGTGTTTTATCTTCTCATACCTCTGCTCCATTACCGAGTTCTGGTAAGTGAGTGTGTGGAGTTCTTATCTTTATGTCTTCCCTGGCAATAAAGCTGAGCCTGAGTCCAGCATAATCTGGGCGCATCACTGCATGAGAGCTGGAGAATCTGGCACTCACTGCAGAGGTTGCCAGGCTCCTGAGGCCTCTGCAGGCAGCAGACTGGGTTTCCCCAGTCTCTGAAGCATCATCATCCTTCACTGAGATGCTGTCTGGTGGGCAGAACCAGCTGCCAGGTTGTGGGAGAGGCAGGAATTATCCTGAGTATCTCTGGCAAGCAGTAAACAGTGAGAGTGCCTAGGATGGGGATTGAAATACAAGGCACTGTGACACATCAGTGAAAAACAGAAAAGATGCAGTGTAAGTCAGAGTCTAGACCCCTGGAGAAGGACTACACATTTCAGAGAGGCCTGTTTTTGTGAGAGATCACACCACTATAAATGGATCAAAATGTTTGCTGAGTATCACCACTTGGAGTGAGGCAAAGTTAAAAAGATGTCCACAAACCTCCCCGAAAACTTTCACAGGCAGTGAGCGTTTGTGAGTGTTTTTCCTGTGCTATCATCACAAGTTCCAAGAGGAGATGATCTCTTCTTTCAGCACCACAAGAGGAGCTGGTGCTTGTTGGAAGCTGGGTCAGCAACCATCAAAGGCTCAGTGATTTGGAGACAGATTCCCTGTGAAGGGAAGAAAACATAAAGCTGAGATAATCAGCTCCTCAGTCAGTCACTACAGCATGAAAAGGCTGCACAGATCCCTCCTTACTGATGGCAAAATGCCTGAAGCAGAAACAGCAGGGAGCAGAGGAGGGACTGGATGTAGGAGCAGCACAAGCACTGTGTTGCACAATGACATCTGCTCTCCTGGGCAGCATTCCCAGAGAGCAAAAACCTCCCTTCTCATTCATAGTGCATTTGTCTTCTCTTTCAAAAAATGGTCCAGAGACATCTGAATCCTCTGATTGTGATAAAAATCTGCAGAATTTCTAGTGCTGCAAAGAGTAGCAGTAGGAAACAGGACATGGAAATGTATGGGATGTTATGATCTTTATTTTCCTGACAGTGGAAAATTATGTCTGTTTATTGAGTCCTCTCCTGCTTCAAATGACTCATTTATCTGCTGATGTAGACTTGGTGCAGGTAGGCTGGGAGGTGGGTTTGACGGTGTTGGCAGGCTGTCACTGTGGCAGGCGTGCTGGAAGGGGAGTGCTCTGAGCAGAGATCCTCATGGCCTCCAAGACTGCCGGGCAGCTTCCCACTTTCTGCTGAAGAGACGTTACATGGCTGGGGGTGTTCAAAGAAGTCTGATGGAGATGAAAAAACTCCATCATAATGGAGTTTCTAGGGCTGTTTTTTATATTCTTCCATTAAGATTGATACAGGTGAGAAGGTGAAACAGGTCCAACTGAGGCATGCATAGCCAGAGAGCCTGGGGTAAACATAATTTTGGTTTGTCACACAGCCTGCTGGTGACCTGGGAAAATCAGGGAATAAGGTTGACATCCGAGATTTTTGGATGTTGTAGTCTGGAGCAGGAGGAAGAGTGGGACTGGAAGAGCAGAGATATCAGTTAGGGGAAATTTGTGCAGTGTTGTTGGAACAGGGATCGGTAGAATCTTATAGCAATCAAGAGAAATAAAAGAAAAGAAAATTAATACTCTGGTGGGATCAAAAGGCAGATGTTAATAATCTGGCATGGTTTGGTGAGCCTTTCCTTCTCTGATTCCTCTCCCAATGAGTTGACTTTCACAGTCCTGCCATACAATTAAGGAAAAGGATAGTTTTAATAATTTCTTACAGTCTCAACAGGCATTGGGTTAACAATATGTGCCATAACATTTTCTATTTTTTTTGGTAGCATACTGCCAGAAGAGGTCAGTGTGGCCTGGTGGTGGTAAGGAGAGGTAACGATCATGCTTGTAGAACTGTTGGTACTTACTTTGAACAGGTCTAGGATAGGATATTATTAGGCATGTTTATAAGTATGTAGTCAAATAAGGAAGGAAAAGCTACCACTTTTGCTGAAAGCCTAGTGTGATGCATCTTGCTGCAGAGCATCACTGTTACATACATGGATGTTTCTCTACTTGTGGCTTGCATCAATAAGAGAGAACAATTTATACAAGGACAGAAGGTTTTCTGAAGCAGTCCTTAAAATATGACCAGGAGACTCTCTTGTGGAAATCCCTTGAGTTTGTTAACCTTGGTCAAACTTGTTTCAAACAGTCAATCAGACACTATTCACATGCATCATTTCCTTCGGACTGGGGCCATTCAGCACTGCCTGAAATAGGATATGAGGTAAATATCTGCTCACACCTGCTCTCTGCTTTGGGAAAAGTTGTAGTCTGTAATAGCTTGTATGAAGTAAATGTAAAATACGTGCCTGAGCCGAAGAACTGGTTTTGTTAGCTTGCAAATGTGTCACTCCAAAATGTATAGCTACAAGAGAGAAAGGACAGTTGTGCAGAAGAGCTTTGTAGGGAACACAGTTTTGTCCATTTACACCATGGCACTGTATATCTAAGTGGCTAGTGCACAGAATTGTTGGTTTATCCATCATGCTTTTGGTTTGACCTAAATGACAGCTGATGATCTGATCTGGAGGTTGAGCCTCAGTGCTAATTTTTCACAGGACTGTTTCTCCTTTAAAACTTTGTCACGCTCTGGAATTTCAAATCAAAGCATGACCATCATCTCATTTAGTACTGCTATAATAAGGTTTAGGTCTTGTGTGTTTTTGAAACATCAGGCAGCGTGATTATAAATAAAGTTGCCTTGATGACTCATTACAGTAACACCAGGGCTTGTCTATAAAGATGAGTCAGAGCACAAGAAAGATAAGTGTGCACTTGATATAGGAAAACAATTTCACCTTCTCTTTTCCAGCTGGACACCTGTTCTGAACTGCTGGTGTCTTTGCACAGGTTTGCTTCAGTTTGTTTAGGACTGCAGATGCTCTCTGGGCAGAAGAAATGTGCTCCACAGAGTGCAATAACTCCTTTCTATTACGGACAAACACTCAGAGTAGGAGTTTAGAGCACACTGGGACAGGAGTGAGAGAGAGAAAAGGGGCATGAACAAGGGAGAGAGGGCTCTGAAAAATCCCAGACCACGATTGCACCCACACTGGATGCTGGTAGGTCCTCTGGGAGTGACCAGGGAGGTGTGACCCAAAGTGGTGTAACACTTTGGTCTGTGTTGTGTTAACATTTTTCCAGCTAGTAGCAAATATCGGGAAATTGAAAACCTATTTCAGCAGACAATAAAGGATTACAGCATCCTCAGGCTCTGGAGGGCTCGGACACTGACACTTTGGCAACTTCTCTGGTTGTTTGTGTCCACTTTACTTCATTCCCCCTGTGGCAGCAGAGCCCTTCAGATAACAGCTGGGGCCCCATCCTGTTCTTGAAGCAAGTGGGTGGTTCCCTCTTGGCTAAAGGAAAATCCTCTTCCAAACAGTCCCATATCCTGGGCGCATTCCTCAGGAGCAGATAGCTCTGATTCTCTGATTTATGATGGAAAATTAACCATATCAAAAAATGGGAGTGGAGATGGCAAAAAGGTTGGGGCCCTGTGGAATTAGACCTGAGTTTATAGAAAATTTATGTTGTAATTAGGCAAACCCTGCAACTGAAATAATTTTATAATGATGGCTTTTATAAAACTAGGGGTTATATACAGGGTGCATGCAAATTTTGTTTTGTAAGCCTGGCTTTACATAAACCATCTAGAAAACTATCAGATTCTGTGACCTTTTTTAGGGAAAAACCAGCAAACCCAGGCATTTTAAGTTCAAGTTGTACATACCCTCCCTGTTGGTAGAACAACATGATTTGGAGAAATGTTTTCTTTACTGTTTGGCTTCTTGCAACTGCAATGTTCTCATTCAAAATGGAAAAGGCCAGAGTTCTATTTTTTTCATGAAATCTGAGAGGTTGATTAACCACAGCTGGAGGAGTGGGTGGACTGCTTTCCCAGGATATGGGAGACCTACATTTAATCCTATACTTGAACTGAACCTAAACCTCCCTGTTTTGGGTGCCTACTCCTATCATTTTACAATGGAGAACAGTATAGGGTCACTTGGACTCAAGTGTAATAACCAGAGATGCCAATCCAGTTCTGGAGTTTTCAAATTCAAAACAGCACCAAAATGGAATGTTCCTGAAAAAAAAAAACAAACAGAAAACAAACAGTGGTTCCAGTTGGCATAAGCATTTTCTACAAATTCAGAAAAACCATTCAGTCAAAACTCTGGTGGATTGGCTCTTTGTTTTGTAGGTGTAATGTGTAGTTTTATACATTTTCTTGTGTCAAACTTGGCCACAACTGAACAAAACATGAGAAATTTGGAGACAGGTTTGAATTAAACTGATAGGATAAAAATAAGTAGTTAATTTTATCCCTCTGCTAGAGAGAGGAACTGAAAATGTTTCAATACATGTAAACAGGTGACCACTTCAGTTCTTCTCTGAGAATAGATATACTAAATTTGTAGAAAATGTAGTCTGCTTGCTGGACAGTGATTTTTCAGAAAAATTGTGCTCTGAGACAGAAACTTATAGTGTTATTTCTATTTAGACTTACAGTTCAGGGCTGCAGAGAAACATGAGTGACTAGTGTTTGACCCATGACCTATTGTCCATCCCTATATGAGATGTCACTATCAACTATTTGCTATATATCAGAAACTCAGTTTTCTTCTTTTAATTCTCTTCTTCCCCATCAAAACAATTTTGTATTTCCGAAATAGTTCTTGTTATATCAACAAAGTTTCTAAAGCATAATGGGATTTTTTTGGTTTTTTTTTTGTTAAAGACACAGGGATTCCTTTTAGCTCCAGCTCAAAATTCTCTTGTTTCATTTGCTGGTTTTGCAGGGAAGAAAGTCTAAGACACTTTCCATAGGGTGGAGATCAGGGAAGGAAAAAGCAGGAGTGGGGAAGACCACCTGACACACATTATTTATCTTGGCCTTTCTGAACAGGAAAGAAGAAAACCCTTTTTGAAGGCCAGCTAAGGATTAAGCCATCCATTCAGCCATGCCATCAGTCCCAGCCATCTAGCTCAGTGTCAGGCCATGGTCTGCTGAGATCAGATCTAGCACCACAGAAGAAAGAGGTTGTTTTCATTTTTCCCAAAACACACATCCTTTTTCTCTGTTAAGAGATTTTTGCAAAGGCAATGCTGAACAGGGATCAGCTGTGAGCACCGGCACACCTGCCTTCTCATGCATGCAGGAAACCACCACCATGCAGCTGACTTCAGGGGAAGGTTTGACCTGCCAAGTGAGAGGGAAAGGCTTGACTCAGTGTGTGAAACAAGTGTGTGTTTCATCCCACACTGGGATATGGGCTGTATGGGTACACCATTTTTTGTTCCATCTACCTATTATTTTGGATCTGGCAGAAAATTGGGTGGAGAAGGCAGCCAACCCATAAAGATGAGAAGTGTTTGTATATAGGTGTATAAGAATATGGTAAACCACCTGATATGTTTTCCTATAGGCAGAAAGAACACATGGAAAAAAAAGCCCAGGGCAGGCAGTGAATGAGCAGCTCCTGTTCCACACCATTAGTCCATCTCATATAGCTGTTGTCTGTAAGCAGGATTTTGACTGGAGGATCTGTGAGACTCATGGGAGACTTGTATGAAAGATATAAGGGTACAGGCTGGATCTGCATCAAAATTCTTAGGGGGGTTTCCAGAGTAGAGGGAAAATGTTGTGCTCCCTACTCTGTGGGTCCGATCCTAACTCTTTAGACATTTTGCAACCAGTAAAGCAACAAATATCAATGGTGAAAGCTGCCAGCTAAGCCCCATCTGTTCCTGCCTTAAAGTCAAGCAGGAACACCTGGCAAGGAGCTATCTGGACAGGAAAGAAAAGAAGGTGGTTGTTGAGGAGTTTGCTGCCAAAGGGCTGATAGTAGATTTTTGTTACTTTGGTGTATGCATTTTCTTACCCCATGGCTTTTTCTGGTCCCTAGGAAGCTGCTTTGCCAGAGGTGTCACTTATTCTCATCAATACTGTCCATCCTGCATAGACCACCCTAGCATGTTTTGTAACTGAAGTTCTTGTTGGAAATTTTGTTTCAGGGAAACCATGAACACTGTTGCCTTTCAGCCAGACCTGAGATTTCAAGCAGCCTTTTGAACAGCTGTGTAGAAAATGAAAAAATATCCTGTAATCTTTGAGAAACACCAGATTTACCTGGCATATATTTTGGAGGATACACATTCATGCTGATAGTGACGATGTTGGATGTAACAATATCTTACCTAGAAATAACACTTTAAATTTTGACTCTTTTGAGCTCTGTGTTGCATATAAGAATCTCATATGTGGCATTCAGCTATATCGCAGCTGTTTCACTTACAGGAATGAAACTACAAGTATAGTAACTTGTGGAGTGGCTGGGTCCTCTAAGAGAGTTGTTTTCCTCCCAAACAGGCTGGTAGCAGTTAAATCTTAATAAATAATGTAACTGTAACAACATGGTGATGATTTGGATACAAGTGCAATGTCGATTTAAATGTGCATTGTGGTTAATTCCTAAAACTAATTGCTTCCAAGTATGGTACATAAGTATATGTTTTTTATGACATACTTGGGGAAATGAATATAGAAAATGGGGAAAATGGAGTATAAAAAGCATGTTTGAGGGGTGACTCTCTGGAGTTGTTTTTCCACAGAAAGAAGATCATCAATATCTTGTCAGTGTAACAAAAGTAGACAATAGGCTCTGAGCTGTTTTTGTCCTGTGGTTTGGATGATTTGAATTTTGTGGCAAGAAAAGGCTTTTAGATCATATCCTAAAGGACTGTTACATCATGTTCCCTAATTTCTCTGCTGGTCCCATTTGGTTATCTTGCAATAAAAATCATAAGGGCTATAATTCAGATGGAAAAAATATATTCCTGGATAATGAAGAACCAAATGACTCATTGGTCTTCCTCGGTCTGTCTCAGCCATTGATTGTGTGCTGAAACCAGAGTGATGGGGCCTATCTTCACATAACCCTTCTGAGAGAGCGGGTAGATGCCTCAGGCTATACTGCACTCCAGTCATACCACAAATCAAAACAAGAGTAATTTCCTGCTCTTCTAGAAAGAGCAAAGTTGTTATTTTGAGCTGTCTGTGCCCTCCTGAACTGCAGGCTGGGCTGGGATCTTGCTTTAAGGTTATTATGCAACCTTACTCCCAAAACCTGAAGTATGAGTATGAAACCATCCTTGGATCCACACCAGGATATTGTAGTGGACTTCTCTCAGGTGTTATAACACAGGCTGTACAGCCCCAATGGGATGCTGTCATGCACCGTTATTCAGCTCACCATGGACTTCCTTGCAGACCTGTTCCTGGTGAGAAGTGCCCCAGTGGTGTTTGTTGCAACTGGGATGGATGAGAGGTTGTTCTACAGTCTGAACTTTCAGCTTCTTTCATATTTCCTGTAGGAAATCCCCAAAGTAAATTAGCCCCTGGACTGAACTGTTGCATTTGGTTTATTTCCACTGTCTTATCCTTCTAAGTGGAGTTGGGGGATTTGATCAGAAAATAAAGGTTTTCCTTAAGCAAACTAGGGCTACTCTGGAGCCTTTTGGACAGTGGATGTGGATCTCATTTACCACAGCTGAGTACAGGACTTTTGAAAGGAGAAGGTAAAAGTGCATTGGAAGGGATGACATTTACTATACAACACTTTCAGTTGGTGATAAGGCTGTTCTTTAAACTCTGTCTCCAATAATCAGCATTCCAGACCTGTTCTTGCTCTAAGCCACCTGTCTTGCTTGGTGGTGTTTGGGTTTGCTGGGATGTAAGTGCTTGGCGTTGCATGTTTATCAAATCACATATTCCTACTCCCAAAGTGTTCTGTCCGTTTGGAGGGTGAACATTTCTGTGCAATGGCAGTCCTCATTTTCCTGATTAACTAGTTTCTGACTAAGGGCTGGAGGTGTGTCCTAGTGGGTGTCTGAGATGGGCTCTTGCCATTGCTGGGTACAAATACTTTCTCTGCAATGCAGAATATCCCTAAGGGTTTTTAGTTAATTGCTTCCTGTGACTGACCACACACACACACGGGAGTCTGCTGCTATGTTTGTTATGGAAGCCACGTTTTGGATTCCCAGTTTAACAAAAACACCCTGCATTGACAGGGTTGTAATAGAGCAAACACTGTTAGTTAAATCCCATGCATGCAAACAGCTTGCTTCCTTCCTGCTCTGTTGTTAAACCTTCTAACTCAAAGTCCAGCCATCTCATTTCGTGTTTTACTGAAGGTGAGGAGGGAGATGACTATACTTCAGTTTCACCAATTGCTATTGCGTAGAGCATTTTTGATTTTTCAATGTTGGAAGTCTTTTTGCTAATGAAGGGCTGGAGAACTGAATGTAATCTCTTGCTGTTTGATGTGTGTCTTCATCACTCTCTGGAAAGCTTTCATGTGAGCAGGACCACACTGTTGGAGGATACAGATCCTTCACGTGGTCAAGTCTGAAAGGGACTACTATAAATTTATTGTTATATTTTGATTCAGTTATTGTGTGATAAAGGTAAACAGTGACTTCTGTTCATTGAGGTGCAGGAGGAAGTGAAAGACATGGACTTTGACAGGTACTGGGGAATACTTGCTGGCCACAGATGGCACAGCTGATTGCATTGTATTTACTGGAAGAGGTTTGGTGTCTGACAAGTAGATAAGATGTCTAACCAGCTGGAAACCCCCATGATGCTTAAGATGATTACTTATTTACTCTCACCACAAATAAACTCACTGTGTCCATATAATAGAGAGGAGAGTGAGATAAATGTAACTATTTTCACTGGGGGATTTATAACTCTCATGGTAAATAATTACTTTTGGTTTCTGCAGGTCTAGATAAGTTTTCTGCAGGTCTAGTTGACACAATCAAGAATTCCCCAGTCATCTTTTATAAAGAGCTGGCAGACAGAGTAAGGTTAAGGTAGTTTAATAGTATATCTTTCTAATTTAATTGCTATTCATTATCAAATACTCTGATGCTTAAAACAGAATTGCAGCTCCAATCCATGTTTTCCTCTTGGAGAGAGTTAACTCTTCAGGGTGAAATTAAGCTCCACTGATTGAGGGTTTTTTGAGTACTTTATATTAGAACAGAAATGAGCAACATTAAACCCCTCAAACCTCTGCCCTCTCAAAATTGTCAGCAGGTTATAAAGCTGACTCAAATGTTGGGTTTTACCCAGAAAGCTGACTCAGGTGGAATTACTGAAGGTCAAAGCCTTTGCCGGGATACCACCTGCATGAAGAGTACCAGTTAGATGTTCTATCTTGCGTGAACTACTCAACTTCTCATTTGCTGGTATTAAAATGTAGGTGTTGAGATGGCTATCACTGATACCACCAGCGTCAAGGGTTTTTTGATTTTAAAGGCTGGATCTGCAAAATTGCAGCAAATTTTAGATTTTCAACAACCCTTCCTAGTTTTCAGGAAACCAGGATTCAAGTTTTTTAAAGCCTAAATTGAATAAAAAAAATTCTCAAACCAGCCAGAAGCATTTTTTTTGTGTTGTTTCTTGACATGTTATTTAGAGCTGGTCCCCTCCAAAGTATCTTGGAGACAGAGCTACCTAAATGTGAACTGGACTCTGAGATCTGAGGTACAACAAGCACATTCATTAATATGTAATTGAGGCTGTTTTATAAAAATTTGCTTTGCCATCAGCTGACTGTTTCTCAAGAGGATGTACTGTAATCAAGGATAAAATGCTGCCTATATCTCAGAAAGTGCAGGGTCTGTAAAGAGAAGCACCTAAGTTAAGCAAGACACTCTTGATTTCAATATTCAGGCTCTAGAAAATGTATCTCCATCAAATACACCAGACTCCTTCAAAACATCAGATACACCAGAGCAATATTGCTTTTTGAAGTGCACCCCTCAGTCTCTATCATTGTTCAGGTTGGTTCATGGTTCAGAAATCTTTTAATATTCCTTAGAGCAGAGGCTGCAATTCAGCAGATCATTGCACAGGAAGGAGTGGAGGGTCTACATAATTCTCAAATCCTTATATAATGTAACTAGTATCTAATCATGCCTAGTTTTCTTTGGTACATACATAGTTTTCTTTGTCCCACTGGTTCCAGTAAGCCTCTCTGTCCTTGGTGTGAATATTCTCTGTACCCTCTTTTTTTCTTGTACAGGCTACAAATGTGTTGTGCTTACACAACTTTTACTATTCCATAGTTATTATCAGAAGGAAAGGGAAGGATATTTAAACCCACACTAAAATAGTGCTGCTTGTTTGTTTCTTTTTTTTTTTTCAAATGGCACTTGAACATATTGAAAAAATATTGCAATTTACTAAATTGACTATGAATTATTTCTAAACCATTTTTATTGGAATAAATTCTAGAACTACTTTAGTTTCATAGTAGCATACATAAGTACATAAATATGTGAAATTCTTCAGCCCTGACAGAACAAAATACCTGTTAGCTGAAAAAATTGATCCTTTAATTTCCATTTTTTTCCCCATTCTTGTTACCAAGCATTAAAATACATGCAGACCTAAATAAATAACATAGATAAACATCTCTCCTTAAATAGCAACAATTATGTCAATAAAATTGTTTTTCTTCAACCACACTGAGTCTTGAATTCGCTACACAAGGGCTGGGAGAGCAGATGACAGCAATCAGAAAGACCCCAATTTATTGAGACTGGAGGTTACCATTTGTTTATCTGCTCCTGCTACAAACTGAGTCCTAATAATAGTAGAGGGTGTGTGTATGTGCTCAAAACACAAAAAGAACACAACATCCTTTCTCTACCTAAGCAGGTCTTGCAATTATTTTTTAATAATATTTTAAAATACTCAAAGCGTTTTAGGAGAATGTATGTTCTTTGCTCTTTAATTGCTTTTATTTTGTAAACTGCTGTGAGAACAAGTCCTATGGCTTAAGTCACACTCATCTGCATCTTATTTCCTAATGTTTCTGACAAACAAATTAGTGAGTGCCTCCTTACTGAGTGAATTAATGAGGATTCCCAGACCAATATATATTTATTGAGATAATGGCTATGTTTGCTTTAGGTTTCTTAGTGTGGGCAGGGTTCTCAAAAGTGATCCTACTGATCTGAATTCTTCCATGTGCCGTTGAAATGATGCTCCAGCCACTTCACTTGCTATTTGTTTCAGCTGCTTAGCAGCTGTAGGAATGGTCCATCAGATCACTGATACCTCTGAAGGGTTTTGAAAACCCAGAACTTCATGCCTGCTGACTGTACCACAGACAGGTCAGTACCTGTTGGTCTTTCTAGTTGCAGTGTCCTTCAAAAATAAACAAAGCATTATCTTTGTGTTTCAAAAAGCCAGACCTGTAATGTACCTAGTCTGTCTTCCAGAGGCATGTTTTGAATTTTAGCATCTCAGCACAGTGCTGTTCCCTTTATTTTAGCTCCTCTCTAATCTTCAGAGTCAATTACTGATAACATTGTTAGGATTTTACATATCTATGTGAATGAACCTGAGACTACACAAGAACTTAGAATATATCTTGAGATAAGGGCATAAGACAAAACACAGAGGGTAACTTGTGTTACTTATGTTTTAAATGTTACACATTTAAAAGGAAAGCTCCTTGCTGCAAGAGTCAGTTGTACATTAGCCTCTACCCACACCCTCCTCCTAGGAAATGTGCCCCAAGGGCTTTCTACTGGACCACAGTGATGCTCTCTCTGCCTGCAGGGAAGCACCTTCTTGGGCTTGGGGTCTATTTTAATGAAATAGCTGAGGAGGGCAGGCAGAAAACACCTTCTACAGTCCTCTGCTACCTTCATCCTCAGCCTCTCCCCAGACGTGAGTTTGCATCCTGGAAGCAGGAGAAGACAATACAGCAAGGGCCTGTTCTTCTGCAGTATGTTTCACAAGGAAAGAAGAATAAGACAGACAACAATAATTGCAAAATATCCCTGCTCTGAAATCAGGCAAACTGCCAGAGACCTCTTATGCAAAAAAAAAAAAAAAAAAAAAAAAAAAAAGACACTAGAGATTCAGCTTTCCCACATAAACAGCTTCCTTTCAAAGTCAGAGTCCAGGCACACACTCAAATACATACTGCTCTTTGCTGCTCTTCCCCAGCAGGCTCTAGACATCCAGTATGTGCCACCCATCCAATGTTAGCATTGTTTCTGTCATAGTCTCCACCAAAGATTGCAAGCTTGAAATTTGGCACTGTGATAGATCTGTTTGGTTTGAGTAATTAATTAATCTTCCCAGATTCTGTCTTCCCATGCAGGAGGAAAGGAATTGTTACCAGAAGGTGGTGCCTCCCAGAACACAGGGTGCCCTCTGACAAGCAGGACCTCGGCTCCACCAAACATCCCCACACCCTCAGAACAGAAAACTCAATGTTCTTATTCTTATGGCTTGGAACAAGCAAATATTTCATCACAAGCTGTATATTTCTAAATTAATCTGTCTTGCACAACATTACTATGCATTCAGACACTTAAGTCTAATTATCACTTTATAACCTTTTGCATCTGCTTCTGTTGAATCACTGAAGTTCCAAGTATGTTTTCTTGAGTTGTTTTATTCTTAAACAAATTGTTTCTGTGACTGGCTGTCAACAGCTGCACTGTTCATTTTATGCATTTTGAATACACTCTTTTTCTGCAGTGTGTCCTGATACTGCAGCTCAGCTTCAAATCTGAACCCAGAGAATTCCTTTGGTAGGCTGTTGATTAGGTTTGTGGGTCATCCCTAATTCAGGTTTTCCCCTAGACTTGTAGATTTTGTTCTTGAATAACAAATAACACAATTTAAGCACTCACAAAAGTGTAACAACTCTTGGTGGATCTTTTACAAGGTTTTCTGAGTGTGCCAAATCGCTCTCCAGCCTCAGCCAGAAGCAGGCTGGTACATGTCAGTGAGATGTTTGACTCCTTGGAGTTACCTGGTGTCACCCACTCCATCAAGGTTGGGATCAGTCTCTTCTCCCAAGTAATGAACAACAGGACAAGAGGAAATGACCTCGAGTTGCACCAGAGGAGGTTTGAATGGGATACTAGAAAAAATTTCTGCACTGAAGGGGTTGTCAGGCACTGGAAAGGGCTGCCCAGGGAAGTGGTGGAATTGCTGTTCCTGGAGGTGTTTACAAGATGTGCAGATGTGGCCCTTAGGGACATGGTTTAGTGATGGACTTGACAGTGCTGGGTTAATGGTTGGATTCAGTGATCTTAGAGGTCTTTTCCAACCCTAATGATTCTGTTGTAGATTTCATCCTCTTTGGAGTAAAATAGTAAAAATCCAAACAAAGCACAGAGTAAAAGTATGATACTTTAAAAAGTGATTTTTATGTTTATTTTTATAGTTCCAAATTAAATGCATTTTCTATGAAATGCTTCAATCATTTTTAAAAATAACAGAGCTAGCAACCAATGGAAAAACTGTTGTCTAATTTATCTCTAAGGAAATATCTATTGAAAACAATCTACTGCAAAATTTCTGATGTTCACAGATATTGTCCTGCTTTCCTGGTTTCTTTCATTCCATGGTTCATCAGTGCATTCTCTTGAGTGTGCATTTGTGAAATCTAGTGGGTTCTTTCTTCTCTGAATTGTACCAGTAGTAATTTCAGATGGCACTGCATTGCCACAGACTTGGGCAGACTGGCATCCATTGACAGTGATGTGCTTAGACTGGTTGAGGTGCTCAGATGGATGAGGACACCTGTATGCTCCACTGTTCTCCTGTTGGTGTCTAAGAATATTCAAGTCAACAATAAAGAAATTAGATATATGCCAGTATTTCTTTGTTCTTATCTTCCTGAACAAGTACCTGGGCAGTATCAGTTTGGACAAAACTCAACATCCCAGGTGAAAAAGTTGAAGTTTGTATATTTAGTTATGTTGGCATTTTGCTCTGTGTGAATGTTTTTGCTGACAGCAGCAGCAGTTGCGCAGCAGCAGCCAACACTGTTACAATACTCTAAGCAGTAAGGCATAAGCAAATCACCAGAGATGTACACTGTATTTAATAATTTACAGTCACAAGCAGGATGCAGGCACCTCGATTTTAAGGTTTAGCTTTGGTGGAGTATTATTTTGAGACTTGCTAAACAACAAAGGCATAAGTTGTCATGTAATGGTGGGATTCCATTCTTTCCATGACTATGTGGGTGACAAAGAGTGCCTTGTCCCTGACAGGTGCTGTGTCTGGAAGACTGTCCATCTGGAACAGAGAGGGTTAACCATGTAGACTGCCACTTTAAACAAAGGCTTGATTCATGTCTTTTCTTCCTTGAAGAGAATGAGAGAAAGAAATGTAAGTAAAATACAGCAAAAGCTGTTGTGAAACAAGCTCGTTGCTGTTCTCTGAAAAACAAGTATCTGAGGATTCATTTTCAGAGGCGCTGAAGCAGTGGGACACCAGGGGGTGGCCGCAGCCACTCTTCCTCCAGGGGCTGTCACTGCCTTGCCGATGCCAAGGACTAAAATTGTCTGACTTCTTAGAAGAGGATGTTGTCCTGACTATGTGCCACAAAAAATGTCTGCTGTGCAAAACCACAAGCTATTTCCCACTCCAAAGCAAAATCTTTAATAGTAGCTGTTCTTGCAATAGTTGGTGGATGACTGCTGCGCAAAGGGGACCCCTTTCTGTCAGCATATTGAGGCTTGCAGGGTCTGGGAGGCTGTCTGTGATCTCAGACAGGTATGTGTCTGAAAATGAACATTCCTTTCATAGCCAAGTGAAAGGGCAATTTTCAGCCGACAATTCAAAAGTTAAAAAAGCAAATGCATCTATGGAAAACAGCTGATAATAAGGTTCTATGGTTCATAGCACTGTTGACAAATTTTACCACAGACAATGAGTTTATTGACTCTGGCAGCACTCCTTGACCATCAATAAAGTAGTTATTACTGAAAGTTTTGGTGCTGGTTTATTAAGGGATGGTTATTCAGTATTTGGACATTCAGAAGCCTGGGACTGCACTTCTTGAAGCTGGAGGAATGGTATGAAACTGCAGTGTATTGCTCCTACCTGCCTACATGGTTGTCAATATGTGCATCTTAGCATACAGTTTCAACAGTTTCTTGCAACTGCACCAGAATGTGCCTCTAAATGGAAGTCAAGAAGTAATAATTGAAAATTTCAGATAGTCCTAGGTAAGATCACAAAAAATAGTTTGGAAGATAGAGATCTGTGGACTTCATGTTTCATTGTATATACATATGCATTTATGTATATATAGAAATGTATAATTGAAAGCTGCTAAATGAAATCACACTTCATTAGGCAAGTTCTGTAAGAACATGGAGGAATATATGTCTTCATATTTTGAAAAAATGTGTATGTGACATTGTTGCATTACAACTTTTAAAATTACTTTTATTCTGAAAGTGCTAAACCCCATAAACTTTAAATGAGACTTTTCAAAACAGGATTCAACCTTTTCAGTCCAATTGCAACATGTTTTATTTGAATGCACATACTGAAATATAAAATGATGACAATAATTATTCCTGGAAGGTATTAAAAAGTTGATCCGTATGCATAAATTGAATTATGTCTCTGGCAAAGGTGCACTATAAGCAAACAGACTTAGTATAAACACTTCATATTCCTCTAGCATCTACTGCCAAGGTCCTCTAATCATTTTAAATCAGTTCAGACTGTTGCTGTGAGATAGCCTGCCTGTACTCGATTACATACACACAACAATAAGAGGATTAAAGAAACTGTCAAGAGGACAAAAGTAATTTCTTGAAAAAGTTAGCAAGGAAAGGCCAGAAGCAAACTTACTGAAGATGGCACCAGTTGGAGTCTCAAGGACTGGCTGTTCAAATTCCTGAGTGACACAGAGAAACCATAGGGGAATTCAGCTGCCAAGAAGTCTAAAGGCATTTCAACAGCACATTTATGAAATGTAATTTTGCAAAGACTTATAAACTGACCACACTGGGCAGGTTTTCCTGGGATTAGCAAAAGACATGGTCTTGCCACGAAAACTGCTGTTCTGCCAGACCTGATGTTCTGCTACAAAGCATAGTTTTCCTCATGGAATAGATGTTATAATGTTCCTTGGATATTAATGTTGTTAAATAACAACAATAACCACAAGGAAGCAGTTTTCCAACATGGAAAATTTCAATATTTGTACAGAGCAATGCTAGCTGCATTGGAAATCAAGGTGCTAGAATAGTAGGGATGAGGCAACACAGCAGTAGTCCATGTTGTGTCCTCCACCCACTGCAAGGACATATGAGTATGTATGTTTTTTTGCTATACCAGTTACAAGTCAGGACTGAAAACTCAGTGCTCATCTCTATGTGCTTCTAGTAAGGACAAAAAAAAGAATGGGAAGTTGTGTCGTAAAGTGGGGTCACTGTTTTGACCCAGATGAATGCCGTAGGGGGAAGTACATTCAAGACTGAGAGACACATCCATCTTGCAGTATATGAGGAACCACCAAAGCCAGTGAGAATCACCTGGGTTGTCAAAGCCTCCTTGCCTCTGTAAAAGAAACTGTGCCCTTTAAATGAATGTTAATCTTGCTCCAGGACTCAAGGACTTGATCAGAAAAGAGAGAACTTCCCCAGACATTGAATTCAAATAACATGATAGACAGTTTGTGAAGAACAAGGCAAGTGACCTAATACAACTTTTTGCCTTCAGTCTGTATGAGGTTTATCCATAATGAATGCAGCTGCTGGCAGCAAATGCAGGATGCACTGTGAAGTTCCTGACCTTGGGAAAGGCTTCAGTTGCATTTTGTCCTATGTATTTGGAGTCTTTCTGTCTCAGGCATCCTCCACAAACCCTATGCAGAGTGCCAAATGAATGAAGAAGAAGAGGGAACCTTGGAAACAGCATACAGATGGACGGAAGCAACAAGTTAAAAGGGGAGAGAAAGGACAGACAGCCTATAGGTGATGGAGCATGCGATCTACAAACCCAGACTTGCCTTAATCTAAAGTCAACAAAGCAAGCTGAGGAAAGTTACAATGGCTTAGATTTTCTAAGTACAACAATTTTTATTTTATTTTGAAACAATTTTCCCTTAAGGAATGTCCTTTCATTTTAATTTGCAAAAGGCTGACAACTCATCCTATGAAAACTTTTTCCTTTTGCTGGAAAGAATTAGGGTTTTTTTTACTAATTCAAAACACTATTTTCCCCTCTCATATTCATCACCCACCTTTCAGTATAACTTCTTCACCATTTCCACTCAGTACTTAATAAGTATTTAGACTAAAATGTCTGTAAAGGACAGATTTTCTCATAGTTGTTCTCTTATTAATTTTGCTAAATAACCTGATCTGATCTGACATGGCAGTTTGTGTGCTTTAGGAATATAACTTTCTCTAGTGCTCAGGTAATGCGAAAGGGAAATGTTGTCTAACTCAAGCTGCTCAGTGCCAGAACATGGTGCTGGAAGGAGAAAGGGCAACTCATTGAGACCCATTGCTCTGTGCTACGAAGCTGTAGAAGTTCAGGTCCAAAGTCTTGGTAAAGTATGCACTCCAAGCAGCTCAAAAAATTTCCTAAGGCCCTAAAGAAAACCTGGAGATTTGTGGTAAAAGAACCAATAATTCATGTGTTATTTGGTGGGAACAGGAGCGAGTGAGGGCACCCCGAGCAGGACAATTGAGTCCCTCTTGGGCAGAGCAAGAGGTAGAGACTGAGAAGTGCAGTAAGAGAAGATTTGGTTTAGACGTAGGCAAAATGGTTTGTACCAATAAGGACATTCAGTCCTGCTGCAGATTGCTGGGGAGTGAGGATCCCACTTAGGAAACTCTTTAAGAATATCTGTCAAAATGGTATGGTTGCTTCATCTGGGGTTGGATGTTCTTCCATGGTCCTGTCCAGAGTCTTCTCCTTATATTTTCTATAGTTCACAAAACATTTATTAGCTGTTTTGTCCTCTCCTGCCATGATTTATCTACAGTACTCACTTTTGAAACAATTTTCCATCATTTCATCAGAAACAGAATTCCCTGACTGTTAGCACTCTAAGCCTCTAAGTGGAGGGAAAAAATACCAGCTGGAACACCACCTAAGACTGCATCCGCAGAAGCAGGAAATCCTCAGAAGTTACAAGGACTCTGGGCATCTCCCAAAACGACGGCTTTCAAAGAGTTTAGCAGGATCATGCCTTCACACCTCATCTCTGTAACCATCCCAAATTAGCCTGAGGGCCACTTTACCCATTTCTAGGAGCACATCTGCCCTAGCCATGCTCAAACCTATCCCACTATCTACATACAGATTCTCCAGAATCTTACATTGATTAGCAATTCTCACAAAGGTGGAAACCCCCTGTGATGCTTGATCCAGGAGTGTCTGTTTGCTGATAGGCATAAGGCTGATGTGTGGGTGGGTGCCTGTGAGTGCTGGTGGCACAGAGGAGACTTGAAGAGGGTGTAGACATCCACATGATGCGGGAGGTTGGTGCAGGCAGGGCACAGACATCAACTGCAGCCTGGAGAGGAGCATTATAGTGTTTTGCTCTTCTTACACTAGCAAATGGAATTACTGTGATAAAGTTTTCTACCCATTTGTGCACACTGCTGGGAACAGGGAGAGAAGGAAGTAAATAAGGCTGGATGTGTTATGGCTAGCTGTCTTTCCTTCTGTTTGATCACTTGAAAAGACAGATGACTGCTTACTTTAGGCTATTAGGCATGTTTGTTATACACAAAAACAGGGACTTTCAGTTATGCTTTTTTTCTTTTTAAACTTGCTAGAATTATACAGAGTATTAATTAAAATTCTGTGACTGCTTGATGGGGAATTAACAAAGGGTAAGTACCAAAGCAGTAGTTCTCTACATCATGCTAATATAATGTTTCCTTATATTAAAAGACAACACAAACTCACAGGAGAGAAAAATGGATAAATAAAGTGACCGCCAATGGCAGATTTAAGTATAGGTATGTACACAAAGAAATAAAATCTCATAACTTTATTATCATTTATTACCAAAGTAAAAATATTTCCAGAGGAGCAGTTTTTCATTGGAGGAAAGAATTCTGTAGAGCTATTACATGACAACAACCTATACACTTTGTTTGGAAGAGGAAAATTTTATTAGACTACAAAAGGCCAAGTAATTTTATTCCATTAATTACTAGAAATGCAGAAAACAACTGTGAGCAAGTCCTGAGAACTGACTCATCTCAGAACTTGTTCAGAGAAATTATCTGAACTAATTTATTCACAGAAGGTTCACATTGAACATCACACTCAGTAACTAGCAAAATACATTTTTTACTGATGATCACTTATGGTATAGAAAAGGAAACTGGTTTTTGTTGTTGGTGGTTTGTTTGTTTGTTTGTTTTAAAGATGTCATTTTGCACATAAATCTCTTTTGAGTATCTCTCTGGCAAGACCTTTCAGCAAGGGGCAACTTGGTGGGGTGACTGATCCCAGCAAGCACGCAATCTTCGGGAAATTAGACTAGAGGGGTGGAAAGTCCCATCTTAATGCATCATAATATTTCCAAATAGGCAAGAACAATTGCTTGTGGAATCCTGGGAGTACTCTTTGGGTTTCCTGGTATAAACAGTAGGCGGTTAAAGACAAGCAAGCTTTAACCTTCCTGATGAACTGAAGTGCTGAACTTGGTTGCTCAGAAGACTGCAAGAGTTCTCTGGCAGGAACTGTAGAGATTTGTCTATACCATATAACCTGAAAAATAGCTGTGGAAGCATAGCTTCAGCAGAGCTCCTGAAACCTTTTGTGAGGACACTCCCCCAGAAATGTCAAGGAGAGCAAATATTTTAAGGTCAAAAAAGGGTGTAAACCAAGGTCTTCTATGCTCTTGCTTAATGCTCTGCTCTGCTTATTGACTAGAGAACTGACTTGGTTAAAAGGTGGTGGAAATTCCTATTGTTCTTCTCATTGAGTTTCTGAAAGCCTAAATGCCGGTCCTCTGGATTTTTAGAGGGAAAACTTTCATGTTTTTCTTGAGAAGCAAGGTACGTTGGAAATGGGAGCCTTCCTACAACCAAGACATTAATATTTAATTCACTCTGGAAGGGGACCGAGGCTTACATCCCTCTGAAATTTATTCTGACAGCTCTGTCCCTTGCAGGCTCTTTGAGGTCTTGCTGCCCACCAGAGTCCCAGATGTAACCTTAGGTTCACAAGTCCTGTGGGACCAAAAGTCAGTGATGCAGTGGTTAGCACTACAGCATCCAAAGCCCTCACCCTGCAAATTGAGATTGTAACAGATCTCCTTCCACCTACAGCTCCCCTACACTGGGTAGGATGGCTCACAAAATCATATCTGAGTGGCCCTGCACAGAGAATGGATTTATGCCATGGACCCACATGTAGGAGAAACTTAGACTGTTAAATGTTATTTATCTCAAGCTTCTCTTTTTCTCTTTTCTTATTTGCCTGCTTTAATTTTCAATATCTAAGAAATCTGCAAATGCAGACATCCCTTCCCGAGAGGCAGAGGATGTGTGTGAGATGTGCCTGCACTGTGCAACACTTACAGGCATGAATTCACCCACTGTCTCCTGGTTCTGAGGGGGCACATCCAGGCCCCTGACCAGGCAGTGAGGCTGACACAGCCCATGAGCACAAGGTGCCCCCACATGCAGGAGCAGCAGAGCTGTGCTCAGGTGGCTTTGCTGCCACGCTGCCTGGTGAGACAGTCGATGACCAAGACACACTCACTGCTTTGGCTTCATTGACTCCAGAAATACAGGAAAGTCAAGAGGGGAGGGAGTTACTTCACAGCAATGCTTGCAAAGACAGTGATACATTTATTTATTCTTCTGTGATCACCCTTGTCAGAAGACTAAGGCTGATCTGCAGACTGATGACCCAGAAACAGTAGAGATAAATTTTATTTGTAAGGGAAAGAAAAAATAAATTCAAAGCCATACATAGACTGTTACTTTCCCAAGTTCAGTGGTTTATCTCTCAGCCTAAGCCCTGGTCAACACCAGGAATATAGCACAGAGACTTGCTTAGGGGCTTTTTTCCTCTCTTTCCCCTCTCAGGGTGACGTAATTGAGGTTACCTACACCTGTGACTTCTGAAATTAGCAGTACATAAGCTCATTACAGCTCCTGGGTCTCTCAGGTGGGAGTGTTAGGGTGGCCTGTTTCTTTTTCTTGTTGAAGCTCAAGCTGCTGAGATGGAGGCTGCTCGTTTTACTGCACATTTTCTTTCCCTCAGGTAAGAAATTTGTCCTTGCAGCAGGATGGAAAGGAAAAGGAAGTGTGTCAGGTGCAGTCAGTTTGTTCTGGTAGCTTGGACTGCTGAGCTCCTGCTGGGAAGGTATCAGTCTGTCTCCTCCCTTATCAGAGAATGGGTCTGTGAGGCAGCTGCAGTGACTCCTGAGGAACTGAAGATAGACTGGATGGGTGTGGGGTGAGAAGTTTTCTTGATGTAGCTTCAGGCCTGTTTATGAAAAAACTTTCTGTGAACAGAAAGCATCAAGCTATAAAGCAAAAGTGGGTATGAAACAATATACTGTAGACTAACTGGTTAAACTGTGACTAATATCAACATAGTGCTAAGCTAATGAAAAGGACTTTGGTATTCTGTTAGTTCATTCATTCATTCATTCATTTATTTATTTAGACTCCAGTGATATTCCCTGGGAAGGTGTCTGTGGTGCAACTGTTGTGTTTGGGCTGCTGTCAGCCTGTGATTCCTTAGTGCCAGTGACGTGTTGCAGGTATAGCTCCAGCACATGCGATGCTCTGGGTGCCTGTGGAACCTGATGTGCTTCATCCTCAGCACCTGCATGTGGAAACATGTGGCAGCACCCTGCAGAGGGCAGGATTACCATCCCAGGTGTGTGCATGCCCATGTGAGCCTGCAATCATAAATGTACTCCACCTCCTGGTTTAAAAGCTCCAAATATCAGTGTTTTCTGGCCTTGCTCTTGGAGCACTGAAGATACTCATTAAAAATGGTGCTTTTACCAAATGCATCTTGAAAGCATTAAGTCCCAAGCAGCATGTGACCCTAGCACTAGACAAATCCTTAGCCCTAGACAAAGTCTTTGGTCATATAATCCCATGTACAGCACACAGCAAGGTGGGTAAGTCCTCTTCCCATCACATTCCTGTCTAGCTAGCTAGGCAGTATCTAACGTATAAAAGCCATTGGGTTCAAATCTCAGCTCTCTTTTTTGACCCTATAATGACTGTAGCCATGAATTCCAAGAAGTGGCCATCCATAGTTAACAATTCATATCATGACCAATCTTACGCTCTTTGATTTTCTGATTTTTTGAGGAATATTTCCTAAAATATGTGAATATTTCCTCATTCCTGTACCATGATATAGGCTGTAAATGCAGAAGCTAATGCATCTCCCTGATTATATTGTTTGCAATAGGAGAATATTGGCTTATCTCCCTACCACACTTAACAGGCCAATCTTCATAATCCATCAGCTAACTTCCTTGGCTTTCCCACCACCATTTCCCCCCTCTTCTAGTCTTGATTCTGACAAAGACTGTATTCAGTAGGTACATCAGGCCTTTATTCCACACAAAGTTCATAAACCTTCACAGGGTCAAAAATACTGAAAGGTGCATAATGTGGTTTCCTTGTGCTCTCTCTCTCTCCTAATTACTTTTGGCGTGTAATCTTCATGGTCTATCTCAGCATATTCACATTTATGTCATAAATGCTATAGGGAAGACATACTTATACCCAATACTATTTTTAAATGCTGAGTTTTACCACAGCTGGGAAATGGCTTAAGTGAGTGACCTTTCCCTGAAGGAGGGCCTTGTAAAGGCCTCTTTCCTCAATGAACAGGAGAAGTCCAGAAGAATGAAGACAAGTGTCCCAGCAATCTTTGCAGGAAGTGACAGTGTGTGAGGGAACCCTTGCTCAGCAGCTAAGTTTGATTGAATTAGCGGTTCATGGATGTGGCAAAATGAAACTTGAGACAGCAGAGAACAAGAATGGATGTTTAGCTGCAATGAGGGTCAAGGAATAATGTTTGGAGGAGGGAAAGATAATCACAGAAGGTCAATCACTGATGTCTGTGGAGTGCTGGAGCAATAGGGTGAGGACGAGTTGCAAATCAATGTCTTAATTCATTTTTATCTGTTGCACCTCTGTGCAGCCTGCTGGGTATGTGTTTGGTTAAGGGATTCCATAGGGCTTGCTCTCACTGTAGCAATAAATCCTAGAAATGCAGTGAAACTCACACCTACACATATTGTGATGGAAGGGGTGTTCACATCATCCTTTCCAACATGGAGAATCCTCTCTGCTAATATAACTGGTACTGTGTCCAAAAGAAACAGCAAAGAGAGCAACTCACACAGTACAAGGGGGGGGAAGTTTTGGTCCCTGTTCTCTAGGAGTGTTTTCCTGTCACCAGTGACAAGAATGAGGTCTGGACTGTAAGCACCCTCCTTGCTGAGAAAGTATATTTTTCAGCTACCAAGTACTTCTCCCTTTCACCCCAATGAGTTTCTCATGCAAAGTTGAAAAGTTCAGTGGGGTGGATGGAGCCACATGCCTTCCTCAAGACTGTATGGCTTGGTAACTGGGTAAGGTGAGATATGGAGGTTTTAAACTCCATAAAGATTTGAACCTGACTTGTTGCATCAATTCTCAGTGCTCTAAATGCTGAGGAAAGGGAGCTATAATGTCCCCTGCCCTCCAACCATGCTTTTTCAGAGTGCTTTTATAGTCTCAAACTCTTGCATCCCCAAAGACCAATTCTGGAAACACAGGGGCTTGAGCCAGGCAGCTTGGTGGTCTTGGGCCTGGAGGAGTGTAGATTGCCAAGAAAATTCAGAGCTGGTGTGTCTAAATGCCATGACTAAAAACAAATTAGTAGAAATCCTAAATAATGTGGATATTTCTGTCACCTCCTACATTCCTACTTTGTTTCTTCTACTATATACTGGTAGGACTGTACCTCATAGGAGACCAGATACGTAGCATTGGCTTGTTGAATGAGAGTTTGGATTTCTGACCCATGACTTAGAAGAACCTTTCTGAATGTTGGAGATTCTTCTTTAAAGTTCCTCAAGTACAGATCAATATAGTTGATGAAATGTAAAGGCAATCTCCTCATCATCCTGTAGAAAAGCAATGCAGGACCGCAGTCCCATCAGTGTGGAAAAGCAGGGATTAACTGTGCAAACTATGCTGCCAAACAGCTAGTTTGGGCTATTCTGGGTTGTCTGGGCCCATCAATGCTGAACATATGGGATAGTGGGGTCACCTTGCTGTGAAACCTTCTTATTTCCCTATGGGCAGCTCTGAGTGTCACCCTGTAGGAGGAAGCTGAGATACAGAGGCATGAGGAACAAAGTAGTTTTCCTAAGAGATCACAAAGTGCCCTTTTTTGCAAGCTTCCCCAGCATCTGTCCTGGCTTGGGAGAGCAACATTATTCAGGCTTATTGGGGGAACAGACAACTTGGGATGAATTTCCTTGAACTGAGTGCCTGGGGTCTCCATTTTGTGCATCTGTACCTTGTTTCATCAGAGTCACTCCTGATTTGTATGTGCTGCAATGTTGTCAGGATCCTACCCAGTGTCCTCAGCACTTACATGGACTTTTTCTTCTTATGAGTGAGGTTACCCTGAGACATGTTCTAGGACATCATGAACTCTCATTTAGCCTTTAACTGAGTGCATGTTTGTCTTAGTGCAGGGTTTTGCCTTTGCTGTGTTCAATGACCTTGGACTGATCCGAGACTTACATCCAGGTAGCTCTTCAGTCTACACAGCAAAAACTGAGCAGCTTCATACAGTGGTGCCCCTCTGTGTCCATGTGTAAGTGTTTATACACATATGTGTCGTCTTTCTTTACAGCTCCTTCTCTCTCCTTTTTCCATTTGGTTCTGCTTTGCATTTTATTTGCAATGTGTTGTCCTGTTGTGAGTATTGCTCATGCATGTTGAGTTAGGGTTCCCTGAGGAGTCTGTCTGGCGTTGGAAAATTAACTTTTTTTGGTTTTTACACTCTCAAAGTGATTTGTTACAAGCTGGGGTTTTTGCTCCAGGGTAGTAGGATGTTGGGAAGAGCTGAAATATGGCCTTGCTAAGAATCAATTAGTGTAAAAACTGCACTAGTTCCTGACTGTGTGCTGATTACTTCACCCTCAAAGGCAAATGTGTTTGCAGTTTGGGTCACAAGTGAAAGAAATATGTTCAATCTCATTCTAACACATCACACTCTCTTACAGACTTTTTTCTTCACTTCAGTGCTCACCTCTAGACTTGTGAATTTTGTCTTGTTAAAAGCTGGCCAAAATATCTTTTGAAACAGCAGATCCTTCCCTTCCTCTTCCCTAAGAAAATAAGGAAATTGTCTTGTAAATACCAAACCAGTTTATTTCAAAGTGTTTCAGTTTGGCAGGTGACAACAAGGAGACTGTGATGCTACTCACAATAGGAAGGTGGTATTTCATCTTCAATCTACAAATTGGACTTGCTCTAGACAAGGGATCTGAGCTTGTGCTCACTGCTCACTGTGGAGATCTGAGAAATGCCTTGCATATCCCAGTCATTTTCCTCTGAGAGTCTCTACAACAGTGGCCTTGCTTCCACACTAAATGATTCACACAATTTGTTCTGGTTATGAGATGATCTTAGTTAAGGAAAGTAGCAGCCTCTTTGCTGTTGAATACCTTTGCACATCCTAAGGATGTAACGGTTAAATAGTGTCCCATCTAGAGGTCAGTAGCTTTCAAGAAAGGAATGAAGTGAAGAAGCCTCATCAGGTGAGAACCCTGCTGAGTGTAACCAAAGGTGCTGCCTTTTGTGGCTATCTATCCTCTCCAACTGTTTGCAAAACTCACTTTCTGTCCTCAGTTATAATTACACTTTGAACACGAGAAGAGATCTCATTTTTACTGCAGAACACCCAGGTCTGTGGCATCCAGGCCTTAATGGCTGGCAAGGAACGAAAACCATAGGAGGTATTGTCTTCCTTTCCCCTGTGTCCCATTCTGTCTACCCAAAATTGCATCCTAATTCTGGCTGAAGGCTTGGTAGGCCCACTCACCCTTTCCTCCACAGGACACATTATAAATGCTTGTAAAACCTGTTGGTAGCTTTCTGGGACAAAAATATGTGATATAAATCCCAAGGGCATCCTTTAACATAAGGCTATAAAATGTACACAGTGCCCATCCCACTTTGCCCCTTACTGTTTTCCCTATTCCTCTGTGGGTACCTGGACAGCATTAGGGAAAATTGAATACATGCCCCTCCTGAAACAGAGTCCTATTCCAGATACTTAGTCTTGTGGAAGACGAAGCTGTGCCTCTCCGTGGGGAAACAAATTCAGCTAACCACGCAGTGCAGGGTGGGGGTGATGTTGGCATGTTGCACGATAACAGTGTGGTGGTGCTTCCTTGTTACTTCACCAACTGAACATGAGCAAATATGTGCCCAGGGAAGGGCCTGGGTGCTGCAGCTCCAAAGCACTGTGCTCTGTCCTGAGCTTGTGTAACAACAGGGAATGCCAAGTAAGCCCATACTCTAATGAAATGCTGTAGCAACTGCTTTGCTGTTGTAGATGTGTGTCTGATTTTCTGACTAGACCAGGGCAGCTGCTGGACAACTAAAAAATGTAAAACACTGTGTCGCTTCTTGTTCTCTTTGCTGTAAAATCACTTGTGCATAGTTAAGGTAAACATCTTTGGTTTGGATTTCACTTTACTTTGCAGCCATAGGAAAAGTCACAACAATGGGTTGCTTACCGTAAAGGTAAGTTTTCCCAGTATGCTCTTGTGTCTATTGTCATGTGTGAGTGCTGCCAAAGCAGGAGGTGCTGGAGCCCTCTGTCCATGCCTGACCCTTCCAACTGCAGCAGGGCTGTATGTGGCCATTTTAAGTGATGTGTTTCACACCAAACAGTGAGTCCAGTAGGACTCTGAAATGTGCTAGATGGAAGCAGGTTGTACATGCAGCCACTGTCTGGGGTTTCTCTCTCTCTCTATGCAGCTGCTGATGGAATGGGTTTCCCAAGTTCCCATCTACAGGCCTGTTTATTTCCCCCACTTAAGCCTTTGCTTTGTAGGGCAAGTTGAAGAACAACAGAGCACAACCGAAACTGAGCAAAGCGGGGGAGAAAGAGTAGGCTGTACATCAGTAGCTGTTTCATAATGGATGGAAATTAGTATGGGAGCATTTGCCCCTGGGAAAAGGTTGAACCTTCTTTCATCAGATACAAATGAGGTAATGCAAAAGAGGAGGAGGAGGATTCTATTAAAATTAGAGGGAGGAGGAATCTGATGGTATGACTTGGGCTGGAGGAACTCTCATAATTTGTCCTGCCTTGTTTAATCAGTATAGATTGAAGATTTGATTATATGGTATTTCCTGTTAGAGAAGTTTCAGAGTATCATCTTCCTTACTCACATGTACAAGGTCACCTGATTTATTAGAATCTCGAGTGCTGCCTAACCTCTGGGAGGGGGATGTCTGGAAAGAGCAGTGAGCTGTGAAGGGGCTGGTGTGTGCATTTAAGCTAAGCATTAGTTGACATTTGCAGCTGTAGACAGCCAGGGCTTTGCCAAACCTGGCCAGAACATTGGCTGTGACTAGAGACTCACACCTGGTCAAGTTACAGTGCAAAAATTTGTACAGTGCTACTGTTAAACAGTTGAGCCCCGTGAGCTCTATTTAAGGCTTGTACTTGTGAAGCAACTGGAATAACATGTCGCCTCTGGCACTTGAATTTAGACTTGGATTTTGTTCAGGTTTTTTGACCAGGACTACAGCTGCTCACAAAGGGGCAAAGCAGGACTTTTGATAGTGGTTCTAAACACCAATGGGAGCAGAGCTTCACCTGACCTTGGGATTGTCATTAGATCTACACCAGCAGATTTCTAATGTGTCGTCTTCCTCCTCAGCTATATATCCCTCACTTTTTTTATATTTTCCCCTCTGGTCTCAGTGGGTAATGGAATAAAATGGAAACTGCCCTTGGATGACCTCCAGAAAAAAAAAGTTCCTTTCTTGGCACAGCTTTATGAATGAATTTACGAATGCTGCATGAATGCTTTTGAAGGAGCCTAACTTCTCTAGTGGTGCCCACTGAGGTCATCCAGGGTTGCACTTGCACTAGACTCATTTGGGAGCCTTGCCTGCTCCTCCTGTAAAATGGTCCCTCTTTGTCTTAGTTCTGAGGACCACACCATGACCAAACAGAAGTGTCCATGAACTGCACACTCTGGTATTTTCCAGTCACTCCAGGGATAATAAATAGCAATGGTAATAAATAAAAGCAGATGCTATAGACTAAAGTTTATGTATGACACATTTTCCAATGGCAGTACACACGTTCTAGTACATGAAGTACTCTCTCTCTTTGTGTATGGTTTAGTTTGCTCTCCAGTACCTCTCCACTGCACCCCTTCTGTGACAGGAAACTTGGGCACAGGAGGGAGATTGGCCTTCTGCACATGTAGCTATAGGCTGATGCACCCATAGTTTCTAAAACTTGTTGGGCAAAAAGTGGTCTAAAAAAGAAATGCTGAAGGAGTCAGTCTTCATTACTCCAGTGTCCGTGCTACTGCCTCCATGCTTCAGAGACCTGAGGACAGATTGAAGGAAATGTCCAGGTTTCAGCCAGGCTGTTTCTGCCCGACTTGTACCCTTTCTCACATCTACCAGTATTCTGATCTCTCCAAGCATGGTAAAAAAATGGTATTTGGCAAAATACAACTTTCTTTTAAAGTTTAGCTTCCTAGCTCAGTATTGTCTTGGTCAGGAGTTTATACAAAAGTCTATGTGAATTTTGAAGTGAACAGTAATTTTCTTTGGCTAATATCAATTTGTTGAGCAGGAAAGAATTTTAAGGGGTTTTTAATCTTATGAGACGAGGATCTCAGTAGTGCCAGCTCCAGGTTGCATATGCGATGCCATGCAATACCACCCTTGAATAGCAAGTACAGTGTAACACAAGTGTCATGCTCTTGTCCTGTGTTTCACTGAGGCCCTCATCTGATGTGTGTGTGTGTAAATATGAACATGCTTATAATGTTTTAGGACTTAAACTAGTTAGTTACATGTGGAGCCAGCTGGAGTGTCCCCACAGAATGTGTGCAGCTGAAGAATGCTCTGGTCAGAGGGAAATGGGCTTCACTGCACAAAGCAGTGTACATACCTACCTAATATCAATAAGCATATGTCCAAGTATATAAAATGCAATTAGTTCCTGACTCTTGACTTTCTTTAACTTCAGCCATGACTGAAAGTGATTCTGGGTTGGACCAGATGACCCTACTGTAGTCTCTTCCAACCTTACCCATCTGTGATTCTGATTCTGCTTTACACCTACTGAAATGGGTTGTTGTGCTTCAAACTGAGTGAAGAATGTGCCATTCAATGAAAATGATTTGGCTTGAAATAATGAGCCTGTTTTTGAGAAATCTTCAGTTTTGTCAGCTGTCAGTATTGAAGCTTCAGTGTTCAGTTAGGAGGCTTTAAGTCAAAACCAATTGATTAAGTAGATTTGGTTCTTCAATAGCAATAAGAGATTGACAAGACAAGAAGTAGTAAATGTCATGTATTTAATGCCGATTTGAGCAGTCTCACATGAAGTCAAAGCACCAAAAGTTGAACCTCTCTCAGTGAAGCCCAAGAGCACTGACTGTGCAGACCCACCTCGTTTTCAGTATTCATCGGTGAAGGGATACTCTGGATGGTCACGCCACCTGTGGATAGGTCAGATTGAACAAGTGAGCTCCTTGGGTGAAGCAGAACATCACATCGCTGATGCAGTTGTCCCATGCCTAACAAACCTGTTCCCTGCTATTTATATGTGACCTTCATGGAAGGCTCTTCTACCTACTCAGAAGCTGTGTGCTCTGAATAACTGTCCCTGCAGAGTTGGAAGCTAACCTCTGCATTTAAGGAGTGGGCAATGAAGGACCATTTTTGGGGCCTACAGACTTGCATACCTTAAGGAGAGATGGGGTCAAAACCCAACAAGAGTTTGGATGTCAGCTATTCTCACTGTTTAACTCAGGTTAGTAAAGTGTTTTAGGAAAGGGGGATGGCTACACTATGTGTACACTGTGGAAGGTGAAGACTTCTTTGTTCAGATGTCTAGAGAGACCCCTAGAAATAAAGGCTATATATGAAGCAGAGGTGAAGACACCTGACTGTACCACTTTGTTTTATGCCCTTAGAGCTGTACAGGTCTGGGTCTGGGATGGTGCTTTCTACAAGCAGCTGCCATATCCTGACTAGGTCTGGCTGTCCTGTAGCTCAGCCTGTAAGTAGATGCTCTGCCAGGTTCTGGGCATCAGTGGAGGAGAATTTACAAAGAAACTTTTGGGTGACCCAGTTCAGGAGAGAAAGGGATGTTTATGGGTGCATACTACCAAAGGCAGATATTTCAGGTTTCATTTTAGAAACTACATGCTCAAGGAAGATGCCCAATCCGAGATCATCATAAAGGGCAAGAAGAAAATTCCCAGGGTCAGCTGCAGGTGACAAAATAACACTGTGTTTGCCCGTTATCGCCTGTTATTTGCAGACTTCAGAGAGAAGAAGTTGTTTTCTGTTGTGAGTTTTCTTGTTTGATAAATCACAAGCCCTGGCTTGACAAACACTTGCCATTAGCTAAATGAAAAATTTCTGAAGAGCATTCTCAGGTGCACCATGGCAGCTGGCTGCCTTGCCTTACAGCAGAGCACAATAAATACTGGCATTTATCCCAGCTGTGAATCGTTACAGTCTGTGAAGGATACATTTCACAATATTGAAGGTAACTAACTGGAAGGCATCAAACATTTTGAATGGTTGTGTCAAAACATTTCATTCCAATATTCAGCCAAGCTCAAGTGTTTACACATTAACAGATTGACTTGGTTGAAAGGAAAAAACAAAACAAAACAAACAAGCCACAATGCTTTGGCTTGTTTGACTTCAGAATAATTTGATAACATCTAAGTTGCCAGTGTCATAATCTCTGCTTTCCATCTATGGAGCAGGCTTGCTAATCAGATCTCACATATTCAAAAATCTGAGTCCTTTAAGTGAAAATGATTCATTTGGAGGAATCAGTACAGCTTGGAATAACTGGTAAGGAAGAACATCCATAGCAGAGAATGGGAGCACAAGATAAATCAAGCAGATACATTAATGTAAAACTTGCCCCTCCACAATACTTCTAGATTCCTCCAAGAAGAGCACAAACAATTTCAGATTAAGATTTCCTGAAGTACTCATATTTTTACAACACCTCCATTTTCTTCTGAGATACTTAACTTGCTAATGCATTCCACTGACTGCAATATCTTGTTTTTATGGGCTTACTCACACCACTAGAACAACAGATTTGCATGTGGTACCCATATGGTAGCTGATAACTGGAAGAGCCAGAGAAAAGCTGGAGTTTTCCATTCCTGCTGGCATCTGCATATGCAGTCAAAGGTTTTGCAGAAAGTTGATGGACTGAAAGTCTTTCTGTATCATAGTTTGACTTTTTTGGATACATATTGCTGGATGAAATAGGAAGTGTCTTTAGATTGGTAACTTATCTGGTGCAGCTTCAATTCCAAAGACTTCAGTGTGAGAACACACAGTAGGCATATATACATAGCATATATATGCATATATAGCTGCTCCTTACATGGCAACATCACTTTTCTGATAAGGCTTTTTTCATAGCGAGATCAGACTGTATTTAAGCATTTTCCCCAACCATGGCTGTCCTGTGAAAACTACAGATGCCAATGCCCACTCTGTGCATCCTGTTTTCCTTATCCTCAGTGGCCTCCTGTGACCAAATTTAGTCTTGTAAAACAAAGCATTTGGTTTAATAGGTTTTTTGATTGATGGTTTAGAAAGTTCTTATGTGGGCACTTGCATCTCTTTCTGGAAAAAGCTTCTGCATTTGCATCAAGGTTACATTCCATTTATATAATCACTAAAAGTTTAAATTATGTTATAGCTCAATTTAACTATATAAAAACAAACTCTTTCAAATACCAAAATGCACATAAGAAACTCCTAGGCCATTTATGAGAAGCCTTCTGGAACTAAATGCTGCTAATTGATGGAAGACTGTTTTAAGAAACTAAAGCTTCAGAGCAACTGGTTGAGCTTAAATGTGAAAAGATAAACTCCATTATAATGCTTTTAACTTAGAATGCATTTTCTGTCACAGTTATGCAGCACAGTAAGTGGTTTATTTGTTTCTTTGCAACATGCCTCTCCATCTTTAGAGTAATGGTCAATATTTTAGAGTGTTATTGATACTGTTATCCTGCTTTTCATTATTTTTAGTGCTTGAGCATGCTACAGTTTGGCAGAACACAGGTAATATGAGCCACATGGAAATAAATCTCTAGCATGTGGCTACCTACTGAGTGCCCTGAAAAGGGAAAAACAAAGTTTGGCCATAACCTGTAGGTGCTTTTAAGCTGAAGGAAAAACAAACAGCCTCATCCTCTGGAAGAGGGGGGATGTTGGGTCAATCTGAGCCTTCTGGGATAATACAGCCTTCAGGTGAAGCAAAACTACATTGGGTGGTAAGCTTTAGATGACAAGCAGCAAGAGATCAAGCCTTTTAAGTTCTCAGAAAGATAATTAGGAAGTGGCTTAGCAGTCAAATGAGCTGCATGTTTTTCTGTTTTGCTTAGAAGAAGGTACAACTCACCATGACAGCAAGGGAGGTAGGTTGCTGTAGAAGACAGCATCAGAGAAAAGGATACAACAAAGTTTCTGAGCACTTGTGGTCACCCAGATGTCTTTTATAAAGAAGTGAGAAGGAGCAAAACTCTCCTTGAATTAGTCCTGTTGTTTCATGTAGAAGAGTTTTTGATTCTTAGCCTTCCCTGTGGCGATTTAAGACAAGTTGCCTCTTGAAACACTAAGTTTACAATCCACAAGTCCTTGAACTTGAGCAGTAACATGGCTTGCAGAGCACTGGAAGTGAAGGTGAGATGCTGCAGGGAAAGACTAAAAGTGCTCCTATTTGAATTTCAGCTTGGACATCCACACTGCTAGACATGGATGATGCTACAGTTTATCAGTGTCTGAGACTACCATTATCACATACAGCAGAAAGAGTTTAAGGAAATGGAGGAGAGGAGAGATGGAATAGCCAGATACAGTCACTTTCTACTCAGTGGCCTTTTGGCACCTGAGCTGTAAGCAAGTATTTTACAATTATTTTTGCCATGGGTCCAGGACCATATTCAGGCTGCATTAAAGACCTCCCATATTTAAACCTTACCTTTAAAATGAAGTTATTTATACAAAAGTTAATATTAAAATGAAAGGATTTTTTGTTGTTGGGGTTTTTTTTTAATCCTCTTAAAAAACAGGAATGTTCTGTGAGGATCTAGAATTCCTCCTGTACTTACATTAACAATTCCACATAACGAACGTTTTTGTTCAGTGCTTCAATTTCTTTCATCTCTTTCTCAGTGAGAGAGAAGTCAAAGATCTAATGGAAGGAGATGTTGGGAATGAGTTAGCATTTCTTGTCATAATCAACCTTCATATGTTCCAGATTTTACAAGTACAATCTGTCCTTCTCCCCCTACCTCTCCCACAAATCCATGCTTGGTTGCATTTCTAGTGAAGTCTCAAGGACATGAATAAGCCCAGTCACATTTGCCTACACTCTTTTGCAAGAAGGGGAAGGTAGTCTGGCAATACTGAGCCACCAGCTTTGAAAGCAATATGTTGCCAAGGAAAGCAGGGAGCAGTGTGGGTACTGAATGCTGCAAGGGATACAGGAACAAGTGCTTCACCTTATTTGGGTGTGGTGGTCAAGCCAGGTGTTTTCTGGTGCTGTGGTTATGAACATTTCTGTCACACTTGTATGCAGCAACCCTTCCCTAACAAGGCTGTCCCATACTGCAAGACTGGGCAGAACAGTCATTCCTGAGTACCTGCAGCCTTGGGCTGCTGACCTGCTGAATTATTTCATCTCGCTTGTGCTGCTCACTGCAGCAACTGGTGCTCTGAGACATGTCACAAGCTGGAATTGTAGGTACGCCAGAATGTTCAAAGACACCAAAATTTCCTCTCTGCTTCACTCTATTACTGTCATGTTACCATTAAGTGATGAGGACAAAAAGCATAAAATGTGGCTGGCAAAGTACTAGGTTTACCCTTTATTGGGATAATGTAGATCAGCTTAGCAGTGGTCAGAGAAGGCAGAGAGAACTCGTGCTGCAATGTGATCAGAAGGCTCACTGAAGACAAAGGACTTTATTTTTAATAACAGCTTCACTTTTATCTACTCCTATGTATAACATGCCATACACTACTGGTCAGTAGTTCACCTAACATACGTGGAAAGATTCTACTGGTTACAAGGCATCCACATTCTACAGGTGCCTCTCTGCTCCTTAAGGATGCATTCATCAATCACCTCAGACCTTAAGAGATACACAGACACACTGTCACCCCCACAGCAAAGTTTGACATGGGTCAAGTCTTGTGTACATCTACAAAAATGGGAAAATCGGCTTCTACAGGGGCAAAGCCAATGTAAGTGGGTTCATCCATGTACTACTGGAATATGAATTTACCTGGAAATTCTCTCTGATGCGCTGTGGATTGAAACTTTTTGGGATCACCACCACCCCTCGCTGGATGTTAAAGCGCAAAGCAACTTGTGCAGCAGTCTTGTTGTACTTTTTGCCAATGGCATTCAGCAAAGGATCCTTCAGTAAAGGAGGGGAGGACACATTTACCCTGGAAGAAAATTGGGAAGAAAAACATAACAAAAAAATCCCTTATCTTTAATGTAATAACATAGGGGCATCTACTTGTTTGTGGACAGAACACTGTACCTTTTGACAAGTAGTGTGAAAGACTGGAGAAAAGCTTTGTCACTTAGGTTGGCAGGCTGTCAAAGGCAACTTCCTATTTCCTTACCTAAGCCTCACACATTCCCAGTTACAAACACTTGCTTTCTGTTAGAGGAGACCTAAGGCAACCTCCTATTCAGACACCTGGCATACTTTGATGACAGCATGCAGCAGGACTGTGGCAAGTTTACATTCACAACCGTAATATTTAGACACTGAAGTTCAAAACTACTTTGAAAAATGAGGACAGAGGTATTTTTACACAGAGATCCAGCAGTGGGAGAACTATATTATTCTTTTCCTGGATATTGTTCTTCTATTAGAAAGTAAAATGGAGACTTACCATGATTCATCCCTTGAGGTTCCCAATGGGCTGTACCCAACAATAACAATGTCATGCTGTCTGCAAAATTCTAAGAGTTTGGGTTGGGTGAAGTAAGGATGGCATTCAACCTACAGGAATAGCATAAAAAGAATGGTTAGTCAAGCAGATGCTATCTCAGTATTTGTAGAGCCATAGACCAGGTGATGCCTTCAGGAAAGGATAAGTGTAAGTTAGGGAATAGGGAAACTTAATCTGTGCTTGGTGTTCTAATTGTACACTGTATGGTGATGGATTTTTTTTGTTGTTTTTTTGGGTATTTTGGTGGACAGCAGATCAACATCTCTAACTATAATTTGGTTACAGGGAACTTTTATTGGTCCTCAGTGGAAAGAGGGCAATAAGTGTGGGTGATAGAGGTGAGGGAAGCTGACTACAAACAAGTAGACTGAGAAGGCAACCCATCTCATGTGGGTCAGTTCTCTGTTTCTTTGCCTCTGACATTCAGGATGACTAATCTGATGTTGTTTTTAGCAAAGTGTTGGCATAAGCTGTCCCAGATAAAAAGTTGAAGGGGGGATACATGAGAGATTATGATCTGGTTGCAAGTTCTCCCCTCCCACATTGTAAATACTGGCTGTGATCTCAGGTTCTGGCAAAAGGTTGTCTACAAGATGACAGAGCAACCACTGTTTGCAGGGCAGTCTGAAGCTATCTGGCACGTCTGTGCTTGCTGGCTAGGTGCCCTAAGCTGGGCTTAATCTTTTGCCCGGTTTCCCTCAACCCCAGGAAGCAGTAGCAATGCTCAGTGCAGTCTTAGAACACACCAGAAACAGCAATTGCATTTTGCACCCGCTAGGCATGTTAATACCAGTGAAGGGTGCTGGAATTTCCTCCTCTCACAGGCTGCCTTTCCCTCCAGGTGAAAAACAGAAATGAAGGCTGTGATGAGCCTTCCTGCTCCACTCCATGGCAATTCCAGTCATCCAGACCATGCACTGAGAGTGAGAATTTGGTCCCACGTTCACAGTGTGAAGTTGGTCCTGATTGGTCTCTGGCCCAGTCTCTGACAGTGCTAATGTGGCTACTTGTTTGTGCCAGATGAGTCAGAAGAGCTTCCCAGTGATTTCTAGGAAATGCAGTGACCTGCCAAGTGCTAGAGCCAAAGGTATTGGGCATTCAGATGGGTTGCTGCCACTTACCGCCTTCTCAGAGCCCCACTACTGTAATTTAACTCAGACATGCCCATCATCTTCGTGGTCTTGTTCAGTTCAGGTCAGTCACTTAATCAGGTCTCCTTTAATTGCATTTTTCTCTAACTCTTATGAATGTCTTATAGGAAAGGCATAAGAAAGCAAGTACAGGAAATTAATGAGTTGCTTCTAACAGCTTTTAAACTTGAGAAGCTCAGAGTGACTCAGGATCCCTGATACTTAGAGTTGGGTTGGTGTTAGCTGAGGTAGAAATGGCTTCATTGACGACTGTTAAGCTCTGAATGGTTTGACTTGGGAATTTTCAGACTTGAAGTATGGTACATGGCAAAGGTTTAAGATCTTCATTGACTTGGCATTCAACCTCATTATGGAGCTTTGGCACAGAGGCACCAGTTTCACAGTCTTGGAGCAGAAACTGAGCAAAGTGATTGCTCCAGCACATTCACATATACATCTTTAGCCTAGGTAGAAAAAGTAATATTTTCAAGCTGGAAATGGAAGTGTGACAATATGGAGGGTAGTGTCTGTGACAAACCATACATCACCTTTCTGTACATGGTGACTTAGGCTATGTGTTTGCCTCTGTGTTCCCTAAAGGGCAGTGAAACCGTGGCAGGCACTGCTATTGGCTTGCAGTCTTACCTGGTTGCTGACAGGTTTGTACTTAAGTCCTGGCTTGTTCATGATCATCTCCAGTTGCCTGCGGTTGAAATTGGATACTCCAAGAGACTTTGCCAAGCCTGCATCTTTACATGCCTCCATAGCCTACAAAGAAAGCAAAGATGAGGAGTCCCACGCATTGGATTGATTCCTTGGAGCATGATTTTTAGAGAGAGGCAGAAAACCATTCTTGAGACTGCAGAAAATCCTTTGCTGCAGCAGAAGTAACAGCTCTGTTAGCATGAGGCTGATGGTGTCAGACATTCCAAACTCCTGTGGCAACATCCAACACTCCTGTGTTGACCTGCTTTCTAGACCAAACCCTAATGTTTTATACCTCCTGTGAGGATAGAATTTGTTTGGAGAGCAGAAAGATTAACCTGAGATATAGATACTTAAATGCCAGGCATCTGCTTTCAAAGAACTTTGCTTAACTTTATGCTGCTTTAGCAGTGCCTCAAAGGTGGCAAAAGAAGAGTGAACAAAACATACTGCTTTCCTGATAAGTCACTTTACTCCTTTAGATTGTAAGGCAGTTTTTCATGTGAAGTGTCTATCTGGTGAAATCTCCTAAATATCTGGCAAAGCAAATCACAAAACCCTAACAGAAAACAGCAGTACAGTATAAAGTGTGTGGGGGGGAAGGGCAGGAGGGAGAGAGGCATTCAATACATTTTGCACTTTAGACAGATCCTAATAGTTGAGAAACCCATATGAATACCTGGTCTTCATTAGCTTCATCTGCTGCTTTGTTAAGGGAAAACAGGGTCCTTTCCTATGGTCTTCCCATTTGTTCCTAGAAACTCTGCACACAATTAATTTGGTGACTGTTGGAAGCTGAGCAGACCCCACTGTGGAGCTGAATGCCCCTCCTACTGGTTTTGCTATTCCTTTCTGTCTCACAGGAGCTGAAAGCAGGGAGGTAAGAGGCAGTGTGTTTGATGACCTCTAGTTGGCCTCATATGCTTTATATCACTCGGTGACAAGTCAGCAAATACAGTCATCTGGAGCCATTTTTGTCAGTTAGCACCATACTGAGAGTGTGAAATTATCTGGATTGAGCTGAGCCATGTTTATTTACATTGAAGTTGCTATTTGCAGGCACTCATCATCACCTTTTTTTCTCTGGGCTTATTAGCTGAAGAGAGTGGCCTGCTACAGCATAACCTTTACAACACCAGCTCAAAGATAAAAACCTAACAGTGTTGTGAGGGCTGTTGCTTTCAACATTTGAGCAACCAGCCTGTGAAAAAGAGAGATGAACTACAACAGCCAAAGACAAGGGTAACATAAGCAGCTAACTTGAAAGTCCCTGTTTCCCCTGAAACCCAGCATGGATGACTCAGCTGCCAAGGGAAAGCCTCTCCCACTGAAATTTCACTCAGAGTTTCACCGTTCTCCATCTTTGTCTGCTGTACCTTGAATGGAGTTGAACTGGGACACGACTATTCAGAGTGTCCATGGCTTTGAGAGATGGAAATGTGGGGAGATTGCTACTTGCACTTTCTGCCTCCCCCAAGATCCTGAAACCAAGTGACAATAGGCTTAAGGAGATATCTGCCTTCAGGACTAGAGCACATCACAAACAAATTTAGGATGCAATCTTTCAGGCAAATGGTACTTCCCTCCGAGTTTTCTTACCAGAAAAATCTTGCATTCCCATCTGATAAGTAAATTTAGAAGTGAGTGAACTTGTTCTAATGGCAAGTGATGGCAAGGTCTTGGGCTTTGGTGTTTCCTTTTTGAAGGGGGGATAAAGGGTTGGTTGTGTTTTTGTTTTTTCTTTTTGGTAGGTGGTTTGGTTTTTATGTGTTGAGCTTTAAGGCAAATTCTGTTTTTCTTGAAGGTGAAAAGCTTTTTTTTTTTTCTAAAGAGCATCCAATCTTTTTTCATGGCTCCAACTTTCTCTTTCTGTAAAGAAGTGATAAAGGGGAAGGATTGATAAAAGCCTCAAGAAGAAAAGGTAGAGTGTGCTTCCTGAAAGAAGAAATGTAGATGTTGGATATTTCAACAATGTTCTGTTTTGTTATAAAAATAATTAAATGATAGCAAGAAGGAACATCCTTAGGGACAGAAGTAAAATTTATCCATGGAGCTGGTAGAACTTGATCAATTTGCCCTGGCAATATGCTTCACCTATGTTTATGAAAATTACGGGTGAAACTGAGAATGAGGATCTGTGGTTTTAAAGCATATGTGGATGGATGTTGTTTGCTTACCTCCCAAGTAGCACATAAGTCTGTCTCATGGTAGATAAATTTTCCATTTTCATCTTTTGGGTAGAGCGCATCTCCTGGCTGAAAAGTAAAACCACACTTATGTGCTTTAAAGAAAAATTTTTCACCACTCAGTTCAAAGATTTTTTCCACAGACTCTCTTACTACTAGCAAACAAACAAAAAAAAAAAATTGAAATACTGAAAGGTTTTTTGAAACGCCCTAAGTTCAGCAGGTCATTCATGCTGGGCTTACCACATCCTTGACTGCTAGATCGCCCTTGGACACACTCCTGAGCTGTCACATGAGTGTACACTCAGCAGTTCCCGGATGGCCTGTTTTTTTCAGTAAACTTTTGACCTCTATGTTATGGCATCCAAGGACTAGTCTCCTTCCAAAGGGCTGGGTTAGAGAACCAACCTGTATTCTCTTCTACTTCTTCCCTCTTCCTAGCCCTTCCCCTGATTCTGTCTGTCTTAGGCACTGGGAAAAGTATGAGCTCAGTCCAGTTTCTGGCAGTTGGAGAGTCTAAGGGCTACTAATGGTGAAGGGCTGTGTGCATAGCTAACCTCTTAAGTGCATTATCCGCCTTTCTAAGAGCACTAGAAACTCTTTCTTCCAACCTCTATACCCTATAGATTTCAGAGTTGAGTTATGAGCTGTTATCTGATGAGCACAACTTTCTCTTATTTGCTGGTGATTTCACTGCTATTACAGGCAATGCATTAACACCTCTCTCCCTATTGTCTGATCACAGTTTGAGGTTTTTTTGGGGTTTTTTGTTTTGCCTTTTTTATTTTTTAAACAAAACCCCTTCAATGATGTTTGACATTTGATCTGACGTCAAACTGCTACATTTCAAAGGCCTGGGTACAAGATGTTGACATGGTAACTCTTTGGGAACATGCAGCTGTGACTAATATGATCAGTAACTGGCACCTCCCAGTTGAGTCAAGTTCAAATTCAAGGCATTTAATGAAGAAAGTGTAGGGGAAACACAGTCTCAGATTTCAGAGGGCCAAGGTCTGAGTTACAGGCATAAGGCTGTCTCTTCCAAATATGCTGGTTTTCCCTCAAATAGTTCCACAAAGATGACTTGTTGCTTTTGTTGCTGTGTCTTGCTGGAAAAACGAATATCTTGACTAGAAGGAAGTAGGTGGCTATTGGGTACCATTTTTCTATTAGAAAGCAAACTCTTTGCCATCATAATGTGAGGTGGAGAAGTCCTATTTACAATCCCACCCACAAGGTATTTTGGAACAAACCATTCATCCCTGTGATACCCCAGCACATTCTCCAAGGACTGCAAGTTCAACATATAACAAGTCTCTTTTAAGTTCAGAGGACAAGTCTGAATTCAGGACCTTTTTACTCTGTTCCACTTCTAATTAATTAACTTCTGTTCAACATTTTTTCACAGTGGTTATTAGACAGCAATTACATTAGCTAATTTATCATTCCATTTTCCCCTGTTTCTGTTACTTGTGTTCTCAAAAATGAACCAAATCAAAATGAATGGCACTTGAAAATGAACTTCTCTTGACTGGGATTAGTGGTGTCAACTATTGTGGATTTCTACAAGGACCAATAAGACTTCCTATACATATAGAACTGTGCAAGGTTTTGAAATACAGTTGTCTCTGCTCTCTGTTTATTTTCTCTACCAAGCTACCTTTTTCTGCAAGGGAATTCCTGAATGGAAGAACTGTCCACAGATGGATAAAGTGCTGAGAGAAAGGCAGTGTTTTGATGGTGACAGGGAGGTAGTTATGGGGTTTTAGAAAAGGTCTTTCAGAAGCTTGTCACATTTTTTAGCTCTTGGTACTCAGGAACTACACTGTACCATTTATTCCCACTAATGCTGTTGTCTTCTCTTGCAGTCTCTTAGAGGTAGCTTCACACTTTACACTAAATGTAATGTGGCTTCCTACCACACTGTCACATGAGCACTGAAATAAATGTGGCAACACTGTACAGTTACTGCCACTATGCAGGGATCACGTCTTATCATGTCATGTTCAAAGTCTGGAGCCACTCCAAAAGATAACAGACAATGTACTTGTCTATTTAAAACACAGCAGTTGTGAACTACTGAGAGGAAAAGCCCTGCTCCCATTATAATAATATTCTCACTGATGCAGATGTAAGAAGACTGGTTTGCACAAGCCATTGCTTTCACAAAATGGTCTTTGACAAGCAGGCTTTCTTGAGAGAGCAATTTTAACAACTTGTGAATGTCTATTCTATAAACAAAAGGCAATTCATAGTCAAATACTGAGACCACTGGTCCATCTTGGGTTACCCTTTAAAAATGGCAAGATACTTAGATGAGACTTGTTCAATGTAAGGCTAAAATACCTGCTTTCCTGCCAGATCATGGAATAATACTGTTGGAAGGGATTGGCAGATCCTTTAATGCACAAGTACCTGCTTACTGATGAATCAGTCATCTGAGCAGAGTCTCCTACAAAACCTACTCGTAGATATGAACTCCCCAGGCAGAGGGCACATGGTGGCCAGCAGGAGACCTGTTCCTGCTGATCATCTGCCTCACTAGGTCAGAGGGGCTGAGCACCACTGTTGGGGCCTAAAGGCAGGAAGGATAAAATGTCCTGAATCGGGGAATGTACATGAGGGAAAAATACAGGGAGGTGCAGGCTAACGTGGGTAGGTCAGTGAATCCTATCATACCAGGTGCTGGCCATTCCTGAGTTACTGGAAAGAGCTGGCATGGTGGGGCTTTCCTCCTCTGCATGGTGCTCTCTGAAAGCAGCTTCCTCCTACTCTGGCTAAAAGTCCTTATGACAGCTTGCACCACTGGCTGGGCTCTGCAGGGGCATGTTTCTTACTGTCTTCAGAGTAAGACTGTCAATTCTGTCTCAATTATTTCACTGGTTCCAAGCAGAGACTGCGTTTGCTACAAGGCTTTGGGGAAAACAGGAAAGCACCAATGTTTACAGACTAGGGGAAGAGTATGAGTTTCTTAGCATTACACGGGCACACTCCTCACCAAAAGCAAGCTCACCCACAGGATAGGTGTATTTGTGAGAGAGGGAGCAAAGGAAGGAAACCTGTCGTCATAGCAAAAGGATGGGTTTTATTATTTTTGTATTTGGCACAAAAAATGTATATTTTTCAGGCAGAAAGTGACTTCTTTTTTCCTCTCCTCTCATGGGAGAAATGAATGAATCTCTAGGTCTGCTACTCCTTTAACAACTCAAGACTGTTGACACAAGCCTCAGGGAGTCAGATGTACATTACTTTAAAGCCAGCTGTCTATATCTTTACATTGTGAGACAATGACCTTCACTATGTGGGAGAATGAACTACTAGAGAATACAAACACAGGCAAAGGGAAACAGGAAATTGCTAGTGGTGGGAAATTATCAAAAATGTACCCCAAAGGATTCCATACGTGTGACTGTATAGATAAAATTTTAATATTAAAGTCTGGTTACTGCTATACAGGTCTTAATAGGATATAGCTTCCTTGAGGGGAAAAAGGTCTGCAGATCTAAGGTGATAGCCTTGATAAATTTCTTCCTATCTGATACTTCTGGTATTTTGGAGGCTGTAGGAAAATATGATTTTAAAAATCAAAGCACTACTTGCAATAAGAGGCCAGTTTAGAGCTTAAACATCTCTCAGAAACAATTAGCCAGATAATTGCTTGACCTTATTCTCTCTAAAAAGGATTTCATTAGTTCAAAACCACTTAAATATTTTGAATATCATTTTTCTCATTTCAGTATTATTTCATTTGGCTTTATATCATGTACTTATAGAGGAGAATGCAAAGCAAGATACGGAGAGCTGTGAAACTAGAAAGTCTGTGGACTTTCAAGAGCTGGTTGCAAGGCAGAAGGCATGCAAATCTGATGGGAGCTCCTTGCCTTTGAAGGTTGCCTTTGAAATTGCCCATAGCCAGCAGAATGAAGGAATATCAGCCTTTAACTTTTAAGAGTGAGAGATGGACAACCCATATTTGGGATCAACTGTGGTCTACTGAAGCTGTCTGAGAGGAGCACTGTGGTTATGGAAATTAAGGCCATAACCACGATTTGCCCAGTGACCTTAATTCAGGACAGAGTAAAGAAACCAACTTGGTGGCATTTTCCCCCTTTACCTCTCCTCCTACAAACTTTCCCCCAGCCTGTTACTGCTTTGTATAACCTCTTTCCTCCAGTGACTCCCCCCTCATGGCTCAGAGAAGATTCAGACACATACAGCAACAGTGATTCTTCAGCATAGGAAGTACTCTAATCCCAATTAGGAGACTTGTCCTCCCAGTAGAAAGACTCCATGCAACAGCTGTCAGTTACTGTTCTCATACCACCTATGAGCCCCTCTTTGTGTGAGTAGTGCACAGAAATACATGCATGCAGTATACATCAAACATCTGGCCAAAGTGCTATTGCCAGCATAGGCTGGAAGCTGCAAAGAATATGCTAGATGGAGACCTTGGCTTGAGCCAAGTTCATGCACTTTTTTCAAGCAATTGTTCTTTTTACCTTGAAAGCCATTGGCAGCTCAATAATGTAGAGGTCAACATAGTCCAGCTGCAGGATCTTCAGGGTTTTCTCCAGTGTGGGGCGCACCAGTTCTGGAGGGTGGCAGGTATTCCACAGCTGCAGAGGCAAGCACAGACTCTTTTCTGGGTACCAGTAGGAACAGTGAGCCCACTGAAGCTCCCCAACACACAATCCTTCACCACTCAATCCCTCTTGTCCTTCTGACAGAGCCCATTATGCACAGTGCAAAGACATTGTGGTCTACATCACTGCATGGCAAAGGTGAGGGGCCTTACACTGTCCTCTGTCAGAGGCAGGTACAGCAGTCAAGACAGGAATTCTTGCCCAGGACTGACGCAGTGCTGAGCTGGTAAAGCCATTACATACTTGTTTATTACAAAACAGGTTCTTCTGAGCGGAGTATATTAAAAACTCTTGCTCAATGAACTTCGGCAAATTTCTTTTGTTTTCCGAGCCTTCCATGTGTATGCTTTCACTGGAAAACTGTTCCCATGAGGAACCTGTGGTCAGTTTTATGTTTGAAGGCAGAAGTTCAGATCATGTGAGTTAGCTGTTGAACAGCCAAGCACCCGGCATGCAGAGAGTGTCTTGGTTTTCTCCTGTGGTTGTGGAGCCTGAGTGACTGCCTGACCTAGGGAAGTTTTGGTTTTCTCTCCAGTCCTCACCAAAAGGTGTAATTATGTTTAGTCACTGTGGTGCAGGTGTGACTAGTTAAAGCAGTCTTTTCCACCTCTCTAATCCCAACCGCTTCCTTTAGGGGTTGTGGCTTGTACATAGTGGATCAGCATTCAGTACTATGTCTAACTGAACTCTGTTGATGCAAACCTCTTGTAAGAATAAAACCATAGTATGGTAATTAGTAACGAAGGGTCCTTTGCAAACTGATTGCTGCAGATAAAATCAACAAAACTCAAAATTAACACACAATAGAAGGTTTAAAGAGTCATTTGAAAGCACACAATAAGCTGGGCTATTTTCTTTTCTTTCTTTGTTTTTTTTTTGTTGTTTTTTTTTTTTTCCCCAATGCACAAAACTGAGATGTGGTATCTTGTTGAGGTTTTTGTCACTTTTGGTTGCTGGAAAAACCTGCTGTTTGCCAGTATGGTTATTGTCTAGTCAATTCTGCCTCCAAATCTGACAGGCACTGCATGCCAAGGTCTAGAATGAATCAATTCTTAAGACACAAAACACTTGAGTTGCAATTTTTTTTGAGAAGATATTGATTGTAGGTGTTAAAGCCCATAGCCTGCTTAAGTTTTAAGATATTTTTGGTGCTTGGTTTTGTTTTGTTTTAACCAGGTTATAGCTATTCCCTGGGAAAACCATCTGCTCAGTTCTGCCAGCAGAGGCAAGGACACATTACTTTGAAGTTAAGTTATACTGAGAGCAGCACATCTGTCCCTGCCCTAAGCTAACAAACCAAAACAAGGTTTGACAACTGGAAATTCATCCCAGGCCTTCCCCAGCTGTATTCTGCAAGGTGTGAAGAGTTTATGGTCAGCAGACAGTGGAAAGGTGTACTACAGTAAAGGGACCAAGGTCTTGTGCTCATGTTTTAAGTTGTTCCACTGGATTTCCTGAAAGCTTAAGTCTATGTGTTTTTTAAGCATTTTAAATGAGCTTAACTTGTATTTAAGTAAGGAATTGTAGACTCTTCATGTTCAGCTTGTTTTGCTACTGTGTTTTAGAAATTTGATAACCTGAGGTATATTGGTATTAGTAGTTTTTTCAAGTACCCTTTCTAGCCCAGTGCTATTGAGCTCAGCACTTGCCAGTGAATATATTTCCCTTTAAAAAACTGCAGAGTTGCAATTAAACAGCCTTTTAAAACAGCAAACATTTGTACAATGTCAATACATCGATGCCATGGAAACTCGAGAGTTTCATAACTGTTCTAATGATTTGTACAAGTTATTGTATTATCTACCTAAGTAGAACCCATGTAGATGTTTGAGCAGTCAAAGCTGCCAGCTGGCTTTGGCATTTTAGGACACCACATTTCCTGGAAATGTTACTTCTAGTTTAATGAAAGAAATATCCTGGGATGAAAGAGGAGACCAAAAAGGTCTTGCTGTGTAAGCCAAGTGAGATGCTGGCAGTTGATATAAAACCTCTAAAATTTCTGGATGCTGAGCTGCTCTGCCTGATCAGCCAGCCAGCAGTGAGAGCCAAGTGCAAGTGCTGATGATTTCAACTGGCAGATGCAGCCCGATCACACCAGGTCACTGTTCCAGTAACAGTGTCACTCAGCGGGGCTGCTCTTGTTAGTCCCTGCTGACACACCAGCCTTCCATCTGCATCATCTGTGGTTGAGGAAAGATCTGCATGAGGGGCTTGAGTCTGAAGGGTCTTGGGAATTTCTGGTACTTCTGATGTCAGTAAGGCAAAAAACAAAACTAACCTCTGTTGTGCTGACTGCTTCCAAGAATGGTCTATTGTATCTACTGTGTTTCCTGGAAGATGGAACAGTTCATATCACTCACCAATCAATGTCTGATGTATCTACTGGTGGCTTGATTTGCCAGTAGTTTGTAAGACACATGAGTTTGTGAGATACATAAATCTAAAGATATATAAACTCATAAGGCAAGGGACATCCATTCACATTCCTCCTGAGAAATTCAGAACTGCTGTGAAAGTGTTCAGTGAAACATGTGAAAATCCTGGATCGTGATGGATTGAACTGCCTTTGTACTAAAAATTTAAAGACTACATAGTTGCTATAATGAACTATCACCCTGAACACCTGATATTTGGTCAAGCACAAACAGGATACAATAGTAAGGTAAATCCATGCATATCCCATCTCGCAGGCACAAGGCAGGCTGGGACCATAGGCACTGATTGTCATGGTACTGTGTTTTGCAGCCCTGCGGCTTGCAGGAGCTGCAGTTTTGCAGATGACTCAACATTTAAGTAGTGATTATCATCTAGAAAAATCATCCAGTGATTGAATCAGACCACTGAATATAGAAAAGATTAATAACTAAAGTAAGCCTGCACATCTCCTAGTAAAATTTCCATTCATAGAACCCAAAGGTTGATATGGGAAAATAAACTGCAGGAGAAGTGAGAAAGTTAAAATACTCAAAGTTGTTAGGACATCTGGTCCTAACCTTTTGGCACAACTTGGTCATTTTGAATTGAGATATTACTGGTAATTTGCAGTAATGACACTATAAAACTGTTGAAACCAAATATTTTCACTGATCCAAATCAACATATTTGGGATATGAGAGACTGAGAAATCCCCTTGATAAAGGCAGAAAATTTGAGGACATTAAGCTTTTCTCAGTATGGCAAGGTTGCTACCAGTAGAACCAGGCAGGAAACCTGGAAAAGAGTTGCGTATTTTACAGATTGGAAATTGCTGTATTTGGAAATTGGTCTATAGCTGCTGAAAATCCACTTGGTCTGCAAACTACCCAATCCAAAGCTTAGTTTCCTAGATCATAGAACTTAACTAAATTGCTCACAGTAAAATAGACGTTTTATCTCATGGGATCTTTCACTCTAGGAACAGTGTTTATTTGCAAGTCTGTTGGGTAACTTTGTGGATTACATCTTATTTGGGAAAGGAGAAAGGGAAAATATTAGGCAAATATGTTCAAAGAAGCACTACGGGAAGGGGAAGTTGAGGTCATAAACTCCTTTAAAAACTGGACAGAAACCATCGACCTTTATCTGTAATGTGGAATGAGCTTCCCTATACCTGAGATACAGTCATTATAGGTGTAGCAGCTTTTGTCAGACACTTAATTGGACAAGGAATTTCATTATTCTAGGAGAGAGTCAATTTTTACAGATAAGACTGTAAAGTATTAACTAGCTCATGCATTACTCCAGCCTTGTTGCTCTAGAGCAGAGCTGTAATGACATCTTCTCTCCAAGTAAGTTGATTCATCATCAGAACTTTTTAATGACAGGTGATACAGTAACTAAGGGTGTAGCTTGATGAGTAATTTTCTGGCAGTAATACCAATGTAAGTGCTTGCTGTTCTCCCATACACAGACACTGGCATGCACGTGCTTGCTCCCACCCCTTTCGTTGTGCAACCTCATGGCAAACATGTACAGGGAATCACTCTAACAGAAAATAACTCATTTGAAGGATCATTGTCCACACTGGGCTCAGTACGTGATTATAAAAATGTGTGTGACAGCATAATCTGTGGTACAGGAACAGTTTAGGCAGCATTGGTCTTAACTTGCAGTTCCCTACAACACTAAACAGAATGCATGTTGTGTGGTTTCCATTGCTATCAGAAATTTAAACAGAAAACAACAGTGATTCTGGTGCCTAACAGCAAATCTAGTGTTTGTAAAGATCTGCGGCATTGTGGTAATGCTAGGAAAGAAAAATAAAGGATGTTGGATCTGGAAGGAAGCATGCCAGATGCTGACCACCGGCATTCTTAAGAAAGACCATTCACGGAAATCCTGGATTCAGTGTAAATAATCTAAGCACAGCTTCTCACCTTGCCACAGTAAAAAATGTCTTCTCGCTTGATCTTTCCTTCAGCAATCTTCTCCCGGATGGCTTGTCCCACTTCATGCTCGTTGAAGTAGACAAAGGCACCATCAATATGGCGGTAACCAGCATCAATGGCAATCTTCACTGCCTCCAGACAGGAACCTTTGGGGGTCTGATAGGAGAAGAATAAACATGGTTTCAGCCTCCTGCTCACCCCAACCTCAACACTAAAGAGTCACTGAGATACATACAAGATTCATGCTGGAATTTATACAGCGTGACCATCCCTTACCTCCCCAGACACCCGTGTTTCAACTTCTAAATAAAAGAAGTGTTGTGCACTTTTCCTCAAAACTGTTGTGAATGTGGAATTAAACTTGAAAAAGCAAAAAAGCAAAACATTTTCTGTGCCTGTGAGAGTACTAGAGTCCTCAGAAAGTAGAACTGACTGTATTTGATATGAAAATTATTTCAGAAATTCTTACCTAGAGAGCAAGGGCTTTCCTACAACAGCCATTTGATAAAATCCCTTACTCAGGTGGTTGAACAGAGCTGGTAAACTACCTCCTGATCAGAGTCTGCTTGAATACCTTTGATCTTTAAGCCATGGAGAAATTTGAATTTGACTTCTTTCTCCTCAAATCAGCTTACCATGGGAGGTATCACAATCCAAAGGGTGATAGCTCGGGACTGTCTACTGATATTCTCAGTTCTGAATAGTTACTTTACTATGTAGTTAAGAACCAGTAGTTGTTTTAATGTGCATTTATGTACATTTTACTGCTTCAGTTTAAGATGAGCCTAAGAAACCTCCTCAGAAGTCCAAATTATATTTTTCTACTGTGTGCTGCCTTATATTTACTCATCATTGCCAAAATTCGAAGTAAGCTTGTTTTTTCATAGCAGTCATAGTTTCCATTAGCCAGTGTGGCAAGCAAAATTATACATAGGGCAAACCAAGCAAAAAAGCATAGAACTGGTTACTGAAATAATTTGCCTGGTCACTGGAATTGTACTGAAAACATCTTACTGCTCCTACACTTCGTATAATGAGAGAGCAGCTCTAAGTGGTCAAGGGCTCTCAGCAACATGCAGCAACACTATTCTCCCACCATTTCCATGGGCACTGCTCTGCTGCAACAAGGACATCTGATTCACTTTAAGAAAAGTGAAATAGTGTAAGTCAACCTGCCCTGCTGTGTTGTTGTCTGTCAGCAACAAATGCCAAGAGTTGAATTTTGCTACCTGCAAGTGCAGGGCTAAAATCACACTGCTTCTCCTATGAAGAAAACAGATGCCAGACACATCTGAAAATGAGAAGGTATGAAGAGAGAATGCCAAATTTGTTGGTTTTGCTGATGCTAAGGGAAGATGAGAAACAGGACCAGCAATAAGTGTTGTTGGGAAGAACCACTTTTCACCATAGCAACAGCTCTCCCTCCTTGCCGTCCTTTCACAGCTGCCACTGGCTTGGCTGTCCAGGAGTTTGCCATGAAATAAACAGCTGCTCTTCTGCCACCTGAAGAAAGAGAAGGTGTGAAACTCGTAGGTGCTATAGAATGCTTCAATGATTAAAGATATTGGTCTTCCCTTCCATGTTTGTGTGAGAAAGGTCTATGAAGGACTGCTGAAGACACATGAGAGTTAACCTCTCTCTTTCAGTCCTAGAGCTGTGGGCTGGTGACAGATTATTCTGGGATAATAGGACCATATCCCAGCCTGCTTGCTTCACTCTTCATTGTCCCATCCTGGCTGACTGCTATTGGACAAAAATGGACCAATTTCTGTGTGGGCTTGTGGGGACTTTCTGCTCCAGCATGCAGTGCAACGCCACTTACTTAAAATGCAAAGCTACTCACACTTGCACTGACTTATGACCGACATGAGTGGGGGCTAAGAGGCAAAATGGCACAATTTGGCACTCTGCAGTGTTTACAGCAGTGATGATGCAATACTGTGCTTAATTGAGAGAGACAACGAAACACTTGTTTCAGTGCTTTGCTGCTTTTATTGTGGGAGCCTCCCAAAAGCATGCTTGGGCCCTGCCAGAACCTTTTCCTAGTTGTTAGTAGGATGTAATGAAGACCATGGCAGCTAATAGCATTTCAGGCACAGTCAATGGCTTGTTTTCACTTGGGGCATGTCGGGCAGCGTTAGAGAAGTGTGAGGCATGGAGTAGTGACAACCTCCAACATGTTCACTGCTTTGTCCCTGCCTGAACCTGCAAGGAAGGATTTGAGAGAGGCATCAGAAAGAAAGTTCTGACACGAGTATTACAAGCCTGCAGTTACTGATGACAGTAACCTCAGACTTCTGTCCCAGCAATGAACTGCATGAGGCTGTAGCCGCAGTTGCAAAGCTCAGATTAGCACAGAGCAATGGGGACTCAGGTTAAAGGTCTGATGAGCTCAAGTCTAAATGATGATTAGTTATCTGGAGGAGAAGTATATTTCTAAAAGCACAGTCAGTGTTTTATCTCTGAAACCTGATTTTTGAAATAATGTGACTTTCAGACTGCTTTTACCTGTTTGACTTTTACCATTCAAGTGTATGAAAGCAGAACATTTAGAGGACAGAGATGCATTACCTTCATTCAGATTTTAAGAAAAAAATACTTTTGCTTTCTGTTTGTTGAAGAGCCTGGAAATGGGGTTTGAATCTGGTACCAGAATTTCCTCTCTTTTGAGAAATTGCACAAACACAGCTCCCTCTTGTTTCCTGAAGCTGTAAACCAAACTCCATCGAGTGAGGGAGTGTTGATTATTGAGTTGTGTCTTTTCTTAGACAGCCGGGCTGGTGTGGTCAGTAAGAAAAGGAGAAGGAATAGGTGGGAAAAGATAGAGTCTCACATAAAAGAGAACAGCACAATTGCAAGTTTGGGAGGAGGGTAGAATAGAGGAGAATGAGAAAGCTTGCAGTTACTGCAACTGCTTTTGGCTGAAGCAGTGACTCATGTTAGAGCTGAACGTCTATGCATTTTTAAATTTTTTGCATGGGACTTACATCTGTACAAATAATCTTGTGAAAGACTCCTCCATCTCAAGCAGTAATCTTATTCTTTAGGGGCTTGGGGAGGCTTTTTTTGGATCAGGTTTTGATTACCAATGGCCGGAGATGGGTTTACATTAAATATAAATATTTTCATTGCACTAGTTCATTTCATCTGATGTGGTATATTAGATCTGACAGATTCTGGTCTAAGGTGCTTCTTATAAAAATGCAAACCAGCCTAGGGAACAGTTTTTGGAAAATTCTGCCTCTATTGAACCATCTCAGCTGAAGGTCTGAGACATCTGTGAGCCTGGAAACTTTATACCATATGTTAATTTTCATTCTAATGGAGAAACTATCATTTCTATCATGTCACGTGTTTAATCCTTCCAAATCCTGCACTCATAGTCTGTGATAAACTGTGTTGATGAGTTGCACAGGCTGGTTGTGTTGTGGTACTGCCACTTTTTAGAAGTGTTGCCTTAAAGTCATGTCTTATTCTGTTGTTTCCAAACAGACCATACTAAAGCTGGATGACTCAGATCCCCACTGTTCATATTTCTTTCCAACAGAGAAGGCACAAACCTGGATCTTTCCCCTCTGCTTCGCTGCTCAGCCTGAGGTGTTCTAATTTCTTCTGTCTTTCATGGAAGTCCTTAGTAGTGACCACATCAGAGATTAACAACTGAAAACCAACTTTTATTTAAATGCAAATAGAAGTTTATGATATGACCATGTCGTGTAAAGGCAGGCACCACTTCAATCACAGCAGCTGATGGAACAGTATCTCCCAGGCTATTTGGCAATGGAGCAGCCACCTTTACTAAGAACCCCAGATCTCTTCCTCCTCCTTATTGCAGGTTATTCTCACTAGGGTACACATCTAAAATGCATTTCTTTGTGCTGTCCAGTTATTCTAGGTAGGCCTTTATTCTTGTGCCATTCCCAAATAAGCAGGGCTCACTCTTAGAGCAGTAGAAATACAAGATGAGGTACTGAAATGTCTCTATGCCATAAACACTTTTGTGTTTTGTGAGTAGCAATTCAGGACTCTGGCTTTGGCCTTAAGACAAATATTTGTTTCTTTATTATTTTTATTTAAATGTAGATAAGAGGTATGCTTGATCCTTAGCTATAATTAATGTTTCAGCTTCTAATCAGTGTGCCCTACAACTATGCTACTTTGATCAAAGGGTTGTTTTAGAACTGAAATTTTATAACCACTTGTATACCGTAAGTAAGATATTTATCTACAGTGCTCTTGCAGCTGGTCACTAATTTGTACCAAAAAAGGAATTAAAATTATGATGAAAGAAAAACTGCTTGGTTGACTAGAACCACTTGCTCAATGACTGATAAATTTCTTCAATAGCATCTGTGTTATTTTTAAGATCATGAACTTTAAGAAAACAACACACACAATTAGTCCCTCTACCAATCAATAGCTTGTAAACCTGCTGATTTACCACTATGCATAACAGATTAAACCAGTATCTGTTTCCCTCAGGCTCCACGGTAAACAAATGGAACAGAAGGGCTGGGGGAGCAGACTCAGATATGCACCTTCACTGGAAGAAATGGAGAGGCAATTTGGCCCCTTCTCCATAGATGAAGTAGCCAACTGGACAGTTACCACTTTTTGTGAGCCTGAAAAAGCAATGTACTTCATCAGTTCTGTCTGTCTGAAAGGGTCTGCTCTCTTTTTCCTCTGAGACCATAAACTTTCTTATTTTTTAATGTTTATTCCAGACACTTCCCATCACATCCCATTTTGTCAAAAACTATTTTCCCTACCATGGCAAATGAACAGCTTCAATTTTGTTCATGATTGCGTATGACCAAGCCACAGGAGAATGTTTTGTGCAGGCATACCCACGAATTTTTCTCTTCCCTCTCAAGTAGAACAGTATTTGGTCAGCAGTGTTAGTGGTTGTCCAAATTATTACTGTTATTTAAGTGTCATAGTTCAGCTGCCCTCCAATTCTATTGTTTTTTCTATAACATCTTTTTCTGGTCAGCAATTTCCACTGACTTTCCAACTGATTAAGGGGGTTATCTCCAAAGACAAAGCTAACAGCACTCATTAGCAGTAGACTGTAATCTTGGAAAGCCACTTGAACAGCTTTTTTGACATCACTATTACCATTTATTCTTTGTTAGTCTATACAGTAAAGGAAAACAGTCTGACTCAGGCTCTCAGATTCTGTTCTGCCTTGTTTCACATGTGTAGCTTTATGGAGTTGCACCAGTGTCAGCAGCACATGAGAACTGAGGAAGCAGCACCTCAGGGAAAGTGCCCTTTACCTTAGTCCTGAGCATCTCACCTGGTTAGTGCAATGCTATCCAGTCCCTCAGCTGGAAATAATGATCCTGGGAGGAAAAGCTTGAGGTGTTAGGGGACACAGGGCCATCTCCTGGAAAAAATCTGAGTTTAGCTGCAGCAGAGTTATACAAGAGATCCAAGCTGTGGGCCAAGCACTCCAGTCCTAACCTATAATTTAAGATGTGGAGCTGCTGTTTAGGAATCTTAGTCAGCTAAATACAGGAAGGAGAAAGTAGGTACATTCCTGGGCTCAGAGCCTCCTTCACCAGAGCTCGGCACTCACACACAAATTCTTATGCAAGTTTCTAGGAGCCCAATTGCTTATTTCCATTTGCCTGTTTTCCGGACAAACTGGCAAGAAGGATTGGCTTAAGATGTTAGGAACAGAGCATAGGAAGCATGTGTACTGAAGGCACTGCAGGAAAGCACAGGTTGAGTTTACAAAGCCAGAGGATATGAGCCACACAAGGGTACATTCTTAGAATTGTTTAACCTTGTAAAAGAGAAGCTGTACTGTACACCTCTTTCTTGGAAAATGCAACCGCCAGCACATCCCTCTCTCTCAAACATGAAAATCTGGCTTTCATTCCCCGGAAGCATTGGCAGCCACCATCCAGGAAGAAAAACCCAGTAAAGAGTTCTCTGCAAAAGCAGGTAGAGCTGGGAATGGAGGCAGAGAACACAGCTGAGAGCCGTGAGCTGCTCTGCTGGCCCAGAAGTTTGCTTTATGCCATGCTATGTGTTGTCTTGGAAGGTGGAGGACAGCAAATATGCATTCCCAGAGAAGATGAGTGGAACGGTGATGCTTATGGCCTTGTGTCATGCTGTGAATAACCATAAGCCAAGGGGTGCCTTTCTCCTCAAACCTGATGCTCTGACAGTGTCCTAAAGCATGAGGTTTCTCCATACAACAGAAATTATATTGCATAACTGCAGATTTAGCATTTCTAGAATTCCTGTGACATTGTTATTCTAGTCTTTAGCTGAAGCTGTCTTCAGGAAAGTCTTATTATTGTAGCTGGCAGAAGTTGCTGGAGTTATTTTTACCACTTGATTGCAGAATCCTCTGTTTTAGAATCAATGCAACGTTTCACTTGATGCAAATTCAGTTAATGCAAACTGAAGCTAAAGAGCTGCCTTGCCTCTCTGCTGGCAGTTAGAGGATTAAAGCAACTCAAGCAAATGATGAGCACGTGGGTTCCCATGCCTGCAGTTCTGGTGGGGTAGACCGAGAAAGTTTCCAGAAGAGCTGAAGGACAAAATAGCCAGCTGGCTAGCCCTGTGAATTTAACTGGAAGGGCAGATGCTATCAAAACACCCTTCAAACAAGAAATGTGATCATAGGGATGTGTGAGGTACAAGGGGAAGATAAAGCACCAGCTTGTGCAATAAAAGACAAGAAAAGGTTGCCAGTAGTTCTTCTGCCTCATTCCCTAGAGTTAAAGGGGAGAGGTTTCTGGCGCCAGTTCGAAGAAGAAGTGTTTGCAAAGGCAAATGTAAAACTTGGGGAATTCCACCACCTAGTTAGCTGAACCAACAGAAGTTAGCTTTGATTAAGCCTAGAGAGGCATTTTCTGCACAGTGCTTTCAAGTTTTGACAAATTTGGCCTCTTAGGTCAACCAAAGAGGCAACCCAGATGTTAGCTTCCCACATGAGCTGCAAGAACACGCCTATGCTGTTCTTTGGGGAACTGCAAGGAATCAGAGACACATGGGAGTGCATAGCCATATTTAACGTATGGAGTCAGTCAGGGACATTTTAAAAATGGAGCTTTGCCTGGAAAATTGGGCTTAAATGTTCTTGCCAGAAAGTGTATCTTTCAGTTGTGGTAATTCCGATTACTCACTCTTACGGGTTCAGCTTTTCCTCTCTTCAACAATGCTAGTGATTCCCTGTTTCATCTTTTGCAAAGCAATCTTAACTTTTATTTAGATAGGTGGGCTTTCCCTGCGGCTCTTGAGCAGGGTTAAAAACTTCAGCATGTTTAGAAAGCCAGAGGAAAAGAGAAGAAAAAAATTACTATTTTTTTGTGTCAGTATTTGGCCTCGGTATCATTGCATTGGCAACATGCAATGTTTTTGGAAGAATGGTATAGTGAAATGGCTGTAGTCACTGCAGTATGCGGCTGTGGAATGAAAAAGATCTGCTCTCTGGTTACTTTTCAAACAAGAATTTTTGTGACTAGTTTTGAGTAGTGCTCCTGTCCTAAAAGTTTATCTGGATTAACTCGCTATTGATTTTGATCTGGACTGGTTAACACAATTCTACCCTGTGTCATGGCCAGACACAGAGCTTGATGGGTGATGCTGGCACCTGATAACCACCATCCAAAAGCTGTACAGACTCTCAGACAAAGTTGTCATCTCCTAAATGTCACCTTGCTCTGGCAACATTTTCCTCTGGAGTGCTCTTGCAGTGTCCAAGTCTGCATGTGTTGGTACCATGTTTGGGAGCCAAATGATGCGGTGCCAGATGGGCTAAGCAGGCATCACTGCACAAGGCCAGGCAATTATCTGGCTGTCAACAGTTCCATTCGTAGAAGTCCTCTGCTCTGCAGGAATATATGGCTTTTGGTCTTGGAGTAATCTGAAAGTGTTTTCATATAGCAGCTGAGATGTCAGCATAGGTTAGAGACATTATCTTTCTAAAATGAGGGAGTTTTTTGAAGGCTTATATTTAAGGCATGTTCAGGTGATGGGGGCAGGGGGGAAAGAAGAAGTCATTTTGAGCTCAATCTACTCCTTAGAACAAACTGAAAAATCCACCACTTTCCAGGACTAGCAACTTTGTGGCCATTTTGCTCAGAAGTCCTCCATATGTTAATGAACTTTGTAGCTAGAAAGTTAGTCTTTAACTTATATATATCTGCATTGCTGGGCGCATCCTCATTAGGAATTTTACATGTTGACCACTTCAGTATGTGCAATTTATAATCTGCCACACGTGATTAGACACTAATCATGGTCACAGCAGGAAACAGAAGTCACTGACACAAAGTAGAGATTATTAATACTGTCAATTTGTTTTCTATTAAGCTTCAGGTTTCATAGAAATGAAGAACAACAGAGATTTCGGCAGCTAAGATACATGGAGGTAAATTAGCATTTTGCGGATTCAGCAATGTCTTAGAGCCATGCAAATGAAATAAGAACAAAGCTTGTGTCCTCAAGAAAGTTGCATGCAAGAATCTTTCCTCCAGATTAACAGGGTGTAGTTAAGTCATTTTCACAAATCCAATTTTCAAATCTGAAATTATCTGTTATAGTTCTTATGCAAAACCTAGGAGTTTTTGAGTCTGCCATGTTTCAGAAAAAAAGCATTTATCTTTTCTAATTACCTGGTTTTTCTTGGGTTTTTTTGTTTGTTTGTTTGGGTTTTTTTGTCTTAGTTTTCCTTTCTTAATGAGATAAAGATGCAACCTTGCATGTATGAAAGCCAAAAAACGTTCCATTGTGTAACACAAGATTATAGGGAGCTAGCAGGAGCTGAGCCATCAAGAGGTGGTTGTAGGCAGGGGAGGAGATGTAAATGCTAAACACCAAGAAGGCAAAGTGTTGAAGACACAGAAATGGAGAAAAACTGTTCCAGTGGCAGAACAGAAAAGTTGTATGGCAGAGGAGGAAAGGAAAATGCAAGATAAATGAGCTCTACTTTTCAGAGGCAGTAAACATGCCATTAAATCACAAGAAAGGGAACATTAAAATGTGTCATGCAACTCTGAGTTTTTAGCAAAAGTCATTGATGAAATCAGAACTTGTCTGAGTCCCTTTCAAGTTAGTGTATTCTTCTACTCTATATCCTCACCTTTCTGGTATAAAATGCCTTATTTGTGAAAGCAGTATCTTAGGTGTAAAAGGACATAGCTTATTCCCTGTCATATTTACCATCTTTGTAGCAAACAGCAGGGGTGGATTAAGGCAATACTACAGCCCAGAGTCACTACAGTTTCTTGAATCTCACACAGGCTCCATATTGCTTCACTGCCTGCTAAGAGCTGATGCCTGCCACTGTACCTCCTCAAGCCATCTGGGGCCCAAACACCAAGACATCCTGCCTTTATCTGCTCCTGGCAACTGGGTCTTGCGAGTAACTGACTTAGTCAAGGAATAAGGAATAAAACCAGAGATTAATGAGTGAGAGCATCACTCAATGCAAGGCTACCAGCCACTGAAGGAAAGTCATGCCACCTGCAGTCTATGCAAGCAGAATCATCCGAATATGGTTTAGTTCTTCAAGCATGAAACTGAGTTGTGACTTTGTGAGTGATCTGGCTATAGATATTTAGTTTCAGGATAAATACCATCCAGTGTGAAGGCTAGAGTTTACTAACAGGCAGGCAAGGATCCCTCTGGGACACATAGCAGATCAGGCACAGTTGTCTTTCTGCAGTAATGTATCTCTTTCCCTTTTGCCCTTGACTCAAGTGTACACATCTCCATTTGGAAGTACAGTTTTAGGATATCCTCAGACACCAAGCAAACACAAGGCTACCCTGTGAAGTATCTCAGAAATCCCAGCCCTGAAAGATTGCATGTTGCTACGTGTCGGGTAGCTGTGGCTCTGCTGCTCCAAAGAGCTTCTTGAAGACAAGCAAACTGGTACTGCATGAGGTAATACTGATGCTTAGAAAACAAATGGCTTAAGAAAGCTGGTGGTGGTTACTGAAAGGGACTCTAAAGGGGCACAATGTCTTTTGGAAATCCTAGTCAGAGGATGGCTCAACAACTTAAAAGTTCAGGGCATAAATACAAGACTCTGTAGCCAAATATCCCAGCTGATTCCCCCAGCTCTGTTCAAATCAGGTTCTGAATACTGTTTTAGGGAAAGAAATGGCAAAATATTTCCCTGGACGACATCTGTGGTGATTTCATGTAAGTTTGTAAAGATTGCTTCATTGGAGAGCTAACTTGAGATTCAATACTTGTGGAGTTCAAACACATATTCATGTTTAATCATTCACATTAAAAGAACTGAGGTATTTTCTTTATGTATTTATTTTAATAGCATGTCATATAAGCTAAGGGAAATAAGCTAAGGCTGGGAGAACACTTGGATGTTAGGGCAGTTCCCGCTCTTGCCACTGCTTCTCTCATCTTTTTTAAGAAAAAAATCTAGAAGTCAAGTGGAAGGTCTACCTCAGGAGGAAGATAGTTTTCTGAGTCAGAGGAGACATTTATAAATAAGAGATCAGGAAGTAGAAGCCTTTATGCTCAACACTGTCTGCAGAGACCTTAGAGGTCACTTTTCCCTGGGACTCTCAATACATGATCTATTTTGTAGCTTTGGGTCAGGCCAGGTGACTTTCTTTAAGTCACCTGAAGTCATTGCTGCCTCCAGCTGATCATATTTCAGAAGCCAGTAAAGGCCATGAGGAAAACAGGGAGAAATAAATTGAGTGTAATGCCTCCCTTACTGCAGCTCAGAGATCCAGACCGCATCATGAGGACAACTCAATACCTCTTTTGACTTAACAGTAGCCTATGGCAGTTCCGAAGGCAGTGAGCCTGCAGCAGGGGTGCAGCCAGCACCGTTAAGAGTGATTGAAATAGTTCGCACATGCACATCCTTGTGCGAGGAACTTTTTGGCATAAATAATCCTATGAGAGCACTAGAAGCTGTTAGACCTGTACAACGAAAAGTTACTCTGTTCAGCTTCTCTCTTGGGTGTAAAAAGTAATTCAGGGTGCCAAAACAGTGTTTTTACTTATGCAAAACAGATTTTTTCACTTGGTCACTCAGACTGGATATGGGAGCCCTGGATGAACTTTTCCTCCCCCTGATTCAAACCAGCAATTTCTTCTTAAACAAAACTCAGGCTGTCTGGGCACTCACAAGGGTTACTTTGTGGTAGTTAAAGATTTGGGGAAATGGGTCTCTCTCCCTCCTGGCTGGATGCCATACCAAGTTCTTTAGCATCCAGAGCTGTGGGGCTGATGGGCAGTGTGCTTTCCCATGGGGAGGGTGCTCCTCCAGCTTCAGCCTCTGCGTGTTTCTTCTTGCCTCTCTAGCTATCACATACCCCACAATCACGTTATTTCCCTAAGCTGTGTGATATGAATTTAATCCCCAGAGGCTGAGAGACTGAATCTGGTTTCCCACTGCCCATGTGGATTCTCTTACTATTCAGGGAAAGGCAACTGCTACCTCCAACTGCTTTAATAATTCTTTGATTCCTCAACTTGTACTGCCAGTGCCCAAAATGAAATGCTTTGCCATTTGTTTTGCCTGAAACTATTCCACAAAACTGCTTCCAATTTATGAATGGATTTGGCTACCTCAGAACCTCATTTTTAGCTAAGCTGCAACTTGCCAAAAGCCCTCACCCAGTGCTATTCTTGAGTGCTTTGCCCAATCTTATGTTTCAGAAGCAGTGCCTGTGTGCAGTACGGTTGCTACAACCTTCCCTCCAAGCCCTGTCCTCCCTTAGTCAAAACAGGAAGGCAGGAGAGGAGCTGCGGCCAAGGCCCCTTGACCTTCCAGGGAAAGAGTGAGTATTTATTTGGAGACACTGGACTGATGATCTTAGCTGTGTTGACAGGGATGAGTTATAAAGTGAAGCAGGCATAAGTGCAGTTTTAACGAGACATAGGATTTCCAGGATTTGGGAGTGTTTTTAGTACCTTTACCCTCTAAGCCTGCTCATCCCCACACCCCATCAGCTTCCAGGTGGGTACCAGTACCACTGAACAGGCAGAGCTGGGAAATAAGCATCAATGCTGGGAGGCAGTTGGAGCCGGGGGTGGGCTGATCTGGTTCTGCTGTAGTGCAGTGCAATGCCACAGGCTTGTCAAGGGGGCTGCCCTCTCTCTCCTCTCCCCATCTATTTAATACCCTGGAGAATTGGGTCAATGGCTTGGGGGCCCTCAGGGAGGGAGAGCTGGACACAGTGCATCTGCTGAAGGCTTGGCAGAGCCACTCCTGCACACGTGGGGTTTGGCCAGGAGGATCCACAGAACCAGACAGAGGTTGAAATGGCCTCTAATTATAAATCAGTTTGGAGTGCCCTGATAGTCCTGATGCACTGTTCCTATTGTAGTTCCCTCCCAGACCCACAAGGAGAAGGGGATATTTGGGGAAGAGAAGAGAGAATAGGGGAAGGAGTCAGTGACTGAGATTTACAGTTTTCCACTTCAGTCCATCCTTGCTAGGATAAATAGCTTTATTTATGTAGGCAAGAATCTCATGCAACTCACAGATTTCCTTCCATGTGTGAAGGAGAATGCAAAACCAACTTAAACGCACTGAAACCTCAAAAAAACCTGACACTTCTAGTTATACTATTATTACATTCCTTTAAAAATAAGGATAGGGAACACCAATTAAAGCTGCAGAAATATTTTAGGTACTTTTCTAGATAACCCAAATTTATGACCAATTCTATGACCCAGTGAAGACTCCATTCTTTCTGTTGGCAGATGAGCAGATAGCCAATGGATTCATTGTACTTTCTTGCTGTAGTAAAGGAAAAAGAAACCCCAACATTGCACTTTTCAGTCTCAAAGAATTAGCTGAATAGTCATCCTGACCTCTGTCTAGTCAGAAGAAAAGCTCTCTTACATCTAGGGGGAAAGACCATTCAATTAAAAAGATTATCAACAGACCTTTTCTATAGTGGTCCAGTTTGGCTACAACGGACTGACATACTACATTGAGTCAGTAAACTTGTACAAAGGACCAAATTTCTGTCAATAAACTTGCTTTTTGCTCAGTGTTTCACACCCAGAGAGGCATGACTTATCTCCCAAAGTCGTCTTCGGGAGAACAATTATGTTATTTAAGACAAGCAAGGCAAGCTGTGGACACATTTCAGTTTTGAAGGCACTGCTGTTCAGTTTATTCAGACAAAGCCCGAAACAAGAAAGCTGGCCTCCTGCCTTTGTTTTCTTGTAACCGACTGTCGGAGAAGCAGATTTTCCTGCTCCATGGCTAACTAGATCTGCCTGGTTTGCTCAACCAGCAAGCACATTCCTGCACTTCAGGGAGAGCGCTCTGGGCTCATTATGAGCTACTGGGCTATAGCACATCGAGAAAACAGATTTGTCTTGGACAAGCTGCTGTGATGTGGAGGTGCCAGGGTGAATAACCTTTGGGGAAAAAAGAATAACAGAAAAACCAAAAAACCTGCTCCAAGAACAAGATGAATAATCTGACAAATGAATAGCTCTGTATTTTATATCAAAGCACAAAATGACTAGAAGTTGTAGAGCTCTGACTCATGAGCAGAAATAGAGTACTTGGGACAGCTTGAGCCGTTGCTACCACCAGCTGCCTGCCCCCACCGCTGGAGAATGGGTGGCTCAGATGCTGCTTCTGAAGCAATTCCAATTCAGCCACAAAAGGCTACAGCTAAGCATTTTAAGGGAAACGTGTCAGCACTAGCCTCACTCACTAAGATAAACCTTGAAACGAACTCCTGAGCTTCCACAAAGCCCTTCAGCTCTTGAGACAGGAGGTACTGGACAGACACTTTGCCAGGCATCCCGATGGAAGTTGCACCAGGCACAAGTCAGTATTCAGCAAAACACCTTGTTCCACCTAAGTGGCTCTCTGCTGCCATGGCAAGGTGTTGACAGATGCTTCCTATCCTTGCCCCTAATTCTCTTATCGGTAAAGCAGCCTTTTTGAGATGCGAAAATTTTAAGTCCATGACCTATTTAAAAGTCCTGCCCACCGTTGACCAGCAGAACAAGTCTGCAACAAATCCCACAGCACTCTCCTACTGCGGTTCCCCAGCTGCTCCCTGTGACAAGTTCCTCGACTCAAATAGCAGTCCTAATCCTAGCGTGAAGCTCCAGCCCTGCTTCTCCAGATAAACATACATTGTTTCACCTGGTCTTCTCTGAAAATAAGACTTTGGCAAGTGCTTTATCAGTGCTGCTTTCTCTACCTCTTCTCAGCTCCTCCTCCCACCCATAACTTTCTAACGTGTTTATCATGCAGAAAAAGAAAGACAGCTCAGAAAATCAAACTCCTACAAATGCAGGGGGAGGGAGAATGGGTGATTGGGTATGTGCACCCATCCCCACTGAGGGTACAGTTACACAGCAGCTTCAATTGCTCTAACTTGGAGTTGCCGTAGCAATGCCTGCCCTGCCTGCATCATCCTGTCCTCCCCACCTTCTGTCAGCAGAAAACAAAGGAGATACATGTGAAAAACAAAAAGTTGCTACCTGTGGCGGATGCATCTGAAAACCAGCCCTGCCTACAAATAATTCATTTTGTCTGGTTGAGCTCCCCGCAAAGGCCACCTCACACCAAAAGAAGGGTGAAGGAAGCATCAGGATTTTGCAGGATGAGGGGAGAAGCAGCAGGACTGTTGCTCTGTTGATTTTGGGACGTCTGAATTTCTGTAGGAATTCTTAGCAGGGTCATAGCATTGCCAAGAAGCTGCCTTCAAAAGGGGAATCCTGTCCACCTCTCTTCTAAGCTTCAGCAGGTTACTTGCCACTCTGGGCTCCTTGCCTGAGCCTTGGCTAATGCCACAGCATTGGGCCACAGCTTGTGCGGGCTGCAGGCAAGAAGCACAGCAGGGCAGGAGCCCTTCTGCTGGCAGCTGCACATTTCTCAACTTGAAACTACTGTAAAATTGCAACTCGAGGGTTAGGGTCAGATACACAAGTATGGAAAGAAACACTTGAAGTTCAGTCACAGCTATTTTGACACTGAATTATGCAACAAGCTGCTTTGCTACATTAAAACTCCCGTTAGAGATGTTAATTTTGTTTTACTAGCCGTTATTCAAAGAATGCATTAGCTGAAAATATCTCCACAAAGTCTAGAGATGTGGGGGATCACCAGCCGCTGAAGTTGTAAATTACCACTGATTCTGATCCCCATGTAAACTGGCATTGTTAAATCAGGGACATCTGCAGTCCTGGGGATTTTACACCCTGTTTGTATCACTCATGCATTACCTGCACCAGTGTTTATTAAAAAATCTTCAACGCCTTTATTTATACACCATAGTACCTTTAGTATTTGGTAAATGGTTTTTAAAAAGGAGTTTTCTTTAGAAAGGTAATTGTAAATACCTTGTGGTATGTGGGGGCATACATACAATATTGCATCTCAACCGATACTATTACACAAGAAGGGTTCTGGCCGTGATGCCCCTTTTCCAAGTCTTCAAACAAACAAACGAAAAAGAGCCGCTGAAATATCAGGCAGTTTAGGAGAGCTTTAAAAAGCAGTGGATAGCAAATTGCTTTTGCACTCCCAGGTGCGCAGAGAGAAGAAGCATAAGGCGTGCATCCGCAGCCTCCACGCAGCCGACCAGCTACGGTTAGACGGGATGCCTGCCCGGGACACGCAAAAACGAAGGATACAGAATATTTGATAGTGGTTTGGCCGCTGGCAGTCAGCTGTGGAAGCCGCAGGAACCAGGATGCAGGAATTTGGTTCTTTGTTTCAGGAACATTCCTTGGAAAGTGTCGGGGCCAGCTGCAAGACCGTCCGAAATCCCTCAAGTAATCACGCTCGCACCCGTCGGCACCGTCCCTCTGGGCTTCGGGGGACCGAGGACTCCCGGCCGCTTTGCCGGAGAGCAAACGCTCTCTGGGGGTCACATCCCTTCCCACCCCAGGGGCTAAGCTGCCCTGCCCCGACCCCAAGTACCCCGCGCCCCCTTCCCGGCGTAGGGCGGCGGACGGCAGGGGCAGCTGCAGAACACCGCAGGCTGGGCGGGATTCTTTCATTTCTTCCCACCTTTTCCTCATCTACGCGCCGCGCACTGCCCGCTCTGCTCACAGGAGAGCTGAGGCTTTAACTTTGCACGGGGAATGAAGCAAAAAGAGAAGTAGGCGAGCAGGGAAGAAAGGAGGAAGGCTGCCCCGGGTTGGGGGGGTCGGCAATGAGGGTGATCGCCACCTGCCCCCACCAGCAGCGCGGGGCGTCCCGGCGCCCCCGGACTTACTTTTTGGGGGTCGGCGTAGGTGCCCAGCCCCAAGAGCGGGATGCTGTTCCCGTCGCTGAGCGGGATGCGGTGGTTCTCGGCTGTAAGGTTCATTGCGCCGGCAGGTAGGGGCGCACCGGACTTGGGGCTGATTCCTGAGGGGGGCGGGAGCCGCCGCTTCGCAGCCAACCGCGCTCCCTGCGCACCGGCACCCACCGACGGCTGGACGGAGCGGACCGGCGGCGGCTTCGCAGGGACCGAGGTACGAACTGCCCGCTCCCGCCGCCGGGGAGCGCCTTTTTGGGGGGCCGAGCCACGTGTGCCCGCGGCTGCCCTGCACCGCGCCCCACCGCGCACCGCCCCGCGCCCCGCCCCGCCGCGGCCACCGGCGGCCCCGCGCACCGCCCCGCGCCGGGATCGGACGGCCCCCTCCGCGACCCCTGAGGGGGTCCCCCCGCAGGGGCTGCGCGCACGATAAAGTCTGCTTCGTGTGAACCTCAAAGCGGGCTGGTGGGCGACCATCACCTTGAGGGGCTTGTGGTGATGCCGCCCGTTGGCAGGGAGCCCCCTCCCGGGCCCACCGTGACTGGAACTACCGGCAGCAGGGCCCCGGCTTCCTACGGTTTGGGGTGTCAGGTCTTGGAACTTTTCCCACAGAAGTGTAAAACCTGGGACAGTTTCCACTTCTCCTTTCCAGTGCTTGAAATCCACCGCGGTAGAGGCAAGCAGGGAGTGAAGAAAATCTCAGACTCGTGAGTCGTTCCTCTGCTTCAGTGTGAATCCCAGATTATGGTGAATGGGCTCAAGTTTCTCACCATGTGGTTCTGCTCCACTGTCGAAAAAGTGTATTTCCTAACACCGATAGCCCAGAAAGGAATAGTATCTTTTATGAAATTCAACAAGTGGCTTTTACTGGCTTTTCTGATCCTCATAAAACACTCAGGGCCATCTATGCTTTTACATCTCTGCAGAGATGTACCCTGTCCCCACCCACCTACTTTGTGTCCTGTATCTATGCTGAGTTTTCCCCATTTGATTTTTAGGTGTATGGTCTTTTATATCTCCCTAGACATAACCCAAAATGAAGTCCTCAGAGAACATTATTCCTCAGCCAGAACAATGTCCTTTGCCTGTCAGATTATTTTATCTCTTCTAATACCCCACTTGGCTTTCTGTGTATGGAAATAGTTCAGTGTGTTATGCAACTCCAAGAGGGGTTAATGTATCTATATTATCTTTGCGAGGTTCTTGTAATCAACAGGTGCGCACTAGTTTGCATTTAATGAAAGCGTTAGTGCTGCCAGGGCTGGGAACGTAACCTGGACCATATCCTGCCAAGAGACCCTTTTAGCATTACTGGTTAGATACTTACATGAGTCTCCTGTGAAGATGGAAAAATTACCACTTTCACTGGTAGGAACAAGCCAAGAAGCTCAGGACTAAGTGCAAGCCAACTTGATCCCAGCCCAAAAATTTCTAGATAGCTAGGATGCCCTGCAGAACAAAGCTAGGGTGCTGTAGTGTGTATAAAACACTCTTTGGAAGGTGGAATGAATGCAGCTGAGGCTTTCCTGACAGCCTGTGCTTTACCTTGACAACACAATGCAAAGAAGTATCTGTAAGGTGAGTCGGTTCCATCTCAAAGAGAGGAAGCTGGGGCAAACTGCAACCTGGCTGTGGTTACTGCAGGCACACTCATCCTGCTAGACCCTGTCTGCATGTTATTGAGAGCTGTGGGTACCTGCAGGTGCAGGTATTTACATGTGACATGGAGAAGGGAAACCCAATGAACACCTTATTGTTCTCATGTAACTGATTATCATTTTCATGCTACAGGAGAAACTCCTGTCTCCTCTCTGTGTGCCAACAATGCTTAAGCATTCTCTGTGTTTGCTGGAGGACAAGTCAATGCTAACTGCTTGTCTGAGTTATAGCCTTTGTTCTACTGTATTTGCAACAGAGGAGTAAAAGCATGGAGAAGGCTGAAAATGGGGTGAGTAAAGAACAGTCTGATGGGGCAGAGGGCATTCAGAGACCTCATTTCCAGTCCCATACTAGCATCCCAAGAAGGGGCTCTGTTGCACAGTGGCTGATTCCTACCCTTTAGCTTCCACGCCCTAAGTCCACCCTAGAACCTGCTTTTCCATAATTCCTCCCAGTTCAACATCTTGTGGTGAGTTTTAAGGCAGTTTGCTTTTTTGCTCTGGGTTCCCCACACATCCAGTTTGTTCATGTGCTAAGCTGTGCATGATCCTGAGCTAAGCAAAGCGTGACTGTGTCTGTGGTGCCTGCCTGGTCAAATGAGCAAGTGCAAGGAGTCTGTCTGGCAGGAGTGCACCAGCCTGATACACGATAGCCTTCAACAAGAACTGTGAAAGAGGGATTGATGGACCTGCTGTAATTCGCTGAGCTTGAGCAGGAGAAGGACTCGTGCTTCTAGGAACAGGCAGGCAAAGTGATCCATCACCCACGAGGCAAGCCAGGCAGCACCAGGCACCCTTGCCCTGCTTACAAACACGAGCCCCCAGCACTCATCAAGGTCAGCATAACAAACAACTTTGGGGTAACAGACAAAAGTAACCTTACTTCCAGCTTGACTGCTAGACCCGTCCTTATAAAATTCAGCCAATGTGCTTGTCAGAGAAATTGGAGAGAGGCAGAGGGTTTTCCAAGTCCTTCCCCCCGCCCCTGTGCTTTAACTAACAGCAAACAGCATGAAGACTTTTTGCTCATGTGATTTTTAAGTCCTGCAGCAGCTCTAGTTTCCTACCTTACTGTTCTGATGCATCTGCAGATTTTATATTAAACTCCAAAAGACAGATAGGAAAATGCATTGTTTCCCCTTTACACCTGAGTTAGTAACTTAAAATAGCCTTATTTCATAGAAGCTAGAATTACTAGCGGATTTTGAGCTGAAAATGAGTAACCTTTAAAGAACAAAGGAAGCCAAATAACACAGTCCAGAGACTGTCATGTATAATTCTTGTTAGCAACAATTTTTTTAGCTGTTCAGGGGAGTGCAGCTCTCATTTCAGAGCTTAAATGACTTCATCAGACTTTTTATGAGGACATGGTATCTAGCAACTCCAACTGTAAAACAATGCAAGTTTCAGGAGGCAAAGCATTGGCTGCTGGTTGTTGTCAATCAGTAACTATTCAGGAGCTTTCATAAAATGCAGATGTGATCTCAGTTCTTCCTCTAGGAAACAAAAACAATGAAGTTTCAGCCTGGCCTTACTAGAAAGTAGTGAATGTTGCCATCCTATCAACACGAGTTTTCCTCCTCTAGCAAAGCTCATAAAGGACACAAAAACATCTTCAAAAGCAGCTAAGGGAGGTTTGTGATTCCTCCATGAGGGTGAAGAGTTTTATAGTTACATTACTCATCTCAGACAAGTAAAGAGAAGAAGAATCTTATACTTACATGTGTTTTGTTTCTTGTCCCCTGTATCCACATACAAATAATATAGATTAAAAAATATAAAGGAAAATTAGATCAAAGTTTTTGGAGGAAAAGTAGGTCAGACATCTGAGGATTCTTACTTTAAAAACTTCTAGAAATCTCAGGTAAAGAAAGTACTTAACGGCCTCCTTATCTGAACAAAACTCGTCAGCGATCTTTTCAAGTAAAGAGGTCAACCTTCTACTCATTTTATCTCAAATTGCTGAATATCCTGGGAACATGAGAAAATGTGTGAGGCCTTTAAATATAGACTCCCCAGTTCTTGGAAGGAGAAGGAGTCATGGATTGAGAAGGACTGGCCTTTTTATCTTCTAGGTTTCATGTTTTCTTGGACATTTGCAGATTGTCTTGTTTTTTGTTTTTGGTTTGTTTTTTTGGGAGTTTTTTTTGTTTGATTTTTTTTTAAACTGTTGGTTTGGACAAGGGAATATGTTAAAAATAGTATTCTCCTGAATCTTTTCAGTCTGGGTGTGTTTACACATTGTAGATTAGATTAGGAAGATTCTAGAGGTGGGTGACCTGTAGTGCCTAAAATTTAGCTTTTTAAAAAAGGAAAATGGAAAGTACTTTTATAATTCATGTATTTTTTTAGATAAAAAGTGCATGCTCCCGCAGTTTCTAGTTTCTCTATGAGTCGTGCTCTCTTTGTGTAATTATCTGCTAGAATGTATACTCTGCATGTGTTTTTAGTTAAAATTTCTTAAAACACGGTCTTAAAGCTGCATATTTTCGGGCTAGTCCTTTAATAACTCACATAAAATAGCATGTGTCCATCCTGCATGTGGAATATCTACTTGTATATTTTCAGCTGTTTAGCTTAGAGATTTTAGTAGCATGTGTCAAGACTAATATTTCTTTTCCAATTTTACCATTAATATGATAAAGACATATCAAGGAAAACTTGTACTTTCACTTTTAAACTCTAAGAAATAAGGTCTGTGGAGTGTTTGTTAGGGGTGCTATACATGAAGTTGCTTTTTTTCTTGCTGCTTTTTTCAGTGTGAAAACAAATGATATAAGCTGAACTGGACAACACTTCTCTGGAAAAAAATTGTAGTAATAACTTTTTATTCTATATTCACTTCATCACATATGTCTCAGTATAGTTCTCAAGGACACGTGGTGGGACGAAGGTTACATCTCACCTTAACCTTGCATTGCCTGCATGATTCCTTCCTTTGGTGACCAAGGGATTTCTCATATGGAAGCATTTGTGATATTTTGTCTTTGATCATGTTTTTTGCACAATGAGGCTGATCACCACCATGATAACAGCCTGGGCTTTGTTGGGAAGTGTGATATAATAGGCATTCTTAGCAGTTTCTATGCAAAGACCTTTCTTTCATAGCTTCCACTGGTGAATGTAAGCTACTCAGCAAACAATGAAACACTTAAGGAATGTGTTCTTTTTTATTTCAATTATTTTTATGTTTGCTAAGAACTTGTTCTTGGCGAGTTCTTCTTTGAAAGACGAAAGTTTGCTTTCAAACTTTCATAACTTACAGCTTGGCAGTGATGAGAATATGATATATTTACACTTTAAGTGAAACTCTTTACTGCAAGCCCCACAAAGCAGTACCTGACCTCCAAAGACCTCATCTGGCCCAATTTTTTCAGCACTGCTACAGCACTTCTGCTGGATCCCTAAGGAGGGCACAAGGACAGGGAGAAAATGTGCCTACCACTTGTGTCAGTGGAAAGCTTTCAGAAAATACTTGATGTCAGGATCACTTATCCCTTCTGCTTCCTATAAATGCTCTGTGGCTACAGCTGCAATAAAAGGGAAATTCCTATGTATCCTTGATACTGTTCCATTGCTTGTACTGAACACTGAAAAAGTGAAGCCACTGCAGGTGTTTGATCACTCCTGGGGTACAGGAGAAATGCCAGCAGCTGCTCCAGATTATCCTGCCACTGCTTCAACGGCTGTGGAAATGTGCTCTCACTGCAACAAGGCACAGGGGCTTCCCCACTGGCCAGCCTGGCAGTGGCTATCCCTGTCTGTTCCTGTCCCCATTCCACCTTGGAACAGGTGCAGAGCCCTGGGCTGTGGCATCACCTGGAATGCACACAACAACAGCACTTGTGCTGAGCGCTGTGGGGTGTTATGAGGTGTCCTGAGGTGCTCTGCCAGGGCCGGTGGCTGTGCAAATAGTGAGAGCCCACTCAGCAGTTTAACCCTCCTCTTGTTTGGATTGTAGTAGCTGAATGCATTTGTGGTGGATACTGTACCAGAAGCAGCAGCCACATGGGAGAGCCCGCACAGCTGACAGAATAGAAAACCTCACCACATGAGAGTCAAAATTAGCCAGGCTGTTTATACACCACCACCATATTTCCTATGGCACAACAGGAGGGCAGCCAGCACTAGCAGTACAGCCCCTAAAATGTGCCTTTTTTCCTTTCGAGGTACATTTCAGGAGGAGATGCTCCATTAGCCTCCAGTGTGTGTTATGTATGGGCTGAAAGGCCCTGTGGAGGACCAGGAGCTCCTTTGAAGGATCAGAAACTGTTGGGAGAGAAAAAGAGATGCTCACTTCAAAAAAGTAATCCTTTGGAAAGGTAATCTTCTAGTCCTTTACAAGGGTCATTTCTATAGATACTGTCTTGAGAGCCTGCTGTCTTTTGGGCACTGTCCTCGCCCTCCACTTTGGTGTTAGCGGGGTTTGCAAGGAACCAAGCCAGAAGCCAGTTTATTTCCCCTCATCACGGTCTGTTTACTGATGTTATCACTTCTAGCAACAGTATCTCAGTTTCTGCTCCAGACTGTCTTTGCTGCGGTACATGGCCGACCTGGGAGCTAGTGAGCACTGCCTCCCAGATCCACGGGCAAAGGTCGGTAGCTACATAGTGACCTCTGGATTCTTCAGATACCTACCATCGTCATGTGGGGTGGTATTAACCTTTGGCCCTGAGTACGTGTCCTCATATCTCACCTCAGTCTACCCTGCTATTTGATTCTGTTCAATATAAAGTCCTTTCCTTTGGCATCCTGCAAAGCTAAACCTTGTCTTATTGTTTTCCAGCATGCCATCCACCTGATGCTGTGGGAAAATACCCTGTGTGTTACACCCAGGGCTGAGTAAGCAGACGCAGAAGAGGCAGCTCAAAAAGAGGTGATCCAGCATCCACAGCCCCTCCTCCTTCCAGGGTGAGTAGTGGTGGTGGCTCTCTCTGTGTAACCTCTCTTCCTCACTCAAAAGAGGGATAGCCACCATGGTAGGTTGCTGCCTGTATCATGCAACCAAGGTGTTTTGAGAATTCGAGGTCTGGATTTTTTAACTCCTGATTCAGGGAGAGGGACTCACTCAGAGTCCATGACTTCCAATCAGGCTCCTGGGACAGATCTTAGTGTGTTCCAAAAATATGAGATTTCCCTTGTCTCTTTTTAATGCAGAGCTTGTTCAGGGGTTTGCTTCAGTACCTCACCCCTACTCCAGACAACTTTCATGTTTACCTCACATGTAACTTCACATGACTCCCTTGGGTCCATCTCAGGACTGAGCAAGAGTTCTTAGTCCAGCTCTGACAAATGATAATTTTGCTTCTTTGCACTGGATAAACAGCTGTTTTCCATGTTAACTGCTTTAGGAGCCTCAGTGGCATGTTGTTTCTTTCCTTGCCTCCAGCAACATGCAGACACATCTGACTAATTGCAACAGGGCTTCACCAGCACCTTTTTGCAGTTGGGACAGCATGAAAAACACAACATTTTTATACAGCACACTATGTGGCAAATGGCCATGAGAAAAAAATAGCAGGGAACAAGAACTTTCTTTTTTTTTACTCTTCAAAAGGGTGAAAACAACACAGGCTTGGAGATGAGGGTCCCAAAGTGGCAAGCCCCCATTTATCACAGCACTTCCAGCTATGAGTCCCTCCTGGGGAAGCTCTTCCTTTGAAGTACATCTCACTTGGGCAGGAGCCAACATCATGAGGAGGAAACTATTAGCTTGTAAAGAGAACCCTGCAGGTGATGTCTAACAGCCTGCTGGTTTCTTTACTTGCAGGTATTTCCTGTGGATGTTTTAAAAACAGATCGTATTGTGGGTTTTGCTGGTGCCGCCTGCCAGTGGACAATGCTCTGTGTCCAAAAGAACATGGATTTAGAAGAGTAGGCTTTAAAGCATCCCATTGATGCATTTTATGCTACCTGCATGCTTTTTAAAGTGCACCAGAGTAATTTTAAAAACCAGATAAGTTTGTCTTTGCATGGGTTAGTCCTTGTCCTGGAGCTGGCATGTCAGAAAGGTACCATCACAGCAGCCCAGGAGGAGGGCAGTGCTGGTGGCAGCAGTGGTGCTGCCAAAGGTTGTGAAGCCCAACCTGAGTGGCTATGCTTTATGAACAGAGGTTTTATTAGGGCTGGTGGGATTTGCAGCTGCGTTCAACACTTCATTCCATGTTTAGTACCACGGTGCTGCATGCAGACCACAAAGATTTGTTTTCTCTCAGTACGTTCTCAGTTTTCAATGGCCATTCCTTTTGTCTGCTTTGCAGCCAAGGTAAAAAAAAATTCAGCTTCTGTTTTTCTTTTCCCACATTGCTCCTGAATTTTTATGTTCACATGTACATTGACAGATTGAGAAATCTCCTGATATATTGTGAAACACACTTATCATATTCTACCAAGCTCTACAGCCTGTCACTTGTCTTCCATACCACCTTGCCCATTGGAACTTCATTATCAAACTTATTCAAGCCTATGCCCACCCTACCACTTCTCCCTACTTTTTATCATCTTGCGCAACGAGGCAGCATGATGTTAAACCTCGTCTCTCCGAGGCATTGGGTAGCATCTCTGCAAATCAAATGGTAGTGATCCAATTTGAGATTAGGAAATAGAAAGAAATGAACAATTAATCCTCGTTTGCATAAGACTGGAAAAACAGTTGGGGCAGAGCTGGGCCTAGAACCCAGAATAAGTCATGGGGCTGCCTGTCATAACAAGAAAGAGGAGCTTGCAGCAACTTCTTTTTCTGAGATGATTTGTTAAAACTCCTATTATTTTTTTAGTAAAGACTAATAGATTGGAAACAAAATGAAATGTTCTCTTCCGGCTTTCATATCTTCCTTGGGATCTCTCATAGCCATATGGGATTAATGGTGGATGTAGGGTAGGATTGTATCATAAAACTTTTAGTAAATGTTTTAAAGCCAATTAAAGAGACATTGCCAATTTGAGCTTTCTAAGATTTTGCAAAGTAAATTTTTTCCCATTGTTGTCACAGTGCCTTTGAAGCGCTAGATCCTAAAATTTTAAATTATTTAAAAAATAAATTGCTTATATTCTCTGCTAATGTTGACCCTATACTGTGACTACAGTTCAACTCGTTATGTACAGTACTGTTGTGGGCACACAACAAATAAAATGCTCCAAAGTGGAAATTAATTTTTCCTATTTTACTTCGTAGTCTCAATAAGTGACAGTTTTGACAGGATCAGTTGGGTTCTCTCACCAACTGATGAAGTGTCTATCGGATAAGCCTTCCTGAAAACTATTGAGTCTCCAAACTGAGAAATGCGAAAATCCATTTATGAGTGTAATAATGATTATTAGAATTTCCATATGTCTGAATATCTGACTTTTATGAAAAACCAAGCTTCCATTCTGGGCATGTAGTTCTACTTATTGTAGACTCAGATGTAAAATATCCTTTTTTATCCCATGGAGAGCATTCAGCCTAGATTTCAAGGGACAAACAGCCTCATGTCAGGAAAAGGATCTGCAGGGCTCAGTGCCTAGGGTAGAAAGGAGAGAGCTGGATGTGGATTCAGTCACAGTTTGCTTTCATAGGTAACAATGTACTTGCAGTAGTATGAGAAATACTCATCTTTTGATGCATCCCAGGACATGGTTGGCTTTCTGGGCCATGAGTGAACATTACCTGGCCACATCCAGCCTTTCATCCTCCAGTACCATGAAGTTCTCATTATTCCTTCATCCTTCAGCCTTTATTTTTCACCAGGGGTAATTCCTTTTCAGTTGTTGTTGTAATTATAACTCTGGGATCCTGGATCTTTAGATATAAGTTTGTCAGGGCACCTCTTGGGCTGCTGTAGCATCCTTTGAAGGACAAAAGCACCTCCTTGGTACCCTTAGATGTGATTTACCTCTGTCTATGAAAGGACGGCAGAGGCTGGGGTACCAATACCTTGCCCCTACTGCCCAATCCTTTTACAGAGTTCTCTTGGGTACACATCCTCAGCTCTGCATGTTGTGGGAGGCAGCCATGTGTCTGAAACATACCCGGTGATTTCTTGCACACTTGGAGGGCTGATGCATACTTTGGGAAGTCCATCAAGGCTGGAGGTGAGTGAGCCTTGGCACTCCATCACCTCCTGGTCTCGCAGCTCATTGTTCATCTGCAGCTGGAACCTGACAGACTTTTTTGTCTCTGTTTTGTATAAATCTTCATTACTGTAGCACTTCATCTGATGTGACTAACATGCATGGTTTTTCTCTGCTCTCTCCTCTGAGGAAAGTGGGGGGAGACCAGTGTGGGCAGTGCAGTATTTCTGATTCAGTCTGGTTATTTTAGAAACAAACTTAAAAACATATGTTCATTTCAGTTCGTTTATGTGACAGAGACAAGGTTGAAGAGATATGCCTGGAAAGTGCAGCTGAAACCTCCCTAAGAGCTGGACTGTGTTGAGGGATCTTGTTACGCAGAGTTTATTGCAGGCTGGTATTTAAATTTACTATAGCCTGCCCCATCTTGTACTTTTAAAGGTCACTTTCTTTTAGAAATCTCTTCATTTTGTCTCCTCCTGTTTTCATATTTTCCATTTGCTGTTTCTTTCAGGGCAATTTCATTTTTTGAAATACTTTCTGCTTATCAACAATCATCATATATACTACAGAAACACATTTGTACAAATATTGATAGCCTAAATTTTCTCCTTATCTAGATCTTCATTGTGTTGCATGCTGTGGTCTTTGCTCCAAAATTGCTATCTAAATGTCCCCTCCCAGTGAGGAAGTCTATACCCTTGAAATGCATGTGTGTTAAGACAACGGTTGGGGTTGGCAGGAAATGGTGGTGGAAGATTTCCTCATGAAAAAGTGAGGATTGACAACTCTGGTTTTCTTTCTTCATCAAAGCAATAGGAGAGTTTTATAAATGATGTAGGGAAGAAACCTTGGTGCTGGGAGATTTCAGGAGATGAAACCCTGCCTGCTGGGGAGGGAGGTGAAGGGACAACTGTCTTCAAGCCACAGCTCAGTTGGACTTGGGTATAGACCTGAAGCTCCTGCCTCTTTGAGGTTGCTGGCTGGGGCTGCTCCTTTCTTGACCAACATTCAAATATTTAGAAAGTGAGAAGAAAAATGAGAAAACAAATGGCAGTTAACATAATCATGTGGGGAGAGCACCTGAGTGTAAAGTAGGAGACAAAGTTCAAGTCTTTGCTGAAATCTGTCACAACAGGGAATTAAACTTTCTCTTTCATGTTCTCCTCCGGCACTGTAATCCCTGTGGTTGCCAAAGCTCATCTTGCTTTTCACCAGTCAGATTTTCCCTGGGACTGGGAACTTGCAGCCATTCAAGGGCTTCTTCTGGGAACAAGTTGCTATGATGTGCTTCCCAACACTTCTAGGAATGCAAAAGGGAATTGATGTCATTTGGTTATACTTATATGCAACGTCTTATGGTCTTTTGCACAAATATAGTCAGAAGCTTGACAAAAGTGGGGGAAAGGGGCAAATTGGGATTTTTGATGGGGTTTTGGTCAAGTCTTGCACTTTGTTACTGTGATGATGCTATGGAAATGTGATTTGTGGGGCCAGAGAGAGTCTAAGTTGGGTATCATTGTGAAATAAATCCCTCATATTTTTGGTAGGAGCACATGGTTTTGAGCACTCCTCTTTAATCTTGATGGAGATGTGGTTAGTTTTATGCAGGTTCAGTGTACAAACCATGATAAGCTTTCATTAACTGAAAACTGGAAAACATCTTCTGAACCAGTTTTGAAATGTCTGGATGCAAGTAAAAAGGATCAGAGGTCTGTTTATTGCTCAGAGAATGTATTTGACATAGTGGACTAATAAATTTTCCCAGATTTTCTTTAAAAAGTTAGTGAAATTCAAGGTCAGTCCCATTTTAAACAAAGCTTTCTGAATTTATTGTAAAGTAAAAGCATCAGGGGCTTTTGCAGTACTTTCCTCTGTGGCTGAGTGCCAGTATAGTTGCTTTTTAGAAAGCTTAGTGAGTATGATTCTTTTTTATTAGAAAATAAATGGAAAAGACATGCCAATTAGTAACTTAAAAAGGTCCTTTCTGCAATATCTGTGTTAGAGCTGTGCAGCAACCTCCTAATGAAATGGAAAAGGAGACATGTTGTTTTCAGGCACTTTGGTAGAAAACTGAAGCTCTGGATAGCTTAGTGAAAGGTTTATGAACCTTCTGGGGAGACTCTGCTATGTTTACCCAACCTATACTAATTTTTTGCTGCTTCTTTGAAACCAGGAGAAAGACAGTAGTTTGAGGAGAAAGGGACACTTTGAGAATGGGAAATCTTGTGCAGACACCTGCAAAACCCAAAGCAGATGTTTGTCATGTTGCACTGGCAAGAATGCTCTGCAGAGCAAGGGGAGTGGTTGTCTCACAAACCTTTGGGTGATGACATCCTTCTCACTCTCCACCTATCCTGTGGCTGATGTTGTCAGTGCTGTTCACATTATCTGTCCAAACTAGAGGTCTATCAGGCATGTGAGCCCCCTGCAACACAGTGGGAAGGAGCAGCTCTGTGTAGGGACCCAGTCTACATGAGCTCGGCAACTGCAGCACTGAGACTGCCTCTCCAGCTCTCCCTACTTGTTTTTCCACAGCAGTGCCAAGTTTAGAGTGGACTAACATTCTGCATTTTGGGCAGGACCTGTAGCAGTGGTCTCATCATTTTAGGCTAGTGTGGATACCTCTCTGCCTGGAGTGCTTTGTATCCCATGCCTGCACCTCCTTTGCTTTTTATATAATGTGACTTGTACATGGTGTCATTTTACTAGAACAAGGCTTCTTAGGCACTGCTGTAACCAGAGATACCCTGACCTTACTGTCACATGCTGGCTATTTCTTGTGCCAAAACAAAAAGGTGAGAAAACAGATACTAAAGGGATAGAGCCATGTATGTATTTGCATTTCTTTCTCCTGAGTCTGTAAATAATCTAGTGTCAATGTTTCTGCATGGAGTTTCTACTTCATTTCTGCTTGGCAACTGGCTTTGAAGAGGCTCAGGGGGGTGTATTTGCTTTTTCACAGGAGAGGGAATAAAGATAAGAGAATAAAGTGAAGAAGCTGCAGCACAAAGGCTGGGAGCATGGCTCACTCTTCATGTGTGCTTAGGGAGGCAGCCAGATTCCCAGACAGGATGGACAGCTAGCTGGGAAGAAAAGGATAGCACAAAAATATTTTCTGATCACATTGCCAGGTTTTCCTTGGGCTGGCCTTCACCCCCTGCTCTCATTACCTTTCCTAGGCAAGGCTGCCTCTCGAGGCTTGCGTGAAAAAAAAAGCTACACCCTTTTAAATAAAGCTGTGTGTTTAAGCAGGTTTCCACTAAACTAGTGCAAGTGCCTGGACTCTTATTTCAGCATGAAGATATGTTTTGGATGTGTGTGTTTTAGGGACTTTTTAAGGAATTTTGAGTTATTTTAGCTTTGGAAAAACAATTAAGAGCAGACTTTAATTAATACACCATTTTCACACCTCCTCAAAAAAAAGTGAGATATGGTGCTTAGACTTGTAGAAAATAATGGTGGACAAGGCTTCATAAACTTTTAGTTCCTTTCCAGAAAGATGAAGTGGAAAAGATTTTTCTTGTAGCAGGTTTTTCATACTTGGTTTTGCAGAGGGATCCCCAGGTCATCTCTGATGTGCCTCACCGTACCCAGGCTCCTTCGTATTATATCAGTGTGTGGTCCCTTATAGCAGCTCCCAAGATTTTAGCCTGTGACTTCTTAAAGAATAAATACATGCTTCTCTTTAGAGAAACTCAGAGATGGGATCATGGAAATTTCTGACACTTGAAATTTCATTTCCATGTTCAAATTTTAGAACTGTATTTCTATTAAGTAGCTAAGAGTCTCTTAAAACTGAATTAAAGTCACAGGAACATTAGCTAGTATGGGAGAGTGGCTTCTCATGCATCCCACCAGATGGGAAGACCTCATCAAAGCCCAAAAGCTCTTCTGGAATCTCTGGTTGAAGAAATACGGCTTTTCTAATGGCCACCTCTTTGCTCTAAGAGACCTTATTTCTATGAGAAGCAAAGTCCTTTTCTTGCCCATTCTGCCTTTGAACCAAAGAGCTTGAAACCTAAATGATGCTGTATGACTTCCTGCATTTTGTGATTTGCACGGATGATTTTGCTGGCATTTCTCGTGCCAAGCACTCAGATAAGCGGAGGGACTTTGCATGTGGCGTGTCTCCTCTGAATTGTCCCACAGTGGCCCATCCCAGCGGACCACCTCGACTGCTGAATGAACAGCAGCTGTTCATTAACACGGAGCAGAGATCCGGTGCTGGCCATAGGAAGTAAAAGCCCTGGAGCACACTGCAGTAGCCTTGTTCTCCCTTTACAAAGCTGCTCTCTGTTAAACTGTGGTATCGACCCTCACTGGCGTACAAATGCCCTTCGTTAGGGTTTGCACACTGTGTTATATGAGTCCACAGTTAAAGAGCAAATGAACAAAACCTGCTTGTGGTAATTTATGGTAATGGCACTGGAAGTCAGTTTAATCAGGAAAAAAATGATTGGGCTGATTATGTAGCGCTGGAAGGAGTGGGACACTTGGGCACTGAGCTGGTGACTTCACTGGTGACTGTGGAGGAGATGGATTATTTGCAAAATCTCAGTCTGACATGGCTCTCACAGAATGCAGCCTGCTCCTAAGATACAGATCCTTATATGTTTAATAAGGTGTTATGAGCAGAACTTGAAATGTTCATTCACATTCCTCTATTCTGGATCATTTCAGTGACCTCCTGGTGCCCCTTTCTTTTTTTCTTTTCTTTTTTTTTTTTAAGATGTTTTTGCATTCTACATATTACTTTCTGTTTACCCTTTGGGCCCCAGCTTGGCAGAGTGCCATGGAATGTGTTTGATGTCTGTCCTTTCCTAACTCAGCAAAACACTGAAGACAGTGCGTAAGGATAAGCTGTCATGTTTCCGTTTCCATCTCACCAGGAGAGCCTCATCCCACCAGCTGCTAGACTAGACTTTGCTTGGAAGGTGGGAGAAGGATGTTAAAGTTTGTACAAACAGTACTTTTATTCTCAGGGAGATTTTTAAAAATTATTTTGGTGGCTTGCTCAGATTTCCATACTTGAAGAGCAATAGCAGCCTGATATCAAAGTGATAGAAGGAAGATCTGTTCAAAGAAAAAAATAATTGCTTTCATGAGTCCAAGAAGAGAGCTGAAAGACTTCCCAGCTGAGCTGATGTTTTCCCTGTGTTAGTGCTACAATTGTAAACATAGCTGGGTTTTGCAAATTCAGTTAATTTGGTTAGCTGGAAGAAAAGCAATAGCTCTACCCTTTCTGACCAGAATGAAAGTTCATATTTTAAACTTGGGGTAGCATGCTTGGGGAATGTCACTAGAAAGCAGATCTCAAGAAATTACACTGAACAAACTGAATTTCCTATCTTTTCAGTGTGCCTGTGTGTGTGGACTTGATTGAGGGAGGAGAGCAAGGATGGATCTGACACCAACTATATTTAGTTTTGCAGTGAATGCAGAGGAGGCAATAGTTACAGACTGATTTAGGAGTGCATTTGAGTCTGTTGGAGGAACTTGGTGTAAATGGCTGTGGATGCATGTTTTCCATGTGCAGGAGCAGCCCTGTTGCTGTGCTGACCATCGGTCAGCAAAGCTGTATCACCTCCAAGGGGCACAGAGTGAGGCACCTGAGCCTGCTTCTACCAGCACCACTGCATCTCCCACCCAGCTTCTGCCAGAAGAGGTAGTTTGGTGAGGGATTGGAACTGAGATAATTCCTATATCCTGAGCGGGTGTTACTGTGCTGGTACAATACTGCTCTATAAATTATATAAAAAGCTAAACCAGCTGAGCTGTTTTAAGTTTAGTTTGTTTAAGTGGCCTTTTATAGTGGCAGGAGTACGCTGAATCTTTTAGTTGTCCTTCTCTGGATATCTTTTGCTTTGTCATGGTGATGACGTTATTATTTGATTTATTTAGCCTACGTATTTTGGCTAACACTATGTTGTCCTCTGGTCCAGGGGGCCTCTTTAGTTCAGGTGCCACCACAGCTTCTGTAGGAAACAAGCCAGGATTTTTCTGGTCTTCAGAGTACATTTGCATTTGTTCACTGTTGTTCCTCTTCCCTTATCTCTGTTTGTATTATACTACCATTCAGGGCATTCCTGCACTTGTCCCGTGTTAGTATGGTGTCCAAAAGATGACAGCTTTGTGAGCCTGCGATCTATGTTGGGGACAGAAAATATCAGTGAGAGTGGCTAGAGATTGCTATAAAGATCTCAGTGTTGTATTTTGTTCTCCTAAAAGAAATTCCTGCTCTAGGTCTTCCTACATGCTGAAGTGATGAATCTGTGTGAAAGTATCTTCACTCCATGTGTATTTATTGTCAAAGTCCTTCAGGTTTTGTTTGACTGTTTTGATATGTCCAGTTTCTTATCTGATGCTTTCTGGTTACCTTTCCAATTCACGGACAAAGTCCAAAGGAAGATTGGCATGTACTTATAGAGGGTGGAGTTGGCAAAGAAATGGTTTAGCTCTGCCTCCTTTTTAATTTGAAAGTTGTCCTTGTGAAACAACCTTATTTGGTGTCTTAAAGAGAAAGAGTTTCTTCATCTTCTGTAACTGTTAGTGTCACAATACCCAGAGGAGTATATCTTGTTTTAAATTAGAGGAGCAAGACTGTTCCCACTGTGTTACTGTGGTACCACAGACAGGAGATGGGGCTGGGGACATGTTCAGAAGGAGAACTGACTTCAGACAAATGTCTCCCTGGGCAGCTTTCATGACCTATCCTTAAGAATGTCCAGGGTTCGAGGTCCCACACCATCCCCAGGTGCTCTGCTCCACTGCTTTATCATCCCTACTGCTCAAAAACAAGCCCTTACACCTCACCTGAACCTCCCTTCCTGTGACTTAAAAACCTGACTTCTTGCTCCAGCACCCCAAAATGGCCATAGTGTATACTTTATGTATGTTCTGCCTTCTTTAATATAGAATGTTTGAATTTCTGTGAGAACACAGAAGAAAACCAACTCATGTCTCAGAAGGTGATTTAGAGGCCTTTCTGGCTGAGTAGGGATTTGACTGGAAGACAAAACACTCTGTTCTTACCATACCAGTACAGATTTGAAGCACCTAAGGATGTCCTGACTGATAGTATTTAATGAGTGGCAAGGCTTGGACACTGTGAAATGAATATGAGAAGATGTATTATGAAGTGCTTGTGTTTTCTTAGTGCAGCCTCATTCAGATTAAAGTGACAATTACAGGTGTGTGCCAACAGTGAAATACCTGAGCCCAGAAATACAATAGGTGATCTTGTGTTGATTACTAGTGGAATATTTGTAACTATGTCCAAGTAATTTACTTGGTGAGTTTTTCACAATATTCCCTGTTGGCAGAGAGATTATTGAATTTATATTAATGAGGAGTGAAAATTATTAGGGAGGAGGTTAATGGTTGTGGCTCTAACCGGGAAACAGAAGGAAGATCCTCCCTGGTGTCATTTACTCTATTCTCCTGGCACTCTGATAAGGCAGAGCTTACCTCAGCTCTCAACTGGTCCTTCTATCCCAGCTTAAAAGGCCTGAAGTGATGTTGATGATCTCATTCTTGTGAACTATGACATAAGGTGTGTCAGTCTCAGATGATGATCATTTCTCTCAAACAGAGAAGTTTCCTTGAGGATTTTTTCAAGTAGCTAAACAACCAGATTCAAGCAGCTGTGCAACAGCTGATTTTTCTGTTTCACCAAAGCTGCAGGAAAAGTAGTGTTTTTGAACAGTGTTCCACAGCCATTTCTTTGATTTTGGAAAATTCATTAACAACAACAACAACAACAACAACAAAATCATTCTAGTGAGCTGAATAAAGCTGGACTGGCAAATCACAGATACCCAGAAGGAACAGTGTCCTGTTTATAAGGAAAGAGTGCAGTTACTGTGGTCAGACAGACGGGCTACAGGCCAGGTCATGCCTCCTAAACACATTTTATCTAACCTCATGTCACAGGCAGGATGCGGGAATATAAGATTTTCTCCTCTGAAAGGTAAGGGCCACTCACAGAGAGTGTAGACTGGCTCCCTTGACAGCTGCTTTGCCTTACACCAGCTGAACCTCTACTTCTTTGTTAGGGTACCAAAGGAAGTTTCTAGACAGGCTGGGATCAGAATTGGTGCAGATCCACCTCAATGGCTTTCCCCAGGCAGTCAAAAAGGTGAAGACAGGCTGTGACCAGGCCTGAACGGATTCATTCTTCTCAGCCAACTGCTAACACTTAAGGTATGTCTCTGCTTGGCAAGCACGGGGGTGTGACAGTAGCACATAAATCATCGGTACAGCTAGTATGGTCTAAAAACTGTGAGGTGGTAGGTAGAGTCCCTGGAGAGTTCTTGCTCCTTTCCTGGCTGATTGTGTTCACAGGGTGGTTGGAAGAAGCCATCAGGGCTACAGAAGCACCTCTGCTTGGTTGGCTAGAGCTAAGGGGACATCTAGTGGTGATATTTTAAGATCCAGATTTCTTTTTAACTAGAGGCATCTAGTTTTTCCACTGTTGCTGCAGTTTCCTTGAAAGTGATGGGCAGAAGCAGCAGTGAGATTAGAGGTGTCTTGTGTCAAGTTTCTCTTGTGAAAGAAACTGCCAAATTTAATTACTGAATACAGGCAAAGCTCAGCTCAGTCTCTGTGTGGGAAACCCTGTGATGGTAGTGGGGCTTCCAAATATAGTATGGGCATAACTGGTATAAAACTGATGCTGTCTTCTTGAAATAGCCTAATGGGTTTTCTATTAACTCTGTCTCTGCAAGTAAAGACCCCAGACCATGATAAAAAGTAATTTAAACTTTGCAATTTGATTTTTTAAATGTGAATTTGCAGAATATGCAAGACATTTATGACTTAGACAATGCAGTGAGACCTTGCTGTATGACAGACCTACAGAAATCAGTTGCTGTTTCCTCAGTACAGTGCATTGGTTTTTTCAGTTTATTTCACCTCCCATTGGACAATAATTGTGGCTGTAGTGTGAGGTCTTCTCCGGGGACACCCCCTTGTCGCGGGGGAGAAGCTTGCGTGCCCTCATGAGGTTGAGAACTATGCTGGAGGTGGTTTGTGCCGCCAGTAGGGTCTCCCATGCCAGACAGGTCTCAGCTGAAGGGTCAGACAAAGTGTGTCCATGGGCAGGATGGGCTCGCTGGCTGTCTGGCAACCATCCTAGGAGAAGGACAACTCCAACCCCAAACCCGGGCAGATGGAGCTCGCTTAGCCCCGTAAGGCCATCCATCTAAGAGAAGGATACTCTAACCAAACCTACGTCCTGAGGTATTCGCTGTCACCGTCCAAGCTCGCTAGGCCGTGGCAGATTAACCTTAGGAGTAAAGGGTGGGGCCAGTTCTGCGCATGCTGTGCCTCACCTAAAAAATCCATTGCGCAGGCTTGAAGGGTTTACCCACATTGCAAAGCCCTGTAGCGACAGGTGAGGGTCAAAAACGGCAGGTGATAGGACGCAGCTGGAAGCCGCAGACCCAACCCTGCATGCAGGCGGTTCAGGATATGGGTCATTAGAGACTTGACCCCGGAGATGACAGTCTCTTGTGGCAGCATCCTGAAATGACCAAGCAGCCTTTTCTAGGGACAGCACTGCTTGCTCCACACGGAGAGGGGCCTAGCAAAGGTGGCCTAAACAAAGCTCATCTCCACACCCGGTTGGATAACCGCGGCCAACCGGCATCTTCCATGCGGTCAAACAAAAACAAAGAGATTTCAAAGGCATACACCTGCCTGCAAAGGTGTGCTCAAACTAACACTTGCATGTTGGAACATCAGAACCATGCTTGATACTGGGGATAGTGGACGTCCTGAGCGTTGTTCTGCTCTAATTGCCCACGAACTGTCACGGCTCAACATTGACATTGCTGCTCTCAGTGAAGTTCGTCTTCATGAGGAAGGCAGCCTTAAAGAACATGGTGCTGGCTACACACTCTACTGGTCAGGCAAACCCAAAACCGAAAGACACCTTTCAGGAGTTGGCTTCATGATCAAAAACTCCATTGTCTCCAAACTTGAAAATGTGCCGACAGGTCATTCCGATCGCATTATGTCCTTATGCCTCCCTCTACACAACAAGCAACATGTTGTTCTTTTTAGCGTATATGCCCCAACTCTCCAAGCTGACCCAGCGGAAAAAGGCAAATTCTACACAGACCTGCGCCGTCTCACCCAGATCCTAAGATCATAAGATCATAATCCTTGGTGACTTCAATGCCAGAGTAGGTAAGAATTCTGAAGCCTGGAAAGGAGTCCTGGGCAAGCATGGCGTTAGAAACTGCAACGACAACGGACGCCTCCTGCTAGAGTTTTGCGCAGAACGGCAGCTCACCATCACCAACACTATCTTTCAACAGAAAGATAGCCTGAAGACAACCTGGATGCATCCTCGATCCAAGCACTGGCACCTCATTGACTATATCTTAGTACAACAGAGAAATGTCAGTGATGTCCATCATACTCGAGTGATGCCGAGTGCAGAATGTCAAACAGACCACTGCCTTGTGCGCTGCAAACTTGACCTCCACTTCAAGCCCAAACCTAAGAGGGGCGGCATTCCAAGGAGGAGGCTCCAAGTCAGCAATCTTCAAACAGCCACAGTGAGAGACAGCTTCCAGGGAAACCTTGAAACTAGACTTAAAGATAATCCCATAGATCCCTCTCCTGAAGCGCTTTGGCAACATATTAAAAGTTGCATCCTGCAGTCCTCTGAAGAGTCCCTAGGGTTCTCCTCCAAGAAAAACAAAGACTGGTTTGATGAGAACAATCAAGAGATCCAGGAATTGCTGAAGAAGAAGAGAACTGCTCACCAAGCACACCTTGCTCAGCCATCTTGCCATATAAAAAAAGCCGCCTTTCGTCTTGTATGCAGTAAGCTCCAACAGAAACTTCGAGACATCCAGAACAAATGGTGGCTCGACCTAGCAGAAAAGACACAACTATGCGCAGATTTGGGTGACCAAAGAGGATTCTATGAGGCCCTGAAAGCAGTGTACGGACCCACACACCAGGTTCAAAGCCCCCTACTCAGTGCAGATGGTCAACTGCTTCTAACAGATAAAACCTCCATCCTGAACCAATGGTCTGAGCACTTTCAGACTCTCTTCAGTGCCAACCGTGTAGTCAAAGGCTCAGCAATTCAGCACATTACACAACAACCGGTGAAACATGAATTGGATGCAGCCCCTACTATGGGAGAGATACTCAAGGCCATACAACAGGTGAAAACTGGCAAGGCAGCTGGGATTGATGGAATTCCACCTGAAATCTGGAAGCATGGAGGTCAAGCACTCCATGCCAAATTCCACGAGCTTGCTGTGCGTTGCGGGGAACAAGGGGAACTACCATCAGATCTCCGTGATGCAATCATCATCACCCTGTACAAGAAGAAAGGAGAAAAATCAGACTGCTCAAATTACCGAGGTATTACTTTGCTCTCCATTGCTGGTAAAATCCTTGCAAGAATACTTCTGAACAGATTAGTACCCACTATTGCAGAAGAACTTCTGCCTGAAAGCCAGTGTGGTTTCAGAGCCAATAGGAGCACCACAGACATGGTGTTTGTTCTCAGACAACTGCAAGAGAAGTGTAGGGAACAGAACAAAGGTCTCTATGTAACCTTCGTTGACCTCACCAAAGCTTTCGACACTGTGAGCAGAAAAGGCCTGTGGCAGATCTTGGAACGTTTAGGATGTCCCCCCAAGTTCCTCAAAATGATCATCCTGCTACATGAGGATCAGCGTGGACAAGTCAGATATGGCGATGCACTCTCTGAGCCCTTTCCAATAACCAATGGTGTGAAACAAGGCTGTGTTCTTGCACCAACTCTATTCACAATCTTCTTCAGCATGATGCTCCAAAGAGTCACAGCAGACCTCGATGAAGAAAACGGCATCTACATCCGATATCGTACCGATGGAAGCCTATTCAACCTAAGGCGACTGAAGGCCCACACCAAGACCCTGAATCACCTTCTCTGTGAGCTGCTTTTTGCTGATGATGCCGCCCTCGTTGCTCACACAGAAGCAGCTCTGCAGCGCTTAACATCCTGCTTTGCAGAGGCTGCTGACCTTTTTGGGCTGGAAGTCAGCGTGAAGAAGACAGAAGTTCTCTACCAACCTGCACCTCAAGAAGTCTTCCATCATCCTCACATCACCATAGGCAATTCAGAGCTTAAGTCAGTTCAGCAGTTCACCTATCTGGGAAGTATCATTTCCTCAGACGGTAAGATCGACAGAGAGATAGACAACAGGCTAGCAAAGGCATACAGAGCCTTCGGAAAACTCCATAAAAGAGTCTGGTCCAATAAACACCTGAAGAAAAGTACAAAGATTAGTGTCTACAGAGCCATTGTACTGTCTACTCTTTTATATGGGTCTGAATCCTGGGTCATCTACCGCCACCACCTGCGGCTTCTCCAACGCTTCCATCAGCGCTGCCTCCGTTCAATCCTAAACATCCACTGGTCTGATTATGTGACCAATGTGTCTGCCCTTGAACAGGCAGGGGTCAGCAGTATCGAGGCCATGCTGATGAGAACGCAGCTGCACTGGGCAGGGCACGTCTCCAGGATGGAGGATCACCCACTGCCTTCCGAAGATTGTGCTCTATGGTGAACTCGCCACCGGCTGCCGCAAGAGAGGAGCCCCAAAGAAGAGATACAAGGACTGCCTGAAACAACACCTCAGCCTTGGCCTTATTGACTGCCACCAATGGTCCACTCTGGCCTCCAATCGGGATTCATGGAGACACACCATTCACGACGCTGCTGCTTCCTTTGAGAATGCACGGAGAGTCAGTCTTGAGGAGAAAAGACAACGCAGAAAGAACCGTTCCTTGCCAATGTCACCTAGGGAGACGTTCCGCTGTGCCTTTTGTGACCGGACCTGCCTATCCCGTATCGGCCTTTTTAGCCACCAGTATGCTTGCAGCAAGCGTGGGTAGTGCCCTTCTCAAATCTTCGTTCGCGAAGCCTAGCCATGATGATGATGATGATGAGTGTGAGGTAAAACTAAAAGAGACAAGATTGTGTCCCTTTTATCCACATTTATATACTACTGTGGCTAAGGAGTATGTATGTAACTATAGGTATCCATGCAAGACAATGCAGTAAATAAGAATTGAAGGCAAATTAAAAGAGGATCAGTAATATAATCCTATACTCTTTTAGGATTTATAGAAATTTTCCTTGGTAAATATTATGCAATTTGCGGTATGCTGGCTCTGAGGGATGTGTTCACAGAAAGATAACTGTTTGGCAGAATTATCTTTGAGACTGTGCCAATAACAGCTAGAGAATCTCAGGTGCAGCTCCCAAAAGTCTGCTCCTCCCTGATGACGATCATTGCAACAGGGAGACATGGCAATGTATTGCTAAACTGCCTCCTCTTTCTCCCCAGTCTGAGCAATGCATCATTTTCTCAATGTAAAGGAACTAATTATTTTTCAGGCTATTAAACCAAATGCAATGTATACATGCCCTCCCTATGTGCTCTGGAATTGCTGCTGCTGCAGACACAGCAGGGAAGGATTTTGCTGCTGCTGCTGCTGTCCTGTTTTTCTTGTGGCACATTTTTAGACAAAGCTGTCTCTTGTTCTTGGATGTTCTTTTTAATGCACTGGGAAACTTCTGCTCTAGCTCCTTGGCCAGTTTTCTTTTCCGAACTCCAGAATTGATTTCTTTGAATGTTTCTTTGCTATTTCTCAATAATTCTTTCTCTATTTTTTTCTTTCTCCTTTCATGAGGTCTTTTTCTCCTCCTCAAACCAGTGACCAACAGAAAGACCTTTAGTAAAAATCTCTCACCCTTAACCACCTGATTTATTTAGGCCAGACTTGTCTCCACTGTTCTGTCTTGTGTGTGCCCAAGGCCAGTTATTACCTTGATTACAGAGCATCTCTCAGTAATGAAATAGCTCTGGAGCTGAGCAGGGAGCATAGGCAAAGCTCAGACACCTCCCTTTTATTCAGACAAGCTTTCATGCTCCTGTGCTTTGAGATTGATAAAATTCCCCATATGATGTACTGATGTACTGGTTTCCTTTTCCATGGATTCACAATGAAATGTGGTGGATTTGTTCTGTTTTGTTTTCTTTTTTTAAAGAAAACCTTCCTTCTCACCTCCCAGATGTTTCTAATTGATTATCTTTTCTTTAAATTTAACCTGTTCTGATTTAATGCTTACATATTATTCCTTACTTAACATTTTTGCCAAGATGTGCACTACTAAAGTCTAAGAGGAGCAGACCTGTGGGTGGAGACAGTACTTTTTAACCAGTGAAATTCTCCCTGCCCCAGCTAAACAAGTGTAAGTAGTTTAAACTGGAGTTGGGTTTTGTTTGTTTATTTTTTTGTTTTGGGGTTTTATTTGTTTGGAATTTTTTGTTTTAGTGGGGTTTTGATTGGTTTTTTTGGGGGGGAGATGGGGAGCCGGTAAGGTAGTTGTAAAGACAGGATTGGAGTTTTCACTTTGCTGTCCTGTGACTTTTCCCAGGCTTGTGAAGTAGCGAAGGGGTCTATAATGGGAAAAATGAACAAACGCCTTTTCCTTTGTATCAGCATGTTCTGCAAGGGCTGTCTTTCCATTGTGATATCCCCTCTCCTGGCCTTGCCTCACTCACCTACACCAACTACTACTGCTTTGGGCTGCACTGCAAACAGCAAACAGAATCACAGAATCGCAGACTATTCTGAGTTGGAAGGGACCCACAAGGATCATCGACTCCAACTCTTAAGTCAATGGCCCACATAGGGGATTGAACCCATGACCTTGGCATTATTTCACCCAAGTTTTAACCAACTGAGCCAATCTCAGTTTTTACCACTGAAGGAGAGAAGGGTCCCTCTTCTTTGGAAGAAAGCTTCTGGTTTTGGATACTCTTGCGGTGAGTTTGGAAGCATCTTGTTGCTTTTGTGAAGGATTTTGTCATTTGTTACTATGTGACTGGTGATAAATCAATTTGGATTTCCCAGCTCTTCTGCAGCACATCACTCTGTTTTCCAGTTGTCTTGCCAGACAGATTAGATTTGCACTTGCAGGCTCTAAGTGAGTGTGGTATTCGTTTGCAAGATGGAAATATTTCCTCCTTTCTTATGACACGTCTGCACAGAGTGTGCATTTAGAGTGAGTATTCTCAGGTACAGGTACTGTTCACAAGTCATGACTGTGTTTACAAGTGATGCTCAGAAGACCTGTCCCTGGGCTTGCACTCAGCTGTTGCGGCTGCATCCCTGGCTGATGCTGCCCGTCCCTTTTTCCATGGAACAACAGTGCCAACTGCTGGCTGCTGAGCCTGGCCTGCCAGGGACCGGCTGTGCCTGCGGGTGGAATTGGTCCTCTAACGTTAGTTCCAGGGACATCATTACCAAAACAAAGTATCTCTTTGCTGATTGTTTGGGTACTTAGCTGTAATGTCTCAGTTTGGTAGTCCATTTCCACACCACTCGGTTTGTTTCCACACCAAAATAATATTGTATTAAACACAGGTAAGCCTGAGCTGGTTACCTTTCCTTGTGACATTTCTCACATTTATTTCAAAACTCACTGTAAATGATATTTTAAAGCTTTATATCTCCCCTGATTTCCCAGGGCTGGCTGCTCAGAGGGAGAAGGTTTCTGCTCTGAGCAGTGGAAGGGCCATAAAAGGTGTTGTATGCTCCCTGGGATATTTTAATCATTCAGTTGTGGCAGCAATTCTTCATCTACCAGTCTGAGATAGTCGTATGCGTTATAGCCACAGTGAGCTCTGGGGGAAATGAGTTGGTGGTTTATGTATTTCTGCCCAGGGTACTACACAGTGGTTTTGTCCAGGGAAAAAAAGGAAAGCAAACAGGGAGGGTAAGAAAAGGAAGACAATATGCAGGTATACCTATAAGTGTAATTTTTTTGAATTTCAGTGAAACGCTTTAATAGAAAAAGTAATTTGTTTGAGTTGTTGTTTTTGGTTGGTTGTTTTCCCCCCCAAGAAGAATATCAAATGGAAAAGAAAGGTTTGTTTCTTGGAACATTTCCTGTGAGAAGGTGTTCTCATTAACATTTTGCTCTATAAGGCTCTGTCTTTTTCCTATCTCCTTTGCTTTTTGGCCTGTGGTCTTATTCTAGGGGGTTAGTGTTTACAGGAGGTGGTAGTAGAGAGCACACATATATGGGGAGTAAGAAACTGAGGAAGAAAACAAAATATTAAAAAAAAGAAAACTTACAAGACCTTTGCAGAGAAAAGGGAAGGACAGTGAATGGGTAAAGCAATAAACCCAGGAGAGAGAATCAGGGGAACTTTGCAGAGCTAAAACAAAGAGGGACAGTAGAAGACAGGCAGGCAAACAAACTGAAATGGAGTTTGATGAGTCAGGGCTTCTGTGTGTTTCTTCCATCTCCCAAAAGGCCATTTTTTACTTCTTCCCAGTCACAAATATTCTTCATAATTTTTGGAACAGCAGAAGAAAATTAATAAATCAGCTATTCTTAAACACATGTGACAAGCCCAGTCTGAGGCACAGGCGGACCACAGCCACATAAGGTGGAGAACTTTGGCCACCCAGGTTTAGCAGTGCTTCCAGCTCTCTGCTACTCTTTCACTCATGGGATATTTTGGGCTTTTTTTTCCACCTCAGTGTCTTCATAGGGAACCCTAAAGGAGGCAGAAAGAAAAAAAAAGCAGCATCTGGATGATATCTTGAAAGATGGGAATATCAAAACTCCTGTAGAACTGAAACCTCAGGGTTTTGGGAGTTTATTTTCAGGTGAAGCCTATAAATCCCATTACAAAAGTAGCCCTCAAAAGTAGCAGCCTGTGGTTGTAGCCCCAGCTGGGAACTCCAGGGTGGCTCTGGGCACCAATGCAGATGGGAGGACCACCACACTCCACTTAGGAGAGGAGAAATTGTTTGCAAGCACAGCTCTGCTTATGTTGTAGGTCCTGTGGGAGTCATGTGTTATGCTAAATGTCAGGATTGGGAAATTGAAGCAGTTAAGGGACAATCTTAGTTTTCCAAGCCATGCAACAAAACATTTTGTGTGAAAGAAATTGACATTCTGTGAAACGGATTTCTTCAGTATCATAAATCACAGAAGGTTTTGGGTTAGAAAGGACCTTAAAGATCTAGTTCCAGCCCTCCTGCCATGGGCAGGAACACCTTCCAGTAGACCAGGTTGCTCAAAGTCCCACCCACCTGAACACTTTCAGGGATGGGCTATCCAGAGCTTCTCTGGGCAACTTGTGCCAGTGCCTCACCATCCTCACAGTAAAGAATTTTATCCCTATATCTAATCTAAAGCCACCCTCTTTCAATATGTACTGCTCTGTTTCTAATGGCAGTGTCTTTAAATTTTATTAGTGATGTAAAGAATTAAGCTGGATGTCATGCCATTATTTATTATTTCTTTCAATTAAACAAAATGAAAATTTTTCCAGGACATGTGGCTGCAATTTTCAAGAGTCTTGTTCTAACCACGCTTTGATTTATTTCACTTTCATACAGACAGGCATTCTTCCTAAACTATATGTTTCTCTGAATAAAGGGAGTAGTCTGCATGCTTTCTTATGGCAGGCCTTTGTCACTGAGATAACCAGCCTCTTACTGAAGATATGATTGTTATATATATAATATATCATTATATTATTAAGGAAACTTGATGGTGGAGCAGGACTGAAAGAGCTGAACAGACCCGCTGGAGAGAGGAGGATGCACACAGAGGTGAGATGAGAGGCTGAGCAAGGAAGAGAGCTGTTACTCCCTGTACCAGCCATGGGTTTTTCCTGAGGTGGGGTGGGATGCCATGGGGATGGGTGACATAGCTGTGTCTGCTGTCCCTGCAGCCTGAGCGGGGCCAGTGATGCTGGGAGCCAGGATGCCGCTAGATGTCCCTTGTCACCCGAGTGAGGTAGGCGGCTCATTCCCAACCCTCTGCTTCAGGCATGTAAGATGTAGTGCTATGCAGAAGCCTGTGGTTTAAGCATTAAATAAGGAGAAAAGTTGAGTCTGTTTTAAGGAAAAAGTCTTGTATTAGCTTATGAGGCAATATTGTGGTTAGCAAGGAGAAAGTTACTTCTTTAGCCACTTCACATTTAATTTTCATTGGAAGATACTCCACCATAGGAAGGACCTTGTTTTGAAGGGGTATTTACCTCAGGACAATTCAGCATTTCCTGATTGAAAAGAAACCACACTAGGAAAGCTGGCTTGGTGAGCCTAACACTGGGGTTTCAACTAACTTTTCCCTGCTGACCCTGGCCTGTCTGATGTGAGGTGGGGTCCTGGCAGCCTGCATTAGCTGAGCTAGTGGGGGTGTGGAGGGAAAAGGACCTGTGGGCTTTCTTTGCACCTTCTTAGTGCTTTTGCCATTTTAGGCATGTTTATGTTGAAAAAGGCCAGAAAAAGAGGTCACTTCTGTGAAGAACTCAGAACTGCACAGGTGCAGCCATAGCCCCAAAAGCTCCGTGTGCTCTACAGAGGTGGGGAAAGGCTGGTGGAAGAGGGAGCAGCTGCTGAGAGAAGTGGACTGGTGTAGGCATGTGGCATGGAGCAGGCAGAACTAAGGGCAAGAGGCGGCAAGCTCTTGGAGGCAGTGTCTAAATGGGGCACAGCAAAAACTCCAAAACCTGCTTCCATTTGGCCTTCCAAATCCTTTCCTTTGGCTTCCTAGCCCCTTTGTCACTCAGCATAGATACACATGGAGCCCATGCTGCTCAACCACATGGCTTGCATTTGCCACGTGGCCTGATTGTCCCTCCAGCCAGCTGTGCTGGTCCTGCCATGACAGTAGTGTTCTTTCCCCTCCAGACCAGTGTGACAGCTGGTTTTGAAGGGCAGCCTCCAACAACAGGAGAGTGCCAGGCTCTCAGCCCTCCTTTAAGAGTTAATGCCTCTATGTGCCCTAGCCCTGAGACCATATTTTCACCACAGTGGAAACTGTGTTTCCATATGTCCCCAGCTTCCATGGCTGGTACCTTGGTGTGGGCATCTGTGCTGCTCAGCATGCCTGTGCCCTTGCAAAGACTCACCTGAACTTGTGCTGGGCAACTCCTGCTTCTGGTCTCCTGCAGTGCCCTGTGTGCCTTCTGCACATACCACAGCTGCACGGTCAGTGGGGTGTCCTTGCCCCTAAACTGCCCTGAAAGCAACTACACAGCTCACCTGGCCAGACAATGCCTACTCTGTTATGAACTTTTCTCCAATGTAAGTAGGAACTGACTGACTGTCACCTGCTTCTCAGGATGTGCTGCTGCCATGTGTGACTGCACAAACCAAGCTGTTTTATATTCAGAGCCATATCTGCCTGCCTGGATGACAGAAATGAGGCATTTGCTGCTTTCTACTTCATTTAAACCTGCGCAAGCCTGGAGGGCTCATCCTCCTCATGCACCAAGGTATCCATGTGTGCCACTTGTCAGTCAGGGACTTCCTCACCAAGTAACATCTGAGCAAATCTCTTAATAACAGAGGGACTACACACAGATTATTGTGATCATAATTTCACTGACATAGCCTTTATTGCTAATGGTGGTGTTGGAGATGGAAAACCCAGCTTGATTCTCAGATCCCTGCTGGAAAGTAATAATATAAAGAGGAACAAAATCTGTGTGTGTATTTGCTACCAAATGTTTGAAAAACACAAAAGTGGAACCCTGCCAATGCTATTGCTGGCAATTTTTCAGAGTGGAACCTCGTTCTGAGGTGGGATTAGAAGTGGAAGTGCATTTTGTGTCTCTGACATGAGTATCATGTTGTGGTGTACAAAACAAGGGCTTACAGTCATTTGACATTTATTGGTTTCTGTTGTAATTATTGTGTGCCACTTTTACACCTTCAGAATATTTTTGAACACCTCTGATACAATAATTCAACAGTAACTTCAGGTATCATAAAAAAGGGTGTCTATTTTGTTAACATAAAGGACTGACAAAAGAAGCACTTCAGTGGAAGTGGTCTGATAAAAATGGAGCCGTGTTTCTTTTTGCTTTGTTGAGAACATGGATGAAGGCAGGCTGGCTTTTACATAGTCTTTTGTTCATTCTTGGGCAATGGCAGAACTTGCAGCTGAATTCTGGTGTCAGAAAATTCTCTGTTGGTAGTTGAGAATGATATAATATCATGTATACACCTAGTAAGAACAACAAAAAAATTCCTACCACATAGCTTGGATTTTGAATATCATAATGAGCTTTCCGTATTAAGAAATCAGACTGCACTACTGAAGATAGTACTGAACACAGAAGAAACAACTAAAATTTTTTAAACAGAAAAAGAACCACTTGATAAAACCAGTAGCAAAAAAAAAAAAGGGTATGCAAATGTAATTTTAAATTACTTATTTCACTCTCTCTCTTTTTTCATGTTAATATATCCTTGGCTTCTAGTTCACAATGATATGCTAATGATGAATGTAAGAGAACCTAACTTTTATTTTGCTAATTAAACTGTATGTCACATAGACTTTGGGGGGGAATTTCCCATGCTTTCTAGTGTGTGTGGAAGAAAAGAGCAGTGGTGCTCACTTAAAACTGAATTTTTTTCCTGGTTTTGCAAAAAGGCATCATTGTATTTTGATTAATCCATGCTTGGTCCACCTTGGATGTTTCCATGGAAACAGAATTTTTTTCCTTGATGGAAACTGTTAGGCTCAGGAAAGCTCCTCATTGCACAAAACCACTGGAGCTCCTAAAGAACTCCTTGTTGGAAATTTAATGTGCCTAAACAAAACTCCCAAATTCCTCCTTAGTATTATTGTTGTCAGTGCTAATAGAGAACTGTTTTCTTAATGATACACAGTAGTGCCTTTTCACTCCACAAGAAAATAGAATAACACTAGTATTCTTTCCATTGCAAGAGAGCACTTCTCCTGGTCCAAAACCAATTAGCCTGCAAACCCTCTGAAATTAGATTTTAAGAGTTCTGAGATGTGTATATTATATAGTTCTGGATCCAAATACTTTGGCTTAATGGCTGCTAAAATGTAATTGATTTTATTTTGCAGATGGACAAAAATTTGAACAGATTATTCTTCGGTGCCTCAGTTTGGGTTATGGAGTTTTGTTGTGTTTTTTGGTTGGTTTGGTTTTTGTTTGATTTGGTTTTTTCTTTCCAAAGAAAATATACTCTTTTAATGGATGGTACTGTAGTATTTGGAATACCTTTTGAAAATCAACCAACAAAGGGAGCATTTGTGTGTTATTATTAATGTGACTAAGTGGCTGGAAACATGACCATCATTTCTCTCATTACTTTTGGACAACATATTTGTTGTTTATAATTATAGGATTTCTTGACCTTTAAAATGTCTTGATTCAAAGTGTTTAAGTTTTTTAAAAGTCCAATCTTTTGCTGACAATGCAAGTAGCTATTTTAAATTGATTGTGAGGTTTATTGCTTGGAAATCTGGAAATTTAAGACCACAGACTATTTATTATTTTGGTTTACAAGTAATTACTGGTTAAAAATACATTGAGGAAAACTATTCAAACTCCTCTAATTTATATGTGCCTTTTATTACAGTGACATTTAGGAGTGTTACCCAGACTTCAAGATCCCTTCATACAAGAGCCTATAAAAATACAGATTGTAAATGTTTTTTTTGTTTTGTTACAGTAATGCCCTGATGCTAGTGGTTATCTAAGTCAGGGCAGAGAAAAAAAAATCTATTGATTCGTTCACCTTTTTTTTTTTTGTTTCATCTTTGTTCATCATGGCATGGAACCCAACAAATGGAAGAAGGAAAATCAGTTTGAGAACAACCACATCTTTTAAATTTCTTCCAGAGACATACTGAAAACAGCAATTATATGTCAACTACAGGGGAAAAAACGCAGAAGTGTCAGTATTTCTTGGTGCCCATTTTATGTGTTCACTATTAGAATGTGAATAATATAATGATGATGACAGTGATGTGTTCACCATGAGAATGTCAGTGATTATGATAATAATGTTTTTCACCCTGCGCTCTACCCTAATCTTTGCTCTTAAACTTTTGGGGTACTGTTAATTTTAGCTACTATAGCTGCACTCTGTAACATTTCTCTATCGTTAGCACAAAGTGTGAAGTGACTGCTGCTCTTTGCAGCGTCTCAACAGAGCTGGTACCCAACTGAATGACATGGGAGGCTGTGCAACACCTTAGAACTCCTAAATAAGTAGGAGACACCAGCACCTGGCTGCAGCAACTTGAGTGAGGCTTGGTGCAGGTTCAGGGCTGAGCAACCCTCTTGGCTGGGAAATGCAACAATGCACAAAATGGTCATGCAGTCAGGGTCTGGTGGTGACATGCCACAAGCTTGACTTTGGAGAACTGTGCTGCCCAAAGCCCAGGGTTTCTCTGAAGATAATATTTCTCCATTATAGGTAGAGCTGCTTTGATGAGTGTTCATTTTGAACCTCAAGAGAATCATGTGTTAAATTCTGGGAGTTACTAAGATCTTCTAGTTAGTAAGACTTTTTTTCTCTTGATGTTGTTTTCCCTCATGATTAAATTGGGATTTAACTCTTTGGTTTGCCATTTGTCTAACCCCACAAAATGAGTGACCCCAGGAACCTGCAGTATCTTAGCTCCATGGAGATAGGAAGACACAGAATAATATTAAAGGCATTAGCAGTACCATAAAATTAAGTGTGGAGCAGTACAGTCTGCAGCACTGCCATGTGCAGAAGAGGGAGAACCCTATTTATACACCAGCAGGCTATTCTGGGAGTGCTAACACTGTGAGTGAGCAGCTGTGAGAAAAACAGAGAATAACTGATAGTACACTCTGAAATGAAAATCATAGCAAAGCGCCATATGTGTTGACTGAGTAGTCCCGCCAGCGCCCTTGTTTCAGTCCTGTGAAGTGATAGCTTCCAACTTGCTTGCTGAATTTTCACAAAACTGCTATTCCACACATTAGTTTCCAGAAGTGCAGCTGTTCTGACTTGTACACAGCACATGGGATAACATTGGTCAGCAAAATTTAGTCTTGAATGCTGTTGGAAGACCTGGTAAGAACTGAAATATTTGCTTTCCTCATTGCAGACCTCCTTAACACATGTACATATCATCCCCTGGGAATGCAGCTTCCTGACCATGAGGTTCTTTGTGAGCATCATGCAGATGGATTCCTGCTTGCAGGACTCATGCATTGCAATGTTTACATTCACCTCTTAAAGCTTTAAAACAAATATAAAAACAATTTTGAATTCTCTTGACAAGGCTGCTTTTTCATACAGTTTGGTTATTTATTTGCCTACCATGGCATTGGTTACTATCAAACGTTTCCTTTCATGTTTGTTCTTGGACACCTGAAAGATTTGAGAAGCTCCTGTGAGCCTCTGTTTGTCTCTGCAATGGAGTAACTCCTGCCAAGCACACTTATGCAGCCAAGGGCAAGCCAGGACTTGTGGTAGTGGGGACCTGGCGTGTGCTTCCTAAAATTTGTGAAAAGCCAGAGTATTAAAGCAGTCAGGGCTCTGTTATGGCCTCACCTCTGAAATAATTCTGCACTTAACATGGTAAAGCCTTGAAAATCCAGTGGTTCTTCAACACTCTGGCTCCATCACAGGTGTTAAACCCTTCAGAAGTGTTAAGCCCTTCTCACCATGGCAGCTCCAGGCACCACCTTGGAGTCACTTACTGCAGTCCTGGATGCAACTGCAGCAGCGTATCCATCCTGTTATGGCCGCCTAGACCCAGAGATCTGGGCCACAGCTGTGGCCCTGCTTCTGTGCCTTCTTTCTTCCTCCCCTCTGCAACATCCTGGTGGAAATCCCTCCTCAGACCAGGCATTGCTTCGAGGAAGACTAAGTTCTCTATCCTTGCTGCACGTGCATTGCTCTTCTGGCTCCCCTGGTGGTGTCTCAAGAATGCCACCATGCTTTCTGATATTTCTCATGGGCACAACATGCTGTCCCCTGCCCAAAAAGCCTGGAGCACATGGACATACTCACTACCTGCTTGCTCAAGATCCTGGAGTGACCTAGGCCAAAGTTATGCATTTGTCTTCTGGGAAACACCAAGTAGATGCCAGAGGAACTCATTCTGCCAGTTTATTCTTCTGGATTATTTGGAAGAAAGAAGCAAACAATATTGTGGTTTGGTTGCAGAATAAGGTGTGGGTCAGAAGAAACTTAACGCTATCTACAAAACCGAGGCGTCTAGAGATCTCCAACTCTGTGTGTCTCACTGGAAATCCTGAGAATGCAAGTACATAGTAAAATATCTAACAAATCTGAGAATCTAACAGTGCTGTGAGTAACCCAAGAAAATTTCCAGTTCTGTAATGACTGTAGTCATCCAAATCCTACCGATTGTTGAGGTTGTGTGCTTTCCCGTGGCTGTTTAAAGGTCATGCTGAAAGATTAAACACAAGAGATTTCTTGCTGGTGTTGATGAGCAGGAGTAATTTGCTGTCATGGTGCAGCAGCAGCTGTGCATGGGAAAATTGTCAGTGGGAAGGTGCTCTGGATTGAGTTAAGCACAGGGTTTGGGGCCACAGTTTTGGAGGACTTTGCAGCCACTGCTTTCAGCTTAATTGGATTCTTATTTGGGATAGTCCTCTTCCAGATGGTAAACTCAGAGATCGTGGAAATCCAAGGTGAAAACTAGGGCGCTGAAACCAGCTCCTGACCAAAATTCCTCTCATGACTCAGATTTCTCTCACCTCACCACCAGCAAAAGCACTGATGCAAGAACAGCAGTATCCATGAAAAATCACAGTTCAGAGAGCAGAATTATGGCCACACACACATAGTTGTGTGGTTAATTGTGAACAAGTGGAGCGTGTTTTGGAAATGTTGCATAATGCAATTACTCACTTCTGTGCTGCAAACTCCTTGGGGAAATTACTGTTGTATGAATGTACGTGTGGGCCATGTGGCCATTTGTATTAATGGTCTGTTCAGGAAAAAAAGTAAGTCAGTCAATAATTTGACCTGAGTTCACACCTTTCTTATGGCTGATTGAATTAGTCAGAACTGTATTTGCTGAACTTTAAACCATAGTTATTTTAGGGCTCATGAGATTTGAAGGTTCTGAGTCAAGGAAACAAACTCCATAATATTTCTTATTGACACCAATGAAATATTCTTTCCTGGCACGTTCAAATGCAGTTAATACTTTTGTGTGCCTCCAACACATGAAATCTAAAGAACCATTAATTTTTCTAAATATTCACGCTTTGAAAACTGGTTGCTTTAAAGTGTTGTGTGCCGAGTACAAAAATGGCTTCAAATCAGAGCACCTGAGGCCAGGAATGACCTTTGGAATCATCATTCTTGAAAACCTTTTGCTACGCCAGGGCAAGGGAAATAGCTGAGAGAACTGATGGTAATGGTGCTTGAAAATACAGTATGTATGAAGAAAAGAGAAATTACAACAAAAAAAAAAAAAGGAAAGGAAATTCTAAGCAGAAAGTACCAAGTGGTCTGTAATTTGTTTTAATTCAAGCTTTCTTAGGAGTTGTCCTATTCCATTTTGAGATTTTTTGACCTTGTTTTGGCAAGTGAGTTTAAGTATAGACCCCTGAGAAGGTTACAGAACTTCATAGGTCCAGACCCTTGATGCATGTACCTCAGCCATCTTGGAATCAGTTACTTCTACAGAGTTTCTTGTGCACTATAAATCATGGCTGCATGCTCAAGGTCTTTCATAGCCTCAAGAACAACCTGTGGCAATGCCTAATGAACATTAATTGGCCTAACAACCCCATTGGCCAGTCTCACCTGGACCCTCTAATCACATCATGGCCTTGGGAGGTCATTTCAGTTCAGCCTGGAGATGCTGGTCCTCTCCTGACTTCTTGATGGGGCTATGGTCTCCTCTTCCCCCAGCTAGGTAGCTCTTGGCTCATTCTTTGCCATTCTGTAGACCATGAATGGACACCATTACCAGTCCTTCATGTTCAGCATTGTAGGTCTCTAGGTCTTGGTGAGGACCTGAATGTGGGATGTGACCTCCTGCTTAATCCCTGCTGTGAGGAAGCTGACAGTAAGAGGCTGATTCCCAAACCACTTTCCTCCAGGATGATGACGTGGCTGTTGTTGCCTGCTATTACTTAACATGTAGGGCAGTAACTATTTTTATATCCTGGTAACTATTTTTATATCCTGCACCTGAAAAAAATTTTAAGGCAATATTTTCTATTCTAGCTTCCAACGTTATGCTCATTCTCATTTGTCAGAATTTATGTGTTTTACTATATTTGGTTGTTATTTGCTGCTTCCTTTGTTGACCTGAAGATTTTCATCCAGTTGTGATGGATTTTTAAATGGGTTAGCTCTGTGCCATCTGAGAGATCTCAAATTGAGGGCTCTAATTTATTTTAAGTAAAGCTTCTTTGATCTTTTGCAACCCTAAAATTGCACACTTTGAAACCAAATTCTATGTTTAACTTCTGTTTCAAAAATATTCTGTAATTTAACTTAAATTCCAGGTTTTATTTTGCTTCCCATTAAGCTGGAAAATGTTATTCTGTGCCTATAATGGAAGTCTTTGGTCTTAAGACAGTCACAGGCCACATGAGAGTAAATAGTCTTTCATGTCAAACATTCCTGTTTGCACTTAACAAACAAACAAAAAAACCCCAATCACCTTTTTTATAGAAGGCAGCAGGAATATAAAGGAGAGATTTCCAGAGGCTCTTGGCAGGACCAAGCAAACCTATGTAGCCTGCATAACTTCCTTAACTGAAGGTACAATGCTTAGAAAGATGGTTTTGCAGGCTTGAGATACATTCACAAAATATTCTGCAACCTGGGCTTGTTCAGCACTCCAGAAGGGACCCTGGAGTAAGACTGTTGTAGTCTATCAGACATAGTACTTGGTGAAGATGTGAAGTTCTGTTTCAGGTCTTATCTGGTGAATGCAAATGCTCTTTTTTTTGTTAGTTTGTTTTGGTGGATATGTGAGAATAAAAAAAACTCAACCTTTCTCTGGGGGAAAATCAATCACCTTTACAGAGATCTGATGAAAGACACCTTCCTGACAAAATGTTTAAGTTTGCTTTGTGGTTTACCCCAAGTCCTGTGAGGCTTTTGTGTCTGAGCCACATAGAACAGTGTTTCACAGCCATCCAATGAACCGGTGCTGAACTTTTTTATGTATGTCAGTTTTAGTCTGCAATGTACTTGGTGACCCTCAAGGAGATGTGTGTGGTAGGTCCTGTTGGTGGTGTGAGGGAAAGGGATGTGCTGAGGACTGATGGGGTACTCTGTGTGTAGGAGAGGAAAGTACACACAGTGTAGGATGAGCTCACTGCAGAAAATTTAGCTGCTAACAGTGACACAAATGTGATTGCAAGTGAACTGTGATGTTTCAAGGACACATGATTTCCCCCCTTCCTTTGTGGTTCATCATAGGTTTGGCAAGGGGCAGACCTCCTAGCTGAAGGCTATTTTTCAATCCAACTTTTGGTATCTAGTCCAAGGTCTAGGACCCCTAGGGCAATTTACATTAAAGGTCACCAAGTTTTCATTCCATAGGAATTTATGGCCCTGCTCTCTGGAACTGATGAAGTAGGTACAAAACATGGCAAAATCTCTCCAGACCTCTGATTCTTATATCCAATATCTACCAGCCTTGCTCATATGTGACAAGTGGTTTATTTTCTTGAACCAAAGGAGCCCTTTGTAAATGGAACAGTTTCTGTAAGAGCTAAAAATAATTTTGCCTTTTTGGTTGTGAATTTTTTTTTCGAGTAAAGAAAATTGAATTTCTCATATTGTCTATATACTCTTTCTAACATGGATAGAACATTGCTGAGGTATTAAAACATGTGACCGGAGTGCAGTTGTGGCCTGGCTGGCAGCAGCACCAGTGCAAGCAGCCCTGTTGCTTCATCTGTGTTCTCTCTCTTATCTGTTTGGGAATCCTGGCCAGTGTAGGGTATGAGATGGAAGTAAAACAATGGTGCTGCTGAGGAACAGTGTGCACAAGGGGGAATGAGTGTGCTGGGAACTGCTGAATCTCATATTGCCACTGAAAAGGAAGTTTATGGTTAAGTTACAGCCTTAACTCGTGTGTGCAAAGACAGTTTAGCTTTGGTGGTGCAGTGGTCAGAACCATTAATCCTGCAGCATGGAAACAGGTCTAATGCTCTTGCCTCTGTTAACACAAAGAGGTGCAGAAATGCTCCCACCACTAAAGTCCAGGTGAATTATTATTCTGGCTGATGAAGAGGTTTATACTTCAATTCCAGTGGTAAGCCACTGTGGAAATAAGTTTAGTTTTATCCTAAACCTATTTGTTTCTACAACACTTGGACTGAATCACTTTTGATGACACTTAAGAATATTTGTGTTCTGTAAAAGGGCACAAGTAATAGACTTTTGTAAAGGTATAATACACTGGTTTGTGCCTTTCAGTGACTCACATGCTTTATGACTGTCTTCTACATAAAACATTAATAAAATAAATCTAGTGTAATTCACTAACTACATCTTACCAGTAGTGTGAAACCACAGCCATCCAAAATGCAAAATATTTATGTCCTTCAAAAGTCCCACTTCTTCCTGGGATTTAGATCTCCATTCTTTCTAACTACAATTATTTTTCATCACTCTGAGTTATTGCTTGTTAATGATGTGTTTCTTATTTTCCAGTCACTGTATATCTCAGACTACTTAATCACTGTAACTGTCACCACAATGTCTGGTCAAGTAAATGCCATCTTGACCTTTTTTCCCTGAGGACATGCATTTTCAATTAAACTGTGCTTTTAAAACATTGGACTATATTAAAGTGGCTTACCATTTTCCCTAGCATAAAATAGCTTCTAGCAGTCCTTAGATAACCAGTTTAGCATCTCTTATTCCTTCAGCAGTGTTCTCAACACCAGTTTGTTCTTGATAATGTCACTGGACATGAGGATAAAGGTAGGAAATTTTGGCATTTCCCAGTGTAGTGAGTGAGTATCCCAAAACAAAGATTCTGACTGCAACTTGAAAACAGTTCTCCTGCTCATTTTATCCTCTCCCTGCACCTCCCAAATTCAGATCTGCTCTGGCACAGCAGGGATGACCCTCTCAAAAATGTCACAGTTATCTGCCTTTCCACTCAAGCTTTTCTACAGGCAAAAATAGCACTGCTTAAAACTCCTGCTATCCAGCAATGTATGTACGTGACCAACATTTTCTATTCTTGCACACAACTATTAAGGGCACATCAACAGGAATTTTTTTTCATATTACACAGAGGGGAAGATGCCTGGTGGCACTTCTGGGTTCCTTATTAAGCACTTGTGCTGAGTGCCATGGGGTCCCTCTGACTCTAAAGTAAAAGGAAAGGAAAACCTGTTGGTGCAGATGAATGGTCATAGTCTGGTTGAGAGTGGCAGTCACAGTCCTGTTGAGGTTCTGGTCCTCCTCTGGATCTGACGAGTGGTACCATAAGTCCCCAAACCCCAAGATTACAGATGCTCATGTTCAGGTGGGAATGCCCAGGGCGGGGAGTTTCACAGTGGGTGATTTACTCTGTGAGTCATGGGATATTCCTGGAATCCTTGATGGCCTGTTATCAGACATGACCCCTCAGGCTGGGTGTAAAGGTGCTAATGCCTCCCTGGAGGAGAGTTATCACAGCTGTGTCCTTGATGGGAAGATGCTTCCTATCTCACAGAGTTCTGTAACACCCAGCTTGTAGCCTGAGGTGTCAGGTGTGCTTTGGGCAGCTGCTGCAAATGGTCCATTATTAACAGTTCATGAGAAATGAGACAGAGAGTGTAGAATACACACTATTGGTTATACCCACACAGTGATAAACTAGTCCTGGCCCCTGTAACTAGGACAATGGAAAAAGACTAAACTATTACCAGCCACATTTTATCTATAGGTCTGCTCAGTCAGTATACAAGCAAAAACAGAAAGGTGAAGCAGGCATGTGTTCCTTATAAAAGGGTATCAGGACCTACAAGTTCCTACAAGAACTGGCCAGCATGTGATAACCTGTAATTCAGAAATCAAATAGTATGTGCACTTAATGCACCAAAACACTGGGTAATTTACTTCCTGGTACTTCTTTTTTCTGCCCTATATATAGGAATCATCTTTGCAAGAGTGGTCTTGCAGGACTTGTTTTCATTCTCCTAGTTACCGGTGGATGTTGTGGCAGGTATGAAGGGATGAAGCTGTTCAACCCTGTTAGGAAAGGCCAGAAACTTCTGTACTTTGACAGAGAGGCAAGAGTATCTTTAGTTGTCATTTTCAGGCAGCAAGTTCTTATTCCTGTGCAGTTTTCCACATCACGTGCTGGTGGATGAGTTATTGTGAGCATTTATCTCTAAATATGAATATGAGAGGTCTCTCTACTCTCTCTCTACTCTCTTCACACATCTGTGTTGCTTTTATATTTTACTTTTTCATTACAGTATTTTTGAGGAAAGAACATTCCTACATTTCTGTCCTGTGTCCTCAGCACTTGCCACCTCTAGTGTTCTGTCCTATACAGCTCCTCTTCTGTCTCTGAAAAGTTGTCTGCACTACAGGTCCTCACTCCTTCCCTGTCATGGTCACTTTTTATTCTTAACTTTTTATTCTAAACTTAGTTGCAGCTGACTTGGCTTAGATACCTTTCGTGGGAAGTTAAACTAAAAAAAAAAAGCAAAAAACCCCAAAAAAACCCAAACCCCAACAACAAACCAACCAAACAAAAAACCCCAACAAAATTGTCACTCACTGTCTGAGAAAAGCTCAATAATTATGTCAGTTTTCCTCTGCCTCGAGTTTAAATAATTCAGCCTCTATTTACCATCCTCACCCAATAAATTACTTCAGGGACTTGTTCATTGTCCTGGGTGTCTCCTATCTAGAAGGCCCACAGAGGGTTGTGAGCCTGTCAGTCGCCCAAGTTGGTTGGAGCATCTTTCATAAATGGCATCCTCAGAGAGGTCCAGGAAGCAGTCTGCTTCCTGGGAGTCATTCAGGTGTTCTCCCAGCTCTTCTCCAAAATATTACAGTGTACCCTACTTTGGACTAGACTTTGGGGTCATAGTGTTGTCGAAAACTGGGAAATAAACTGTTGGAGTAGTTTGTTAGGTTAGAAAGCTGACATTACTTTACTGCAGTGCTGGATTCATGGGGGATCACTCCACCTAGTGCACAACCAGCAGCCTGATAGACCAGGCTACAGTCATGAAACTGATACACTGGCTACTCATTACATTCCCTGAATACATGCATACGTGCTAAATATTTCCATGGACTTATTTGGATATGGGTAGGGGCCTTTTTAGTATCTCTGGTGGTCATTTGGGGAACTTTGCATTCCAAATATTTTCCTTTTATGGTACCAGATCTTGCAGTGAACCTTTTCTCCTTGAGAATATCTCATGTATGTGGTCAGGTCACAACGTACTTCTCTTACCTTCTTTGGTCTGACACACAATCTTTGTTCTCAAAGCTAAGACATCTGTTAGTACATCATAATCACCAGTACAGTAAACAGGGAAGCACTAACTTGTGCAAGACCATTAGTCACAGACATAGGGAGTTAAAACTACAGTAGTATGTGACATTTGTATTAAGCACTATATGGTACAAAACTAAGCATGAACAGTCAAAAGCTATTGTGATAAAGAATTTTTCAACATCTTCTCTATTGCTGCATAGACTCCTTTTTAAAAGAAATATAACTTATTTGGTAAGAAATGGTGCATTGGCTTTTCTGCAGCACTGGGTGCAACAGTGGCCATGGGTTGTGCTTGCAAAGCTCCAGCAGAAGCAACACTCCCCTGCTTTCCTGCTATGCCACTCTGTGTCCCCTCTTCCTTCATCTCTCCAGGAGGTGATTGAGTCCACACACTGAAGAGCTGTCCTGCTTCCTTACTACCAGTTGTACTGGGGTAACAGACCTAATTGCTATTGATACCTATCTGATACTACTCCCTGAAATAGTTACTGCTCCTTTCAAATGGCTCTTTAAAAAAAATGAATAAACCAACAAAAAAATCCCGCACAACCTTTCAGCAAATATATATATAGAAGACAATGGAAGGTTTCAAGCCAGGGTTGGTATGTCTACCAGATCTTCTTCCACACAGGTAATGTGTTCTAGTCAGTGAACCAAGTACCAGAAACTTTAAAAGATGATGCAACCTGAAATGGCAAATTCTGATCAAACTTTACAGAGGCACTTACACCTCTGGCTCAGTTTCAGTATGAGAATCCTCACTGAAGACTGCCTTAGTCTCCAGGATAACATTTCTCAATAGATTGAAGTGGGATTTTAATTTTTATATTGTGGTTTTGGGGTTTGCTTTTGTTCTTTGTTTTGTTTTATTGGTTTTGCTTTTTTTTTTTTTTGAGTGTGCTTGTTGGTTATTTTTTGTTTTGTTGTTTGAGTTATTTGTAGTTTAATTTGTTGGTTCATGTTGAGGGTTTGGTTTGGGTTTTGTTTTTATTAGTTTTGTGGACTTTTTTCATTACACCTTAAATATTGCTCTTTATTGATTATAAGGAGATCAGTTGTTTTTGTTGTTTTTTTTTTTAATAAGAATAAAACTGACAACAACATTATGTTCATTGTCAAAATTGCGCAGGGGCAGCTCTTACCATAGGGATGTTGTGGTCCATGCTCACCAGAGCTGTAGAAGTCTGGGTAAAATCTGCCTGAATCTATTGTTCTTACGGTATATGTGAATGTCCTGTTCGATCATATGATCAGCAAGGCTGGTGTTACATCAGAAATGAAAGTACTTTGTGACTATACAATAGCAAACTGTGTTTATGTATGAGAGGGGGGATGACCAGTTACCAAAACACGAGAGCCATTACTAGAATTTTGTTACAACCAGTAACAATTCCTTTCTTTCTTTTGTAGCAAATTGTGCTATAAGGCACATGCTGGGCATTAAGATATGCATTTGAAACAGTATCGCAGTTCTCAATTTTCCTCTCTGCCTCAATCTTCATTACCCACCATCAATTTTTTTTTAATAATCGATCTGTAGGAGAGATTTCTACTTTTCTACTGTTCTGTAGATAGAAGTCAGTTATTATAGTTGATCTGGCAGGAATGGACATGTTTATATATCGCAGTTGTCAGGACTGCTGTGGCCAAGTCATCTGCCAGTTGTCCAAGTTCCCTTTGACATTGCTTTCCCTCAGTGCATTCCAAGGGCATTGTATTCACATTTCACATTCAGCTCTAAATTCTTGCTTGGTATTTTGCAGAAACTCAGGCTGGATTAAAAAGTTTCTATGGCAGCTAATAACTGAGTTCTTTGGAAGAGCTGATAATGGCATTCATTGCCCTCAATTTTACAGGAATCCAAGATGGAATCTGAATTCCTGAGATTTCTTAAAGATCTGATATAAACTCCTTGTTTGTCCACTTGGGAAAGGTTTGCTGATAATTTCATTCCCTTTGTTGAAGCTCCACAGCTTCCAGCTGTTCTTTCCCTGTGGAAGTTTTAGTAGCATTGCAGAACAGAACCTTGAACAAGCCAAATGCTGTTCTGCACAAATCGGTCCCAAAGGAAACCAACTTTGTCATCATGAGTAAATCTCTGGGTTTACCTTCCAACTTTCTGGATATACTACAAGATGTCAGCCCTGCTTACACGTGACTGGCCCCCTTTTTCCCTCTTATCCCTCTAGTATGCTAAGCATGTTTTTCTATAGTGCGTCTTGCATCCTCCCTCATCCCACCTACAGTTCCTCTGTTCTGTCGTAAGTCCTATGGAATTCTGGAATGCTTTTCTCTGTCCTATGAGTCTCATGCTCCTGTAGGTGGTATCCTGCCCCTGCCTGGTGCAGGGTGTCCTCCTGGCCCCTGCGGCTGAAGGTCCCTTGAAACAGCCCTGCTAGGGTCTGGGGCTTCTGTCTCTGTTATCAGGTTACTGAAGTTTCCTCTGTACTCCTTTTGTGTTCATGAAAATGAGCCTGTTATCACTTAGCCTATCACCTAGCACATCTCAAAGACTTCGTTAATGGTCGTGGCTGGTTGTGATGCATCTTTGAAAGCATCGAGTTGTGCAGTAACTTCATAGCAATTAGTATGTTCCTGATGACAGCAGTATCTGAATTCACCACAACTGTGTTTTGTTTTTTTTTTTTTTCCTGTGCCATTTTCAGGTTTGAGAAGCTCGGTTTCCTTGACTGGTGCTTGGTTAGCTCAAAGCACAAAGGTTTGCATGTAGTACTACAAACTCTGTGTCACAATGTAGCCTTAGTGTTGGTTTGCTGTCATAAGTGGTTTGCTGTAGCTAACAAAAACTTGCTGAAAGGTAGCGTATACATGTGGGTGGATAAATGCTGTGGTTTTCTGTTAAAATTTTGAATAGTGAATCTTCCCTTTCTGGTTGAGGTACTGCACCTTACACTTACTCATATAATTAGCAAACATAACAGAAAAGTTCAGTAATAATTAGATAAGTAAAAAACCAATTGTTTGATAAGGGTTGCAATTAAAGCCAAACTGGATACTTCACTTGATTTCACAGTCTGCTTCATGGAGAAGCATGAAGGAAAAGTTTCCCATCATCTGAGAATAGGTCAGCCATCTGATGTAGCCACAGTCCCTTTACTGGCAAAACTGGAGGTTCTGTTCTCCATCTTCAGCCCTGCAGGACTTTATGCTACCCCTCTACAAGTGGCATCTTTTACCTACCCAGTATTTCATGAGTCCCTTAAATTTTGTTTTATGGTGCTTGTTTTTCTCCCAACAAAAGATATATTCTGCCTCATAATATAACATCATTATCACACTTGGAGCCTGGTGACTTTGAAATTTCTCTCTTGTCCTTTGTAAGGGTCATTGCTGTCTTGTTCTTTCAAAACAGTGGCGTCAGAAGTTATGGGGGTTTTGCATATGCTGCAGAGTTTCTGATGGTATTGATTTGTGATGTGATGTCCTATTCTGATTTTGTCAACAACTAACTAAGATTACAGACCTGAGCTTGTAGATGGAGAATATTCATTCAATTTATATCCTTAGGTGACACTAGACTGGCACAAGGATTTTCTGAAGAGATGAGATTCATGGCCCTTCCATTATTGTTAGGAAAGACATTGACTTGCTTGTTCTGCTCTCCAAAGCTTCACAGGTAATTTTTATACTTCAAGTCTTCAATGAGTTTGTACATTATTCTGAAACAATTAGCTTTACTGATCAGATATCAGAAGTGCCAGCAGGTATGCAAGCCAAATGGATATTGTCACATTTTTTTTATTTCAGTAACTATTTTTTTTTTTGAGAAAAGCAGCTCTACCTAACTATGTCAATAAATCTCTCTCCTGTAATATTGTTTTTCACTTTAGATGATACTACCATGGACTAAATGTAAACATTTTACCATGGACTAAATGTCCTAGGTGCTGTGTGAAGGAGAAAATTTTTTTCTGATGTTTTTGCTTTATACCTTTCAAAACTTTTAGCAGTAGGCATGAGAAGCATGATTTGAGGCTTTCTCCTTCTTGGGAAATAATGTTTAAAATTAGAATGCAGAACAGCTGGAGTGAGTAGTATCTCACGAAAGATTTCTACAGAATCAATGACTTCCCATAATTAATTTCTTCAATCTAGTAATTATTAGGTATGGTTTGCAGTCTTTCTTTAAATCCTCAGAAACACTCTTCTTTGTATTTATGAATAATTTCAGTTGTCTAGGCTCAGGTTTGAAAAACCTACACAAATGCTTTTTTAACCAGCTAGATAAGAGTTCAGTTGGCCTTCTAAGTGAGCTTAGTACACCTGAAAAATCTCTCTTTTCATTTAAGCTGTTTCCTACACTGCTCAGTTTCTGATAATCCAGGGCCAACGGTACCGAATATACAGGAAATAAGCCATAAGAAATCCTGCAAGGCCACTGGAATGTAATAAAGTAAAGGTGTTTTGATAGTGTAGGATGGGTTGCCACATTACATGCTACAGACACCTTTAAGTTTGAAAGATAAATATCTGGAAATCTGTAGCAATCCTGCAGTGGAAATACAGACTTGCCTTGGGTAATAATGCAAACCCACTTGTTTATTGATTACCATGATCCTGGACTTTATAACTCTTAGTTACCAAAAACCAGTAACTCGTACTAATGAAGGTTTAATTGACTTTTTTTAAAATCAGAAAATAATGAGTATAACAGCAGATCTTCATGCAGGAAATTGCAAAATGGGTAACAGCCCTCCTTCCCATGCTGATTGATTGACATTCATCCTATAATTCTGGTAGGCAGATGTCTTTGGTAGAGACCAGAAACAACTCTGATATCGCGAAGGCGGAGCTGCTGGTGGAGGTAGTGGTTGGCCTGTTTTACCCTTTCTTTGATACCTTGTTCTCGCCAGTTATATCTTGTGTCAAAGTCAGCTCTTTGAGAAGAGAGACAAAAACATTCTGTGTGGAACCAATCAGATAATTTATTTTCTCATATTATCTATATGCAAAGTGATGTCACAGCCACATGCATGAATGAGCCTTATAAAGGAGTGAGGTGTGTGACTGATCAGTTGCCAAGGCCACAGTTATGCATTTGATCTCCTTGGATAAATATTCCATTGTTTTGATGTTCATACATGGTGCTCTCAGTCAGTGAGAGTCTGTTTAGGTTGTGTCTTCTGGTCACGTTGACCCTGAGGTTTTACATTTGTAGTGCCAGGGTAGTGTTTGTTCTAAGCAAGTCATGCAGCACTTAGTGCCTTGCATTTCCTGTGTGACTCTTAAGAGTAATGAAGTTCTTGTTCTTTACCCCCTAACTGGCCATTTCTAAGGTTTGTTGCACTGCATTAATTGCTAACATCCATCTATACTGTAAAGTAACTGCACTGCTGCTCTTGTTTTCCACTGTGAATCATGCCCAAAACATCTGCCTTTGGAGGTGACCAGTAGAGGACCTCCTGTCATGGACAGACTTGGCTCAGACATTTCTTTGTAAATAAGCATTGTTGAGGGAATCTGCCAATGAAGAAAGAAAAGAAATAATTTATTTCCATGTCTGTAACCTGCTCTGTGAGCATGCGGAGGTGAGCCATTACTGCTGGCAACTTGACCCCCTCTCCAGAGGGTCAGCATTGTGCTTTGTAGTAGGTCATATGAGAAATTTCTGCCTTAGTCAAGACTTGCCGGGCACTTTCCACATCTGTGATCTCAAGCTGGTGAAAACATGATAGTAAAATTGGGGAGAGGTGAATTTCTTCAGTGGGTATCCCTCCATGTGCAGAGACATCAAATGAGTCAGTAGATTGCTAAAAATAGCCAATGGTGTTGTCTAAAGATCTGGAAAAGTAGGTCATGATGCTCACATGTGAAAACGATGGATGCTGCTGATAAGGGTCAAAGGAAAACTCCACAGATGGTAAGGTATGAGGAACAAGTGTGTAGCACAACCTATAGCATTTTATCCAATAATCCCTGTGCGTAGAGAAGATGAGTCACGCGTGGACTTAACCTTAAGTATGTACTGAAGTATTTTGTTAAAAGAAATTTGGCTTCTTTTCAGTGCTGTGGGTTTACCTCTCTACTCTTTTCCTGGAGCAGAAACAGGGAGAGGTAGAAACAACCTCTTGGTAGTTCTTAATTATTTAGCGTAGTTAGAGGAATGAGGGGCAATAAAGAGAAGTGAAATTTCTGTTGAAGTGTTCAGGTCAGTCTCTCTTACCCGCTTTGTGCCTTCTTTTACTTTGGTAGTATGTAGTCTAGAATTGTATTTTGTGGCATTGTGATGGCCTTTTTGGGGAAAAGGTATCAACAGAGATAAGGCAAACCCCCAAAAAACCACTTTAAAGAGATCTGCTTTGATTAAACTCCTTTCTTTCTAAAAGGTGATCAGCTGAGAACAAGAAAGTTTGGTGCTGTGATGTACATATTGTCATTTCCTATGTCTCCTGTTGGTTTTCCTCATTGCCTATGACAAAATAAGCTCAAATACAATAAAAGCAATTTTTGGATGTTTTACTTGCAACTCTTTTAACATGAGTTGGTGATTGGTTTATGAATCCATTATGAATCCATTTGAATAAATAGATGAGAAATTGCAGCTCATTGTAGGAATGTTTAACCCCCCCACAACTGTAGTTGTCCTTGGCAAAAGACAACTTAAGAAAAACAAAAAAAACCCCCAGCAATGAAAATTTGGAAAATATTTTTACATTAAGTAAAAATTCAGAGCTAGGGTGAAGATAGTTGGATGGCACCCAATATATAGAACATTTTGCATATAACATAATATGAATAAATCCACCAGAAAGCAACAACAGAAAGTAAATACACACAGTCAGATTTATCATATTCTTTTCCTAAAAGAAACATGTTCCAATGAATAATTGAAAACTGGTTCTTTGGGATTTGACTAAAGAAAGGAGACAACACTTCAGAAACATTCAGTAGTAATTTATTTAATAACCAAAACAATTCAAGTTAAGATTCAGGAAAATTGTTCACATGTAATGAAATATGCAAACTCTAAATAACTTAGGAACAAATGCCTCAGTCCTGCATGTGCTTAGTTTTATAATGTTTATAATGTCATTGAGGTCAAATAAAACCACTGAGGAGTACCTAAAATGAAAAGAAAAGCAGCATAAAAATAGAGTAAATGGACAGGAGAAGAAAGCATACAAGTTTGTCAAGTTAAGCAGGGCAAAAATCTACTTATAATTTATGTGAAAGAACTAATGAATAAAGCAGAAATATTGCCTAGAAAAAATACTAAAAAGCTTAACATAATAATGTGATATGTATCTGAACACTCTGGATTGCTGATGGACAAAGAAAAAATATTTAATATAAATTAACACAGTGCAGGAGAAATTAACACTAGGTAAAACTGCTTCTTCAAAAATCTGAGGATATATTTCATAGGAAGGAAAAAGCAGTGTATGAATCCTGTTTAGACACCACTTGTATATGACTATATGTTCATATTTAAAATGAAAATTCCTGTGTACTCATTATCATATTCTCTTTTGGGGAGCATATAAACACCTTTGAGCTTTTTCTGCTTATTTTTATAATTGTTCTAAGCCAACAATAATTGAGTGTCACATGATGTGAATATATTGTTTGATCATAGAACCAAGTTGGATGAATAAGCATTTTTACATACTTATGTGTGTTAATTTTATTCAAACAACTCTGAGTTACTTCAAGAGTTCTTTTTTTAGTTCCTCAGTATTCAGAGGTATATCTGTCAAAGATTTAAAATCTTTTAATCACTTTTTGAATAGAGACTACAACAGTGAAATCAAACATAGTGGATAGAGTTTAGGTTTGTGCACCTGGTATGTCAGTGTGATAAACAGAGGTGGTTAATTGTGGCTGAAGAATACACAATTTCATTTACTTTTATTTAGAGATGACATCTGTATTTGGGGACAAGTCAATAGGAAGTTTCATATAAGATGTATGCTCAAGGTCCATGTTATAAACTGTCAGTATAACTCAAGGTTTAAACTAGCATGTTTTGTGTCTCTTCTAGTATTTAGCTCACATTTTGGCCTACCAGCTTGGAGTCCTTAGCTGCTATTTTGAGAAAAGAGTAAATTGTATAAAAAGAGAAGAGAAAATAAGCTCTGCCTGATCACTCAACCTTAAAGAAATTTGTGACTGGTAAAGAACATCATGTCTTTCACTCCTGTGATTTGGGTTTTGTTGTGGGGTTTTTTTTTGTGTTTGTTTTTGTCACATTTTATGGATGCTAATCTAGAGAATTCAAAGAGACTGCACATTTCACAGGGTCTTAAGGTGTAATGATAAATCAGTGAAAGGAGAAGTGTATCAACCACAAAGTTTATACTTGTCAGAGGCTTTGAATATATTCTCTTTAAGAAGTGACAGGAATGCCATAGCTTAAAAGACTTCTGTAAGGCAAAGAGTCATTTCCTATGATAATCAAATTTTAGTCCCAGCACATAGAGAAGCTCTATAACACAGGATGAAAACAAAACTATTTTTTGTTTCCTTCAGATTAAACCCATAGCAGTAAATTCAGCGTGTGGAGGATATTGTTGTAAAATGAACAGCAATAACAATGAAAACAGTATATAGTAAGAAATTAATCACTGAGGAGTTTACCTCAAGCTTTGTGATGAAAAATAACTGCCTAAAATTTCCATTGTTTTATAGAACCCTAATGATTGAAAAGTGAATATAGAGGATTTAGTGAGGTTCAGGTTGGCAACAGATATTTTTTTGAAGTTTAAAATGTTCAGTGAAAAGCAGTATGTAAAGCTTTATTCATTGTGTTAAAAAGTGAACTTGGTTGGAGTTATCTACTTAGAGAAACCTTCCTATACCTTAAGCCATATTAGTGAGACAATGCTAAAGTTCTTACAGAAGTGGGAATGTGTTTCAACAATAAAAAAGTTATATTTTAGTACTGGAAATGTTTTTAAGTGTAATATATTACATTAATAAAAATCATCTAGTAATTTGGTGTAGAAAGAATTTGGGATACATTTTCCAGTGTTTGAGGCTACACTAGATTACATGTATTTGAAACAAAAATGATTTAATAGTATATATGAAAAGTTAATTCAAAAATTCATAACCAAGTTAACTTTGAGAGTTTTGAATGTGGAAAGCAAAGTCAGACAAGAAGTAACAGTGATTTCTGTGTGCTATAGAGCAGAGCTGAGATTAAAAGTTGGTGCTGGGACATCTTCATTTGTTTTGTTAAAAGTATATTTTTAATTAATGTGACCAGGATGTGGAAACCTGTAGCAAATATTAGTGGCCTGGAAAAGGGGAGGGCCAGCAGCTCATGGCCATGGTGACTAGGCTTAGCTGGGTGTCTGGGCAGGTGATGGGGCTGAAGCATCCCACGGGTGAGGTGAGAGATTCCTGGGCAAGCAAGGCTCTGGGCTGGGCAGGAGACTTTTCACAGCATAGGTACAATCTTAGGCAAGGGCCAAGGCATAGCGTTGAAAGCCCATACTAGAGCTTTCTTTCTCACAGCCTGTCACAATTTAGCTGTTTCCACCCAGTCTGATCCAAGATTACAGGTGCCTTGTATCAGGCTTTCCTAGAGGAAGAGGTAAGGGGACCTGTTGGTGGGACAAGAACCACCCTAGCCTAAATGGGGATGTCTGGGATGTCTAGGATAATGTATGGAATCATCCAGAAACAAACAAATGGGGAATGTGCAAGAAGTGTGCTGATAGCACCTAGACTAGCAGGTCATAAAGATCCCAACCCATCTACATGTGTTTCTCAGGGCATTCCAAGGAACAAAGGTCAGCCAAAAAAAATGCCAGTCTGCAGCCCTTAAGAAATGTAATGGGAAGGTAACAGGACTGGAGATAAGACACCCTATGAAGAGAAGAAGGAGCAGTATGGAAATCCTAATGACTGGCAAAGGTGAGAGAGGGTGAAGACAGGGAGAATCACAATTGCTGTTCCAGAAGGGTACATATATCCAAAAATAACTTGAGAAGAGCCCTGAAGAGGTGGTGAGGATGTGCTAACTGTATACCTTGTCCTCCTCCACAGCAAGTAATCACAGCCAGGTGTCTTGAAGACATGCAAGCCTGGTGCTCAAATGCTCTTAGGCCTGTGTAATCTTAGTCCTTATAGGTATGAGAGTCAGCTGGTGAAATCTGTTCAATTTTGAAATTGGCACCTTGCCCTCTGTGTCCTCCATACAGTCTAGAAATGAGATTTTTGCCACATTGATACTATTGTGTTGCAGCACTGATTGTGTTCCTTCAGCTGTGTGGATGAAAAAGGTGAAGATTGCAGAGCTTTCAGACAGGGTAGGTACTCTGTGTTTGAGAAATTGTCTTGGTTTGAGGGGAAAAACCAAAATGTTTACCCACAAGCAGGGGAGGGGGCCTTCTCCACAATAATCACGACGCTCTTTATCAAATTTAAGAAAAGGAATTTTAATACAAGAAGGATAACTGTCCCTAACTGCTAGAAATATATATATATATATCTATATCTATCTATCTATCTATATATCTATATCTATACATGTAGGTATAGGTATAACTATAAACAGACCAGAGCAAACCACTTCCCCAACATCACAGAGGAAAAACAAACAAAACAACAATCCCCCCAACAACAACCCCTCACAACAACAAGTTTCCTTCGGGAGAAGAGTTAAACTTATGGCAGTATCAGTGTCACAACCCGGCTGCGGAGTGAGTTTCCAGTCCCTCTCCAAGGAGACAGAGGAGTGGTGAGCTCTCAGATGAACTCTGTCTCTTCCCCCTGTGTTCCTTGTGCAAGAAGCAGAAACATGAGCAGCCAGAAGCAGTCCCGGGGCAGGCAGCAGCAGCAAGACGACTTCTCCTCCCCCCTCCCCCCCCCCCCAACTCCCAGCCGTGTGTAGTCCCCAAGAACAAGAGACAAACCTGCCCCCACCCAAGTGATCAACAGTTAACTACTTTTTTTGTTAACTACTGGCATGGGCAGTTAGTGGCAGGGGAGAGAATTTGCATAATAATTCCAAACTACGACAGAAATATTTTAACTCCACCCAGCAGCTAAGCCCCACAGGTCTGCTCACTCACTCCCTCACAGTGAAGTGGGAGAGAGAATCAGAAGGGTAAAAGTGAGACAACTCACAGGCTGAGATAAAGACAGTTTAATAGGTAAAGCAAAAGCCATGCAGGCAAGCAAAGCACAGCAAGGAATTCATTCCTTTCTTCCCATAGACATAGTTCAAGACATCCCCAGGAAAGCAGGGCTTCAGCACATGTAAAAGTGATTTGGGAAGACAAAGACTATTACTCTGAATGTTTCCCCTCTTCATTTTCTTCCCCCAACTTTATATATTGAGCACCATGTCATACGGTATGGAATATTTCTTTGGTCACTTGGAGTCCCAGCTGTGCTCCCTCCCAACTTTGTATGCACTTCCAGTCCACTTGTTGCCCGTTCTCAGAAACACAAACCGACAGAGTATCAGTTCATGCGGTGCTTTATTTGCTGGGCCCGGGAAACCTGGGGACTATCGTCCTAAGCCAGGATTCCACTGAGCCATTTTTAGGTACAGCTTTTATACTTTCTTCACAGCCATCTACGTGCCCAAATACATACAACCTCACCCATAAATCAGTTACATAGGTTGCACATATACAATTACTGATTATCTTCAAAAGCCATAATTTTATCATGCTTGTCTAACACAGGATACTGGTTACCTAAAATCCCCCACCACCACACCACCTGCATACCTCTTGTGTATGCTGATTCTAATCTTATCTCTAAGCAACAGTTTGTCCTCTACCTCATGTTCTATATACTTCACTAATTCTTTTGATTATTGTTTCTTCTGTTCTCAGCACATTCCTAACTGCTTCTATTACCCCACTACAGTTTTGAGTTACCCTACCCAGGCCTAGCCCTTCTACACAAACCTTAACATAACTACTGCTACAACTAGTATCTTAAACTTATTTGTAACACACTCACTGGTGGCGTAGTGTGAGAAGCAGACAAGTCCTTGGCTCTTTGTAAGCACTGCACAGTACTCAAAGAATCACTTAGGTTGGAAAACACCTCTAAGACTATCAAGTCCAACCCTTAACCTAACACTGCCAAGTCCACCAATAAACCATATCCCTAAATGCCACATCTACAAGTCTTTCAAATGCCTCCAGGGATGGTGGCTCCATCACTTTCCGGGGCAGCCTGTTCCAATCCTTGGCAACCCCTTCAGTGAAGAAATTTTATGTAACATCTGATCTAAATCTGTCCTGGTGCAACTTGAGACCATTTCCTTTATCATCTCACCTGTTACTTGGCAGAAGATACTGACCCCACCTCACTACAATCTCATTTCAGGTAGTTGTGGAGAGCAACAAATGACTGAAACATCCCCCTATGTATTATCAATGCTGTTTCCATCACAAATCCAAAACCGGACTCCATACAAGCTATTATGAAGAAAATTAACACTATCCCAGATAAAACCGGGACAGTATGAAAACATGGCCACAGCAGATTTAGTATAATCTGCAATTAGTTTTTACTCTAGCATGACTAAGCCATATAAGCAAAGAGAGGACAGCAGAGATTTCAGCCTGTGTTAGCCACCTGAGATACATTACCTGTCTTCAACAGTTGTGCAAGTGATGAATTCGTAATTGAGAAGTTCATCTTCAAAATGTCTTGGACAGTGATAAAGTATCAGGAGCTTGTTCTAAGGTATTATTTTTTTTTTAATTTCCAAGAAAATATATCAAAATCATAAATCCATCTGAGCTAAAAAATTACATGTAAAAAGAAAACAACCTGATAGGTTTAAGCAAACTGGAAGTTAACCAACCCTACCTGAGTCTTTATCCTGATTCAGAAATTACATGCTTTATCCCATTCAAGTAGTTCTGGGAAGCAAGTATCTTGTCCATGGGGATACAAAGGAATTTCTTTCACTGAACTCTTCATAGAATCTTGTATGAAACAGTCAAATAACAATCAAAGTTGCTTACAAAAGAAAATTTCTGAAGAAATTTGGAGACCTTTGAGCCTTATCTAAGCTCTGTAAATTTCAGGAACTGATCACACTGTCCTATTTAATTGGGAAGAATTTGAACAATCCCTGAGAGTTGCCATAGGACAGCCCCATGCTCTGATCAAAGAAATATTTATCCCACTAGTGAGTAGGATGTGCTGTTTCTCTGGAAGGCAAGGAAAATTGAGACAAAGACCTTTGTAACATAAATCTTCACCTCTTATGATGATGGGATTCAGATTCTATATGGGGTATGTTCAATAACCTAAGCAACTGCCAGACAGATATTATTCTTCAGTAAATGAAAGGAGGACTGCAATAAAGAATACAAAGAAAGCAATGAATTCAACTGTGCTAAAGCTGGAAAAATGTACTTTTGTAGAAGTACAATTTTGTCACACATTTAGAGGGAAACTGCTGTGAATCTCCAATTCTCCTTTGGTGCAGGATTTCCTTATCTTCTTGGCATACTTTAAAGCAAAATTTGATGATGTAGTAAGTTAATCACCTTTAATTGTAGTGTCCAGTGTCATGATGTCATGGTAGGAGTGTAATGCAGTGTTGTTTTTTTATTGCTGTTTGTCATCACATTAAATTGGCTTAGCTGCGAATTGCAGTAAGGACATTAGCATTCAAAGCCATTACTGCCTTGAACACTGTCCAGCCTTTTCACTTCCTTCTCTCTCCACTCGTTCAGTTATTCTACTTTATGCCTTTTTCTGAATGCAAAATAGATTCTATCAGATTTTCTCCCATCTCCTGACTGGCTTTGCTGGGAACTGCTGTACAGAGGAAAGCTGCCTTTAAGTTCTTCATCTTGTTTCAGTCCTGTGATTATAGGTGAGCAGTTGTTTTTTGCACCTTCGAGTTTTGTTCATTTTCTATGTTGGTGAGCTGTGAAAGCCCTTATAAAGTATAAAAGTTGTACAGCACTTCATTTTTCATTTTTCATTTTCATGTGTCACCGAATCTAGGGACTCCAAGTATGTAATTATACAAAGTACAATTTAGGAGAGATCAGACAGAAGATTTATTATCTATGTCCATAGTGAGAGAACAATTGGACAGCATCTACTCTTCTGCTCCCCTTCAAGTGATTGCAGAGACCCAACTTTTTGTTTCAGATACAAAAGAAATAGATGAAGAAGTCAGTTCAATGTTAACAAAGCCAGGTATTCATCCCTTTCAGAGTTGGGGTCCTTCAGTATCTTGCTAACCGCTACAATTTTAAGGAATCAATAGGACAATATGGAGACGTGGTTCTTAGTCAAGCCTATGGAAGTGGCACACCCAATATCTTAGGTCAGAAATGGGGAGTTGAAAACAATAACAGACTGTCAGCTTTTGTCAAAAGGAACATTCTTTTAGTAAAGATGACTTAGACCTCTCGATCTTAAACATTAATAATTTTATTCTCACTCATGCATGTGCTAGTAGAGATTAGAAAAACTGGGGATTTCAACACATCTAGAGTTGCACTAAAACAAAAATAAAATGTTTTGGGTCAGGATATTTCTTTAATAAAATAATTCTTCCTTTCTGAATTTTTTCAGTCTATATATATTTTTTTTCCATTTTAAGCACTTTTCCAAGTGTAATGAAATAGAATGGATGGAAAACCCACACTGAAGTTGGCAGAGGTCTAAAATGGACTTAGTGGTGAAACAGGGACAAAAATTATAGCATAAAAATTTTAACTATGTTCATTGTGACTTTGCAAAAAGTAACTACTAGCAGGCAAAGTAAAAGGACTTAGGCATGCCTTGAATGTGGACAAGTGAGATAAAAGGGGAATTAGGGACTTGCTTGAATAAAAGACTGATTACAGAAACCCATTTAGCACCTCAGCAGGAGGGCGAAAACTTGGGTGGAGGAGTAGAAGGGAGAATTGATGTGATATTATATTATATAACATTCTTATATTAGAAAACATATATAAACCTAATGAGTGTCTGTAATGGATAATATTTGAAGCTACCTGTATAAAAATCACTAGATTTTTGTTCACAATAGACACATGCTTTGGAGCATGAGCTCCCTGTGTGTCTCCAGATCTGGTCAAGCTGTAATAAAATTGTGCTTTACCACCAATATCTAGATTTTCTTTAAATCAGTGGAAGCTGAGTGAACCCTGAGTTACACTGAGACTTGTGGAGGGGACCTTCTGGTTTTATGCAGCTTCTGGCATAGTGAGATGGGTCAGGCTGTCATGATCTTGTCCAGTTGAGTTTTGAGCTCAAAGGCATAGACTTTGCAGCTTCTCTGAGTGCTTTTGCCAACAATTCACCACATCTAATGGGGAAAAATTTTTGTTGAGATCCAACTGGAATTTCTCTTGTCATAACTTGTGTCAGTTGCCTGTTGCAATTTTGCCTCTCATGCTTTTGCTGTGTACGTGCAAGTGGTTTCTCTGTCTGCTCTGCAAACTACCATTAGGTTTTTGAAGATAGGCATAAGATCTCTCTGTTTTCCTCCTCTTATGGCTGGACAAGACCAGTTCTTCAGAGTCTGCTTATACTTGTGTGAGCCAGTCCTATGCTACTGGCCCTCTGCTGGTCTCATTCCAGTTTGTCAATGTTTGTCTTCCACTATAGATTCCAAAACTAGACATGGTACTCCACATATGGTCTCATGAGTGCCATATAGAAGGGAAGAGGATAGATTTTGTTTCAGCTGCTGGCTAGACTCTTACTAATACATCTTGGTACATGGTTATTCATCTTTACCTCATGGTCTCAAACCACAACAGCCACGTTTGTCAGAGATGACAGGGAGAGATGGCTACCAACTGGTCAGGGGGATTAAAGCTTGTCAGTGCCATTGGGCTCCTGACAGTTCTGTACTGTTCTACATAAATTTTAATACTTGCTCTGAGTAAACCTTATGAAGATTCGCCATCAGGCCAGATTCACCTTTAGCTACCAAAATTTAAGGTATCATTTCTAAGTGTTGCAAAAAGGTGGACTGAATCATCCCCTGAAATGCTTATGTTTGTCTGCAGACACTAAGCTGAGGTCCAGCATCTAGGAAGCTAAATTTAGGTGAGATGACAATTCAGATGGGACCATATCATAAGATGGTACTCTTGCTCCCTTGGAGTAGAAAACAAATGTTTACCCCAAGTTTTACTTCAATGGAGAAATTTCTTCCTCAGCTTCAAGCATCAAGGATTTATCTTCAAACTGCCTGAGTGCAAACCGTGGTTCCTTCTTGCTTGTGTTAGGGCAAGGTAGAGCTTTTTTTGTTCACTGATGTGGTTGCCGGTGCCCTGGAGAGGCTTGTAAAAGTCTCAGAAATTATTTTTCAGGGGTTTTCCAGGGAAATCTATGTAAGACAAAGAAAGCTCCTTCTTGAATGAGATTTTGCAACCATTTAGTACAGATAATAGAAGTATGCTTATGATTCTGGAGGCTCTAAACAGATGCCATCCAACATTCACCTAACCTGTTTGAATGTACGGTTTGAAAAGAATGGCTGAAAGAAAACCTCAGTAAAAAGCACAACTTGCTGAGAAGTGCTAGATGGCAGGGTTGGGGGAGAAGGAATTTGGTCTTCTGAGGACTTTCAGGATTTTGGCATTGCTTTTATCCTGAGTAATAGTTTATCACAGGAGCTGGTTTGGCCAAAGAACTCAGCTTGTGGCAGGGAACAGACTTCAACTCTCTGAACCTCTCACAAGGAATGGGAATTCAGGTAAGCAGAAACCACTGTTAAGGGTAAGCAAAAGCCTTTGCATGTCTTTTGACAAACCAAAATGTAAAGGTGTTGGATTCTTCCCCCACCTCCCCAGTAATCCTTATTTGGAAAACTTTCAGGATGACTTTTTCATATGGCAAACTTTTTTGTCATACAAAATTCCTTATCTACTTTACATATAAAAGGGTAAGATTAATGGGCCACGAATAGAGCTCCTATACCAAGGCACTTGTAAATCTCTGATACATCTGAATATGCTAAACTACCCCTCTGTGCTCAGTAATAGAAGCAGCTGAGCCTCTTTTTCTGTAGCACAAAACCCAGATGGAGCCACCTGGCAAGGCAACAAGATGCAAAAGGAGAGTGTGGTAATGACTGAGTTTCCTGGGTTTCATGTTTGAGCAGAAAGAACATTGGAGAGGAGCTGGGGGAAAACCACAAGTTCCGATTTTCTCAGGAAATTCTATGATTTAAAAAACAAAAAATCCCTTTTGAAGTAGAAGGTCAAATGTAGACTTCCTGTTTGTTTGCTTTAGAGAAGGTATGTTGTCCTGGCTGATTGTAAAGATAAACTTTGATGCCTTGTTTGGAATTTCTGAAAGCAAGGCTACTTCAGTATGTATTTCTTCAACCTAGTTTGTGTTGCAAATGTTGCTCACAGAAGAGAAGAAATACTTGGTTGGCTTTTCAGAGGAGCTAGGCAAAGCTAGGTGTGTCTGAGTTTAGCTGAAATTGTGGGTATTGAACACTTGAAAAATCAGGGCTGTGACAAGTCATGCACCATGTGTGTGAACTGGAATGTCAAAACAGTCTTTAGCTTGAAATGATACATCAGTCAGACTACGGAGAAGGAACAGGGCTCTTTCACACATCTCTTCAAGGCTTTGTCTGTAAAGGTCTTCACTATTACTTTGGAGTTCAAAATCTCAGATTTGCTTAGCAGTTTTCTCTGCTGTATCTCAGCTGTTGACTTTATTACTGTAAAGCTTCTTCTCTGTTTTCATGAAGTACTGAGAACATTATTAAATTAACAGAAATGGGAATTTCTCTTGATGCACTAGTACATGAGACTGACCATGACCACCTGCAGTCAACCTTGTGAAAGAGACTGCACTTTATTCCATTAACATTCCATTATTTTGAAAGTTGGGAAGGAAGGGAATAGGAATGACATGATGGTTGAAATCTTTGGAGAGAGCATTGATGGAGATGAGTGTTTTCTGAAAGGAGGGCCACTGGCACAAACTTGCTCTACGATTGTAGAGTGCTGGCAGTCCTTACTGGGAAAAAGCTCTCCTAGTCCAGGCTGGGGAAGGACATTATTGTCGTGCAAACACTGTGAGTGGCTGGCACCCACCCTGACCCCTCTGGTTTCCAGAAGACTACAGCTTTTTCCATCTGAAGAAGGCCCTGGGAATGGCATCACAGCAGCCAGCACGGAGTGTTTTAATGCTTAGTACACCCATGTTTGGTTGCTTTCTAGCTCTCCTGAAATCACATTTAACAGCAGTAAAGATGAAAGCAAATGTAAATGAAAATTTGTTTACATAGCATAAATGTCAGCAACAGCAATTACAATGAATTTAGAGACAGAACTAAGAAGAAAATTGTTCTTTTATCCACCCATACTTTAATGAACTCAAAGAGGTCTTTCTCTGTGCAGTGAAAAATGTTTAAACAAATTTGTTGCCTAGGATCCTTTTTGGGCATAATGTTTACACCTAATTTATTCTCTGTGGTTCCATTTAAATGTAGTTTAATCAAAATGTTGACTTCAATCTTTTTCCCAAGGGTTTGCCTCCTGTCTGCCACCTCACTTTGAGAAATACTTAGTTTCACATAGCCATGCCCAAAAAAACCTATCTTCTGCTCTGCTGATAAACAGTCTCTGCTAGCAGACCTTCTTTGCTATAAAGAAACCCCAAATTTGCTCTAAGCAAAATACTCTCGTTGGTTTGCTACAGTCACATTAATGGCTCAAGGTTAAAAGCTTTTTTCACTTGCTGAAACTTACATTTGCATCAATGTTAAAGTTTGCCTCTAACTCTACAACCCTATTTCAAATAAGCTGATACACAAAGTTGTGTGTACATGCAGCACATTTAGTGCTTGCTTTTGACTGTCATAGCTGCCAGTAGGAAAGATGTTGGTGTGATAACATGTTAGTGCCCAACCTTTGGCATAGCTATTGTGATTTAATAGATATTCAGGTTTAAGTAAAACGTTATAGCAAAGAGGCTGTCAGAAAGTGCTGGATATAGGGAGTGATTTTGTTGGTTTGAGTTGGAGGGGGTTGGTGTGTTCTGTGTTCTTTTCAGTTTGGGGGTTTTGGTTTTGCTTTTTTTTTTTCCTTTTCCTGATTACACAATTTCCATTGAAATAAACTCATTGCTAGTTTAGGGTTAACCTGTTTCTGATATTTACTGTCTATTTGCTTTGGAAGCTCAGTCATAATATTTTATTTGCAGACAATTATCTCCATAGCAACTAATTGTGATTTATTAATAATAATATTAGTAATTGAAACAGAGAAGTAGGGAAAGTATACTTTGTACCAGAGAGGTTGACAAAATTATTTCCAAATAAAACATCTTTCATATCTTTTTAAAGAAGGAACAGAGGATCTTAAGGCAATGATTGCATATGGAGATGGGAGCTTTTCTAGACTCTTCCTGTACAACATAATGTGTTTAGATATTTGTACAAAATTTATGTTATGCAGTGACTAATCCAAAACTCATTGAAATCATTGATTTTGGTAGTCTTGGGATCAAGCCCTTGTTTAAGTAATTTTTGAACCTGCTGTCAAGCAATCATTCAGATTTTACATCTTTTGAAAGAGAACAATTCAAATGCAAACAAAATAATTAGATTTAAATCTGCCGTTGTGATGAGGAACAGGAAATTAAAGATTAAGGATTGTGTTTGACTGTGGAATTTATTCAGAAGTCCTATAAACTCACCGAGGAACAGATTTCTTTTCCACCCTGAATAATCAGGCTTTAATAATTTAAAGAACTTATTCCTAGAGCCCACAAATCCAAAGTCTTGTATACTTTCTTTAGAGATGAGGAAGGAAGAGCTAACCAGGATTGGATTTTTACATGTAAATCTCAGGGATTACAAGAGCCCTTCCTGACTCTGTGCCATCACTCTCCCAAGTAAAGCACACAGAAGTGGGGCAGGAGGCCTAGGAAACATTTCAACATTCACCTTGATATGTTTTTTCCTAGTTAAGACTTGATTGTGGGTTTGAAGTGGGGAATGAAAGTCTTCTGGGGCCCACAGAAAACATGAAATTCTTGAGAACACAAACATGCCAGAAAGGCTAAGATAAATCTGCCCCTCAGCTTGGAGGCCTTGCCTGCTCAAGAAGGCTGCTGCTCTCGTGCAGACCTCTCTCCCTTGAGGTCCTCAGCAGTTTTTCTTGGCAGCAATAGGGCAAAACCTGTGAGACTACTGATAGTACACTAACATGTGCACATGATGTGAAAGACTTACTCTGCCTCACATTGTGGAGTCACCACTGGCAGGGCTGTGCTAGTGCTGAGATCCATAACAGTTCTGTGGTGAGTGTTATGGGTTTGGCCAGATGGGCCTAAATTTAGGTTTTAAAGTTCAGCTAGGCCTAGGATTGTCAGCTGATTTAAGCTGGGCTGAGCTAGCTCACAGCTGACTTCTTCCAGCCAATAATATTGTATTCCATACCATACTACATCATCTCAAAGGGTGTAAAATCCAGTGTGTGGGAGTGGCTTAGTTCAGTTGCTTCACAGCTGTGGTGCCAGAAAGACACTCTGCTGTCCCAGGAGGGATGGGGAGGCCCAAGCCCAGAGCACCGGCTTAACATCAGGTTATCTGAGGGAAGTAAAATGTTTGTTCTTAGCTTTTCTCTCTGCTTAAGTCTGTCTCTGAAGAACCAACTTCTCTAGAATGATTTGTAGATAAAATGGTAGAATTTGTGTTTACTGGGAAGTGGGAAGTTATTTCTTGTTATACATAACTTGTGTGTGTTATATTGTAGTATCCTCTTAATTTTCTCTTTTCTCTATAAATACACATTGTTAGTTTCAGCATAAACCTGGTTTTGAGGGTTTTTCTTTCCTCTCCCTCTTCTTTTCCCCTTAGCTGTTTGGGGGGAGGAGGAACCCTCTTCACTCTGTCCTGGACAGTTGGCGTTTTGCCAGCTCAACCCAGGACAGTGAGACAGATTAAAAAACCCCCAACAAAACAAAAAAAATCCCCAAACCCAAAACAAACAAACATCACCACCAGAAAATCTCCACAGTTGAACCTGTGATATTTGTTGTATTGTAGCAATAAATACACGCATATGTGACTCAGGCAATAGGATCTCACGCCCCATATGGAAAAGCTTCTTCTCATAGTGCACCTCAGAAAATCTTGTGGATCTCTTGATGTCATGACAAGGTCAAAGACTCAACTGAGGGACAGCATGTGGCTTCTTCTCAATGCTGCTGCTTTAACACATAGGAGAGGGAACCAGTCCAGAAACTAGGCTGCCAGCCTTGAACTTGGAAAATTAGATTGTTTTCTCTTCTGCAGTTGATTACTTGTAAGACCTCAGGGAAGTAATTTTGTGCCAGATTCTTCAAGATATAACACCTATTTGTTTTCCATGGCAATTGGTTAAGGTTAGATGCTAAGTATCTTGACATTCTCTGAGGTGCATTTGAGTTTGTACCTAAAAAATGGAGATGAGATGATTCATTCACTTGATAAATGCACTAACAATTGTGAAGCTGTTATACCTAATAGGTATGGAAGTCATAAACTTACTGCATAGTTCCACATGCTAATTTGACCTTTCCATCTTGATTGAAAGGATATTTTTGCCTATAAAGATGAACTTCTTGTAATATTGAGATCAGTGGAAAATTCTATTATTAACTTCTGTTGATCCACTAACTCTTTAAGGGATTTTATTCTTATTTATATTTCTTTTCCTGAAATAATTGAAATAATCCCTACATCACTAGGGCTGTAAATTAGCCATACAAAAGAAACATTCAGCATCAATCAAGGCAATGATAAGTTTGTCTAGATGGAAAAATACTATACCTTGCAGGTGGCACACAAGAACCTGAAGGCTACATTTTTCTCTGGAGCTTGAGAGATGTACATTCAATCATCCTCTCAGGACTAGGCACAGACTAGCCAGGATAAAGTGATGTTCCTAATACACTTCTCAGAAGGGCTTTAGTTGCTTTAGCTCTTCGAGCAAGTTCATTCAGGGTCTCTGTGCAGCCTGATATGCTGTGAAGATGTATCCTGAGACACTGGACAGAGTTCAGAGGTGCACATGGTCACAAGCTAATCACTTTCCACTTAGAGCTTTACTGATGGAGGGCTTCTGCCTCTGAAGCACCTCAGAAGTTGTTGGCTGTTTTGTATTCTTTTCTTTTGATCTCTGCTATTTACTGCCTTCTCCTTCTGTGGTTATTCTCTTCTACCTGTCAGATGTTAATTTTCTGGCACAAACATGCATTGTTTCCTTTTTATTTCATTGTGCACAAGTACTACAGGGAACATTAGTAGCAGAATTTACAACCCTGCACAAAACATTTCTTATTCTTTACTTGCTGCCAGAGAATCAGTAGAGGAAAAGTGGTTGAAGATTTTTTTCCCCCTGAACTTTTTTTGGTATTTTCCTACTGAGCATTGAAACAAACAAAAAACCCCAACAACCAAAGCCAAAAACCAAACAAAAATTTTTTGATTCATACCTCTTCCACCCAAAATGCATTGACTTAAATTAATGCACTTGTCAGGATAGAATTAAATGCCCTAGTCATGATGAACCAAGAGAATCCTCAACCTCGCCTTTGGGTGAATTTTAAGGAAAGAATATTTATTTCAATTGTGTCCCTTCAGTCTAGGAAAGGACTGGAATTGTTCCATTGTATTGTGCTGAATCAATCACAGGAAATAAATAGTGCTGTCAAACTGCCTCTTAAAGGACCTTTGGTACTTTATCTCACCTTACAGATATGAGCAGTTTTTGGGCAAGTGACAGATTGCTATGGACTGGTCAGCACAGGATCCAGATAACCTAACAGCAGTGCAATCTGTGGCAGCAAATAAACAAGTCAACTCCCAGTGTTCATTTTCCGTAAGCATTTTCAGTATCAAGAAAGTAGGCTGTTGTTGTAATGAAGGAATCCTGATTTCACCATTCTGCTCATACTAACCTTAATGCTCTTAGCGTTCAGTTGGTCAGATTCTGACTTACAAGGGCTGCTGAGGGAGGCGGATGCTTAGTTACTCCTTTGTCTACAAGACTGTGAGGAGAGAGGGAATTGAGCAGACCAGAACTAAAAGTGATAAAAATCATACAAAAAAGAAAAATGCATGAGTTCAGACTTTCCCAGACTGCCTTAACATGATACATATTCAATATTCAGAATTATTCCGTGAATAATTTATGCAAACATATTCCAGTGGTACAACTGTTTCACTGGGTATTTGCTATTTTGGGACTTGTGGTTGGTCAGCTATTTCCATGTGTCAGTTACCAGTTTCTGCATGTGTGATTCTTACATGTGGCTCTTTAGGGTGAATATATTTAACTATTTGCTGAGCTTTCCCTATGTGGAAATAAATTTTGCTTTCCACAGTGTGCACACAAAAACTAAACAGAGATAAGGGGTTGCAAATATTGTCAGGAGGAATGTCAGTACCAATGAAATGCATCTCTACAGCAATTTCTGGCGTTATGATGTTTCAGTTGTAAAAACTACGTTTCAAAGAGGATAGGAAGCTACCCCAAAAAGCTACTCCCCAAGTCAATTTGGGGATTGCCTGGAGGGGTGCCTGGAGCCCTCCTGGTGGCTCTGAATCATAGACTCATAGAACAGTTGGGGTGCAAGGGGCCTTTAAAGGTCATTTAGTACAATGCGCTGCAATAAGTAGGGACACCTTCAACTAGATCAGATGGCTCAGAGCTCTCTTCAATCTGACCGTGAATGTTTCCTGGGAAAAGGCCAAGAGCACTGGGCCAGTGCTCTAGCCCTCACCAGCCCAGGAAGAAAAAGCCATGCTGTGAAGCCCAGACTCTGGTTTTCTGCACTGCATCGCAGATCCCAACTGACTGCAGGGATGAAAATAGTCAGGGATGGTGGGTTTTCATGATCTATGAAAACATGTGAAAAATGCATTGATTTTTTTTTCCCTGCTTCCTTCCTCTCTATGTATTCTATCCTTGCTCTAGGTTAGATGCATCCGTTTTTTTGAGGGGGAAACAAAACAAAAGAGTAAAAAACCAAAGCACCAACACAACATGTGGGCATGGCTTCTTATTTCTATGCTCTGTCATGTTCACTTGCCATTCCCACAGCTTGGAGAATTCTCTGGTGCAATTCTTTGCCATGCAGGACTGGGCAATAAAGCTCCCTGTTACGGCTGTGCAGTGCTGCCCAGAGCCCAGGAAACAGCGTGCAGGGCTGCAGATGAAGGGGACATTAATAAACCCAGTGAATTTTCAGTTTTCTCTGGGTGTGAATGTAGCTGTGTTCTCTCCCGCTGTGTGAAATGATAATAAGGCAATCGATCGTAAACAGGTGCAGCGAGGAGCTGCCTGGTGCACAGCAAACCTTCGCACTCCATTGCCGTGCTTAGCATCTGAATCTTAATGTCATCCAGGAGGAGTGACAGAATAATAACTCTCCTCTCATGTTAAGGTAGAAACTTGTTAAATTCAGAACCTTCCAGAGTTAATGCCATTCTTTTCATAGGCTCTTTGCATTTGCCAAGCTTCATTTCAGGAATTCCTCGAGCAAGGAAATGCACCCTTAGGAAGTATTTCTGTAATGAATTATTTGTTCAATGTCTGAAGTTGTCCAACATTTTATAAACCTTTAAGTACTTAGAAGTTTTATAGGTTGGGTTTGGCGGTTTTTCTTGTTTGTTTTTTTTTTTTTTGTTACTATTCCTTGTTTGTTTTTAATTAATTTAAAAAACCCAACAGGCTTGTGTTCACCTTTAATCTCACTTGGTGCTGTGGTTTTAACCAACTTGCATTAGAAAGTCAGCTCTTGCAGCTGTAATCCCACACATAACAATATCCGATCAAATTGAAGGAATAGGAGCCCAGGTAAAAAGATCTATCAACCCTCTTGCGGGCTCCACAACCTTCTGTAGCATACTCAGGGTTCTTATTCCTGCTTTTGGGGTATTTGAGCTAGAGAAAGCAATCATTAACATTTCGGCCGTTGTAGAATCTATTGAAAATAGAACCATGGATGCGATTAAGGCCGTAACAAGAAGAAGTCAGCAGTTTGTGTCATGTGGTTTTACAGAACCGAATGGCCCTTGTTTTATTACTAGCCTCACAAGGAGGTGTGTGCAAAGTCATTAATATCAGCTGCTGCTCTTACATAGACCAGAGTGGAAGGATCAATACTGACCTAAAAGAGATTGCAAAACAAACTGAAATCATACATCAGGTGACTCTCGATGATAAATTCTGGGATCTTGAGAACATTTTGAATGCACTTACCTCCTGGTTGCCAAATTGGGCCTGGCTAAAATGGCTGTTTGTTCTGATTCTAATCATGACTTGTATGAGTTTGATATCCCACTGTACCACTCAAGGTTGCCGTCGCTATGCACCTCTATGGTGTTGGGCTTAAGGCATATTTCAAAGACTGGACAAGAAATGAGATTTGAGTTCCAAAAATTTTGAGATCAATATTGTTACGTAATAGTATGTATGTGTGAATGGATTAGTACATATTTTGTTAGAGATGTATAGTGAAATAGTTTAGATTGTAGAGACTGGACGAAATAGAAAATTTGTCAAGTCTCTAAAGGGGGGAAATGATGCCTAAGGATGTGATTTAATGCAGTTTTAGAAAGGTTTTAGAATCATAGAGTCTTTGCTGAGTTGCCCTGATCTTAAGTCTGAATATTAAAGTGTCTTTCCCACCAGCTAGCAGGCTTTGTCAAGGCCAAGTTGTTTTTCAGTGGACACCTGCAAGATAACAGAAGACAAACAACAGAAGAAGGCCTAACAGCCCCCCCCATCACGAAGGGGGTAGATTGGCAGGACATTTGGGTGGGCTTTAGAGAGAAACAGAAACTTCAGATTGGATGTCCGTGAGGGGTATTTGACCCTGAGACTTCCTGACCGAGAGGTCAAACCCCCTTGGGTTTGATCGCGGAAGGTCCTTCTAATAAAACCCTATATCTTTCTCCATTAACTTGTCTGCAGTGTGTCTCTGTTCACAGGGGTACGCAATCTACAGGCATCACTTGACTATTCATATTTGTGCTTTTACCTCTGGAGTCATTCTGTGCCTGTGCTTTCAAGGCCTCTGTTGTCACTCCCTGAGCATATTCTTGGGGGCTCCTGTGACAACCTGCTTAAGAACCCCTAAAAGAAAAAAAAACACGAAGCTTCACAAGTTCATTTATGTCTTAATCCAGGAAACTTCTATGCAGCTGAAGCAACTTTTCCAGTATTTTATTAATTTATTTTAAGTTGTCAGTAGAATAACATCTTTTCCTCTTGGTCTTTGAAAGGATTTTATCTGATCTTTTCTGTGTTCTTTGTGCCTAGAAGCTTCCACAGGAACCTCTTCTGCTGAGAAACACATGTACACATGACTCAAAAACCATCTGTGTCTTTGTCACCTGAAAGACTTTGCAGAGAAAGCTAATGCATAATTTATCATAGACAGTTTTTGTCGTGTTTGGAAGTTGTAGTTTTTTTACCTCAGCTCTACAGAGGAGAAGATGATTTTCCTGGACCAATATGCTTAAAATCCAGTCTTGATGCTGCAGACAGTGATTTGCATGCCTGGCTTGGGCAACATCTGCTCCATACATGGCAAGTTGACCATGCAGTGCCATGAAGGCCATGTCACTCTGTAATTCCAGTAATGCATGCTTGACTTCTTGCCTACCCACGTAAGCCCAAACCCACAAGTTTCATCTACCTTTATGGAATGCAATGAGAAGACCCTTCAGCAGTTTGCTCTGCTTGATGTAAGTAACCAGTGACATGAATGGGAAGATAAATTACTGTAATGCCTATTTTCAAGGCATCTGTAAGCAGCAGTTTAAATGCAGCCCATGACCATAACACTTGGGCTCCTAATAACAGGCAGAGTCAGATGAAGAGTCCCTGGGGTGAAGGTGCATCTTCTGTGCATAACAGTGGCACTTCCCTTGCAGTTGTGCTGGTTTAAAGGTAAACTGGTGGGAGAAATTGACCCAGCTCAAGAGAGATTACAAGTCAGAGTTACAATTTACTAAAAAGATTACAATAAATAAATGATACAGATGTGATAAGTATAGATATGATTCGTGCCAGTAAAGAAGCAAATGGGCCATTGCAGCCCCATAAAGAAAGAAAAACAAACGGATTGTTGGTAAGTCATTAGTTCAACCATACCCCCATAAAGAAATAAACAGATTGCTGTTAAATCACTAGTTTCCCTACAACCTTGTCAGGAAATACGTGAATTATAGTGAGACAGCTGTTAGGTTACAAGTGTCCCTAAACCTTTTGTCAAGAAATACATGAATTGTAGTGAAACCATTGCTAAGGGTGTAAAGATAACGAACAGAACTGAAATAATAACTTAGCTATAGCCATATAAGGAAATATATGTTAGAAACTGCTTTGCATAGTACCGTGAAATGTATATGTATATGACATAATGAATATGTATGCAGTAACTGGATAAACGCCAGGCACACACTGTACCTGGTGTGGGGGTTGGTGGAGCAGAGACTCCCTCCCGCACCCAGTGCTGCTTGCTTTTACCATATCATAAACGCTTATTCAAAAACCCATCCAGGCTTGAGACTCTGTTTCTCACACAGAGAAAAAATTGGTTTTAACCCACAAAAGAACAGATGTATAACCAAGGACCCTGGGGCACAAACAGAATTGTGTTCATTAGCCCCTGTGCTGAGTGGTCCCCCTTGAGTGCAAAGTAAAAGGAAAGGAAACCTGTTGGATGATGGTCAGAGTTCTATTGAGAATGGCAGTCGCAGTCCTGCTGAGGTTCTAGTCCTTCTCTGGATTCAAGAAGCGGTACCAAGAGTCCCAAAACAAGAACATTAGATATGCTCAGGTGGGAAAGCCCAGTACCTCCCCCAGGGTGGGAAGTTTCACAATGGGTGATTTACTCTGTGAGTCATGGGATATTTCTGGAATCTTTGATGGCCCATTAGCAGACATGACCACCCCTCAGGCTGGGTATGAAGGTACTAATGCTTCCCTGGAGGGTAGTTATCACAGCTGAGTCACTGGTGTGAAGACAGAAAGATTCCTGTGCCTCACAGGGTTCTGTAACACCCAGCTTATAGCCTGAGGTGTCAGGTGTACCCTGGGCAGCTGCTACAAATGATCCATTATTAACAGTTAATCAGAAATTACATAGATGGTGTAGAATACACAATTTTGGTTACACTCACATAGCAATAAACTAGTCCTGGCCCCTGTAACTAGGACAGAAGGAAAAAGTACACCCAGCAGACCAAAAACTTTGTTTCCAAACTGAAGGTTGCAGAGGTAATCTAGTCCTGACGAGCCCACTTTCTGAAGAGAGGGTCTCCAAACTCAGTGCTCCTGCTGTTTCACTCATGACAACACTGGGAATCCATGTCAGTTCTGGTGAGAAGGTCCTTAAGACTTCAACCTGTGCTGATTACCAAAGAATACAAGTGTCTTCAAAAGTAGATATTCAGATATTATATTCTCTGGACAAGTGCAATTGTCTTCCTCTTTCAATACCATATCAAGTATGCTATCTGTGACTCCTCAGTTTCAAAAGAGAAAAGTTCAGTAGATACAACAATAATTTTATATCCCTTATTTAGGGTTTGTTGAGTAGCAGCTGCCTAGTGTACCATACCCACAGTGAATGAGTCTCAGGTCCAGCTTGTCTATAGAGTTTTGACTTGTGCTTTCATTATAAACCTGAAATGCATGAAGTGAAATCCTCACCTGTTGTTTGTGCCATGTGTTGAATAATTACTTGACATGCATCGTGTTTCTGAATCTGAGCTTATTCTTTTGGGAACTGCTTACAACAGAGTGGAAATAAGGGTAAGGATGCCAATATGAGCACATTACTTAGCTTCATGTAAAATCATCTTTCTAGAAATTTGTTTTAGCTAATAGCTGCAGTGCCTTTGCCTTTTGACAGTAGTATCTCTGCTTTAATACTGTCTTACTATGTACCATATAGAATATTTTTATAAAATAAGACTAAACATAGAGTTACAGAATGTACCTTTATGTATTTGGAAGTTATTCTGTTACTATCCTAAGTATGAAAAAGCAGATGTTTCCCTCTTAGGTTCTGTTTCTTCCTGCTGTGTCTTTGGACCTTTCTAGTAAACTGTAGCACACTAATTTGAGCTTCACCAGACTATCAAATGTTGTTGTAAACAACTTTATCCTGTCCCAGGTGGTCTTAAGCAAGACTTTATACTGTTGTCAAAGTGCTTGTCTGTCACATGTGCTGTTGATGCAAAGGGATAGACTACACAGTACATGCTGTGTAGTGAAGCACACCTTTATTTGACACTGGGAGCACGCAGGGGCTGCACCACCATGTACATGTCCAATGAAAAATAAATTTTACAGGGTTTTTATAGGCACAAGTAAACAGCTTGCACATTCTTATCAAAATGCCCATACATCCTACTGTGGTTACACAGGTATGTTTGTGGTTAGGTTATGTAACTTTTCAGTTCTGTATTTCTTGCTACAAGCAACTCTTAATCAATCCTTAGCTGCTTCTATGTACTCAGTCCCCACCTAACAGTTACCATACTGATAAGTCAGTCTACGTGTAAGGTTCTGTGTTCTATTTGATATTTCACCCTACCAGGAGGGTAGGGGCCTATTTGCAAGTGCTTACATGTTGGCACTTTGCCTAGTTACGTTAAGTACAGAGTTCAGTTAGTAGCCCTACTCCATTTTTGTCTCTTTCACTGTCAAATGTGATAACCACTGACAATATTACACCTTATTGCATTATTCTACTTAGAGTTTTCATGACAGTACAAACATAATGTTCTTTAGTTCTTGCATGAGTATCAAAATGATGCACTGCCTGTCATTAATTTGTCACTTCTGTTGTTCTTCTATTACTCCTCCTGTTTACAGTTCTGTTAGGTAGACTCTTTCTGTTTCGGGTGTAGTACACACTGTATCTTACTTGTGTGTTCATGAAACACTTAACCAGCAGGTTTGAGGGGATACTTCCTAAAAGGATTTCTTTCATTGATGCTTATATTATTTATTCATTTATTTCTAGATAAGATAGAGACATTCTCTGTTGGAACCGTAGCAGAAAGTGTAAAGGGGGCATGAAGCAACTCTTTACCTGGCAGGAAATGCTGCTCTCAGGCCTGCAAGCCCCAGACAGGGACCATCATCAGGATAGGGACAGATCACTGCTGCTGGAAGTGAAGTGCTGTGAGGACTCCTCCTGCATTAACTCTTCTCTTAGCTGCCATTTGTTATTCTTTATCTGTGCTCTGCGTACACACATTTTCTGGTGAAGACAATATGGGTTTTCTTTTTTAACCCTGAGAAATGAGCTCTTAACCCATAGTTTTGCCAAATATACATGAAAGGGATTGAAACATGTCACTTTTCCTGAGGCTGGCAGCAGTTTGGTGATCCCAGCGGTGGCCTCGATGGTGGCAGGAATGGCCACAGAATCTGCAGGAATGCGAGCACAGGGAGGAGCAGGAGACTGTGCCTGTCTCATGAACTATCACATCTTGCCTACCAGAGAACATTTGGCATTACAAGTGAGGGCACACAAAAATTTAAAGAACTTTACTGCTAAATTGTCTTATGTCTTTTGAAATGAAGTGTGTTGCAGCACAGCACCAATAAATAACTTGTGAAGGCCAAGATAATACTTGTGTTAGCAAAAGGCAACCACTGTTGGTCAGTGAAGTCCATTTTTAAAAATTTTGGGGCGTATCTGTCTGCCTCACTGCCAGTATATCACTGGTATGTGTGGCCAGAAGCCTGAAGAGAAAAGAGAAAAAGCAAAGGACAGAGGGGGAGAAAACCTCCACCAGCTTTGAGTTCTAAACACATAAGCTCATATTCCGAAATTCATTATATGTAGCATTGCATCATCACTTTTGTATTTCCTTCAGCCATCAGCAAGCATAAAAAGCGCACAGCTGCTTTGGATTAATCTGATGCTTTAGCATCTTCATTTTTTAATGTTAAAATGATGTTACCTTGGCATAATTTCATTCAATGACTTTAATAGATCCAGGCAAATACTGCTTTGGGGTTTTTTGTTCAGAAGCCAAACCAAAAAAAGGAGGAAGAAATGTATTGGATCAGAATTTTCTAAAGTTTTCTTTGGCAAAATGAAACCAAAAAACTTATCATGCCAAAACCTTGAATGAACCAAAGTGTTTCATTCCACCAAAATCTAATTGTTTCTGTTCTGATTACTTGTCTTCTTTAAATTGAATGGCACTTCAAACAAGTTATAAAATTTTAATTGCAAATTATTGGAGTGGAAATATTTGCCATCTTTGGGAACCTATAACATTACTCTTCTTTCAGCCAAGAATTAGCTGAATTCAACCTGAGTTTACTCATTGTTTCAAATTTCTTTTTTCAAGTGCTTGTGGAAAAATATCCCCTGGAAATTTTCTTCATGTTATTGAACTGATTCTTGGATTTTCTTCCTGCCCTGTCAGGAAGATATTCTCCTACTTTTACAGCTTTTCTTTTGATTTCATTTTTTTTCTGAAGAACATTTTAGTTTTGTTCCTTGATCTAAAAGTTCCTGTCATTTGCTGGGGAGTAAGGCAAGAGCAGATGTTGCTGTCAATACACTTTCCTTCTAGGTTTGTTTTGATTTTTCTTTTCATTTTTTTCCCCCAAACCTTTTCCCTTTCTCTAAGGAACATTCAGTTTAAGCACAAGTGTGAAACTGTGCAAGGAGATTCATATTTAGATTGGCACGTTGCATGCTCTTGAAACACCTCTTGCCTTGAGGATGCTTGGCTGTGCCAAGGAAGCCCACAGCCCTTTAGGCGAGTCCATCTCTGCCCAGCAACATTTCTGTAGCTGTTTGTATGTTCCTTGGCCCAGAGGCCTATTAATGTACTTTTCCCAAAGTGGGCGTAGGTCACTATAGTGCATTCAGGGCACTTGGAAGATGTCTGCTGTCTGGTTTTGTTATGGAAATAAGACTTCTCAACAAGAATTTCCAGTGAAATTCTCTACAAAGCTGGAATTTGAGTTTATTTCCCAAGCTCTACACAACAGATACCCTTTCATGCATTCACCTTTGATCTTCTGCATGGGCATTGTAAGGGTCCAGTAAACAATGTGATTAAAATGAAAATATTTTTGGAAGGTGAATGTTGTTTCAAGGGCTCATAATTAGCCCCTTCCAACCTCGAAAAAAATCACGCTTTTGAAAAATGTTTTCTAAGTCTGCTTTGTCTGCAAAAGTGAGTCTTAAATATTCTTATAAAAACTCTTCAATTCCTGTGCAATGTGCATGAAAACATACTGTTTAGTTTGTTGGGGCAAGAAAATTGGATATTTGAAAATAATGCTGCATTTTTATAGGGTTAAATAGCCTTGAAAATAATCCTTGTAAGGATTTTATTTACATGACCAAATATAATCAAGATCTGATTGTTTGAAAACTACATTATGGAATGTTAGTAATACTTTAACAAGCAAACTAATCAACTGTTTCTCCTGCTGCATAGAACTGATGAAGTAAAGAGATTCTTATTAATTCTGCTTTTCAAATGCTTGGGAGCCATGCAAATTCTCACTGGTGAGAGCCAGATGGGTCCTTTAATAGAGAAATTCTTTTATAGGTCCATTCCTCATTTCTGTAGCTAATGCTTTCTTCCTAGGGAAGAGATTGTCCCCATTGATCCTATTTCTGGTAGCTCTGTTACTCTCAGAGGCAATAGGAATGCAAATCATGGCTGGCATGTCATTATGGTGGCCGCACTGGGCACTGAGACTTGAGCCCATCTCCAAAACCTTGTTGCTGCTGGGAATGAAACCTCATGCTGGACTGGGGATCTCCACTTGTTCCTGGTGTCTGGGCCTCTTTCTGGCAGCTCAGCTCTTAGAAGAGAAAGGGAGCTGGGTTGGGTTGTTCTATGTGGCTGGCCTGGGCCAGTCTGCTAGACCTCTCTGAAGGTGGTCACTGGGCTTTTTGGTTGGATGGAATCTTCCTCTATAGCTTAACAAACCTAAAAGTCTCTAACATGTTTTAGGTTGTTACATCTTTTATGACTTTTCATTTTGGGGGGAGGTTTATGGCAATCTCCTTTCATCTGTGTTTATGTCCAGGATAAACTTCCAGGATAAACTTGTCAGCAAAGCAAAGCTCAGCTTGGTCTCTCAGCATGGATTGGTAGATTCACTTCTTGCAGATCCTCTAAAAAAAACCTATTGCAAGTTTTTCAGACATCTTTAAGCCCCAAATTTCCAAAGAATTTTTGAACTTTTGATTCAAAGTGTTTGTAATAATGTTGCAAGGGAGCAAGAAAGAGTGAGCCAGACATGAAGTTGTCTCCTGGGACCTTAGGTCATCAAAATTCTTACTTTCTTCTTTTCTTTAGAAGAATTATCTGCCCCTGACTGCTTCTGATTTGACAGACAGGGGTTCCCACAGCCAGAGAGAGCTCAGTCTTGAACTCTTTACCAGAGATTGTAACTCAGTCTTGGCTGGGGCCTGGGAAAATGCTTCGTAGCCAGAGAAAGCCAGTGTCTCCGGAAATTGCCTTCCTTGGCTGCCTTTGCTTGCACTTCCAGCAGCACCAAATACATCCTGGACTGAACATGGGCCTGTGTCTGTGTGCCAACCTGCTACAAGGCCCAGGGATAGGGAAGCTGCAGAAATCTCTGCTTGCTTTCTACAGCTGAAATGCTTTTAGTGGCTAAGGAATTAAAATCTCCTAAAAAATGCCCCATTATTAAGCTGCAAGGAGGAGCCTGTTGGAAGGACAGAAGGCAGATTTTTACCTATTGCCGTCTCTTCAAAGGGAGGAATTTCTAGTCTGTGTGTGTCTGTGTGCTCCAATGTACTAGAGTATCCCAAAAGATGCACTGGAGCCACAGTGTGAGCTCTCCCAGCTTGGCAATTTGCCTTAGGCAGAAACCCCACTGCAGAAGCAGAGATTATGGGAATCAGGTCAGCCTGATTAGCAGCAAAAGCCTGTCCAGGGATATAAACAGCCATACGGGACAGGCTGGCTGAGCCCCCCTGGCTACAGAGACCTGATTGCGTATCAGCAGTGAAGAGTCTTGTACTGGACTTCAACCAGAACTGGATGTCAACCAGAACAAATCTGTAGCTGAAAAATGTCAGATGCTGAGCTGGGTGTGGCAGTGGAAAGAGGGAAGGATGAGTGAAATTCAAAGGCTGCAGAAGACAGGGAAAGTGCCAGATGGATGTTGGGAGGCTTTCAAGGGAAAAACAGTGGGTCCTCCTCTCTACAACCAGGGATGCTGAGATGAATTGTGTATCTTTTTCAGTCAGAAGGATCAGAGCAGTGCTGTGACTGAGGTTTGACATGAATTACTGAGGATTACACGAAATTTGAAAATGCTTTTGGCAGTGGGAAATTTTGGAAGCTGATGTTCTGATAAGGACTGCATGCAGATTAGAGCTTAAATCATGTAGAGCCACATCATGGGCTTTTGCTGGTAAGTAAATTCCAGCCCCTAAGGTGCCAGAAGTCCACTGCAGAGTAATGGGTCCCAGCTGAGTCTGTGGCAGAGGTTTTGTGTTCCCTAGAGCATGTGGAAATAGTCTTCCTACAACACATTTCAGAAACCTCCTCCTTTGAGGATTGCAAGACTGCCAGTAGTACATGCTGGATGTGGCAGACCATTGTTAGGCAAATTGCCTTGAGATTTTACGGTGATGTGAGATTTTTTTCAAAGAATATAAATTAGGACTAACTTTCTCTAGTGAGGAATGGAGTCGGCTCAACAAGTGCACAAGACCTGACACCTATTTGAGAAATGCATCACTTGATTTTTAGCTGCTGGGGGTATGTAAGGTACCTACAGTGGAGAATATAATATTAAATGCTGCAACAGGGAAAAGAATATTACAGCCTAAGTGAAAACACAGTAGCAACAGAGAGATAGAGGTGCCTAGTGAGTGACTTTATTTTATTGAGAAGGCAACATTGGCTGTTGACTTGCTGTTTTGGAAATACAGAAATAGCCATACCTTCCCAGACAGGATATTTAGTAACAGAACCTCTATAAAAGTGCTGCTAAATCAGAGGAGATCTTACGTTATTCTTCAGTGCAGGAAATACTGCATGAGGAGTGTAAGAAGATAAGTGTTGGCCAGTCTATCCCATAGTAGTGCTGAGAAACCTGTAGGTCCCATGTCTTTGTGCTGCTCTGGGCAAGTTGCATAGCACATCCTATCTAACCAGGAGCGTGCATACTTGATCAGCAGGCTGTGTTGGGGTTGTCCCTCCTACTTGTTTTAAACAGAAGTCAGCACACCAACAAAGTTGCTTTCAGAGGTGGAGCAATTTAGGAGCGTGGGCACAGCATTCAGGGGTGTGTGTGTGACTTGCACAATCTGCTTCTTGGCCATCCAGGGAAAAGGTCATTAATAGCTATAGACAAGGAACTGACTCTGTGTGGTGTGTCTGTGTTCATGTCTGCCTTACCCTGCCAGTGACTTTTTGCTTCTTTTGCCCACAAGAAGGAGACCTGGGATGAGGTTACAAAACCAGATATTTATTATTGCAAGTCATGTGACAAAGCACCTTCTTAAGTTTTCTCTTGCCACGTTTCTTCCTCTCCATTTGTGTGCAACCAGGCAGCGTGTCTGCAAACAGTGTGGTTTCTGTGTAAACGGCTGCATCTGTGCCACAGCTCCATCCCTTGGCTAGGGCAGAAGGGCAGTCCCTGTGCCATACAGTACCACATTAGCTGCCACTTCCTTAGCTGTCTTACTTCACAGTGTTGCCTGACAACACTCTTCTTCCACCCCAAGGTAGAGTGGGTGTGCAGCAGACCACCAGTGTTTATCCATGGCTTTGGCTATTCACACTCCTGTGTCTGGCCAGGGTTTCTGTCTTCCCCTGACTGCATTGATTTGCAGAAAGAAGACTCTATATGCAGTAAGGTTATAGAGAGGTACGTTTATTCCAGGCCCAGGTGCATAGGGGAATAGCTCCTCCAAAAACATGCATACCTGGCTGAGTTAACAACTGGTTTATATACAAGTAAGTTATGCATACTCATTATTTCTTTGTGCATAAACATTATGTTTTAGAAAAGGCAGGGTTATTATAATAAGTTTCAAGAACTGATTTCCATTTTCTCTGCCCCATGCCACTCTTTCTTGCGCCTGTGCTTTTCCTCCTGGTAATTCGGGGTGGGGGTCTCTGGTGGTCTTTGGGGATGAAGTTAGTAGTCTTCCTCCCATGAACTTTTTACCTTTTGCTCAAAACTGCTTCAAACCGGGTCTGCTGGCAACTGTAACTGGTCTAATTGGCGAATTTCTCCACTTATCTTGTTCTTTTGACATATCTTCTGATTTATCTTCATTTCATAGGGTATCTGAGCTGTTTTAACTATTACAAGAGGCTCTGGGGCCTCTTGGTATGGCATCTTCAAGGACAGGTCTGTACCTTGTGATTTTTGCCATATGCTATACAGTGATTTTTATAATAACTACTAAGCAAATTCTATGATAGGTATATCAATTAATAACATTATCAATTAATAAACATAAGTCCCCCCCAATCAGCATTGCCTCAGGATACACGAAACTTTGAGGGTCAGGATCTTTTTCTCCTCTGACAACACCTACTGTCTTGATCCACTGCTGAGAACTGTCACAAGGTATGTCATAAACAACTAGAGATATTGACACAGCATTAAAAACAAAAGCATTCTAACTCAGCATATGCATGCTCTCTGGTGGCTCCCAAGGACTATTTGGTGTAAAAGCCATCTATTCCATGACAGAAATAACAGTGGGGCAGGTCCCAGTTCTGTTTCCTCCCTTTTCTTTACTACATCAGAAAAGTTCACAGAACTGTCTGAAACTCAGAGTTTTTCTTCTTAAGCATTTTGCAGGGAATTAGTAATAGAGCCTGTAGGCCTAAATAAAGACCATACAGTTATCTACAAATTCTTGGCCTAAGACCATGCTTGTAAATAAATCACAGAAGAGGAAGTGAATCTCCTTAAAAAAAGCACTCCTGAGGTCTTCCAATGATAATTATTGTGAGCATAAGTGAAGCTGTTTCAGAGAAATGAAGCACTCTATAAAGGCTGGAAAAGAGGTTAATCGAGATGGTTCACCCTACCCTAATTGTATAAAGCACAAAGTGGTATAATTAGATTCAGAGTCTCTACAAGCAGCAGTTCTGTGTTGTATGAAGTTTTCACATCTCTAAAAATATGAAATAGAAATTTGCTAATGTCTTGTAGGAAACTCTATAGTGAAACTTAGACCAGAAATGATTAGATTACAAAAATCTAGGGCAGATGTATAGTAGATTGGAAGAAAACAGAATACCTAGTCCAATCTGGTTTTAAAAAAGTTTGAGGTCTCTTATTCCTTGGTTTCAAGGGTATCTTATGTAATCAAAATAATGAATATATGCATCTCTATGGTTTCATAGGCATCTTAGGTGATCAAAATAGTGAATATGATTTCATAGGCTCACTTGCCTGTCTAGCTGTGGGCAAACTTACATATGTATCAGACTTCAGCTGTTGGGATTGCTGAAATTATTTGCTTTTTCACAACGTGTTGAAGTCAATTAATTCAACTTTTCATTCACTCTCCTGTGATGAAATAGGCCAAGTCACGTTGAAACAAACAACTTTTGAGGACTGCTGTTTTGGTCTGCCTGGATCTTTCAGATTTACAGGACAATATACTCTGTAAATTAAACTGTTTTATCAGCTCATTGAAAAACAAAGGAACACAACAAACAAGGGCTCAATCCCCTTTGCACAGACTAATCTACCCTGTGAATTCACTAATTAATCACATAAGTCATGTGGTTTCTTTCTAATTGACAACTTGAACTGATAACTTGTAACTCAACTCCTGCTCTGATGTGCAAAATAGTTACCCAACTTGTGGTAAAATGCTCATCCCTCCTGTTATGGTGCTGGTATCCCTGATAACACAGCTGCCCCAGCAGCACAACTGTGGTTGGATCAGCTTCCAAAGCTTTTTGCTTAAACTGATGTTTTACACCTTCCAGCGTGGAAGTTTAGTCTCTGCCATTTCCATGAGTCAGCTGATTCAGACAAAACCACCAGACAATCAACATGCAAAGACAGTGGCCGCAGGACACAGCAATCTCCAGGTGGTAACAGCACTTTACCTCTTCCATCCTGCCTATTAGGTGTTATTCCTTTGAACTAATGACACAGATCCCAATATACACCAGACATGAGCTGTGCTAACCAAAAAAATGTGACTTTTTCTCTCTCTTCAGATACCTGAAAGGAGGTTGTAGTGCTTTGGGAGTTGGCCTTTTCTCCCATGTAGCAAGTGAAGAGAGGAAAAGGCCTTAAGCTGCACCAGGGGAGTTTGGATATTAGGAAAAAGTTCTTCACCAAAAGGGTTGTAAAGCACTGGAACAGGTTGCCCAGGGAAGTGGTGAGTCACCATTCCTGGAGGTATTTAAAAGATGTGTAGACATGGCACTTAGGGATATGGTTTAGTGGTGGACTTGGCATTTTTGTGTTAAGGTTGCCATTGGTGATCTTAGAAGTATTTTCAACCTAAACAATTCTAAGAGTGTATTAAGCTTTGCCAGGAATCATTAGGTTGGTGAGTCCCAAGGTCTGAAAAAACCATCAACTAAATTTCAATTATTTCCTCTCTGTCACCAGACACCAATTCTGTTCAAGGAAAATGATAGCCACCATTTTGCCATACCTGGTCAGACAAAAGTCCATTTTGAAATCAGTGTTACTATAACCCATCCAGGATTAGAAAAAACACCTCTGTTTTTTCACTTCAAGTCTGAATATCAGGAGCAGTGTCAAGGCTTGGTATGCGTTTATTATACATCTGCAAAAGATACTGGATGGCTGTGGCTATATATTGCTCTAAAGCTGTTCCTGTATTATTTTGTCACATTTCAGATAGATAAATTGCTGCTGGATTTGTGTAGAGTCATTATTTAATCAGCTGTCATCTAGTGTTTACATTTTGTTGACCATTTCATACGATCGAACTTTCTCCTGCACGTAATGCCACAGGCCTCTCACTGCTTAGTTCTAAAATACTGCATCCCAATGACCTTGAGGAAGGACACCACAAACTGCCATGGAAAGATCACAAAGTCACAGAATGATTTATGATGGAAAAGACTTTTAAGATTATCAAGTCCAACCATAAACCTAACACTGTCAAATCCACCATTAAACCATATTCTTTAAAGACATGATGAACTCCATGCGAGTGTTTGCATTGTGTTGCTTGGAGTATCTTCATTTGCCAGTGGTGAGGATTTAAAGTAGCATTTTGTGACACAATTTTTCACCACTCCTTTCTGCCCTCTGTGCCAGCATATTTATTTGTGCAATGAACCAGATCAGGGAGTTGATTGGGCTGGAAAATAACTATTTAAGGAGTCCTGTACCTAATGGGTGATTGTTGCCTCAGACTGTTAGAATAATTTTACAGCTGTACTGTGTAATGTCTTTAATCATGATTATCATTCTCATCGCCATCCCCTTGCACTGCTGAAGTGAAGCAGAGGAAACAGAGTAGTCTTTTGTTATTTATGGTTATTTTCTCTTTGCTTATGATAGTGTGGACCTGTTTTACAATAAAGAATTAGCTTCTAGATTTAGGAAGTAACATATATCTCTGTGACCATTGATTGTGAGCAAGTATGATGTTTGTAGGTAACCATGAACTGAAGCAGTTTATTTTGCCTGGCAATAATCAGGCTGCTGTGTCTGAATGCAGCCTGTTCTGCAGTAATTTAATGAAGCCCAAACTAGAAGTTCACCTGTAAGGAGGGAAGAGTACAGTATACAGTTAAATCCAACTACAGTATGTAAGTATGTAAGCAGTGTTCAGCCTTGATGGCATAAGGCTGTAACCCAGCTTTCTATTCCCAGTGCAGTGTGGAAATTAAATAGTTTGAAGGTTTTTTCCAGTGCCTGACTCTGTCACAATGATCCTATATAGATTTATTCTTGTTAAAAGTTTTTTGAAAATTAAAATGCTAATTATGCTGGTAACAAGTTTCTTATAACATACAAGAAATTCTCACTATTTAAATAATATTTATTAACTCTTTCTAGAATTACAATTGCATAGAAAATATTTTAGTGCTTGACCATAAATGATGAATGGGTGACTACCACAAACTCAAAGATCATTTAAAGGAGTGTACTATATTACATGCTACAGGAGTTTGTAAAGCCATTAATAGGCAAGGGAGGAGTTACTTGCTGGTAAAGATTGTACAGTCCTTGGTATTTAAGAACCCTTCCTCAGCCTGTGAAATTTAGTGGGTGCCTCAGTAGGCTGAAGGTCTAGAACTTGTAAGAGGTGGGCAGCTGGGAGTAAAGATGGATGTCATCTTTCTGCAGACAGCAGAGACAACAGGCACAATTGTTAGTGTTACATAGAACCCAATGAAAGGCCAGGGAGTGATGGTGGTTGGTGAGATCCTCTTCTGAAATCTGTGTAGCATTCCCCGTGCAACACTCAGATGATGGTTTGCAGGAAGCCAAGTATGCTGTGTCCCTGCACGAGAGCTAGAGACTTATGGCCATGGCCACTCAAAGCTCTTCACCATGTGCTGATTCTTCAGCATCTGACCTGAGGCTTAAATCAAATCTGATTTCTGCTGGGAAATCACACCTTGTGAGCATGTGCTGCTGCTTAGGCAGCACAGCCGATTTGCATATTGAGGCTGAGTCCTGCCCAGAGAGGCTTCACTTTCCTGGTGAGAGGTGAGCCATGGAGAGGCCTCCAGCACCCAGAACTGTTCTGCAAAGCTAACTAACGGAGCAACCTTCAAGAGACAGCATGACAAGAAAAATTTATTTGGCTTTGTGCAAACCACGTGTCACTTGTGCAGTCTTCTCATAGTTTTTCTTAGTCATTCTTTTATGCAAGGAAGCTTGAGGGTGTGTCTGCACGTGGTCTGTCCAAGAATATTTGTGGTGACAAAGGATTAGGGAAGCTAACTATTCAGAGCTATTTAGTTCTAGTAGTGTCTTCTGGATTGTTATTAATGGCAGCAATGTGTCTTTTACACCTCTCAAAAGTTGACAGTGACTGAATCGTTTGTCTCTCCCTCTGTCCCACCTCTGTGAGTCATTTGACAAAACTGCTGATTAACTCATTGTTCTTTTGCCTCTCTTTCTGGGTGTAGGCTGTTGTATTTAGGTTGCCCATTGTACTTTTTTTTTTCTCAATTTGGATATTTATAGACACTGCAGATAGTTGTGCTGGAGACTTTACGACCTACTAATTTAGGTGCCATTAACACGTGCTTTTCTATCATCCCTTTTTCTTTCACTCCTTCCTGTTCTCCCACATTCTCACATTTTCTACTTGTGTTCCCTCTATACCAAGGCTAACATTTCTATTACAGCTCTTCACAGAACTTCATGCAGCATTTCTGCTGGACTTGAGATCTAATGGGTCTGTGAACACAGAGGACTGAGGAATGTGCATGATGCCATTCTCTACTGAAAAATTTTCCTACTCCTTATGGCAACAACTCAGGTTACACAGTGGGCAACGCAAATATGAATCCTAAAATTAAAGGTAGCTCACATGAATGTGCAGGATCATGATAAAAGATGCTCAGCATACCCGTGTCCTTTAGGATAATTCCCTGAGGTTTGTACCAAGGAGCCCACTAAAGGAACTTTAGACATGTACATTTCTGTAAGATTCAGGGCAGCTTTATAACTTCCATGAGCTGGTGTCTCCAGGCACTGGGGTGGCCATGGGTGTCAAGCAGGGAGCCATGGATGAAGTACAGTTTTGCCTGCTGTACAGCTGAGAATCTTTCTAGAAGTATGGGAGAATCAGCTGAACCACCTGTATCTCCCCAAGACCAACAGCAGTGTCCCAGTGAGTGTATCCATGTGGGAATTCAGGAAATAAGTGATGGCCCATGAGCCCAGGCAAGCTACAGCAAACAGGCTCTTCTGCTCAAATGACACATTTTGGCTGGCATAGAGGGTCTCTTCCTACCAGAAAGGAGGCAGGGGCCAATGGAATATTATAGTTGTGGCTATGGGAGAAGCAAGAATACCAGGTTGACTGGATGCGATGGCCATATGCTCCGTGCAGGGAAGACCACAGCAAGGCAGGGTGGATGTAATGGCTGTACATTTCACAGTGCAAGGTAGGAAGTCAGGCATCTTCTGGTGGCAGCTGCCAGCTGTGGCCAGTGGCATTGCTCCCCTGTTGTGTACTGCAGCCAAGTGGAGGAGCTACTCAAACCCTCGCTGAACACCCCGTGCACTAACATGTAAGGAGCAGTGGGAGCAGCATCATCTGCAGGGCAGTCCAGTTACTTTGAAGGAACACTTCCCTGATTCTGATTATCCAGTGTTCTTCTCTCCTTCAATAAGTAGGTTTGGACAGGTGATTATTTGCTTTTTCACAGGGGAAATGCCTGGTCAGAGCTAAGGCTGTGGATGGCCCAGTGAGATGGACTTTCTCCAAAATAATGAAGATAGATTCACTGGCTTGGTCTGGCATGGTATTCCTGCAGGAGAAGGGGAAGAGGCTCCAGCTTCACACCAGGATGGAGAAAGGAAATGGTGATCTGTCACTTCTTCAAGAGAAGACACACATAGGAATTTAGCCCACAGGAATGAGGGCTTTCCTGAAAAAACAAATCAGTCCTTTGTCATCTCACACTGCTCCAAACCATAAAAATAAGAAAAATGACATGCCCTTACAAGGAGGTTGAAGGCATCAATTAATGCTTGTGAAGCACTAAGTAGTATGGCAATAAAATACATGGGTGATCCTATGAGGATATTACTAATTGTGTATTTAGGGCAGAGTTTGAATAGGATATAGTAAATGAGGCATGAGACTATTCACTTAACAATGAGGATAAAACAAGCCAATGAATAGTTGTTCATTAAATGTATGCTCTCCTTGTGCAAAGAAAGGTCAAAGGTGCCATGTAAAAAGATATATGTTATCCTGTAATTGAAGATTTTACAGTGCATATAAGAGTTGCAAATTTAATTTGTCTGGGAAACTTTTAATCAGGCATTTCCTATCCTCCAAGTATCTAACTTTGCAACCCTAACACCCCTTTGAACACAGGCTTTTAAAGGATTTCAATAGAAATTGCTTGAATATTGTGTTTCCCCTGCTTGTTTCACCACACCTAGCTGTGAGCTCCCTCTGTTATGCCACCTTTGCCAACTGGAACAGAGTAAATGGTTTTTTGAGTGGCCTTAAATCCCATCCCCAAATCTCATCTTCTGGACCTATAATTCCTGTCCATCTTTCTCATAAAAGAACTCAGTTCCATTTCTTGACTAAACTTGGCTCCATTGAACTTGTGTCTCTGTCAGGTCTTGTTTCTCCTTCTCTACTGTGTTTTTATACCATAAAGATATGAATCTATAAGATGTCGATTTATCTGTCTACACTTATTAATATAAAATGATACCATTAGTGATTTATTATTCTGAAGTTTTCCATATCAGATTAATTAGTTCAGAGAAGTGTTTAGTTCAGTCTACATTAGATTGTAATTAAATAGCAGCAAACTGACCGAGTATTTATGGAAGCTCAGACTGACTGTTCTCTTTTTAAAGAAATTTGAATTCCAGTACCCTGCTGAAAATAGTAAAAGTAAATAAAAAATAAATAATCAGATTGCTTCCAGAGCTGGATATCATCCAATATGTTTCAGTTTTCTATTGTAGATATATTGTAAATACAGTTAACAGGAAATGAATATGGAACAGTAAAATGGATATAGGGCAAATGCAGGAGTGATACAGAAAGCACACTGATTTCAGTGCCTTTACTGTTGTTTAACCTGTACCAGCTGGATTTGGCCCAATATATTCAGGTTTTGCAACAAAAAGCAGAAGGATTTGGAATACATCTGTAGCACAATGATCTCTCTGATCAGCACTTTGAATAATTGCTTTTTAATATTGGGTAGAAATAACAAGTAGTGCATGAGATGTTTTGACACAAGCATCAGCAGAAAGTGGTGATGTTACTTGGCGTCCTTTGTGTCGTGCTTTTGTTTCTAATATGTCTTTAATTGTTCTAGTGGTTTATTGCTTTACAGGTTTTCTTGACTCCCTCAAGGGCAGGGAAGCCATGCAGAGAGACCTTGACAAATTAGAGGCCTGGGCAATCACCAACCATATGAAATTCAACAACGGGAAGTGCTGGATTCTGCTCCTGGGATGGGGCAACCCCAGCTGTTAGTACAGGCTGGGGAATGAGATACTGGAAAGCAGTGCCATGGAAAGGGACCCGGGGGTCCTGGCCAATGGCAAGTTGAATATGAGTAAGCAGTGCCCTGGCAGCCAGGAGGGCCAACCATGTCCTCAGGGACATCAGGCAAAGCATCCCCAGCTGGTTGAGGAAGAGGATTATCCTGCTCTGCTCTGCACTGGGGCAGCCTCACCTTGAATATTGTGTGCAGTTTTGGGCACCATGATATAGGAAAGTTACTAAGTTATTAAAGAGAGTCCAAAGGAGGGCAATGAAGATGGTGAAGGGCCTTGAGGGGAAGCCATATGAGGAGTGGCTGAGGTCATTTGGTCTGTTCAGTCCAGAGAAGAGGAGACTGAGGGGGAGACCTCATTGCAGTCTACAACTTCCTTATGAGGGGAAGAGGAGGGGCAGGCACAAATCTCTTCTCTATGGTGACCAGTGACAGTACCCAAGGGAATGGCCTGAATGTGTCAGGGGATTTAGACTGGATATCAGGCAAAGGTTCTTCACCCAGAGGGTGGTTAGGCACTGGAACAGGCTCCCCAGGGAAGTGGTCACAGCACCAAGCCTGGCAGAGTTCAAGAAGTGTCTGGATGATACTTTCAGGCACCGAGTGTGACTCTCAGAAATGGTGCTGTGCAAGGCTAAGGGTTGGACACTTGTAGGTCACTTCCAACTCAGCATATTCTGTGATTCTGTGCCTATTTTGAGATAATATTAGGTTTTGTTTTCTACAAAATTTAAATATATCAAGCATGTTGGTTCTTCTTGTGTCTCTGATTTTTCAAATTGGCACCATGTGATTTCTCTTTGCTTTGGATAAGGCTGGTACAGTCATGCTATTATCTCTGCCCTCCTGAGCCTCCACATCTTTGCAGACATGACAGATCAAATGATCACATCCCAGCTCTTTTCCTGGGACCACAGAACCAGTGATTCTTCAGACGTTATAAACTCTCCTAATTGTGAGATTCTCAACCTAAAAAAAGACAGTCATTCATGTACCATGTTGTCCTAGTTCAGCTGGAGGGACCAGCTAACCCTGTGTGGTGGTGATCAAACCTGTGTATTCCACCCCCTCTATTCATTCCCCAAGGACAATGGGCCATTAGCAGCAGCTGCCCAGGGAGCCATTATCACTTCACACCCAGCCTGAGGGGGGCGGAGCTGCTAATGGGCCATCAACAGCTCAACAACCCCTGGCTCCCAGAGTTAATCACCCATTGTGTGAGTCCCCGCCCAGGGGGAGGGACTGAGTGCTCCCTGAGGGTACATGAGTGGTGGGTAAGAAGACCTCGGGAACCTTCTCGTCGGATCCAGAGCAGCAGCAGGACCTCGACAGCAGGAGATCACCACTCTCGCCCAGACCACAGCCCTCGCCTGCACCAACAGGTTTTTCTTTTCCTTTTGCTCTGGACTTGGGGGAGCCACAGGGGTCTCAGCACAAGGGCAAACAAACCCCCCTTGGGTTTGTGCCCCAGGACACTGGGTTATACTGCTGGGGTATTGTGAGTTGAAAGCAATTTCCCTTGTGTATCAGTGTTGTTATTGTAATATTATTATTAAATTTTAGCTCTGACTTATAATCTCTCTCGTGGTGAGTTCCTTTTCCCTTGCTGGTTCACCTTCAAACCAGCACACATGTGAATTCAAAATCCATTTGTACAGTGTTCTCTGTGTTCTTTTAAAAAGAAAATAACATTAAGGCAGCACACACAGATGAAATTTAAAGAAAGGAAACCAACCCTTCCCTGCTGACAAGCGGATTTGCTGTGCTTTAAGAATTACAGAATGAAGTATAATTATTTTATTGCTTTCTTTCATCATTATGCCACAGTACTAACTGTGCTCCTGGTATTCTAAAGTCTGTAATGCTATTTCCTGTCACTAAATTCCTATTTCTTTATTAAATTAATTTTTTAAACAATGCTTTATGGTAAGAACCTGGTAGCAGACTATCATCTTGCAATGACACCAGTGGATGAGACTGTGAAGATAGAAACGACAGAACAATGATTGTATAGAATAGAAACCATAGAAAAATGATTGATATTTTCCAGGATGATCAGCATATGCTGCCACAGAATGAATATTAAATCATCACATTTTAATATGGCAAACTGATGAAGTCTAGAGCATAAATAATACAAGTTATGCAAACATATCTCTGTATGCATGTAAGAGACTGGTGTACAGAAGGCACTGAACATTCTGAAGGATACTTGCTTTGCTGCAATCACTGCTTTGCATAGACTTCAGTAAGAGTGACCTTTTATTTCAGATACTATTCCCAGACGACTTCAGAAAGATCTGAGGAATTTCAACCAAGGAATGGCCACGTCTCTGATAAAGATGGGACCCACTCCCACAGCTCTGATAAGCTCAAGACTTAACATGGAACAAAGGGTTATTGCTGTCTGGTCTGGGAAGTCTTAGCAAACTGCATGCAAACATAGGCAAACCTAACAATAATAACCACCATCAAGGTGCTTCCCAATCACTGTTAGAAAGAGATGCATGAAATATAACTCAATTCTTGTTAAGAGTGTAATGCAGTCATTGAGAGAGAGAAAACACAGTCAAAGGATTAACCACCAAGGAGAAACTGTATCTCTTGGGAATAAAGCTTGCTCCACTAAAGGGAGTGCCTTATGGCTATTTAGTCTGGTGGCCAACTGCAATAAGACTTAAAAAATGTTTTAATGCAGTTCCTAAAGTAATATTGTACCTTTTCCTATGGCTTCTAGGTGGATTTTGGCGGCTGGGGATTTCTGCACAGAAGCCATTCCTGTGACACCCCTGGGACTAAAGCTGCAAAAGGTGATGGCAAAGGGTTTGGCACTGCACTGGCTGTAATGCTTCTGGAGATGTGCTGGAGAGAAGCCCTTGGTCAGGGAGGAATGCTGAGTTACTGCAGCTCCTTTCCTCTGTTTGAGCAAAGGAAGGCAAGCTAGGGACCAGGGTCAGAGGTTAACAAATGCTGAGCCCATAGGAAACTTCAGCATTAAGACTATTAAGACTATTTATGCCCAAATGAGGTCTCCAATTATAGGATGCCTGTCATTAGTACAGTTGTCTGGGAAAATTTAGTGGTGTGGGTTCCAACCATACTTCCAGCAATTGTCACAGGCTTGTTTAGAGACCTTGTCAGACATGACTGGAATCTTTATTTTCTTGTCCATATTTTTCTGTCCATTCACTGGTTACAAGTCCAGTTCTGATAAAACCATTGAAAATCACACCCAAATATTTGTCAATGGAAACTTGGCCTGTTCACTTGAAACCAATGAAGCATTTTCCCAATATCTTTCAATTAGCTGTAATTAGGGATTGTTTATGTTTTTAATAAGTTGATGGTAGAGAGTTGTATTTTTAAGATAAAACCTTTTTTTCCCTTAGTAAGGTACAAGATTTCTGGTATTGACTGAAGTATTGCATAAGTGAGGCAGATCATGGCAAGATTTTGTTTGAAGAGCTTTGTCACTGTCTTTTCTCTCCTAATCAGCACCCTGTTTAAACATTCAACCTTCTCTGCACAAAACCACTAAGACAAATTATTACAGTGATTTTGTCATACAACCAAGTGCTTTAGGCAAATTAGGTCATGAGAATAATTTCTCATTTTTCCTACATTTAAAGATATTTTGTGTCTTACATTCTGTCTTGTTGCTAATTATTTTAAGAAGGACTTTGTAATAGAAAAGGAGATCTGTCATCAAACCAGTCATTTTTCTGGCACACTGCACTGCGAGTAATGCAATTACTTAAATAAAAATGGTGCAGCTTTAACGTCGGAATCTAATCATTCATTTCTTTGCCTTTCATTCCAATAATGTAAGACATAATGAACTCTTGGTAGATATAGTAATATCCCACAAGTATTTCTATAGGATTTATGTTGTCATTTAATGTTATTTCAAAGGACAAAACATAATTCTTGCCATTTTGCTCTGCTACTCATTTTGTGATTTTTATGTTCTCCCACTATCTCTGAAAAGAAATGATCAAATTAACCATTTTAACAAGCATTTGCTAGTTATGCCTACGTACAATTCATTTAAATGACTTGTGAAATCAATCAAATAATGGGGCTTACTCTCTTTTCCCTGAATAATGACTTCAAGGAAGATCCACCTCCCCCTCAGGGAAAGAATGGATAGCTGGGAATGCTCAGGGGAATAAAAGGGTTTAAAGCACCACATATAAAAGGCTGAGTAGAGGAGTCTTTGAAAATAAATGCAGGCTTCAACAAAGGATGAGAAAGAAAAGGTTACAGAGGGAGCCCTTGGTGTAGATATGGATGGCGCATACAGAAGAGGTTGCTGAGGCAATACATAATACCCCAGTGGAAGGGTGGATGGGCTGTAGGTGAGGGGTTGTAGGCTGAGGAAAATGCATTTTGATGAGGGGCACAGGATGTGCAAAGGCTGGCTGTGGCTAACAGGGTGATGAAGAGACCTGAAAAAAAAGCCAGTCTGGAAAATTAAATGAATTATCTCAAAATGAAGTGTTTATATTTCTGTTAGTATACAGTGAGCAGTTCTTCACAATCAAAAAAATTATGGTGAGAAAAAGAGAGATGAGGCCCATATTAATAATTTTAAATTACAGAGATTATAACAGTTCTTTGTTTTCTCATATCTCATTTTTAGATTTAATTGAAAATAAAAGACACCTGATCTCTCATCAACCCAGAATGGTGAAAAAAACTGTAATATTGCTTCACAGTTACACATCTTCTGTCTGGATTCTTTGCATTTGTTGCAAAGTCACGCTGGAAGATTCTCTTAGAGGACTGAAGTGGGCAGTAGCACTTCTAGTGTCTGTTTGCATCCACTTCTCCAGACAACAAGCAAACAGAAATGATCCAAGAAGTTGGTAGGTAACCTGCTGGCTGCTGTCTTCTTAGGTTAGCACCCTCTGAGTTCTAAAGACTAAAAAAACCCTATAGTTATTTTAAGCCATTTTCTCAGTTTTTGTTATCAGTAAGCAGTTAATAGGTTAAACATGTAATTAAAAAGGAATTCAGCAGGATTTCAGTGAAGTGACACTTTTGAGCTCCTGCAGGTGAAAGAAGGATTTGACATAACATGGTGTCATGGTTTAACCCTGGCTAGCAAGGAAGTACCGCACAGCTGCTCTCTCACTCCCCCACCAGCGGCACTGGGGAGACAATCAAAAGGGTAAAAGCTGGAAAACTCATGGGCTGAGATAAAGACAGTCTAATAGGGAAAGCAAAAGCTGCACACATACGCAAAACCAAGAATAAATTCACTGATTCCCATGGGCAGACAGTGTTCAGCCACCCCCAGGAGAACAAGGCCTGCCTCATCACAGCTTAGTGGTTATTCGGGAAGACAATCACCACCACTCCAAACATCCCTTGCTTGCTGCTTCTTCCCCCCACTCTACATACTGTGCATGATGCCATATGATATGGAATATCTATTTGTTCAGTTTGGGTCACCTGTCCTGGCTGTGTCGCCTGCCAGCTTTTCGTGCATCCTCAACTTCCTCACCAGCATGGCAGTATGGAAAGCAGAAAAGGCCTTGGCTCTGTGTAAGCACTGCTCAGCAATAACAAAAACATCTCTGTGTTATCAAGCCTGTGTTCAGCACAAACCCAAAACACAGCCCCGTATTAGCCATTGTGAAGAAAATTAACTCTACCCCAGACAAAATGAGGACACATAGTTTGCATTTTTGATTTTGTTAGAGCTAACAACTTTGTGGAGATACACTAAAAGATCATCGCTGCCTGACAAAATTAAAAAAATGTAGGTTCAGCTACCTCCAATTACTGAAGTAGCAGTTGAGTCACAAGACTTACTCATGGATTGGCATTACTCTCCGCCTGAGCTTACCTACTGAATTAGAGCAGCCAAGGGGCTGACCCAGTATTGTAATGGTAAAATTTTAAGCTCTGATGTTCTAGGAGGGTTTGCAGTGCTCTGAGAAGATCTTGTTTGAGCAGTTTGATGCCACCAAAGAGCATAAAAATGCCACTGTCCTTCCATAATACTTGGAGCTCAAATTCTGCAGTGTTTTTTGAACATAGGATACAAATTTCAAAATAAAATAGGATACAAATTTTAAAATCAATGTTAACTGTTGGGACTATGTCAACAAATAGATAGGATAACTAGTGGTGGGTGCAAGACTTTTGGATGATGAATGGCATCATCAAGGCCCTCTTCTGTGAGTTGATGCCATACTTTCACCATCCTCATATGAGATTTCAGAACCCACAGCCATGTCCAAATAAATGACTGCCATCTTTTAGAATCTTGCCACCTCCAGCCATTACTCCTTGGTCACTAATTCCTTTGAAGTGGTTAGGTACACTATGGGCAAAGAGGTGATAGAGATTTTGTCTTCAGTAGTGCTTTGGGTGACATCTGAAAAGGTCTTCAGGACTTCCTAAATTGAGAGAGAGGCTTTGACAAGAATCATATTCTTCTGTTGCTTCCAACCTACTGCAGCTACAACTGCATACATTGTAAGGCTATGCTCAACCTCTGAGATTGCCACTGAATTATCTTGCCCCTTGAGAAACTCCTCTTTCTCTCATGGTACAAGTTTGTGGGAAATGTCATATCCTTGGGAGCTTTTTGGCAGGTGTCAGAGGGAGCTTCCAGAGCAGACAGAAGTGTGGGGAAAAGGTAATATAAAAAGGACAGGTTCCACAACAGAAGGCAGAAGAAATGAGAAGGGAAATGTTTCAGCTCTGAAATCTGGGTGGATGAGGATAAAGCAGCAGGATAGACACTGCTAAAGCAGTTTAAGATGGGCAGCTAGCAGCAAAAGCATTCAATACCTGACCGTGCAACCTCCTTCAGGCTTTGAGGCCACTCTTCAGGGTCCGAGAGCCTTATGGGAATGAACGTACCTTAGCTACGTGCTGGAGGTCCTTGTGATGCAAAGGCCACACTAGGATTTAGGACTAATTATTTCTCTGAGTGTTGAAGTGCTGTGGAGCAAAGCTTCTTGTCTGGTTTCATCCAACAGGAATCTGATTTGTTCACACCACCACCACTTTGAGAAACCAGCTAACATATGACAAATGGTGAGAATCTGGGTATTTGCTTCAAAACTACCCTATTGCTATGAACCAAAAGACTAAGGTAGACAGAATGGCTGTGACTTCAGAGTATGTGAATATGTCTGCTCATGACCATGATCAAGAATTATTGCTATTATTTTTTCCTTAAGCATTCTATTTAAAAGTATATGATTAAAAAGAAATAATATAATTACTGCTTATTGTTTCTGGCTTCCTGCAAAACAGCAAAAACTAAAAAGAATATTTTGTAAACAGTAGAGCTTTGCAATAACATAAATTCCTTCTATGCACTCATACTTTGCCTTACTGCCATGTTGTAAATATTTCAAACCCAAATATGTTTGTGTAGTAGCTGACAAATGTATTGATTTTCCAAGTATAAATCTTTGAACAATGTCATCTGCATTTTTTTAAAAAGATCAAAGAAGTTGAAAGCTCTGCAGTCTTCAGGAAGGGAGGAAATAGTAACCATCTGTGAAACTTAATTTCTCTATTTGCACCACAATAGTGAATTATTTGCATATCCATTGTTTAAAGTTAACTTTTGTTTTCCTAAACCCTGAAGAGTAGAGTCTGAGCATTCAACTTTGCTGGTGTCTGAAGCTCTGCAGAACTGACTTTGATAAGCTCTATCATCCTGAAAAGAAGCTCTTGTAGTTTTCATGTAGGTAATTTTCTTTCATGTTCTACCTTTACTAAGTTTAGCTGCGGTTGAGTATCTCAAACCATAACCACGTGGGCAGTTATGGCTTGAAACAAACCTCTGTGCCCTTGCTCTGCACCTGTGTCCTGTGCACCAGCTGTGATCAGGAAGCTGTGGAGCTGGTTTAGAAGAGGGACAGGGGTGTTCAGCAACAGTGGAGATCCACACTTGTGCCTCTCTAGCTCCCAGACTGGTCTGAATCCCATCATCCCCCAGCATACACAGTTCATTTTGTTTCTGTTGGGCCTCTATCCATGTAGCTGTGTCTTTTGTTAATGAAACTCCACCTTCATGAATCCTTCAGACATAATCTACAGTAGATCTCCTACTTATCATGTGTGCTACTGTTACTCAGGCAGTTGAAACAAGCAGGGCAGACTTGGTTTAGTTTAATGTGTGATGCAGCTTTCAGGAAACCTCAAAATGTAGCAACATCATCCTCTCCTGATAATAATCGTGAAGTCAGTCTTTAAGTGTAGGATTTGGATTGCCTGGTGATGATTGCACCTGTTTGTCATGTTGTTTGTGAAAAGTCCAGATCAGAAAGATGCATTAACATCTTTTGCTCCATCACTGCAGAACCCTTCTATTTGATTTTTCCTTTAGCATAGCTTATCAAAAAGTTCATAAAAATGGCTCCAGCCAGGAGAGTTCACTGTTAATGAACATTCTTTGGTGCAATATTGCACTACATTTTTGTGAGTGAATCTACAGCTGAACACACTTTGTTTCCTAATGAAGATAGGTTATAAAGTCGTGCCTGGCAAAAGGGGTTTTCTTGTAACTTCTTACTTTTATGTATGACGGTTCTCTTGTTTTGCAGAATAAAACCCCATAATCCAGTGAGGTTATAGAGAGGCACATTTATTCCAGGCCCAGGATGCAAGGGGGATAAATCCTCCAAAAACATGCACACCTGGTTGAGCTAACAATGGGTTTATATGCAAGTAAGTTATACATATTTATTTTTCTTTCATGCATAAACATTATTTTCTTAGAGAAGGCAGGGTTATTATAATGATCTCAGGAACTAATTTCCATTTTCTCCGCCCCGTGTTGCTCCTTCTTGTGTCGGCGTTGTTCTTCTTGGTAATTCAGGGCAGGGGTCCTAGGTGGTCTTTTGGGATGAAGTAAGTCGTCTTCCTCCTGTGAACTTTTTACCTTTTGCTCAGAACTGGTTCAAACCAGTCTTGTTGGCAACTGTGGCTGGTCTAATTGGACTTATCTTGTTCTTTTGACATGTTTTCTGATATATCATGGGGTATCCTGGCTGTTTTAATTGGACCAAGAAGCTCTGGACCACTCGGTATCACACCTTCAAGGACAGTGAGTGAGTTTTGCTACATGTACAGTGAATTTTCACACTACTAAGCAAATTCTATGATAAGTATAAAAGTATAAGTAAAATAAGAAAATAAGCATCATCATAAGTCCTAGGTAAATAAGCATAAATAAAATAGGCATAAACAAAATGAGCATAAGTAGAATAAGCATTAAACAAAATAAGCATCATAAACTCTAAGTAAAATAAACATAGGCTCCCCTTTGCACTCCCCCCCATCACTCTGCACCTTTTTCTGAGAACTCGGAGTTGAACAAGACTAGCCAGTAGACATAACCAGAGATCAGGACTGCAGAGCAACACCCCCAGAATAAGAAACTGATAGGAGCTGTCGCAGCAAGATGAGATATGTTTTGAGGAACCTTTGAACCTCAGCTGTGTTTATCACACAAGCTATCACCAAGCGGACCATGCTGTGAAGAAGAGCAATCCCTGAGCTGGGCTAGTAGAGAACTTTAGTGTAATTCCACCGAAACAAAAAATTTTCAGAATATATGTATATAGATATTCACGTGTCTGTGTCACTCTACTCTGTTATTGAACTAAAGTCTTGGTCCTTCAGCTTCTCTCAGCAATCCTTTAAGTGGAAAATGAGAGCCAAGATCAATTCTTGCACCTAAGAAAGAGCTAGAAATGAAGGCTTATTGAATTGCAGTGTGTGATGTGTGGAATGGCAGAAAAAAAAGATTCTTATTGGTACAGTTTGTCAATTCTCTTCCTCTGTGAGTCAATGCCTTTTTCTGTTCATGCTTCAATGACTTCTCTCTCCCAGTAGGCTCAATTTCTGCATCTCAGCAGCCAAGAGATATGGACAATAAATCCTGAATGCAGACAAAGGGTGCTTAAAATCAGAAATCTCAGCTCAAAGGATGCACCAAGGAGCTGAAGTTGGAGACAATGGCTGGAGTCTGCCAAGATTCAGAGGAGCACAGCAGCAGCGTGCCAGACCTTTGCTGGATTTGAGTGTATCAGGCTGGTAATTGTCCAGTAAGGGGGCCCAGACTGTGGTGCTGGTTTTGTGGTACAGTATCATGATTAAAGTGGTTTTACTACAGAACTCATCTCAAAACCTGGCCAGTTTTCCAAGCTAATGCAGAACAAGGCCCTGAAGACAAATAACAATGTACTTATATAGTCAATTTTCTTTTTTACCAGCAAACATGAAAAAAAGCACATTGATTCTAGATTACAATGTCAGAGATACATGAAGAACATCTGTCACTATGACAGCATCATAAATCATTGTGCTGAAATCTGACATGCCTTTTTTCATTGGCAAAGTAATTTTTTAAAATGGGATATAATTAAGTTGCTTAGCACCACACATCTATTTTAAACCTGTTACTTTACTCATGTGAAAAATGTCAGATGAAACACACCAGTTTTGTTTTTAAATGAAGATAGTAAAAATAATGACTGCTATATACCATTGCAATTCAGGGTGCTGATAGGAATTGTCCCATATGAAGACAGTATACGGAAAACAAACCTGTGAGTAAAGGAAATGGGGCTGTAGGTGTACCAACAAACCATCCTGATGTGGAAGACAGGTAAGTAGTAAGAGACCAGTGTATTGCTGCATCAGGAATTCTCCAGTGACTAGAATATTGAAAAGGAAATTCTACAAAGAGTGAAATCAGGAGCATATAAGTAAGATGAGTAATAAATCAGTGACATAAAGATCTAGAGATAAAACTAGGAAGAATCAGTCACAAAATTAGTTACAAATTTCCTGGAGTATAAAATGAAAGAGGTTCTATAAATACCAAGAAATTAAAGGAAGACAGGGGCACAAATAATAGATACCCAGAGTAGAGAGAAATATTTTATTATTTATTTTCCTACATTCTTCACAGGCACATAAACAGTAATGACAGGTACTCAATAACACTGTTTTTAACAAGGGAAGGACCTTAGCCAGAATATGGGAAAAAACAAGTAAATGTAAGTTGATTATAGACTCTGAGATTAGCTCAGTGGCTTAAAACTTGGTTGTAATAATGCCAAGGTCATGAGTTCAATCCCCTGTATAGGCCATTGACTTAAGGGTTGGACTCAATCATCCTTGTGTGTCCTTTCCAACTCAGAATAGTCTGTGATTCAGTGAAAAACTTATACATAGGCAAGTCTCTAGAGCTTGTTGAAATTCACATAACACCTACTGGGCTCTTGACTTATCTCTGAGAGCTCCTGGAAGACCGGGTAAGTCACCAGGGCCTACAGCAACTATGTAGCCTAAGATGGAAATATAGTCAGCAGCATACTTCTAATTTTTGGTAATGAGCAGAGACCTGATATTACAATGTACATTTTGCAAACTAGTTTAAACCAAACATCCAGCTGGTTTAAAGGCTTGCTTTTCCTTAATTTTGTCATCATGGCAACTGGTTTTAAAAAAGGAAACAAAAATTTGCTAAGTTCTTAAATGTGATGTTCACAGCAGGCTCAGGTTTCAACACAATTACGAAGTTGTTGGCTGCAGCCCTGTTTGCAGGATTATATCCATTTCTGCTTTTAAAAATGGGAAATGAAGAACCTGGAGAATTAGAGAGTACTCAGCCTAACTTCAATACTAAAAAAGATAATGGGACAAATTCTTGAGAAGTAAATTCATACACGCCTTGAGACTAAGGGGATAAGAAGTACCCAACATGAATTTGTCAAACTAATCTAATTTCATTCTTGAATAAGGCAACTGGTCCCATAGATAAGGAAAAGCAGCAGAAATTATTGTATGTTAGCCCAAGAAGTATCTTGACCTAAGGCTTTTGGCGCTGTCCTGTATGCACATAAATGAACAGGGGAAAGCTGTTCCATTTGAAATCACATCTAATTCAACCCACTGTTAAAAGTAAATCTAATACATGATTGTTGGTAGCTGCACTAGGGGGATGTTGAAGGCATATTGCACAGCCCATAAGAGATAGGCTTCTGTTCAATGTTTCAATAAAAGCTTAGATGACAGAATTAGAAGTAATTATATACTTCTAAGCTTGGTAGGTGGCACTATGTAAAGATTTGTAAAATGTGCTCAAGGACAGAATTAGAATTCAAAAATGTCTTGAGAGGTTCTGAAATCCAACACCAAATTTTGCATAAAGATAATCACACAGGACTACATTTGGGAGGATGAAATCAAAAGCATAACCACAGAATGGCACTGCAGATAAAGATCTAATGACTAATGAGGGTCATGAATGAGTCAACAGTGTGATGCGGATGAGCAAAAGAGATAAATGTAATTCTAGATTCTCTTGAATTGTCTGCTAGAAACAGTATACAAACAGTATATGTAAGATGAGATAATTAGCAGGCTCTTCTTGGCACTCTGAGGCACAATAATTTAAGAAATATGTAGATCAGCTGGAAGCAATCCAGAGATCAACAAGGATGAAATTAGGAAAATTGGGTCCATAAACAATATTACATTTTTTAGTTTTGCTTTCATCTAAAAAAAAAGGTTATATGTGGTTCAACAGTCTTTGAGTACATAAAAGGCTATTATGAAGAGAGTAGTTCTGTGCTTTTTCATGCCCACTAATGATATGGGCAGAATGTGAAGGAAACCTTTTTTAGGTATACTATAATAGGTTTTACAGTAAGATATTCTAACTAGAAGAAAAGATTATTGCTGGAATAAATTACACAAGAAGTCCCTGCCATTATTGTTTTTAGATACAGAGGGACTGCCATCTACAATTATCAAGACAACTGTGTACTGTCTTCAAGGTTAGGAGACGGACCAGATGAATGTATCATAGGAGGTGTCTGAGACTCCTGGAACTGTGATGGACTATACAAGTTATTACAGGGTAATCCCTAACAGGTTTTAACTGAGAAGGAATTTGAAAATTCCATGTGTGGTTCTGGGCACATTCATTTGCTGTTATGGAATATTGCACAGGTTGTTCTCTGGTTACTTTCTTTCCTTTGATTTTGTGTTGTGGGATTTTTGGTTTGGTTTTATTTTACCTCAGGAAGTTTAGACACAGCTTTGATTAAAAGTATTGAGGAGTAACAGACTATATAACCCCTAGAGATCCCATCCAAATCTACATTTCTATGATTTATGTGCAATCTACAGTACTTTTTCTGACCTGTTGAAGAGCTTTGCAAGCACAAGTTAATTATTAAACTAGTTCTTTTCCCAGGGCAGTAATGACCTAATCATTTATGATAGTGCTCAAATGAGGAATTAAACAAACATATCCAGAATAAACACAGATCAAATAATCTTTACCAATGGAAAAGTACAAAATCTTGTTTTCATGCCAGTAAGTCTACAAACCAACAGGACAGATACAGAATTCAGCAAAACTAACAACTCAGGATTTTTAAATCTGTGATTAATTCTGTATTTTAATAATTATTTGTATTCAAAATTTTACAATGTTTTTCTGTTTCAGAAAATCATAAAAATGGGAATGGAAATGAGAGGAAAAAGATGGAATTATTTTGGAAAGATTGAAAAGTTATATATATATATATATGTTAGGTAGGGGAGCACAGAACCTGAGGATACACAAGAAAATGCCAACCAAAATTGCTGTGCAGAGAGAGTAGCATTCTGCAAAATTATATTTTTTCTGTTACCTCAAAATAAATATCTTTAAAATCATACTCCCAAGGAAACCTGAGCAAAACTATTTGGTTTTCCATTATTTTTTTATTATTTAAAACTAAATTTTTCATAACATAATATAATATAATATAATATAATATAATATAATATAATATAATATAATATAATATAATATATAATACTTCTGACAAATTCTAGTCACTACTCAATATAAAAATATCTGGCTCAAAAATATATAGAGAAATCTGTGCTCATCACAGTGTACTGTGGTGTTGAACACTGGAAGTGTTTGCAGTCACCTTTGTTATTTTAGTCTAATAAAAGAGGATCATAAAACTCAAAGATAAGGTCAGGATTATGACTTTCTAGAAATTCAGAAATATTTAGGTTTGATGTTTATTGATAGGCTTTGTTTCAGTGAATATCCACTGGTCCTTTTGTGCTTTTAAAAATATACATGATATTTAGGCACCAGAATAATGATTTCACACTGCATGAGAACTTTCTTATAAGCAAACACTGGACCTTGTGAATTTTGCTGTGCAAATGGATAAATACTGACCTAATGAATCTGGCTAGCTTCAGATATACCACTAGACACCCCAACCCTTGGATGAACAAGGTAAAAAACCTGCAAAATTTCAAAGATTCCTGGACAAATCTATGAGGTGTCAAGGACAGCCTTAATACCAAAACCTAGAGGGACAATCAAACAATGGAAGTTGGAATAGATGGCCTTTAAAAGTCTCTTTCAACCCAAGCTCTTCAATGATTGTATGACCCACAAGAAGAAAACTCAGCTCAGCTGACCTTGCTTGGGGCAGCCCCAGTGAGGCAATTTCGTTGCTAGGACCTGTAAATCTGAAGGTGGACTGTTTGACTTGCAGGCCAGGACACTGTGTACAGCCCCATTCCACATGCCAACAACCCAAAGTGTCTTAAGCAGCTTAAATAGCTTTAAGCAGCTTTGAAGACTTAGATACTTTAAGCTTATAAAGCAGTTTAAGCTGCTTAAACTGCTCTAGGACTTTAACAAAGGCCCCAGGATGCTGCTCCTCACCAGGGAAGTGAAACGAAGCTGCTGCAGCTCCATCACCATCAGCTGGAAGGATGGAGCTTCAGGGTTGCCGCAGATCCAGCCAGGAATCTGCTGATATTGACATATTTTGTCAATGACAATATATAAAATACTGCAATATATTCTTTCTCCCCTTGGTTAACTCATTGTTTCTTTCTGTTTTGTAGCTTCCCCAGCCACCTGTCTCTTTTTTTCTATTTTTACCCATTTAGCTCAGGCTCTTTCAGTATCTCTTTCGTCTCTAATTAATTCTCAAAGAGATCAGTGGACTGCTCTTGCTGCAGTGATACACTTTTATGAAGAAAACATGTCTTAATTCAGCCTATTCAATCCACAGAACCATGCTAGGAGTAACTGTTCACTTGGATCGTTGTGGTTTAACCTAAATCTAGAACATTTTTCTCAGAAGAAGGGCATGACTAGATAAAAGCTTTGTGGAAAACCCAGCTGTGTAATCCCAGGAAGCACTGATGAAAGCCATTATGTTATCACCTACAAAAGCAGGTAACCAGATGGGATAACATTGTTCAGAAAAAGGGATACAATGCACTGAATCTGCATTGCATTTTCTGTCATTTTGAAGGTTTCAATAAGGACGTAGGAGGAGGAAAAATGGGCGAATGTGTCTTTCTACACTGACAAGATCTTAGGGCTGAAAGGACTTTGTTTTCAGTTTTTACTTCATCTGTCTGAATTTGGGGTATGCTGCACAAATCACAAGTTGTTCTGTTCTTACCAAAGGATATAATGCTCCCTCCCCTTTACATACGAGACAGCAACTGAGTGTTTGGTTTAGTGACAAATCACTTTGAACTGCTGTGTTAATAACTATGACAGTGAGGATGACGTACTGGAGCACTTGAGCTGGATGTGATATCTTTGCTGCTGAGGATCCACTCAGGCCCACTTTTCTCATATTTGAATTCCCTTTTCAGTTCCTTTAGAGGTAACCTTCTCCTCTTCTCTTTCATATCCTTTATGCATTTCCTGGGCTCATATCCTTACTTCTCAGGTGTTCTCTCTCTGTAGTCCTCAGTTTAACTGGACCCATATTTTTCACAGGCTTATGGAGTCCATCACATGCAACTGTGTATATGTCACACACTCTAATAACAATTTAGCTATGAAATGAAACTATAAAGCTTATCATACTCCCACAATGTGTTCTAAAGACTTGAGGGTATAAGCAGGAACAGGGACAATGGTCAGCATTACTCACTGATCTATTTTTTGCTGATTATCTCCTTTATACATTCCTAAATGCTGTTGCATATCACCATAGTGTGCGTTGAATGCACGCCATGGCCAATGGTATTTACACAAGCAGCGCTTGACTCTTTCATTGAGACTTGAGTTATACCAAATGCTATTTTTTTCCCAGTAGCCTGAAAGCATGTTTGTCTCAATTTTCATTGAAGAAAATGATTTCTAGTATGATATATTCTTTTTAAGTCATGAATGCATTTTAATCCCTTTTCCCATTTATTCAGCTATCAATTTTTACTTCCTTCAAAATGTGTTCTAAAACCCTATGTACAATGCCAAACAGATTCACTAGCTTGTGAGTGATTGAATTATTGGTTTCTTAAATATCTATTTGATATTCTACCATCAGGTGATGCCACTAGTAATTAACAGTTATGTTTGTAGGGGAGTACTGGAACCATTGGAGCATGGTATCCTCGGGTTCATGCCTTGTGTATACATCATCCTCCTAGTGGCCCCTACTCCTTCTCAAGTTTCAACCAGTTTTTTAGGAGAAAGGGTAGGTTGCCTGGACTGCCTGTGGGCTTTGTGATCAGTGGGACAGTGTTAGTTGCTTGGTGTCCATGTAGCTCTCAGGCTGCAGAAGATGAGCTGCCCCTGCCATTCCCTCAGGTCCAACAGTAATTTGGGTCCTGTTCTCCTCTAGGAAGCTGCTCATTTACATCAATGATTAATGATGTGGATTAATGAGGTTAATTAAAGTTAATTATAAGCTTGGAAAAGTCATCTTTTTTGAATTCCAAAAGGCTGTATGTGGTCACCTATTCATAACTTATGCATTTGCTTTGAAATACTTTTATTTCATCTAAGAAGAAAAAGATCACATTCATGTTGCAAGACAGTTTGGGTAGGTTCAGATCCAAAGGATTTTTAAAATATTTTTAAACCATAAAGCATAGAACACCAGACATCAGGTCATGTATACAGGCCACAGTTCGGCGGACATTTACACTTATGCCCAAATTTCAGTTTGAACTTGACTTTCGTTGGCCTCCTGAGAACTTCAGCGTATGTTAAAATTAACTCTGCTGATTTGAGATTATAACAGCAATGCATGTTTGTATGCCTTAGTAAACAACTGTATGTGCGCCAAAAGTATTCCATTTACTGCGTTGAGCCTGATGAGGTCACACGTCTGAGCTGATCCATTCACCAATGGAGAAAGAATTTTGCAACACTGCTTGCTGGACTAAATCACCAAATGCTGGCAGGCTGCCAGGGTCATGTTGCTAGGCAGATTGTCAGGTGTTGGCCAGTCATCAAGGACTACTCACACAACAAAAATGTACAGGAAAGCAGGCTCACCCTTCCTTCCTTCCTTCCTTCCTTCCTCCCTCCCTCCCTCCCTCCCTCCCTCCCTTCCTTCCTCCCTTCCTCCCTTCCTCCCTTCCTCCCTTCCTCCCTTCCTCCCTTCCTCCCTTCCTCCCTTCCTCCCTTCCTCCCTTCCTTCCTTCCTTCCTTCCTTCCTTCCTTCCTTCCTTCCTTCCTTCCTTCCTTCCTTCCTTCCTTCCTTCCTTCCTTCCTTCCTTCCTTCCTTCCTTCCTTCCTTCCTTCCTTCCTTCCTTCCTTCCTTCCTTCCTTCCTTCCTTCCTTCCTTCCTTCCTTCCTTCCTTCCTTCCTTCCTTCCTTCCTTCCTTCCTTCCTTCCTTCCTTCCTTCCCTCCTTCCTTCCCTCCTTCCTTCCCTCCTTCCTTCCCTCCTTCCTTCCCTCCTTCCTTCCCTCCTTCCTTCCCTCCTTCCTTCCCTCCTTCCTTCCCTCCTTCCTTCCCTCCTTCCTTCCCTCCTTCCTTCCCTCCTTCCTTCCCTCCTTCCTTCCCTCCTTCCTTCCCTCCCTCCTTCCTTCCCTCCTTCCTTCCCTCCTTCCCTCCCTCCTTCCCTCCTTCCCTCCTTCCCTCCTTCCTTCCTTTCTATTACAATTGACCTTGCCAAAGGACAGCATGGGGCTTCATAAGCCAAGTTGCCACTTTTTCTCATCCCCCTATCTTCTTCAGCCTTTTCCCACAACCCTAGACATTTCCATCACTGTTTATTTTTTAATAATCTTGTTTAGCTGAAATAAACTGATAGCTTATTTAAACTTCAAAAAAATAACTTTCCTTTACACTTCTTCCTAGCTACTTTTTTTCTCTTCTTCTTTTTTCCAGCTTTGGTGGCTAGCGGATTATACAGTGATATGCTTCAGTCTATTACATGTCTAGATTGCAACACCAGCCCAATTCTTTGCTCTGCTGGAAGTCATCCTGAGAGGTGGGTAAACTTTAGGATCTTAGGAAGAGAGCCAGAGTGTGCACTCTACCAATACTATTTTCATGTATTCCCTCTTGCATTCTTGATTCTGTAATTGGGCTGTGCTTCCATCTCCACCCATATCCTGCCTTGACATACATCCATGTGTGGATGACAGGAGCAATGACAGATGAGCCAGCCAACTTGCAGGCTGAGTCACCCCAGGAAGGCAGAGTGTCATCTGGCAATTAGGATGGAGAAGGAAGTGTGCCAGCAAAACAGGTGATCTGAGCAATGCACTGCACCCTACAAGCCAAAATGGACATTGCACAATATTGGCAAAGACAGAGAAATGTGGAGAAGAACAAAAGCATGCATTTCCAAATGGCCTTCATAGTAGGAATTTAAAAATAACAAAGCTCAGCCTATTTCTTTTTATGGACAATTTTAATACTAAAGATGAATGTAACAATCAAGAAATGGGTAGAGCAGTAGTGTAGTATACCTCTCTTAGTGTATTTGGCCACTTTTATGTGGGTGTCTTTTTCTGTGCATGGAGGCTTGAAAGCAGGATCACAAACACAATTTATGAGTATGGAACAATTATGCTATTTGTTGGATTGTACACACAATAAATGGCTGGGAATAATGTGCTATTAGCTTTGGCACTAATGCCCTCACTGGCTCTGATGCACGTAACCCCTGGGCTTCTGCTAGTCATGGAGATGTTAATCACATGGGGAAGTGCTGGACTCCATTGCTCCTTGCAATACGATGATCCTTGGTTTCCTTGAGTTGCTATTTTCTATTTTGATTTTTTTTTCAGTGATTTAGGGCTTTTTCAATTCTTAATTTTACCTTCAGTCCTCAAGTGACTGCTACAGGCTCAACAATTTCACTTGTGTCCTCATTTCAGCTTTTTAAATATATTTTGCTTGGCTTAAGTTTATATGCTGTCATTCGTAGGTTAGCAACCTTTTTTTAGTAAAGCTGAGTTGGGGTCATACAGCCTACCTAGGCCTTGTGATAAAATTGTAAGACTGTGAAAGATTTACCAAAATGGTGGGAGACAAACTGATCTGCGCTTGTTGTTTGATGTATTTTTAAGCACCTTGCTGACTTAAACATACGAATCTTGCCAGATGGCAAAAAGACTCAGAAATAGATACTGACATGAACACTACACAAGGTCAGATGTGCTTTATAACTGATGGTCTATATAATGCAAAGCAGAAAAGTTTGGGAAGGATAGACTTCTAAGTATAGAAATGAGTGTTTTGAAGCTGAAAACAAAACGGTGCTGCATGATATTCTGACTTTGACCATGTTCAGATTTATAAGAAGGAAAAAAAATCACTGTGAGACTAATTAATCATTGGCACAGTTTGCTCAGAGAGGTTTGATGCTCTGTGTCCTTGGAGGTTTTCCAGATATGACTGGATAAAACCCTGAGAACCTGGTCTAAGCTCAGCACTGCCCCTGCAAGGGGGCAGGTGAACGTACCAGGGACCTCTGGAATTCCCTTCCAGCACAGATGATTCTGTGAGTTAAGTTACTGTTGGAACCAAGGGTGGGTGAGGTGGAGAAACAGTGTTACAGAGGGAAAACACTCAGTGAGACATTCCCCAGTATGCCCAAGTCTCTGTAGAGCTCCGCTGCTGCCAGCTGTGGAAGGTGATCCCATCTCTGCCCGGGTCCTGTGCTGGTGTTCTTAGTCTCTCTGTTGAGCTAGTACTTGCCCTTGTTCAACATTTCTGTGAGCTGTTTCAGCTCAGCTACCTGACAAAAGCTGATTAGTTTTTTCAAACTGGTTGGCTTTCTGCTGGTTTAGTTAGCTGAACTACTTCACTTAGAGACAGATGAGTACCACAGCATGAGGAGGAGGTGGGAACATGTGGTTAAGATTGGAAGGAGTTAAGGGTGGTTAGGGCCCTCTCAGTGGGAGTGAGGCATTACATTTGCCTTGTTGCTTCATTAAAATAATGTGATATATCTGCAGCAACTTCAATACTGGCAGAAGAGCAAATTGGTTTAGACCAAACAGGATGCATCATAAAGAAAATAAAACCTCAGAAACAATAATTTTATAATGTTAAGACCAATGAAAAATGTGGAATTACAGAAAAGAACGTGAAAGCAAACAAATCAGTGACAAATAACGTCCAAGGAAAGATGAACAGAGATATATCAAATATGTAACACTTGAAACTAAAACTCCTGCCATAGTAGGAAACCACAGATCTTGTTTACCAAGTTACAAAAATCCTGTGTGGGTAGTTTAAACAGGAAATGGGCTGATCAAAAGCAAAGATAGGGAAATATGTACAACAGAGATAAAATGGATAAGGAAAGCATTTTAAAGAAGTCAGTAGCTAAAAGTTAGCCCTACTTTGACATGAGACTCTGTGACATGAAATGATTTGACCTTAAAAAGAGATTGCCATTGGTGCAGCAGTGATACCAGAAAAGCAAATTGCAGTCCAGTAGGTAGCAGCAACAATACAGTGAGAGACATTTTGGTTGTAGTAGAAATGCTAATGGCCCATGATGCCACTGCAGAAGCAAAATTTTAAAAGTCATTGAAGAAAAAACTGGGAAAACCCCAAAATTTTGATGAGGAGAAAATGGAGGTTTTAAAATATTAAAATGTGAGACTGGGAAAGTGCCTCTCTGCCCTACACTATAGGGGTGGTCATTTGCAGTGAAAGATGCAAATTGCATACAGGATGACACAGATGATGGATGCAGAATTTGAGCAGAACAGCCCCTGGACTTAGACCCAGAAAACAGGATATTCATACAAAAAAAGCAACTGGAAAGAACATGTGCAATGACATGCTTTGCTCATCACTGTTTCAATGATTTTTTTTAAGGTTACTTGACATTGGCCTCAGGAATATCTTGTGGAACTTCAGCATTCAGCTGTTACTCCATCATCACAGCCTTGCAGAGAGGGGTGGATGGCTGCATGTGGGAGTCCATCTAAGTAAGAGACTGGTTCACTTTGAGCACTGGTGTGGAACCAGGGTACACTTGTTTTCTGGGGCTCTTCAGCATTATCATGCATAACTGCTGTGTAGGCAGCACAAGTAGCATCATACCATGGGGTGGATTCCATGTATCTCAGAGGTGTACACTGTGCCAGTAGCACTGTGCTACTGAGCCACAGACCTGAAAAAACCTGTGAAGATACATAACCTAGCAAAAAAAGTAAGCCAAACAGGATTCAAAATCATCTATCAAAGCTAATATCTCTGAAAACTTAATACCGAGAATCAAAGTGATATTAGAAAACACAAATTTTGGGAAAGTAGAGCAGCTTGCTTGTCCTGTCCATATCCCACTTTTGTGTAATTAGGAAGGAACAAGAAGGAATTAGGATAGGTGAGTCTTCCGCTACTCATACTCATTTCAGCATGTGGGATAGTTCCAGAATGCAAACAAGATTTTTAAAAATTATTATTTACATGTATTTACAATGCTAAAATAGACCCTGGAAAATAGAGACACCAAAGATGATAGAAAACTAGATGCCTTGAGAAAAAAAGAAGTGCTTATGAAAAAGTCTGACTGTTGGTCTCTGTCTCAGCATAGAGTCGAACAGCCCACCACCTCATCTTTTCCCAGAGTCAGCAGAGAGAACAAGATGTAATTGTTGTGCCTTCTCTGAATGGCAGACTCCGAGAATTTCCCCCAAGATGATCCAGTGGAGATTAATGTGTGTGAAGAAGAGAATATTTACTGGATATCTTAAGAAGACCCAGCTGACAGGAATGACGGTGATCGGTCTCAACTGCATCCACTAGAAACAACAAACAATGAAAAAGAATGGAAGACATGAGCTTACACAGTAAGAACAATAGAAAGGCGACTAAGAGGATCCAATATGTTTTCCATAATTCCTTTGTTTTCTCTGTGAAACAAAACTCGTGTTAGCTAGCTTGTTTTATGAGCTGCCACTGGAGGAAATGGTTGTGAATCTTACTGAAGGAGAGGAAAATAACGTTCTCACTCCAGAAATGCAAAGAGTAGCTGATGTCCAGTAAAGTGCTGCACCAAGCCAGGGACCTGTTGTCAAGGCACCATCATGTAATTGCTGCAGTCATGATAGACTGGGGAGAAAGTCCGTGCCAAGAAGAGTTGGCAGGTGTGGGACTCAGGTAGTCATGCCACAGTGGAAACTATTCCTGATTCAAGGGGCTTTGCCTTTCATGTGTCTTCAATGGTATCTGCAGCCTACTGGTGTCATAAGCAACGATGGTTTATTTTCATTACCTAGACTGAATGAGAGATCTTCAATCAAACTGTGTTGCATTAGAGACAGTTCTGCTGTTTAACCATAAATATTTGGGTGTGCAATCTGGTGTTGATCTGCAAGGTTACTAATATCTATAAAATAAGTAGTTCTTTTTTATTTACTTTTTAAGTTTAAGCTTAGATCTGAGCGTACTTTTTGATGCCCTTGATATAAGAGGACACACAGGCTCCTGTTACATTGAATATATTCAGAATATATTGTTTCTGCTACAGTTCCCAGACGTTTTCTTAGCCAAGTTTTAACACAAGCCCACTAAATCTATGCTTCTTTTAAAAAAAGTAAATCTCTGCAGTCTGTTCTCAGTTTTCTTTTACTTTTCTCATAATATCAAGCCCACACATAGCCCAGATTCCTCAATGGTAGCTGGTGAAATTTTTCCACCTTCTTGTGCTATATATATTCCTATGTCCTGAGCAGCAGCCTGTGTCTGTGTTTTGAGTACAGACTGCTGTTATTTTAAATATCTGCCTCCATAAAGGAGCATCAGTGTTTCCTACATGTCTTCTTAATGAGAATTTTTTCACTATTTTCACAGAGGTTTAACCTCATTTCCAAAATGAGGTTGCTCTTTTTCTTCAAGTTAAATAACTCTATCTATCTATCTATCTATCTATCTATCTATCTATCTATCTATCTATCTATCATCTATCTATCTATCTATCTATCTATCTATCTATCTATCTATCTATCTATCTATTTATCAAAAGTTGGGGGTCTGTCCACTGGGGTCCATATGTATTTCTATGCATATAACAGTTCAAGTAAAAAGCTTTATTTAGCAGGGGCTCTTAAATGTGTGCCTTCTTTTTAAGCACCTACTGCAGATAAGTTTTGTATGCAATTGCACACTTTCCTGAATGAGTGTGCATCAAAGAAAAGGCTTATTTTCTGGAATCAAAAACCTTGACTGAAATGTCATTGCCTGGATCACTTGCTGCTTGCAAGTCTGACAGCAGCAAGGGGATATAAACCAGCCTCACCAGTAGCATAAAGACATGTATGTAATCATACAACATGTTTCCTTGGGCGAGGTCATGTGGTTAAGTATCCTGCCTTTATGCAGTGGAAGCATCATGCTGAAGGTCATGGGTCCCAGAACAGAGCTGTGATGAAGCAAATCTACATTGTGACATTCAGTTTTGTTATATAATTAGAACATTCAATTATAGACTGGAAGACATACTTAGACTGTATTAGAATATTCTCTGATGTAAATGGGGCTGAGTTAATTTGCTAACAGGCCGGGCAGTGACAAGAGGTGGAGATAAGCTCCCAGCGCTAACTGGGGACAAAATGAAGCAAGTGGCATGTTTGCCTGCCCTGCCCAGCCTCGCCTCCTCCCACACTGTGGTCCCATGGCCACAACAGTCAGCTCCAGACTGAGAGCCCCCGCCACAGAGCACAACTGTGATGCACACCTTTTGTTGTAATTCGCTAATAAATGATTTCTCCTTAAGATTCCAGCTGCAACTCTGCTCGTGTGCAGACTATCAGTTGTGTGGAGCAGCTGCAAGGCTTAGGAACTGCTAAGACTCTTCAACAATTTCAGTATTTTTCTTGGATTAATACTGGATTAATTTAACCTCTGAAAACAGTAAGTTTTGATACGAGACCTTGTCTCTCTAGTGTGATCTGTCAGGTTCAGCCATAGCTTACATAAGCTGGAACATTGAGACTTGTTTCAAAAAGAGAGGGAATGTGAGCCAAGATGCAAATATGGGCCACCATTTTCCTCTGAAAAGTATGATTAGCTTTTCATTTTCTTCTTAGGCAGCCTTAAGCTACTCCTCTGAATGAGCAAAGGGTCCTTTATATTTTCTAGATATTTGAGGAAATTACCATGGCATTATTGTTCTGTAAGTCACTTTCAAAATATTCTATATACCACACAGAGATGGAAAGAGTGTGTGACCAGAGTGCACAGCCTAAAAACTAACTGAGAATAAATGCAAGGGCAGCAGGCAGAATGTCCAAAACAGATAAATCAGGGTGACTGCATAGTTGTATTCTTGTTTTTCCACTGTACTAACTCAGAGAGCACAAAATAACCCTGTGTAGTGAAGACATGAAAAAAGACACACTGGAAGAAATATTTATGTTGTATTAGTATATCCTTTGCTCTAAATGGGTTTGGGCTAATTACTTATTAGACCACAATGGGATAAGCAGGGGAGACAAGCTCCTAATATCACATTAGGAAAAATTAATTTAACAGAATAAGCATAATCTATTTGATCTTGCTATTTCCTATTTCAATTGCTTTACTTAGCAACCTCAGTAATGTTCTTTAACAAATTCTTTATTTATTTTCTCAAACAGAAAAAAGATAGAAAAAGGAAAACAAGCTGGAAAGAGATGAATTTTATCATGGTACCTCATTTTCCTTGGCAGACTAACAACTGCAGTATCAGCACAGATTTTTGCTACTTGAGTTAATGGAGTGCCACTACTAGTCATGGGTTGTCATCCTCTGAGTAAAGCACTCCCAGAAGAGGATTGCTGATGAGTACTGGTGAGAAGCACAAACAGGATTTGTTTGATGGCTGAAGTGACAAGTAGTTGGATAAATTTCAGATATAAGGTAACCCACTGTGTCTTCTCCAGCCTCTTTGTCCTTTGCTTTCCCCACTTTATCTCAGGACTTCACCTTCTCCTACAGTAAGTCACAGTGAATCCCAGATCCTGATCTTCCAATCTGATTAGCTCTTTGCTCACTCCCCAGTAGGACATTCTTTGTTTCCAATCTACGTGACTGGACCACCTTAACTCCCCAATTCCTCCTCGTGATCATTTCTGATCTAATACAGGTTTGGGATCCAGTACATGTGTCTGAGAATTTCTTCACAGTGCATTTGAACTGTCTTCTGTATTCTTGATTTGGACATCTAGGCTGCTGGGATTAGAGGAAGGCAACCCCCTGATTCTTATAGCAGACACCCATTCATAGCAAATTAGACCTTTCAGAAAACTTTGCTGTTGAAACCAAATCCATCTTTATTAAATATGCACCATGACATTTCACATACCTATTTAATGAGGATAAAATCAACATGTCACTGACACAGAAGCTGTTTTCTAACAGATTTTAAGTCCTTGCACCAAACTTGCAAGATTTAGGCTTTGTCACAGAAGACACCAGAATTTTTAACTGCAGTGCATTTTCTCCTACAGCCTGACAGACACATCAGACATGTCTGAATTGTTTTATGCTCATTTCCCCTGAGAATGTGTGTCAAGTAAAGAGTCCTGAATTATAGAATTTCATATTGTTTAAAAAGGACAATGGCATTAATAAAATTAATCTTAGGAAAAGCATTCTAATACCTTTAGCGCCCAGTATACAGACTTTCATTCCTTAGAGAAGATAAGGAATGTCCTTGTAAGCAGAAAAAATTAGATTCTGTTGTGCCAAGGCCTATGCTCTAAGTTGTTCAAGGTGATCAGTGTACAGGCCAGATTGTTACATAAAACAATTTGGAGAGATGAGTAAAAATTAAATGCAAAATGACAGCTTTTTCAAGAACGCAAGACCCAGTGATAAGCCCCAAGGACTATGCTGAAATCATGTCCAGTAAAGAAGAAAAATGTGAGAGTAGACTCAGTGAGGCTGTGGCAGAGTAGTAGAGAGAACACTCTCAGTCAGGTGGAAGAAGTATGACACTGATTATGTGGATGATTGTGACTAGATTTATTGTTAATACAGTATGTAAATATTGCAAATGCAGTGTATAATATAATCGGGTCTAAAGGGTTATAACATGACCAGATTCAACTGGAAATGGGCAGATTTATGGCCTTTGGCCTTGCAGAAAGCATGATTGCAAAGCAGCAAAGCACCTATGGAGCTACTGTAGGATTTTATCTCCGTATGTGGCTGGATCCTATCACTTTTACTCTACCATCCAAAAGCGAGTGTTCCCATTTTAGGGCTGTATGTACCCTGTAGGCATCCCTGCTGGGGTGGGATCCACCTGGAAGATGTCTGCAACCTTGGGAGATCGGTTTGCCCAGCTGGCCCAGTCTCCAGCAGCATCTTGTACTCTTTTCAAGCCACTGTGTAACAAGAACAATCACAATCATCACAGCTACCCCATCTCTGGAACACATTAATTACATGAGCATCCAGACAGTTCCTCCTGCAATTCTCACCTGGTGTTCTTAGGACAAATCACATTACCAGTCAGGGACTTCAAGGGAAAGGGAGTATTTGAGGGGAGGACATGCTCTAAGACCCAACTATCTTTGCTGTTACAGGGAAAAAAGAGATATACTGTAGAGTAAGCCTCACTGAGGAGCTAAATCATGAGCAAATGGGCTTTTCAGCCTCTCTGATGCCCCTAATCTTGACCTGCAATTTTATCCAAACTGCAGAAAGATAGGTGGGCAGCAGAAGCACAGCAGCCTGGTTTGTGTTTTTCCTTTCCTCCCTTGTTCTTTCCTCTTTCACTTGTGTTTCCCTTTGTTTTCTGTTGTAAAAAAGCCTGCTTGAGATATTAAAGCTGTGTCTTTTGGAGAGCTGCTGTGACTCTGTTATTAAACAGCTTCCAAAAAGCTGTGTTAGAGACAGCAGGGAATTGCTGCAATTTCCATGTATCCATGTGACCAACAGACAATATGCTGTCCTGGAGTTTTTCTAGCAATGAATTTGCTATTCAGTGCCAACACCAGAGAGAGAGGCTGGGTGCCCTTCCCCTGCAGCTCTTGTGCCATCTTTGTCCCTTGCGCATACTGCCCGCCTCCCACGGAAGGACTGGACTCTAACAACAGCTCCAGTAGAAGTTTCACCCCATCACATTGAACTGAGTAACTCTCTTTTCCAAAATAAAAAAAAAAAAACACAATACTTTGCCTTTTTTTCCTATGCCTTTAAGCCTCTTAAACAAAGGTGTTTTTCTCACATGGACTAAACAGCAAATGAAAATTGGATTTTTTTTTAAATGAAAGCCTTATTGTTCTTCATTCTGAATATTCTTATTCTTCCCCCCTGCCCCCCTGCCCCCTTATTTTTTTTCTATCTTTCATAAAGGGTTTTAAAGATTAGTGTGGCTCATGTTGTCACAGGAATAAACAAGCACTTAAAAATGCAAACCTTGTGCAGCAATATAGTTTTGTTAGTGACACAGTACCTTTAATTCATTTGACCTTCCGTATCTGTTTATTTTACTGAAATTTGACTGAGCAAAGTTAAATCCCCTTTATATCATTCTGCAAGACATCTCATTTTATGTTTGGATACAAACCACCAAAGCTGCATAATCAACTCCCGTCCTAACGTGCCAGTTAGCGCTAGTGTGGCTGAATGGAAAAATAAATTGTAATAATTATAATTATTCTTACTTTAGCTTATTTTTACTTGATATTTGGGAAACTGTTCTGCAATAGCAAGCCCTGGAACAAAATCTAAAAGACAGGGCATTTTCTGTGTTTGTAATGATTTTCTATATGATTCCAAATAAGAAAATTATGGAAATACCTTGTTGTCCAGTTTCTCTATATTGTCCAATTAACATGGTTTACTCTTCCCCCTTGCTGTATGCTTTTGTGTGCAGACTTTATAATGTCTCTGTTTTATTTTTAATATTTATATACATTTATTAACAAGTAAAACAGAGCAATCAGTTGTTTAATAATGTGCTAGAGTGAACCACTGTAGGCAAGCTAAATTTGTTTCCATGTTTAGTCTATGGTAGACTACCCAGGGATACCTCTTTGCATCTAAACATTTTAAATCCACTGGGAAAGAATTACAGATTGGTCAAATAAGGTTTTTCTTATATTTTTTTTCCTCCCCTCCTTCTCATTTTGTGTTGAGTATTAGAATCTGTTGAAATCAGCCCATTTCCTTAAGCAGTCCTTTCCTTCTTGCAGAGCAATCTACTTGAAATGTGTCCAGCCTTTTTGATCCCCAGGCTCTAGTCTGGCCAAACAGAGAGAGTGTTTCTACCTCGGCTATTACTTTCTTTTCCCCTTCTCCACACTGAGCTAAACCATGCTCCCTATGCAAGCTGAGAGGAAGGACTTTTACCCTGACATACAGCAACAACCTTGGCTGAGCAGGTTACAGAGGGAGCCCAAAGTTGTCTGTATTCTTCACTTCCAATACACCACTTCTTATGGAACCCAAAGCATAGATGTACATCTGCCTCTTTCCATCCTCTGCCAAGATGGTGATGGCCACAGGACTGCAGCCTGAACCGGGAAGGATGGAAATCTTGCTTTTATCAAGATTAATATATATATATGATAGGTAATGGTTGCTTACTTGTAAGTCTGAATCACTCAAATTTCAGTGGCTTGAAATATCACTAACATAGTTTCTTTTTTCTGTCTACCTTATTGAAGTGGAAGAGACCCTTTTATTTGAAATATTGGTTTTCTTCAACTCCCCCTATTTCCTCTAAAAGTCCTTAGGCATTTTTCTTAATATAACCCTGTGCTTCAGCTACTGTGCATCATAGGCAATCAAACAGGAAGAGTGTGGTATATCTGATATGACTCCTGCATGACTCTGATGTCACACAAGTCTGTAGTGCTGTTGGGATGTGATTGCTGTAGAGAAGTCAGCACAGAGCTAGCACAACACTGGTGGGAAATCTTAAAGGCTGCAACAGGAATACAGCAATATTAGGAAGAAATGTGGCAAAATGTGAGTAAAGGAATGAAAAGACTGAAATGGAATATTAACAATAAATACATTCGCAAAAAAAGTATTGGAGAGTGAAGGCTCCTGCTGTTTGCAGGTACTGGAAACACATACTGATAATAGATGATTTTTTTTATGATAGAAAATAATGTATGTAACAGAAATTAGGTAGGAAAAGGAAATAAAAACATTAGCAAATGCACTCAAAACTGTCAACAGATGTTGGCCTTATATCATTCCAGTGGGAAGAGCAGGAATCATTAACTTGAACTATTTAGCATTCATATGTGGGCAAAACTGTAGAAAATTACGGAATGGAAAAACTCTGTACTGGCCTATTGGATAACTATAAATAATTTAAAGCAACTTCTGTCTTGTCTTCTACAAATTTTACAAATCAGTGGGCAACTGCAGAATTGCTGTTATGCAGTTTCATCATAACTATCTGATTTTACCAGAAAATGGTGGGGTTTTTTTAAGCTAACAAATATTTTTGACTGCTCCTATTTTTGTTGTTGATTTTTTTCAAGGGAAAAGGAATAGTGTTCATTGCTTGATATTGGTACTATTCAGGTATGGTTTTATATTAATTCTTCTCATTTTGTCACTCACCTGTAATTAATAAAGAAGAAAATAAGAAATAAAATGATGTATTTTGTATATGTGAACCAAGCTTTCAGTAACTGAAACTGTGAGTAGGGACACTAGGGCAGACTGTCAGGAATTCTAGTCTGGTCTAGTTTAGCTGCTATGATGGAGTTATCCTGAGCCATATTTGTCGATAATCTGACTTGTAAGTATCCTTGCTATGTTTTTCATAATAGAGTATAATATCTGTAAGAGTAACAACTTGGGGAAACTTTGTTTTGGTCAAAATCTGAAGTGAAAATGATGTAATTAGCTGTGAGTTGCCTCTCAGGATAAAAATACACTGAGTTATTACTTGAGACCAGGAAAAAAATTGCAACATTCCATGATTTTAATCTTTTACTGGATGACAATAATGGCAAATTAGAAATTACTTTTGAGTTCCAGCTTCATTTTAACATTTAGGATATCTGTCTTCTGCATATTCTATATGAGTTCCATTACAACAGTATGTGAGATGTCTCAGTCTTTGAGGTCCCTCACAACAACCCATGGGACAAGAAAATGCAATTTCTGTGAAAATGCAAACAGAGTTATATATTCACTATTTTTCCCAGGAAAATATGTGATATCTATATAGCTATATCTGTATATCTATATTGAGAGATATATGTGCGTTAAAGTTAATCCAGTTGTCTTTACTTCCAGAGTATGTCTCTGATGCATGAACCATAATCCTTGACCCTATGCTGAAATATTGAATGATACCTTCAAAAAACACATTAAAATTCATTATTCTGTAGATTACTGAAATATTACTGTGGGGTATGACTTTTTTGAATAGAAGCACAAGAAATAAATTAGGTATTAGTTAGTTACATATTGCCCACAGTTCTACAGAGTTGTGAAGAAAATAAATCTGGAGTGTTGCATTGCACAGCTTCATAACACCACAGTTAGATTTTCCCCTGTGTTTACAGACTGGTTTATTTTAAAATTTATTCAAGAACTGGAAAATCATAGATATGCAGCTCCACAGATCTGGAGGTCAGGTTTTTGTGACTGTAATACATGGCTTCTTTTGACACAGCTCTCCAATGTAGGGGCAAACTCTGCTTGCTATACGTTTGATTTAGGATGGAAATACACATGTGAGTTAAGAAGCATGTTTTGGCACAGTATTGTATGGCTGCACAGTACTCACACTGTTCCAAACATAGGGCAAAATAGGTACTAAGGTTCTAATCAGAGAGGGGCAGAATACAGCAGTGTTTGGTAGAAACGTTTCTAAGAGGTGTTACAGCACATTAATGATTTCATAGGAAATACAACTAAAATATGCCTGATATATAACTGTTTTCCTCTCCTTACCAGAATGTCCAAGGGTTCATACCAACACAGTTGAAGCCTCATTTTGACTCCTCTATTAATATACAAATTTAAAATAAAAGATGTCAACAGATACAAAAGCTGGTATCAGTCTTAACACTTGTAGTTTTTCCAGTGTGTCAGTATGCAACATTTTGGATTCTGTAAATCTCAAGCCTTACCGATTGCCACATCAGTGTAAAGGAGCAGGAAGTAAAAATTTTAGCATGTACACTTTTCTCTCAAATCTGTCAGAGGGACACAGAGAATGGACTGCCCCAGCCATGTAACATCCTAAATCAATAGACATCCATTGATACATGTGAACCACAGCCTCTGATCTTACAGCTAAACCTTCTTCAGCCCATTGTACTGAAGGAGTTGGCTATGATACTTCAGGGTCTGTCCAGCAATGGCCACTGGGTTGAGATATTTTGAGGGAGAGATGGCATGGAACCAAAAACCACAGGCATGCATCTCAGCTTCTAATAATTAGAGGAATATTCATCACCTTATGTACTTTTTTTTAGATTGTAAAATACGGTTTCTGGTCATAGATGTAATTAAGAATCATCCTTTTATTTTAAATCAAGAGGAGAGTATGATTAAAAAGCTAAGAAGTGTGCATCATGTTATCATCAATACTATATACCTCTATAGTGATTGGGCAGTAGAGTTGCCAGTGGCATAGTCATTGACTTTTGAAGATTTTCTTTCCAGCAGTCAGCAAAAGAATGATAACCCCCTGTCCCATCAAAAATCCTGGAACATGCAGCAGGGCTACACTCAGGCCATGACTGAACATTTGAGCAGCTAAAGTGGCACGACTTAATCAGGGGTGCTGTTGCCAAAAGAGGTGTAGGTCACATTGTAACCCCAGGAAGGAATTTCTGTGCAGCTGGAAACTGCATGTGGAAAAGCAAAGGCAAAGCAAACTTTGCCTGTCTCCCATCCTTCTCCCCCAGACACTAACCAAACACAAAGACTTTGAGAAGGAAATGCTCTTAGATGTTCACTATTTGCCTAAATTCGTAAATGTCTTGAGGTAACTGAGAGCAAAGTGTGTGGGGTTTAGATATTATCTATCCAAAGTTCCTATATATGTAATTTATTCCCTTTAATTTCATTACTATATAATACCCGAAGAATTAATACCATGAATAGTTTCATTATTATATAATCCTCTAAGAATTAATACCAAAAATAGTGACAGCAGAATGAAAAAATTGGAGGGAAGCTTGGAATATCTCATCCCTTAAGGCTGAGACTTAAATGAGTCATATTACTATGTCTTCTATGCCAAAAAAGGCTTTAACAGCTGAGAGGGGAGGCAAGAGCCTTGAAATTTATGTGCAACAGTCTTGATGTCTGTCCAGGCACAGATGGATGAAGGGCTCAGAAGGTGTTATTCCAAATAACACAGCCCTGTATCTATCCACTGTCACTTTTAGATGGGGTCTTCTTTATCCTCTATTTAATTGTTCTACCCTCTATACAGGGCTGTTCAGAGAAGTTACACAAGAGAACAGAAGAGTTGATTTGGCCCCAGATGGTCCTGGTGCCTGTTGTCCACTGTGGGTCTAGTTTAGTTGTGGAGACAACACTTGGTACACCATGAGAGAGAAACTCGAAATATCTCAGAGGCTGTTGAAGAGATGAACATTTAATTTACTCACTAGTTGCTACTGCAAAAAATTTTTTAGTATCCATGATAAAGTTGATTTTATTTTTTTGAGTGGAAATTTGTAGTATGCTTCTTTGGCTCAAATAGACAGACTCTGAATTTTCTAACAAGCTTTGCTTCATTGAAAATCAACTTGGTAAAAGAAGCAATATATAAAAGCAACAAACTCGTATTTTCCCTGTATGTATAGTCAGAATCCTATTTCCAAATAACCTTAAAGAAAGTTTTCGATGCTACTTTTTTATTCTTGTTAGTTCAGCACAGCCAACAGTAAAGGCCTTGTTGACATTAAGCAAATATGCAATGATGCAGCAAAATCAATTTAGTCACACTAATGCAAATCCCTCACACAGATGTAATGCCTGTGTGCAAAGTAGGGCATTTCTGAATATACACAATATTTAAAATGAAGAGAGAGAGAGATTCTATTCTTCCCAACTCATTCCTTAATGTGATTCACATAGATGCCCCTGAAAGCCTAAGCAAAAAGAAAGGGTCAAAAATAAGGGTACATTAGGAGTACAGTTGATTGGGAAGGAGTATCATGACCTTTAAACTGCAAGTTGTGTTAGCTTAACAGAATAATACTTTTTAAAACACCTTTTACATTTAAACTGAGCATATTTAACCTTAAAATCACTAGGAAAATAATGTGATTGCATAACTCCATTCTACGTTTACTTTTCAGAGCAGAAGTGAAAATGAATACACTTTTGGTCCTGACTGTTCTTTGTAATTTAATGTGATCTGCTGTCAACAAGAGGGAAAATAAACCTCTGACACTCCATAAGAATAAGGAGCAAACAAAATGTACCTTACTGTGGTCAAAAACTGGTACAGTTTGTGAAGGCATAACTGAAAAACAGGTGGGGTCAGCAAGAGAGGTAATACTACAAATACTGGTAATGAGTTAATGACCATCTTCCTTTGTAATCTGAAGAGGTTTGGGGAATTTTTTTTTAATAAAAATTCTTCAGAAAACTGTGAAGTAAAATTTCCGGTAATTTGGTAAATGTCTTTTAGACATTTTTAGGACAAAAAAAATTCTAAGTACTTCATGTTGCAGTATAATTTTTATTTACCATAGTAATAAATGAAATATCAAAATCCAAATAAAATATTTGTCTTGAAAGCATAGTTTTTAATCAAATCAGATTATGCCACAAAACTTTTCTTTACAAACTATTTTAAAATTGGGGAAACATTTTCCCTAATCTGAATGTGTCCTAGTTCAGCGGGTAGGACCAGTTTATCACTGTGTGTGGGAGAACAAAGCTATGTTTTCTACCCCCTCTATTCATTTCCCAAGAACAATGAACCATTTGCAGCAGACCAGGGCACACCCAACTCCTCAGGCTCTGAGCTGGGTGTGAAAGAAGCCTGTGAGATAAGAGCTGTGATAACTCCCCTCCAGGGAGTCGTTAGCACCTTCACACCCAGCCTGAGGTATCATGTCTGCTAATGGGCCATCAACGATTCCAAAATACCCCATGACTCACAGAGTCAGATCACCCATTGTGTAACTCCCCACCCTGGGGGAGGTACTGGATGCTCCCAGCTGGACCTGGGGGTACATAATCTGGGGGTTTGAAGACCTGGAGGAACCACTCATCAGATCCAGAGGAGCAGAACCTTGACAGGAGGAGCCCAGCACTCTCGACCAGACTGGGACCATCAACGGCACCAACAGGTTTCTCGCTTCTTTTCACTTTGGACTTGGGGGAGCCATGTGGGGTTTGTACCCCAGGGTGCTGGGTCATACTTCTGGGTTTTGTGGGTTAAAACCAATTTCACTTTGTGCCATTGCATTTATTGTAATATTGTTATTAAATTGTAACTCTGACTTACAATCTCTTTTGTGTTGGGTTCATTTCTCTTGCCAGTTTACCTTTAAACCAGCACAGAATGGAAGTCCGTTCTGAAACCTGGGAATGTTTTGTTAAAATCAAACTTTGATTCTCCTTGCAGCTAAAGTTTCACTCTAGGGAAATGAAAAGATATCATCTGGGGCTTCTTTTCCACCTACCACCATTGATACTGATGCAGTAAGCAACTGTTAAGGAAACATTTTTTCCTCTTCCATCCTCCTTCAAATAGAAGTTTAGGAAGTCCCTCTTCAGGAATGAAGTAAAGACACAATCTCATTCTGGAGGGCTGCAGTTCCCCAGTGGAGCTGGGTGACTTGAGAAACACTGTTCTGTACATGCATTAACAGGACTTTGCAGTGCTTCACTTTGTTCTACCAACAGCATTCATGCTAACGAGAACCTGAACAGGAAACACTCATCAGATAAAGAGACAGGGGCAAGGGAAATTACAAATTTCAAATCCATAGGCAACACAACTATTACCCCCAACCTTATAATTTCTGAGATCATTGAGATTCATCAATGGAAACTGTGGCCCCCATTGGATAATTCCCGAGTTCCTTGAAATTAGTCTAATACCCAATGAGGTTACTTGTGCTGCTGCAGAAAGATATTTCTGGCCTTTTATATGTCTGAAAAGAAACTGAATGTGACAGATTTGGAGCTGCACTGTGATAATTTAGGAATATGGTCTGTTGGCCTGATTATTTGGTTGAATGTCTGGGTTTAACTCATCAACTGCACACTTAAATTACAGGAACTGGACTAGGCTAGGCTGCGCTGGCCTCTACTTGTTACACTGGGATGCCCCACTTCCATTGAGGCTTCACAGCCATGGAGCATAGGGACTTAATTTTGAATAACATCATCTCTGCATTGGCAGTCCTAGCATCCTATTCATCTGTAGGATTCCAAAGATCCACTGGAAATCAGAGATAGGACCTGTAACTGATAAAACTACTGAAGAGAGCATTATTAGACAACATTAACTGGGATGTGTTCATGTTTATCTATGCTGTTTCCATGTGTTTGTGGAATTTTCTATGAAAGTGAAGGCTAGCTCTAAAAAATACATTTTGGAAGAAAAAGAGTTTGTGAATAGCGCAGTCATTTCCAGCAGTTTGTATCTAGCACTGGGCATTCAGAACTGGTGTTGCCTCACTCCTTAGGCAAGCTACTTCTCCGTGAAAGCGAATGTAGTGGCATGAACCCAGGGTGAATTTAAAAAGCACAGAGTCTTCTCTGAATAAGAAACCAATGGTCAACTGTGCAGAGGTGATGCTGTTCCATAGTTTACAGTGGAGGCATGTTGGGTGGAGAACTGGAAATGTCACATGGCAGCTGGCCCACTCCAGCCTGCTGGACCCAGCCTCATCGATGGGGAGCTTCCAGCTGAGATCAAGCTGGTCAAAGGAATCTCTTCTCAACTGTGAAAGAAGAGTGGCCAGTGGTTATTTGCCAGGAGCTGAAGAAATATTTTACTTGGGTAAAGAGCATTTATAATAGGACGTAAAAAAGGTTTCTAAGAAACCATTCCTCAGTTTGGAAGAAAGGTTTTTTTCATGTGTGTGTCTGCATATGTTGGGTGAGCAAAGTATAAAAACCAGAAAGTTGAAAGTCCTAAGAAAATTATCTGAACCAGGTCTCTCTCACTCTCTCAGAAGTGAGAGGATAAGTAGGTAGTTCTAGGGGTTCTTCATTGTAGAGTTCCCAAGACAGCCTACAGGCCTGAGCTGTATTCTAGATTAATTCCTAATTCATCAGGGAGGCATTATGTTCATTCACAGATGTTTTGGTATGTAAAGTTCTCCTTCACTGTTGCTGGAAAGGTTAATATATTGCATCTCCCTAACAGTGAATTCCTAATGCAGTCATCTTTTCTCCAGTGAACATCTTTTATATTTTATGGATTTTACTCAACAGGAAAACTAACCATATATTAAGAGATCCATTTGTCAAAAGAAGCCAGACTAGTAAATGCTGAATGTTTTGGTACAGATCCTCCCAATGATTGCTTCATGTTTTTGGCAGTAGAGTCTGGCCAAAAAGCTGCAACATCTACCTCTTGGATGACCATAGTGGCAAAAGCATTTTTTAATGATACACATGGAGTGCTGAGTCTCCTTGCCACTTCCTATGGTGTTGCCACATAAAGGTTAAACTGAGCTGTTCAGATCACACTGCAAAGCCCCATGGTTTCATTCTGATCTAAAAAAAAACCTTTGGAAAGAGACTGTTGAGTGTCACATTGTTGTTTTAGGAGGAGGAAATGCATATGCTGATGTTTAGGGGTAATTTGGGAAGGGTTGCATTCTGTAGAAATGAATGAATGACTGTTACAAAATCTAGAAATACGGAGAGGAGACAAACTGAACCAGGGACAAAAGTAAGAAAGCAGAGCCAGGAAATAAATTGTAAGTGCAAGGAGCTCCTACATAGAGCTCTTCACTGAGACATTCTGCTGCATAGTCAGCAACCATTTCTTTCTGCAGTTGAAGTTTCTGAATCACAACTTCTTGAGGAGTATGCTGCAGGAATCTAGGTTACAAATGGCAAAGATGTAGATTGCAGTCACAAATCTATCTTGAATCAGAAGGCAAAATCTTGCTTTAATTGGGATGTCCAGAAGAAGCAGAGAGTGTAGTAAAACTCACACATTGTGAACAGAAGTAACAAGCAGCATAGCAAGCTTTGAAGTTCTTCTGTGAGTGTGGAAGAGGGAAGCAACCTCAGCTTTTGGAGGTTTCCTGCAGCTAGTAATCTTGATTTCCATGCTTTCTGAGCTGACTATCAGCTTGTCACCGTTCTCACTCTTTCTTTATTGGTTTGACTTATCTCAGGGAAACACTGGAGAATACAGCAAGTCATCTTCTTTTAGAAACTAGGTAAAGCCATCAGCTGTTTTCAGACTAAAAATTGCCCCATGGCAGGTTTGTCTACATGACCTTTTACAAACAGAAGTCAGCTCTGCCTGGGGTCCTTGATGGCCAGATGAGGTGTAGCTGTGGTCTCAAAGCTGTGCACCCACGTGAGTTATAACAGGGTGCAGCTTCTTTCTCTGTTGTCTACTCAATGCAGTTACATTTAAGAGGTTTTTCCCTGACTCCCTTGTCTTCATGTACTGAACAGCTGGTTATCTCAGGGTGGTTATTTCTGTTCCCCGTACTCCTAATATATGCCACTACTAACAGGAAAGCTCTACAGTCAGATTTCAAATTATGCAAGTTCAAACATTTATTTTAAATCAGATGCTGTTCAGATGCTATGCAACTACAGATTTTACAGCACAGTTTGAGTGAGCTTTGCAAACATCCCAAGCAAACAAACTTTGCAAGAAACATAATCCTATTGTTTTACTAATCTTTGGGATACTGGCTTACTGGGAACATCACTTGCAACAAAACATCTGCCTGGTTTCTTCTCAGGTGATCTTTGTACTGTTACACAATAATACTATTTTCCTGTGTTATCACTTATTGGAGAAACAGTTTTTACTAGTTTCAGAAACCATCTTGTTTGATGATCTTATGACTTAATATTATCCCTCACAAATGTTTTACTTACTGTGTTTCTGCAGTTTCAATGAATTACAACTAATCAAACATTTTTCAGTTACTGCCCATTTCTACGCATACCCTTTCTAATGGGGTTTTAGACACTTTTTTACCTTACAGAACCTGCAGCATCCTCCTTAGCTTTAATTCTGGAACCCATTTCATCATTCACACCTTCATGTTCTCAACATGTTAGTCACAAGGAATCGTTAGCACATGATCATACGTGGTGGGTCACCCAACCAGTGGAGGGGGGATGAGAGAAAGAGCAGGACACTATTCCACCACTTGGTGAGTCAGCAAAGAGAGAGAGGCAGCCGGGCTGGGACGAAGAAGGTGTGCTTCAGGAGACTGTTTCTCGTGGCATTTTTTTCTCCACATGTTGGCAGGTCAAGGGTTAGGCATGTATGGCTTGTCCTCTCCATTGATATTGTTAAGAGGGGAATGACGTTTATCTCTTTGCAATTCCATGTTATAAAGCTAAATCTGCTCCACCACCTCGAAACAACCTGTACTATTGTTCTCTGGTTATCATGATAAATTATGGGTGTGAGACACGCTGAATCATGACAATGCTCCTGTACACAGTTGTTCTTACACTGAAGAAATCCGTCTTTTGTCATGTATGGCTCTTTTATTGTCCTAGTTATTGTGGGACCATTGTTAGGTTCTTGATGGGATTGCTGAAGAAATTCGTCTTTTGTCATGTATGGATTTTTTATGGTCCTATTTATTGTGGGACCGTTGTTAGGGTCTTGACAGGATTGCAAGGAAGTGGCAAGAGAGAAACTCTGGGATTTTGAGCACAGACATCTGGAATATTCTGAGCAGCCTGGATTTCTTTATGATTGTCCAGCGACCACTGTGTAAGCAGTGCTTTGTGTCTGCACGTGTACTTCATGAATCACAGAATCGTAGAACGGCTTGGGTTGTAAGGGACCTTAAAGATGATCGGCTTCCACTCTGCGCTGCCATGGGCAGGGACACCTTCCACTAGACCAGTCTACTCAGGGCCCCATCCAGTTTGGGCTGGAACACTTTCAGGGATGGGGCATCCACAACTTTGGGGCAGGGGCTGAGCGGGCTCGGACGGGACCGTTCGGGCGAAGCGTGCGGACTGTTGGGCAGCCCCGTGCGGGCTGTGCGGGAGCCCCGTGCAGGGCGGGCGGGGCTGTGCGGGCTCCCCGTGCGGGACGGAGCCGGTGCCCGGCGGGGCTGTGCGGGCTCCCCGTGCGGGACGGAGCCGGTGCCCGGCGGGGCTGTGCGGGATCCCCGTGCGGAGCAGGGGCTGTGCCTGGCGGGGCGGGGGGCCTGTGCGGGCTCCCCGTGCGGAACGGAGCCGGTGCCCGGCGGGGCTGTGCGGGATCCCCGTGCGGAGCAGGGGGCGGTGCCTGGCGGGGCGGGGGGGCTGTGCGGGCTTCCCGTGCGGGACGGAGCCGGTGCCCGGCGGGGCTGGGCGGGCTCCCCGTGCGGGACGGAGCCGGTGCCCGGCGGGGCTGTGCGGGATCCCCGTGCGGAGCGGGGGCGGTGCCTGGCGGGGCGGGGGGGCTGTGCGGACGCCCCGTGCGGGACGGAGCCGGTGCCCGGCGGGGCTGGGCGGGCTCCCCGTGCGGGACGGAGCCGGTGCCCGGCGGGGCTGTGCGGGATCCCCGTGCGGAGCGGGGGCGGTGCCTGGCGGGGCGGGGGGGCTGTGCGGACGCCCCGTGCGGGACGGAGCCGGTGCCCGGCGGGGCTGGGCGGGCTCCCCGTGCGGGACGGAGCCGGTGCCCGGCGGGGCTGTGCGGGATCCCCGTGCGGAGCGGGGGCGGTGCCTGGCGGGGCGGGGGGGCTGTGCGGACGCCCCGTGCGGGCTGTGCCAGATCCCGGTGCGGGACGGGGGCGGTGCCCGGCGGGGCGGGCGGGACCGGTCCCCGCTGTGCCCACGTGAGGCGGCGGGCGGGGCGGGGTTGGCCGGGCCGGGCGTGGCCGCGGGCCCGGGGGCGGGGCTGCCGCTGGCGGGGCGGGCACTGGCGGGGCGGGCACACAAACACGGGGCGGGGGCTGAACGGGCAGCGTCGGCGGGGCGGGCAGGCGGGCAACGGACGGGGCAGCGGGGCTGCCACGCCTCCCTTCGGTGCTCCGGTGACGGCCGACGCAGGACAATGGAAGAGACGACAGCGGCGGTAGCGGCGGCGGTGGTGGGGGAGCCCTGCCCGGTGGATCGACCGGGCGCAGCGGCGGCGCTGAGCGGGGAGAACGAGGCCGAGAGCCGGCAGGCCCCGGCGGAGCGCGGCGGGGACGCGGCCCCGCTCAACCTGTTGGACACTTGCGGCGTGTGCGGGCAGCCCATCCAGAGCCGGCGGCCCAAGCTGCTGCCCTGCCTGCACTCGGTGTGCCAGCGCTGCCTGCCGCAGCCCGAGCGGTACCTCATGCTGCCGCCCGTCCTGGCCACCGCCGCCGCCCCCAAAGAGCCGTTCCCGGCGGCGGCCCCTTCGTCGCCCGTCCCTTCGCCGGCCTCCCCCCTGCACTGCACGCCCGGTAAGTGGCCGTTGTGCCGCCCGCCCTTTCCCCGCCCGCTTCACCCCGCCCCCCGGAGGCCCGTGTGTCGCGATAGGCGCGGGGGGGCTGGGAGCTGTCGCGACCGCGTGCCGTGGGTGGGGTGCAGGTGCCCGGCTGCCGGGGCACGGAGCTGCCGGGACGGGCTGTGCTCGCTGCTCGCCAGCGCCAAGGCTGGCGGCGGCGTTGTGCTTCGGCTTGGCTTGTCTTAATCGTTATTTTTTAAATTTCCCACCTCGGAGGGAAGGCAGCACTGATGTACTTTCCCAGGACCTCTCTGTGTGGATGGAGAGGCGCGGCGAGAGCCGCTCGCCGCGCCGGGCCGGGGTGCGGGGCTGGGGCTGGGCAGCCCCTCTCGGGCGAGCCGGGGGGATTTGGCCCCTTGCCGGTGGAAAACAGAACGCGGACTGATACCAAGGCAGATAAACGTAGCGAGAGAACAGACTTTTTTTGAGTGATGTTTGCAGTGAGGAGCGTGGCCGGAGGGGAGTCCTGCGGGTGTCAAAGCCGCGCTCAGCCGGGAGCGCCTGGGCGGGGACCGGGGCGGGCGGGCGAGCGATAACAACTTGTCCGCGTGATAGGCAGCCCGGGTGCGTCTGCTGATGCATTAGGGTACAGCTTAGCTGATAATTGTTGCGCTGAAGGGAGAATGCCGCCCGGAAGTTTTTGGTAGAGTAGCTTCTGTTAATGTGTTTGCAAAGTACATCTTGCTGTAGAATATGTGGAATAAACTCCTGCAGTCTGAAAGTACTTTCCTAGTGCTTTGTGGGGTTTTGTTTGTTTTTGTTTGGGTTTTGTTTCGGTTTTGCTTTTGTTTGGCTTGGTTTGTTTTTGTTTGTTTGGTTTGGTTTTCTTTTCTAGGCCTCTTAGGTCTAGTGGATCACTTAGTTTTGTTAGAGGCAACTTCATCTTAGAAAAAGGTGCAAACAAGCATCCTTTCGTGCAAACAGGTTAAGATCTTGTTATGATCTGGTTAATGAGATGTGCCTCTGCCCAAGTTACAATGCGAAGGAGACCGCATGCTGAGTCAGTAATACGGCTTTTATTTAACAGTAAATATGAGGTAGAGAGATAGAAAAAATAGAAAAGAGGGGGTGGGGAGAGAGGGAATGAGAGAGAGAGGGATCAAGCCAAAGATAGTCACTACCTGTGGATCCAGTGGCATTCCATTGGTCTTTCTTCACCCTGGACTTCTTGGTGGTGAGGGTCCCAGAGTTGTTCTTCTGAAGGTACCACCTTTATACAATCCAAGTTCTGAGCATCCACAGGGTGGTTGCAGATGCCATTCCCGTAATTTGGTGTGGTGAGTGTATGCTTCCTTTCCCACGGTTTCCCACAGTGGGAATTTTTGTCTGGATATGTTAACCAGGATGTGCTAACCAGCTCTCTCCTCCCCTAGGCTTAAAATGAGTGCCCTCCTGTCATTATTTCTCCCTTCTGTGCTTGTTTCAAATTCCTGCATTCATCTTCTCTTGTGGCAAGTCTCTTCTGGGGCCTTGACAGTGTTTGAGACAGTCAGCTGTACTCTCTTAAGTTCTTAAAGAACTTAAAGAGGAAGAACTTGGGGAAACTTGGATATAAAAGAGGAAGTGTGATGGAAATTGAGCTGCTCTATGGGTATTGGCAGAGGTTGTGCTTATTAGGATGGGTAGTGGGGGCTCAAGTGAAAAGCGCTAACTTTAGGTTGACCATTCTTAAGCTCTTTCAGTGCATTTAGGAAAACTTCACCATCCTGCCAGCAGTTCTAACCAAAAGATTACAGCTTAAATATGCAAAGTGTTTGCAGCGATTTGTATAGGAACAACTTCTTGAGAGACAGGAATATCTGGGACAATTGGAGAGACTTGCTTCAGAATATCCAGGAAACTCCTGAATGTGTAATTAACAGGATGTGCTGAGCCTCTTCGTGTATGTGAATGTGTGTTAGTATATTTGTTCAGTCTTTCATTTTAGCATGTAATGTATGTAGTAGTCAGACTGCCTAGCCAGAATTTACAGGATGGGAAAATCTGTGAGACCCAAAACATGTGTACTTAAGCTTGGTTCATCCAGGAGATATTACTGCTTATACATCTACGAGTAGAACTGTGAAGTTCTGCATGGGCAGAACATAAAAAGCACAAGCTCTGTCATATAATGAGATACTTCAAGACAAGATACTTGGAAATAGAAAAGAGGGCAGTGATACAGCAAGCCTGATACAGAGGCTGCAGAATAGAGCAATATCTTAGACAATATCCTCATCATCATCTCAGTTTTGAGGTCATGAGCAGCACAGTTCCATTCCCAGATGTTTTGTTTAAATATAGCAGAAATTGAAGTCTGTAGTTGAGTGAGAAATGAGATGCATCCTAAGAATTAAAAGATTAGTGCTGTTCAAACATCTGCCTGAGAGGACAAATGATAGATGAAATAATGAATCACAGCAACAGTAAACTTGTAGGTCTGTGTCCCTCCTTTTCATTGTGAGTTGGTTCTGTGTGAATGAATTTTACCGTATGTATTCCTCCTCATTCTACACATCTGCAGACACACTAGATTTTTGGTGACAATTATTTTTACCCTCTTAACTTTTCTCCCAATCTACTTCCATGCTTCCACACTACCCTTCATTGTCAAATAGGAAGAAGAAACTTGTATAGATCTCACACTCTCCTTGAGGCATTTTATGATACATCTTTTTTTGCCAGGATTTTGGCCTGGCTTAAATGACAGGAGCTGTAAATTAGCTAGCTATGGCCAAACCTGATGATGTGTATTTTCTGTTTTCCAGCTGGTACAAAATAACTGAACTTGAAGTTAGAACTGAAAAAAATGATCCTGTCAGTGTCCAAAACTGATTTTAATGAGGAAATTTGTTACAATTGGAGGAGTTCTTAAATTCTCAGAAGAAGGAAGGAGGAAAGGACAAAACAGTGCAAAGCTGTCACCTCTTATGGTAATCTGTTGTGCAAAATGCTTATGAGGAATAACATGAAGAAATAAACTGAAGAGTATAAGCTTAGACAGCTGGATAATAAATGCCTCTCATGATGTAAATTATGAAATTACTGTGACTAAACTGAAGAAATAAAGAGCGAGGAAGATGTTTGTGCTGGAAGGAATGTCCTAAGTAAGGAACACAATAGAATTGCAAACTATGAAAAGCTCCTGAAAGATAAGCAGACTGCTTATGCCTGTGTGCTGAGCACTAAGGTGTTGCACAAAAAGAAGCCTGAAGAAAGATTGGTAGGAATGGAGTTTGTCTTGAACAAAGGAGAGGCTGTGATTTGGAAAGAGCTTCATTGAACCAGCCTTAAGACAGTGTTGTACTAGTATCCCAATTAGTTGAGGAGCAGATAGCTAAAGAGGTACAGAGTTTCAATTAAAATCTACACATAGTTTTTGTTGTCAGTAAACTTGTTTCCAAGCAGAAATTTATTTCCTTTGCCTTACTAGAATAAAGTGTATCTTCAACTTAGAACATATAGACAAGTTTACTTGGGAGAATGTTGGCTCTAATTCTATAAAGGTTCTAGCAACTAATTAAGGGGTTGTGGAAAAAAATTCAAATTTGAAGATCTAGTCTGAATTAAGAATTCAAGAGTTACTCACTTGAATTCAAGATTCAGTATGGACAACAGCAGAAAATTGGCAAGACATGCAAAGGAGTTTAGTGTGGTGGATGTTAATCCTGCAGAGGTAGGCTGGTGGCAAGACAGTTAGTATGGATATACTCTATACTGCCACATGCATTCAGTTTTGAAATAAATTTCTATAGAATAGAAGACCTGGAGTTTCAGATTTCTGTACTGTTCCTGACGTTTCAGGTGTTGCAGAGTCATCTGTGTGTCAGATACTATTGGTCTTAGCACTGGAGAACTCACTGCTTGCTTGCTGAATGTCCAGTGACAGCTTATTTGATGTAGCTACTATTTTTGTGGTTGCATTGCTGAAAAATGTGTTGCCTGACACATGTTATGAACTGCAGGGAGTGTGCAAGAGTGAGTCTGTAAATGTGACACTTGCCTATGAGCAAGTGTCTACAGACACTATTACTAAACACCTCGGTTAACTTCATATGAGTTTTCCTTTTGTTTCTCAGTGGTCATTCTTTACTATTCGATTGTGTGAGTTATAACAAAAAGGCTGTTAATAGAAATCTGCCACTTGCCCAGAGTTTGTGCTGGATGGTGTTTCAGTGACTAGTTGAGTAGTAACCTGTTCTTAAAGGACAGTGTTTGTAATGTGAAGAACCTCACAGTACTCGTCTGGAATTTTTAAATGTGAAACCAATACATGAAAACCGAAAAGTTACAGAGTGAGATACTATTGCTTTTCAAAACTGTTTAAGTTACAAGTATCCTTGTTCTTTACCATCAATCTGTCTATGAAATAGATTGGGAACTGGTGTCAAGAAAAACTTGGGAATGGAAATGCATAGCAAAGTTTTATTCAGGTGTCATGATGAGATCTTAACTGGTGTCAGTGCCAAAATTAGTTGAGGGAAACTTTTTTCTGTAATTTATCTGTAGACAAACCTGCTAGCAAACAAATCTGTATGAAGCTGTTAGAAGCATGTAATGTTTGTACAATGCCAGGATAAAAATTGTGGGATGTCCAGACTAACAACTTAAATATGTTTGATACTCGCTGCTAAGGAATAAATATGTCAGAGTTACTAAACAAGGATTTCTGGGATGTTCATGTTTCATATTTCAAGTTATTAATGCCCAGAAATATTTGTTTAGCAATACAGTGAAGTTGTCTGGGGCCTGGAATGAAGACCTTTACCCTTGATATCCCATCATGTATGCAGATGGCATCTGCTGTTTTATTGTGTCCCACAGTCAGTCCTGACACAGATAGTTTTAATTTCTTTCTGATTCTTATCTGAGCTTGATATCTGGGCTTCTCAATGTCATCACTTCATTTGACCTTGAAAATACAGCTACTGGCATCAACTTAAATTTTGTTATTTGTCTGAATGTAACATGTTCTTTTCCTCTTTTAGTTTGGTAATAATTAGGATCCTTCTTAATTTGAAGGGTATTATAGCTTCATTTGAGATTTCTTATGGTGAAGTTCAATTTTTCTTCCATGTCTTGGTAGATTAAGAAGAATTAAGATTCTCTTTCTAAATCTACCTGCAATGCGTGATTATTTCCATTTCATCTTTTATATTGTCACTTGCTTAAAGTGAATTCTCTCCATCTTTGTCATTATGAAGGGTCCATATTTTAGTGGTGTGGCTGACACTCTTTCACAAACATTGTTGCATTTATGCATCCTTTTAAAAGTCTTACGTGTGTGGTGGTGCATCAAGAACTGAACTGTTTAACCTCCAGTTTAAGGAGATTTGGGAGTGCTAATGCTTGGAATTAGTGTATGTTATGGGAATATGTATGGAAAGACATGTCTAATTTTCATACTGTTTTTGATTTTGAATGGGAAACTCCCAGAGCCCCAGAGACTGCATATGTGAAAAGCATTTAGCATTGGTGCAGGTGAAATACAATATTATTGTTTTGATGGCCTGTAATGGACAAATGTCTTGGTTAAAAAGTAAGGAAACTAGTAAAAGCTTAAAATATGAATCAATAAACTATCTAGAGAAGGTTCTTATATTTCTAGTGATGATACCCTTCGTTTAGAAAAAGGTATGCTTTCAATATATATGTGATGGGATATGATACTTACTATATAAGTATAATTTAAAGTAAGGATAAATTTGCCAAAATTACTGCATTCTTTTCTACCAGGAATTCCACAAAAATTTGGAGACATTCCTATGCAGCCTTTATTAAGGTGGACCATCACATGATGCAGAGAGAAGCTTTAATCATGCTTGTTCCAATATATGATCAATATAAGTATGTAATAGATCTTTATTTTCTTATGTATATATGCAGAATAGTATTTCTAGGATAGGTTGGATGCATTTATATTCTTGCTTCTTTCACCCATAGAAAGTGGGAAACTGAAAGGCTGAAACTGTCAGGAATGTCAGATGAGTGTTAAAACAACTGCAGTGATGTAGTGCGATTCATTCCAATTGGAAGTCTTACAGTGGTTAAGCTGTAGAAGCCATCAAAATAACTGTATTGTTACGTGAAGCTTTTTTTCAAACCAAGATTTATATCCTCATAGGCCAACCTAGCTCTGTTTGGAAAAAAAATCCACTTATAATGTCTTTGGTAAGCAATTAGTATTTTTAACAGTGGAACAGAAGCCTAGATCCTAAGGTGACAGGAGAGAAAATACATAGTAATTATTAAAAGTTCTCAGATGTGTGTCTAGTTGAAAGTGCATTAGGTTGTTTTAACACTTACAGAGATTTCTGCCTTGGAAGAGCAAGGGAGAAGAGCTGTGGATGTTCATGAAGAGGCAACTGAAAGAGCAAGTGTGCTCTTTGTGGACTAGTTTATTCCTAGGAGAAATGTGCTGAGGAGCCAGTAGGTTATTCAGCAGGCTTTTAGATTGGCCTGCTAACTTCCATGAGGACTACAAAGTGACCGATCTCTCAACTCTACCCAGGTAGTTAAATTTGAGAAAAATTTTGTTGAAACTCTTGATTCTAAATGTAGTGGGTTTAAAAAAACTGGTCTTTTGTACAGGAAAAGCTTTATACCAGTGTAGTCTGTGTTTATTCGGATGCTGTAGGAGGAGTTTCCATATTATTTAGTGGAATTTCCCAGTAACAGTAAACTTGTAAAACTGGTATTTTGCTTGTTATAGCTAATCTAAAAACAAAACAGGGGAAAACCAGGAAGAACCTAAAGTGATTTTAAATGTGACTGTACTTCAGGGTGAATAACTGACTTTATCTTTGAAATTAGAAATTCATACTTTTAAAAGATTTTTGAAATAAAATTAAATACTTTAATACATTAGCATGATGGTTTGACTATAGATGGATGCCAGATGTCCACCAAGGCTGCTCTGTCAGTCCACTCCATGGCTGGGTAAGGGAGAGAAAATAAAACAAAAGGGTCATGGGTCAAGATAAGGACAGGAAGACATCACTCAGGAATTACCATCACAGGCAAAACAAACTCAGCTTGGGTTAATTAACTGAATTTATGACCAATCATATCAGAGTATGATAACGAGAAGTAAAAGCAAACTTGAAAAAAAAACTTTCCTTGCATCCCTCCCTCATTTCCAGGCTTAACTTTGTGCCCAATTCTCCATGTCCTCCCTTGTGGCAGCACAGGAGGAGGGGAGTGGGTGCTGTGGTCAGTTCATCACATGATGTTTCTGCTGCTCCTTCCTCCTCAGGGGAAGGACTGCTTCCTCTGCTCTAGTGTTTGGTCTCTCCTATGGAAGACAGTCCTTCACAAATGTTTCCAATGTGAATCCTTCCCATGGGCTGCAGTTCTTCATGAGCTGCTTCCAGCATGGGTCCCTTCCATGGGGTGCAGTCCTTCAGGAACAGACTGCTCCAACGTGGGTCCCCACTGAGGTCACAAGTCCTGCCTGTAAACCTGGACAGGCTCATCTCTGCACAGACCCACAGGTTCTGCCAGGAGCCTGCCCCAGGGCACAGGTCACAGCCTCCTCTGGGCATCCACCTGCTGTAGCTCAAGGCCCTCCATGCGCTGCGGGTGGGGATCTGCTCTGCGTGGGCCTCCATGATATGGTGGTCAGGCAGGTTTCTTCAGGTGAACATGGCCCTGAGTGTGCATTGTGGGCCTATGCAGATGATCTGGCTGAACTGTGAATAGTGTCAAAGTCTTCTCTTGGTCTTACTATTTGTTATTTAGCTTTTATATGCTGTAACAGTTTAATGATGCATTGTTTTTCTTTGGCTAAATTAAAGACCACATAAAAATTGTTTTCATAGAAAAATTCGTGATGTTTTTGAAGTTTACCTCAGCAATGAGGTAGCTATGGACTTATGTACTGTTTAAACTCTGTACTTGCAGCTCAAATGTGCTTTGAAGACATCAGTGTCATACTTGGATTGACTAAATTATCTACTTTTTTACCTACTGGCCAGAGAGTATGTGTAAAAACATAAATGGTTACCATCAAAGAAAGTATGAAACAGCTGTGTGAAGTAACTAAGAAAATGACATTATTTTTAACAAGAAACAGTCTTGTAAAGTCAGCTATGAAACTAAAGATTGAGCTAAAAAGTGTTCCTAATCTCTTGATACCATCTCCAGTGCTTCAATTAAATGCTTATTTGAAGCTTTTATGTGGGAGAAAATTGTGTATTACCTTGCATACATTTCAAACTTATGATAGATGACTGATGTTAAACAAGCTTTCTAGTTATTTTTGAAGTTTATCAGTGGGCTATGGGGAAAAGGATGACAGTAAGCAAAGCTCAGCTCTTTGAACTGTACTCAGGGGTTTTGAGGGTCCTTGTTTGTAATGTGGATTTGGGTCATGGCGACATCCTCATTTCAAAAAAGAGAACTGCAAATCTAGTGCTAAACCCTCTGTAATTGGGAGTACATGGACAGGAGACCTGAGCCATTTGCTTTCTGATTGTAGAAAGATTTCTGCTTCTGATTAATAACTAAGTTGCCACAGGCAACTTTTATTAAAATGGAGAGTTCCCCTTTCAACTGCAGTCCCTCAAGTGAATATAGTGCAATTTGAATAAAACACGACTGTAGCACATACCCTTTAAACTAAAATGGTTGCCTAATTTGAAAAGTAAGTGTATAATTTTCCCAGTGAGCTGATACATCTGTCTGTGCTGTAAATCGCTAAAAAGACACAGGACTATTTCTACCTAAGTGTTGACTTGGAAAATCCCCATGTATTTTCTAGGATGTCTCCTTGAGTTCAGAAAGCATTTAATAAAATGTACTCCATCTGCTTCATTCATTCCTAGGCATGTCCTTTGGAATCTGAGCATGGTTAAGGATGTGCGGAGCTGTTGAACTAAATGCCATAATTCAGCCTAGCCCAAGTTCCTGCTCCCTTAGGCTGCTGCTGAACCTGCTGTGTCAGGGTGCTTGTAACACTGATGCACTTTAGTGAGGGAATGGTGGCAATTGCACCGGTGGGAAGAAAAGATATGGAGAGCTGTGGTGCTCTGCTGGGGCTGGAGAAAGAGACAAGGTGTTAACTTTAAATGCAAGTCACAGTGCCTTGATAAAACAGCCCAGCAACAGGTCTGTTACTAGAAATAAGCAGTATGCAAAATTATCCTGGACAGCAAAAGTGTGAATTGAAATACATATAGAGAGATGTATTTTCTAACATGGACTCTGCTTTAAAATGAGTAAACTACTTGCTGAAATAATGTAGGAGTGTAAATTTCATGCCCTTGGAGACAGTTGGTTTAAAGAGGAGTGGTGGTAGCTTTGAATCATCTTTGCCTTTGGAAAAACTTCTGTGACTTGTAACTATTCTTTCAACAATTTTCAAGTAAAAGCTGAAATTCATAGCATTGCCCAGTCCCAAAGTGATAAATTAGGACAGCAGTGAGTTAGAAACTGAGATAAAGACATTTCTATTTAGCAGACAATCTGCTTTGAATGACTGTAGAGCTATATAATGATAGTGTCCGATAGGACCTATGGCTGGATACCTGGGAACTTTGAAAGCAAGGGGGTAGTATATTTCTGGGTTAGATTTATCTCTTTTGAGTGTTTACAGACTTCTACCTATTCTTGTCTAAAAGTTGCTTTCCAGCACTCAGTACTTTTGTTCCTTATTTGCTTTTATCTTGTTTGGGGGCCTTTCATCACACATTAGCAGCTGTTGTTCTCAGTTGTTTCAGCTTATGGACTGTTTGTCAAGTTGGCAAACTACAGACTGCTTGGCCTTCAGTAGTTCAGTTTTCTCTTCTGTTTTTAGTAGTGAGAGAGGACTATTGAGGTATAACACACTGGCTACCATATCTTGGAAATCTCCAGATTTAGAGTGCTCAAATTGTTGAGTTTAATCAATAGTTAAAAGAACTTAATCTTCTGTGAGAAGGTCTAAACTTTTCCTCAGTTCCTTCTCTGTGCTAGAAACTCAAATGTGGTTTCAGAGTTCATGTGTTAAATGTTTCCTGAATAAGTATTATTTCAGACACATAGAATATTTTCCTGGAATAAACATAGGTGTTGTTTGCCTCCCATGGTCATATCTGAATGTGAGCCCAGAGATGCTAGTAGCCTTTCTTCAAATATTGCACTCCAAGTTGTTAGATAGAATGTTTATTTTCTGCTTGGTAGCAAAGGCAGAGTCCAGTGTTGTGAAAGAATGTTAGAAGTGAACTCCATTCCTGGGGTGGAACATGTGGGAGGGCCTGTGAAGTTAAAAAAACTCCAAGAACAAACCCTAGCTTTATTTTACATTTGTCTTAACTTTTATCTGTATCATAAGAACAACCTGCAAGTATTGCTTTTATCCCTCAATAAATAAATATTTCTTGTATCGCCTGTTGACACTGGCACCATCAGTAAAATTGTGTGCATCTTGATGGATTGAATACGTTCACCTGCAGATTGGGAGATGGTCCTTTGTTGTCTTTTTCTTTTTAGAAATGGCCTCATAACTGGACCAGGTATGAGTTAGAAGCAAAGCCACAATTTATGGTAGCTCATGTGTCTTCTCGATTATCATCACAGCTGTTGAAACTCAACAGAGACAAAGATCTCTCCTCAAAATAACGATTCTAGTAGCTGTTTTGGCAAAATGAAGATGACTTTATCCATGGGTTTCCCAAATGGATTTAACCAACAGTCCTGTTTGCTGCACTCCACCCTTTGTGCAAGTGCTGATTGCAGTCTGGATTCTTTAAGAAGCTGCATGTTCATCTTGCATCCGTTAAAAGTCCATTTAACAGCAGTGTTATTGTATTGTGTTCCAATCTGATTGTTTTTATTGTGTGGTTTTTTCCTTTTTTCCCTGTTTCCAGTTCCACTGAGATGAGATCAGATTTTATGTGGTTTCTTTGGCTGCATTTGGGCTGATTTAAATTTTTGAGAATACTGTGTAGGTGCTGTGAGCTGCAGGATGTCTGACTTCGAACTTTTGCCAGAATAGCTGTTGTTCTGCCTGCAAGTTGTGGTTGGTTGTTTTTGCTTTTTCATTTGTCATTATGCCAGCCAAGCAGACCAAGAACCACAATGCCATGGTGAAACCCTTGGGAATATTCCTTAAAAATGAAGTAGGAATAGAAGTATAATCCTAATTCGTTCCTGAACTGGTATTGGTTGCCAAGTGTAATGTTTGCAGAACTTCATGAAGCAGTATGGTATAGGAAGGTGGAAATAGATCACATGGTTCTAAAGGACAGGTAAATAAATGGCACTTTTGAAGATCATTTTGGCAGAAGATTCATTTTCTTAAACTTCATTCTTAGTACCAAAAGTGTCATGCAGGGAAAGCACCCTTGAAGGAGCTCTTTGGTTTAGGGAAAGCGGAGGAGACTGTAGGAAGATTACATGTTCACTAGATGTGAATGTCAATGTTCACATCAGCCAACAGGGTCTGGCTCATGCTTCAGTTACCTACTGCAGATTATTGCAAGAGAAGGAGATATGCCATGGGAACATAAGTAGTATCACTGCTGCATCTGTAACCTGCTGTTTTCTGAAAGCTGTAGGGCAGCTGTTAGAAATCCCTATTATTCTTACTTGATCAGTCAGTGCATCTCTTCAGCCCAGAAGGAATGTGTTTTATTAGTTACATTCAGTAATTTTCATACTAATGCAATGTCAGGGCGGTCCCGTGGTGTAAAGGAGAGCACTCTGGACTCTGAATCCCAAGGTCCTGAGTTCGAGTCTCGGTGGGAACCGTCCCCTGGCAGTTCAATGCCTCCCTGCCATCCCATCCCGTCACATCTCGGATGCTCAGCAGGGTCAGCCCCGGTTAGCACCGGGTGCTGTGACAGTCCCGAGGACTTCACTGTCACTGTCCAAGCTCGCTCGGCCGTGGCAGATGGACCTCAGGACTTAAACGGTGGGGCCAGTTCCGTGCACGCTGTGCCTCACCTAAAAAATCCACTGTGCAGGCTGGAAGGGCACACCCACGTGGGGAGAGCCCTGCCCAAATCTGTGTTCATGAAGTTTGGCCATACCTACAATGTAATGTCAGAGGAGAAGATAACACTGCTTCTTGGTGCTGGTTCTTAGAGGCTGTATAGTCTGTGTGGATCTCACAAGCATCTATTGCTCCAGTTTGGTAGACTTTAAGCTATGTGCAAACTGGAAACATCACGCTGCTTTTTGAACACTTACAGTAGTGCTGAGGGATACTGGGCACATGTAAGAGAGGAATGTGAAGTGGAGGAATGTGGCTTTTTATACCTGTATATCTACACCCAAAAGTGCAATGCCTTACCTTGCAGGTAAGTTGTAGATAACTTGGAGGATATTCTTCTCTAATTGTTGAGTTTAGAATATTGGAGGGATTCTTGCAATTGAACTGGATGTCCAATAGTGGATAAAAGTATTAGTATAGTTACTTGAAAAAAGTGGATTTTTTTAAGAAGGTATGATTCTTCTACCCAAGTATAGACAACTGTTCAGCAATGAGACCACTCATGACTTAAATGTATTACCTAGGTCTTGAATGATTGTAAAGGAAACTTCTTGTAATGTTTAGATGAATTCCACTGAAGGAATTAAAACCTGAAAACACTGCAAAGAAACTTCATCCATCTTTCAGGTGCAAAGTTTAACTCTATGGAGTCACTTCAGAATAATAAATCAAAATCAGTTTTGTGCTGCCATTAAGAGTTACTTTTTCATAGATGCAGAAATTCTGCATGTGACAAGCTTTACTGTTAAACAGCTTTTAAATAAAAATTTGTTAGAGTGGGAGTTTTCATCAAATATTTTTTGCACATTTCATTGTTTCTGTGAACAGCAAGCTTTAAAAAACTTAAATCTGGAAATCCTTAAAGTATTGCCAGACTAAAGTATTTGTTATATAATATTTAATTGCAGCACAGATTAAAAATGTATTCAGAGTTTATTGATAAATGTATATTAAATTCCCATTTCTCACTGTTGGGGATCTAAGTCCTGGGCATTTTATTTGTGTGGGAAATGCGGTATTGCTGTATTGTCACTGAAGAATATTTTGAAGAGACACTAATTAGTAAAAAAAAATCTAATTTTTAGTAACAACCCTTTCTTTTTCTTCTCTCCGCCCTCTCACTAAACAAAATGACCTAAACAAAGGCAGAACTTATTATTCTAAATCAGCATATTTTTTCTAGGTATTTTTGAACATCTTTTCCTTGTGCATACATTTTACAGGGAAAGTTGATGGAGTATTCCATCATATGTTGCATCACTGTGATCTATATTTTGAAACAGTTTGAAGGAAACATAATAGAGGTATTGGTGACTTTGGAACTCTAAGTCTATCTTCCAGAAGGCCTTCAAAAATAGATGTCCATATAGCTGAATACAGACAGATGCAGTAAGCACTGCAGGTAACAAGTTGATGGCTCTAAATATTGACGCTTCCATGATTTTTAACCAGTTTTTCCTTTGGAGCTGAAGACCACAGTTTGTTTGGGTGCAGAGGTCCTCTGTGTGCTTCTGTGTTTTCCATCAGAAATTTAAACAATAACAAAGATACATGGCATATAATAGGCAGGTAAGTTGAGATTCAGCTGTCCAAATTAGAGTATTTTCTGCTAGTTCTGAATTTCTGGGATGCCTGTGATACTTAAAAAAGGGCTGGTAGCTGTACTGCACAATCCACAGGAGCACTGTTTCCTTTTGGAATAGTAGCTGGAAGCCAGGCAGGATACCACCCTCAAATTAGGTGTATCTGGTTAGACAACTACATTGCTGCCCTGAGGCTAGTGACATGAAAAATGAGGACCAAGGGGCTAGTTTGCCAAGTCTAGTAAGTAGTTTCCAGTTACTGAGCAGTGATCATATTGAGAATGAGAGGAGACTGGTGGAAGAATAGATTGCAAAGGTGCATCTGAGCACTTGAAGAAGAGAGAGAGTAGTAACATGAGCTAGGCAAAGGCCTTGAATTGCGTTATCATTCCTGTTTTGGGTGACATTTATACTGAAATACTCTAATACCTATTTTGCTTCCACTACTGCTTCTAACTTGGTTCCCTTATGTGCTGGTTTAAAGGTCTGGCAGGAGTAATGAACCCATCTCAGGAGAGATTATAAGTCAGAGATACAATTTAATAAAAATATTACAATAAATACAATGACACAAAGAGAAAATGCTTTGAACCCACAAAACCCTGTAGTATAACCCAGTGCCCTGGGGCACAAACACAAAGGGGTTTGTTAGCCCCTGTGCTGAACCCCACATGGTTCCCCTGAGTCCAATGCAAAAGGAGGTAAAAAAGCTGTTAGTGCAGATGATGGTTGCAGTCTGATCGAGGTTCTGGTCCTCCTTTGGGTCCAATGAGTTGATCCCCGAGGTCTTCAGACCCCAAGATACGTACCCTCAGGTCCAGGTGGGAGCTCCCAGCACCTGCCCCAGGGCAGGGAGTTACACAATGGGTGATCTGACTCTGTGAGTCATGGGGTATTTTGGAATCATTGCTGGCCCATTAGCAGACATGGCACCTCAGGCTGGGTGTGGAGGTGCTAACGACTTCCTGGAGGGGAGTTATCACAGCTCTTATCTCACAGATGTCTTTCACACCCAGCTCAGAGCCTGAAGAGTTGGGTGTGCCCTGGGCAGTTGCTGTAAATGATCCATTGTTAACAGTTCTTGGGAAATGAATTGAGGGTGTAGAATACATAGCTTTGATCACACACACACCCCCCCCCTCCCAGTGATAAACTGGTCCCACTTGCTGAACTAGGGCACCTTAGTATGATCCAGATACTTAGAAGTTATTTTTTGAGACTCTTTTTACTTTTGCATCTGGTCAGTGTTGATGGGAACATTATGGTAGCTGGGACTAAACAGAGGAAGTGGGTGAAACAGTTAAGAGTGCCACATGTTGGGGTATAGTTCCTCCTTTCAACACAGGATTAAAAGGAACCAACTCTTTCAGTGCCTTCCAGAAAGGATTGATTCTTTCGGTTGTGACTGGCTCAAACTGCCCAAATGATATTCCTGCCTCCCTGCATTTTTTATAATTAGCCTTTCTGTTAATAGATGCTTTGTACTGCTACTACTGAATTGTCAGCTGGTGATAGATGAGAACCCAAAAAGATGAAGACTGGAGTATGAAATTTCTTGGTACAAAGAAATTGCTAGTAGCTGTGTTGTGCTTGTAACTCTAAGGTGGGGGTCTGTCTCCTTACCAGAAATTCTGGCATTTTTTTAATCCCCATTGTATTTTTTTTTAATTAATAATAACATGTTAATGTGCTGCTATTCAGGAAGAAAGGTACTAATTTCCTTGTTCCAGAAGCACTTGGATACAATGGACCTGAGCACTGTTGGCAAGATCCTAGAGCATCTGCAAAATGGTATTTCAGTAGAGTGTATAAATCTAGACAGCATTAAATTCAATTTCAAAATGTTATTCAAAATTTATTATGTGGCTGCTCAGAAAAAACGATGGAAGAATATTACAGAATCTTAAAAATCCTTGCATGTTGTATGCCTGAATTCATTACATACCATTTGGAAATACTTGGCAATTTCAGGACTTGAAAGAATGTATTTAAATTTTGGTGAAGGAAATGCTCATGACAGTCGCAGTGACAATTGGCTTAATTGTTGGCAGCTTCTGCATCATCATTCAAGTACGTTCATTGCAAGACAGTGAGGCTTTGTGTTCATCATCTTGTAGTTAAACACCGTCCATCCCACAATAGCAGTGTTTCCCTTTGTTACCATTATGACACTTCTTATAATTGTGCTGTTGAAGCAAATGCATTGGACAGCTCTGGATGTGAACATGAACTCTCCTTTCAGAATTGTTTTAGGTGTTCAGAAGTGGCTGGAGGGTCAGCTCTTGCAAAATTTAGAATTTATGAAGTCTAATATGCATTATCTGAAATGTTTGAAGATTGGGCACGTAGAGAAAAAACAACCATTTCACAGAGCAGCTGAAATATTTTAATTCAGCTCTGCAGTGCTTTCCAAGAAAGTCAATGCACTGCAGCATAAAAAACTGGCCTGCAACACTTCCAGAGGGGGGATTACGAATAATAGTCTTTGTATTTGGCTTTCATTTATTTGCATTTTAAAGGATTTAAAATAATTTTAATTAACAATTAATGAATTATAATTTTAATAAACTTTTTGCTGGATTGGTGGTTGGCTTGAATGTTTATATCTTGGCAGTAGGTGCAAGTGTTCCCTTGAGGTGTGCCTGCCTGTTGGTTTAACCTATCTCCCCTCCACTAGCAGCAGGCAGGCTGTCACAACTAGATAGGAGCAGCTTTTTCTGGAACAAACTGGTTTGAAGAAGTTGCCAATTTTGCAGCACCAGTAGTGGCTTAATGAGGAACAAGAGGAAAGCAGTAATTATTTTAAAAATTGATTCAGACATTATTGTACGTTATCGTCTCTCAAATTAAGTTTTCTAAGTGTTTCTTTTTAACTGGAAAACATGACCTGTGTAAATATAACCAGTTTAGCCTGAACCCCACGCATGTTAATGAAAAGCCTTGCAAGTATTAATGGTGTCTATAGACACAGCGAGAAGAGAAAAGATTCTGCAGGTCACATGGAAATGCCCTATTTTTTCTGTAGTTACATTAAAAATCTTAGAGCTGTCACTGCCTTCAGTCTCTGATGTTCCTTTTATTAATGTTAACTGGTCTGTCCATTTTAAAAAAATATTTTAACTGCATGTGTGACTTAATATATTTTTGGTCTGAAATCTGTATAGTTAGATTCAAACAAAACATCTGTAAAAGAAAAAAAATGTACAAACCCCTAATTATTTATTCTGTAATGACTGTGTCGTTACAGGTAAAATTGCCAGTTCCTTCCAAGCACTCAATTTAATTAAGAGCTCTCTTTTTCAGAAAACTAGTGGGTTTTTTAACTGATTTGTACTGAAGAAAGGGAATCATTAAGTCCTCCTCTTTTAATAAGCACTTTGCATCTACAAACAAAAATACCCTCTTGGATCTATAGATGATCGTCCAGTGGCTTTATTAAATTGGCTCTGAAAACTCTTCGCTACAGTGAAGACACAAATGAACCAAAACTGGGGCAAAGCAGAGCAGCCTCCTCCTGTTGTCTCAAGATGCTTCAGTAGTCTGGAATGTACTCCCAAGAAACTGAGAGCTGAGATGGAATTAATGCAGCATATACCATAAATCTCTTCTGCTGAATGGCTTGTGATCCCCTTGCTGTGGATGCAGCATGTAACTTGTGAAAACTAAGAATGGGCCCTGATTTTCCCTACCTGCCTAAAATGCAGGCTGGCATTCCCTGAAAGAGGCACACGTCACATGAGCCTGAAGCCAGTGGGAGCTGTTATGGTGGAAACTCTTCTCCTCCTGGCACAGTCCCATTTAATCCGCATCGCAGTCCCTAATCCAGCTACTTGCATGGCAGCATAATGCTTTGTGTTGGCATGGGGTAGAAATGAGCAGGCAAGGGAGCCAGCAGTGTTACTTTTGTTAGCAATGTGGTGTCCTGGCCTGGTTCAAACAATGTCTGAATATAAGATTTCACAGTGTATTATTTTGTGTTGGATACATGTCTGGAATAAAGACAAGTAAAGCAGTTATACAATACTACAATCAGCCTTTAGTACAATACTAGCCAGCAAAAGAGAATAAAAAAGATGCAATACTAAATACAAAGATACAAAAAGGATACAAATCAGTTGCTTCTTCTGTGGTTGCTTCATGTGGTCGAACAATGTTTATCCAAGCAGACAGGCCAGGACTACCAGGATCAGCAGCACCCGTTGGCTCCCACGCTTAGTGGGCGTCCCCGCAGAGCCAACACAGTCTAGGTGGAAGGATGAGTGTCGCTCATCCCACCAGTCCTGGTTTCCCCATTTTATTGGCTCTTCCTTATGCTATGTAGGGCCAGTACACAGTGTGAGGTGATTCCTGTGTGGCAGCCAAACACCACTATTCATTACATAAATGGCAACAGTCTGTGCATGCCCTGCTGCGGGGTAGGGGGTGTATGACCACTGCCCACATAATCTTCCTCCCACCATCAGCTTCCTCATCCCCCTGTACATCCTCTACCATTGTTTTACAAGGGTGTTTCTATCTTTCTTACGGTGTCAAGCCATGCTAAAGAGGAACTTGGCCCTGATAATAGGGAACATCCAGTGTCTTGCTGGTGTTACAAGAGACCATGTAGTTACTTTCTGCAATATTCTGACTGGTTTCCCATCTTCACATCTCTATGCTCCACTCGTCATCTAAATTAAACATAGCCCCCTTACATACAGCTGCTTGTGTTTTATGTGAATAGGTGCTGCCAAGAAGGGTGGAGGTCTTCCCCCTCTACTGCTTCTACTCAAGACCAACGTGCTGTACAGCTACATAAACAGCTCTCCTGATGTTAAGATCTTATTGTTAAGAGATGCTTCTGTCCAAATTAAGGTGCAAACAAGACCATATGCTGAAGTCAATAATAAGTATTTCATTTAACAATAAATATAAGGCACAGAGGTAGAAAGAAACAGAAAAGAGAGGTGGGGAGAGATCAAACAGAAGATAGTTGCCACCCATGGATCTAGGTGGCATCCCATTGGTCCTTCTTTATCCTGGGCTTCTTGGTGGCAGAAGTCCCAAGGTCATTCAAAAATTTTCAGTATTTATACATTTTAGCAAACAAAGCAATTAATGCTCATTGGCTGCACAATTCCCTTATTCTATTGGTTAAATGATTCCCTGACTTCTAATGCTAATTAGTCTGCATGCTCAGTCTCACTTTTGAGTTGGTGTGTTTCTTGGGTCGGTGGCTGAGTTGGTGGTTGCAATCTCCCTGTAAATTCTGCATTCTTTGTGTTCCTTATCAATGATACATTCTGCTCCCTAGGCTTTGTTTACCTCCCCTAGGTCTGAGGTGACACCTGGATATATCATCTCAGGTTCCGCTGTGGTGTCTTGTCTTACAGTCCAAGTTCTGGGTATCCATGTAGGCATATTGGGGGTGCTTCTGTGGTCATTTGTGGTTGCAGATGCCATCTGTCCCATAACTTGGGGAGATCTTTTTTTGTCTCCTGACATGTGTATGAGGAGTTGTTTCTTTACACACTTTGCCACAATGGGAATTTTTGTCCAGATATGTTAACCAGGATCTTGCCTCCAACAGTCCTGGACTTGGTGCCATCCTGTCACTCCGTTCTGCGCTTATCTCATCACAAAGACCTTCTGTGGCCTTAACAATGTTTGAGATAGGCAATTGTGCTCTTAAACTCCTTACACCTGGCACAGAGGAGTGAAGAAAATCTTCGATCTGATCACTTACTAGTCTCACAATTATCATAATAGTGATGATGAAACTCCTTCTGTAGTTAAGTAATATGTTTTCACCTTCTTGTTGGAGCCCTCTGGAAATGCTTGCTACGTTTAAAAGAAGTAGGAATCTTACAGAATTACTGTGACAAAAACATACCCTGACACTCAAGATGTTTCACTTAAATTCACTATCCTGAGGCTGACTAAACCTGGTTTAAAACAGATTTGTGTATGTGCTGGTTTAAAGGTAAGCTGGCAGGAAAAGTGAACCCAGCTCAGGAGAGATTATAAGTCAGTTACAATTTAATAAAAATATTACAATAAATACAATGACACAAAGAGAAATTGCTTCTAACCCACAAACCCCAGTAGTATAACCCAGTGCCCTGGGGCACAAACACAAAGGGGTTTGTTAGCTCTGTGCTTAACCCCTTTTGATTCCCCTGAGTCCAATGCAAAAGGAGGTAAAAAAACCTGTTAGTGCAGGTGATGGTTGCAGTCTGGTGAAGAGTGGTGTTCGCAGTCTGATTGAGAGTGGTGGTCTCCTGTCGAGGTTCTGGTCCTCCTTTGGGTCCAACGAGTGGTTGCTCAAGTTACCAAACCCTCAAGATTATACCCCCTCATGTTCAGGTGGGAGCATCCAGTACCTCCCCCAGGATGGGGAGTTACACAATGGGTGATCTGACTCTGTGAGTCATGGGGTATTTGGAATCATTGCTGGCCCATTAGCAGACATGACACTTCAGGCTGGGTGTGGAGGTGCTAATGACTTCCTGGAGGGGAGTTATCACAGCTCTTATCTCACAGATGTCTTTCATACCCAGCTCAGAGCCTGAGGAGTTGGGTGTGCCCTGGGCAGCTGCTGTAAATGGTCCATTATTAACAGTTCATGGGAAATGAATAGGGGGTGTAGAATACACAGCTTTGATCACAACTCCCCCCCCCCAGTGATAAACTGGTCCCACTTGCTGAACTAGGACGGTATAGCAGTCTCCAATCCAGGATTATAATAAAAACAAGTTTTCCCTCACACAGTGGCAGAAGAAAACCCTGACTTAAGGCTAAGCAGCATAAGGAATTGTAGAAAAAAAATCATGAGGATTTTGAGAGTTGTAGGTAGTTTTCCTTTTTCCTTTTCCCATCTCAGTCTAGAACTTTTAAGTGATCTCTTGAATAGGTAGTTGGCAATATTCTGTTGATGAAAATGGAAATGAAACATTTTGTTTATGTTAATACATTTCCTAATTTCTCCCCTTCCTTGCCCTCTGTGTTTTCAATTCAAGGTGATTTATAAAATCCCTTTAATGCTGCTGCTCTGTTTCAGTGGTTCCATGTTTGCTCTTTGGTGGTGGTATTGTCCTCTTTCCATCCTCGTACTGCTTCTCAGCGTGTTTCAGCGTAGGCAGTAGTGCATTTGGTCAGTGAAGCAGAACAGGGGATGAAGGTAAAGCTTGGCAGAGCAGGAGACATCCATCCATATCTGAATTGGTTTGCCAGTCTCATTCTGTGTCTATACCTAAGTCCCCAACACGTGCAAAGACCAACTCAGTCAACTGTGTTGACCCAGAACATTTTGTCAGGGTCAAGAGTGAGCAGCAAGGGAACGGGAAGAAGGTGTTTAGTATCTGGGACTCTTAAAAAATGTAGGAAAAATAGTCTTTTTTGGCAAATGTGTATCTTGACTATTAGGAGATGTGTTCAGTTTTGACTGTAGTAACTTGATTTGCTTAATAAAAGGAGAAATTCTGTACTTTGAGTTCTGTTAACTACCTGATATACCAGAGTTGGATTTTTTAATTAACCTTCCAGATGATGGTATAAAAAAATGTTACTTAAAATTGTAGCCAAAATACAGATTTTGTATCTCAAAGGAAGCTGCACAAATACGTGATGAAATGCAGATGGGTGAAATGGCAGTTACAGTAAAACCGGGCTTTGTATCAGAGCTGTTGGGATGAAAGTGAAATGCCTTGATAGCAAGAAGAAAACTGATTGCTGAATTTCCAGAGTGAAGAATGGCTTTAGTAAAACTGGTGGACTTTTAGTGCGCTGCTTTGTAGTGCTTTGCCAGTTAAGTCTTGAGCATCTATTGGAAGAATGTTAATGAAAAAGTTGTCTAAATCTTGTATGAAGCACTTACAGTAAGGAATTAAGTCCTGTTGCAGAAAGTGAAATATTTTTCTGTACTTCTACAGGAACAGAATTAAGCCCATGCTGAATTAGTTAAATATGCAAGTGGTGAATTATATATTGGTGTTAAATTCATTGGGGTTACATTGTGCCGGTGATTGTCTTTAAGGCCCTGAATCCATTCCTCCTCTCAAATGGCAGCTGAAGTTCTACAATCTCTCTCAGTGTGAACTTGCGTGACTATTCTACTGTAGATTTTTTACATGAGAACTTCATGTTCTAAGTGATTATTTCAACCTTAGTTTCAATTCCTTTCTTTTTTTGGTTGTAATGATTGTGGTAATTTTCTTAAAGCAAGATATTAGTTCCCAGCATTTTAGAAATTTTTCTTGGATGATAAAAACAAGCCTCAGTGCTAGTAAAGACATTAATTTTCTGCAGCTAGGAAAGGTGTCTCCTTTAAATTGCTTATATAGATCTTTTCCATTTCTACCTAGTCTACTCACAGCTGAACTACAAGTTTTGAACTTGACTTTGTCCTTTTAATTCTCTTGAAAACTAATTGTTTAACCCTTTGTCTTCCTGGTTCTCAGCTCTTTCTTCAACCTGCAGCCTAACTATGTTATTGTCTTAGGATTGTACCCCAGTATGTCCTGCAGAGAGGAGGCAGAGGACCTTGCTTATTTATTCCTGTGTCTTTCTTGCTTGCCTTCCTTTGCTTAGTGTGAAGGTAGTCACAATGTTAATACAGGTTTGTTCTTCCTCTCTACAACACGCCTTGTTAATTTTGAATGTATTATATTTCTGTTTCTGATATAACATGATTGAAGGTCAGTCATGTCACACTCTTGGCTCGTATGTGTGTGGGTGTAATACCAATCAGTGTGACTAATTATCATTCCACACTAATAAGTGTTTACTTTATGCATTCTATAACAAGTCATCAATGGGAATACATTCCCTTTTGAGTAAAGGAGTTAATTTTTTAAAAGATTAAGGCAGATTCTTTATGGGATTGAAACAAAAAGGTGTTTGACCTTGGCTGAAAAAATATGTCATTGGGGAAGAACAGGTAAAGGTTACTGCAGTGATGAATGAGAATTAGCTTCCTTTTGCTCACACCTTATTGACAGGAAAGTATTAAAACATCCTCTCAGAAGTATTTATCCTTGTCAGTTGTCTTTGAAGTTGTTTGTGCAAGCATAATCAGATTTTTTTTTTCCCCCCCCAGTCGGTGTTATCCGCTGTCCAATTTGTGGTCAGGAATGTGCAGAGAGACACATCATAGATAACTTTTTTGTGAAGGATACCACAGAGGTTCCCAGTAGCACAGTAGAGAAATCAAATCAGGTAAGTGCATTAACATGTAATCAAGTTAACACCTTTTGGATGTGTTTGCATATCCTTGGCTTCTTGCTGTGTGGCCTCTTTGCTGTTCTTATGCAGACAGAAGGTCAAGTACTTAAACATCACATGGGCCAGCTACTCTACAAAATCGGTTCAGATCTATCAAAATGCATGTGAAGAAGGTGATTATCTTATTGTAAACTTTTAATTGTTGATATAAAATTGCATCATGATAACAAAAGATGAAAGTAAGGAATAGGCATTAGAATGGGAATTTTTGTACTTTGGAGGGGATACTTGATGTAGTCTTTTAAACAGAGACTCAAACAACACTATACCAGGAGATCTCAATGTAAAATGGAATCCTCTAGTGACATCAGTGTTACTTTTCTTATGTCTGAACTGACAAAACATGGCACTAAATAGCTGGAGTCAAGTTGCCAAGGAAGAGGCTCAATATCCTGGTTTGGGGAAGATGGTATGTTCTAGAGGTTTCTTGGTTTTTTTTAGTGCAGACTGCCTCTTCTTTTTGCAGTCATGTAAGAGCTGACTCATAAAAGCTGCTTATATGGAAGAATAGTAATATTGGTGTGGGTTTTTTCCTCATGATCAGGAGGCAAACACCAGTGTGGAAGCTGTACCAAATGAATAATTTTGTCTGTGTAGGACCATAGTTTAGTAATCTCTGTTATCAAAACATTGCATGTCTTCATTTTTAGCTAGTAAGAGAATACCTCATGTATCTTTCTATTAATAAACTTTTTATTAAACTCCAGGAACGTACTGTAAATAATTCAGCCTGTCCGTATGTTGCTGCCTTCTTTGTAATAATAGTACAAAAAGGTTGCTATGTCAGTGTGGCTTGCATTTCAACTCATGCCCTAATATTTGGATGATGGTCTCCTATTGTTTTGAAAATACCTCTTTTTTTGCTTTCCTGTTTTAGTGTCTGTATTATTGGCTCTTGATTTGTTTGTTTCGGGGACAGTATTTTAGTAGTTCCCTTATTGTGTATTCTGCTGGTTTCAAAACTTAGCTGAAGTTTGTGGTGGTGTATGTGAGCAGGCCTGTCTCTTGGGAACAGGTGAGATTCCCCAGTCAGGGTCATGATACCAGCTCACTGACTGCTGAAGCTGTAAGTGCTGTCATCGTCTCTGAGGAAGAGAACTTATGTTTTGAAAATGTTAAACTGTGTTCAGCTTAAGGAATTTTGAAACTGGATTTCTGAGAAATGGTAGACCTTACCAGAAACTGAAATTGAGTTGTGATTCTCTGGAAGTACAAACAGTGTTCTTGCAATGGAGGACTGGTTGACCTTCGCTTTTTTTGTGTTTGGGAAGAGGGAGATATTAGTTTGGTTTTTTGTTTTGCAGGAAAATACCCGATTTTTTCAGATGTCTATGAGATTTACACTAACTCTCTCAATACCATACTGTTGAGATTGACAAAATGCATAGTCCCTATTGAAAGTTTGATCATAACTTTTATAGGGACTTTAAAAATAGAAAGAGAACCAAAACAACAAATAACTTTCGTATGCAGAAGCAGTCCTGAATTATTTGGGGGGCCCTGTACCATATCCTCACTTTAGTTACCCAGGAGGTCTTCTAAGATGCTGCTTTGTGGAGTGGTGATAGAACTGGAATTTTTTTTTTCTTGGAGGTGGGGACATATGTTGTTGTCTCTTTGTTCCCTACCCTCCTTTCCTTTTACTCTCCCAGTTTTTCTTCCCTTTCTGTGAAAGTGGAGAATTCCATCCATTCAGTGATGTGAGCAGACCTCTGGGAGTTTCTTGAAGTCCTTTGAGTTTCCTTAGGATCCCTTCTCCTTTTCTCTTACTCTTCTGTTACATACTTGTTTCTTCCTCTCCCTAACATAAACCAGCAGCCTTGCATGTAGGAAGCAAGCCTGTTCTTTAGCCAAGTTCCCTGGCTGGACTCAGCACACTTTCTGCAGCACTTGAAGGCAAACCAGCAGATTTTTGCTGAATCAGCAGAATAGGACATTCATGTGCTTTTCTGCTGACTTTTTTTTAAGAAAAGTGAAGCTAGATGTTCTGTTAGATGCCTGCTAAGTGGGCATGTACCTTACCACTTGGAAATTAATAATGTGCAGTTCTCTTTGTTTGAATAGATTTATTTTGGTATGATAATGACATTTTTTTCATTCCTTTGTATGTTGACATAAGAAAAGCTACACTGTTCTATAAACTTCTCTGCTTAGGAACACCAAAGTTAAATCAATAGTAGTTAAAGAGATTAGTGCCCTGTTCAAGGGGGAATATCATGAGGTTTAAGGATGACACAGGCTTCTAATCAGCCTGTCTTGTTTTGCCTTAGAAGGAGCAAAGAGGAAAAGAAAATTTGCCATTAGCAAGATAGGCAACAGATCAAAGGAATTAAAGTGGAAAAGATACTGACACTTGCAGGAAATACTGGATCAGAGACTCTGTCAAAAACTTTGGCTATTCTATTGATTTTTTCTACTGAGATGGTCAGTTTGCCTTTGATAGTTTTGCAGCTTTATCAGGATGCTTAAGAAATTAAAATTGGAGGCAGGCCACGGGTCCTATGCAAATAATGTCGCTTAGACCCCCTCATCTGCATCTATGACTAGGCTGTATATGTGTGTTGTCAGGAAGGACTACTTTGTTGCAATTCAAGAGAGACTGCAAAAGACCTCTGAAATTAAATGTTTGGTTGTTTCAGAAGTGAAATTGTACTAATTCTAAAATAATTTTTAGCATACTGACTTAAAACTATAGGAGTGAATGGCATATCAGGGAGCCTGGCATTGTGAGATGAGAAAAATAACTGGAATCCGTTAATAAAGTGCTGTTGTTATATCTAAAATGAAGTTTATCTTATGTGAACCTGATTTGGGCAGTTCAGTACCCTACTTACAAAGCTGTGCTTTATAACAATTAGCACTGGAAACTTCAGGAGAAAAAGAAGTGAGCATAAAGAAAGTAAAGCTACCCATTCTATATTCCACAGGGGCTTTCCTGGCTAACACTAAAGATTTTGTGCTGACTATTAGCATAGGAAGCTTTCCAGGAGGAAAGAAACAAACAGGAAATGCAGTTGCAACACTTCTGAAAGTAATCATTGTAGGATGTGGGCAACTAGGACATAAATACTTTGTAAGAGCAGGTACTTTTTAACTTTTTTCAAATTGTGATGTTTTGAAAGACGGGAAAATTACCAGCTTCTAAAGAGAAGTTTGAAAATTAAAACTAACTACACTTCATTTGTAAGGGTGAGTGGAAAGGAGCAGACCCAAGAGATGTTACTGAAGCAAGTGCTGGATTTGGGTAAGACTAAAGGGTAGACAAGTGAGGGAAATTGATGAACTTTAACAGAAGAAAATAGTTTAATGTGTGTGCTAAGTTATGAAAGCAAAAATGAGAAGTGTGAGACTGATGCAGCAGAGGAGATCATGGTGGTAACATGAGGTTTGGTGCAGCATCCTGAGCCTTTAGTTCACTTTAGTCTAGCTCCTAGTTCTCATAGCTTATGTGTCCAAAAGAGAACGTGTGTAAAAATATTTTTTATTTTAACTTTCTGTATCGTTACCAGTTACTGACCTGAGAGTTTTAAATATTGTAGTAGGACTGGGGTTTATGGGAGATCCTGGAAATGTAGGAACAAAACAAGGTAAGGTACGAGCTTAGATCTGATGCTGCGTCTGGATACTGGTACAGCAAGTCTGACTGGCATAATGAGGTGATTAATGAGGACAATTTAGAGCAATGTTTTTCTAGATTTGTGTGGTGCCAGAGGAGCCACTGTGTTTTTTTCTCAACAAAAACTACTGTGCTTAATCAGCTTAAAAAAGCTGTACCCTTGCCCAAAATATCTTTGAAAGCCAGTGGTTTAGTGCAGTGGGTAATAGACTCCAGAAGAGTCACAATGTGGTGGTGTGTGCTGTGGAGAGATGTGGTTGTTGATGGGATGGTGGGATAAGAAGGATATATTGATCAGTATTCATGCATTTTGAGATATCAGCACATAGCTCAAACAGGCAGGAATGCCCCAAGACAGTCACTATCTTTGGTGATTTTGTGTGTGCCAAGAGATAGTTATAAATCTATTACCAGAGATGGTTTTTGGATCCAGCAGGCGAAAGCATTGCATCTAATTTACACGGGTGAAGTTTGGAGAGTTAGTTCACTGAATATTCATCTGGACTTAATTTGCTCTCTTCCTTTGAAACCTTTGTTTGATTATTTAATCTCTTTAATACTTGAAGGATATTTAATTGGAAGAGTGGTTGGTTACTGAAGTAGCTGAGAAGACAGGTCTATTACCTACACTTCTGCATGTAAATCTGTTTTTTTCTGTTGCAAAAGCTTGTATGCTTACTTAAAATAGTACTTACCTGCAACATGCTGAGTAATTTCTACTTTCATTAAATTTGACTGAAGGATGAGTGAACACTTCCTGGAGTTATAAATACTACAACTAGTAAGTGAATGAAATGTAATTACAAGGAAAACTCAATTTAAAATAAATGTCCATCTAACCAGAATAAAAGCTTACAGATTAACTAGGAAGAGTTTTCTTTGAAATCACTGAAATGCTGATTGTATGACTCACAAAAATAAGAACGAAGTAAGTTTTAGGTTTTGTAAGAACATAACAAATATTTGCAGTAATTGTAATTCCACATATTTTAGCTGTATGTCTTAGTCTAGTAACTAGGAGTTATAGCAAAATCCAACCTATGTCTGAAAATGCATATTTCAAATTAGAAGTGGATAGAGGCAAATCTAGTTTCTACATAGAAGGTATAGCTATTTTGACAGCCTGTGTGATGATGTCTTTGAAAAGCTTTAGAAATCTCTTTTGCATCAACTTGGTGACTTTGAAGGGTATAAAGTTGGAATATTTTTGGGCCTGCAAAGGAGGAGTTTTGATTCATTTGGCAGCAGCTGATTATTGGTTATTGAATCATAATCTTCATCTTATTCTGCATATAGCAGGTCAAACCAGTTGGAACAAAGCAATAAAGTGTATTGAAAAACAAAAAAAAAGGCAAAGCTCTTGGAATCTAGGAGGAATGAATATCTAAAGAAATTCTTAGAACTTACTTAAATGCCATGGCACATAGCAAGTTCATCTGCCTAATTTTGCCAAAGGTGACCTGGAAAGGCTGTTGTGGGGAGTTTATTTATTTTTTTACTCGAGTTTCTGCCTTTTTCCTTTTTATTTTCATTCTCTGTTTTGCTTCTTTGGCTTAAAGAATGCCTAAAAGATTTTTCTTTTTTTTTTTTAAATTCTTATTTTGTTTTCACTGTTGGTTTTTTTTTTTTTTACACTAGAAAACCAAATATTCAGTCTGTTATTCTCCACTCTGACTTGCACCTCTGGTTATCTGTGGGCATTGCACAATCACACCTCTCTGGCAACAAGAGTGATTTGAAAACTTGAAAACAGTTCAGTGCCCAGTCAGCAGTGCTGATGTAACCAAGCCTGGGGCTCCAGTGATGTCATCAATCTGGTTTTACACCACACAGTCTTGCAGAGGGTTGCACTGGCACACCTAAGGCAGAAGGACAGAATTTCTTTTATGGGAATTTCTGCCAAACAGAATGTAATATTGAAGTAATGCCTCAGTGGTACTTGGTGTTCTAAGGTTTTTTCCCCAAGTAGCTGTGCTGAGTCCTTAAGAATACTCCTCTTTTTTTTTTTTTTCCAAAATGTCATTGAATTTATGGGTTAATAGCAAGTGTTATGGTTTAACCCCAGCTGGGAACCAAGTAATGTGCAGCCTCTCACTTTACTTCCCACCCCCTGTCTCCAGTGGGATGGGTAGCAGAATTGGGGGAAAAAAAGGTAAAACTGTGGGTTGAGGTAAGAACAGTTTAATAATTGAAGTAAAGTAATATTATATAATTACAATAATAGTAGTAGTAATGAAAAGGGCAAAGAGAGAGAGGAATAAAGCCCAAGACAAACAAGTGATGCCCAGTAAAATTGCTCACCACCCACTGACTGATGCTCAGCCCAGTCCCTCCCAGCCAACTCCCCACAGTTTATATACTGATCATGATGTTATATGGTATGGAATATCCCTTTGGCAACTTCAGGCCAGCTGTCCTGGCCATGCTCCCTCCTTGTGCATGTCCTGACTGGCAGAACATGAGAAGCTGAAAAGCCTTTGACTTTGGATAAGCACTACTTAACACACTGATGTTACAGTTGTTGCTATCAACATTACTCTCATAATAAATCCAAAACCACAGGACTGTGCCAGCTACTGAGAAAAAAGGAAAGCATTATATCCCACCTGAATTCAGGACAGCAAGTAAAAATTTTTAATTTTCTGATCACATTTCACTTCCTTTAATTGCTTTATTTCCATTTTCTAGACCTTTTTTTGTGATGTCCTGACCTTGGTATTTCTCCCTAGTCTAGTAGTCTGGATAGGACTAGAAATTTTTATTGCTAAGAGAAGACAGGGATTTAAAACCATGGAGAAGACAAAAAATGAGATTATTTTGAAAAATAAAACTTTCAGACCTCATTTTTGTAAAGAAACAGAAAAAGGGGCACAAGCCCAATTTTTTTCACCTTTGCAGGTCACTTTTAATGAAAAGAAACTGCTTCAAACTCCAAGTGACAACAGGAGGGGTTAATAACCCTTGTGTTGTAACTTCAATTCTCAGAAGATACATGCTTTGAGAGGCAGCATGATCCAGGGGAATAAACACAGCATTGGGAATCTGGAACTTCTATGTTCAAATTCCAGTTCTGTCAGTAACTTGCTATGTGGCCTAAGGCAAGTTCTGTGCTAATTTTCCTCTTTTTTGTGAAGGGGAAACTGGGACATAGTTCTACGTGTGTATTTTCTGTTTGCATAGGATGTAAATATTGGCTTCCTCTTTAACTTAATCTATATTTACCTTGTGTGGGTGCAGAAATTGTTTCGCTGTCTTTTTTTAAACAAACTGAAAACAAAACTAAAATCTGAAGATTTCTCCTGGTTGCACCAGCAAGCAGAATTCTGTCCCTGTGATCTGTAGGATATAGCGGGTTTCAGACGCCTTGAGGCTTTGGTTTGCAGCCTTGCTAAATGTTGACAGAAATGGAAGGTAGTTACTGACCAAGTATCTGCATAAGAATGTTCACTATTTTTACTACTAAAACCCCCTTGAAGGTAGGACTGCTACAGAGGTATTGTCAAGGAGGAGTAAAAAATGAAATAATGTTATGAGCATGTGAAATGTTGTTGTCTATCATGCAAAATTATCATTGTGTTGTTCAAATTGTGGTTCCATAGCAATTTTGTCTTGTATGTGTATTGACTCTGGACAGAGAGGTCTTGGTCCGCTATCAAGTTTGTTTTCCTTGATTAATTTTTTTCTAGATCTCTTGGGATGGTCCCCAGGAATTAACGGGCCACAGTTTGAAAATTATTATGGTTTGGCTGCAAGTCTGTTCTAGGGTAGCTTTTCAGATAGACTTAACCGGAATCCTGTCTTTACATGGCAATGCAGAGATTCTTGAGAGGAACCCTGCTGTGTTTGCTTCCTGAAACTCTTAAGCCGGGGACCAGAAACTAAAATGAAAGCTGCTGTGGGAACTGAGAGAGGCTTCTAAAATCAGAGCAGTGCTGATCATGTTCTGTCATTAGGAAATATTTCACAACAGCATCTTGTATAGCATCATTGTATGGCTTCTAGGGGTGCAGTGACTGGCAGAAAGTAGTGGTTTGACTTTTATCATGTCAGGTAAAGATTTTAGAGTGACACTGACAAAGTGACCTCTTTGAAAAGTCACATTCAATTACTTTTGTGCAGTTATTTATAGGGTTCCTGTACCTCGGGCAGTTTTCCATTCTCATTTCACTGTTCTCAGAAAACTGTAGCAGTGCACAGACGATGTATGAACAATGGCTTGTATGTATATTCCAAACTTATTTTAACAGCTGTCTTGTCTTCCTCTTGTCAAGGTCTGCACAAGCTGTGAAGACAATGCAGAAGCTCACGGGTTTTGTGTGGAATGTGTAGAATGGTTGTGCAAGACCTGCATCAGAGCTCACCAGAGGGTTAAATTCACGAAGGATCATACTGTGAGGCAGAAAGAGGAAGTATCTCCAGGTAACACTCTTGATTTATAATTTCCTGAAGAATGTGTGTCTCCACCAGAAAACTGTTGGACCACCACATTTTTATTTTTTTAAGTGATACACGTCAAAACATGTATTCCTGAATCCTAGCAAACACAAAAGGAAAGATTCATTGGGATATAACCCTTTGGTGCATATGAGTTAGTGGAAGTATGTTGTTTTTCTGGCTGGTAGTGGATTTGTTTTCATAGTTTCCTGCCTTCCAGGCACTTCCTTCAATTTTCATTGGTAAAGGCTGCAATCATTTGAACAAATTTTGGTGTTTCTTTGGATCTCCAGTTAAGTGGATCTCTTAATTGAAGCAGCTAACAAAAGGGAAACTTTATTTTAAACATTAGATGGATTAGAACAGCATTACTGAATGAGACTTCACCATGGCTGGGGCTATGAAAGCTGTTTTTCTGTAATTTTTTTTCTGTCAGATGGGCTGTATAGTGGTAAGAAAACCCTGCAGGTTGGTTATTTCTTATGTTTTTTTTTTTATGAAAAGTGTTTTAAAACAAAAAATACACACAGGTTTTATCTCTCACCTGGAATGATTGCAAATTATTGTCTAGACTTCAGAGATCAGCTGCAGAAAATACTTCTTTAGGAATTTGGCTTCCCTAGGTTTGTCTGGGGGTCTACCAGATGGTTTGTATGAGCTTTATTGTTGTATTCCACAGCAAAAGGAGCCCTAATATATTGTAATTTTTCAGCATTCTGATAATAAGCATACCCAGTTAGCAAAAAAGTCTGCTGGAATTCATGTTTTAGCTAAGTATCTTTTAAGTTTGAAATGTTTTGCCTTAGAAATGGAAGAGAAGTATGTTATGAACTGAGGTGTTTTTCCTCAGTAGAATCTAGGATAATTCAGGCTGGAAAGGACCTCAGGAGATTCCTAGTCCAGCCTCCTGCTTAAAGCATTCAGATCCAATTGCTCTGACCTTTATCCGTTTGGGCCTTGGGAACCAACAGTGGTGAATGTGGTGTACAGTACAGCCTCCCTGAGAAATCTTGGCTATTCTGTGGTACAAAATGTTGTGCTTCTATTCATTGAGAACCTGTTTTGTTTCAGTTTTTCCCCATTGTTTCTTGCCTTTCACTGACATTGTAGAACAATAATAAACATAATAAGGTGCTGACAAACATTTTACTGGTTCTAATGCATCCATTGGACTTGCATAATTTTTCTTGGAAATACACAATTTTTATATGATATTTATAAATTACTATATATTATTTTAAATACATGCATTATAATAGAGATGTATTGTCATCCCACCCTGTCTACTCCTTTGCATTTTATGTGTAATGTGGGATTTACCTTTTATAATCTGTTGCCCAAAGAGTATCTTCCACCATGATACTTTGAAGATACACACTGTATTCTGTAGCCCATTTTCACATATGGTCATAGTCAAAAGTGTACACTGAGTGTACTTTCAGAAAAGGATAAAATTTAGTGAGTAAAAGTGGCTGAGGACTGTTAGGCAGAATATGACTTGGTGGTAGGAAAGGTCTCAGTTCATTCAGGCCTTCTTCAAGGATGCAGATCTAAAAATAACTTCTTCCAGATTTCTTGAAAATAAGTAGAGGAATGGGTACAGAAAAGAGACCTTATTGATCTGCAGTGAAGGATGGGCTGCAGTGTGAAGCCAGTAAAATCCACATGAACTCATTGTCCAGCCTAACTCCCAGGAAAGAAGCCTTTGTCGGTTAAATTGTTTAGAGAACAGATTTCATGTGTTTCCTATGCTCTTTAATATTTACTCACTAGAAACCGAAGTGAGACCTCTCACCCATTTAGAATGGGATCCTGAAGGGAAGTTAGTAACTTCTGGTTATTACATTCTGTGTATTTTACACTTTTGAATGCCTGTGTCTTGATATCCTCAGTGGCCCTTTCACCAGTTCAGCTGAGGAAGAAGACGGAGCACAAATTAAGTCACCCACCTCCTTGTCTCTGTTTAAGAAAGGAACTTGCTGGTTGTGCAGTGTTTTGCAGCTACAGCAGTACTGGCAATTCCTTTGGTAAACAGTTTTGTGAAGCCATAATAGATTATAATAGTGAAATAGGTTCTAGACATTTTCCATGAGAAAGCATGATAGCTCCATGCTTGAGCAAGAGTGAGACAATTGCAGTTTAATTTAAGCTTATGGCTGTTTAGGTGGCCTGATAACACACTTGTAGCATCTAGGGGACGATTATGGTAAGGAAAAAACAGGAGGATGCAAATCTCTATTTAAAGTTCAGGAGACTGACTAACATCTCCCTTTATTCACCAGAGGCAGTTGGTGTGACCAGTCAGCGACCTGTGTTTTGCCCTTATCACAAAAAGGAGCAGCTGAAGTTGTATTGTGAAACCTGTGACAAGTTGACCTGCCGAGACTGTCAGTTACTAGAGCACAAAGAGCACAGGTATCAAAGCAAAGTGCATGTTTTGTGCATCTCCCTTGTAGGAAGATCATAGAGTCATAGAATTAACCAGGTTGGAAAAGACTTCCAAAGACTTCCAAGACCATCAAGTGCAACACTAAGTGCCACATTCCAGATAGCTTGAAGTAGTTTGTAGTTCTAACGGTATGGAATAGAGTCAGGCGAAAAAAGGGGAAAATAAATTTTCTGCTCAGAAATGAAGCTCAAAAATAAACAGATTGTACCTAAAAGAATGTGAGTGCTGACTGTGTGTTAGTTAAGAAGAAAACCTAATTCTTCCAGTTGTTAATCTGGTGACCTAAACACGAGACTTTTCTTATGCTGTCAAGTTATTTGGATAGAATTTGTTGCTATGCAGCATTTCAGAGAGTCCTTAGAAAGCGCAGGGGCTGTGTTATGCAACTATACACTTATGTGTAATTTCTTCATTTGTCCTTCAACGAGATGATTATATAACAGAACATTACCAAACAGTCAGAATGGAGCAAATGAGGATTTTTTTCTGTGAAAAGCCCTTCCAAAGGAAGAGTAAATCTGTAGTTTGGCTATACTGTACTTTGACAGCACTATTTGTAAAACTTAAATCTTTTTTTTGCTGTTTTTTGGTCATCTCTTACTGGCCCCAGAAGCTGAAAAGCAGAATTATATACAACTTCTGAGTAAAAGATAAAAATCCTGCTGGTTAACACATACAGGAGTGATATGGGACAGATGCACTCTGGTTAAATGTTTATATGCCCCCTATACCTGATGTAACCACCCAAAAAGCTTGTTTGCCTGACTAGGTGAACATCAGTAGGTGGAGAAGTGTTGCCATTGTTACTCCTTGGAACAGGCTTAATGTTGCTCTTGCAGAGAGTTGCAGTCTTCCTTTTGAATTCTCCTTTTCTTAGGATTTATATCGCTCTTAGAATGTACCACCTCTTTTTCTCCTCAAATTGTTGATTATTTCAGTTTCTTGATTGAAAATGTTTGATTTGAAATTAAAACTTTCACTTTACTCAACACTCTCTCTTCTATTTCTGTATCCTTGTTTTGCACAAAGAAATAGCTTCCATGCTTTTTCATATTCAAAGTGATAGCAACATCAAAACATTAATTTTTCTTTTACTAAAATTAGGCTATGGTTACACAATATCCTTTCATATTTATGTAAATCATAATTTCTTCCCCCAATATTACACAAAATAGCCTATACAATCAAATACACTATAAATAAAACACATCAGCATTTGCTGACATGCTTCCATGATAACTTGAGCAGCACCTTCCTTCAATTAAAGAAGTATTTTGTAAGGCACTCTGCTTTTTAGTAAGTGTACCATGCCCTTTGCATATGTGAATACTCAATGCTTTTTACTACAGGTACCAGTTTATAGAAGAAGCTTTTCAGAACCAGAAAGTGATCATTGAGACACTAATCAACAAATTGATGGAGAAGACGAAATACATAAAATATACAGGGAAGCAGATCCAAAACAGGTATGTGTCAGATTTCAAGGTTAAAACTGACAGAGGGCCACTTTACATATATAGTAATTTCTTAGTGTCTTTTTTACCTCTGTCCTTTTATTCTTCTAGAAAGAGAAACTAAAGTCTTCAGTTCACTGTAGTGACTGTTTCCTGTTCAGTGTGCTTGGTTGTGTTAGGTAACTTTTGCTCAGCCTGTGAACTTAATGGGCAGTAGCTGCTTGGGTACAACAAAGCAACTTATGCAATAAAGACTGTAGAAGGCAATCTCAAATGCCTCCCCACCATCATTACACTTAGTTTCTTAGTGTAGATCCCTCTTGGAAAGTGAAAGGTTATGACTCATGCTTTCATAATGCTTGTGACATGTATTTGAAGATTTATGTAATACTTTTATGCTTGGGGCTTTATTCATTCGGTACTACAAACCTAGGAGAAAAATAAATCTGTAAATTCAGTCTGCAGTGGGCCTTTGTGACTGCTCCTTCAGCAGAGTTCAGAGGCAGCAGTACCCAGGGAGATTCAACACAGTACACGATGCCGAGTGCAACTTGAGCTCTTCCTTCATCTTAGCAGTAGAGATTTTCACAATATAAGATTCAGCTTTGCTGTTATGAGTTTGAGCACTGTTGTTGAAATAGCTAAATTAGAAAGTGTACTGGGTTTGTTTCTGGAGTGCTATTCTACATTAGATGGAAATTAGACTTAAACAGTTTTGATTGCCATAGACGCAACCATTCCAGAAATGTGCTGGACAAGTGAAAATTGAGAATTTCAACTACAATGAGCACTAATTTTTTATCAGTGACAGATGTCAGTAACTTTACAGATTTACGGCATTAGAATTTGCCACCAGGTAATTAATTTTATCATAGGTCATTCTTATTTGCTCAATTTCTCCCAGTAATTTTCTTGACTATAAGTATCTGATGATATGTGTATTAATTGGTGTGTATGACCAAGAAATGTTGTAGTCTCAGCAACAGATTTTTTTCAATACTGTGTAGAGGGTGGGTTTGTGAACTAAAGAGTATTATTTTCTATTCTGTTTACTTACAGAATTCTTGAAGTGAATCAGAATCAAAAGCAGGTGGAACAGGATATTAAAGTTGCCATATTTACACTGATGGTGGAAATAAATAAAAAGGGAAAAGCTCTACTACATCAACTGGAGGTAATTTAATTTCTAAGAAACAAAAATATCAGTCTTAATATTTTTTCCTATGTATTCACATTAAAGTAAAAAACATTTCTAGCACTAGTCCCCTGTGCATGTCCTATCACAGTTGCAAAGTGGAGACATGTCCAGTACAAGCAACTTGAGCAAGTGGTGTTTTAGTGGAAGAGAGTTTGATTTTTGAGGGGTGGTAGCTGTTTTGTTTGTAATTATCATCTGCGTTGCCTGCTTTGGGAATCAGGGCTGTTTCTGAGCCCAGTTTCTTTCTCCCTGCTTTTGCAAGTCATAGTTCTATGCATCGTACATGAAAAGTGTTCCCATCAGAAATTTAGCAGTTCGATGGCAAATCACAGGATAGAATTGTCTAGAATGGATACCTGGAAAAATATTACCTCCAATTTTAAAATGTATGTATAAAGAGGCACACACACACACACGGACACGGACACAGACACATATATATATTTGTATAAATATGTAGTAAGAGAAAATGAGAATTAGCCTACAAAATCCTGGTATCTTAAGTGAATGTATACTGACTTTTCTGGTTGACAGCTGCATGGGGGATCAGAAGTGTTTTTGAGAAGAGCTAAATGAAACCACTACAAATATCGAAGCTAATGCCTATTAGCTGTAAGTTGAACCATTTGATTGGAACTGCCTTTCTACTTCCAGACTCTGGCAAAAGAGCATCAGAAGAAACTTCTGCAGCAGCAGCAGGAAGTGGCAGGTCTCTCTAAACAGCTGGAGCATGTCATGAATTTTTCCAAATGGGCAGTTTCCAGTGGGAGCAGCACGGCCCTCTTGTACAGCAAACGCTTGGTAAGGTTAGGAAGACAGGTCTCTCCATTTATTTAGAGACTGTAGTTTAAGCAGATACACACACACACTTGTCAGTATAACTAGTATATTAGAATACTTTCTACTAATTGGAATATTTATATGTAGTTTTTCATGGTGTTCTCTTAAATATAAACACAGAATATTTCTAATAAATTATCTCTGTGTTAGACTCTGTTAAACTGCCACAGAATTGTTGTAGGTCTGCAGAAGTAGGAGCAGCTCCTTCTCACTGAGTTGAAACCTATGAAGCCCTGAAACACTGGGAGAAAAGGTTGTGTGTCCTGCATCATCACTGCACTTCTTTTCAATAATTGCTACAGCTTCTGAGTTAATGAAAGATGGTATATATCACAGTGTCTGATATTTAGCATTTTAATGTGAAAATTACTATATTTCTTTGTTCTCAGACTTGTCTCCCACTAAAAGTCTTCCAAAGTTGATAAAAATGAAGCAGAGGCTTTTGTTTGTCCATGCAAACAGTTGCAAAGCTAAATATTTTATTGCTATAATGACTCTTGGAATCTGAGTGATGTGCTCTCACTAAGCTGACTCCTCATGGTGAACAGATATTCTAGAAGATTTGAAATAAAAAACAAACCAAAAGTTGACCATGATTTGTCCAAAGGTTACTAAATTGTACTAGCCTGATAATAGAAATCTGTGTCTATGAGGAAAGATGCTAAATCTTTTTTTGAAATTCCTATTACGAGTTCACAAAGTTTTTTATTTTCTCGTTGCATAGTTTTGAACCTACCAGGGGATTCTGTGGGTTTTGTTTGTTGGTTTTGAATTTGTTGTTCAGTTTTGGGGATGGTTTATTCTTTTCTTTTTTAATATCCATTAAAAATACTGCAGGCTGTAGCAGATCGTGGAATATCAACTCCAAGTAGTTAAATTTATTTGGCATGCCTTATATTGCCTCAGCAAGTCATATTTTTTTAATTGAATAGCGAAAACGGACATAAAACATATAATTGCATAGTGTTGCCACAAAGACTCTGCTAAGTGAGTAAGAAAACAAGTTGCACTGCAGGCATCTTAATCACACAAACAGTATGCAGTTGAAGAAAAGAACCATCTCACCCATAAAGCCTCACCACATGAGAAATATTTTTCAAAGGAACAGATTGAGCTTTGGGAAGCTGGTGTTACTTGGGAGTTGAGTAACTAACCTGTCTGGGCATCTGGAAAGACCTATTCCTGAACAGTGTTGCATGATGGAGCATGTGAGACTTCTGCTATAGCATATCCAACCACTTCAAACCAGGAGACAGGAATCCCCATTGGACATAAGTGTTACAGCTCAGAGGCTGCCCCGCAGGGAAAGAGCACACTATTTGCAGCAAGACTGTTTCCCAGCCTAGTTCTCTAGCACAAACTAAATGTTGTTAGCTACCACTACTACTAACAGGAGGTAACTAGTCAGGATTTTATCTACAGTATATGTGTGTGCACAGTAACAGCAAAATAATGGAGCAAACTATGACAAGAACTATCTGTGACCCGTATTGGTAACAGGACAAAAGAGTAGAATTTCTGTAGTGCCATATACTTGATTCTGGGAGTATACACAGAAATCCAAAGAAATCTTACTTTCAATACTTAAAATTTTCCATGGTCATTAATAAGACTGAAATCCCGTTTGTTTCTTTTGTTTTGGTTTGGTTTGGTTTGGTTTTTTTTAATCTAGTCTTACACTGTCCTGCCTAAAATGAAAAGAAAAACTTGTAAACTGGAAGCTCTTATAAAATTCTGCTGGTACAAAAAGCCCAACAGACTACTATAATTTGAAACAGTTAAGATGATTTTGACAAGTATGTCTCTTGAACTTTTGCAGGAAGTGATCTATCATTCAAGACAAACAAGTGTTAACCTCCTCAATTTTTTTCTGTATCTGCTGTTTGTGATTTCCAAATTAGTGCCCTGTGTATCAGTGCCTGATATTTCTAGTTAAACAACTACAAGAAAACATTTTCTGTCTAGGAACTAGATAAATACAGAGTGTTTGAGAGAGTATTCTCTTCTGTAACCATAGTCCAGTCCTTTGGAACCAAGGCAATGCAATAATCTGAAAATATCTGTGAATCTGAGAGTTTTCAAAGACAGACTTCATAAAAATCTGTTCTTTGGCTGTCTGAAGAAAACTTAAATTGAGTACAAAGGAAAATTCCCTGTCATGATACTTGTTGCCAAATGGATGGCAAACTTTTCTTGGAAAGAAAAATGGATGGGCTAACATAGATTTTGGGGGGGGGGGGCACAACAATGATTATGTGAATCTGTATTTCACTTGCAAGTAGTTAAAGACACTGAATGTTAACCAAGTTTGTGGAGGGATATGTATTTCTACAGGGAAGATTTTTTTTTTTTTAGTTTTTTAGGCTGTAATTGATTTCTTTTTAAAACTACAATGGGAATAAGGGAAAGATACTAAAAATATCTCTTTATCTGTAGCTTGGACAAGTGTCTCCATCTTTAATCTCAATTCTCTAGTGGCTTGTTCAGGGTTTTTGTTTGGTTCGTTGGTTGGTTTGTTCTGTGCGTGTGTGTGTGTTTGAGTTTTTTATGGTGTTCAGACATGGCTCTGGCCCCAGAGGGAAAAAAAAGTCTTGTTTTTGTTCCTGTTCTAGATTACATATCGACTGCGATATCTTCTCCGGGCAAGATGTGACCCTTCGCCAGTGACCAACAATACCATCCAGTTTCACTGTGATCCCAGCTTCTGGGCTCAAAATATTTTCAATCTAGGTAGGATAAATTTTTATTAGCCCTTTGATGTCGTGATCCTATTTTGAAAGCAGCTTTGTTTTTTTGAAGATAGGCTCTGCACTATTCATTTCTTGATGTACTATATTAAATTTATTTCCATACTTGTAGAAAATATATAAATGCATTGCATGGCAAAAATTATTATTTATGAATGCTAATGATAAAGTATTAGCAAACTTATCTTGCTTTAGTGGTACATGTGATGGTGAAAATAGCAGCTTTCAGTTTTTTGGCCAATACACATGATTTCTGGCTTCTGAAACAAGGAACACTATTTCACATCCTAAGAAAGGCTTCCAGGTCAGTATTGTTCATCTTTCAGCCCTTTCTTTTCTGCTTGAATCCCATCTTCCCAAGCTGAAACCCATAGCAGCAGCATAATATAGAATCACAGAATATCTCAAGTTGGAAGGGATCCATAAGGATCATCGAGTCCAACTGCCTGCTCCTCACAGGACTACCTAAAAATAAACCATACGACTAAGAGGATCATCCAGACACTGCATGGACTCTGGCAGGCTTGGTCCCATGACTGCATCCCTGGGGAGCTTGTTATAGTGGCCACACCCTCAGTGAAGAACCTTTTCCTAATGTCCAGTGTTCAAGAATCCCCATTTACTCCCTTGTTATGCTGAACAATAAGCCTTGGAAAACAGATGAAGAGAAGGAGAAAATGCCAAACTCAAAAAGAAGGACAGAGAACACTACGTTTTGATAGTTGTTTGGCTTTTATGTTGTCTTTCCTGAAGTTGTGGGGTAGAATTCAGAAGGAAGCATTTTTTTAATCAGTGTTACAAATGTATTTAGTCCTTATTAACCTAATAGATTTTAATCTTGTCTCCAAACTGGTCTTTACATTTTTTTCTTACAGCTGTAAGTTGCTGCTAGGGTGTTATGATACCGGTGAATCCCAGAACCTGGAAGCTTTGCAGTTAGCCTGCTTGTGTGATTGCCTGAAAGGCAGAGTTCAAAGAATCATAGAACTGTTAAGGTTGGAAAAAAGACCAGCTGTGAACCTGGCACCACTACCATGTTCACCATTAATCCTTGTCCTCAAGTGCCATATCCATCATACATTTTTTGAAATCTTCCAGGGATTGTGACTCCACCACTTCTCTGGGTGGTCTGTTTCAATGCTTGACAACCCTTTCCATGAAGAATTTTTTTCCTAAGATCTAATCTAAACCTCCCCTGGTGCAACTTGAGGCCATTTCCTCTTTTCCTGTCACTTGTTACCTGGGAGAAAAGACCCACCCCCACTTCACTGCAACCACTTTTCAGGTAGTTGTGGAGAGCAATAAGGTCACCCCTGAGCCTCCTTTTCTGCAGGCTAAACACCCCCAGCTCCCTCAGCTGCTCCTATTAAAATTTGTGCTCCAGGCTCTTCACTAGCTTTGCTGCCCTTCTCTGTATGTGCTCCATGTCTTTCTTGTAGTGAGGGGCCCAAAACTGAATACAGGATTCAAGATGTGGCCTCACCAGTGCTGAGTACAGAGGGGGATGATCACTTCCCTAATCCTGCTGGCCACACTATTCCTGATACAGGCCGGGATGCCACTGGCCTTGGCCACCTGGTCACACTGCTGGCTCACATTCAGCTGCTGTCTACCAGCACCCCCAGGCCACCATGGGGCAGCTTTCCAGCCAAGAAGATAAAGCACCATAGGAACTCAACAGCTTAGGAGCAGGAATTAAAGGTCTTAGAGCTCCTTCAAAATTTTGATTGCTGTCATGGTTCTTTTCTCTCTCTGCTGTTAGCTTGATGGGCATTTTTGTTTTTCTGTCATGTGCAGAAGGCTTTGCAAGATACCTGTGGGACCTTTTCTGCCTTTCATCAGACAGTGCTCTACTAATGTACAGAGGTGCAAATGTATGTTTCTCTACAAAGTCAGAGAAAGTGTTAAATCAGTTCTTTAAGGCAAACAAGCTCCTTTTCCCAGACATGAGGACATTGGATGGCAGCTAGGAAAGTTTCCAAGTTTCTTCTTCATAAATAATTATCTTTGAGAAAGGAATTGAAAGTGAAACTTTTTTCCAGAAATGAATTGTCATGTTGAGTGGTGATAACTGTGAACTGCTCCTTAGCTGGAATGATATTTGTCATGATTTGACTTTTTCTTGTGTTTGGTTTGGGGGCTCTTTTTTTGTGTATGTTTACTTAATGAACTGCTGAAATATGGTCACTTACATTTTGAAAAGTGCTACAATAGAAATGACACTTGTGTAGATCAGAATCAGAGTTTAAGTGATAAATAAAACCAGATCATGTTTATCTGTCTAGTTTCAGAAATTACAAACTTTAGGCCATTTTGTTTATGATCAGACACATTCAAGTTCTGCAGATACACCTGCTTTAAAAACCACTGAAGGAAAAATAAAAAAAGTCTGAGTAAAGAAGCAAGTTACTTTAGAAATGTTTGAGTTCTAGTCTGGCTGCACATTGCTAATGGTATGATAACATCTGTACACTAATAGGATAGCTCTCTTACAAATTTCAGAGTGTATTTAGGAAAAAAACCCAACCAAACAACATTTAAAGTGTTTTACTTTTACAAATTGTATGGTGAACTATGGTTTTCTAGAGTAATGAAAGGGAATCGTTCTCTGTAGTACCTTTGAGTAAGTAGTTATAACCACAGACATTAAGTCTGGAAGGCCTTTTGAGGTTGTAATTAGTCTTGGAGAGAAGAGACTTAAAGTGTGGTCTGGTTTTGACTGTTGATTGTAATACAGTCAATACCATTCTTTACCAAGGTATATCTTTTTCCAGAGAAAGAAAATAAAACAGTTCTCTTTTGATTGGAGTGAAATATTTCATACAGTCATATATGGGAAAAAGGATTATTAATTTGCATTTTTCCCTGCTCAGTTTAACATTGACTGGAAACATTGACTGGACTTGTCACAGACTTAATAAAGGGTACTAGGCAATAGGTTGGTGGGTTTTTTCCATTTTGTTTAATGTATTTAATATTTTTGTTAATGACTGAGGTGGTAGAATCATAATTAAAATGCAGGCAACACGGAAATTGCCAAGTTTCAATATGATAATAGTGTTATTGACGTTGGTTTGCTGCCCTGCTCTGCACTATGGTATGTTGTCTAGCCTAGAGTCCTTCTATAGCTACATGAGGGACTAGAATGATGCTACATGCATAGCTTTTCTGCTCTTGAGATGAAAAGAGGAATATAAAATGCAAGAATTTTCTTCCTCCTTTAGATAATCTATCCCAAAATGAGTCAGGCTAGGCTGCAGTTATCCAGAGATGAGGACTCGTGGAGATGAGGAGTGGTAAAGAATGATTTCAAGTCGTTATGTAACAGGGATTGTCCAACTGTTATGTGGTACACCCACCTCATGAGATGAACTCTCCTGGAAAGCCGCCTCAGATCTCTGGGAGAGAAAGGAGTATGAAATATCTATCTTCCTCTTGTATTGAAAAGCTGTTATGCAGCCTTCTACAGGTCACTGGAATTTTTTAACTCTCAGTCTGGGACCATAATTTTGCCTACTTCACTCTGTTTTAAAGAAAGAAAGCGTCACTGTCTTTTCTCTACAAGCAGTGGGCTATTTCCTTGAATCAAACAAACTCTTCTAGTTGGAATCCATGTTTCTTAGATGAGGTAGCCAGAATTTTGCATGAGTTTCATGTACTCACACTATATATATCTTCAGATAACATCTCTCACCCGTCATTAATCTATAAAAGTTACTTGTCTAGTCAAATTTCCTTCTAAGTCAGTGGAGACAGATAAAACATCTCCTGGAGGGTGCCCATCACATCCTAGAATTGGTGCTGTGTACCAATTGAGAATGTCCTTTGAGTATCTGAACATTCTTTCAATATCCATTACATTGACTCAGAAGCCAGAAAAGGTTCACAATAGCTTTTATGATAAAGTTGAATGTTTTTATCAGATGATTAAATCAGGATGCCCTTTCACATTGAATCTTTGCTCCCTTGCTCTTCTGGACAGGCCAGGGCACTTTCCCAGGAGAAACCACTGTACAGAGGAGGCTGCAACAGATGGCAGTTTGCTATAAAATGCCACCTTTTCTTTCAGGGGAGCAAACAAAATCAATGGAGTGCCTTATCTCATGTTTATGTATTCTTTACATTACCATAACAAACAGTGACTGCATGGTATAGAAGGAACTAATTATGAAAAATAGCATTTCTGCTAACTGCCAAATTTTGTTATTGATTTTATTTCTTTTGTTTAAAATAGGTTCCTTGGTAATTGAAGATAAAGAAGCCCCTCCACATCTGCCTAAGAGCCCTGTGATGGAACCCAACTTGCAGCCACCAGGCAGCTTACCTTCAAACCAGCTATCTAAGTTCCCAACACAGATAAGCTTAGCTCAGCTCCGACTCCAGCACATGCAGCAACAGGTCATGGCTCAGAGACAGCAAGCTCAGCGCAGAGCAGGTCCAGTAGTTTTACCACATCCAAGAATGCCAGGAGCCATGCAGCAACCTCCTGCTTCTCATCAGGTAAATTGTGACTATTTCCAGAGAAGGGTCTCTTTTTTGTATGTCACTGAAGGAGAAAGTAAAGTAAGATAGGAAAAAAAAGAAGAAGGAAATTAAATCTAGGTACACAACTTCAGAGAGCTTCATCTTCAGCACTTGCCAGTTTTGATGGGTTAGGAAATATTTCCTTTAGTCAGAATTGAATGTGCATTTTAAACTTGCCTGGAAAAATGCATGGTGTAGCACTCAGCATGTATTTATTAACTAAAAAAATAAAATCATAATGTATCCAGCCATATATAGTGCTGAGCTACCTTTTTGCATTTTGGTGAAATGATCAAAAAGTGAATCTGTCAATAATTTTTTCCACATCTATTTTGCATAATTCTTAGGGATTCTCCCATATGACTTTCACAGCTGGAAACACTGTCACTGGCTCTTGTGATGTATCTTCCTTTATTATGTCAGAATAATTCAAAACTATCTGTGAGGTTTTGGTTTTAACATTGAAAATCAATGTATTCTGTGATCATTCAGATAAATGGTGTGGTACTATTTGCATATAATTTGTGAAGAGTTTCAGAAGTTCTGAAGGACCACTTAGTAAAAAATCTCTGGAACACTGAATAGCTTGGAGCTAACTTGCAGAACTGGTTTCTTGTTTTTGTGCAGGCACCTCCACGCTTGATTCATTTTCAGAATCAAAGCCCCAAGCCCAATGGTTCAGTTCTTCCTGCACAACAGATGAGACTTCCACAAAATCAGAACGTACCAAGGCAACCAATAAAGCCCAACCCATTGCAAATGGCACTCTTGGCTCAGCAAGCTATAAAACAGGTAGAGTTTCCTTCCCTTTTCACTTACCATGTAGAAATAAAACATCAAATGTGCTTTATATCATCTTTTATAGTACGCTTCTAGAGTGCTTTTCAGTTAGAATAGAGACTGCATTTTTTCTCTGTAACAGGATACCTGCAGTTTTCTTAGTGAGGTAACTGTCAAGTTTCTTTCATTTTGACAGTTCTAAGCAGCTGAAGCATTATGGAAGTGATCCACTGTGTGTGCTGTGTAGGTGTTTCATTCTCTTGTTTGCGATTACTGTGGTTTCTGACCACTTAAGCAGAACTTAGTATGGCTGTGGGGTGCACACTATAGTCAATAGACAAAATCCCAGTTGAGCTTGATGTTGGTGACTTTACCAGAAACCAGGCAAAACCCTTGACTGAAAATCTAAAGCTGCCACAAGTACGGCAAATCTGAACTTTCACAGGTGAGGAGATAAAAGAAAGACCACAGTTGTGTAACCTCTGCTGAGGTGGGCTGATCAATGCCCAACTAATCAGCAGCTGAACTGGGGCAGAAGGAAAAAACACATCATATGTTTTCTGGATGTTCAGGAAGGCTCATCTTTATTAAAAGGCATATTAACACAAGAGTTTTTGGTGCATGGAAGGAAAGAGAAGATCATGTCACTAGGGGTAAGTAGGGAAGGATCAAACAAATCTCTGAGCTGAAAAATGATGTAATACCATTCATGTTTGCAATGCTATGATGTCAGAGAACTAATTCCAATTAAATTGAAAAAAGCTGTACAATATCTAAGAGAACCTATAGGAACAAAAACTAAGTCACTTCTATTCTGTGCCTCTGAAAAGATCAGCCTGTCTGCAAGCATTTAAAGAATTCTCATTATCTAGTAATGCCTTTGTGAAGCTAGAGACCAGTAAATTGAATGACTGACTAAAAAGGAATTGAGGGGAATCAAATTTTGCCTACAGTTGCCATGAAATTCCATTAAAGTCATTGAAAACTGCATACATCCAAATGAGAAAGAGATTTAGTCTGACTTGACTGTGCACTTCACATCATGGTGTTAAATGTATATGTAGTAGAGATCCAGGCAGCATTTCAAATTCTTAATCACTAACACTGTAGCGATTTACTTAGTAAAGCACTGGAGCAGTTGTGCATTCAGCCTACTACCTGTAATGCTTTTATTTCACAAAAACTGTTACATTTTCCCCACAACAGTCAATGCAGCATGAAATATTAATAGATACTTAGCATTGAGTAGCTTTGAATTTAAGAATTTGCATTCATTTCTTCTAGTCATAGTTTTCAACTACTTGTCATCTTCCCTTGTCTTGTAAGATTGGTTTTTGAAAGGAGGTAACTTCAGAGTACATCAGGATTTTCTGTTTGAATTCAGCTTCCCAAACTAAACTGCTTGTGTTATCAATAGATGTGACCTGTTGCAAAGAAAATAATGCTGAATTGTGGATTACTGCCTTTTCTTTTTAGTGGCAGATCAGTAGTGGACAAACTGCCCTTTCAACTGCAAGCAGCACAACATCGACTCCATCCAGCCCCACAGTCAGCAGTGCTGTTGGATATGATGGGAAGACACACGGCCCCCCTGTGATAGATTTGAGTTCCCCAGTGGGTAGCTCCTATAATCTACCATCTCTCCCTGATGTAAGTGCAACACAGAAGCAATGTTTTATGGACTCTACAAAGCAGGTCTCAAGGTTTGTGAGTAGAAACCTCACAGACTGAAATTCTAGCTCTGTTTGTCAAAATGAGACAGGTTCAGTGGAGGGTTGTCTCCATGTTGCTTGAAATATTCAGAGCTGTTCTGGGAGACAGCTAAGAAAAATAACATTACAGTTTGTAATTCTAATTGGACTTGCTTATTTGGATGCTGCATAATTTTTCCCACCCCTTGTAATAATAGTAACAAAAATGTGTTAGCTTAGCTTTCATTTATCAGTGTCCATAGAAAGCATCAGTTTGCTGATGGTATTGCTGGTAAATCTTCAACTTTTTTTAAAATATTGAAAGGACTGTCTTGGGTAAGTATTAATGGTTGACACACTGGATGTATTCCTTATATCTTTTCTTTTTGATACTTCTTTTCTTCATATATCCTCTAATATGCCTGTGATCTGGTGATAGAAGGAGCATTGTAAGATCATCTTTTCTTAAACTTCTCTGTCTTGTTTTTTTTCTGAATGGTACATATCTGTCAGAGTTCCATGTTGGAATTGTTGCGCTTTAGTCAGTTGACTTAGCCATTCAAATTATTGCCAAACCTGCTTTTTGTGATCTAAGGTTTGTAGATATCTGAAATGGTGGTTTTCCAGTCACAACTTGCTGTTACTTCCTTTTTCTCCCCCCTATGTTTTGTCCTCACCAGTAGATTGTGTGTTCTGTTTATTAAAATGGCAGTATCTCTATCACAGTAACTTATCAGTCTTCAAGGTGAACTACACAACATGGTCATAAAACTACTGAGTCTGTGAGACATTTTAGCTTACTTACTTTTGTGCAGAGTATTAAATATGAACTCTTCTGCTTCTCTATGGTTGTGTTTATGCTCATAAGATACATTGCCCAAATCAAGTAAATACTCTGACCTTACCAAGGCCTCTGCATCCACTTTGGATACTATAGCTCAGAAATAGAAATCTCATTGGTTATTGTGTTTGATAGTAGTAGATTTGTGAGGTGTCCACTGAGACTACCTCACCAAGGTGAGGTGTTTTCTTAACAAACATTATCTGACGTGTTGGAGAAAACCACATTTCAGAAAGTCATTTCTCTTTATCAAACTAGAATATGTAATTTTACAGAAAGTTAAAATGGCAAATTGGGAACCCCTAAAATAAAATTCAGTTAGCTGGCCTGAGCCATGGGTGGAATGAACAAGTGTTGGTTTGCTGTTTGGATTTTGAGTCAGTATGCATGGCTCCTGTCCAGAAGGTATGTGGGACAGATGGGATTGAGTAACCTTTGAGATTCTTCCAATCCTGTTAAACACTAGTGGATTAATGGGTAGTTTGTGTACAGCTTATTATCTTTTTTAGAGTATGTAATGTGAGTGTGTCCAAAGAGGGTGTGGATATAAAAATTCATCTCCTACTTCACTGTGTAAAAGCTGCCTGTCTGATGTGAACCTTCTCTGAAGCTGATGGAGAAAAATTGGGACTTACAGAATCATCTGATCTTAAAATGAAGCACTCTCTGGATTTGGCTATTTCATGGGGGTTTTTTAGAGAAAGCAAGATCACCTATTTTAAAGTAACCATCTCACTTTTGGGTGGTTAGATGAAATACATTTTGCTCTTCACCTTCAAAATAACACTATGACAGAGACAGGGCTTTTTGTTGTTCTGGAGAGGATTTTTTGCCCCACCCAACACTAACTTCTTCCCTTCATTTCTCCACCATTTAGATTGATTGTTCAGGGAACATCACACTGGACAATGCTGTAAGGAAGGATGGCACTGCGGAGCAGAATCAGCCAAAACCCCCTTCAAACAGGACTGTGCAGTCACCAAATTCCTCTGTGCCATCACCAGGCCTCTCAGGTAATTGAAATGCGGTGCAATTTTCTGTTTAAGTGGTGTAATTGAAAAAATCTAATGTGGCAATGTTAACACTGATATCAGAATTAATTACTTCTATTTTATATCAAAGATTAGAAATAAGAAAATGAGGCAAAGTTGTAGAAACCCTAGTAGGGGGTAAGGTTGAGACAATAATTTAGCATTGTGAACAAAAGTTAAGTGGTCAGATCTTAAAAACATGGAAGGAAAAAACCAATATATTTTAGCAAATGGAATAGAAATGGAGTAGAACAGTGACACTCTCAGGTGTACACCAAATTAAAACCTAGAAGCTCTGGTAAGGGTTGAGTATTTGAAAAAGCAAGATAGGATGTAACAGGAGGCTAGAAATGATGATTTGGGAAGTTTGATTTGAATATTATAACGTGTTTCACAGAAGGGTAGTGCAGCACTGACACAAGTTGACCATGGAGCTTACTGTGTTGGTTGGCTAACTGTGGGACACCTGAAGCACCCGGGGGATTCCTGTCACAATGCCTGCTGGCCATCACCAGCTATTTCAGTTTCCTGGTCTGACCTGTAGCGAGGCTGTGTGAGCGTGAATTCCCAGTGAGCACTCGTGCAACATTCATTCACTCACCTGGCATTCACACACCCAGGCAGGTTACCTGAGACAGAGGGGTAATGCATTCACAGACAGCACAAACAGTCCACTCAGGTTTCTCAGGACTGATACCCAGCAAAAATCTCCTTCACAAGTCTTTCAGCTCTCTGGTCCCCAGACCTTTGGTGTCTCTCATATCTGTCCCCTAGACTTTTTCCTACTCACCAGCTCAAAATTTCCTGGCAGTTCTCCAGAGAATGTGCTAGAATTTAATAAGGTAAGACAAGACAAAACCAACCACAGTGATCAGGTAGAGGTGTCAGCCAGGCAAAGGTACTGACCTATCAGCCTGCTTACATGCAAGGGGCCCCTTTTTGGTCCTTTCCTTCCCTCTGTTATCCCATGCCTCTCATCCTCTCATGGATATATATTAAAGGAGGTATGGGTTAAATAATGACACCGCAGGAGAAATTTTCCCCCAAAACCTGTGTACTTCTCTGACTCATATCTCAGACTTGGCACAGACCTGTGTTTTTTTCTAATCTGATCCTTCTATCCTAGGAGGAATTAGTGTGACAAACATACACCCTCCAATTCGTTCACCCAGTGCCTCCAGTGTTGGGAGCAGAGAGAGGTAAGGAAAGAGTGGGAGAGAAGAAGATGTAACTTCCACCTCCACAGATGGTGCCTCAGTCTCTACTCTTTAATGCATATACAGATGTCAATTTGCCTCACCTTCTCTGTTAACAGGTCAGGCCTCATTGTTATTGCAGCACTCTTTGCATTCTAAAAGTAGTAATTTCATTTGTAATGTATTAATAGCACATCTAAAAATGTCTTAACTCTGTAAATGATGACTAGGTTGGCGTTATTAAAAGAATGCCAGTTCTAAGTTAGGTTTTAAATTCAGAAAAATCAGCTAAAGGAAAAAGGTGAATATTGAAAATCCTGGTGGAACTATAAATTATTTCAGATGTAAGGAACTGATGTTACAAAGAGGATTATTAAGAATTTTCTGCTGCAATACAGTCAGTTAAGTGAGCACTAGATATCTAGTGACAGTCTACACAAATGTTTTTATCCATTACTGATGGAATATTAATAAACAAATATATTTACACAATGTTGTTTGAAGAGTGCAGATCCATTAATGTGTTGCAGTAAATTCAAGCATACATCTGACATGAGATTAATTTTTCATGCAGAGAAAAATCAGATGACATTCATTCTACTTGAGTTGGAAATGCAGTTGCTTTGAATATAGAGTATCTTTTGCTATACTCCATTTACATGTTAAATTCTGTGAAGGACTCTTAAGAACAGTTTAAATCTTTGTCTGAAGAGTCTTTCACTTGCATTTAAAAATGCTATCCTATCTGCTGCTGCTTGAATTAATTTTGTTAGATTTAAAATTCTTCATTTTTATTAAAAAAGTGATAAGCTGGTATTTTTGAGTTGGGTTGTCCGTTCCCATCCATGAAAAAGACAGATCTAGTTCTAAAAGTAGGGGCCCAATTTTGGCAGAGCTGCAAGGTGGTAAGAAACTCTTCCAAGAAAATGTAAATATGTGTTTTATCTGCCTTATTCGATTGTGTCATTTTCAATTATCAGTTCAGCTCTGGAGAAACACTGGTCCCCCCAAAATACAGCTACATCTCCTCCAAAGTGGTATGATGTTCAGTGGAAGTGCTTTTTTGGGTATGACATGAGAGAAACGGAGATTATTTGCAAATTTTGCACTAATGGGAAGTCAAACCATGAGTAATTCTCTAGTTCTGGAACTGCACCATTAAAATTTTCCCTTTTGGTAATGCTTTTTCAGTACACATCAAAGGAAATAAGCTTGGATGTTATATTCCATGAAAGGAATAGTGCATTGGTCAGGATTCAAGGAAGCAAAATAGATTAGCATCCTGAGCTCTTGGAAAGCACCACTGTACAAAATGCATCCAGTTCTGACTCTTAATTTCCCTTTTTTCCTGCCTTTTCTTGTTGTTTACAGTTCTGGCTCCTCCAGCAGGCCACCAGGAGCGGATTCTACTCACAAAGTCCCAGTTGTTATGTTGGAGCCCATCAGAATTAAACAGGAGACAAGTCCACCAAATGAGAGCTTTGATTTCCCAATTGTTGTAGTGAAGCAAGAAGCAGATGAGGAACCCCGGCCTCGGAATGTAATATTAACAGCTATAAAGATCTTCTTTCTCTTTGGAGGGTATTTTGTATTTATGGGGAGTAAAATAATTTCCTTGTGTCTGTTTGGAGATTTTCAGGGGAAAACTAAAAAGCTAAATAGATAAATAAAAGGAAAGGATGAAATTCAAAATCAGTCTAGCCCTACTGCCAACTAAATAACTTTACTACTTTTATCCATTGAAAATCTGGAAAGATGGGAAATAGCTTGCAGAGATCAAATTTTCAGATGCTGATAGGAAGTGTTTCTAATTGTAGTATAGTAATATACATAATTAAAGTTGCTAGATTTCTGAGCCATCAAAGATTAGGTTTTTATTAGTGGAGCAATAAATATCCTTTTATAGCTGATTTCTTGTGTTCAGTTGTCTGATGGTACAGTATGTTAGTAATTTTTGCATGCAAATTGCATGGCTGCTTGCATATAAATTTGTTATTCATATCAGTTTCCCTGTTGTTAGGGCTGTGTAAATTCACATAAATATTATAGTCTGGCTTCCTTTGTTTCTTCCTACAGTCCATACTGACTTCATTGCTGTTAGATGGCAATCATAATTCCACTTCTGATGAAGCTCTCTTAAGAACAGATGCACCAGACAGCACAGATGATCAGCCCAGGCTACTGCAGGAGAACATCTTCAGTGGGAAAACAGGATGGATCGGACCATCCCATGCTGGGGAGGGTAGAAAAGAGGATGATCCGAATGAGGATTGGTGTGCTGTATGTCAAAATGGAGGGGAGCTCCTTTGCTGTGAGAAGTGTCCTAAAGTATTTCATCTTTCTTGTCATGTCCCTACACTGATGAGCTTTCCAAGGTAATTATGACCCTTTCAATTCCATCTAAAATTGCACTAAAAGACATAAGCTTTGTATTGTGAAATCCAGTTAAGAAATTTCAGTCTCAAAGAAAGCAGTGTCTTTAAAGTCTTGAATCTGGAAATTTTATTAAGTGGTAAAAGTTGGAATTTACACTAAAGCATCAGTTTAATTGTATTTTTTTCCACAAAATCTGTAATAAAACTCTGCACTTGACAGTTAAGCAAGATCACTTACATCCAGGGCATGTAGTATTAAAACTGGGACACTGAATTACTGATCTATCATAGAATGTTTTAAGGGTGAGAGAAAATACTTACATTTCTCAATAAATAAAAAAAAACAAACTTAAGAAAACTCCAAAATTTAAGAAATGGCTACAGGAAGAATCTGAATAATGCAGTATTAAGTATATTTCTTTCTGTAGTGCTAAACATGGCTACACTCCAAGCATGGGATGTGTAATGACTGACGTGTTCATATCTTCTTGGTCAATGTTGAAACAAGCATTAAGATTTCTTGATGGGCTGTTACAAAACCATTATTCAGTTTCTTGACTTTGAAAATGCAGTCTTAACTAGGTTAATGTTATAAGCATTACCAGCACTTGCTTCTGGTATCTTTGTTTAAAATAAATGGCATTTTGCAATGTCCCAACTTGGAAATGTCATGCAATAAGCTTGTTTGTATTAAAGGATAAAAAACTTTGGTCATAACATGCACTCCGTTTAATGCTTTTATAAATATTAGTTTTTCTGAATAAATATCAGCATATAAATAAATACCATCAGTTTACTGGTGTAATACATTTGGATAGCAACTTAGATTTGCTCATCGATCACCTCTGTGCTACTCTGAACAGACATACACTCACAAGTGTATCTAAAATGTCACTTGAAATGGCACAAAAAATGTTTCTCATACTGGTGCCATGGGAGACTCCAACAAAACAGGACTCTGTGGGATAAGATAAAAACTGAAAGTCCTTTAATATCAGGCCTAGGGCCCACAGGAATACATATTGACACACGTGCAGGCAAGCTCTAATTTCTATGGCTTTTATAATATGGTCTATCCAATCCCCAGTTCACTCATCTCCAGTTCAACCTTTTCCCCACCCTGGTCCCACCCCTGTTCCACCCCCTAAGGATTTGAGTCTGGGTCGGTGAGACTTCCTCTTCATCAGTCCTCTTCTTCCTCAGCACATATAGGGCTCTTGGAGGTTTTCCAGTGTTCTTAGACCCAAGATTGTTGGCTCATGTTTATGTCTCATTCTGCAGGCCTTTCTGATAGTCTTCAGTTTTCTGCCTTGAAGAGAGTCTAAACAACTAAAAGAATTTGAGCTACTGATATGTGGCAGAGGTTGGCATGTATAAACATTGAACTTAAGCTGCCAGAAATATTAACACACTGAATTTGCTTTTTAGTACAGTTACAAGTATTTCTAAAATCTATAAAAATGAAAAAATCAAAAATCAAAAACCCCTCCTGCATCAATACATCAAATTGCAGGGTTTTTTATTAAAACAATGCTATGTTACAGCTTTCTGCCATAAGCAAAACCTAGCAAAGTTACACTAAACACATAAACTAATAGATATTTGTGCTTTTCTGACAAGAAAAAAAATCTTGAAGAAGGCAAATAACTATGTATTACAAGACTTTTGTTTCTATTAAAATTAAATATTTAAGAATAAGTCTTTAAAATGTTTCCTTCTTACTGGATCATTGAGTGGAAACTAAGGTGATGATGTCTAAGGGCAAGGGAGCCAAAACAGACTTTGATCAGGGTTCAGATCTCTAAAGGTGCATATTACTAGAAGTGTTCCTGGGCTTCAGGGCATGGCTGGCCAAAGGTTCTTCCTGACTTTAGATGTATCAGGTTTTTCTTCCCATCTTTGCAGGTTTACTAAACAAGCTTTAATCTCTTAGCATTAGTTCCTTCAAACACACCAAATAATTTCTTTATTATTTTGTCAGCAGTGTCTGTCAGCTTTTCTCATCATTGCTTTTTGTTCTTGCTTCAGGTGGATGGAGCAATCATAGGTTTGTACAGTCACTAAAGGTTCCTTCCAACCCGAACCATTCAAAGGTCACCTGCCGTGAGCAGGTTGCTCAGAGCCCTGCCTGACCTTTGTTTCCAGGGATTGTGCCTTTAACATCTCTCTCAGCGACCTGTGCCAGTGTTTCACAACCCTTACTGTGAAAATTTTTTTCCTTATGTCTAGTCTGAATCTACCCTCTTTTAGTTTAAAACAATGTTCCCATATAGTTTCACAAGGCCGCTGCATCTTTTTTCCTCCATTGCAACCTACCACACTCTTCATGATTCTTGTCTATTTTAATGCATCATTCCTCTATCCTTAATCTGTTTCTTGTTTTCTTGTGTCACAAGATCTTTAGGTCATGGCCTGTTTTAATTTTTGTCTATCTGCTACATCATTGCTATGATGCTGGTTCAGACATAGAGGTCACAGTGTCATAAATAACTCTGTGAAGTTAAGACAGTAGAAGGTAAAAATGTCCTGCTAGTAAAATGCCTATTATTCACCAGTTTATGCTAAAACTGGCAGATGGTGGAAATCTTTGGATCACTGTGAGTAAAAAACAGATTTGTGTTTTAATTTGGAAAGTCTTCTGCCTTACTATCAAAATGGAATAGAAGGTGCTGCAGAAACTATTTCCCATTTATGAAGGTATTATAACACACCTCTGAGTAAATACACACAGTTAGATCTCTTAACTGGTTATTGCTGTATTCTGTCTACTGTGTAACAATTCAGCCCTCTTGTGGTTATCTGCAAGCATGCAGGTTTCTTTGTTCGTGGAGAACTCTTATTAAAAACATAGATTCTTCATAGGATTTTCAAAATTTTGAGGTTCATAAATTGTGTCAGAGAATCAGTGAACATATATTGCAAAACTAATTATGTAGAAATCTTATGCTGTCCTTTAAATCTCCAGGATTTTCTTAGACCAACTGATAAAGTCATGAACATGAGAAGGTTTTAGGGAGTGAAATATCAGATTTACAAAAAAATCTTGATTACTAGATTAGCAATATGTTATAGATCAAGCTTGTAGAGGATATCTAATTCTCACCATATAACACTAAGGCATTTCCTTCTGTTCAGCCCATACAATTCCTTCAGTCTCTCTGAAGTTAGGAAATAGGTCTCTTAATAGTCCCTTGCTTGAATCCTATGAACTTAAGTGAAAAATTTCAGTACTGACGAAGGTAGACACAATTATCTATTCATACAAACCATCTTTCTGTTAGGACACCATTAGTGACACCAGTGCCACTGAAAAGGAAACCAACAGTGCATTTTTGCCAGCAGTCTCTGCTTTTTGTAGTATTTTAGAAACCTCCACCAACAAATCAACACATGACACAGAAGAAAACCACCCAGCAAATGAGGATCTTATGCAGAAGGCCTTTTGTCAAGGGTGTGTTACCTCACTAAGGTCAACGTGTCTGTTTATCTTCTTTAGTGGAGAATGGATTTGTACATTCTGCCGGGATTTGTCCAAGCCAGAAGTTGAATATGACTGTGATAAACCTGCTCACAGCTCTGAAAAAAGAAAATTGGAAGACACTGCAGGTTTGGCACCAATAGACCGTAGGGTAAGAATAAAATTATTATTTATGATGATTTTAAGTTGAAGCAATTTTGAGCTGTGTTAGAAACTGTCATCAGTATTTTATGTGGCAGTAAAAGGTGCCAACTTTCAGTTGGAAATTTGTGTAAATACAGTGAAATTAGTATTTTATCTGAGGTCTTAGTGTATATGTAGAATCATTTGTGGTAGAATAGCAGAGAAGACACTTGATCAGGTGCTTATGTGAATGATTATGATTAGATTTATTGCTAATACAGTATCTTTAGTATTGCTGGTGCAGTATAAAATATAAGCAGGTCTAAAGGGTTATAAGAGAAGGAGGCTTGGCTGGAGACATGCAGATTTACAGCCTTTGGCCTCACAGAAAGCACAATTACAAAGCACCAAAGCTCTTAAGTAGCTACTTTAGGATTTTATCTCTTCATGTGGTCCTAGTGCTTTTACTCAACTATCCAAAAATGAGTGTTCCCCATGTGAGGGCTGGATATACCCTGCAGGCATCCCTTCTGGGGTGGGATCCACCTGGAAGCTGCCTGCAGCCTTGAGAGATCAGTTTGCCCAGCTGGCCCAGTCTCCAGCAGCATTTTGTACCCTTTTGCAAGGTATAAATGCAATCACAATCATCACAGCTCCCTCATCTCTGGAATACATTAATTACATGAACATCTAGACAGCTCCTCCTGCAATTCCCACCCAGTGTTCTTATCTTAGGACACAAGAGAGGGTGTGTATATGGAGAACACTCTCCAAGACCAGACAATGTGCCACACCATTATTTACATGTCCTTGGTTTGTGTTTTGCATTAAATGTAAGTTATAAGTGCTGTAAATATTCTGATAAGGGATCAGCAAGCATAAGAGCAGACAAAACTGTTTTTTAGAATCTCTTTCAAGGCTCAAGATCCAGTTTCATATATTTGTCTAGACAAATTAAAAGGGGGAATACAGAACACCTGTTTCGTATTTTCTGCAGTTTATGATTTTAGTATAATAAACCATGTAGGAGTTTCACATTATTTGGGCATCTATTTTTCTTGACACAGAAGTGCGAAAAACTGCTGCTATACCTCTACTGTCATGAAATGAGTCTTGCCTTCCAAGATCCAGTTTCTCCCACAGTATGTACCTCACTTCTTTCCATTTTACATTATGAGCAAATTTGTCGTGTTTCTAATGGAATTTTTATGTCCTGTTACAGTCCATTATCAGAAGTCACGTTGCCCAGACACTGAGTGTATTAAATGTGTTTAATTTTATTAAAACTGTCTGAAGGGGGAAGTTAAAAGTCAAAGCATTGCATTGGAAGGGGATTTACAAGTAAAATTCCCCAATAACTGATTTTACTTAATGTTTCAAAAATAAATACAAAAAGTAAGTTCTAACACAGTCTGCTAATTTCATATGCTGAGTGATATCACTACAAAAATGAATTAGGATATATTTGGTTTTTTTAAATGCTACCTGATGTTGAGAATTAAGGTACTTCATAGTACTAATATGAAATAGAATTTATTATTATTAGCTTGAAATCAGTTTAAAATGGTAAACAATACCTGGGTGCATTAGAAGTCCAAGGATACACAAAAGAGTTAGCAGCATGATCAGTTGAAAAGATGTTCTTCAAGACAAGTCAATGGGGGAAGAGTTCAATAAGTAATATGCTTCTATGCAGCCTTTATTCCATTTGTATGAGAATTCTGAAGAACGTTCCAGAGAGTTTAATAAGAAAAAATGGCACAAGAGATTAATTGATGAATCACATGATGGTCATGTGATACTCAATTCAGTTATTACAGCATTTCTCTGAAATATGAATCTAGTTAGGAAAAAAGTATAAAAATGCTATAATTTGATTTCATATCTTATTTTCTAATATCTAATTATTTCTAAAGACAAAAGAAATCTTAGTCCTACAACCATGGTTTGAGTGTCAAAATCATTGATCTATCTGAAATTTTCCACCATTTCAAAGGATGTATTTCATGATCAAACCTCGTTTTAAGCAATGTATTTACCATCTCAATTTCAGTTATCATATGGTGGTCTTGAGAATGAATCCTAATAGGTAGTTTATTTGACTATGTCTGAAAAAAATGTCCAAAGCAAGTAATTTGCTCTATTATATGTAGTTAGTATAGGTGGAAGTTTTATTTGTTTCTCTTTGTTTTTAAAATAGGCATTGGAAGGAATCTATTTTAGCCAGCAAAATGCCATACTTCACTCTTACTCCAGAAACTGTCTGCATGTATGTTAAAAATACAATTCTTGTATGCCAGAGTTGTACTTTGAAGATGAGACTAAACCCTGGCACTCCCTCAGATCTAAAGGTTTATAAAACAATAAGTAATGAACATGACTCCATTTGGTAATTTTTTTCCTCCATTTAGGTTCCTGATTACTACAAAATAATCAAAAAGCCTATGGATTTGTCAACTATCAAGAGAAGACTTGAAATGACCAATTCATTCTACAGAAAGCCAGAGGATTTTGTTGCTGATTTCAGGCTGATTTTCCAAAACTGTGCTGAATTTAATGAGGTTAGAAAAGTAGATTTTTTTTCTTCAGGTTTTGTAGGCTTAATTGCTTTCAGGAAAACTGTAATGGGGGTAGCACTTGCAATGCAAAAATTTATGGTATTAAACTTATTTTGATGATGAGACTGCAGTGAAAATATAGATCACATTAAACACTGCTGTGGTGTTAGATGACTGTGGAGTGGGAATCTTTGCATAGAATGAAGGAGGATTGTAATGGACATGCTATGTGAATGGCAGGACAGCAGGTAAAGAAAAGGGCAACTGCCACAATGGTGGGCATTTGATTTAAGAATTGGTTTAATCCTCCTTACCTCAGATCTTAAATTCAGTGGGATTTTCATTCTGGGATGTCTTCACTCACTTTTAGGATTTAACATTGCATGTTGAGCAATTGTTATTATCCCTTATTGCACATAAGGGAACATGTGGTGAAGAAGGGATGCAGATAACTGAGTGGACCACAAAATAAGAGAGAATTACACTGGGAATAAAGGCTTCTCTAAGTGGCCTCACTGGGGTTCTCATCCTGTGCCCCTTGATAGCTGGGAATAATTCCTACTGTGATGATCTGCGCTTCAGGAAACTGATCAGCTGTGGTGGCTATGAATGACTTTAGCACTGCCTGGTCTTCCATGTTACCGTCATTGTCTACCAAGTAATATTTTCATCGCTATTAAAAAACATCTGTAAGTGAGAGAAATTCTAACACCCTGAGGGCACACCTGCTTATTTTACAGCATAACACACCTTCTTTTAACCACCACACTCCAGTCTGGTTTTAAGAGTTTTTAGAATCTATTTGTATAGCTTTCAGAACCCAGGCAGTGTGGCTTTTGTGACTGGCTTCTGTGGTAATCAATCAGAGAACAAAGGCCTTGAGGGTGTCAGCCAAAAGATTTACCCTTACCCTCTGTTTTGCAGGCTTTTGCTGTTTGGAACCATGTGTTCCACAGGTTCCATTCATGCAGCTGATCAATGTTTTCTGGAGTTTTTACCTAAAAGATCTAATGTGATCTAAGTATAAACCTATTTCATGATGCTTTGATGTTGTTAATTCACCCAACAGCCTGATTCAGAGGTGGCCGATGCGGGCATGAAACTCGAAGCATACTTTGAAGAACTTCTGATGAACCTTTATCCTGAGAGAAAGTTCCCTGTACAACTCAAGAGCCAGAATGAACAGGATAATACAGAACTTACTGATGACTCGGATGATGACATTATACAACCCCGGAAAAAACGCCTCAAAGAAGACCATCAGTTCCTTAAATGAGCCACGTGTTACTACAGAACGTTTTTTAAAAACTGAGAGTATTTATCACTGTTACCACTGGTTTGACTTGTAGATTTGTGAATATTTACTAGATTTTCTACCCCTTGTCTGAAGCAGAAATCTAATGGAGATCAAGGCATGTGAAGAGCTTCTCTGAAGTTCAAAACTCATCTCTTTTCTGGAGCAGTGCAGAAATTGCCATTTGCATGGCCTGACAGCTGTTTAACTTTGCTTCGAGAAAGTTTTTATAGAATTACACTTAAAAACATGATGTGGGTACAACATGTAGCTTTCTGAAGAAAGGGTGATCTCACCAGACTTTTAATTTTACCAGAGGCTTGTGGCTGGCCATATTTTGGTCTCTTTGTACTGTATTTAATACAAGCCATGGAAAAAAAGATGGTTTAATGTTATTGGCCTGCAGTACTGATTGGTACAATGAAAGTGTAGTTGCCCCCAAAGAACTTATTGAGAATTTTAAAATGTAAGTGGGTGGGTATTAAAAGTAACTTTTGAAAAAAGGAGGAAAAGGAACTTGTTTGCGAGTTTTTAATGGAGGAAGTAAAGGACAGAATACTTTTGTTTGTGCCATTTTTGTCACCACCAGCAAGAAACAATCGTATTGCTGTACTGTTTTGTTTAACAGGTGTCTCAAGTGCGATGTATCTCTGTTTAGTGAAGTTAATGGGAAAACCTTGAGAGGAAAAATGTTTGTTTGCAACTATCAGTCAGTCTTTGCATGTATTTAAAGAGGGGGAAAAAGCATCCTTTCTGTCTACAAGTTCTTTTTCCTAATTTCTAAGTATGTCGCTTGCAGAATGCAACCAGCATTGTTACTGTACATGGGAGTACACAAATTTGAAGAGGACACTGGTCTTCAGCCCTTCATCTGTCCCAGTTAAAATTACCAGATGAGGACAATTACCTTATTTTGTTCTGTCTACCTACCAGAAACTCTTGACAACATAGATGGTTGGTTTTGCCCTCAAAGATTGCAGAGTTAGAAAAGTACTTGTCTGCTATTGGCTTATAATCTTCATTTGTGTGAACTTAAATGAAAAGTGTTCAGGAACACAGTCTTTGGATTAATTGAGCCCTGATTGTGCCAGAATATTTCAGCTGGAATTGTGAAGACAAGCCATGTGTACACAAGTCTGCTTTGGACTCTCTTTGTAGGCCTGAAACAGTGCTGTGGATAGAAGGAAGAAACTGGATACAAGTGCAGCTTGTGCCTCCCTGCTGTGTACACATGCACCCATAAAAGGCCCTGAGTTTGCACCAGATGAGATGCTGCCCACCTGCCTTTGTGGCACTGCACACTAAAATTGTAGCAGACACCCCCAAACACTGCTGCGTTTGCAGCAGACTTTTCACACAGCTTTTGATTATGTGGTAGATTTTTAGTCCACCCCAAGCAACCATTTATTTTCCCTTCTTCCTTATTTTGTGTTTTTTTGTTTATTTGCAGGTTTTGATTTGGTAGGTTGTTATTTTTTTATTTATTGCTGTCATTGTTTGGTTTGGAGTTTTTATGGGAATTTTTTATTACCTTGAGAGAATTGCTTGTAGGTTTTGCTATCCTGGAGTACTAGAAAAAATAAAGTGAGCAGAACAAGATGGTGAGAGAGACCATTCCAGCTAAACAAGTATGATCATGGCACACTAAAGAAGCACAGCTATAGCAACATTTGAAGAATGCCCAGAAGTCCTAGATACCCCGGCACCTAATTTAACAGTGCTTCCAGAGGAAGGTTCTGTGTGTTTCCCTGGACCATAAATTGCAAATACAGATTTGTCAGGAGGCTTAGTGGATTTAGAAGTGAAGCTAGACACCTATTCAGCTTCACTCTTTGTCCCAGTGGAAAACACAGTGAGAGGAGAGTGGGTGTACTACAGTCCACTTACTTACCTGTCTGCTGTAAACTACTTGAAAGTCTCTCTCTTTAAATAATCCATTGGAAAAAAGCATGACTCACCTTTTATTTTGTGGTCTTGGACAGCACCCTAAGAATCCTCAGAAATAGTCACTGCAATGAGGTTTGAGATGTTAAATCTTTGCTACAGCTGCAGATGGTATATGAACGAAGAGTTGAGGGAAGTGCTATATTTTTCCAAGCTGCTATGGCAAAAACGGTATCATCTGTGTGTATTTCCCCCCTTTTACCTCAATTCATTGAATGGTTTTCCCCATTTTTTTCAATTTTTTTTGTGTGTATTCAGTGTCACGACTGACAGCACTTGTAGCAAAAAGTCTAATCTCACTTCACAAGAAGGGTAGAAAGCATCTATTTATTGAATGATAAGAAAAGGAACATCCTTGAGATATTTGCCATTTTTCTATACAAATCATAGCTCTTACACTGTTCAGCTGCAACTTTTTTATAATGGAAATGGTATGGAGAAGCAATCAACATCAAATGCAGTTTACAGGAAATGACAGATTCCAAAGGTTTGTTTTTCTTTCCTACCCAATCCAACATCAAACACTTGCTTTCATTTTACTTGCTAAAAAGGGGAAAGAAAAAAAACACACAAAATTAATAAAACGCACATGAAAACCAACAGAAATGGATACAGTGGAAAATAATAAGTATTTGGATATGTCCAGAAGATCTCCCTTCAAACAGGCAATCCCCTGATGGCTTTTAGAAGGGACTGATACTCTCCTAATAAGCTGAAACCTGAGTAGATACACCTTTTACATGTCACTGTGTAGATTTTGCAAAAAATTACTTATGTAGTTTTTATTTTGTGACCTAATTTTAAGGAACACAGCTATTGCCTGGAGCCTTAACACTAAATATGGCCATGTTAAAAGAGCTTTTATATCATGTATTTAAAGTTGTGTGGATTGGACGGCTTTACTGTGTGAGGCCCCTGGAGGACATTTAACAATCCCTGAATGGCTACACAACAGAAATGTAACCTCTTAAATGACCATGAGAAAAGAGTTCACTAGTTGAATTTAAGATCTAAAGGACACTTCTGGCTACACAACTAGGTCTACAGGTTTTTATTTTTCCTTCCTTTTGACTTGTGCCATGTAAAGGCCAGCAGCTGGAGTTTATAACTCTTCCTTGCAACAAGGAGGATAATAAATTATTTGAGGTAATGTCCCAGGAAAAGAGGGATCCCATTAAGGAATTATTGCACTTCTATTTTTCTCAACCAATATTAGTCAAAATTCCAACTGTAACTGAATCAAAGCTATTCTTTCAAGCAGTTTTAATGAAGTGTTTTCCTTAGTAATTATTGTAAATCCAACCCCATGAAGGCCTAAGTGGCTCTCTGGCCTTTGTGCATGGGGTTGAATTTCACCCACAAGGGAAGAACAGGTTGTTTTGTCCATTTCCTTATGTAAATTTTGATCACCCCCGTGCCCCAATCTATATGAAATACTATGCAGATATTTTAAAGTACATAAACCATGACATACATGTATTTTTAAAAGGCAGATGTTAAGGAAGTAGGCAACAACTTTTTTGTTAACCCTGAAAACTCCAATGTTAACTGTCTCATGCACCTTGGGGGGACCTTAAAAGATGTGCCCCAATGAAGTTACGTGTGTGTGTGTGTATATATGTAATACATGTGTGTTTATATATGTGGAGTTTTTTAAAGTCTGGTTCTGAAGCCCTCATAAACCAGTTTGATCAAACATCTGTCATGCTCTAGGCTGCTAAAGAATATGGATTATTTAGCGCAGGTGTTCTGGTGAATTGACTGGAATCACAGAAGTGCCACCACCTCCTCTAAACTAGTGCAGATGGAAGGCTGCCTGAATTTAAACTTTTCCCCTTAATCTTTGTGCTTTGTGTTTTGGGTGATTGCTTTTTAGAGAACACCAACTAAGGGCTTAGTTAATGGACTGATGAAGGTGGGGCTCTTGCCTTGAATTTGATGAAGAAACGGCTCTTGTACTTTAAAGTGTTCTATGTATGTGCTGTCTTCTCTCCTTGCAGCACAGACAGACCAGAGCATGTGCCTGTGAAGTAGCAACTTCAAGTCAGGAATGGAGATGGGGGTGAAGAGGGTCTTGCACAGGCTAAAGTTAACACTCTGGCATGAGGTGGCTGGGGTTTGCTCTTTTACAAGAAATAAGCTTTAGGCAACGGCATGTTCCTGTGCTTGCCTATCAGGCTTATGAAACCTCATGAGAATTCAGTTTGGATTCTGAATGATTCATCATCTACCCGTCTGTAAATAGCATTTAGATACACAGGAGTTCCTAGGTTGGGGATACACACCTGCAGGGCCCTGCCCTTGGTCTCGATGGGCAGTGTGACTGCAGAGATGGCACAGACAACACACACAGATGAGAAAAGACACAGGGCCCCAATGAAAGAAGCGCTCATAAGAACCTGCAGGCAAAAGAACATCAAACATGTGCTCAGTGGTATGGGAGGCTGGCACTAAATTAGCAATTAAGAGTGGACAAAGGGTCACAAACGGCTGAGAAACTCCATAATAGAAAAACAATGTCTTGGGAATCTTAAGAGTTTTCAGAAAGTAACAAATACCAGCAAGCTGAACTCTGATGAGAGTTATGCAGAGCTACATCTGTCAAAGACCACCCAAGTATTCTGTGTATGGGGTTGGGAGGGGGAATTGATTACACCCTCCCTTTTATTTGGATGAACTTCAGGGGCCTCTCTCTGTATGTTTGACAAAAACAATCAGCACAATGTTTACCAACATTATCAAGCATGCTCTTACTTGTGATATAAACGGAGCCACCATGGCACCAACACGGCACAGCGACCCACTTGTTCCCATCCCCAGCGCTCGCATTGTGGTGGGATAAACCTAAAACAGAACAAAAAGAAACCAGATCAGTGCAACAGCAGTCTGTGATAGCTACTATTTTCCCTCTCTTTTTTTCCTTTTTTGCTTCAGAGAGACCCATTGTGCTATCAAGGGCAGCCAGTAGGATAAGATATGAAAAGAAATAAAGGCTCCTTTGCGTCTCATTTAAGCCATTACAAATCTCTCAAATTTTGTCCCAAGTAAAGTTTTAGGGCAAGTCAGTCAAAGCTGGATGTGATTCCCTGCATTTGCTTAGCACCACTACCACCACCTCTCTCCCAGCTATGCTGGGCAGCTCACACCAAAGTCATGGAGTTGGGAGGTAAAGCAAGAATTCAATTTGTATTGCCAGGCCCTGTATCTGGAAAGCAGGTTTTAAGGATATTGTCTGCGGCCTTCAAGACTGCCTATTCACTTTTATCAAGAACGCTTTTGTTTTGAAGTAGGAAAAAGGAAAAACAGATCCCAGTAACAAACCTTCAGGCTTAGAAGAATGTGCTTTCTGTAGTTTATTTTTCACATCTCCCAAACACCTGTGCCAATAAAACACTAAGTATGAATTTTGCTTAGCTTTAATTAAGGCTTCGTAACAGCTTTTAGCAAGTATACTTACACGATCCTTTGTTTTAATACCTTACTGGGCCAAGCAAATGGAGTAAGTACTTCAAGAAGAGTCCAGGCACATGGCTTGAAAGGGAATTTTCAAGTTTGGTTTTGATTGATTAAATTGCGAGTAGAATTGTTTTAGGATATGGCTGTTGCAACAATGATCTTTAAATCAACGGCAACCAATTCAAAACTACTAAAATTTTGGTACCTATTCAAGCCTAGTGCAAGCTTAAATATTGTAGTGCACTATTAAAACAAGTATATCAGGCCAACACAGGGAGCTACTTCTGTTTGCTTTGTATCACTTTACTCGCTCTGCAAGGAAATACGTCTAACTCCGTACAATTGTTTTTGTAAGAAAAAGAATGCAAAAAACCCTAACAATGCATACTTAACTTGTAGAACTCATGGCTCCAAAGTTGTAAGAAGGACAAGCTCTCTGGAAGATTAAAACTTTGCAGGCAGAACACAGCAGTTTCCATTAAGTGAAAAGCATATATATAACCTCATATACTACCTCAATACTACTATACCAGTCCCTTAAGTGCTAGAAAAAGTTTGTTTTAGTAGTAGCCTATTTTCTAACTGCAGGGGTTGGAAAGAGGAAAGACTGGTTTTTGAAAGATAGTAGTATGCAATATCCTCAAAAATGAGGTTTTATAGCAGCTGGCTCAGTAGGACTTTCCTCTTCCACCTGCCCCTGTCATCTCCGGCTGGCTTTTTGATTCTTTATCTGATCTTGTGTATGAAAACAGTGTGGCCAGGAAGCTGGAGATACTCGGTTCAAGGAAGATGACTCCAACTGGTTGATAAAACTAGCAGACAGGATTCTGGGGTATATGCAAATGGTATTTCAAGCCTCTGAGCAGCTTAACATACTTTAAGGAGGACCCACCTCTGCTGTGTAAATGTAGATGGTGTTGAAGTTTGCTGAAACCAAGGCACGCAGCACGAAGAGAAATCCAACCATGCCTGCGCTAGAGGGAAAGTCGTGCAGAGCAGAGTTAGTATCACTGAGCAGCAAGGACAGAGATGCAACCTAATACATGCGCTGTGCTAAGGCTTTTACCAGCTTAATGAAAGGGAAACCACAAGGAAAAGCTGGTTGCTGGAAGTAGAATCTGTTCTTAGTACATTGTCAAAGCATGTTTGACAACAGGCTATTGCATGTAAGGTTTCCTTTAGGCCAGTGTTAGAGGCTGGAGGAATGATTTGAACAGGACCTGAGCGGCTCAGCTGGTGCCCTCAGCATTATAGTCAAGTCTTGACTTTGAGCCTGGCCATACCTCTTGGTTCCTGTATAAAATTTTTGCAAGGAGGTATTATGGTCAGGCTCAGGTTTAGGGAAAGGTGCAAATAGTAACAGCAGTACAGAAGCTTACTGAATGAAAGGAAGCTTCCTGACAGGGGCTTATTTAGCTTAGTAACTATTCGCTGCCTCCACTCCAGCTCCCAAGTATTCCTGTCAGCTTCCAGGACCAGTGTCCCACAGGCAGGCAGCAGAGATGTACACCTGTGGCAAGCAGCCTTCAGGCTACTGGGTGATTTAGAGGAAACTTGAGTGTGAAGGTATCCTGATTTTCAGTAACCATGAAGCTCTGCCAGCAAGAGAAGGATCATTCTTACACATCCCGACAAATTACAGCACTTGTGGCAGACTTGCCCTTGATGCCTTGAGTTCTTGTGAAGTGCCTGACTGTACAAGTTAGAGCAGACGTAGCATTGCCAAAAAAAAAGGAGGGGAAAGTGAATGAAAGATACCACTTTTTTTTTTCTAGACTGTGCTAGAAAGCAGCTTCTTGTATGTTTAGGTGAAGCCATGTGGGCTCAATAATACAAGTGAGCTCCTCCACACACCACTGCACCACAGCATCTGCTGCCACAGTTTTCCCAGGAAAGAGAAGGGAACCAGTCAGAGGCTTTTTTTCAGATCTAAAAGAATTACTGGTCTGACAGACTGGTGACCTGAGAATACCATAGGTCTATCCCTCAGCATTGCACATCCCCAAAGACAACCTGCAGTCTGAGCCAGAGTACCTCGAGGTGCAGATATTAAGGAGAAGGAAGAATAGGGCTGTACATCCCATGGTGATACACAGGCTCAGACGTCTTCCAAGAACATTGATGCCAAGAATGTTCAAAGGATTTACTGGAGATAAAAAGGAAAACCATAAAATATTAGATGACCAAACTGCAATGATTGTCTGTCTTGATAGACCTTACTCAGTGTGTATCAAAGATACCTGTCTGCATCCCTAGTGCCTAACAGATGCACAAACCCTATAATTATCTTTCTGTACCTAAACTGTGGAATTTGCCCCCATTCCCCTTTTGTTTGTCCTTCTCCTCAGATGATGGAGCCTGTGCTTCTCTGAAATTGCCCTGCTCTACTGAGGGAGGGCACCAATGCCTGTCCTGAGCCATGCAAGGACAGCACCAGCTGGGTGGTTTTTCTCCCTCTGGCCACAGCCCAGCCAAACACCGGGGCCTGGAGTGTGCCCCACAGATTCCACCACTGAGCCAGAAGCCCAGCAGGCAACTGAACACATCACTGGACTGATCTCAGCCTGTCTGCCCCTGCAGGGCTCAACACCCCATTGCTTTGTAGCTCAGCTGCTCAGACCTGAACCATGAGACGGGAATTTCTCAGGCATATTGTAACACTAGAGCCGCACACCATGCCAAGTTCTTTCGAGGGTGCCACATGGATGCTTTAGGCCATCCTGCCATCCATCCCCCAGTGCTCCCAGGCAGGCTGCACCAAGGAGCATTTTGGTTTGCTGTGGATTCCCTGGGTGCTTATCTGTCCTGTACTGTAGTGCTCAACACTGGATCTGCTCTCAAGGCCACCATCCCTTGGAAAGTAAGGCACCTGTGTGATGCATTCAATTACATCAATCTGACTATGTGCAATCCTTGCCTATTTATTACTTTCCAAAATCTGTGTATCTTGGAATTTTGGAAGCCAGGCTCAGTTCTGGTGAGTTTAGAGCAATTTCCCCTGGAGTTTAACCAAGGCTGTTGGTGTGTACTAACTGCAAAGGAGATCTTTGCCTCTGCTCTTGGAAGGACCTGTGATGTCAACCAGAAGCTGAATTATTCACCTGGGGATCAATGCCCTCCCTTGTCCCTTTGCCACAGGCTCATGGCCTGTGTCCCAGAAGTTGCCAGCAATGCTGAGTTCCTTTCAGCCCCTGGCACATCACTAAGTGCATGCACAGCTAAAGCCTTTGGAGTGAGCTCTGGCTGCGAGTAGGGAATGGGAGGGCAGGGAGGGGAGATGAGGTTACGTGCAATCTCTCCGACTGTGCTGATGATCATGGTCTGGTAGGCAGTGGGCCCAAACAAGTGGCAGTAGCAGGGGCTGTGGCTCTCCTTGAAATCATCGCTGGAGTCCTGCACTGGAGGAGCCACAGAGTGACAGACAAGGTCCCTCTCCAGTAACTCAGCGCTGGCCAAGATGACGCCGTAATAAGCAAAAGCTATGCCAAGCCTGTGAGTAGAAATGCTGCAGTGAGATGGAGCTATGATGGAGAAGGTGAGGAAACAGAAATGCAACAGGTTTTGGGTGACCTGGGACCCCCACTGCATGCACCAGCTCTTCATGATGGACCCCTTTACCCCAAGCATAGCAGTGGCTCTAATGCTCACCAGGCCACTGGCCACCCCACCCATGGCACACCTCTACCACCTGTGTCCTTGTACTGCTCTTCCTTGGGGGACTCCCCCCCCCCAGCTCATCTTTCTATTGGGTTTGCATGGCCAGGTTTTGGTAGTGGGTGGGGAGTACAAAGGTGGCTTCTGAGACAAACTTCTGGAAGCTTCTCTCATGGCTGACAGAGCCAATGCCAGCCATCTCCATAGATCCGCTGATGACCAAAGCTGAGTCCATCAACAACAGTGGTAGCACCTTGGGGATAAGTATGTAAGGGGAAAAAACTGTGCAAAAACAACTGCAGCCAGAGAAAGGAGTGAAAACGTGCAGGAAACATCTCTTGAGACAACCAGGTCAGTGAAAAAGAAGAGGGAAGATGTGCTTCAGGTACTGGAGCTGAGATGCCCCTGCAGCCCATGATGAATACTATGGTGAGGAAGGCTGTCCTCCTGCAGCCCATGAAGGTCCACAGGGGAGCAGATGTCCACTTGCAGCCTGTAGAGGACCTCATACTGGAGCAGGTGGATGCCTGAGGAAGGCTCTGACCCCGCGGGAAGCCTGCCCTGGAGCAGGCTCCTGAGAGGACCTGAGGATCTGTGGAGAGAGGAGCCCACACTGAAGCAGTTTTTCTGGCAAGACTTGTGACCCCAATGGGATTCCAGTCTGGAGCAGTCCATTCCTGAAGGACTACATGCCAGGGAAGGGACTCACACTGAAGCAGCTCGGGAGGAACTGCAATCCATGGGAAGGACTCACATTGGAGCAATTAATGGAAGACTGTTTCCCATAGGACAGACCTCATGTTGGAACAGGGGAAGAGTGTGAGAAGTCCTCCCCCTGAGGAGCAGTGAGCAGCAAAAATAACATGATGAATTAACACAGCCTTCATTCCCTGTCTCATGTGCCACTGGAGGGGAGGAGGGAGAGAAAATCAGGACTGAAACTGAGCCTGGGAAGAAGGGAGAGATGAGGAAAAAATGTTTTTAAAGTTTGATTTTCTTTCTCATTACTGTACCCTGATTTCATTGGCAATAAATTAAATTCATTCCCAGGGTGAGTCTGTTTGACCTATGGTGGTAATTGGCGAGCAATCCCTCCCTGTCCTTGTCTTGACCCATGAGCATTAAGTAATGTTTTCTCTGTCCAGCTGAAGACAGGAGAGAGAGTGGCTTTGATGGGCACCTGGTGTCTAGCCAGGGTCAACCCACCACAGTCATTTTGCTTGCCCCTTAGTGCTGTTTCTTGCTATGCAGGAGGTGACCTGTTGTGGCCACACAGAGGGATGCCAAACCATCCCTTCCTGGGGGGTCAGGGAGTCTCAACATCAGGCCTCAGTTCTTTAAGCTCACGTGAAGCAAATATCCAGGTTATTTTTCAGTCCCGATTCTTTCTGCCCAGGGATTTTCAAGAGGAGTTTTCATTAACTGGCTGGAGAGGCTCACATTGTACCCTGACTGGCTGTCAAGAATGCAGAATTGGTGATGGCAGCCTTGCTTTGTCATTATCAAGTAATTCAGCATACACGTAATCATAAGTAGGCTGAGAAGCAATTTTCACTTTTTTGTCGCACTCTGGCAGTTTCAGAAACAAGCAGCAGAATCTGGGCTGCCTGGGGACACAGGGAATGCTTGGGGCAGGCAAACCCAAGAACATCCAGAAACTCCTGAGAGGACTAGGAGAGAAAGGAAGATTAAAACACAAAATGATATTTCAGAACAGTCATACAAGTCAAGAGGAAAAAACCCATAAAAAATTCAAGGCCTGGCTTAGCAATGTTTTGGGTCAATGAGTTCCCACAGACCTATTATTTATACATTTCCATTCCAGACAGCAGTCAATGAAACATGTATTACCCTTGCACGTGGCTACTGGCGACATTACATATGATACCCATTTCTTCAATCTTAATTTTCCCCAGTGATGGCACAGATTGATGTGTTTCTGACAGAGCCCTGTTTCACTGGTACTTTGCCTGGCCTGCAAAGGTGGTGCATTTGTCCTCCTCTTGGGAAGAACAATGTTTACACTGAGAAGGGGAGTCGTGGGCATGGCTGGTGCATGATACAGTCAGGCATGGACTTCCTCCTGTGGCTCTCACCTGCTTCCCAACCAATGTTCCATGAGCTACTCTGTTCTCTGGAAAGACTGCATGGCACCCTGCACCATCCTGGATGCCCAGCCCTTTTCTGCCTATGTTAACAGCAACCAGTCAGGGTGTCTGAGGAGTGGCCTGAGATCAGGACAAACCTGTGGTGATCCATATCCACACACTCCCCTATAGCTGCCAAGGATCTGCAGCCTTGGAATAGCAAAACCAATGAGAGACTCCTGCTTCCCAAACACTTTCAACAGAGAATGAGTTGATAAGAAAGAGGAAAAAAATTTTACCATATGATCCATATCTGCAAAGTGGTTCTGAGATATTTGGGGTGCATAAGGTCCTTGAATCTTCCTCTCCTTTTCTGCAAATCATATGATAGAAATATAAGTTTTAAAAAGACATCTTTTATACAGGGGCAAGTGTTCTGTGGCAGCAGCTGGCACCCCAGGCCCCCCTGCCCTCTACCCAGGCTGCCACTGGCACAGACTGACAGATGGTGCAACACAGCATCCCACCAGATCTCCAAAGAGGAGAGCCCCATTTCCCAAAAGATGCCCATGGAAGGATGCACTGCAAAGGATGGAGTGGGGAGAAGTGAACATCCTGAGCACTCCCAGCAGGACCCACAGAAGCCAGCAGTCTGGCACCAGTGTGACCATGATGGAGCCAGATTGGGCCCTGGTTGCTGCTTGTGGGGCCAGCGCTGCTGAGGCTGCAGTCAGCTCCTGTTGCCCCATATGCTGTTCTGCCTGTGAAATGAGTTTTTGGCCACATCATCTTGCTGGGAGGCCTGAAATGTCAATGAGCACAGAAACAGGCAGGCACTGGGGGCCCTGACTGCCCTGCTGCTCCCCAGGAGCCAGGAGCTGCTCCCACCACCGAGGGAAGATGAGTTCACAGCAATGGTTTGGGTTGCCTGTATTTTCCTCATCATTGGTTAAGCCTGAGAGGGTGCTCAACTAACAGAAACCCTTCCCACAGCCAATAGAGGTCCATTACATAAATTCAATTAAACTACAGGGAAGATTTAATCCTAATTAATTCCAATACAATAGCACCATCTTGCATGAATTGCTAAGGACAATGCTTGCTGCCTGTGGGATTGAATAAGCAGTGAAGAGGTCCAGGAAAGGGACTTAAAAGAGCTGGATAATAATTTTGAGGCCCTGAACAATAGATTTGTCTAATCTTCCTCTCTTGGGGGTCACAGGAGGCACCTAAGTCCTCTCACCTACCAGACAGCAGGCTCCAGACTGGGAGTAAGGAGAAGCCTGGGGCAGATCCTGGCCCCCAGCTCCTCTCCTGCTTGCCCAGCAACACCCACACATGCTTTTGAGCATTTCAGTCCAGCAGTGATCAACTTCTGAGCTGCTCAACTGATTACAGGTGCAGATGGTGTTGCTGTGAAATGGTTTCTCCTGCTTTGACCCTCTTCTGCTGGTCTGTGGCTCCACACTCAGAGACCTGGGGTGGTGGGACACAGTGGACAAGCCAGGTCAGGGGCTGGGAGAACCCTCTGGGAGCATTGAATTGACCTCATGGAAGGGATCATTCCAGCCTGCCCAGCCACAGCCCTGAGAGGGACCCCAAGGGGCAGTTCCCAGATCTCATGACACAGGAAACACCCCTGTGGGATGAATGGGCAATAAGGAAGAATATGCTTTGCCAAGGAGCCCCTTTCCTGGTAAAGGAAGCATGTATTTTCTTAGCAAAATAGTTTTTTTGGAACAAACACAGATTGAGGAGAAAAAAAAGCAGAAAACTCCATTTACTTTTGAGGGCAAAGATTACTGTCTCTCCTAAAGAAAACTGACATCTTCATAATCACATCCAGCAGTTGTTTGGAAAGAAGCCAGATGAGGAGGACAAGAGAGGCAGAGCAAGATGTGCTTGGCAATACCACTCCCTCTCTGAAGCCCAGGGGCTGACAGCCCTGTCCAGGATGGATGGGCTGGGCAGCACAGCAGCCTCGACTTACCTTGGCAGGCTCCCTCAGCTCCCCCTCTGGCATTGCCACCCCATTCATCTTGGCTATCCTCTGCAGCGTGGCCCATGCAGCGCCCATGTTTCCTGTGGACACATTGTACCGTGCCGACTCTGGGATGAACTGAAAGCAGAGTGGCATTAGAAAGCCTTTCTGCACCTCTCTTGTTCTACTCAACTTCCCATCATCCTAGGAACCTGGTCAGTTAGCATGGATTACTCCATGAGGCAAAGCAGCCTTGTGCCTCTGCTCCTTCCCAGCCATGCCCTGGAGTACCCTTCTGTCCCCCAGGTCCCCACACCCCATGTTGAGTGGCTAACTCTGCCCAAAAAATTCATTTTTTGGACCAGCTCCCAGGGGTCTGCCATTGAGGCATCTGTGTGGCAGCCCAAAGGCACCACTTATAAAAGGTGGAAGCCAAAGACACAGATTTAACAAAAACAACCCTGAATTAATTGACATTCTAAAATGAGACGAGGCACATGTTACTTACTTAAGGAAAAGTCTTGGAAGACACAACAAGGCCATTTTCAGGAAAAGGAAAACATGGTTGAAATTTAGAAGCTAACTCACTCCTCACTAATATTTGTGATATCTACCCATTCTCAGTGCTCTTTCCAAAATAAAATGTCTTTTTATTAAGTGATGACTCTATTAAATTATAAGCAATTACATCTGTGTGACTGAAATATGAATTAAAGACTACATTTTTAAAAGTACATAGGTTGACTCTTTTTTTTTTTTTCTTCCAGACTATGAACTTTTGATATCCATTTCTTTCTGGCAAAAACAATCCAGGAAGCCAAACATCAAAGTTATACAAGTGGACAGCGACCCTGCATTTGCCTGCCCAGGTAGCAGCCCAGGTGGACTTGTGCTTTCATTGAGCTGCAGGAAGGGTTTTACTTCTATGTGGCTTCTGCCAGCCACGGCTCAGCACTGCAATGCCTATGGGCATAGTAAATAGGCATTTTGCATATTGCCCCCCACAAATAAGGGTGGTTCTCATGTCCAAGGCTGATATTTCTGAAGTAGAAGTAAACCTGGGGAAGTTGTGGTCGACCCTGACAGCCATTTGCTGTGTGAACACTTCACTGAGGCAGCTTTCCTCAGGCCTAGAAAATGCAGACTGAAGAGGGACTGCTGTGGCCAGCACTAGACTGAGGATATTAGTTGTGATTTTTTGCATACCCTGTCTAGCCTGTCTTCTTCTCTGTGCCTGGCCCATCAACCCAAGCTCTGGGTTCTGCTGGCAGCCTGGACACTGGAACCTGGGGTGCTGTAGGGCTATAGGGGAGCAGCAAAGCCAAGCCAATGCTGGCAAGGTGACATCTCCTCAGCAGCTGGTCTGTAGCCCCTCCAGGCCATCAGGACCTTACCAAGCCCCTGGGTGAGAGGGCAGAAGTGGTGAAAGGAGGACACAAGGACAGCCCCAGCCTTGCAGGGGATGGAGAGCAATGCCTCTTGGTGCCTGGGGAGACATCAAGTCAGTGGCAGTGCAGCAGGGAGTGGAGCTTTTCCTACCTTGAACACCAGGATAAGAAGGATGCCAGGGATGGAGGCAATTCTGATCAACCACCGCCAGCCGATGGTTGGGTTCACCACTGATGCCAGGCCAATGATTAATAAAGATCCTGCCAACCAAAACACCTTTCCAAGGGAAAGAAAGGAGTTAGAACATGAACACACAACAACGATTTGTTTGTTTTCTTCCCTTCAGGTCTGACTGTATGGAGAGATGGGGAACTGTGCTAGGGAATGCTGAGTTTCAACTGAGCAATCCCATTGTTTTCTGAGAAGCTGCTCTTGGGTGGCAGGAAAGAGGGAAAGACAAGGATTTGGGAAGGGACAGCTGAAGATAGTCTTAATAGCTCCAGATGAAAACCGATAACTTGCTGTGGACACCATTGTACTTAAAGGCACTTCTTTTGTCTTTCCAATCACTTCTCTGCTAATGCTCATGACTATGAATTTTCCTATTTTCTAAATCTCTGCAGGGAAGAAGGCAAAAACAGGCCAGATTTCCACTGCTCAAAGTTGATGGCTCTCCAGTAGACTCAATGCCAAGTTATATCAACAGAGAATCTGGCCTCTGATCTGCATGTACATTCCTCCCTGTAGTTCACTTGTTGCCATTAGGAGACATCCCTTTCCAGGGGGCCACCCAAAGGAGCTCAGCCAACACAAATCACAAAAGCATACATAAAAGCTGCAGCAAGTTCATGAGTAATCTCTGGGCAGAAATCACAAAGTTCTGGGGAGAAATACAAAATTGTTCTTTTATAAACCTCTGTGTTTCTGATGACTCTTTTGTAATGATGCCCTAGGATCAAAGAGACTGTAGGGAAGAGCAAATTATCCCTGCCACCAAACACTGTCAGTTCAAGAGTCAGATGAATTTGTGTGCTCAGTGGGGTCTCCACTGATCATCTGCACATGCAGCAATTGCCCACATTGCAGAAGTGTTCAGCACGCAGTAAACCCAGTCACTCTTGCTGTGGTCTTTGCCCAGCAAGTAGACACAACCCTCACAGCATGACTCAGGCCAAATTTGGGACTACCTGTGCTAGCCTTGTCCTGTGCAAAGCCCCTTGCCAACCCTGAGCAGGGATAGGGAGAGGTTCAGATGAACACCTTATCTGGGAATCACTACATAAACTGCTTGTTATGACTGGGAGTCCAAAGAAAAGAGGGGATGACCTTCAGGCTGGAAGGGACTGGGAATGCCACCAGTGCCTGTTCATCCATCAGCACTGGCCCCATTTGAGCAGGTAGACCCATTATCAATGGGAAAACCATGAGGCTGAATGTCAGCCATTCACTCAAATTCCCCATACAGTGCTTGAAGCACCGAATTATTTCAGAAGATACTGTCTCTTTTCTGTAGACAGCTGCCTGTGTATGTCTTTAATAACACAGATGCCACATTCCAGGACACAGGAGGCAGCAGACTTTTGCTCAGACCCAGATAGGTGTGAATAGTCTGGAAGAAATGCTGATGTGCTGGAGGTCTGGCTTCTAAACAGCATTGGGACAAATCTCCTGGGACCCAGAGCCAGAAGAAACAGTAACATGCTTGCTCTTACCTGAGATAAGGGCAACATGTATCCTCGGTATTTGGTGGGCAAAAATTCCGTTTTTATGATAAGTCTAGCAGAAAAAAACAAAAAAAAAAAGCAGAAATATAGCAACATTGAGAATTTCTATACAAATCAAGTAACACTTCAGCTCAGCTCAGCCAGTGCTGGACATTGCTGCCTACAGAGAGAGTACCATCTGTCTTCCAACACTGAGCACCCAGAGACGAAGAATCTCTGCTCATTCTGCCTTATACTCAGGCAGGCACCAAATTACATGCAAGGGAAACACAAGACATGTATCCTTTCTAGCCCACAGCTATGGGACAGAAGCAGATAAACACTGCAGCCTGGACTTTAAGAAATCTACAATAAGGTCCCGTGGGCTGATTGAAGTGTCAGGCACAGACAATGTTCATAGAAATGAACAGTTTTAGTGATTTTTAAAATTAAATAAAGAAAACACTGTTCCACTTTTTGAACTGCTAGATAGGCCTTGGCGCAGAGCGGTTCTGGCCCTGGCATCTCTCAAGCTCATAGATGTGAATTGTGCTTCCTTGGCTGGAGAGAGAGGGGGGTGGGGAGAGATCCACGCTGGCTCCTTCTGTCTCAGCTGGTGAAGCGTTTCGTAAAATGTGCAATTTCCTTCCATCCTCATAAGGCTCATTATCAGCTACCATGGCTAGGGAATGGGGTCTTTCCAACAGCACCTTTCTCCCCTGTTTACCTTCCTTTCCTTCACCAAAGGGCTCTTGGGTCAGTAAGACCAGTTTGGGGCTTTCCTATGTGGGGAGCAACCAGGCTTTGAGAAAACATGGAAGGTGCTGAAATGTTGCATTTGTTTCCCTGAGAGAGTCAAAACAAATAATTTATTTTGCCAGACTCCTAGAGAAGTGGTTGTAAATATTGTGAATTTCTCCTCTTCCCAGCACATCTCCCTTTCTGCCCCAACAGGACAGAAAGTTTCATTTAAGTGGGAAAATTTTACATCATTCAAAAAGAATTTGTTACTTACGCAGAGTTATCATGACTTTTTTTTACATGGATACAACCTTTACTCATCTGTTACCTGTTTAATTGGTATTATACATTCTTAATAATCCATCTGTCCCAGAGTCCTTTGGAATTGCAAATTAGATCCATCAACCAGGACTTAGTGAAATTACAGAACAACATTTTATTTTAAGGCAATGTAGGAATTTGCTCCCTCCCACAGTCACCTTCAGGACACAGCTCAGCCACAGGCCCTTGGGATCAGTGCAAGGGAACCAGGCACTCCAGCAGTGTCATCCAAAAGGAGCTGGAAACCCAGGAACTCAGAGCCCTTCAGTGCCTCCATTAATTTCACTAGGAAGGTGAGGTTGCCACTGTCCATGCAACATCTTACCCTTGTGCGTGACCTGCCACACCACCTCCAACCATGGCCCTCAGGAACACAAACCAGATATAGGATGGGGCAAACGAGGTCAGCAGGGAGAAATAGGCTGCCCAGAGGAATGAGAGCAGCAGAATCTGCAAAAGGGGAAGAATTAGGGTCACCAAACTACAGGCTCAGCCAGGTGCATGGTTCCCATGGACTCAGGAAAAGGACATGCAGACCCCGGTACTCACTCACCTTCCAGCGGCCATACCTGTCAGCCAGGAGCCCGAGCACTATGCTGAAGACCATGTATCCAAAAAACACCATCTAAGGGGAATTGAAACAGCCATGGATGGCCCACTCTCAGCACATGGGGAAGCCCTGCTCTTTGAACTACGGGTAGGCTGCATACTCCTGTTGCAGCAGGATGGACTGCAGTGCCCAGAGCCATGAGCAGGGCAGCTTTTAGGGGATGACACCCTCTGTGTAGGTACTTACTGCTTGTAAGTACCATCAAAGCTGGGGGGTGGATGGCAAGGACATCAAAATAAGAATATAGAAGTGGGGGCTTGCTTTGGCATTACAGCTCTGGGCATGGACATCTGCTCTCACCAGCTTGATTTCTGGTTTTCTACAGTTGTGGTACTGTTCCTGTCCCTGAAAGCAGACCCTAGGAATTTATTTAATCAACTGAGAAATGTACTTTAAAAAGCCTGTAGTGGTGCCCCTGACAATGACCACATGGTAGATAACCTGTCTGGGGGGAACACAAGTCACTCACCGTTGTCACTAAAGCCACCTGCCAGTCTTGAAGCTGCCACTCACATTGGATGAGAGGGGATATAACAGCTATTAGCATGATCTCCATGGCTTCAGTCACCTTTGGGAACAAGTGTGCATGTTAGCAAGAAGGGAAATCAGAAGGAGCCCATGGGAGAAAACCCCTCAGTCCTACCAAGCCTGCAGCCTTGGCAGTCCCACAATGTCAAAAGAGTCCTGTGAAGTCGTGGTGCCTCCATAACAGTCTGAGCCCTGTGCCTGATCTGGAAGATGTAAGCTCTTGGAAGTAGGGAGAGGTGGGGGAAAAGGTGCACCTAGGAAGCAGCTATTTAGGTACACTCTGCATCTAGGCAGTTTGGAAACAGTCAGTCCTTGGGAGACTGCACTTTCACCTTGCTGTGCTAGTGGAAGATCCTCAGCTATCTCTGGAAACCAAGCTGCTTGTTTAGGTACCTGGCTGTGAATTCAGGCTAATGCCTTATTTTTATATAGCTATACAGCTTCTCATATTTAATGTAGCAACTAGCAGTTTCTACCTCTGTGCTACATTTCTGAGTTTCTGTCTCAAGGGTGAGATAACAGCCAGAACATCTTGTTTGAGACTCGTGTACCAGGATTAGAATAAAAAGATACCATTTTAGTTAAAACAAGACAGAAGACCCAGGGACCTTGGAGAAGCTCCAATGAGGGAATGTGACATGAAGATGATGAAGGTGGAGAAGTAAGGGGTCTTGAGACCTCCAACTCAATTCCAAGGAGGTGTGCCAAGGGGTAGATTAGAGGGAGGTTCTAGGAGTGGCACCAAGGGTGGCCAGTTCCTGGGATGGATGTAATCTTTAGTTATGGTAATTAAGTTGTGTTATAAATTTGTATAACTCCTGTACTGCAGCACTTGCCTATATCTATGTACTATCTACACCTACATACACCGTATGTCTCCATATACTTTGTATAAACGAAATCTGTCAGAGGGGTTGCTGGCTGGTGTGCCTATATGCACCATGCACCTGAAAATATTTATTAAAGAACTACCCTTTACTTTCCCTATATTAATGTTGTCTCAAAAAGTTTTTTCCCCTGCATTTTAGACAACAAGGCATCTAACATAAAGATGAACTCTTAACACGGTTTTTGATTAAAAGCTTTATAGCTCCATTGGCTGTTTGCCCCAGCAGTTGGCTTCAGTTAGGAATGAACTTATCACTTACACAAAGCTACAGACTTTTACATCTCAGCTGCAGTGATCCTCTTGTGTATACCTTCATTGTATCTTTACCCCAGCCTGGCCTCAGACTTTTGCTCAAGTTCTCAAACCAGATATACCATTAACCCAAGACCATGAAAGTTAGGAAAATTTCCAGGTAGCCAAGAGTGAGAAGGTAGCAGCCCTCCTGTGCCACATTGCTCAGGGTTTGGGCACCATGGGGATTACATAAAAAATGCCATTGTGAGGCTGAACCTAACCCTCAGGCACTACTGAAGGTGTGCCCTGACAGTGCTTCAGGGCAGAGCCAAGTCACAGCGTTCTGGGCTAACCTGCTCGGCTTTGCCTTGAGACAGGTCTGATACCAATGTGGCCAATATCTCCTTTGCCCAAAGATACAATAGTAGAAATCCTGCTTGTATGTGTGAAGCAAAAATGGGCTGCAATACGTACTCACAGTGTTTCTGGTTATTACTGCACAGTAATAAGGAAAATAAGAACATATTTTCAGGCCAGTGCAGATGACTGCAGGTACCTACCCCAGTGCTGCCCATGATGAGGAAAAGCATGATGTGGAACCTCCCAAAACCAATGGTTTCCACAGCTTCTTCCACTGTAAATGTCTTCTGCCCTGAACACCAATGGAAAATAGAGGCAAAACCCATCAGCAGTCAAATTGTACCTCCTCTTCTTGAAATGCCAATGTTTTCCATGCTACTGTGGGACTGCACCAGAAAAAAGGCTGGAAATATCCACCAGTTTTGTGTCCACTGAACAGCTCCTGGGCATCCTGGTGGCCAGACATGGCAAGTGGTTGCTGAAACAGCAGCCAGTGGGAATGGAGGAAGGAATGGCCTGGGACTGAGTTACCACAGCTGCTTCAGAAACCTACGGCTTTGACTGCATCTGGGCAAAGGTCTACTGCCTTCCCCTGTCCAAACTACTGTGAGGCTCAGTTCCTTTGCACTCCTGGGATACACGCCTGCTCCCAGCATTGGTGTTGTGAGATAAGGACTGTTCCAAACCCAAGTTCTGCAAGATGAGCACAGTTGTTAGCTCTGAGTACAGTTTCATCTCCTAAGCCTTTATTCCTGACTTCCCCTCTCCTGCCCCATTTAAGGGACAAACAAAATATCTCAAGATCAGGCCTGGGACAGCTTTCTTAACAGATTTGGCAGAAAGATTTCACTATATGAATATTTTCAAGCTCTTACTCAGGGAAAGTTAGAGTTGTAAAAAAATTTCTCTCAGGCCACTTATCTCCAACTAACTCATCTCAAGCCCATCAGCACTACCTCTGAAATGAAACAGAACTTACTGCAGAGTTTCAGTAGAAATTCTTTTTTGGGCAAATGTAGGCCCTTTTGATTGATTTTCAACATTTTTCACTTTAATTTTGAAATAGAATAATTTTTTTAAAAAATATCCAAAATAAATGAATCCTCAAAATACCAATATAATAAAATGTTTACACAAAGCAGAGGCCTGAGAAAAGCCAAGCCAGCCAGTTCTTCCCAGTGCCACAGGTAGCAGTCACCAGCCTGGTAGCTGTGATAGCAGAGGAGTGGTATGATGCTGCTACTTGTGACTCCATGTACAGAGGATTTAGGTAGCAGGACTGAGGACCCTTCCTCTACCCCAGCAGAACAAGGACCCAGATTTCTAGTCCTGCCAATACAAACCCACCTTTTGTTGCTTCTTTTCTCTCCGTGTGGATTTCCTCCAAGCCAATAGCATTTTCTACCTCTTTTGGAGCAGTGGCCATCTCAGCTCCTGCTGGGATCTACAGTCACTGTCAGACAGGAGTAGGATTTAACTGTGAAACCTCTGCACAGTCATAAAGTCATATGAGCAAAACGTTAGCAAGTTTCTTGTGCTAGAGAGGAAACATTTAGATATGATCAAACAATTTGTTTCCTGCAGCTACTGGGAGATATCTCTTCCCGTTGGGGTTTTGGTGAAAAACACATAAAAACTTCACAAGTTAGTTGAACTGACAGAGATCATCACACTGGCTGTTTTTATGGAAAGTTCAGGGACTGAGTTAGGGAAGACTGGAGGCCTGCTAAGACAAGAGAGCATGTGATGACTTCCCCAGCCCAGAGGTCAATGAAATTCAGAGCCAGCCTAAAAGCTACTGCACCTTCAAGAGCCAAGACATTATACAACTAGTAGCAGTTTGCCTCTGTTGGAGGCTCCCCCATCAGAGCTGGGGTTGAGTGGGCAGTAAAGGTGGTGCACTCTGTAATTTCTCAGCCAGGTGGGAGCCCCCAGTGGGGCAGAGCCAGGTAACCCATCCAGCTCCCTAACCCCACTGCTTGGGAATTGCATGGAACTCCTCCTCAGCCTGCATCTTGCCAGCACACAACTTCCTGGTGCAAACCTGATCCTATCCATCACCTCCTGTTGCGCTAATCCCCACCCTCTCGGTATCAAGAAACACAACCATGAGTTCTGGATTGCAACAGGGGGAAGCTGGTTTCCTCTGCCAGTGTTCCTGGTTTCCAGGGCTAGATCCCTTGGCCTCATCACTGTTGCTTTTCCTCATCAGAAAAGCTCATTTTAATCCCAGGGCGGGGATTAAGCACACTGCTTGTTTTAACCCACAAGCTTCTCTGCCAAGTGCATGCTCAGACACTGAGTGCAGTGTGAGGGCTCAACACATTTTCAGTTTGATGACACTCTCTTCTTTGATTACCTCCCTTCTGGGTTGCTGGGTTTGGCCAAACAGCAGTGACTGGGGAGGCTGCAGGAGGGGGAGAGCTGGAGGAAGTTAAAGGCCAAGAGCATCTAAGGAAAGATACAAAACCCCAGCTGAGGCAGAGGGCAGCATGAACACAGAAAGCATGGAGTTACAGCACTCACAGGCTGAATACCTTAAAAGCATTATACCTTGGTACAGTCACAAGGAGGTCATTAAGGGCTAATGGCAGATTAGTCAGTTGGGTCGCATACGCTGACCTTGCTGTTATAGATCATTACAGTCCAGCATGCAAGAGGATGTGTAGGGTATTGCTTGCATCTATCTCACAGTGTCCTCAGAGGCAGCAGTAGCTGTCAGCAGCACACAGTGCCACCAGCTGACCATGATGGCCAACAGCTAGGGACCATTTCAAAGTGGAACCAGGTCAACAGAAAGTACTTGGAAGAGCCCACAAGAATTATGTGCCGGGGTTGCAATTACAAAATCTGGGCACCTGTTCTTCTCCTTTTCTGTTCCTTTATGGTAAGGGACCTGCAAATATATTCTCCCTAAGTGGCCACATCATACTGTGTCCAGTTAAACAGCCACAGTCCTCCAAAAGCCTGTGCTAGGCACAGCCCAGGGTACTGGCAGGACAAGGATCATGCCCTGGGCCTTTGCCCAGCCATCCTGGTGCTGGGATATTCTGTTAATTTTTGCTGAGGAGTGCTGAAACATTTCACAGACACTTACCCACCCTGGGCCATGTGCCCCTCTTCTGGGAAGTACCACAACTCTTCCAGAAAAGAGGAGGGAACCCCAGTCCATGGTGCTGCTATGCAGAACTACCAATGAGGGTCAGGTGCTCAGGCTCAGGCTACAACACCCCACAGTAGCCAGACACCTTCAGAGGTATCAGAATGATATATAGTACCCAATGGGAGAACCACACTACCCTCAAATAGCAGCAGGTGAGCAAGTGGGATACATTCTCTAGCATGTCAGATAACACCATAAATCTTTGCAGGCACACTAAACCTCCTAGCAGTTCCTACCAAACCCAAGATTTGCTCATCCCACACCCAAGCCCATTTTGCCTTGATGGAACAGCTAGTGTCTATCACATCTTCAGGGAGTCACAAATTTCCCACTACTTGTATATTCCACTGAAATTACTAAATGCCAGTAACATAAGCCAAGAGAACAGCAGTGACAAAGCTGCTGCTAGCAGGGAAAATAGCAATCCTCCATCTGAAGGGAACAACCAAGAGGTCAGTGAAACTGCTGCTGGGGCCCACACTGGACGGCTGTAAGGCACAAAAGGCACACAACCTGCAACACTGCGTGTGACGCCAGCTGGGAACTTTGCCAGTAAAGTCAGAGACCTCCTCCTTGTGAGAAGTCTCCTCACAGGTGAGAGTTGGGGGTATCTGATCATACAAATGATTCAGATACCTCCACTACTAACAAGGCTTGATTAAATGTTTATTTATTTATTTAGTGAAGCTCTCTTACCTCTTCAGTGTCCCAGGCACGGAGGAGCAGACCTTTCCTCTTTTATGACTGCTTCGCTTCTACTATTTACCTTTTGCAGTGTTGGAAGTGCTGTGGGGTTGGGATCCAGCTCCTGGGAGTCAGGTTTCCTCCTTGCTGGGAACAGGCAGGTCCCTCTTTGCCTGCCTCCACCCCCCTGAAGTAGGTGCTGCAGGGAGGGTGCCTAAGTGCTGACCTGTGCTTTTCCCATGGCAGCTGCAGGTCCTTCACAGGTGTTTGTATTTGCCCATCCCTTCTTGTAAGGACAACCCCAAGGAGACAGAGGGAGGATGCTGGGGAGACATTCCTATTGCAACACCAGATAGATTTTAGCTGATGGGTTTCAGAGGCAGCTCCTGCAACATCAGTTTCCATGTAAGGCACTTTTACCATCTCCTGCAAAGCTGACAGCAGTGCCTGGACACTGCAGCCACCAGCCCTCCTCAGGCCAGATGAAGCCACCAGCACCATGCAAAAACTAAGGTCAGTTCATCTGCTTCATCCTTCTAAATTTTTGGACCAAGTAGCAAAATACAGGGAGCATTCATGGCTTGAGATGCCACATGAAGCCACCAGCACCATGCAAAAACTAAGGTCAGTTCATCTGCTTCATCCTTCTACGTTTTTGGACCAAGTAGCAAAATACAGGGAGCATTCATGGCTTGAGCTGCCACATGAGTGTTGTGCAGCAACTTTCAGTGCTATGACAGCTGTGTGCCCTTAACTAGGAATGTTATGTGTCTACCTTTACCACTCAATGTTTCCATTGGTATAAGCCAGCAGAGATAGTGGGTTGTTTTTGTCTTTGTCTCTTATGAGGGTTCCCAAAATCCTTCTGTTTTGAAATATGTACACTGAGCTGGCAGTAGTTTCACCAAAGTATGTAACTCCTACACTTAATCTTATGCTTCCAAGCATCTGGAAGATATTTGCTACCAGCCAACATATGCTGTTTCACAGTCTTATTTTACACCTTCTTAATAATATCTAATATTCAGATGTTCTTGGCATCTGCTGAATGAGATGCATGATCCAGGCTGCCAGTTCTGTACCATTTTGTTTTCATTGCAAATTCTGAGATAGTGTGCACAATCACATCAGGGCACAGATGTTTCAGTATTCCAGCTTCCCGGCACAGGAGGGAGAAAAATGACCAAAATACCAGTGAAATTCTAAGCTGTGAAGGTCTGCTTTCAGGCCTAGATGTTTTGGATTGCACAAAGTGATACTATGGCTATTGCATATTTTCAACAATCTCATATTTTAATTATTTGTCATGGAAAGGCAAAGGCTGGTCAGAGCAAACACAAATGGAAATGTCTACATGCATGAAAGGTCCAGAAGAAACAAAAGAATGAGAGCAAGAAGAAAGGTCTCCATACTGGCCGAAGACATGATGGAAAGCCATCATATGGGTAAACACTGAGAAAAGTGTTGTTTGCTGCAGGAGCCACAGGCTGGACTCCAAGAACCCATTGACTCCTAGAGTTTATGAAAGCTCAGTCCAAAAGCCAGTTCATCATCACCAGCCCAGAGGACCTAAGAGACTGGACAAGAACTCAATATCAGGCTTTCTTCATCCTCCAGATCACAAAATTGTCCTGGCAGAAGGGCCTAGATACACATGGCAAAAGTTCTCTTGAGAAGGAATAAAAAACTCAGGAAAGAATGAGTGTGGGTGACTGAAAACAGTTTGCTTGACTTTGTTATCTCTTTTCCTTCGTACATGGGCATTCACTGAAGTTTTTTCAATGTTTGTTTCCTACAAAATCATGTAAATCATGTCACCAGTTCTCAGAAACAAACAACTTCCTAGCAGTGGGATGAGCTTTGGGTCCAGAAGCACCAACACCACCCTGGGCACCAACCCTGAGTTTGCCATAGCAAGGCATGCTGAGGCCTGGCTTGGGTCGGGTCAGACCTTCTCCATCAACGGGGAAAGTTCCGATAAAGTTGCTGGGCTGTGGTACCAATAAGACCCACTAGTCCACAACAGTGGTGTCTGCTGGATCTGACCACACACGATGGATACACTCACAGAAGCAGCTGAAAAACATGGTCCCATTCACCTTAGCAGCTGTACAGGGAAATAGGCAGCCACTGCTCTGTCCTGCTCCAAAATTCCCCTTATCTTCTGCAGGAAAACCTTGGAAAAACAAGTCACTCACTAGAACATTTCTAGGTTTTTAAAGAATTCTTAAAAACAACACAGATGAAAGCCAGGGCTCTCCTCAAAGTGTATCAGTGCAACCCTGCCTCTCAGCCATATTTCATCTGAATGCTCCCTGATTATATGTGGGCTTGGTCTACTTGTGGAGTGGGGAAGTGCCATCCACCTATCACAAATGCTCAAGTGAGACACAGGCTCTCCTGTGTTATTCAGTTGCATACAGAAAGAGAGAGAGCTGAATAAGAGTGGAATTAAGCCCAGTGTTTGAATTGGTGTTCGGAACAGTAAACAACAGACCATCTTGTCACCTGCAGTGATCCCAGGATAACTTGTTTTTCTTGCTTAAAACATAAACCTCAAACAAAAAGCAAAACACCAAGAAGCTTTAAAAGGAACAGATATTCTGTTTCTGGTAATCACCTTCTCAGTTACATTGCAATCACATGGAAGGGCACAATGTGATTGCACAGAAAATTCATCCACTGTTTCATAAAGCAAATGATTTTCTCTGTGTTTGCTAATGCATCAGACTACTTTGGCATTTCATGCTGCAAGGCTGCTTTTCTCCTGAACAGGAATAAACAAAACAGGCTGGAAGGAAGAAACAAAGGTGAAGAGCATACACTGAGCAACTGACACCATCTGCAGTCATATCCATGTGGCTTTTGTCTGTATTGTAGGTTACCCATGCCCAAAGGACTGGTGACATGAGACCATGCTAGGGTCATGGATGTACTTCTGTGCCCACCTCTTCTCAGCTCCAGCTGCTGCTCCTAACCCAGGCTGTTGCTGAAAAAGTCTTGTGGCTCTGTTGGCAACCAGTGCCCAATGTCAATATGGCATCTTGAGACCACAAGGGAAAAATTGGAACACCTGCTTTCCCTAGGGCTATATTTTCTCCCCTACCACTGTAGCTGGAGGTAACTCTCAAGTCTGACTAATGCAGAAACATGACCTGTTGTGACTATTACACTGTGTGTCCTGCTGGGAACACTCCCAGGTTGTTTTTTTGGTGGAGCTGGATATCAAGGGTGTGAGGTTTGAAAATAAGGGCTTGTTTGGTCACACCCCACAGAAGGGAGCACTGTCCACTCCAAATCCATTGATGTGCTCTGTTTTCTTTACATACTTAATGGTTAAAAAACCACAGTCTGATTAACACTATTCAGTTGGAAAAACTAGTAATTCATGAATATTTAGGAAGATCACAGTACATTCATGCTTTAAATTCATGTCAACTGTTTTGATTCTGCTCCTCTTTCTGTTTATTAGATATTAGCATTTCTACACAATCTGCTTTAACAACCCATCTTGAAAAATACAGCACAGGGGGAGTTGTCTTAAGTCCCCAGGGAAAAATCAGCCAACAGAGTAAAATGGCTGCCAATGTGCAGACTGGTGCACTCTTTTGTTTACACAGCTCTAAACTAACACTTTTGGTAAGTGATGATGTGAGCGAACTCCTATAATCCAGTGCTGCCAAGCCCTGGAGAAAATCAGATAAAAAGGGGGTTATTCTAGTAAAGCATGTAGAAAATTGCAAGCCTGCAATACAATGTCTTTGATCTGGTTTGCACTGTATGCTAAATGAAGGCCTGCAATCTTGTAAGGGTCTTAATCATGTCATATGATCAACCACAGCTTGAAACAACAGCCAAAACATATTTTCCTTGAAAAGAAATACACCACAAACACAAGGCAGTAAATAAGGCAAAACACATATGAATTGATTATTAGTAATTGCTTTCATTCAAAAGCTGCATCTCTGCTTTCCAACAAAGCAGCAGGCAGCTGACTCTTTCAAATGCTGAGGACCAGGTACTTGGCAAAGACATCAGTGGAGACATCAAGCCAAGGGTCCGGCCAGTCCAGCCAATACAGTTCAGCTCTCAGCTGATACAGCAATATATTGGAATGTAGCTCCTACATTTTCATCTGCAGCTGCTCTTCTTTCAAGGGTCACATCCCATTCTCTTTCACCCCATCTACCCTGCTCTGTGGGTGAGTGGCTACAAGACAACAGAGCCTGGTCTCAGAAGCTAAGCAACAATGCAGTGGCTTCACTCGTCTGTGGTGCCATTGATGATGTGCTTGAAGGAGAATGGAGAAAATTTGTACCCCGCTCCCACGTAGAACTTGTTCTGGAACTCCACCCTAGGAAGGAGCAGAGGGAGACATCAGTGCTGCTCACAAGCAGGATCTACTGCCAGTCAAGAGGCTGAAACACGGCCGCCATGGAAGAAGGGAGGCCTCTGAGCTGGGAATGTAGGCTCTTTCTGGAGCCAGCAGTGAGACACAGGCAGCCCAGGGAGCAATCCGCCATGCATCAGCTTTGACTGTCTGTCAGTCAGTCTGGAAATGCTCATTGTGAGGCTGGTCAGCAGAAGCTTGCCTGTCCAGTAACCTTCTTCCAGCAACTGTGAGAGCTGGGATAACCACCTGTTGTTTTAACACTCTGGTGGGAGACAGAGATCTCCCTTGCCCTGCACAATGACAAGCATCTTCATCATGGTTTTCCTTGTCAGTGTTTGTGGTTGGACATTACATGATGAAAAAGACTACAGCTTGGGTGCTCAGGCAGGAGGACAAGACAGTGGTGGTAAAGGGTGTTTTGCCACCTTGGTCTCACTTACATACTATCCCAGCACAGTGTCTGCACTGCTGTCCTTGCCTGCACTGACATTCAATTAAGGCAGACATGAGCTAACTTGAAATTGGTTTGCCACAAAGCCAAACCAGCCTGGAGCTCAGCTTGGGCTGATGGCACAAGCACTGACCCAGGTTTTCATCAGGTTTTGCACCACTGACTGAGCTCTTGCTGCCCTAGGCAGTCGCCAGCTGTCTTGTTTGATGGTAACCTCAGGTGGGATACACAGCCAGCAGTGTGGCTGTGGTGCCTTTGGACCTTGACACACAGGTCAAAGTGGCCACAGTGGCTCTGCATGTTTACTTGGACAGAACTGCAGGTTGCCACTTGCTTCACATGCTCACAACCGGCACAGGCACAGGAGGACAAGCAGGTTGCTCAGAGCAGGGACCTCTTACCTCCCTTTGGAAGAGTCTCCCTCCCCTCACTCACCAAAAAGCAACTGATGTTCTAATGCACAGGTACCAGTACAGCATGTTATCACTGACTGATGTGGACACAGTAAAACTCCAGAAGACCAAGAAAAGCTCCAGAAGACCACACCACCTACCAGTGCAGACGCAAGGCATGCAGGAAGGCTGAGAGCCCCTCCATGACCAGCAGGATGGCCACTGTCAGCACTGCAAATGCTGCAAAGATGATGAAGATGACGATGAGGCCCGCCCAGCCACTGCTGCTGAACCCGTTGTGCATCACCATGGTCCAAAGGACCTCTGACAGTTCTGCAGAAGCAAACAAAGGGAAAACAGTGCTGAGAAACAGCTGTAAACAGACAAAGCATGCAGTCTGTCAGCTCACCAATTTTTCCCAGTTAGATGAATTGGGCTAGCATAAAATGCACATGACAGTGATGCCGAAAGGGTTTTTTCATTTTTCAATTTTCATATTTTGTAGATTTTAGGAACACAGTAAATGTAACACTGTAGATTTTAGTGAATTAATATTTAGCAGCTTATAGTATAAAGTCCTTCTATCTCTACCCCTGCTCCAGAACAGGCAGCTAAGATCTGCCAGCTATTTAGTCTCTTTCTCAAGGTACCAGATTAAAGAATATCAGAGAGAACATAAACATGGAGCAGTGTGACCCAAAGGCCTGGAGAGCGTCCAAAGAACCTTTGTGTGCTGAAGAAGAGGAAGTGGATGAAGACAGAGGGTCCCAACGACCCCAGCCCCAATTCAACAGGGGTGGGAACTGGGAGGGGACAGAGGTGGAACTGGACATGTAGACAGTAGTGATTGCATAGATTATATTATAAAAGCTATAGAACTTAGAGCTTGCATACACGTGCATCTATGTGTTCCTGGATGAGTGGGGTTGCTCATTAAAGTGCCTGCCCTTTATCTTATCTCCTACAAAACTTGGCTCGGAGTCTTTTTTACAGGCTTTTACGGCAACAACAGTAAAATAGACATGGCAGTATTTATATGTGGCCGCCCTGACTCTCCATGATGACCAGGGATGGAAAGTCAATGCAGATTGTTTTCCATTGCTCCTCTTCACTGGGTCAGAAGCTGATGGTGCTGTTTTGGCTTGACTTTGCATCACAAGTCCCTGGAAGCACGCTACCAAGACTGCTGTTAGCCTGTCATGATACAGTCATCAGTTTCATTTGCACTTCTTTACATGGCAGGTAGGCAGTATGTGCAGCCTTCTAGGACTGGCTGCTGCTAAATCCCAGTGAACATGATTGATTGACATAGTCAATACATGTGTAGATTAGGAGCTAGCCAAGACTCACAGGAGATATGTTTTTCCCATTTGTTCTCCAAACCACTTCTCTTAGGGTGTCATGGAGAAGCTGTGGTGGGGTAAAAAAAGAAGACAACTGGCTGGTCCTACCCAAGGCAGGATATATTAGTGTTTCGGTTTCTTGCCTGCTTTTAGAGTTGATTTTTTCCTGCACAGATTTATATCAACATTCACAGCAGTGTGATGTGTACTCTCAGCTCAATAATGTATTCCTAACTTAACTACTCAAGTCACACAGGATAGATTCAGAACTGAGAAATTTTCCTCTTGTGATACAGGCAAGGCAAGAATTTAGCCCAGCTCTTCTACATCTGGATGCTCCAGCCACCAGTTCAGACTCCCAGGGATCCCTTCCAACTGCTGCCCTCAGGAGAAAAAGAAAATCTTGTCAACGTCATTTTGTAATGCTGCAAAGGAATATGGTTGTTCTCCGGGCAGAATACATAGGACTGCTTTTTAGTAGGTTTATTTTATTTAATTTAGATGTCTGTCCTCCATGCAAAGCTAATGTGTATCAGCTTCCACTCAGCTCCTACTCAGCTAATTTCTGAGCTCACCCTTGGCAATCAATGGCACACCACACCACAAGCCCTCTCATTTTTGTTTTCATTTTTTGTGTGCTCAATTCTTTAGGGCAGGTGCAACTCCTACTCAGAGGCAGTACAGCAATATTAATAAAAAACATTTCAGAAAAATTACAGACATTGAAAATCTGAAGTTCCAGCCTGAGGCAGTTTTTAGTATTTGAGCATTTGTTTTTATCATAAATCAAGACAAAAGACATTGCAATGCTGAACATTTCTCATGGAATATAAAGTTCCATTGAATGTTGCTGGGAAAAATCCCAGTGAAAATGACAAATTCCAGAAGCTCTTGAACTAGATCTTTTCATTCTAGTTTGCTGAACAAAATCAAAATAACTATTTCAAGTAATTTTCATATTTGTCTGCATACCCTGAGGATATAGCGAGTGCCTCTTGGGAAAAGAAACTATGGCTCCCATACTGCCTTTACCTCCAGGGACTGCACTGCCCACTGTGCCACACACCACGAGGACTATTCCAGAGGGGTGGATACAGAGCAGTATGGGAAAGGGGCCCCAGCCAGCCAGTGCAGTCAGGAGCTGCCTCATACATAACTGCCAGGGATCATCCCTGAAAACAGAGGTGGCCACTGTCAAACATTTGGACTGACCTAACCTGAAGCAAAACATCTCAGACACAAATATCCACAAGAAGAACTTGGATTTCATGAAGAAATTTGCAGGAAAATTGAACACCAGCAGAAGCAGTGATCAGCACGGAGCTGCTGGTGAGGGGACTAACAGGCAGATGATCACTCACGTGCATGGGCCAAGCTCAGCGCCCAGAGCCGCAGGTAGGATGCTGTGTTGGAGATGCAGCCAAGGCAGTACTCAATGGTGTGGATAGCTTGGTGGACAAATATGTCTCCAAAATTAAACTGAAACAACATAAAACCAAACACATTTTATTAGTTCTTAGTCCAGGGCTTCCTGGATAACAGAGCAACACTCCACCAAATGCTCTTCATGCTCCTTCCTTTTCCTTGTCCTGAGCAACACAAAATTATTTCCCAGGTAAAGTGACTGCTCTGGAAAGTGTCAATTCTGTATGATCTTCCCATACAATCTCCCTGGAGAAACACAATTCTAGTGAAAAAAAGCTCATATTCCACTCTTACAATTTCAAATCTTTAAATGTCAATCCAATTGCTAAACAATCTTTGTATTTCTGATAGAGACATAAATCCTTAGATTATATAGTGGCTTTCAGACTATCTGCTTATGGGCATATACATTTTGGGAAATATCACTGAATAAGTGTATCTTATAATCATGAGTAAGCAAATCAGTGAAGATTCCCTGTGACTGGGAACAGCCAGCGATATCCACACTTGATACTTTTGATAATCCAAACTGCCAGAACACTTCCATCACTTTTTCCTGGGTTGCTGCCTACTGCAGGAGCTCTTGACAATGTCTGCCTAATGAAGACTTCTCCCTAGTCAACATTTGTGACTGCCAACTTTAAATTCTCCTTTGCAAAATAAAGGAAGGAAGACTCACTGACTCTTGGGGAAGGGTTGACCTTCTCTGGGTGCAATGAGGAAGTGAAATAACCACCTCTGAGAAAACAAAAGCTTGAGATTTGCAAAAGCTTGAGGTTTGTAATACCTGTCACCACCAAGCAAAACCAGAGGAAAAATTTAGAGGAATTAATTCATTGAAAATTTAAACCTTATTCTCTTTGGAAACACAAAGTATTGCAACAGCGTGTGTTGGCTTGTATTTAAGACGAAGGGCTGGCAATTGTGAATAAGTCTTCTGCTTCACTTTGTGTCATCTACTATTGTCTGTCTGGTTAATTTTCTGCCCAAATTTTCTTACCTCTTCATCATCACCCTCATGTCCTTCATGGCCACCACTGTGGTCTCCCTGGGAAGCTTGGTTGGAGTGATTGGTCTCTGGGACATCTACCTCATTTTCACCTCCAGGGTTTCCTGAGATAGCTTGAGAATGGATCTTTCAGAAAAAAATTGCAGTAAGTCTTTTGTGTGATGCTACAGACTGATACTAAAATGAAGAAGTCCATGGCAGAGAATTCCCTCAGTAACCTCATGACAGGATTATATCATCAACATGAAGACAAGTTCAACAATAGTCATCATGGACAACAGAAACTGAATATTCACATTGAATGGCTAATAATACCTAAATGTTTTCCATCCTAGAACAGTTTCCAGTGATTCCAACTGTTTTGTAGTTTGTTTCCAGTCTCTTTGTCCCCACCACAAGAAGATTCACTGCTTTTGGCAAATGAGAGAATTGAGGCACATTAAAGCTGATGATGCTCAGTAAGACGGGCACAAATCAAAGGAATTATAATCAAGGGAAAGAGCAACAAAGCCTGAAAGGATCACGTGACTTGATAAAAGTCACACAGTTCCTTGGATCCAGATAGAAATAAAATCCAAATACCTTGCTTGACTTTAAATTGACAAAAACCTCATGGCAACCCATTTTTCTCTCTAATTATTTCTTATAGAGATTTTCTAGAGGCCTAAATGACCTGATCTGAGTGTCACTCCAGAAATGACAGCACAGCCTAACAGCCCTACATCATATGACTATAACAGTCCTGTTATACATCATAACCAAATATGGACCTCATGACCTCTCCCAGGTTCTGCCCTGTCACTCTTTATAGCTTCCAGCATATTTCATGGGAAAGGTCTCATGACGACATATTGTTTCCTATTCTTATGGGTTTAGCCAAGTAGGCCAAGAAGTTAGGCTTTAAAGTTCAGATTAAGCCTGAAATTGTCAGATGACTTGAGCTGGGTTGAGCTAGCTCACAGCTGACTTCTTCCAGCCAATAATATTGTATTCCATACCGTACTACATCATCTCAAAGGGTGTAAAATCCAGTGTGTGGGAGTGGCTTAGTCAGTTCTGCCATGGCCGAGGTACAAGCCGGACGTGATCCAGCTTTTGTCTTGGAGCAGGCCTTGCTCCTACACTTGCTGCCTCTGCTTGCATTTTGTTTGCATTCAGGGAAGTAGAAACATTTCTGTTGTTACTCTTTCTGTTTCTTGCTATGTGTCTCTTAGAGTACTTACAGATCTACTGTAATAGACTTTGCTTTGTATTAATTGGGGAGTGGGAAGTTATTCCTTGTTATATATATGTAACTTGTGTAAGTGTGTGTTATATTGTAGTTTCCTCTTAATTTTCTCTTTTCAGTATAAATACATGTAGTTAGTTTCAGCATAAACCTGCTTTGAGGGTTTTTTTTTCCTCTCCCTCTTCTTTTTTCCCTTGGCTGGTTGGGGGGAAGAGGAACCCTCTTGACTCTGTCCTGGACAGCTGGCGTTTTGCCAGCTCAACCCAGGACACCTATTGCAGCAGTAATCACTGTCACACCCACTTTATCTTTGCTTTCCCTGAATGTCAGTGTAGAAAACAGACTTTGCTGCAAACATATAAATCTAGGGAAATGTAAGATGTGATCAGACAGCTAACATATGAAAACTAGGAATAGAAATATGGGGGCACAATAGGAGGGGGAGAAAACCTGTCAGATGTTGCTAGCATAGAAGCAGGAGATGGAGTCAGCCATGTCAAACTTTCATCCAAATCCCAGGAGAATGACAAAATAAGAAATTACAGCATAGAGGCAGGGCTGCAAAGGTCTCCTGGGACCTGGCTTTCAGTTATAGGTCAGAAGTGACTGGGTCAGAAAAGGTCAAGCAGCAGAACCAGCCTCTCTTTCTTCAAATGGAAACATCTGTGCCCTATAAAAGGTACTCCAGGCACTAACTCTGACTATAAAGAGAAGTAAATCTTGACAGACAAGTAAAGTCCTATTAGTGTAATAAAGGAAAGACTTAATGAACAACTGGGAAACTGCAGCTGCCACATTATGTGCTGGAGATCTGGGCAAACCACAGAGCCCATGGGAAGGAGGGTTCTGTTAATGTGAAGGCAATCACTTAGGGAAGAAAGCACTGCCGGAAAACAGGCAACAGCTTTTAAATCAAGCCTGTTGAGCTCTCCAATGCCAGGACTGTCAGAGATGCTCCATTTCTACAGAGTAGCTAACTGGTGGTTACTGGTGATAGTGGACTGACAACCAAGGTCTTTGCCCTGTCTTGGCTTTATCAGAACTTCAATCTTTCTAAACTTTCTTTGGTTTTGGATATGACATGTGGAAGAGCTTGATGTCAGCTTAACAAATAGGGCCTTGTGATCAAAGATCCGCTTCCAGGGATATGTTTCCTTCTCTGGAGATATTCAAAGGCTGTCTGGACACAATCCTGAGTAACAAGTTCTAGGGCACCCTGTTTGAGCAGGGAGGTTGGACTAGATGACCTCCAGTGTTCCTTTCCAAACTTAACCATTCTGTGATTCCAGTTTAGAGGGCTCAGATGTATCCATACACATGCCCTTGGCATATGTGGCATAAAGCCCACTTTGAATTAGTCAGGAAAAGTCTGAGATCAGAGAAGAGCAGAATTAGATCACTGCAAACAGTTTTGGGGGTCTGTCTCCTCATCTTTACCTTCACTCTACTGAATCACCCTTGACTGATCCTCATCCCTTACCATGCGCTGTGCTTTCTGGTGGTTGGCTCGGAGAACGAAAGGTTTAATTAGAAGCATCCAGGGAACAGCAATTAGAGCAAATATGACCAAGAAACTCTGCACTTCTTTCTAAGAGACAAAACAAGAACAAGAGCAAAAGGTTACTTTACTTTCTTTAGCCAACTACATTTATGATTAGAAATCTGAATCCATAAAATAGTATTTTTTTTATACAACAGTTTAACTCCCTGTTTGTTTGTGCATCCCTTGCTTTCAAGGACATGAAAATAAATGTATACTGCTTAGGGGTCCAGAAAGCACTTCCAGGTAAGGAGGGTTGGAGACTTGGAGATGAATGTTACTGACTTGAATCCCGCTGTCCAGTGTCCCAAGGGAATGTCCAAAATCTTGTGGGAGCCAGTCAGTCTGCTTTGCTTTGATCAGTGTAGAAATGCTGCAGTAAGAGCCAAGTCATTCCAGTCTTGCTCTGATTTGCTCTAGATTTTCAGTTCCAGAAGGGAATTGACTCCCCATAGCTTAGACTTGGAAACACCTTGTCCCTACAACATGAAGTGTTCATACAGTGCAGTGTGGCACCCTTACTGCTCTCCTAACATGACTATTTGTAATTAAGAAAAAAAAAGACAACAAAACTAACGAAGAAAACTCTTAACTACAACTTTTGCACTTTTTAAAAGCTGGCTCAGATCTTCAATCACCTCATACCATACTGCATTCAGATGACCCAGGTGGATGGCACAGACTGTTACTTGTGGGGCAAGGGGATAGGAACATGAGAAAAAAATTGCCATCTTGGGAAAACTTTGGGTTTTTACAAAGCAAAATGTTATCCAACGACTTTTTGAAAGCTGGGAAAACTGTGTTTTCCCAAATTTTCCCCTGAAGCTTTAACACAATTACTTGGAACTGACGGGCTCTCTACTGAAGTGCCAGAGTGTGCAACTGTATACAGATAGGTGCACAAACATGAATGGATGCTGCATTTTCTTGAAGATGCTTTGATGTTGCTGATGTAAAAGCAATTAAGAAAAAATAATTACATGTTCTGACCAAATAAATAGAGACGTTTTCTCTTAGAAGAAATTTTTTAACTTTTTCTTTTCTTTTCTTTCTTTAACGTGAACACTCTGAAGGAGACATTTCTGACAAAAAGCTGTCATAAAATCCTCTAGCTATTTCTATTTTTTTATGCAAAATTTAAAGTATTCAAGTTTTCCAAAGAAAAAGTAAGAAACTATGAAGGAAGGGAGATGTCTCTAGCACTGCGACCAGACTTCAGGATAACAAATCTGCAATACTCAGCTTTGCATCTCTAATCACCCTTCTTTCCTTCTTTCACCCAAGCTGTCTTCAATTGCATCATTATTCTTGTAAGGATGGCACTAAGAATGAGGTTTTCTCTGCATCACTGATTAATAACTTCTCTGTTCTACCTTCTGCAAGGCCAACACAAATACCAGAAGAATAAAATTCACTTCTATGACTGGCACTTGTGATTGAGATTCTGAGCCTGTTCCCCATATCCTTATGCCCACTCTCCACAACAAACTCTCCACTGCAAATACAAAACCATCTACAGTGGATTCAAGCTGCTTGATCCATACCTGATGCAGATACAATGGAGCATTTGAAGTGTCACTATAGTTAAAGAGAAACATGTTGATAAAGTGGATGAGGATGCTCGGTGCACTCTGGGATGAGTGGACATCAAAATGACACCATTTGAAAATAATCATGAAGACCAGGTAGCCAAAAAGTGAGATAATAAAAATCATCTCTGGAATGAATTGAAGGATAATGTTTATATATTTTCTGAAGTAGCTGGAAAGAATCAAGAAAGATAACTACAATTAATACACTAAGTATTAATACAAGTTTGCACCCAAGTATGGCAGTACTGTATACTATTTAGTCTTTGCAAAATTACCTAATAGATATACAACTGTCACTAGCCAAAGAAGTCCATAATTACAGGCTTTATCAGTGAAAGCCATTGTTTAAATACCAAGGCTTTGTTGTATTGATTCTCTTCAGATTTGACCTACCAGTATCTCAACACCTCAAAAGATTACTACATTGAAATAAGAGCCATTTTCAAAAAATAGCTAATTAAATATTATACCCTGAGGAAGGTCAGAAGCAGGTGTAGTATCAGTTTTGTTGGGGCAGTCCTCTCTGTCACCTGCAAACACTTTGTCCTTGAAGGTCACCACCTCATTTCAGCTTTGGAGAGTCTCTCAAGACAAGTGTCAGCCCCTCCACTCTGTCATCATTTTTTTTGTTGTTGTTGCAAAGTTCAGAGGCAGAGGTATAGACATGCACAGCCACAGCTCCTGACCAAAGGCCCACTAAGCCAGGTGAAACTCACACACACGTACTCAGAAAGATTTCAGTGCTTTGGTTTAGACCAGAAGAGCTTGTCTTTTGAGAGCAAAATTGTCAATAGTGAAAGTTGTTACGCATTTTTAACTCAGTTTACTTCAGTATTTCTGCAGAATCAAGAATATAAGAAAGTTAAAAAGACAGTTTATTCGAGAAAACCTCTGCAGTGTAATGGCTCTCCTTTGGACTTAGCACTGTACACCAACCATGGTGTGAGTCAGTCAATGCATGGGACAGTTCAAGTCATTGGTCCAAGATATGAGGCTTTCTTTGAATGAAGGACACTGAGTTAGTGATGAGGACTTGTGTGCTGCAGCAACAGGCTTGGTGAAACAAACTTACATGTGGTTGAAGAGACTGAGTATCACCCCAAAAATCATGTGCACAATCCCTATGACAACCGACATCTTCATTTTGTAGGAGTTCAGGAAAGTCAGCTTGTTTGATGCAACATTCCAGATCTTTGGAGACAGGAACAGAGAAAGAGAGAGAACAAGATTTTCAGGTGTTTGATCAGAAACAGACTTGCAGAAGCTGGTGCTTTGACACCATCAATTTACTCTTAGCAGTTCTTGTAAGAAGATAGCAAGGAATGGAAATCTATATGTTCTTTATAATACTTTTCACTCTGCCAAGCTTTTCATCTAAAAGGTATAAAGTATAGCCTTGTTTAATAGAGGAAATAACAGGAATTTAAAATTATTCTATGAGTTTGCTTCAGTCCTCCAAAAAACAGTGCAAAGGCTGGTAACAGAACCTCTCTGTGTCACTGCTTGTCCCCAGGCTGAGTCATCATCTTTAGCAAAGGTGGAAAGGCATGAGAAGATCCCTCCTGCTGCTACAGAAATTTGTTCCACCTTCACCAGAGAAGTACTGAGAGCAGATCACTTTCAACATGGGCAAAAAAAGTGCTCTTTCCAACTCTGTCTGTAGAGATCAGCTTATCACCTGCCTCTCTGCACTAGCTATTCAGTTATTTAGGAAAGTAACCATACATTACTTCTCAGTGCTGCCCCACAGAGCTTCAGGGTTGTTCTTCCTTTCTTCTAAAATTTTCTAGACCCCAAAGTCTTATGTCCTCAGAGACAGTAAGTAGATACCACTTTTCAAAATCTAAGTATAGTACCTCAACAGAAAGGAGAACAACAGGATTATTTGGAAGATGAAATAATAGCTTATGAACCTTTTTCCAACATATTTTGCCTCTTCTATGGCTACAGAAGACCCTGCATGGCTTCTTCATCTCAGGGTGACTCTTTTTTTACAAGATAGACTGTAGTCCCACCAGGACTTGCAAAATGCAAAGAGCCATTCATCCTTCTGGACTAATGACATGGATAGTTTTAACAGAGGGACACATGGGAGCTGATGATTCCAGTCCACCCCTTTCCTGCCAGCATTTGTTCAGCCATTCTTCCTTCCAAGCCAGGGGTCCCAGCTTCTTGAGCAGAGAGAAGCCAGGCTGGAAGAGGTAGTCTAAGTTAACCTAAATTAGGGATGTGTCAGGTTAACAAACAGAAAACTCAGCTTCTTCTGATGTGGCTTCCTGAACTAGACTGCCTACATCCTGAGCAGAGCTTTAGAGCTGAGTTTATAAAAAACTTACTAAAAGATCAATGTCTCTGAAAATCAGGGGAAACCAATGTTTCTTTGTGTGACCAAATGAAATGAGAGTGCATTCAGTAGGGAACAGGGGTTAGTTGGCTAATAGGAAGTTTGAAAGAGGAAAGCATGGCATTAACAACTGCATTTCAATACATCATAAACACAGAACCACAAGAAAAAGGGAAATAGGACACAGAGAAAATGTGGATAAACAAACTAATACTGGCATTTACTCCACACCTCATATAATAAATAGACTGCATTAAAATTGGGGCTTTGCATTCAAAGTAGTGAGGTGTCTCTGGAATGGTTTAAGTAATCAAGTAAGGAAACTGAGTCCAGTAGACTGGTGATGAAGTGGAGACTGCAGAACAAGACCACCATCCAGCTGAATCAGAGTTCCTTCCTTCTTACCATTTTGCTGCTGCCTGTGCAAAACTGTCAGCAATGTATATCCTTAATTGCTAAAGAAAAGCATCAGAAGGACTGCTGAATGGGAAGAGGGCGATGGTTAGTGAAGGTGTATTGAATAGCTTGGGACCTGAACATGATGTAAATGGTATGGAATAAGGGGTGGAACATGCTGGGTTTTTATTTGGGTAGAGTTCATTTCCCTCACCATGACTAGTATGATGCTGTGTTTTGGATTTGTGCTGAACCCAGGCTTGATAATATAGATGTTTGTGTTATTGCTGAGCAATGCTTACACAGAGCCATGGCCTTTCCTGCTTTTCATACTGCTGAGCTGGCAAGAAAGTTGGGAGTGCATGGGAAGTTGGGAGGAGACACAGCTGAGACAGGGGACCCAAAGTGACCAAAGGGATATTCCATACCATACAGCATCATGCTCAGTATATAAAGCTGAGGGGAAGAAGGAGGAAGGGGGGAGATGTTTGAACTGATGGTGTTTGTCTTCCCAAGTAACTGTTACATGTGATGGGGCCCTACTCTCCTGGAGATGGATGAACACCTGCCTGTCCATGGGAAGCAGTAAATTATTTCCTTGTTTTGCTTTGCTTGTTGTGCATGTCTTTTGCTTTCCCTATTAAACTGTCTTTATCTCAGCACATGAGTTTTTGAGCTTTTCCCTTCCCAATTCTCTTCCCAGTCTGACTGGTGGGGGAGTGAGTGAGCAGCTGCCTGGGGCTTGGCTGGGGTTAAACCACAACAACTATGTAAAGAACAGGCAAGGAGCAAGGAGTAAAAAACATGGCTTCAGGAGAGAGTGCAGGGAGCTCCTGATGCACCTGATATGTAGAAAGGATTGAAATACAAATTATCTTGGAGCAATTTAATTTAATTACCGGATCTATTCCAAATGGATATGGATTTCCAGAGTAGACTCCTGGGACTGCTGGATCCAACTGCAGCACTGTATTGTCTAGAAGCACATCCTTACTACAAGAGAAAAGGGAAACGACCTTTGCAGCTTAATCTCTTCATCTAAGCCTATGGTATATTTTTGTGAGACATGCTGAGGACAACCACATGGTATCTGTATCCAGCTCCAGCCTTTCTGTGACCTGTTGTCCTTCACTTGTGTGCACATGTGTGTGTAAATGAGCCCCACACAATGACAGTCTACATCACACTGATAATTCTCTACACATCAATCCTGGACACCTGCAGATCTTTATGCACATCAGTGCCTGAACAAACAGGCGTGTTCCCAGGGACTCTACATTTCCATTTCAATAGTGAGTTCATCTGTGTGTGTGTGTGTCAGACAAAACCACTGATTCATTCATGACTGCATCCACAGCAGGGAGTTCCTCCCTTCCTCACACAGGCAGTCTTTCTTTCCAAGCCTACGTGCTCCATTGGGTGTATTTTCACTTCTTTCCTACATTTAGCCACTTACTTCCAAGTGTTATTTTTAAACATGGGGATGATATGCCAGGAAGAACCAAAGAAGTTGAATGATTTGGAGAAGCAGTCATTGTAGATGAAGCCAGTATACATGGAGAATATTCCCATGAGCAGGATCAGGTAGCGCCCACTGAAAAAGGTGTTCCAGATCTGCAGGGGGAGAAGGCAGTGCCAGTGACCAAAGTACCCACAGGTCCATCAAACGGTGTGCCTCATCCAACAGGAGACACAATTGCACTACTCTATGTATATACAATTATTAATGGGAAACTTCGAGTCCTTTAGGTCCATCCAGGTCTCTGTGTATAAGTAGGCAGAATTATTTGCCAAGTCTCTACCTCATGAGTATCTTCAAAGGATATTCACTCAGCCTTTGGGAGGCTGGATGTCCCCTTTATCAAATGGGGCTGATGAGCTTTTACCTATGCCTATAGGGTGCATCGGCTCCCTGCTACTTACCTCATTAGTGCTTTTCTGGGCCAGAAGGCTCTTCTCATTAATGACCATCCAGAGCGCGAAGCCCAGCATGACAGCACCATGGCCGCAATCCCCAAACATCACCGCAAACAAGAAGGGGAAAGTAATGATAGTGTATGGAGCTGCAGGAAGCAAAGGATGAAAAGCTCAGCTCCTTCTAAACAAAAAGGTCTCAGCAGAGAAGCAGTCTAGCCCATCATGGCCATTCCTTACAGCTGCTGCCCTTAAAGGCCTCCTTGATCCCTCCCCTACTCACCAGGAACTCAGATCTAGTGTACAACCAGCTTTACCATCAGAAAAATTGTCCAGTTGTATATCCTGTATCTTCCTTGCAGTTCTATCCTTTGTTTCTTGTCTCATCATAATAATCACCATGTGTAGACAACTGCATTCTGTTTTGCAATGGAATGACATACTTGACGTTTACTACCATGTTTCTCAATCTGCTCAGCCTCAACCATCTGAGTTAATCTGACCCTTTTCCATCATCTCCAATTTCTAGGTTTCTGTTAATTCTCAGTGGTCTCTCTGAGATTCTATACCATTGTCGCATAATTTTATCAGGTCCTTTTGGCCTTTTTCCCTCAACACAGTGAGTTCAACTTACATTTGTCTTATGAGCTTGGTTCTTTCCCTCAGAGCTGCTACCTCACCATTTTTTTCCCATCCTGTATTTGTATAGTTCATTATTCCCATCACAATCATTCATTGAGACCAATAGCCAAATTCTTTGCCTTAGAAAACACATGCCTATGCAGCAAAAAGTTCCAGTATGGTTCAGTTTTCTTAATCAGCAAAGAGTATGTATTTTAAGATGGTGACAGAGCTCAAAGGCTTAACTTTGCCTCATGCAAGTGAGGTGCAGATAGTCGAATGTTTCTCACCTGGGTTCATCTCCCTGTAGTTGCCCACACCATATGCATCCACAATGTTCTGAAATCCAGCTGTGAACTTGTTGGTCCTGTTGAAGGTGGGCGGTGCCATCCTGGTGTGTATGGCAGTAAGGATAGGGGCAATTGTAGAGCCACTGCGCTCCTGCAAAACCGGTGACAAGGGCAGGCACAGTCAGAGTGGCCAGGAGAGAAAACTTGGTCCCACAACACCACAATCTGTGTCCGAGCTTGCACAGGCAGCAACATGAATTCTGGGCTCAGGAGTTTTATATCTCAATCCTTTTTCTAATATCCAGACCTTTCTATTTTCTGTATTATCGATTTGTTCAGGGAAAGATGCCAGTACTCCTGGCTCATGGACCAGTCAAAAACCTACTAAGATTTAATGCTGACCTTAAACTCCCTGAGTCCAAGCAATCATGTAAGCTCAATTTAAAACAGAAAAGGGAGCCCCACATTATGGTAACAGACAAGTTTGAGCGTATGTTTAATATATAAACAATTTGGATAAGAGCTTCAAGGACCCATATTGTTGGTCTCTTACCATTCCTTGATGGAGAGCTCTTTTTATGCGGTCAGCATCAGCCACTGGGAACCAGATCTCTGCAATGACACACTGCTGGGTGACATCAATGTTGCAGCAATTCAGGATGTGGTAGATAGCCTTGATTTTCTTAACTTTGATCCCCCAGGACCATAAGTTGGCTGCTGCCTCATACAGCAGACGTTGGCGGTGGGACTCGGTTTGTGTTATCACCTGTAAGCACAGCACAGGGGGCACTCGATATAGGGAAGCACAGAGGGCATGATCTATTCAGTACTTCATTGGAGAAGGTAAGTGGAAGAGGGTTACAGAAAGGGCACAATTTGTATGGAAGAGCAGGGTATCGTGGAGGGCATGTGTGCAGGTCTGGACACAGGAGCACTCAACACCAGGTGCACAGTTCTGCTCACTAAGGACTCTTCCTGCATGGTCTTGAGTCACTGTAATTGTAGAGAAGACCACTAGGAGTCATTGAGCTGTGGGATTGGCTCCTTATCCAGTTGCTAACAGACTGGCCACATCTCACCACACACTCCCATCCTGCCATCTCATGTTGGCAGCTCTATGCCACGAACTTGGGGCATATCACACTCATCAGCTATAGCTACAGCACATGGCGCTGGGACCTCCATGCATCATGTGGCCACTACAGTGCTGCTGCACAAGTGAACGAAGGAGATAATGTGTTAGGAAGATAACCTGTGTGGTCTGCAGGTGCTGAAGAAGTCTGGCTGCCCACGATGTTCAGGAGTGAAAGTCAGCTTGGAAGCAGACTTGTGTGCAGGCTTGGTAGTCACAGGCATCCACAGGGGGTGGCAGCAGGATGCCAACTGCCAGATGGGTCACCTCAGGGAAACAAGGTGCCCATTCCCTCCTGCCTCGGGACTCACTGACTGTCATGTGTGACAATACTTATACAGGAGTCCCTCCAAAAGGTGTGAAGTCATGATACAGTACATGAATATACAAGCTACTGAGCATCCAAAGCAACTGAACTTGTAGGTTTCAGACCCACAGTGAATGTTGTAGTAAAGAGGTTGGAGATTTGTATTCTGTAACAGCGGTCTTGGCTTTCCACTTCTAGTGTGACAAGGACCCCAAGATTTCCTCAGTTAAGAAAAACTAATTTAAATATAAAAGAAATCTTTAGAGTCTTCTCTGAGCCTTGCATAGTTGTACTGAAGTTGTGACTGAAGCTGCTAAGGGCAAACCAAGTTCTAAAAGCTAGATTAAACCATTTTGGTCAACATGCAGTTTTGTTACAATACCCGTAGCCTCCTGATGATCTTATACTCCACCCTTTAGCCTCAATACCATAGGGTCTAAATCTCTGGCCTTTGCATGGCAAACAGCAGCAAGTACTTTTTGAGTCCCTCATGCAGGATGCTCTCCTCCAGCAGCTCCTGGTGGGTGTAAATGGGCAGAGCAGAGTACAAGCACTGGCCTCTGCAACTGCAGGGGCACCACTCATGGGCTGGTGGCTTCAACCCCAGCCCCTGGCCAGCTCTGCACAGCCAGCCCAAAACAAGCCTGGCTTTCAGACAGGACAAACATCTGGGCAGGCCCCACTTGCAGGGTTCAGTCCTCAGTGAATCCACTGCCACTTACTGTGTTTAAATCCTCGATCCTTGTGTTGACTCCATCAAGCATTTCTCGGCGCTCGGTGGCAGACTCTGGACAGGGATAGACTGTGGCACGAAATCTAGCCTCAGTAAGAGAGAAGTGAGAAACATTTGTTTGACTGAATTTTCTTCCTCTGTACTCTTCTCAGCTCCACATCAGGGGAACTGGACTTCATTCCTGATGCAGTAGTACACTTTTCTTACATGCTACATAGTTGTGTCTGGTCTCACAGCAAGGTCCAAAAAGGTACATTTATCACTTCATGAGAGTAAGGATCCCTTCACCTGTTCTAGGTGAGAAAACCCCTCCCTGTCCCAGGTGACACATAGTAGCTGATACCTTACAGGGGTCAGTACTAACAGGTAGGCACCTCCCTTATGCCCAAAAGCTGCTTAAACTGCAAAGAGACTCAACAAAAACCCTCCCTGGCAAAGGCAGCCCTGCTAACACGATAGCCAACAGATGTCCCTCTTGCACTGAGCCTGGAAAAATACCATGTCCCTGTCTGTGCACTACCCTCTCACAGGCACTGGGAGAAGGCATCAGCTGAGCTACTGCTGCACTGCAAGCAAACGCCCTTTGTGTGGGCAGGCTGCGTAAGTAATTAACCCTGTAAAACAAGCAAACATACAACGAAAAATACTATTTTCAGGATAGCTTCCTTCAGAAGGAGGATAGCTGGTTCTTGGCTTCTGCTCCACAAGTTTGGCTAGACAGCTTAGGAACAAAAGAAAGATGTGGCTAAAGGTTTTTAAACATGTGATAGTGGTATCTGCCAGCTTAGATGTACCAGGCTAGTAGAAATGTTTTTATAAGCTTACCCCCAAGGTTCTGTTTGGGAGATTCAGTGGGTGTGCTTAGCGTGGTATAACAAGGACTAATGTGGGATCCCAATGTGTGAGTGAAGGTCTTAGCTCTGTGCAGGTGTTGTACTGCTTCATCTATAGGATGCAACAGGACCTTCTCTAGTACAAGTCATCCTTGTGTGACGGTGCTTGCTCTAGTGCAGCACACTGCAGTGTCAAACAGCCACTATATGACCCCAGTACAGCCAATTAGAAATTAGTTGCATGTCTCTCTGAAAAGTGTACAGCTACCTGTCCTGCCTGCAAAACCCAGAGCACACTTCCTGCACAGCAGCAGGCACAAGGAGATTGATTCCCTAGGACCTTGCAGGTCACAGGGTGTGCTGCTGCAAGGCTCTGCACCTGCAAGCCTGAACTGCGCTGAGGTGCCGCAGTAACTAAAACAGCAGAGATCCCTCCTTTTTTTCCTCTTTGGTTTGTTCACTGATATCCAGTGCTTATAGCAGTCCTGCCACTTCCATATTGCTCAACAGACCTGCAGGAAGAGATCCCTCCTCTTCACAGAGTGGGGATCTCCTGCCCACCTAAGGCAACATGTTTGCACCATCCTGTAACAGAGCCACAATGAGTTAGGGTTGCTGAAGGGCTCCCTTTCTGCACGTGAGACGAATTGAAAAGAGATGTAACAGTGTCATAGGGGTCTATCTCTGCTTAAGAGACAAAAATGTGCAGGCTCTGTGTACAGATAAGCTGCATATTCTGGCTTTGTCTAAGCACAGGATATTTTACTACCTGCTCCAAAATCTGTTCCAGCACACACACACATGAGGACAGTTGCAAATTGAACAAAACATGCTGCAGTTTCCTAGAGATCAGCCCAGAGCTGTGTGTAATGACAGCACGTGCTCCTCAGCTAAACTTCCCTTTCCAGAATTGAATTTCTCCTCACTCAACACCTGATATTCATTTCCAAAGGTTATTCACCCCACCTAATTATTTCCATCTTCTTATTCTTCACAGCTCTTAGTTCATCTTTAATAAGGATTTTTAATCAAACTTGAAAGCTTGTTCCTCCATGCTGTACAGTTCCCCCATTCCCAATAACGTTATTGCAGCAGTGCTGCTTTGATCTTTTAACAGCCATTTTGCATACTGAATATCAGCTTTGCCCTAATGGCACAGACATTTCTGAAAGCTCCAGGAGAATTCAGCAGGGAATCCTTACATTGATAAACCCAGTTTAGTATTCACATTAGCACTGAGGCTGCCGCAAGAAAAGGAGGAAGAGAAAAATTCTTACATTTTCCTCCTCTCTGCTCCCTCTACATCTCTCACTAATAAATTTGTGCACAGACTTAATACTCATGAAATTGGCAGACTAATGTTACCAATTAGAGTCAAGCAGGGACTACAAGCGTAACCTGAGGCACACAGCTCTGCAAACAAATCTTAGCCTGCCTTGCAGGAGACTGGCTTAGACCAGTCCCATGATTTTTGCAGGATATTTACTTGTCATGAATGATGACTTAGTGCTAAGCAGAAATGTCCTGCTGGGGCTGGAATGACACTGCCATCTGCATTAGGTATATTTAACCCTGCCTTAAAGATGGACCAGACCAAAGAGTCTTGGTCTGGGTACCAGGAACAGCTGATGGCCCACAGAGCTCAACAAGGAGAGTCAAGGGATTAATGCATTTAGAAACCTGCCACTCAGCAAAAAGAAATCCTTATGTGTGTGCATATTAGCAAGAAAAAAATTTGAAAGGAAGAAGGAACCTAAAGGATGATTTCAAGTGTAGCCTAATTATCTGGCAACAAACACAACCCAGTGCAGTAGAACTGCAAAGGGTATCCTATGAATTTGTCTCTGGCAGGTATGTTTTCCTTCAGTTACAGAAGACTGAGAGAAACCAGTTTAAGTTCCTTTCTGTGGACCTGCTATCACACCCTCAACACTAGACCCTAAAAAACTGATCAAGTCACAAACCTCCTGCAGGGATCTGCTCACATTTCCAGCCCTTGCTCCCAGCTGCACTCGACTGCAGAAGGTTGTGCCTATGGTTTGGATGATTTTAGGGTCAATCAATAATGAAAATGCAGACAGACATTGCATTGCTTGTCTGTCCCACCTCAGAAAAAAATTCTTGGGCTTTTGACTGCAGGGAGTTTAAAATGCTGCAGGGGAAAAAAATAATCATCCAAAATGAAGCACCTGCAGCACTCTGTAGGCAACCCCAGCCAGCTCTAAATATATGGCCAGGTGATTTGCAAGGCTATTGGCAGACGGGCAAATGCAATGAGAAGCTTCACCACCAGCAACATGAGTGCAGAAGAGGAGACGGATACTGAACAGCATCTAAAAAGCAGGCAAAGAAATGGGACATAAGGAGGAGGTGGGCCTGCTGGAGTGAATCCAGAGGAGAGCTATGAAGACGATCAGAGGGATGGAGTACCATTCTGGTGAGGAAAGGCTGAGAGAATTTCAGCTGTTCAACCGGGAGAAGAGAAGGCTCTGAGGAGCCCTTATCACAGCTTTCCAGTACCTAAAGAGGCCCACAATAAAGATGGAGAGGGACTTTTTACAAGGGCATGTAGTGATAGAACAAGGAATAATGCTTTAAGCTGAAAGAGAGCAGGTTTATACTAGATATTAAGAAGAAATTCTTTGCTGTGAGGGCAGTGAGGCACTAGAACAGGTTGCCCAGAGAAGTTGTGGCTGCCCTGCCCTGAAGTGTTCAAGACCAGTCTGAATGGGGCTCTGAGCAACCTGGTCTAATGGAGGTGTCCCTGCCCATGGCAGGGGAGTTGGAACTAGATGACTTTTAGGGTCCCTTCCAACCCCAGACCATTCTATGGTTCTACAAAATGCAGGAAATTGTAATCCAGAAAGAGAACGAGACTCGCTGAAAACTCAAAGACCACTGGCAGAACAGAACTGATCCTGCACAGTGGCTATGGCAGAACTCCCTCCATTCTGAGGTTCAGGATCAGAAATCAGTGACTGAGAGCTGGGAGTCTTCCCTCAGCTGTTCCTGAATGCTTTATAGACAGATGTCCACCTCAGGAGTGCTGAATTGCTCCCGGGGTGAGCACTGCCCTCCACTGCCTGTAGAAGGTACCTTGGAGGGCCCCATTTCTAATGAAGGAATTGGTAATATTCCTGAGGTTTCTGTCACCACATGGGATTGAAGCCAGTTCTTCCAGCTGGATAAAAGATCTGGGTTTTTTTCTGACTAAAGGCAAGATGTAAGGAAAGGTCTGCCTTGAGTGTGGATGTCAGGGAAGAGCAATTGCACACCCCTTCCCTGTGACCTTCCACAGCCTGCAGGAGCTTGGCTGGCCCCACTTGGCCAAGGGGCTATACCTGAAATGAGTTTGGTGATGGCAGACAGATCCTCTCATCAAATCTGATTTCCACTGCAACAAAGTCCCTCAGTCAGCAGAGTTATGAAAGAGTAACAAAATATTCAACCTGAATTATCTTTTCAAGATGCTTAACAGAGTGGAAACAAGTCAGGTTGTATGAAGCTTTCAATTCTCTCCTGGGCTCTGTCTCTGATTACACAGATACTGCTCAAAGGCCTTGGGAAAGGGTTGAATAAACTATAGAATCATCTTTTTATGAAGAAATGCAGGCATGCTTGGGAGCAAATTGGGGACTACCATGTTCCCAGTCCCCAAGTTAGGGCCCCTAATTTTCAGGGAAGAGTGCTGAGGACTTCTTAAAGAACAGTCCCCTTTCAGAGGTCCCAAGTTAAAAACCCAGCAACTGCAGCTCCCAAGAGCTATAAGATACTTTGTAAAATTTAGGATCTCAGTTTCCCAGTGCCAGGGTGATGGATATCTTTCATGATCAGGGGCAGAAGAGCTGAGAAGCAGAAGGGAGGTTGGTGTCAACTGGCAGCTGGAGATCTAAACTCTAGTTGCAAGTTCAGCCAGCCTGGGCTGCCAGGTAAACACCTCCATTGGAGTCACTGTGGGCTGCTCACAAGCCTGCCTTACCCGTCACAAATCTTCTTGATTTTTTGTTTAAGCTGCTCTCCTTGGTAAAAGATAATGAACACATTCTTCTTCACCTCTTCTCTCTGCAACAAATTCAAGCAGAATTTAATGCACTCAGAGTCCTGGGCAGAAAAGTTGGTGGTTTTGTTCTTTACCCCCAGCCCTAATCTTCCATCAGCGATGTTTTCCCTGGATGCTACTTCAGGGACCAGGCATGGGCTGCAGCTCTGGATTATGGGGGAAGGAGCAATGTGTACAGAAAGGTAGAGGACTGGAATTCCACTGAGGCACAGGCCTCACCCCAGAGACACCAAGGGGAGTTAACTCTCCATTGCCAGCACCAGGGGAGGACAGCCACAGTCCATCTCCACGGTGGTCCTCATAATGGACCTGCCCTGCCAGGCCCAGTGTGCACCTTAATCAGGCAGGATTAAAAACAAACCACCTCAATAGCAGCAAAAGTGGAAAGCTATGTCAAAGAAATGTCTCCCATCCTCAGAATTTCCCACCTTTCTTCTACAGGCTGCCTTCAGACACCCAGCTCTGGAGAGCCAGCTGGTGCTGCAGCATGGCCAGGGCACCAGGTTAGTTTGTGAAGGTCACAGGCATGCATGCAGGGCAGAGTGGAGCAAAACCAGGTTGGTACCTACTGTCACAGGGTCCTCCATGGGGGTGTCCATTTCGGTGTACCTCAGGTAGATGTTTCCCCTGCAGGCTCGCCACAGCAAACGCTCAAAGGGTATCATCCTTTCCCTCCTTATTACCCCTGCTGTGAATCTGAGCAGAGTTACAAGATGAATAAATTGCAAGCCCATCCTAAGCCTTTTAGGACCTTAGTAACACACATGATTTTACAATTTCTTGTTTTCTAGTCCGTGACTGACAGAGCTCTGCTGCTGCTGTAGGCACTTCTAGGAGAAACTTACTTCCTCAAGACTGGCTTTTACCTCAGTCTACTGACTTCATCCTACTGTTCTTTCCTTAAAAAAAAAAATCTTTCCTAGGTCATTAGGTAAAGGCAAAGAGATAATTCTGGCTGGAAATGGAGGAATGGAGAGATGCTTCACTAACATGAACAGAGAGTGCCTGAATGACAGAGGCAGGAGAGAAATTTCGAAGTAGTGGTTTATCTTAACTCTCTCCTGTTTTCCTTTTCCCAGAAAGCATCAGACTGCACCTCTGAAGTGCAGCATGACATGTTGGTGCAAACCCACCAGGGCAAGCCCCTTACAGGCATAATCTCTGCTAATAATGGAGTTGAACAGGATTTCAAGACTAGCTTTATGAGCAGCTAAAAACACCAGCCCAGAAGAACAGCAGTGAGTTCCACCACACCTACCTAATTCAGATACAAGGCAAAGATGTTTGAGTCTACACTGTCCACCAAACTACCATCAGCAATACACAGAGCGGTGTTTCCACTCCTCTAACTCTCACTCTCAGTGCATCTTTCTGTTGCTGGCAAAGCCCAGTGCAATCCCATGTCTTTTTGCTGTCATTAGACATCCATTCCTGGGGTTTCCAGATGTCCGAGTCCAAGAGTCACAAGTAAGGAGCAGTAAGACAACAATTTTCAGCCAATACCTACTAAGGGGTCACTGGATTGGTGGCCTGGAAATAAAAGTCCATTTGTCCCACTGACCCATAACCTGACTGTAGTTTTAGTGGCAACTTCTAAGGGCAGTTATGCTTTCATCTTCATGAAACAGCTACGCTGAAAAGGCTGGTGAGCAACCTCTGCTAAGAAGCTGAAGGAAACTGCCAGTGTCACACCAATGCAGCACAGGTAGGACGTCTGGCCAAGATGGGGGCCTTGACTAATACACACCCCAGCTTGGCAGCTGCAGCAGCAGGAGTGCTTCTCAGCTCCAGCAGTCCAGATGTGTCCTCACTGAAGAAATCATCTGGCAGATTGGTTTCTGCCTGGAAAACATTAGTTTTTAAAAAACACTATTCAGCATTGCCAGTTTGAAAACTATATTCACATTTTTCTCTTGACATCTTTTCACCTAAAGGTATCTTTCCATAGAGATTTAGACCAAAGGAAAAACAATAAAAGTAAACTGTATCTCAGCAACTGGAAAGCATAAATGGCATTTTCAGAGATCAGGGAGCCAAGTTCTTAAGTCTCATTGACTTACAGAGCACTCCAAAGTGACTGAGGCACTTTTGCAAACATATCTTACTGGCCTGTGGTAAAGACAACTGGCTTTTGATTGAAAATTAATAACAGCAACATACATCAAACAGAAATGGCAGAATTGTTAGGAACCTTCCACATCTCTGTTGGAAGAGCAAAGAGGCCTCTCACCTCAAAGAAGTCCTGGGTTTTCTTCAGCAGATGTTTGAGCTCTGTCAGCTCAAGGAAGTTCTCCTTCAGTGTTTGCTGGTTCTGGTTGGCTTCCAGAAGCTCAGCTTCAAGTTTCTCCAGCACTGCCTGTTTAGAGTCCAAGCATATCCAGAAAAATTCTGAAGCAAACCAATTGCCCTTATCAAGCTGATATCTAACAGTAAGTAATAGATTTTTTCCCAAGGAAGAATGCAAAAATATTCAAAGAGCACTTTGAGAAACGCTTTTTGCTGACAGATATTCATCAAGGCTAACACATCAGGTGTCCATTGCCAACATTCCCCACTGGGTGTGTTGTCCTCTTCTGACGTATCTGACCCAAGCACAGGCAGGTAAGAAGGTGCATGGTGTAAGTGTCTCAGTCCGTCTCAGTATCTCTGTTCTTCCTCACAGGACACCTCAGACCCCACGCTGACTATCTGCCAGTCTACTGGCTACAAAAGCAACCTACAAAATTAGCTTGGGTTCATTAGCTATAGGCTAAAAATTAGATGAGGATGTGAGCCAAAGAACACACTAAAAAACCAGCTTGCTTGTGAAGCTGAAGCCCTTGGAAAGCCTGATTTTGATTCCTAGTCACCTATCTGTGCAGCATTTTTAAATTACCCTGTCAGTAAACAACTTCTAGCTGGGCTAGAGTAAAGCATCCCTTGCACATCCAAAAGCAAGGCACAAACATTTCTGCCAGGCCCCAGTATTACTATATTACAACCATACTCCCACCAGGACACAGTCCTGGGATTTTTACACAGTGAAGTTGGTTCTAACATCAGCTCTCTCCAGGTAAACACCCAAACCCTTCTTATTCTCTCCTGCAGGATTATGGGGGCATTCTATGAAAATGATACTTTTCCATTAATATATGGGACCAGAGAGATGTTTCACAGGGGATGGTAAAAAGAGTGGGCTCCTTTAGGAACATGCCAGTAGGACCGGCGTTAACAGCTGAGACAGCAGCTTGGGGAGCACCTCCTCAGGCAGGGAGAGCTGTGCCAGCCTCAGCTACCAGATCCTTCCTTGCAAGGTAGGGCTCTATTGAGCACATTACACAGACGTCCCTGTGCACAGCCCCTTGTCTTCTTGGTCCACTCCAAATTCTGTACCTCCATATCAATCATTTCCCGAGGCAGGGGGGTCTCTGGGTACTTTTCTCTTTTGACTATCTCAACATTGTCTTCCATCTCATTTTCCAGAAAACCTGCAAGGAAAGGGCATGGAACTCTCAATAAATTCATCCCTGCTGCATTATCCTGGTCATCAGCTTGTTGCTCAGCCAGGACTGAGGCATCCCATGGAGGTGTGACAAGAGGCAGTGATATACAAGGGCCAGTGCATATACACAGCCATCAGGAAATGATGCCCAGCAGCCTCCTTTCTCAGTGAAGAGGCTGTTTCTTCTGAAGTCAGAGTGCCCACTCCCACTTGGACAGCCCTTAGCCCTGGCACAAGTAGCATGGCCCCCTTTGTTTGGGGCAGTGAGTAAGGCACATAGAAAGCTCAGGTTCCACTCCTTTGCTTCAACAACAGCAGGTGCTGTCAGTGTGGCTACAGTGGGCACCAGCATTGTGGTGGGGAGAGCACAGAGTTCCCAGGATACATGTACATAGGACAACAGGTACCACAAGCAATGCTGCTGGGGTTTTAAGAACTTACCCCCAGGCTGAAGACCTTGGCCACAAGAAGTGTGTGTGCCAACAGCTGGTGCACTGGTATAAGAGTCAGATTATTTGGATTAGCCTTCTGCCCAGTCCCAGATTCATCTTGTGATTTTATAAGAGCTAATTAACCTCCTTTCAGTTCAGTTAACCATTTTCAAAACAGGGGCAACAATTTATTGCCCATATGGGGTGAAGTGGTAATTAGCTGACACATGGAAAACATTTCCAGGGGCTCAGATGAAAACATCACCGTTTTGCCACTAATTCTGCTCCCCAGTGTGCGAGCACTTAAAGAAATAAATCCCACACCACCAGTTGGCAGGAAGCCGACTGCATTTGACAAGCATTTACTTACGCAGGATCCTCTCCAAGGATTCGCACCTTCTCACTTCATTCACAAACTTTCTCTGGAAGCTGTTGACATTCACATTTAGCTAAAAACAGGAGGGAAAACAAGCCTGGGGCTGAAGGCTGCACACTGCTGTGCTCATTTTTAGCATTAGCAGAGAATTAATGCCTTTGGTGCAGGTGGCAAACCCTGCTGCATCTGAGAGGGTCCCAGTGGCAGGGCAATACCATAGGTTTCCTTATGGCCAAAGACATGGTGGCCTTACACTAGGTTCATTTCTACACAGCCTTGCTGTGACAGCAGGAATGACAGACAGGCTCTCATCAAGGGAGTCCCTTTTCTCTAGTGATGGAAGGAATTGTTCTAAGGTTATGCAGAGGGCATGCAGAGCACTAGATGGGGACTCAGGGATGGGATGGGTTTCGGCATGATTGTTTTTCAGATCAGACTTGGGAAAGTCCCACTGTCACTATGGACTTTTAGGTGATTCTACAGGTGCACCTTTCTCATGTGCTTTGAGGGAAGGACAAGCGCATGACAGGGCACATCTCCCACAGGTCAACATGCCAGCCAGGCACTACTCACATCTCTGAACTGGACCAGACCCAGCTCCCCGAGCTCAGCCACGCAGCAGTAGGCAGCCTCCACCTGAAGGAAGAGCTGCATCAGGCTCATCTCCTCACTCCGGAAGACCGAGGCCATTTCGTCTGCTCTCCTCTGACCTGGATGTCTGTGGGAGTCTTTGTGGCAGCAGCACAGTCTGCCTTGCCCAAGGAGATGGAAGAAGGTGTCAAGCACTGCAGGAACATTGGGATCACTGAGTCAAAGTGCTGGAAGATGACCCAATGCTGTCCACCATGTCCTCTAAAAGATTTTCTTAACCTCCTAAGAGCCTCCTTCAACCCATGAGGCGTCACCCCCACCAAAGCAGTGATAGATGCTAAGTGATGTGTGTGCCTCAGGAAAAGAGGGGAGTCACTGGTCATCTGTGACAGATGATAAGCAAATACCCTGTCCTGTCCTCTGCTGGACCTAAGACCCTTCAGACCACCACACTCAGGCCCTTTATTTGATTTATTTGGGTTTTGGATGCTAAGCTTGTAAAGGACTCAATTTCTCTTTGCCTGAAACACACAGACAAAAAAAAATAATCATGGATTTCACCTTGCAATTTGACAAATGAAAGAGGCCTGACTGCTTTTTACCACTTTCACTGGTAGTGTGAACGTGACATCTCAAACACATCTGGAAAATGTTATATGGACACAAGGAGAAGACCAGACTATTTACTTTAATTTAAAACAACCTTTAAGATTTTGAAGGCATTTTCTCCCCATAAAGGATTGTTTTCAAAATGAGATACGTGAAATAACATGCATTTACCAAAAGTTCCTCTCGTCTCTGTGCTTCTTCCTATTTACTTTGAGTAACCTGAACATACAAACTGCCTTTGGTTGTTCTCACAAAAAATTAACTGATTAGCATGCACAAACACAGTAATTATCCTTTCTTAGAGGAAAGCATGCAAGTAGATACACTTCTTGCATGCATTTAATTTTGTAGCAAGCCTACATTTTACAAATAGCAAAACAAAAGCAAAGCCTTTTACAACATCACTTCTCTTTGTTGACAGGGATGGGAAGTCAATTCTCTTTAAGTCCTGCTCTCTCCATGAACCTCATCTTTCAGCATTTTTGAAAAAAGACTCTAGATTCTATGAATTTCATTTATGACATGTGAAAGATTTATCTTTAATATGAGAGAAAAGTTCTGCAAGATATTAAAGGCTTGTTTAACAGCAACACCATAGTCATGAGTCTATATTTGCTCAATTGTCCGGTGAGTGTTCTTTGTCTTATTCTCTGTACCCATTCACTGAAAGATTTAAGATGTTGAAAATACAATACATGACAACTAGTAGTTTATTAAAAGAAAACATCATATGTCAGCTCCAATGGGTTGAGTAATAATATAAATTTTAAATTTGATTGTACACTTTTCAGCAAACTGAATTTTTCACAGAAAAAAGAGACAAAATCTGCAATAGCCTCCCACTACTCATACAATTAAGTAAATTTGATTTTCAAAATGTTTAAGAGAGCATCAAAATGTCCTATCTTAATTTCTCTTGACTGAAAAGTGTAAAGAAACAATAATTTAAAGAAGTCTGTATTTCTAAACCTGCAGTTAGTTTCCATAAAAAATATTACACCCTTAGAATTAAAAGAACAAAACTCAAACGAGTTACTTAGAAATATATTAAACTCCTTCAAGCCATCAGAAAACAGGGTTCTACTTTTCCCTAGTAATCAGTCAGTGAAAACCTCAAATGCTCACTTTCATCTTGATTTGGAATGAGAAAAAAAGAAAAATGAAAAGAGAAACCTCTTTCCAACCAGGAAACCCTTTCCAGACTCTCTCTGGGGAAGTCTCTCGTCACCCAGTCCTACAGATGCAGGAGGCTTGCCCAAAATCACCTGCTGCCAGCTCTGCCTCTACCAACACCACCTCTTCCCCCTCAGCCTTCCTCTGCCCCCAGACTTTTGCTTTGGCAGAGGAACAGTTAACTGAGGAATCACTCACACTTTCCCCGGTCGCTGCTTCCCAGCGATATTGCCCTGCATTAAAGCGCATTAAAACGCATCGGGTTTCGGGAGGGGAAGATCCCAGGGCTGAGAGTTGCTTTGGAAAAGGTGTCACTGGGGTTTACCTTTCAGGCACCACGCTCCTTTCTGCCGGCCCCTCTGCCCGGGGCAGGGGCGAGCTGTCCCCTGGCTTTGCCGGGTGTCGGTCAGGCGATGACAGCGGGGCTGTGCTTCGGCATCGCAGCAGGCACCGCGCCGGGCGGGGAGGGCGGCGAGTGAGCGCCCTGGCCGCCTGTCCCGTCTCGCACAGGGCATGGCACGGCAAACCTTTTCTTTTAAGGACAAAACTGGTCTGGACCAGAGGAGGGAAACCCTTTCTGCCCCAGAACCACCCCCGGGTGGTCCGGCCCCAGCGCTGCCTGACTCCGTCACCACCTCTGTGTCAGGTCTGTGGCAAGTGCGAGGCGTGTTGCGGCAGCACTTGGCTTGTTGAGACCAATAACAGATGGGGCAATGCCGGCTCACACCGCCCCGGCCCCCGAAAACGAGCGAGGACCTTCGAAACCTGTTCCGCATGGAGCGCTATAAACCCCTAACAACTCATTTGCAAGCTCTGGATGGAGGAGCAGTCGCCAGGCAGGTGGAAAACTCCTGTGCTGTTTCTCTCTGGTTTTTCCTCGCTGAAGGCAGTCTGGAAAAGGACAGGGAAACAATGGGAGATTAATGATTTTCGTGCCGCAGGGGAACGTGAGGAGCGATGCAGCAAAGAGAGAGGGCTGGGAAGGCAGGGGCTCTGTCAGCAGAACTGTGCTAACCTGGGGCCGTGCTGACAAGGAACTTGATTCTCACCCCTTGAAATAACAAATGCTGGGGGAAAAGGGACTATATAGACTTTCTGCCACTTGAGCTGGTAAAGCAAGAGCTCCAGAGAGAAATATGGCCCCTTCTTAAACCAACATCTTATCTCTGACTGAGGCAGAGGAGGCAGAGTTTCACCCCAATGAGTAGGGCCGGCTGAGTCACTACTAAATTTAGCACACAGAAGATAAATTTAATATCAAAAGAGCTAATGAAAATGCATGGCTATATGCAAATTGTAAAGTATTCCTTAAAGAAATGCTTCCTCAGACCTGTTCTTTCAGAGGTACCCAGTAACCCTGACCCAACAAGTCCAGGAGTACAGTTTGTCCAAGGGAACATTGCTGAAAATAGAGCAACAGCAGAGGGTTTCCCAGCACAGGGGGTTTATATTCAAAAGCAACACAGTAGCCCCACTTCGCAAAGTCAGCTGAGTGTGACAGGGGTCCCACCACTTGCTCAAATTCAGCTGCCTTAAAGCTGTATGACCCAAAACAGAAGTATTAAAAATTATAAGGTAATTTTGACAGCTGGGCCTAAAACTTGCCCTTTACTCAGCAAACCACCCAGCTGAGCTGGCTGTGGGGCTCCCTGGACTCCCACCCACTTTGGCTGCACTGCTTCTCCTCTACCAGCCACTGCCCATGGTCAGCTCTGCTTTCTCTATCACAGCCGGCGAAGCAAAGGGAGAAAAGGCTGATGAAGGTCAGCACTTTCTGCTGGGAAATTGGAATTTGTCTTGATAAGGCAGATGTGAAGTCATTTCTGTTGAACACACAACTGCCATGCAGAGCTATGGAGAAGCTGGTGTGGCAAATAAAGGACTTTGTCTTCCAGCTCATGCAGTGATACTAAATAACAGGAATCATAATTCAGTTCTCAACTAGTGTATATTGACACAACAAAATGGAACAGTTTTTCAGGCTACTCCCTCACCTCTGAACCACAGCACATTCTTCCCCCGTGTTCATTTGACAACACCAGGATTTGTTTCTGTTTTGCACCTTTATTGCTCTTGCTCAGCCCCACAGGTAAAATCAGAGACTCCCCTACAAGCTGTTGGGGCTAGGGGAGCAGAAGGGGGCCCCAGCACGCATTTCATGTCCAAAGCAAGCTGCACAATGCCGGCTGCTCACCAAGGAGTGAGAAAACATGGAGAGCAGGGATAAAGCCATCTCTCCTGCTCTCCCCCCAGCCCTTCCCGGGTGAGAAGCAGAAAGGAGAGAAGCAAAAAGTATATCCCATTTCATGCCTCTGGCATATGGAAGTAAGATTATATCATAATAATCTCATTAATGCAGATGGGATGGTGACGGCCGACGATGAGGCACCACTTGGAGAAGTTAGTGGCAGCAGCTCTTCCCTGGGAGAGGTGAAGGCAGCCCTTCTCTGGCAACCCTGCACTGCCTGGCTGGCTGCTCTCAGGCTCCCTCACTGGGGTTTCCAGAGGGACAGCATGAGGTCACAGCAGGGCCACAGGCTCGACATTTGTCTAATAGCAACCCCAACCTGGACTGGAAAGCACAAATGAAAGGGCAGGTTTGGGGTTGTTTTCCAAAATGCTAGAGTTATGTTCCTTTGTGTAACAGAAAGCACATCCCCTCTTCCATTCTTTCATTCAAAGAGAAAAACTTGTGGGTTTGATATGTTTCTGTTTGCAAAGTTTTAAAAATCAAATCCTAAAAATCAAATCCCCTGTTCACAGGTAGCTTTATCTTAAACGGTTATTTTTCACATCAGTGAAGATACCAAACAAATCAGCTCTCTCCCTGATGGACACATTACTGGTATCAGCTTAAGGGTTTGAGCTTTTAAAAGTAATTTTAAAGGTTATTTAAAGAATCTTAAGCTTTTTGAGCTTTATAAAGGCCACCTGGAAGGGAGCTCACCGCACAGTACAAAGACAGGAGATTGCTAAACAGACAGACCTGTCCCTCCAAGAGATGCCTTCTCTAGAGTTGAACTGTGAGATTTTGCTACCTGTGAAGAAGGTGTAGGAGATAGTTCCACTCTTATGCTCCCACCAAGAGCTCAGACCACACTGGTGTCTAGTGCTATGACCTTAATGGCTGCACATAACAACTAATCAGCAACTTCAGTGTGCCAACACACACAGCTCAGGGGAGTCCCCAACATACAACCCCTCCAACTGGGCTGTCATCAGCTTCAGCAGCTCTGAGAAGTGTCAGGCAGCTGTATGTGGCTCTGGGATCAGTACCTCACCTACATTCACTCCATGCAGAGGGTTTGTGTGGTTACAGGGGATATTAATTTTTGAGCTCTCTTTTACCAAAAATCCTTCCTATTGCAACAGCTAAGCACAGTACCACCTCAGGTACACTGAAACAAGAGGAGAGGTGTAGTTAACCCAACTTCAAGTGACAATCAGAAAAAAAAAAGATTTGTCCTGTATCACTGATACATACCCAGAGATGATGTACCTGCTCTGCTCCTGTGGATTGATAGTGTGTTTTGCCCTGAGTTAAATACCATGCTATGGCTCAGTTGACATCCTGCTGGTCCCTGCAGGGTTGGAACAAAATTGCAGCAGCAATCAGATTTCATTTGGAATGAAAAATACAAACATGTTGCCTATGTAAACATATTATATATAGAGAGACAGAGTGAGCGTGTATGTGAGTGATAAAGGTAATAACTGCCTGAGAGCCACACCTCGTGGTGTTATGTCAAGGGCAAGACTATGGTCATCAGAGAATCTTACCTGTGAAGTTCTCTATGGCACAAAATACACTGACCAGTTGGTATTGCCTCCTATGTAACTATCAGGAAAGGCTGACCAGCAGCCCAGTGCACTGTGGAAGAGACTCCAAGGAGAGAAGTGGGTAAGTGTCTAATTTTAGAATAAACAGTCTTGATTCAAGAACTGCATGAAAATGGAAGCCTGAGGAAAAGACCTGTCTCTGCAGGGGTTGCAGATGTGCCTCCTGTGCCAGGGCACTTACATGGAGGGAGACAAGCATAGAAACTAGGGGAGGGCTTTGGAGCATCTTATCACTTTTCAGGCAGTCACAACACTGAAATCTGAATGTCTTACAAAGAAGAAATGAAACAAATCCAAATTTGTGTCAGGAAATGATTTTACAGGGCTCCCATTGTGTCTGAACTTAGTAAGCAAAGCCTTCATTTCCAATGCGATCCAAAAACCACTGAAGCCACGTGCAGCCTGTTCAGTGCTGCAGGAGATTTTGGAGCAGGCCCTTTCTGAACCATGGAAAAAACACACCTTGGAAAGGAAATTAAATGCATTATGTTAATTGTGAAAATGCATTCTCAGCATCCCTTAGAAATGGGTACATTTACCTGCAAGCTGACAAAGACCATTTAGTTAATAGTTAAAATTCAAAAGAGATTTCATTACAAATTGAATCATTCATGCAATAGTAGAGCAGTTTTGTCTTCTCATTTCCCCTCAGGCATTTTGTGCTGCTCAGAACGCTTTTGTATTCATTATTTTTGCAAAATTAACCGCCAGGTCAACATTCAGGGTGAATCATAGGTGAGAAATTCAGGAGGGAAAGATGAAACTGGAAGAAAGGAGAGGGCCTTTTCCCAGGAAAGAGTTGAGGTATAGTTTTGATGCAACAGGTAGCTCAGATAAATACTCTCAGGCAAATTAAAGGCAACCACCACAAGAGGACTTAGACACTGAAACAAGACAGAGATGAAGATTATCCTGTCAGTGACCCTGAAGCACCTCTGTGCAGTTGGGGTGCTTTTGCAGCATCTCTCCTGCTGGGACTCAGGACTGCCAAGGCCAAGAGAGATGGCTGCTGGTGTCTCACCCCCAGCCTGGCTGCCAGCTGAGCACAACACTCCTTGTGCCACCCCTCCCTGGGGTGTCAGCTGAAGGACAGGGCTGTGCATCCTGGCAGCAGGGGGAGGGGGCTGTCACGGACCAGCCAGCACAGCCCAGACCCTGCCAGCCCTGACTCTGCCAGCCCTGGCAGCATGTTGACATGAAAACAGGGAGACAAGGTGGGTAAACATGGCCGTTTCAGCTGACCTGCCTTCATCTGCAGCTCGGCATGCCCTCTCTCTGGAGGGAACCTTTGGCTGCCGTGTCCTGCTGCATCACGGAAATATATGCAGCTGGGTGGGAGCAGAATGTTTTCAGTGATGAGGGAGGACGAGCAGAGTCACTGCATAGAAGCACTGGGCAGGGCTAAGAAGGGTTTCTTGCCAAGATTTTTCTTAAATGGAAACCAGATCAACCTCCCAGCTTTGCATAGCCATCCACCATTGCATATCATTCATATGTGAAGTCTGCCAAGTCCTTCCCTGTGAGTTTTATTGGTGTGGAAGGAAAAAAAAGAGAAAGTTATTAAGTTCTCTCCATCCTACAAGGATTGCTGTACTAGCTACCTTCCCCCCTGCCTCCCCTAAGACCGGCTGCACATCCAGAACAGACCCCAGACAGCTTCATTCTAACATGAGCACACAAAAATATGAGTGATCACTGCAACCTGCTCTCTGCAGAGCTCACCTCCCCCAGCACCTTCCTGCCTGATTTAATGCCTAAAGTTTTCTCTAACAAGTGCATCATCACATCAAAGATAGGAACAAGCACAGCCAACAGCCTAGGGAAGAGCAGCAATGTGTGCTGCTCATCAGACCAAGACAACAACACAGTGTGGTTTTTCCAATCACGACTGCAGAACAATCCATGCTCTCCAGTCGTTATCATTTTGTCATCAACCCTCCTGGTCTGCAGATAGAGCTCTGCTCTCTGGGAAGGTACAGCCTCTGGCTTTGCAAGGAAGATGTGACACAACTACCAGACAAGAAAGAACAGCTTTTCCAGAACCACAATGAAGATGGTGATGGAGGCAATGACACAGCTGAGCCATGGGATGAGAACAGCAGCAGCCTCTTCCTGTGCAGAGACCACAAGTCTGAACTGTCCCAACCCATAACCCAACACAGGCCATTGTTACTGTGCAATAGTTGTCAGTAGCCTATCCAAAGCCATTGCTTTCACCCCATTTCTTGGTGGGAACGTGCCCACACGCTGTGTATCCTGTGCTAACTCAACAGCTGCTATACCAGCATGGCCTAAGGTTGCTGTTTTTTAGGATTCCACATAGCCTTTCCAAAAAAGCATCACTGGGGAAGTCAAGCAAACAAACATGCAAAATCAAAGCCAAACAGAGAGATGAATTTTCTACCCAATCCCCTGCTCCTTTCCAGCTCTATTATACCATTTCACAGGACCAAAAGGAGACTCAGAAGCTGCCTAGGACCGTGTTGGCAAGGGCTGGCTCTGGAGGCCTTTCCTTCCTCTGGCTGCAGCACATCCTAGGGAGAAACCTTTAGGCTCAACCTTCAGGGGCCACCTCCTGGAATCCACCTCCCACTGAAGCTGTTTTGGTCAAAGCCCTTCTCTTTCCTCACCTGGTTTTGGCAGGAAAGTTCAAGGTGTCCTGGCAGCAGGAAGCTCCCTTGCTCCACCCTCTGCCCTGCACAGTGACTCTCTGAGCTTACCAAGGATTTGCTGCACCAGAGCTGCCAGCGACAGCGCCCTGATCTGTGTGGGCACTTGGGTAGGAGCTGGACCCCCAGCATGAAGCACTTCAAGCCCTGGGCAGCGTTCACTGTGTTCTTCTTCACCACTGCGCTCTGGGATTCCTGTTCAGCAGGTATTTCTCTTCTTTTATGCTTCAGTGTTTATACCCTGTGCTTTCCCCCCACTCCTCTCAATACTGCCTGCTGATAGTGATTTGTTCTTTGAAAACGAGGCAGGCTCCCTTGTCTCACCTAAAAAGGGTAAAAAGCTGGGATTGATTAATGCTAATGAGACTTACTGGGCATGATTGATCACAGCATCATTCTGAAGAGATGCTCTCTTGGCAGATATTTAAAGATCCACTGTAAATGTGACTGCACTGCAGGTTGATTCACTGAATGGCAAGGCAATATGGAACCACAGTTCCTTGGTCTTCCTGTGCTTGCTGAGGAAAGGACCATTTGCAATAACACCTAAGAGGCTTGATGTAGTCCAGTTGAACTTTATTAGGTGCTTTTTGCAGAAAATCTGGCTTTGGTGCCACCTTAATTATAAAAGTTGTCTAAATCAAAATGCAAACGAGACCTGTGAGTTTCCTCATTCCCACCAGGCTACTGCCTGCATATGTATATCAGCACCAGATGAGACCTGCCAGCTGTTTAAGGATAGATTAGCTCTGAGAGCCTGTTCTTTAGGCTGCAAAGTCTAGAAACATGAACCAACACTCGGCATTACACAGCACTTCATACACAGGTCATACCCAGATTTGAATGATTCTTCCCAGTGTTCCTGTAAGGTACTTATTAACTGAGAAAACCAATTATGGGCTTGACCAAGGTCATTCAGCAAGTGCCCTAACAAAGTCAGGAATGGGGAGTACTCAGGTCCTGCCTGGGGCAGGCTGCCCAAGGACCCACTCTGAGCTTGGCAGAGCCCATGAGGAAAGCTCTGGTATTGCTGACAGTGGGTCAGCTCAAAATGCAAAGCTGAGCAACACCAGGTGACCCAAGGGGAGAAATCCCCCTGGACAACCTCAGTTTATTTGCTGTTATTTGGAAAATACCAAACTCAAAGCAAAGTTTTGGTCAAAGATCTTGTTCTGTTTTCTTTTCCTGAGCTGAAACTGAAGCCAAGCTATTATTTTGCAGTCTTCAGTGAAATCAGGCTGAAACTGATTTTCTCTATCACACTTCAAATTATCAGCTCAGTTTGATGGTTTGACTGGAAGGAGTTATAGCTTCTGCCTGGTCTGTGGACAAGCAGCACATTAGAGCCCCTCCATCTACATGCAGCACTCACTCCTGTAACCTCCCCAGGCCACTTATCGTTCATGTATCTGTGCAGGGGATGCTCCACTGTGATGAACTTGAAGTGTACCATTCATGGCAGCATGGGAGGAGGTATTTCTTTGACTCCCTTTCTTCCACAGCAGGGCACAGACAGGTGTTGATGCACAGAGACCAAAGCAACCTGTGCTTTTCCCCCATGCAGGCATCTTGCAGCTGTCTTTGTATCTGATCCCACAGTGCTGCAGGGAGAACACTGAGGCTGAGGGGAAAAGAGGGTATCAGGAAGACTGAGGAGGCCTTGGCCTGTGACATGGGCAGATTTGGAGGGCTGGAGACCAGTCAAATAGTTGTGCCAGAGTATGTATATGTTCTGATTATGAGTAGGAAGCAGGATAAAGTGGCAAAACATTAATTGAATCTCCTGGCCTTCTCCCTCCATTACTTCTTTCTGTATGTTCTGTTTTCCAGCCTGAGCTGGTTACCATGCTGGTCCAAACTGAAGTCCAGCCAGAGCAGTGTCAGATGCTCTGAACTGCAGCAAAGCCAAAGCTTCCCACTGGGGTCATGGTGAACCTGCTGAAGCTCTGCTTGGATGGGCTCAGCCTTAGCTCTGCCAGAGTCCTGAGCACACTGGAGTTACTGGGATTTTTCTAAGGGCAAAAGAGGGCAGATGTACAGCCTGCTGCTGGCCATGGATCTCCCCATGCCACTGAATGCCCTCTCTCATTTCAGTCCATGCTTGTTCTGCCTCTGTAGCTTGGGAAAGGATGGTAGTTAATTTGAGCTCTGAGTGAACAACTCATACCAGGGTCACATTCAGGTACAAGCACAGTGGTTCACATCCTTCTTAAGGCTGCTGCTACAGCAGGTCTCTGGAACCTGGGTTGAAAGTGGTGGGATAAGAAAACATACCCTGAAGCGGTAATGGTGAAGGGCAGGAACTTAATTTCTCCACATTGTTTCCATCCTACAGACCTCTGCAATACCAATGGCTTTCAGATTTTCATGCTTGATGCCCAATATTGCTTTTCTAGCCCAAATTGCCTTTTCTCCTGTGCTTTCCTTCTGGCAGCATCCGAAGACATCTCCAATGTTTCAGCAAGCTCCACGATCACAACTGAGTACGAAGCACCTTGTCTTAGTAAGTCTTCATAAATCATTACTGTTAAAGTCAGGAGACGAGTCTACCACAGGTGACTGAGAGGCTGTCCTGGAACGGGATTTATCTGTTGTCAAGGCTATCATTGTGGGTGAACCTCTAGGACACATTTCTAAGACTCCTATGTTGGCATGGTATATTGGATGGACTAATAGATTGGAACAGACTAATTGATAGCTAAATCAATTTGTGTATCCTAAAGCTCCCTGCCAGACCACTTGCCTGGAGGCACTATAAGGATTCCCAAAAGTGCCTCTTTCCCTATCTTATCAGGTCTTCCTGAAGAGCCAGCCCCAAGCAACCCGAGATCCCATCAGTATTCTCAGAGTCATCATCCAACCCAAATGAAAAACATCCCCACTTCCTGTATTATAGCACATGTACCAACACAGGTATGATACTTGAAAGCATGGCCTAGGCATATAGGTCAGGCATCCCTCTCCCTTCTCTAGGCACACACAAGACATCTCTCTCTGGTGGGAATTGCTGCTCTCTGCAGTGCAGGACAGTTGTACTGTATGCACTGAAGGCCAATACACAGGATTGTGGTCCTTCACAACATACACAAATGAGAGCAACTAAACAGCACCTGCACTTGCCTTTTCGCTAGAAATGTGCAGGAGGCTGCCTACCCTTCACCAGGCTCAGGAGGCATTTCCTTTTCACAGCTGACAAGCTTCATGCACGTCAACATGTAATGCATGTAACTGCAAGGTTGTTTTGGCTGCCTCAGCTCTCCTGGGTGCTGGGGTTCCACACTCAGCTTCTGTTCCAGCCTAAGGGGTTGAAATACCTTCAGGCTCCTTTTGATATGTCAACATTACCATGCAGGATACAGACACAGAGCTGGTATCTTCACTCTGCCTTTGGAATGGAAAAAGTATGGCAGATGCCTTTAAATAACAGCATAAATGAAACGACTAATGACATATTTCTTAACTGACTTTAGGAATTGGACTGATTTAAATATAAAAAAAGATGCAAAAGATGCAAGAAAAAAACCCATGGAATTGTTAAAAATGATGACATTTTCAAACATGTAAACCAGGGATCCTCTGATAGTGGTGTTCTGCAGTTATAACACTTAAGTCACAGTTAACAGCCCAGCAGAGAGCTGTCACTCCTACTAGTGTTGACAGAGGTATTGGGTACCTAAAGTATTGGAGATCTTGCTGAAGGTGTCTCTGCTAGGGATCGTTTTACTCTCTCACATGAGGTTTCTCTACCTCAGGTTTATTTTTCAACTAGCTACTTCTATTCTAAAACTGACTGAGGAGATGCTAATGAAAAGATTTCCATAATAGTGGGCACAGTAGTATGAGGAGCCCCTGCAGAGTTTTGCCAGACAGGGGTGACTGATTGAAGACAAACAGGTGGAACAGGTTAAGCATCAGGCTTAGGGGAAACATGCCAAGGCAGAGTGACAGGCCATGGGGCAGACAGTGAAATGACTATCTCATCTGCCTTCTAGTAAAGGAATCCTGTTATGCACTTGGCCTCCCATCATCTCACCTCATTTGTTCTCCACCAGATGTGAACTTCTGCACACAGGCAGCTGTGTGCTGCCCGACGGGGATGGATGATTACGGGTGGATTGCAGCGGCTGTCGGCTGGAGCCTCTGGTTTCTGACTCTCATCCTGCTCTGCATGGACAAGATCATGAAACTCCGCCCTGATGAACCCAAATACTTGGCAGCCTGAAGCAGGGACAGCCAGCAAGCAGCAGCACCTGGGAGCAGTGAGGTGCAGACAGATGGACAAAGCATTACAAGAACTTCCTAAGAAACTAAACAAAAAGTGAACATACCTTCAGTCAAAAAAGACCAGATCTAAGCAGGGCAGCTGCTGAGGCTCATCCTCTCTGGCAGGTCAGAGCTGCCAGCCAAGGTGTGCAGTAGGCAAGTCCTTGCAAACCACCACATAGGTCCTACAATGCAAAAAACCCCAGCAAACCCCCAAACTTTTCCCTGAGCCCTCTCACTCTTGCTGTGAGTGCAGGAGCAGCAAAGAGAGGTGAAGGACCAGTTACCAGTCTATAGCATATTGTCTTAAGATAACCCAGTGCATGATCTTTGGGGCTGAAACAGAAAGTGAGCAAATAAAACTATTTCCTGGAGGCTCAATGTTATGAGATCCATTACTGGACTATAGATCAGGTGACATCAGTAAGTGGATGTAATTCATTGATTTTACCGAGTCCTTCTCACTCACTGACCCGCCATTTTTAAATGTCATTAACTGATACATGGGAAAACTCTCTTAGGGAAACTCAGGGATCATTTGAGCTGGTTTGAAAGTAAAACTAGCTTTTCCAGTGCCATCTATATGTGAACTGTGTTGCAGGAATTAAATGTGGATTGTATTTATTCAGCTTGCACCTGCCTGAGTAACTAAGCCAAGCTGAAATGTGGCAAGCAGGTTTAAACCTGCATATCCAATTCATGGACAAAACTGCTCCTATTTATACAAGATGATAATAAACACTCTTATTGATTGATTTTCACTGACTGGTTTATATGGATAAAGTTTATATTGGCAAGGAATTACTCAACTCAAATAATTAGAAACAGGATTCTAACAAGAACATTCATGCAGGAGGGTTTTCCTCATTGCAAATTCTGATTAGGTGCAGTTGCACCAGTTTGATTTTTATCCATTATTAAAATAATAAATCAGAGCTAAACCTATCTAGACCTACACAGGATTAGCAAACCTACTAGCGATCAGCTGAAACAAAACATAAGAAGTTACTTTTAAACCAAAGAAAGCACCATTGGAGATTTGTATCTACTAAAAATCATTATACTCTCCCATCAGCTCATCAATATGCAACTTCTCCAGTGAGAAAAGATAGGTATCAGTTTAGGACTCCTCAGACTGATTCTGGCATAACAAGACACTTTGATCAGGACAAGTCTGTGCCACTTCAGAGTGATGGGCAGTTGCCCCTTATCAACTATTCACCATCAACAGGCATGGGGACATTAGACACTGAGGAAAAGACACCCTTCCCTATCATTTATCACTTAAGACAAAAAGCCTTTTGGAGTGAAATGCTGATCAGAATTTCTAGTGTCAGGAAAGTAAGTTTTGAAATAGAAGGGCTTAATTCTCAACATTTCAATATACAACAATTAAAACAAAACTAATTTTCACATGACAAATCTTGGTGTTGGACTATTTCTTTCAACAAAAACAACCCCAGCAACAAAACCTCTCATATATTTACAAACTTACAGAAACAAAGGACTCTCAGTCAACTCCAACAGTAAGATGTAAAGAGCAGTGAGCTGACAGTTAATAAACACTTCACTCACTCACATACAACAAATCTTCTAGCTATATAATCATTTTTTCCATTGTAATACTTTTAATAGGTGAAAATGTTCATTGCCCTGAAAGCCATGTGAAAGATACTATGACAAAAATCTCCACATACTGCCTTACTGTCCACGTTCTGCAGACCTTTTCCTACAGTTCTCAAGACTTAGACATTGTTCTCCTGGTTGGGAACACAGAAGTGACTGATGGATACAGCACTGGTTTTCATCTTTGGGAGGATATGCTTCATAGCTTTCGCACATCTTTGAGTTTTAAGCACATAATGCAAACTTTACATGTCCCACACCCAAGTGCATCACCCACAGCTTGTTTATTTTTCAAACTCTCCAAAACAGTGTGCTGGTGTGCAACTACCTTCAAGGACTGTAGTAGACTTAAACCTCAGGTTTTGCTTCTTGCAGCTTCTGTTGAGGATTCTCAGCTCAGCTAAACTGGAGGGGAAAGGAAAAAAAAAACCCACATATTTTTTCTATATAATGCAGTGCCCCCAACGATCTTACGTGCTTATGTTCACAGGTGACACTCAAGTCCTCACAAAGTCAGGTATACAAATGTATATTATCTTACAGATAATTTCTGCTGCGAAACGTATACTTTTCCTAGACCAGTGACCTGTAAACCTCTGCTCTAATATGACAGTTTTGTTTCTTACTGCATTGCCTACTTTGACATCTGACATTGGCAGGTTTGATCTGCAGCTGCTTCTTTTCATCATTTGACTGGGTCACTTGGAAAAATTTAGTCCTGTAATGAATCTCATGAAGATACTACTACACCCAGCATGTTTGGGATCCCTAAACAAAGTGGCAGCATTCCACAAGCTCAATGGCTCCCAATGTAATCATCTTATCTGTTCCTGTACAATACAGTACAAAAAATAAAACACTACTTTAAAGAGACACTCCAAGGTACACTCTGTGGCTGTACTGGTTGTAGGCACTATGGTAATTGCAAGGACAATGCAAAACTATGCACTGTGCAAAAAGGAGGAGAAAAGCCCTAATGGTATTGTCAGTGTTTTAGGGGCCTGTCAAGAGTTATAGAAAGCACAGAATAAAAAAGTTGCATCCAAATTACTTGAGAAATTGACATAAAAACAGAAACTAGTATGCAGAAATGGATTAGACATACCTGATTTCTAAAGTCCAAAGATTACCTGCTGTCTGCTGTTATATTTCCTGGAATAATTTCAGCGAGGGAACACACAGTAAGAAAGCACAGCTTGTCCATTATATCCCTATTTTAAGAGCAATCAAGTCATAGTAGAAGGCTGTGGTCTGGTTTTGATGCACAAATTAAAGGTGACTTTATAGGACAATGCCTCATCAGTGTGCTCCATGAGCAGTGTTGCAGACTGATATACTAATTTATTGTGTATTATTTCATGGTCTTAATAATATCACTGACAGGTATAATGGACCTCTGGTTGTAGATCCCAACTAGTACAATGCTTCCCAGGCCCTGCTGACTTCAAGGGAGTTGCACATACATCCAGCACATGCTTGTTCAGTTATTTGGGGGGTTTTTGTATTGTAATTCAGGAAGCCTGTAATTTTTGTTCCCATGGGAAATCTTGGAAACAAAACATAACTCCTGATTTATCGCTGCATAAATCATTTCACCAGTGTTAAACCTGGGTACCCCATCAGACTGCTGCATACAACAATTATGCAGGCACTTGTACATCTCAAAGCATGTAAAAAGTAGGATAGCAACTCATGTCACCTATTAAGCTGCAAATTACCCTCTCAGAATGATGATGGAAATGTTAACATTCCAGTCATTTATAGTTACTATCTGTCCAGCAAAATTCTATGTCTTTGGACCTAAAAGTTCATCATTGGAATGAGATGGAGAAAAAAATCTATTCCAGACTTTATGATTCAGTATGAAGCAAGAAATTGTTGAAATCTGGATGGCTGAAAAAAATAAGTGTAACTGAAACACATAAGTTTGAACCTCAACACTGCTGACCAAGTCAGCTGAGTTCTTCACGTTTTCTGGACAAAGTTTCTGAATTTCAGGCATGAAGGTATATGTAGTGCCTGGAAAGGGAAAAGGGTTGCAAATGGCACCTGGAAAAGCTGCTGGTCTGAAAACATCTGGGACAGACAAATGGAGCAGCAGGGACATGTAACTGAGCAGCACTTCTAACAATAAAGGAGAAAAACATTAGCAGCAGCACAGTGTTTCAGGGTAACTACCTTAATTTGCCTGGAGAGAAGATCAATCGCATCCGACTAGTGGTTTTTATAAATTCTTAATTCAAGACTAAATGGATTGGTACTTGATGCATGAGTCTTCATCTTTTCAGATACCATTGCTCTGGTAATGACTCACATTACTCACTGCCTCTATCCTTGGGGTTTTAGTGAATGAGCTACATATTAAGCAATTGCACTTTACAATGATTACACTTTGTGAAATCACTGGGGGAATGAAAACTGGCAAGCATCAGAGCTCCCTACTCACACGAAGCATACAGACAAAAGGCAGAGGTTAAATTCATAAGAAAAGGTGTTCTGTACTCGAACTCTGTAGGAATTTTGATAAAGCCATTATAAAACTAGGACTGCAGAAATTTATTGTAATTAATTATGGCCAAGGAATGGAATATAGACATTCTGGGGAAGCAACCACGCTCTCTCATCCTTACACTCAAAATTTTGCTTACTTTGTGGTATCAGCAGTACCAGTACCTGCTGTGGAATTCAAAACTTGCTACAGGTTAGTGTCCCAGAATCAAACATGCACTGTTCAAGGAGCTAATTTCCAACTCCTATTTTGTAATAACCTTCTGGAAATAAAACACAGGGTAAACAATGCACTGTTTCCCAAGTCTGCAAACTGCTTGAAAAAAAATACAGCCCTAAGAGACTTGTGATTCTTCCTGTCTAATTTGACAATATGAAATGTAGGGACACATTCAGTCAAACCATTTTGCTTGCCTATGATAGAGACTTGTAGGCTCCAGTGTCTTGCTGACATAAAACTCCTCCAGAACTGACTTTGCCCTCCAAAAAAAAGTGTCCACTCCGAGTGACCAGCAAACAAAGCTCTGTTCCCATACCCTGTTTGTCATGGTGACCTTCACTCTAAGAGCTAAAGAACTGAACTAATTGTAAAAGTCTACGTTTGTTTCCTCTACCATTGCGTGTGGTAAAGTCATGGCCCTGCCAGACACACGCTGGGGACAGCATAAACTAAACATTCACATTGTGTCAGTCCCAAATCCCTCCATTTCTCTCTCCAAAGGTTCCCACCACAATTTGGTTTGCCACTTGAAGGAACCAAAGAGCCTGAGGCAATTTATAACCTAATTTAGATGAAGATGTCACAGGCCCTACAGATCTTTTGTGTGCTGTTGAAACAGCAAGGTGAGATCATAGAACCATAGAATAGATTGGGTTGGAAGGGATCTTAAAGGCCATCTAGTTCTAATCACCTCTGTCATGGGCAGGGATCCCTTCCAGTAGACCAAGTTGCTCAAAGCCCCATCCAGCCCGGCCTCGAACACTATCAGGGATGGGGCATCCACAACTTCTCTGGACCACCTATTCTGGTGCCTCTCTACCCTCAATGCAAAGAATGTCTTCCTAATATCTAATCCAAATCTACCCTCTTTCAGTTTAAAGCTGCCACGCCTTGTTCTATCACTGCATGCCCTTGTAAAAAGTCCCTCTCCAGCTTTCTTGTAGGCCTCTTTAGGTACTGGAAGGCTGTTCACTGGAGCCTTCTCTTCTCCAGGCTTCTCAAAGGTCCCTCTAGTCCAGCTGTGTGTCCCAGCAACAAGTATTGGGGGAAGAAGATACAACCTTCACTGTACACAGCAATCCTCCCTTCCTCCCCATGCTCAGCTCACAGGTGAAATAAAGCCCCTTTCTGATACAGAACTGAGCTCTCTGGCAGCAGCTCATCCTCCTGGCACTTTAAAATGCATCCTTTGAGGACTGTGGACAGTTTCATGCATGAATACGTTTCTATGACTTTTTCTTTTCAACTTCTCCCTTGTGATTACAATCATTCCCATTTCTCCCCACCCTTCCCTCTCCTACTGATCTCATTTTCCATGGACTTTACATATTCACTACTGAGTTTGTGCACCAACTTAAATACAGCATGTCACCCTTCAATTATTTCATTTGAGTGAATACCCATTTTAAGAAAAACATATAGAAGACCAAAGTCCTGGTTAAATTTTCTGCTGCCTCTGTGCTCTTTTGTGGCTGCATATACCACACTATTTACTCATTTCAGCTGTACCCTTATTATTCTCCATTTACTCAATATACTAGGTTTCTTCCCTTCCTTCTCTGCTCATAGCTGTGCCCATTGTTGGTTTCAACAACCCAAAAGACCTGCCATGTCCTTTCGTTCTCTTCCCTTTCCTGTGGGCAATCAAATTGACTCCCAACTGAAGATATTCTGTAAGCTCTGCCCCTTTCACCATTGCTTCTCTTCACAAAGTTCTTTATATTAATATACCCTATCAGTGGCTTTTCCAGTCTCTGATTTATCTAATAATAAAGACAAAACAAATGGTCCCAACATACAGAGCCTGCAGTTCATTAGTCACTGGGAAAGCCAGAGCCACTTTTTCTAGCTTCTAGTTTCCAGATCACATCATTATATATGTAGCCAAATTAGTTTTTCAGTGTGACTTTCAGAGAAAAAGTTAAAGTACTTATTCAGGTCCTCCACAGCTCTGTTTGCTTTACCTAACTGAGGGAAGAGAAGGGAGACAACTGCAAAGCCATCTCTGCTAGACTGTTCCCACTTTGTAGCATTTCAATACATTGTGTATTTAAGTCAGATCAGTTCAACAATATTCAAGTTTCAACACAGCAACTCTCTGGCCTCAAATACATGAATAAATTACCATGCTTTAGCTGAACAATATCAGCACCCCGTGCAGATATGCGATACTGTTAGGTGAAAGATGTTAGCTCATCCTTAAATGAAGAAGACTAAACAATGCTCATTGGCACTAGTGTTGTTCTCCTTAAGCTGCAGGAAATGGCACTGTTCTCTGGCATAAGTAAGATTACTGTAGGCAATGTTGTGTCAGTGATGACATCTGCTTGAAGTGACAAACAACTTCTTGTAACTTCTTCACAGTTCAACTCTGCGAAAGCAAGAATGTTGTTTCCAGTATCCCATCAAATTTTCCTCCACACAGCAGTGAAGTACAGGAGGATTCAGCAATAATGTAAATACGTGGCTGCACATGTAAAAATCCTCTGAACAGGAGATACCTCTCACCTTCAACCTTGAATTTTCAAAGTGGTCTCGCTTAAAGCTGCCATCATCGAGCCCAAAGACAGAAACTAACATAAGGATTAAACTCATCCATGGAAAAGCTTGACAGGAATTGTTCCATGCAAAATATAAAGCAACTTACCTGAAACCATTTTGTCCAGGATTGCATGGACTAACAAATCTAGTAACAAGTTCACAAGTTTGTGATTGCTCAGATCATCTGTACTGCACTGAATTTGAACAATTTCATATTTAGTGCCTATGCTGAATTACTACTGACAGTAGTAATTCTCCTGTTTGCTCAAGTCCAAGGATAAAAGCTTTCTGATTTTTTATTATTGCAGTATTTTTAAAGTTTTTATTTCTTTAGCCGAGTTTCTTTTAGATCTGTGTGTCAGGACAAAAAGAGTGCAGTGCACTGCCAAATATAACACCACATTAGTTCTCCTTGAATATAAAAATAAGTTTTTCCTAAAACACAAACAATATGCAGCTACTGCTTTTAAATCATGCACAGCACTAAAACTTTCCAACAGCCTGGATAAGGAAACCAACTTCCAAGAAGCCTTGGGATGGAAATATTTGAGAAGTTTTCATGGGAACACTACAGAGCTCTTAAAAAGTGTGTACATTAGAATATACTTGGAAATGCAAAACAATAATTTTCATCTTTCAGTCTCTTCTCTATTAGTTCTTTTCATTTCACCTGCTCTACATGTGGCAATAAAAGGATTTCTGTAAGTGAGCCTGAAGACCACATCAGGGATCCATTTAGCATTTGTTTCAAAAGATTCTTGAGAGCATTTGTTCAAATGTGCCAATATTTTATTCCAATTAAGGCAACATGTAACAACCTAAACACAAACTTCCAGTTATGGAGCAAGAACTACTCAAAATTAAACAGGAGTGGCCACTACAAAGAAAAATACATATTTGATATAGTAAAAGGTATCAAGAAAAAGTAACACAAAATCAAGACAAAACATTCCATCTCTACAAACTATGAAGTGCAAAGAAATGTGTATTTTTCTAGTACTAGCGTAACTTCAATTTACCAGTCTTTTGTGGAATTCACAGGACTGCAGCTCCGCTCTGGAAAAGTCTCTTTAAAAACGCAGTGCAACTCCACAAGATTTTTGCTTCTCAAGTTTCTTACTCTGGGTGAGTAAACTCACCCTGAGACTTGTACATCAGAGCTAGACACATCTTGCCAAGTGCATCTCAAACTGCACTAAGAAATCTGCAGGATAAATTCTGCTTCCAAAGCGTATGTGTGACTAAACGGTTTTCTGTGGAAATCATGCAGATGCAGCCAGGGGCAACATGCAGACCAACATTTGGATCTGAACTACCAATCCTATTGGTATGAGCTGTCACAAGCTCAGTGTGTTCTGCCCTCATTGGATTAGTGTCAGAGACAGAGAATTAAAATTTCCTCCCTCGGATATAAGCTCCATTTCGAGATACACTCACTGTAAGAGACGCACTGCACTCAAGTGCACCCACACCAAAATACTGCAAAACTACAGTGAATCTTCTCAAGCATTCCCAAACTAGCATTCCCAATTTCTGCTTCCTTAGTATTGAGGCCCTACAGAGCAATACATGAATGACAGCAGACTGATGACAACAGAATACATCCCTATTGCGTCTCCTCGATTCTTAAACAAAATCTAACAGGAAGAGAAAAATATGCCCTTCACAAAGGGGACGTGGATTTTTATTTCCACATTTATGCAATTCAAAGCTGCTGCTTTTCTCTATGCACACCTGAACAGTCCTGGAGAAACCCCAGAGCCATGGCAAACTGCTTTTAGGAGTCTCACAGATGAGACATGCTCCTCATTTGTACAAACCAGCACTGTGAGCAGTGAAGACTGCAAAGAAGAGGGGCTGTGTTACGGACTCAGCTGCAGTGAGGGCAGGGGGAGTCCCCAAGACTTCTCTCTCTTTTTAGTGCACCATCACAGGTGGTCCTGGAGACCTTGTTGCAGTCCTTTGCCTTTTGACAATCATATTACCCTTTTTCATTTAATCTTTTAATCTATTTCTGGCTTTCTGTCCATATTCAGAAAACATCAAACAGGTGTTTTGTTTTTTTTAATCCATTTTTAAATTTGTGTCTGCAAAAACATGGCCCACAACATGCTGCACCTCAAAGTCACAATTGTTCACCCTGCCACTTCAAAGCTCTTGGTCAAAATAGGGTATTTTCAAGGACTGGCACCTTGTAACAAAGAACTGCTTAGATCAGGCATGGAAAGCAAAATGCCCACTTCTTCCCTGAACTACTGAAATTGGAAAAAGGGGGAATGTAGCGAGGGCAGAAGTTAAAAAAACTAGTTCAGCTGCCTACTGCCATTGATATCACACAATTGGTGCCTTCACTGGAGCCTGAATACACACTGGCTTCCTTGTGTAATCCATCGAATGTGTTTCCAAGCCATGAGTTAATGCACAAGAGCATCAGCTGTTTTGGTTCTTCAGAAGTTACAATCCCTGTACACAAGCCTCTTTCCAAGAGAGCTCCATAACCCTGCTCATCTAACTTAAAGGCTCTGACTTTAGCATTTCCTAGGAACATGCACTTTTGTGTGATCAGTCTTTGTATTATGTGTGTCCATAAAGGTGCACGACTCTGGGGTAGCTGATATTGTGCCAACCACTCCGTTGGGTGCAGAGATGACATACAGACCTTGTGTGATGCTGCAGCTGCTAAACCATTATATAAGAAGCCTGTTCCAAACCACTGCAAGTACAGTACATTGCAAAGTGCTGGTCAAATTCCACTTACTGCCCCAAAGTGTGCATATTTAACATTACAAGTCCAGCATCCATGCAAATCACTCCTCCTAAAAGCAAGGTCTTCTTTCTTGAGTCACATCCTCACAGTCACTGGCAGGACCACATGTTACATCCTGGCAGAGAATATTTTATAGTACTGAACTGTGCCCCACCTTTCAAATTGAGTGTATGAAAAATAACTCTAACATTTCACTTAGCTCCAAAAATAATCATGAAGCAGGCTAGGGGTCAACATTTTGGCCACAAGAAGGAAACCAACCAAGCTAAATTATGTAGCTCTCATCTTGCCAAGTTCTTCTCTCTGCCAAACAAAACACAGACGAAACACAAATGTCAAGGAAAACTGTGAAAAAAGGGAAGAGCCTAAGGATTCCATGAACCAGATGGTTCAATCATGGAAATGGATGCAACTGTTGGTAACAGCTTTCTGTGCCTGTACCAAATTCTCATTTGATCAATGTTTTCAGAAACTGGTAGATTCATTAACAGATACTTAAATTCAGGATACTTTATGTTTCAGGAAAAAAAGGTTTGTTTGGGTTTTATTTTCCTCCCTTTTAACAGGGCAATAAAAAGAACTGGGAAAAGAGCTCAAACCCATGGGGATGCAGAAGCTTACAGACTTTTTCCCCCTGAACATCCAAGTGAAAACACACATTTTGGCACATGCGTTCCACAAAATCCTTTTTTTTTCAGCATATGAAAAAACCCTGCTTTTCCTGTAGCTGCAGAAAGTCAAGTGTGGGTCTCCCTTGTTAAAATCATTATTGGAACTGGTGGTTGGTAACTGGTATTACTTTTCTTACTATATGAAGATACAGACTATGCCATACCTTTTTTTGAACACCGGGATCAGGTGTCCAGCCAGTTTGAGGACATAACTTCCAAACACACCTTTCCAACTTCGTGTCATTTACTGTCCTGCCCAAGGTTTTAAAGAGGGATTTTTACATCAGAAAGACTCCTTTATTTACCAGTACATACTTGTCCTGTGTCCTATGTTTTTCGTAAGATTTGGGATTAAAAAGAGAAAGGATCTTCATCCATATATAGAAAGATGGAATTAAACAATAGCATCACCATCACTAGCAAAAAATGTATGAGAAGTGGTTTAAGTTCCTCTAAATTTAACAGCTCTTATTTCACAGTCCTTCTTAAATTGCTGGAACTAGAAAATTAGCTCAGTTTTTAGTAGCCCCTGTTTTCTTGAAATGAAGCCAGGGTAATGTGTTAATATTATAAGCACTGGTGTGCTCACTGCAGAATTAAGCTGGAGGATAAAGCGGGCTCAACAGAGATGATTTTAATGGGAACACTCAGCAACAGTCAGTCTTCAGCACTGTAAGAAAGACCAAATGAACATTGCCCGATACACTCTTCTTTCTTCAAAACCTGACATTTTGCAGAACTATTGGCAACATTCATGTTTACAAACTTGGCAGAAAACAAATGTTTATATTTATCCTAGAATTGATTATCACACAAAAAGCTTAAAAAATCAAATCATAATGACCTGTTGGTAATGCTGTTCACAACCATGCTGGTGTTCTGACCCCAATCAAACCTCAACTGGTGCCCATGAGGGCTTTATAGATTAGCCAGGGTGAAAATTAATTAGACTGCTTCAGTGCAGTAAGTCCCTCAAAACAACTTCATAAGCTTTTTGATGATCATAGGGAAACAGGAAAATAACTGATCTTCCTAGTAAAGAGGGAACACACCACCTGTTTTTCTCCACATCAATGAGCAACTGAGGTTTTGGCTTCAGCAATGAGTATGGTGCACAAGCTCCATGAATAAAGTAGGTAGTTGGCTTCTTCCACGGTGTCCTTGTACCTGCTCTCATTTCAGTCTGAGTTAGTCCTGTCACAGTTACTGGACTGTGCACTGGAACCAGGAACAGATTTGGCAGCCAAAGAGCACCATATCACACCAGTGTTACAGACTGTATTTTACCAATGTCATTTCTACCCCAGTGAGTGAGGCAAACGCAGCCCCTACCCAGATCAACTCCCCGAGGTTCTCTCTGGCAGACCCTGTTCCTGAGACCTTTTATGACTACAGTCTGCTATTATTTGAAACAATTACACTGTAGCAAATAATAGTTTTGCCATCCTCACAAACACTGAGCTTACCCTCTTATCTCTGTGCCAAGTTGTTAACTTTAGTTCAGTCTGATCTGAAAATGAAAACACTCCAACAAATCATGACTTAAGTAAAATTTCTGTATGTATTATGTCAGTTACAGTTATGCAATGGCCAATATTAGTAAATTTGTAGCTAATATTAAATTAAAACTCTGAAAAAACAGCGACAAACATTTCCATGGCACGTACCGTTTTTACCATGGGGATAATGCTTACCCTTTGTCCAAAGGGACAGTGGAAACAAGTATTATAAATATAGAAACTGTCTCAAAACTGCAAATCTAAGCCTATGTTAATGCTCTAAACTGTCACTGACTTTCACTAAAATTATTCAGATCCAAACATAAGCAATGATTTAGGACATCAATTTATAATGTAATGCTGGTGACCCTGTACCAGTCAGGCTGGATTGGTTTCTGTCCACAAAGCAAACTACAGAGTGGCAATATTTTATCGCTGGTCCTGCAAGAGCATTCAGTATGTAAATACATTTTTTAAACATACACACACACACATTTCCCCAAATTCAACTGTGGCTGAGTATTCCTCTCCCAGTTTTCAATAATTTTTAAACAAATTAGATAACAAGCCCTTTCTGTTTGGATGCTTTGTTTTCTTTTTCCAGCCTGAATGAGTCTACAGATATTTTCTTAGTTATACAAGGCCAATGTTTCACTTTGCAAACATTGAAGATGAAGGAACACTTGAAGCTTCAGCACCAGAAGGAAAACAAGGAAGAGTGCAGAGGGTTCCTTCATTTGGAACCACAGATCTATGACAATTATCGTTCCAGTTTGATACAAGTAACTCAAAAAGACTTTTATTCTAAGTAGTCCTATTGTTCCTGACAACCAAAGTAATTCTTATGTCGGATCTGACCTTGAAGACCCTTGAGCTGATACAGTTTGTAATCCTGCAGAACAGTAACACAAATCAGTTCCCCATAAGCACTGGAGAGATAAGAATACTTGTAACTTCTTGCAAAATGTCAACTCAGTTTATTCAAAACTTCACCTACTTCCTTAGAAAAAGGAGTCCATCATACTTGGAGTTTGTTCCTGTCTTTTTTTTGTTTTGTTGCTGGAGTATTGAGTTCTTGACCTAAGGTTTTATTTATGTGTTAGGCTGAATGAAGGTAAGGAGAGAGAAGGAGCACCGTAATATTAGTAGATTAATTAATATTACTTGTGATGACACTGATTTTCCCTGTTTGTCCCCCATCTCTCTCTCTCCTTACTACTCTAATTTTGTTGCCTTCTTCAGTTTTTCCAGAGTGTTGTCAACAGAGCTGTGAAAGTTCCTTCCTTTGAGAGAACAACATTGCTGATTTCCTCTAAGTCTTTGCTTCCATAGGAAGCAGATACCTGGCAGATTTGCAATGGAATGCTAAATCAACTATGGAAGTTCTGCACTGTTGTCTGTTTCTGAGACAGCCGTAGAAGTTCTTCTCTAATTGCTTTGATAAGAGAGGCTGATGAGTGACCTGGCTGGAGGTCCTCAGTGGAACTGGTGGTGTAGCAAAGGCCCTGGCCCTGAAGGCTGTTGTGTGGAAGCTGAGCAGGAGGTGCTGAGGGCTGCCTGGCTGAAGTCCTCGGCATCTGGAATACTGGTGAGGAGGAATATTCTTGGTGTCCATGCATATGCGTCTGGAAAAAGGCAGAAAGTGTTATTGTACTTTCTGAATAAACACAGTTATCCCAGAAAAGACAAGAAAGCAAAAAGGCAAAGAACAGAGGGGAAAGCAACATGGAGATGCTTCTATTTGCTGCAACTGTTCTGTTACATGAATGAGTGATTCCTCTTATGGAGCACAAAACAACATGTGTACACAAAATTGTCGGACTGCCTCAAGTCCAGAAATTTTCAAAATCTCTTCCACTATCTGTTAGAAAGCCTTGACCACCTTTGCAATCAATGGTAAGTTTAGAAACTAGATTGGAAGGAAGTGGGGAGAAAAGCCAGAGGACTGGAAATGAACAAAATTGGCTCTTCTTTCCTTCCATTTCTACCAACTTTCTAAAAGATAACAGGCAAATTACTTTCTTCCTGGCTGTCATTTCTCCACACTATTTAAAAGCACAGATACTACTACTTTGACATTTCTGGCTTGCCTGTTCAGACTGTACACTGGTGAGGACCCTGTGACTGACCAGGGCCCAGGAAATCACAGTCAACAGAAAAAGCAGAAGGAGAAAACTACTCAGATTTGAAAGATTAGATTTTTCCACACTCAGCATCTGTTTTACATATCTGAGAAACACTATCCCAGTTTAGGGACAATCATTTTTTCAGGGTAGAAAGGGGTTAATTCTGTGTTTGTTCAGTAACACGCATTTTCTAACAAAACAAGAAAGAAACAAAACAGAAGCCTGAGCTTATGGTTCCTCTATTTGAAAGAAAATCTGCTTACACTAAAACAAAGTATGAATTTGCAGTACAGTGGGTGACTGCACCAACTCCTAGTATAGACACAAACAAGGTTGATTTCGAAAATCTAAATTCCAGCTGACATCCCTGAAGCAAGTGTTTCCTCTTGCCTCATATTGCTGGAGGCTGAGAGACAGAAGAAGAAAACACTGGACACAAAGGACTTGAACACACAGTTGTGAGCAATGCAGTGTAATCCCCTTTCAGAGGATCTGCACTGGGGATGGGGAACTGCCACCTGCAGCAAATTCAGATCACAGTCATCACAATTCAGTGAGCACCACCCTTCTCTTTAGATAAGCCTCAAGCAGTAGCAGGGAGAGCAACCTGATGGGGGAAGAAAGGACAGCAAGGTCGACTAGAAGAGGATTTGGGAGTGAGGGAGAGGGAAATGAAGGGATTACAAAGCAGGGCCCAGGAAGAGCATGGAGGAGAGCACAGGAAATCTAGAACAACTGTGGCAGCAGTGTGCAGGAAACACAAAAATGCATGGGTCTAAGTTCCTTAATATATCTCATAATATAAATGAAAAAAATTTAAGCTATTTTATATAAAGTAGAACTAACAATAGATTCTGACTCTCTTGCACAGCTCAGGTACAGCACTTATCATTTACACAGTTAATTTGGAGAGAGAGATTAAGAAGAAAAGAGGCTTTAATAGAAGAATGATAGGTAAAGGTTTTCCAAGTAACATCCTGTCTTATTTCTAACAAAAGATACATGATTTCAGTATCAGAAAGGAATGAATGGGCCTCTTGATGGTTCAGAATTATTCACCTGGCAGCAAAACCTGAAACTAATTCATATGTACAGTGTCGAGCTGGGAAACCTGACAAGTACTTTGAGGGTTTATAGAGAAGAGATGACATAAAAATATTAAAAGCAAACATTCCTTGATACAGGAGTCTTAACAGCAACCTAAATTATGTTTGGGTTACTTCACATTGAAAAGCATGACATGATTCAGCTCCTACCTCACACTGCCCTGCATTTCTAGCATAAGAATGGTTGTAAGAGAATTATATGGGAAGTTAGGAAGAAGATTTGATGACCACAGTGGCTGTTTTTTACATTAAGGTAATCAAGGTTTTTTTAAATATCTAAGAAAAGTATGTGTTTCTGTGATTTCACATAAAACATAGAAATTAAACAGGTCTGAGAACTTTCAATACCATGCTGGTTCAGAAACCTAACCTCTTCTAAATACATCAGTAAAATAAGGAGAGCAACACCCTGAAAGGTTTTTGCAGTTTGCTGATTTTTCTACTTTTAAATTTCTTTACTAACAGAAATACACATTGGTATATTATATAACATTATTATATATATAAAAATATGTAGCTTTATATAACATCAATAAATTTTTGGTTTTTATCTAGAAAATCATGTACAATTAACAGCAGCATAAAACGATAGAAGCATCTTTATCGAATCGTCCCTCTTAAGAAATGAAGACTTACGAGATCATATTGTAAATTTGTTAATCTCCATTTGATAACTGTTGAACTCTGGCCAATTTTAACTGCATTGGATGTATAAATATATACATATACATGTATATATACGTGAACAGATAAATACAATCCACAAAACCAGATAGCTAATTAGACATAACCTGCTTTGTGCTGTCATTGAATCTGCTTCTGAGTAGCAGAAAGGTCAAGTTACGCTGTGCTCAGGTGGACCTGTCAGCCAGCACGTATCTCACAGGGGCTACCCAGGGTACGTGAGAGACAGCTTTAAGTACAGTCAGATTGTTTAGAGACTCTAGAGTGGACAGCTGGATATAGAAAAATAGAGCGAAAGGGTAAGAGTAGCTTTGGGGAAACTGCAAACCTGGAGAAGACGTGGCAGAACAGTGGAGAGCTACAAGGGACTGTAAATGGGTAGGAGGTGATGCCAGGTGGTGGAAGGGAGGTAGAGATGCAAGCAACTCCACCCATCTGTAAGAAACCTTTTCTGCTGCTGAAACGAGCACTGGCTCAGTATTGTATTTTGTGTCAGCTAAGGAAATGCTGTAATTCTCCTGGTTGCCCAGGTCTTCTGGATGGAGAATTAAGGTGAACTGATGGTATCCTGCACACTGGCTCTGGGTCAGGAGGTACAAGTTAGAGGTCCTATTCCAGCAGAAAATCAGGTACTGACTTCAGTAATAATGGGTGAAGATACTGTAAGGAAATGGGCTATTGCAGGAAGACAAATGCAGATCCCTCTCCTGTTTCCATGTGAGAAGAATGATCTAGATTCTAATCTTCCTAAATGCAGAGTTTAATTTTAGAAACTTGCTCGGAATGAGGGAACCGTAAGACTGTTTGCAAAGGATCAGCTGAATAGTGCACCATAAGGAACATGACTGTTATTAAGTAAAGCCTCATTTCCAAAAGGAGGAAAGATAAATTTAGAGCTCTGCGATAGTGAACAAAACCAAACTCTGAAGGTAATTATTTAAATACAGAAAGCTACAAGAATAAGGCTTCTTTTTCTGGAGGGGAAGAATCCTTTGCAAAAAAAAGAAAAAATTGCTCATAGGAAAAGGAAAGAGCGGGCAATAGGTGAGCTCCCCTACAAGTGAATGACATTCTGCTCAGGTAAGTTTTAGTCCATGATCTCCTCCTTTTGCTTTTTTCTAATAACTAAAAAAAAAATCACATTGCAGTAATACATGAACAGCAGCGGCCAGTGAACAAAAAGTTCCATCAAAGGCAAGGAAATCTTTAAACTGAGATGAATGAAAAGAAAGTCAACCTGGATTGAAATGACCTGAACACATGTGAAACTGTGACTGAAGGTTCTAACTGCAACCAAATCATATTGTATTGAGCCATAAATATTTGAAAGCTGTGCAGGTAACTGATGTCAAAACCAACTCTTTGAGTAAGACCTCAGATAATAAACTTTCAGTAATATGTTAGCAATTCAAGTAAATTAAACACTAACAAAGTAGCAGTTAAATGTGTATGTGGGGAACTGAAAGGACAGGCCCACAGATCCAGAAAAGTCACTTTTAGAAAAGAGAGACATGTTAAGAAGGGTCAGTGAATGGTAACCCAGAGATGTTTCTGAATATGGAACAGGAGATTTCTCATCTAAGTGCTCTTTTCGATGTAAACTGAAATCGTGATGATCTTGCACTCAAATACCACAGTTTCAAGCACAGAGAGCACATTAAATCAGGCAAATACATCTTTCAGCTTTGATAGTTAAAGTTTTTGAATAGTATCAACAGAGTTTGTATCTAGTGCACCCAGTTGTCAAAAGCTGTATGCTGCTCCTCTCAAGTTCATTTGGAGTGGAGGTAGCTCAATTCCACTAAAATTTCAAGATAAGACCATTGTGTTGCATTTCCTTTCTGCAAAGCTGTTTCAAGATCATGAAATACTACAAAGCAAATTCAAGTAGTGTGAACACACACTGCTCTAAGCATGCAAAAGGAGGAGATCCTGTCTTCGTCCCTCAAGGAGGAAACCAGAAAAAGATTGTTTAAACAAAGAAGGAAAAGAGGCATAAAGTTGTTGCTCTCCAGAGTACTACAACAAAGCTGTCACAGGCCAGTCTGCTCCAGGATGCAAGTACATCAAAGAAGGAAAGGTAGCAGGCCACTGTTTCTCTCTCCTGGAGAGGCCATATACCATCTTCAACCTCACACATCTGGTTGAATCAGAAACATCAACCTCTAGAAGTTCCACTGCCAAGAACAGGAAATCACCATGGCTGCCTAGGTAACACTGGTAAATGAATACATATTAATTTACCACATCCTGCTGACTGAGGCTAGGAAAATAACTTGTGCAGAAACACCTCTAATGTTACATGCAATATGTAGCTTACTCTTTGCCCTGACTCCTGCTGTTGCTCACTGATACAGAAGACAAAAGAACTGTATCCATACAAAGTAGGATGGTAGTCTGGGACAATTTAATTCAATGTTCCCTACTTAAAATGATCTCAAAATACAGAGGCATATTTCAAAGAAGAAATGGAAAGCAGTATCCATCTCTGCTGGAGCTCAGAAGCAGAACTGGATGAACTGCAAATAATGGTGAAGGCCTCAAGTGAGAAAAAAAAAGGGTTAGGGTAAAATGAGAAAAAGCAGTTAGAGAGAAGCAAAGGTGAAAGAATAGCAAGCAGAAGTTAGAAGAACTAACAAGGGTTTGAAGAGCAAAGCAAAGAATGTCAGAGAAGCAACTGAAAGTGTTCCAGGGGTAAAAAGTTCCAAACAGTAATGCAGGAAAAAATACCCAACATATCACTACTTTGGAAACTATGCAAATGTGTAACACAGTACTCACTGCATCTCGCCTAGCACATTCATCCTCTCCACGGTACTGGGGCCACCCTGGCCCCCCCGGCTGGCCATGCCCTGCTCTGCCTGAGGGGATCTCCACTTGTTGACCTCCGATCCTGCTAGCAATTCCCACCTGAGTGAGGTGCTGTATCTGAGAACCTTAAAAGCAAATATTGTTTTTTTCATCTTTATACACAGTCAAGTTCGCAGGGCAGACAAATGACAACATAAAACTTTGTTGGAAGCAGGAGACAAGAAGAAAATGGAGCTCTGTTTCTGTGCAATTAATAAAAATCAGCAGAAAGAAGGCTGTCAGTATAGAACAAAGAAGGAAAAGTTATGTGCATTTTGTGCAGTTCATTTGAGTGTGATGCATTTCATTTCACTGCACTGAAAGATGAGGTTGAGACACATGCATCTCAGACATGGACTACTCTTCATTCCAGAAATATGCCAGCTCTGTCCAAACAGTGTTTACTGAAAGCTCTGGCAATGCTTTCACGTAAATTACTCAGCAGCAAAGAGAAGATATTTGCTCCTGCAGCACACCTTAATTGCATCACACTAGCAAGACTCGAACTCTCTGCCCTCTGTTCCATAGCTCAGAAGAATAAAAAACATGACTATGTAAGAGTGTGGTTCTTTGAGCTTTGCTTTGTGGTTAAATATTAAACGATGCTGTCATTGACTGACGGGAAGGTCAGAAGACACTGTACCTCCTTCCAGACTGAAAGCTAACCTCCTCCTTTCTCCTTTGCCTTCCTTTCCCTCCTCTCCTGCTGCTTTCAAACACATGCAAGGATAGCTGCCACCATTAATTGCAAGAGACATGTAACAACATGCCAGCTTTCCTACTTCCTAAACTTCCTCCCACAGAGAAATATAATTTATTTTATTATTTTAATTATTAAAACAATGATTTATTATTAATTAGAAATTAAACACATTTAATCCAGAGAGACATAAAACTGTGTGTATGCACAAAAAGGGAGAAAAAGACAAAAACAACAGTGTGATTTAAGTGACAGACAGTTAGATCACTTTTATATTTTCCTATAAAAAAGCCCCAATAATTGAGAAGTTTGATATTCACACATAATTATGCTGAAGAACAGAAACTAAATACATGAATTACCTTCAAACTTTAAAGCAGAATACATATGAACATTTAGATAATAGTGTGAATCAGAGAACAAAACAACCATCATTGAACTGTAATAGTCTCTACATTCCTACCATTTTCATTCATTTAAAGGGAGAGAATAGGAATTATCAAAACCAGGCTTCAGACACGAGTATATGAGCGTATTTCCAGCCTTTTTTAATTCTCCAGGAACGAAACAGTTATCTGGGAGAAAACTAACTGTGACATTTGCATAACAATATAATCTTTTATTCTTAAAAATCAGTGTTTGCTACTTAATTGACATGTGATGTTAGCATCTTATTCATGATAGCATTGATGAGTGCTATGGAAATTATCTCACAACCAAATCAGAGAAGGTGATTTCACATGGGACAGGAGCAATGGATAATACATCTAGAACTAAGAGATGCTATTTTCATGCAATTTGAGGAAGAGAAATGAGAAGCACAGACATAGGAAAGCAGAAAATTTTGCTATTTTTAGCATGCTGATTTGGGATGCATCTATTAGCTTATTTAGCTACAAAAGAAGTAGCTGGCAGTGGAAAGTCAGCACACACTGTACTTTCTAAAACAAGTAATTTTTCATTCTTAGAGAATGGGGTTTTGTGAAAATAGCTTTGTGATAACCAGTGCCTGTAAGATACTAAAAAGGCGGCAAAGCACTGCCTTTTTCTGCAAGATCCTGAGGATGTGAAGTTAACCTCACTTTGTGATCCTTTTCTTTTGGGCAATGAAGACAAGGACCACATATCACATGTAATACCTGAAGGAGAATGATGTCTTAATGGTGACCTTGGCGTGAGAGTAGATACAGAAAAGGATCAGTTATTTTAGTACATATTCAACTTAAATGAAGTGTACCTGCAGTGCTTCCAACTGGTCGTGGCCGTGCCACTGATGGCATTTCCTCTGAGTACATCCCTCTGGAGGAATACTGAACCTCAGGTGGCGGCTGCTCCGCGTGCATTAACTCTGCAGGCTGAAGAAAACCTGGACCAAAGTTCTGCCTGTGGAAAAGGACTCAAGATTAAAATTAGTGAATTTCCTAACTAGAAACAATAACATAGGTGTACCTCATACAACAGCTCTTTATGATGTCTTTTAATGTATACTGTAACCTTAAATGTTCAAGAAAATATTTACACCTGAAGATTGTACTCCTCCCTTATGATCTGCATTGCACAGGAATAGTGTAACAGAAGTTTACAGAAGTGTTTTTTCACATGCTGCAGTCTCCTTGATGTAAAAAAAAAGTCCACAGATCTGGAGATCTTGTTTTCCCTCGGGGAAAAAAAGCATCTTCAAAACAGAAAAATGGGACTTCAGTAGTGATGCAGTTGCTTACCTCAGCAACAAAGCCTAACTACTCTTGACTTTCTGGGCACACAGTTTTGGTCTAAAACAAACCATACAAAATGCCATTATATGTGTATTTCATGAACAATTATTACTTCATCAAGCATTCCGATAATTTTTCAGGAAATTTTCAAATCTTTTGCTCTTAAGGATTCATCAAACTCCTCAAAGCTGTAATTAGCACACTATGAAGTGATGCAATATATACCAAAATTAATGTTTCCTATAAATCAGGCTGGTGCTGGTAGTAACTGTAACATATTTACCGAAAGAGTTAACAACAGAAACTGTAATCAATCTAACTTCACTAACTGTGCCAAGGTAATTGCACTTGTAAAAGAAACCCTATAATTCACTCACAACAAGAACAGAGAGGGAGATGGAAATGCTCCTTTTCCTATGCTTCTTATTAACATATCTTAACCCTGCCAAGACGAGATTATATTTTAAAAGACTGATGGTATCTGACTTTTCAGGGGTTATCGATTCCTATCAATATAGTGGAAGTGTGGATGCCCAAACTTCAGGTGCTTACTTGGCTCGTCTCTCAGACTCCAGATATGATCAGAGACGCTCCTCAAGAGGCATTCAAAGCAAAAGATCTTCACTAAACCACTTTCTGCAGAAGCCTCTCACTGGTGAGTATAAATGAGACAAACATCCTAACATAGGCACATGAAAATTACAAAAGGGAGGACTAGGGATGAGTTTTATATGCCTTGTACCACAATGGCATCTAAGGCCTTCTAAGATTACAGACTGCAATGTATCCTGTTCCTCAAGACCTCAATTTTACATCCCTTTGTTTTACAGGAAAATCCTGAGACTGCATCTAATTCAAACTATTCTTGTTTTGTGCTTTATTTGGAAAACTACACACCTTTGTATGACAGCCAGAGAGAAAAGCAACCTGACATAATAGTAAATTGCCTAATAAAACCAATTAAGAGCCTATTAAGGCACAAATGAGTAATTATAAATTGAAATACCAGCTATGTGGAATATAGTATTACTAACTGGAGGAGATATAAGGATTTTAAGCTTTAACAGTCCCATTGTGGAAGTGCTAGAATTTTCCCAGCTCCCTTACATACAATCCCACCTGCCCACTCAGCACATCCAAAGGAAACCATTTCCAACTACGACTATGAACTAGTTAAAAATAAATGCTTCAATGGGTAGGTAATGTTTAACGATACCACTTCTGTTATGTTAATCACTGTAATCAGTAAAGGATGTGATCATCTGGCCTTTTATGCCTGCAGTGCTGAGCTGGAATTTTGAAGCCGATGAATTACTACAATTTTTTGATGTTTTCTAAAGAAAATATTTTTCCAAGAGTACTGCAAATGTATTATTATTGTGCTAATTTTTCATAGGACAAGAAATATATTCCTTATTGCTGATGTGTTTGTACTTGAAAGGTGTGTTTAAATAAACCTTCACCCTCTCTTCTCAATCTTTTTATAATAGATAGATACAGCTTCTCTTCAAACTCAGAGATCAACAGAAGAGTATAAAACCAGGATACAGCTCTACATCTGTATCATACAGGCTTTCTAGTGCTCCTTCCAGACTGAAACTCAGCTTTTGATTTTTGCACATCCAAAAAAAGAAAATTAATCTCTAGTCATTTAATTAAGTGGGGAGATACCATCCCAAAAATCAATTTTACACCACTAACCCACTATGGCTAAGTAGCTCTATCTCTGTTGCATGATGCAATATCCATTTTCTGGCAAAAACTCTTCACTGTGCCTTTATGTTTGCCTAACTGTTATGTGACCTAGGTATTTTACATTTATTTTTTTTCCCCCAGGTTGGTTCCACCCCATTAAAGACGCTGACTGCATTAGTACAGAGAAGAGAACAGTACACTCACCCAACTATTATTCCATGCACTGGATATTTAAGCCAATGGACTATGACATTGACACATGCCACCTAATCACACTGACCTCAGGTTATTTTTCCTTCTCCTAATTGGTGCAGTGATTCTATCAATTTGTTTATCATTATCTTGCGAAATTCAGAATAACTCCTACTGCACAACCATGACAACTCTTTCCTTGTTCTCTATTGACCAAGCTTTAGGGAACTTTCTATTGTAATTAAAATTTAAAGGAATTCTTTCTGTTAAGGTCAACAACCTTGCAGATTGTTAACTTAATCTGTGTGCACTGGCCAAAGCCAGCATTTAAACTTTCAATCATGATGCAATTATTTTGTGATTTACACAAATTCAGAGTGCCTATGTCAAAAGGTGATAAACTTTTATAAAAAAAACCCCAAAACATACATTGCAAAGACACTACCCTGCTCAGGTGTATTAATATGGGCTACAGCACTTTGTGGCTAATTATCACATTTTCCCTGACTGTGTAATGGGCCAACAAAGAGAAAATCCTCAATACCGATTGGTTATTCTTTGTATTGGCAGTCTCAAAGCTCACAATCTGCAAGGTAACCTAAATTATGAAAAACACACTGCATGTCATAGTGTGTTACACTGTATGTACACTCCACCCACACTGAAACTGCCACCTCCAGCCAAGACCTAAGTAAGAAAATATGCTTAGAAATCCCTTTTCTACTCGGCCCTTTCAAATCAGATTGCAGAAGAGTAAATAAAGGAAAGTTCTTCATATCCATTTTTCCATCAAGTTTCGAAGGCAGTGAAGACTTCAGGTTAAATCTAATGAATGCCACGAATACTGGTGGGACTTCATCACATATGCTGAGCTCTAAGAAGGTAATGAGAGAGCAACACAAAGCCACCCTTTTACCACCTTGGCTGCAGCAGCTGGGAGAGGGTGAGACAAGTCTGACCACAATGGGTACCACAACTCAAGAGTCCACCTTCACATGTAGTCAAAACAGACACCAAGTGTGAAATTAACAGTCACCTGGATAACCATTTTCTTCTCATGACACAATTCTCCCACAGCAAGGGCAGGAGAAGATGGAAAAATTGTTCTTTCCCTGATTTTATAAGATTAGGGCTCTATGAAGGTCACCATGCTTTGTCATTTGTTCTCAGATTGGTTAAAAATAGAATGAATCTGTTATCCATATGAAAGCTTTTGCAAGTGAGTGTTGCCCTGAGGACACAGAAACAAGATGAAAGTCAGAGCACTAGGAGAATTACATGCATCTGAGTACCAGTTTCAGGCTTTCCAAAAGCTGAAACTCAGTGGTTTGCTGAGTATTTGGATGGATATCTCTACAGCCAAGGGGATAGAAACACATTTCTTTTAAACACATTCCATACAGCATATGTCATTCATGGTACATAAATAAATTACACAGGCCAGATCTGGACTCCTGTTACTTCTCATTTATACAGTACTTTGCATAAAAATAGGCCAGTGACAGTAAGAAATCTGGAATAATCACAAGGTAAAAAATAAATGATAATTTTATAGGTGAAAGGCTACCTTGGTATGAGACCTGGTGCTGTTGGCGGAGTCATTCCAAATTCCATATATCTCTGTCAGAATGAAAAGAAAAACTGAAATTAAAATCAAAATGCACTCCCTGGGAAGTCCACTGTCAGCCTTCTAAGTGATGAATGGCAGAGATCACTAGGCCTGTACCTGTGACTTGATGGCAGCCGTAAGAGCTTAGCTTTACAAACACAGAAACACAAGAAGATCTGGGAATTACTACTACAGTGAGCCACTGTCTTGATGAAAGTCTTAACTTAAAAATCATCCAGAAACACTTTTCTCACATGCAGAAGATCAAGAGCTGCTCCAAAGTCTACTTCAGTGAAAACTTTCAGCAAATCAAGCTTTGCATTTGGAAATCTCTTTAGACCTCAACCAGCATTAGACTGCAGGAGAGAGACCACAGGGCTCAGTCAACAGAACTAGAGATGATCTAAAGGATTATCCATGTGTCTCAGTGCTCGATTAAATGCAAAAAATCATACACAGAAATACTGCTTCCCTATCCCTCACCTCCTGAATGCATTTGGATGCCCTGATGAAAAACACGACCTAAGCCAAATATGTTGTTTTTCCACTGTCAAAAAAGGAAGCACCACATATATTTAAAAAAATAAATTTTTACTTTTGGACATAGCAAGACTGATGTGTGAAAAATCCTGAGAACAGAAAAGTTATCCTAAAGGAGAACTTCAATCTTCTCTTGTGGTTGAGATAAGAAGGGGAAAAAGAATCCAAATAGCTTCAAAAGCAAATTCAATATCTTGTGATGGTCACTTCTGAATTCTCCTGATTCCAGGCACTGTTTCACATTTATGGTAAGTTCTGACACCAGGGGCACAGTAACAGTGACTGTGGCTCAACCGGTGCCAACTGCCTGCCCAGAAAAGCCTTTTAAATCACATCACTCACATTAAATGGGTTGTTTATTGCCTGAGTTGGACCATAAGGTGATCCCCAGTGGGTGCATGTGGTTGCCCTCCCTGCTGGAGCAGGAGTGCTGTTTACCGGCTGTCCTGCAGAGACCCCGGGCGGAGCCACGGCTGCGGAGTTGGCTGCTTGGCTGCTGGGAGCCACCAGCGCGAAGGCGTCGTCCAGCAGCGAGTGCATGGTCTGCCGAGCCTCCTCAATGGACGGCTGCGGGGGCACGTACTGTGAGACCGGGTGGGAAGGTAAGCCAGGGAACTTCCCCAGGTCAGCTGAAGATGATGTCTGAGGTTCAGGAGGCAAGTCTGGATCAGACTGGAGGAAATGGAAAGAAGGTGAAGGGCAGCCACAGAGAAGATCTAACCAGCCAGCTTCCAAAGTCTGAGCAACACTGTCTTCCCCAGAACCATAGTGAGAGAAATGGCACAAGTGCTGGTGGTGGACAACACTTGCCCCTTACCCTCCTCACTTCTGCATGCACATATGTATTCACATACATAACATCAGCTGTTCAAATACTTCATTCAGTGTGATCTCAGATAAGGCAGCAGTTACTGCAGGAATTACTCAGCTATAGAAATCACTGTTTGCAAGCACATAGTGAAGTCATGCACATCTCCACTCAGAAAAAGACAATCAGCTCCTTCTACATCTTTGACTTCTCTGAAGCTTTTGCAGTTTCAAGAAATTAATTCAGTCTTTAGCTTATAACTGACCACATCAGCAGTAACATTAAACAATTATTACCTCCTAGAAAAACACGCAAAGGAAGCTGTTATGAAACTAAGTGGTTACCTGCATGGAACTTGAACTTGGGTGCATCACCTGAATGGGATTTGTGTAAGTGCTTCATAACAGCAAAGCCTGAGGCATGCATCATAATTACTACCTGGGATCTTACCACATGGGCTTATTGTTCATCGGCAAGAGGAAATTAAACGAGCTTTGCAGCAGCAGACTTATTATCAAAGCTCATTCTTACCACTGCATGCAGACTGCAAAATCAGTCGTCAAGAGGCACAAGCCTCTACTTTATTAGGAACTTGGCATTCTGAGCACTGTCTCACTACAGATGCCAAAGGGGCTAAGCCTGCTGTGTGACATGTCTTAATTAAACAGCTTCAGATGATAATTCATTCTGTTGCAGCATGACATTAAAATCATCACACTCATGTTTGAAGGCAAAAGGAAACTACAGACATGGACATAGTAGTCACTTGACTGCATATGCAGCTAATTGTGAAATTTTTAAAATCATTAAACCATCTTTCAAGATGAAAACTGTCCAAGGGTTTCCAATATTAACATTAGGCTTAGTGAAGTCTGCTTAGAAGTGGTTAAAGACGCCTAAATACAGTTTGTGACATGGATATGATTGAACAGAAGTATTCTCCAGGGCCTGCTTTTTTTAGACAGGAAACAAAATTAATTTTCAAGACATTGCACTAGAATTGTTTCAAGTTACTGTAGTACAAAGACATGTTTCTCTTTCATTAATAATTAATTCCCACATTTTAAAGATGAGAAAATTTCTCACAAAATGAACTGAGTCTTCCAATCTGCGAGAGCAAAGGATGAAATTTTCTGTTACATATGAATATATAACACCCAGCAAATTGGACTAGAACGAAACTATGTTTAAGATATTGTGGAACATGCCAAGCACACTTTCACGTGCATAACACAGCGGCAATAATGAAAACCAGGTTTTGGTTCTTGGCCTCTTTAATATCAATGAATACTTGGCAAAATTTTACTGCTTAAAAGTGACAGACTGTCAATGAAACCCTTATTTCACTTTGATTTACATGCTAACTGTATGTCACTAAAACTGGCCATATAGACCATAGTCAGAAGGCCAAAAATCTCCCAGTGTCATAACCGTCATGATTATCAGAACATTCCTGCCTTTCAACAGACATACATACAATATATGCAGAATTATTGACTCCTGGAGGCCTTTTGTATGTCCCATCACTGTCAGTTGTGATTAACCTGTCCTTTTCAGCATCAATTGGACTCCCATTTATCTGATGGCGTCGGCGCTGCTTGGGAGAACGTTTTGCACGAGAACTTAACAGGAGGAAAACAAAAAGCAGAGAGAGAGAAAAAGGTAATCACGTTTAGCAATTTTTACTCTCATCCCACTCAAGGTTGAACTCAGCCCATTCCCTCCAAGTCATCCTTGGCTCAGCACTGTTTCTCTTCCCTTTCCCAGTTTTTCATGCCAGTCCCATTAAGTAGCCTCAAATCACTTTCCTCAAACCTCTCCTAATAACATTCTCCTCGGCAACTCTCCAAAATGTCCAATTCCTCCCTCAAAGTCTACAGTGTCACCTCCCTTCTGTATTCATCTGTCAAAGTTGCCTGTGCTCCAGTCCCAGCCCCCAGTGCCTCTCTAGGCCTCGCTGATCAATGTCTGACACATCTGCTGCAGCAGAACAGACCACACTGCCAAGAAGGCTCTGTGCTTGGCACACTGGATTGAATCCCACCAGGCAAACCAGCTAAAGAACCCACACAGCTGGAGAAAAGCTACTTTCTATCAGTGCCAAAGCAGCCACAGGGTACTAGTGCTCCAGGAACAAAGTGCCAATATTTATCAACCTTGAACAGAATTATTCAAGGAAATGGCAGAGAAAATACTAAATTGTTTTAAGACAGTTTGATACATTTGGGCTTATTTTTCAAGAATTCACTGTTGAGAACTTGTAAAAAAGTAATTTGAAAACAAAACATACTGGCATATACTGAAATAAATCAAAATGCTTAGAACAACCCAGTCCTTCTCACCTAGATAACCCAAATTCAACCAGTGATCAAAATGATTTTAAGCTCTGAAAGTTAAGAAGTACAGTTTTGATGTACTTTGGGCCCTGACTATAAAAGAAAACTGTTTTTTCCGTCTTTGAAATCCATACCTCTTCCTGGGCTCTATGAAGACAGTAGGCACACTGCCTCCAGGGTCCAAGATCTTGTCAATCTGCATCTGTGCCTTGCGATATATTCTGTGCTGCTCTTTGGAGTCAAGCACCACCACATCATCCACCACCGGAAACTCATAGTGCCCTTTACGCTTGGCACGAAGACGAATCTTATTGCGGTGATGCTCAATCTCAGATTTATGCCTCAGGGCTGTTTGTATCTTAAAGAAGGAAGGCAAAAAAAAAAGAAAAAGGGAATTGTATTTTTCATTTGTATATTTTGCAAACTGGATTTTGGTGCTCTTTCTCCCTACCTCTCTCATCCCCCTCCCTGCCCCAGATCTCTGAAGGACTACAGTAAGTCACACAATTTACAAACACACTTTCTTTCTCTGATATTTTGCAGTACCCTCATTGTCTCCCCAGGTAGATGTACTATTATACACAACACAATTGCCAGCACAGCAGGTGCAATTAGAGGGAGGTGGCAGTTTGTTAACAACAAACTCCTGCTGTCTGACAGAAGTGACACTGCTCTGAAAAAATAAGATTAACCAGTCTGTAGTTAGCTTTGCCTGTCAAACAGAGGTACACTTAATCAATAGTGCTGAAATCTGTCACCCATTCCCTTTAATGACCTTCATCACCTATGAAGCAAGAACTTAAAGAACTAACTGAGCTTATAACTCAGTGCTTCTGCTGAGCGTGAGAGGCTGCCATAAGCTCTGCAGGAATGTAGGACCAACACAAGGGCCCAGTTCCTGGATGAACATGTCACTATCAGCTCTACATCTTCCTGTATGCAGACTTTTTGTGCCTCTCTCCCACCTTTTTTCAAATCTCCTGGAGTGCATCTCATTATCTAGGAAAGCTATCATAACACCCAATTTTTAAGTCCTGGCCCAACACTCACTGAAATAATTCTTATCAGGGGAAAACACTTGAGCACTAGGTCAGGTAGCAACAACTGCTCTGCCTGCACAGGACTAGTTCTGGAACACATTTGCATCGGCAAATTAAGAAGCAAATAAAAATTGATTTTTGTGTATTCTTTCATGAAAATCCCTAAAAAGCATATAAGAGACAGAAGTCAGACTTACTCTTTACATTTATAGTTACAATGATACGTCTTCTGCTCATGTAATCAGATTTCTGTTTTGTGGCTCCCCTTGCCTATGTATTGTAGATATATGTATTTACCTCTCTTCCATAGGGCACTCAGAAACACAGAATCTTAACAAAGTTAAATTACAGGTTTCAGTAATCTTTCACTCTGAATTATGAGAAGATGTCTTATACCCAGCACAAAACCAGGATGCAGGTATGTGGGATGGTCAGGCAGTGTATGATGTGGTTTTACAGTGCATCACTTTCTCTCATGCCCATCCATGCTCATAGTCTGCTTACAGTAACGGGAGGACTCAGAGAAAGTGGAAAGTTTCTGCATGTTTTTGTCAGATAAACACATCAGAAGTCGACAGCAATGAATAACTTGCAAACTCACACCCCAGAATATTTTGAGATAACTTCTTTGAATAACCCACATCCTGAGATGCTGAAGATTCAGATGAATAGTGTAGAATGAAAACCAAGGTGGGCCACATGTTCCAATTCTCACACATTAATTAACACAACTCTCATAAAGTCACATCCTGGTGACTAGCACAAGGTTACTAACACCAAGTATCCTGATCATCAAATTTGCTCCTCTCTCAGTGTTTACATTTTGGTTTAGATACCTCTTAAAACCAGTTCAGATTATTTCTCTGGACAGAAACAAGGCTATTGTCAATATTTAACCCCTCAGGAACTAACAAGCAAGTCCTGATAACAAGAAACTGGATACTTTTCAATTCTTTCCTGGCTGGGCATACAGTCCTTGCAAAAACATTCAAAGCACTTTAAAAATACCTCTTTATTAATTTTGTTGGTCTCTGCCACTCGATCAGAAAGCACAGAGTTCTGAATTGGAGGTGCTGCCATGGGCTGCATAGCAATCAGCTGGATCTTGCTTGGGACCCGTCTGCTGGCATCTGAGGAACGTGACATCCTATCCACGTGTTCAAAGATAGAGGCTGAGGAGTGCTGGTCGTTTCCACTGCTGGTCTGAGGGGGTCCTAAATCACCAGAACCAATACAGAGTAAAGTAATGCTGCCAGGGTTATCTCAGTCACATGTTAAGCTCTACAGATGCTATGCTACAACTCTATGCCATGTTTTCCATCTGTGTTTCACTTGCCCTACAGGCCTTCCAGCTGACTCACATTTAGTGTACAACAAGTTAAGCCCGTGGTTTGCAAACTATAAACATTTTTCCATTATATTTCCAGAAGGTGAGCTGTCATTCTTTATTTCTGTAAATCAAGCTCCTGGCATTTGCAAACTCCTAAACTCTCAATCTACTTTATTCCATAAAAAGCTGTTCAAGCACGTACTGCTAATGGTTTCTCTTATCAGTACTTAAGGAGATGCAAATGGAGGTTCAAAGAGCAATGAAAGATGTCTGAATGCAAAATGCATCTCTTAAGGGACAGGAGTTAAATAGGAACTAAACAAAAAAATCGTTAGAAATCCACACAAACCACAAAGAATTTTACAGACATTTTACTGATTAAAGCTTTTAAAACAGTCATCTTCTCTGTGACAGGATGAATAGTTCATTTAGTAAAAAGCAAGCTGCACAAATATTGCCATGTAATTTGTTGAAGAGGTCAAACCAGCTCAAATACAGCCAGCAAAAGACAAACCAATACGTGAGGAAGTTGCACCTCAGGTCCTGCCAGCAGTTAATCACTTCATTAGAAATGGGTCACCTCCCTCAAAAGACTTGAAATCTGTAGTGGTTTGCAGTTAAACACAGATTTAATTAATTTTTTTCCCAGTTAGACCTAAAATAGCAACTATTACGTGGATAAGGCTTGCAAAATAACCTTTTGTCTTGTCCACGTGGTAATGCCACAAATTCTCAAACTGCTTTTCATCATGAAATACAAGCAATGAGAGATCAAGATTTCTGACTCTCCTTATCAAGGAACACAACAGTGTGAAGGGACATAACCCCACATACTTGCACAGGCTTCTAATAATGGGATGGGGTTCTCAAGATTCAAATCAGGAGGAAAAACTCATTTGAATATGATGCAGAATTAACTGTTGATCAGCAGACAAGGAGGAAAATAAAACAGTCAGTGCTCTGATCTATTTGCAACATGTGCTAGGAATGTGGGAAGAGGAGTGAAGACTATCTATCTTCCTTAGAAGACCACAGTAGATCACTTGCTCCTTTGCTTCCCTCTTCTAGTACAAAAAGGGAGCAGGAAAAGGAAGGAATGGTACACTTAAACTCACAGTACATTATTTTTGGTCTGGAAAGCAATGGCAACAAGTGGAGCAAAATCCTTATTTTTTAGTATTTCTCAAACTTGATCAATGGATTGTCAAACATATCCATTTATAAATGGTATCATTTATAAATGTGACTTTTCTGTATAAGTGTCATTAAAAAGAAGGTGAGCAGTTCCATTCAAGACCTCTGTGTCCCAAACGTTTTGCAAGACACACAGACTAAATGAAATATATCCATCTCCCTTCTGTAGCTATTTATATCATCTGTACTAACTGTCACCTTCACAGCCCCATCTTCCTGCATTTCTCAGCAGTGTGCAAGCATTGGCTCTCACAGAGGGGCACAAGATACATTAAACAGTTATTGTGAATCCCTCAGAGTGATTTTGTAGTCAATAGAAATCTGAACTTCTGCATCCATCTCTCCCATTTTCCCCACACATTAGTTTATTTCCAACCTTTTCACTCCAACAGCTGTTCTCCAGCTCACTGACTTCCAACGTAAAATTTTAAGATTATTTTCATATTACTTGGTTAGCAAGGTCCAACATATTCAATTACACGAAGAATTCACTCTGAATCTGTAAAAAATTTCATCCATAACTTCCCCTTTTACAAACCTAAACAAATGCTTGACAGAGGCCTCTTAGCAGAAACAGGCTTATACTCATTTTGTAAAACTGTCCAAAAGTCTCACTGACATTTGTGGTAAGGCTCTACAGTAACACTGTATGTTACCCCCTTCCGTAGAAAAGATACACACACATATACAAAAAAAGAAACCCTCATAAGCTGCATCTGCCCTTTAAATTCCCTGTGTGTGCATACACTCAATATGTCTATAAATACAAACCATGACAGAAGCACAGTAAAGTAGATCAGTCAGGAACTGCACAGCACTGTTACATGTAGCAGAGGGAGAGATGGTTTCTCACTTGACACATAAATAAGCATAAGTTTTGACAAAGAGAATAATTTCTCATTTCAAAGTTCTTATATTACGCTATTGTCCATGCCTAGAAAATCTTCCTTATAAAGGTATCAGATGTCACTACATGAATGAATTTTTGATCTCAAGACTACTAGTCAGCTGAGGCTAAAAAATAACGGAGAGAAATGAATACCCCAATAATGGGCAGATCACATGTAAACAACTACTCCATACAGGTCACCCATCAGGATCAATGCTCATCACTGTTCCCTGAGTTGAAACTACTAATTGAATTGAAATGCCAGGGAAATTAATTGATCTGCAGGAAGCCATGATTTCATATGAAAACCAATACAGTTGAAGATAGAAAAAGGCTTCCTGCACCTTCTTGAAGTAAAAACAAGAGACACAGCAACCAAAGGGCATAAGACCTCATGCAAAATCAGATTAAGTCAACAGGATTCTCCCACTGGTACCTGGATAATCCAGAGTATGCAGTTTCAGATAAATTGCATACAGTTTTTTTGTATCTCAGAAGGTTATGTCCCAAAAAAATGGAATGCATCAGCATAGCCATCCTTCTCTACAACTGTAAGATGGACACTGCTATCAGAGGACACAGTCCTTACTTTATCATTAGGTATGTCGTGCATTATCAAAGACAGTGTCAGCTTTCTCCTGCCCTATATTTGCTATGTCTTAATCCCGACCAGGAACACACTAGTTTAGGAGAAAATACTTTGTGCTTCTTTGCAGGTAGCTTGTGTTTGTCTTGGGCTTCCAGTAAAGAAACTAAGTCTAACAATATCACTAACTTATTTATACAAAGCTAGTTTCATGACCAAAACCTGCCGTAGTTTTGCTTTTTTCACAGTCACATTTTCCTCAATAATTAGAAAAAATTGGGTGGAAATTATAAAAATGTGCTGAATTACTACAATTTGTGTTACTAAGGTGTTTTTTTTCCTATACTTCAATAGCTCAAAGGCATTTTTTCTTTTTTTAGACTCAGAAGACAAACCCTTCCATCCTTAAGATATAATCACAGCTACCCCAGTACCTCTATTCATATTTGTAGTCAACTACCAGCTCTGGTTACTTACCCACTCTGTTTGCTCCTGACAACATAAAAGAAAAAGAAGAGACAACAAGAGTAATTATGACAAATAATTCAGCTGGAATGGCAACTGGAAAAAAATCCACAGCAGTAAGATGATTGCATTTACTTTTGAATGAAATGCATGAACTTGGATCAAACTGCTAAGCCTAAGCTGCACAAAAAGGGAGTTAAATCTCCCATTCAGCAGAGAGCTCTCTCCAGACAGTGCCTCCAATTCTGAATGCTAAAAATAGTCTCTATGATTACCAAACTAGAGACATCAAATGCTGAAAAAATACTGTATTTGATCCAGTAAGGGCATCATAAGTAGGGAGGACACATTTTACACAGTATCCTTGCTGCCTTTTATCAGGTAATTCAGATGCAGCAACACATAACATTTCTAAACCAAAAAAACCAATCTTAAACATTACATAAAGTTTTAAGTCAGATAGAAAATGAAGAGACAGAAATGGAGTTCCCAGGTAAGAAGAAATGGGAGAACACTAAAACAGAGCAACAGAATTGAAGTCAGATATGTTGGAGAAACTCAAACCATTCTGAGTTCTGTCACAACACAATTGTTATCCTCTACATATTTACTTGGGCATGATTTCTGGTCCTTAGAGCAAACCTAAGGCATTGAAAACATGTAGCATCAATACAGTATCTTCTTTTTGTAAACTTTGTGAAGTACATACAGCATACACTGCCTGCTGAATTACTACAAAATATAACGTTTTAGTCACATCAGCAGACCCTGTGTTTTGTTTTCTTGCATGTTCATTACACAGGAAAGCCTGCTCCATCACCCTTGCTCTTCGAGAAGTAGTCCACATTATGAAAGTTTAAGACTCGTACATCATTTAAGTTGATGTTTAGCCACCCAAAAGCTAGTTGTTTATATAATAAACTACCTTACATAGTCCTCATTTCTGCAACATAAAGAAAAACTGAAGATTGTCTGCTATGATCCTAATTTCACTGCATTCCTCAGAAGTCATCTTTACATCTCAGTGGGTATTTCACAGAGTGCATGGAAAAACAATCAATACACCAAAGAGACTGCTCACAGTGTGGTCAATATTTTCTTCTTCTCTTCAGTCTCTGTTGCCATCAAGGCCATGACTATTAAAAACTGATGGGGATATCACAAACTCCTTTACCAGATATTCAGTAGCAGAATTTTCTCCAGGCAGACTATTGTGATATAAGACAAAGATCTGGGAGCTAAACTAAAACCACAGGCAAGGAACAAGCCATCTAAACCAAAAGGCTCTCACAAAAAACGCTTAAGTGCTTGTTTAGCCGCAGTTAACCACACACTTTTAAACAGGAAAAGAATTTAAAAGAAAGTTCTAATTAAAAAATAAAAGCATATTTTCGGTGTTTTATCAACTTTTCAGTGAGAAATGTATTTTAGGGTATCTCCAAGACAAATGGTGGCATTTTAACTGGAAGGTCCTTTACAAAAAAATACCACTGTTATTAACACATTAGCACTGAATTTTCATCTTTCTAAAGCACAGTCATGCAGGCATTTTGATGTCTGAATTAGAACTTATTTGTACAACTTTTACTTCGCTGCTTTCTTTTTTTTTAACCTGACTTTTTCAAAGTCACAGTTACAGACACACACCCATGGAGTATGAAGTCCTGCTGTGACCTCTACTGCCCATGTAACTGCCTGCAATTTCGCCACCAGGAGAGTCAGAATTAGGCCTAAATGGAAAGAGTAGTGCTGGGACTGTGTGGGACTAAAGGACGGAAGATCCAATCCTGCTAAGCCATTAGTTTCAGAAGCTTGCTGGAATGAGAGGAACTTGTAGTTCTTCGGCTTCACCAGAAAAAATTAAATCAAAAAGAAAAGGATTCTCTGCAACTAAAACCAGAAAACTCAACAGCCAAACATGAGTTTAGGAAAGTTACAGCACCACAGTAACTCTTCAACCTGAGTAAAGCACTGCTAATGAACACAAGGGCAAAAAAAGTAACAAACCCTTCTTCACTGCTCGGCGTGGTTTGCCCTCGCTTGCAACAGCTGATGGTCTTGCAGTTTCTTCTCCTGTCTCCCTCCCGCTGGATTGTTCACTTGCTGTGGAGTCAGCATCTGATGGAGAAATTCTGCCACAAACAAAGCAATATGTGACACAAGTTTGCAAAGGGGCACAATTCTCACACGCAAGGAATCCTGTGCTAAAATATCTTGTGAAGACTGCTAAAATTTTCCTCTGTTTATAAGAAAATTTGTAATATATTATCATAGCTAAATATTCATCGCCATGATGTTATTGTCACTGCATATGAAAACTGCAACTGGATACACACATGCCAAAATTATTAAGTAATCTTTCCTTTAACATACACTACAAGAAAAAACCTCTGCATTTTTAAGTAGCAGTTTACTCTTCAGACATAAAATAATTATATTACAAATAAGAAACCCCTATAGGTAACTAGTCTAACGTTTAGCCTTCCTAACTTGGTGTTCTCTTGCTAACCATACAAGTCCATGTGAATATTCTTCTGGCTAGGCAAATGTAGGGCCACTCAAAATGCCTATTTTATGCAATTATCCTATGCAGTCATCAAATTCTTAAAAACACTGGTTACCTAAAAATTACAATCCCAGTGGTCACAGCTTTTGTGGGTGATACAGAAAAATAAGAAAATACCATGATTTTACCCAACAAAATACTTCAACTGTAAAATTCTCCACATAGTTTAAAATAGAATAAATATAGGGCATATACCATTGCCTAGCAGACACCAAAGCCTGTCCTTTCATATGGGATCAGCCTTTGTGATAGTGTCTCTAATGATCATTTTATCTTGTGAATACTCGTATTCTATTCTGGCAGGGAGTTAATCACTGAAAGTGTGCACATGTCTGTGCATTAACTTCATTAGTGCAGGATTTGCTTGGCCTAGATGGATATCCAAAGCAGTTACTGAGGCTCTTGGCTAAACATCAACCTGCCCAGAGCCCACAGACTAAGATAACTATATCCAGTCTGACAAGTCCATTGCAAGTTAAATCTACTCCTTGCAGCAGGCAATGCTCTGAATTGACTTCCTTTTTTTCCTGCCTGAACAATGCACTGATTTGCAGGATCGTAATACAAACATCACATCCCAATTTAAAAAATAGTAGCAGGGAAAAGAGGATAAATGGTCTTCAATGAGCTTACAGACCTGCATCTTTGTGTCTTTTCCTTTTTCTAAGGTGGAAGGTGTGCAGAGCTATCATCTCCATCACCTTTGTCTTGGTTCAGCAGACTATAAGGCTGGAGTTCTGTTTCCGGACTTCTACTGACTTTGTTTCACCTCACTGTGCTTTGCATTCCTTCATATTCTTTCCTCAGTCTACCTCAATTATCATTAAGTTATGGGAACATAAATAGTGCTGAATCAACATCAGTCATTCCTTATAAGTGCTCAGGAACATGTAGTTGTATTCTCTCAAGCCAAAACATGTCCAACTCCCAGCTGGAGCCCAGGGATACTGTGCTTTCTGAATTCAGCTGCTCTTGTTTGTTGTTTTCCACAGATACAGGACATGTACTCACATCACCACTGCATTTCCTGGCATGCAACCTACAATCCTGAATTGTACTGTGATGAACTGAGTTCTGTATTTCCTCACAAAACAGCAAATAGCTAAACCCAACATAACACAGTATGATATCATTTCGTATTTCAACTTCTGCGTCAGGGAACAAATGTTTTAAATCACAGGCTGACATGGGCATGTCAGCATGGTAGGGAGATGATGGTAACATCTCCACAGTTAAGCCTAAAGGAAGACTTGTTCTTAAGGGAATATGAGGGAGAAGAGGGAAAATCTCTTTTGAAAACATTTCAAGTGTTTGAACTACAGGTTGGTCACTCATCTCTGTGCCTAGGAAAATCATGGAGCAGATCCTCCTATGCTAACTATGGAAACTATGCTAAGGTGTATGAAAAATAAGGAGAGATTTGCTGACAGCCAGCATGGCTTCACTAAGGGCAAATCATGCCTGACATACTTGGAGGCCTCCTACAATGGAGTCATGGCATTGGTGGAAAAGGGAAGAACAACTGACATCATCTACCTGGACCTGTGCAAAGCATTTGACACACGACACCGTTGTTCCTAAACTGGAGACGCATGGATGTTACACATGGAAAACTTGGTGAGTAAGAAATTCGCTGGATGGTCACACTCAAGGAGTTGTGGTCAATGCCTCAATGTTCAAGTGGAGAGCCCTGATGAGTGACATTCCTCAGGGGTCAGTACTGGGACTGGTGCTGTTAAACATCTTGGTCAGAAATGTGGATGGTAGGATTGAGTCCACCCTCAGCAAGTTCACTGACAACACCAAGTTCTGTCATGTGGTCATCACACTGGAGGGAAGGGACCATCCAGAGGGACCTTGACAGGCTTGAGAGGTGAGGCCATGTGAAACCCATAAAGTTCAACAAGGCCAAGTGCAAGGTCCTGCACCTGATTCAGGCCAATCCCAAGAAGAAATACAGGCTGGGCAGAGAACGGATCAAGAGCAGCCCTGAAGAGAAGAACTTGGGGCTATTGGTGGATGAGAAGCTCAACATGAGCCAGCAATGTGCACTTGCAGCCCAGAGAGCCAACCATATCCTGGGCTGCATCGAAAGGAATGTGGCCAGCAGGCTGAGGGAGGGGATTCTGTCCCTCTGCTCCACTCATGTGAGAACACACCTGGAGTACTACATCTAGCTCTGAGGTCCAATAGAAGGAGAATATGGACCTGTTGGAGTGAGTTCAAAGGAAATTCATGAAGATGATTAGAGGGCTGGAGCACCTCTGATGTGAGGAAAGGCTGAGAGAGTTAGGGCTGTCCAGCCGGGAATAGAGAAGGCTCCAGGGAGACCTTATCACAGCCTTCCAGTACCTGAAGGGAGTCTGCAAGCAAGCTGGAGAGGGACTTTTTACAAGGGCATGCAGTGATAGGACAAGGGAGAACGGCTTTAAACTAAAAGAGGGTAGGTTTAGATTAGGTATTAGAAAAAATTCTTTGCTGTGAGTGTGGTGAGGCACGGGAACAGGTCGCCTAGAGAAGCTGGGATGCGCCATCCCTGGAAGTGTTTAAGCCCAGGTTGGATGGGGCTCTGAGCAACCTGGTCTAGTGAAAATGTATCCCTGCCAAGGGCAGGGAGGTTGGAACTAAATGACATTTAATGTGCCTTCCAACCCAAACCATTCTATGATTCTATACTTAATTGGATGCTGTTAAAAAAAGAAATATCTGTTCTTAAATTTGATCAATGATTCACTATTATCTTCAGGGGAATCATTAAAATGTTGGCTTCTGAAATTTTTCCTGCTTCATTTTCTGAATTATTCTACATGAAATACAGTAACAACCTCAAACTTAAATTTCTTTCTTATGCTGATGTGCATATAAATAGACACCTTCCATACCCCCAAGTATCATCTCTGTCTTAGGCTACTTTTGAACTTTTTAAAAGAAGCACAGAAACATCTGACATTCCAATTTATATTACTTTGCTTTAATTTATGTAAGCTCCACCTAAATGAGGTAGCTCATTTTTCTTCCATTATTTTCCAATTTTGCCTACCTGCCACTATACCACTGATAGTCTACTACTTACAAGGCCTATAGGGAGTTAGGAAGACAAACCTTAGCATCTGGAAGAGGAAAACTAAGCTTTATGAAGCTCACATGGGGAAGATGAAGCAAGGATCTTAAGACAACTGGGGCAGCAGAAAGAGCACAGCAGGCTGAACAGAGGAGAAAGCTGCGTTGCAGAGACCTGCAGCTCAGTTAGAATCACCATTAGTTTCTTTCTAAGCTCTTTCGACTCTGCCCTTGACTGATTACCTTTTTTTTCTCCCACCATGCAGTATGATGTAGGTATAAGCACAGGGGATGCAGAGCTGGAGACAGAGGAATGCACATGAGAGAGAGGAAGAATTACTGGAAAGTGGAGCACAGAGGAGCTCATCTTCTCAGAGCTCCATTTTTCCCCCAGTTGTTACCTTCTCACTTACCCCGTTTTTTTGTGCACAAAGCCTTCTTTACTGTATAGCTTTGTTACAGCATGTATCCTACACCATTCTGTCCAGCAAAACACATTCACATCCATCATTTTATTACTGGAAAAGGTTAGGACATTTGTGCTGAAGGTTGACAAACACTACTCCACTTGCATAGGTGTAAATTATCACTGCTTTTTCTGACTAAGGCTGGTTTGCTGTGAGAGTAACAAGATTATCATAAACAAAAACATTCATGCATCTTCCCTGAATTTTGGAGACATGGCTTATTATTGGAAATCCCAGCTCTTCATACATGTATTGGTCACTATTAATGTTAATGAAACATATTACCATTTGTTGATGGTTTTCATTTCTTTTAACCATCTGTTGTCTTAGTAGCTGGAGATCACACTGAAGGGATTGCACTGGGAAACATACACTTGGTGTTTCCAGTAAACAAGCAATGACTTGACTCCAGTCAACTCAGCAGTGTTTTAAATACCCCTCTTAACTTGGCATGTTCCCTTTAAAAGAAAAATAAACCCTAAATTCTCACAACCTTGTACAGGTGAGTAGTGAGGTGTAACTGACAGCTCACTGAAAACACCAAGTTCCAGAGCTCTGAAACAGTTATTTCCACTGAAATTGCTCTAAAAATACTATAATCACTAGCCATTAATACACTGTTGTCTACCACAATTTGTTTTATCTTTGTGAACTGACCTCCCTCTGTGTCGAACAGTCTTTGAAGGCTTTGTGGAAGTCTTGGATTTGGGGCTGGGCACATCTCCGTTTTCAGATGGGGTAGTATCCTTAATAGGCCCTGGTAAAGGAGCTGGCTCATGGATAATCAGGACATCGTCTTTATTGTGCTGACCCAGATGCTGCTTAGCAAAATCAAAGCCTTTCACACTGGGAGCTTGTAGCTGTGAGAAAAGAACAAAGACAAAAAACAGGAACTGTGAGTGACAATGAGTACAAAGGCTTTGGCTCAGATCTGCAAGCAATGGCCACTAGGCGGATGGTCAGGCTACGGCAGTCTCATGACATGAGGGTTGTAGGGAAAAGAAAAATAAACTCTCCACAATTCTGTCATCTTACATCAATATATGATACACAGTTTAAACTCCCAATCAATAAATCTAGTTAAGAAACAGCCTTTGGATGCTGCTACATTTTTTTGCCGCTATTTCTTCAGATTTTATCATTGTGTGAGGAGTTTTTTGTGTACTTGTGGGTGCAAGGCTGTAGACACCTGAGTACTGACTGAAATGGTTGCCACTGCCAGGTCATCTTTCCATTTCTTTCACTCAAAATGGATGAAGGATTTTAAGTAATTTGAATAATGTCACTGCTGATCTTCCTCATTTTGAGCTCTCCAAATCTGCAGAAGTTTGGGAGTGCTTGTACAAACATCTAGTTCATGTGATGAAAGATAAACACTCTGCAGATCTGAGTTATACAGTAACCTGGATGTCTCCAGATAAGAACTGAAAATCTAGCTCTTAGGATTTTCACTGAATAGACAGAAAAATACATAAAAGGCTTTGGAATTTAGAGAAATTATCCTAGAGGTCTTACTGAGTAGTTATGGATTCAACATGCATCTTGCATGAGAAAGACAACCGAACTGGGCCTTTTATTTTCTTTACTGTATTTATTAAAAAATCTGATCTCACCTTGTCAGTGACTTGATTCAGAGTCAATTTAATCAAGGCTCCAAGTTTCAAGCTCTCTATTGATTTTTTTTGAGTTTTAGAGTAATTAGAAAATCTGAATAACTAATTTGGAGAAAGTTTTTCTTCAAATCTCACTCAACTTTATATAGTTTGAAAATAGAAAGCAACACTGACAGCTCCAGTTTTCAAAGTGCATACACACATCTCCAGTGCACAGCACACGCATAAAACCCTGTGTGTGTTCCTAGAGCTGATTTCCTGCAAAGGGAAACGTGCTGGAGTGAGTTTATATGGGTGTGTCAGGTTCCAGATGTTTAAATGAACCTCCTTGCATAAAGCTTGGCATGCCAATGTAACTAACTGCAAACAGACTCGTCTGATAGCATGCCAAAGATAAGCTTGCCTAAGGAATATTCTGAAACAATCTCTTCAAAATATTTTCTCAGTAAGCAAACATTTTCCAAATGGTTCTTAGAAAGGGTGATGCAGTCGAGCAAACTGCCTATTTAAACCAGTAGATGGCAATAAAAGCTCTTCTATAAAATCCAACAGCCATCTGAATGGTTGAGGTTTTGGAGTTCATTTCTCACAAAATGAGTAAGCTTATTATTTGAACAGATCTGAATATCTTTCACTATACTCCATTTGTCTTGGTCTTTACAACAGTCCCTTGAATGAGCCTTATGGGCGATTCAGTTATTGGATTTATGCAAATGACTGCAATCGCTGATTCAAGAAGGCACTGCGGAGCTGCACCGGGTGAAAGTGTAACCGTGTCTCCATCTTTTTGTCACTGTCACCTAGTGAAGCCTTCCTGAAATTTCCCCCCCTTCAGGACATTAAATATTTGTCTTCAGGATCTTTCTTACTTAAAAAAAACTCCTTCAAAAATCCCCATTCCCCTAAAATTACTTCTAAGGAGGAACTTTTCACTTTCCTATCAGAATTATGCCAGTTTGCAGCAATTTAATTACTGCAACTTCTCTTAGTTACCCTACCTCCACTGTTTGACCCCAGTGTGACAGCTCCTTTGAAACCTTCAGTGGCTTCCCTTTTTCTAACCCTTTCATACTGCCCCCCATGCTAACACAGCCCTGCTGCTGATCCATGACGATCACTTCCTCTGCTTCACTACATTCCCCTCCACTGTCTCCAGCTCCCTTAGCTCCAAAGATGATGAGAATCTTCACCATGTGCTGGGCACGATTCTTCCACAAAACATTTTGGTGGTGCTTTACCCTTTCTTAAGCATCCATGACCTCACCTGTGAAGTTACCACTACTCTTTGAATAGTGTGACAGGTGGGGTGAGCAAGGACAACAAAAGAGACAAACATTGTCTCTTTACATTGGAATTACTAATACTGTGTTGTAGTTTGGGATTATTATGTAAATTCTCTCCCCTGCCACTTAACTGCCCAGGCCAGCGGTTAACAAAAGAGGCAGTTAACTGTGATCGCTGGGGTGGGGGCAGGTTTGTCTCTTTTGGGTTTTTTTTTTGGATATTCTCCTCAGTCTTGGCTCGGCGGAACGGGGGAGTGGGGGCTCCAAGGAGGCAGGCTGCCCTGCTGGTTACTGCTGGGGTTTTCCCTGGCTGTCTTGCCGCTGCCTACTTCGGATTACTTTTTCCTGCCGTGCTGCTGCCTGCCTTGGATTTGCTGCTGGTTGCTCGTACCTTTTCTGCTTCTTGGACGGGGAACACAGGGGGAAGAGACTGAGTCCATCTGAAAGCCCACTGCTCGTCTGTTTCGCTGGAGAGGGACTGAAACTCACCCTGCAGCCAGTGGGCTGTGACAAGGACACTTAAGTATAACCTTTCCTCCCGGAGGAAAACCTGCTGGGTTTTGTTGTTGTTGTTTTTTTTTTTTCTTCTTTTCTCTTATGGTGTTGGGGAAGTGGGTTGCACTAGTCTGTTTACATATATATATATATATATAGCAGTTATCCTTCTTGTATTAAAATTCCTTTTCTTAAATTTGATAAAGAGTGGTGTGATTATTGAGGAGGAGGCCCCTCCCCTGCTTGTGGGTAAAACATTTTGGTTTTTCCCCTCAAACCGAGACATTTCTTGGCGCCCAACGTGTGGGGCTTGTAAACAAAGAAGGATAACTGCTATTTTGTGGCACCATGTGGGTCTTGAGCTTAGGGTTCATCAGGACCATCCTGTATAATATATTGGCTTTTTGTTGGTACAAATTCATGCCAAAAGGAGCGGCAGGTTTAAGTCTTATCAACAAATCAATGAGCAAAACTCAAATAGCCGCAATTATTATTGAGTTCTTACTCTGGATTTATGGTGCCATGAATTCGATGCCTTTGGATGTCATGTGGGTGGTGCTCTCCAGGCTGTTTTCCTGCCGCAACCTAAGCTGCTACCTCTGGGGATTCAGTGATAATAGTACGGACCCTTGGGAAGGAACAAAGGGGAATCTCTTCTCCCAACCCTTTGTCCATTCCCCATTCAAGTCTGCTACAACAGCTTTTGAGATGTTTAAATTCTCCCTGGATGCCAGAGATATCTTGCTCTTTATGGTTTTTCTGCAAGGTTGTATCCCTGCGGCTTACAGAATGTTTGAAGGTAGGGCCAGGGTTTTTCCAGAATGCATTCAGAAACCTAGCCCAGTGAAGGGGGAAAAGCGAGAGAATAAAACCCCTGATGCCACAGTGAAGGGAGAAAAGGATGAGGCTAAACCAGGAGGACAGGCCAAGCCTATGGAAGTTGCCCCTATTCAGAAAAGGAAATATAAGACCAAATTAGACCATCCAGCAGACGATGAGGGGGCTGCTGCACCTCCACAGCAAGCAGACCCAGAGCCTGAGATCATCACTGAGTCATTGTCATTTGATAATCTCCGTAGTTTGCGGAAAGACATTGCTCGACACCCGGGTGAGCCCATCCTGACTTGGTTGATCCGAGTTTGGGACCTTATGGGTGAAACCTTACAACTGGATGGTGCTGAAGCCAGGTTTTTGGGGGCTCTGGCCCAGGACGTGGCTATTGAACAGGTGTTCGTGAGGGAATCAAAGCCCCTTTCACTCTGGGCACGACTTCTAACGAGTGTAAGAGAGAAGTTTGTTTATAGAGAAATCCTGCAGGAACGTCATATTAGGAAGACTTGGAAGACGATGGAAGAAGGAATTTTACGTCTGAGGGAGATGGCAATGATGGACGTGCTTTTTGGAAGAGGTGGGCAAGCCAATAATGACCCTGACAAGGTCAGATGCACACCACATATGTGGTGGGACCTTTCACGCTCGGGGCCAGCTGAATACACCGATTTCCTGGCATCCATGTATAGGGAAGAGAACCATGAAACAGTGGGCGCAGTAGCAAATAAGCTCCGGATATATGAAAGCATGACCCACAGCCCAATGCAGGCCCGTATTTCTGCTGTAGAGACATTGGTTGAGAGTCTCAAGACGCTGCCTGCAGAGGTAAAAGCGATCAGAGAGGAAATTAGGGAAAGTCTCCAAGTGGCACCAGTGCGAATGAGAACCTCTGAAGTCAGAGCCAGACGCCCCCCAGCCAGAGGAAGTGGACAGACCTCACGAACTGAGATGTGGTACTTCCTGGCCAAACATGGAGAAGACATGGGACGGTGGGATGGGAAACCCACCCGTGCCCTTGCAGCCCGAGTACAAGAACTGAAGGAGAATGGAAGAAGGTCAGTGAGAGTAAGTGCAGTCCCAGTTTCCCACGGGCAAGAATCTGACCCACAGGAGGGCACCTCCCAGGTGTACTCATCGAGAAAAGGTTCTGACCGCTATGACCAGGATCAGTGTTAGAGGGGCCCTGCCTCTAGCCAGGTAGAGGCACGGGACAACCGTGTCTATTGGACTGTGTGGATTCGATGGCCTGGTACATCAGACCCACAAAAGTATAAGGCTTTGGTTGATACTGGCGCTCAATGCACATTAATGCCATCAGGACATGTGGGCTCAGAAACTATTTCTATTTCTGGGGTGACAGGGGGATCTCAAGAGTTGACTGTGCTAGAAGCTGAAGTGAGCTTGACAGGGAGAGATTGGCAGAAACACCCCATTGTGACTGGTCCAGCCGCCCCATGTATCCTGGGCATTGACTACCTCAGGAATGGATATTTTAAGGACCCAAAGGGGCATAGATGGGCTTTTGGAATAGCCACTGTACAGACAGAAGGGATTGAACAATTGAACTCATTGCCAGGTCTCTCAGAAAGTCCTTCTGCTGTTGGACTGTTGAAAGTTGAGGAACAGCAAGTGCCAATTGCCACCACGACAGTGCACCGTCGGCAATACCGAACGAACCGTGATGCTGTGATCCCCATCCATAAGATGATCCGTGAACTGGAGAGCCAAGGGGTGGTCAGCAAAACCCACTCACCCTTCAACAGCCCCATCTGGCCTGTGCATAAGTCTGATGGAGAATGGAGATTGACTGTGGACTATCGTGGCTTGAATGAAGTTACCCCACCGCTGAGTGCCGCTGTGCCGGACATGCTGGAGCTCCAGTATGAACTGGAGTCCAGGGCAGCAAAGTGGTATGCCACTATTGACATTGCTAATGCGTTCTTCTCCATTCCTCTGGCACCAGAGTGCAGGCCACAGTTTGCTTTCACCTGGAGGGGCGTGCAGTACACCTGGAACCGACTACCCCAGGGGTGGAAACACAGTCCCACCATCTGTCATGGACTGATCCAGACTGCACTGGAGAAGGGTGAGGCTCCAGAACACCTGCAATACATTGATGACATCATTGTGTGGGGGGACACAGCAGAAGAGGTTTTTCAGAAAGGAGAGAAAATCATCCAGATCCTTTTGGGAGCTGGCTTTGCCATCAAACGGAGTAAGGTTAAGGGACCAGCCCAAGAGATCCAGTTCCTGGGAGTGAAGTGGCAGGATGGACGCCGTCAGATTCCAACAGAAGTCATCAATAAGATCACAGCAATGTCTCCACCTACCAGCAAAAAGGAAACACAAGCCTTCCTGGGTGCCATAGGGTTCTGGAGGATGCATATCCCAGCATACAGTCAGATCGTAAGCCCTCTCTACTTGGTAACCCGTAAGAAGAATGATTTCCACTGGGGCCCTGAGCAGCAACAAGCCTTTGACCAGATCAAGCATGAGATTGCTCAGGCTGTAGCCCTTGGACCAGTCAGGACAGGACCAGACGTACAGAACATGCTCTACTCCGCCGCCGGGAATAATGGCCTGTCTTGGAGCCTTTGGCAGAAGGTGCCTGGTGAGACTCGAGGCCGACCACTTGGATTCTGGAGCCGAGGCTACAGAGGATCTGAAGCCAACTATACCCCCACAGAGAAAGAGATCCTAGCCGCCTATGAAGGAGTCCAAGCCGCCTCAGAGGTGATTGGCACAGAAGCACAGCTGTTTCTGGCACCTCGACTACCAGTGCTGAAGTGGATGTTGTCAGGACAGGCTGCCTCTACACATCACGCCACTGATGCTACCTGGAGCAAGTGGATTGCCCTGATTACGCAGCGCGCCCGTATAGGAAAATCAAATCGCCCTGGGATCCTGGAAATCATCACAAACTGGCCTGAAGGTGAAAATTTTGGTCTAGCAGATGAAGAGGAAGAGCAGGTGACACGTGCGGAAGAAGCTCCACCATACAATCAATTGCCAAAAGAGGAAATACGCTACGCCCTCTTCACCGATGGCTCCTGTCGCATTGTAGGGACTAATCGCAAATGGAAAGCAGCTGTATGGAGTCCCACACGACAAGTTGCAGAAGCCACTGAAGGAGAAGGTGGGTCGAGTCAGTTTGCAGAGCTTAAAGCCGTGCAGTTGGCCCTGGACATTGCTGAACGAGAGAAATGGCCAAAGCTTTACCTCTACACCGACTCATGGATGGTGGCCAATGCTCTCTGGGGATGGTTAGACCGATGGAAGAAAACCAATTGGAAACGCAGAGGGAAACCCATCTGGGCTGCCGATATATGGCAAGATATTGCCACCCGAGTAGAGAAGCTGATTGTGAGAGTCCGCCACGTAGACGCACACGTGCCCAAAAATCGGGCCAATGAGGAACATCTCAACAACCAACAGGCAGACCGAGCTGCGCAAGTGAAAGTATCACAGACAGATCTGGACTGGCAGCACAAGGGAGAGCTGTTCTTGGCTCGATGGGCCCATGATGCCTCGGGCCATCAGGGCAGAGATGCCACTTATAAATGGGCACGAGACCGAGGGGTGGATTTAACCATGGACATTATCTCTCAGGTTATCCACGACTGCGAGACATGTGCTGCCATTAAGCAGGCTAAGAGAGTGAAGCCCCTGTGGTATGGTGGACGCTGGGATAAGTATAAGTACGGGGAGGCCTGGCAGGTTGACTACATCACACTGCCACAGACCCGCCAAGGCAAGCGCTATGTGCTCACCATGGTGGAAGCAACCACAGGGTGGCTGGAGACACACCCAGTGCCTCACGCCACTGCTCGGAACACCATCCTAGGCCTGGAAAAACAAGTGCTGTGGCGACATGGCACCCCAGAACGAATTGAGTCAGATAATGGAACTCATTTCAAAAACAGCTTAGTTGCTACCTGGGCGAGAGAACATGGCATTGAGTGGGTGTATCATATCCCCTACCATGCACCAGCTGCCGGGAAAGTTGAGCGGTGTAATGGACTGTTGAAAACCACTTTGAAGGCGTTGGGTGGAGGGACTTTCAAACACTGGGATCAACACTTAGCAAAGGCTACATGGCTAGTCAACACTAGAGGCTCTGTCAATCGAGCCGGTCCTGCCCAATCAGAACCCCTTCACACTGTAGATGGAGACAAAGTCCCTGTAATACACCTGAGAGGTATGCTAGGGAAAACAGTCTGGATCAACCCTGCCTCAGGCAAAGGCAAACCCATTCGTGGGGTTGTCTTTGCTCAAGGATCTGGTTCCACCTGGTGGGTGATGCAGGAAGATGGAGAGACACGATGTGTACCTCAAGGGGAACTTATCTCTGGGTAAACGACTCATATTACTGTATTTGTAAACACTTAATTATTTGAAAGAAAATTTAAGTTTAATGTAGAGTATCGGCATGGAAGAGAATTTAGGGGTGGATAATGTTGTAGTTTGGGATTATTATGTAAATTCTCTCCCCTGCCACTTAACTGCCCAGGCCAGCGGTTAACAAAAGAAGCAGTTAACTGTGATCGCTGGGGTGGGGGCAGGTTTGTCTCTTTTGGGTTTTTTTTTTGGATATTCTCCTCAGTCTTGGCTCGGCGGAACGGGGGAGTGGGGGCTCCAAGGAGGCAGGCTGCCCTGCTGGTTACTGCTGGGGTTTTCCCTGGCTGTCTTGCCGCTGCCTACTTCGGATTACTTTTTCCTGCCGTGCTGCTACCTGCCTTGGATTTGCTGCTGGTTGCTCGTACCTTTTCTGCTTCTTGGACGGGGAACACAGGGGGAAGAGACTGAGTCCATCTGAAAGCCCACTGCTCGTCTGTTTCGCTGGAGAGGGACTGAAACTCACCCTGCAGCCAGCGGGCTGTGACAAGGACACTTAAGTATAACCTTTTCTCCCGGAGGAAAACCTGCTGGGTTTTGTTGTTGTTGTTTTTTTTTTTTCTTCTTTTCTCTTATGGTGTTGGGGAAGTGGGTTGCACTAGTCTGTTTACATATATATATATATATATATATAGCAGTTATCCTTCTTGTATTAAAATTCCTTTTCTTAAATTTGATAAAGAGTGGTGTGATTATTGAGGAGGAGGCCCCTCCCCTGCTTGTGGGTAAAACATTTTGGTTTTTCCCCTCAAACCGAGACATACTGTTTTACTAAGACTGTTGCATATCTGAAGCATGCATTTCAACTCCAGCATATTGAGTTTGTAAACATGTAGGGGAGTAAAGCAAAATACAAAAATATAAAATTTTAATCTTTTAACTTCAAATAGTCTTATTCCTAGCTGCAGTCTAGCATAACCTTTCATTTAAGCACAGCTATGGGAACAGATATATTTATGTGCACATGTACATATACCACAGCATATGCACGCAACAAATGTTTATCTGCAGACAGACCACACAGAAGCTGAATTAAGAGGCTGACAGTATTGTAAAGACCAGCAATCAGACTATAAGAAATGAAAGTTAAGTTCATCTGAACAATCACAACTGAATCCTCTCATGCCCAGGCATTGCAAGAGTCTTGAGTCACAAAGCTATAAATTCAGTTCTTCCACAGGAACCCTCTTGCTTTCTCTCACCCTGTGGGATCCTTGGCATAGGCTGAGTCTTCTGCTATTAGGCAAGGTTGGGCAGAATGTAAGAATGTTATTTGTAGGACCAGGATACCCATCTCCTTTCAAGCAGCAGCTGGCAAATATAGTGAAAGGAGGAGGGGATGCAAGACAAGAAGGGATGTATTCTTTTATGCATGTTTGCAGCTAGGATGGTTGAGATTTGGCCAATGGGTTTCATGGACACTTGCTGAGCAACAGAGGATTCGCCAGTCTCAGGTATCACCATCTCAGCCTTTATAGAACATATGGCTGTATTTTCCTAAAGTTGCAGCCAGGTAAACTCCTCATCTGATCCTACTCTTCCTTGCCAGGCAGAAGCATTCTCTCTACCCCACTCTCTTGTCCTTCTCTATCTCTGCCGGCTCCCCATTCCAGTTGATAGTATCGAAGTACCCAAGGCTCAACACTCCTTATTGTTTTAATACTTGGTGTCATAACAATCTCTGTGTACAGCAGCAGAGAAAAAAACCTCTCAGCTTTTGGTACAGCTCTACAGACCTTACATGCACAGAACAGGTGTAATCCTATGAGAATTTAACTGCAAATCTCTCATAAGTCTCTGTCAACCCCATGTAAACAATTTTCTAAAGGTTTAAAACCGAAGTCAGAAACAGGCAATTCCCTGTAGAATCGACAAAAGCATTTCCCTCACACTAAACAACCTTCTGGTCCTCTTTTCTTCCCCACCCTGCCGAGAATATATCTCCCTAAGGCTGAGAGTATGCACTAGAGCTTCTCCAAGACAATTTTTAAAATTTGGACAGAGCACTTTATTTTCTTTTAACCTTGTTCTTTGAAAACCAAACTCTTCTTATCATCTTAAGGTTTGAGCACGAAACTGATCCTTGAATGGAAGACTTTGGCCTGAATGATTCAAGTCATGCAGAGTTCTGTACAACCAAATAACATTTCTAGGTATTTCCTGCTCAAAACCCTGTAAGCTGGCACTACCAGCTCCAGCCAATATGTAAAATAGCATGAGAGACTGTGTACACGTGTGTATATACATGTTTGAGCTTATGAACTAAAAAACATGATAGAAAAATTCGACCATACATAGAAAACATGATACATGACTGAATATGAAAAAAGTTCTCAATAAAAAACTTGATAAAATCACTTATTAAAAATATCTATGATTTGAGAACTATAAATGCTAATAGGATTACTACTGTAGAAACAATGTTGATAGACTTACTTTATATTCTTAAAGCAAAAAATCTATGCTCCTGTCACCTCTCCTCATAGACCATGACAACATTATGACTTTTAACTGAGAACTGATAACTTCCAAAATCCCCATTTTCAGTGAAAAGTGCCTGAAGGACATTGAAACACAACTCTGCTTTCTGGTCAGACCTTCAAGACTCAGTGAAATGAATAAATAATGTTATTACAGACTGAAGATATTACCTACATTTCATTACAAATTTTAATTGCTACCTGCTGCATTCTTTCTTTTCTTTATATCAAAGTTATGTAAGTGTAACAGGTGGACCAGTACTTGTAATACCATGTGTAGTCATCTACTACTCATAAATTAAGCACAACCAAGAAAAGAATGAAGTATCTTCTTAAGAGCAGAGTTGTAATGATACTGTTACGTGGCCAGGTGTCAAAAATGAGCATCTTTCCATCAGCCTCAAGTGTGTTTACCCAAGACTACACAAAACCAGTCTTGGTGAAGATTCCTTGTTTTAAATGTAAGCTGTTAGAGGTTTTCATTTACCTTTATATACTCGTGAAAGGGGAAAGATAATCAACTCTGAAGCTTACCACCAAAATGAACATGTCTAAATTACTGCATTCATAAGGAATTACTACTATACAAATGCAGAATCTGCCAAAATCTAAGGGGAAGATGATTTCAAACTGGTAAGTCAAGACAGTGTTCTAATTCTACTGTCACATACTGAATGAAAAAAAAATAACAAAAAACACAACAACCAAACCAGTATTTGAAACTCAATTCATAGAAAAGTCAAATAATTTCTGCAGAAACCTACAAATCTGTGCACTCAGTCAAGACTTATTCTATAAAAGCCGATAACAATGTCAGTGCTGTTTAAGTCACAGAAATACAAACTAGTTGCCAATATATTGTTTTGCTAGATGCAGAGACACACCAGGAATGCCAACAATCTGTTTTCTCAAGAAAGCAAATACTGCACATACAGGTCAGTGAATAATTTCAGCAGAAAGCAGAAGAGAAGAAATACACTTATTCAGTATTCTTCCTGTAGTTCGTACAAGCAGCATTTGAATTTGGATGTAATATGAAGAATTATGTATTAAGACAATTTTCTACTGATTTTTATAACATGGCCTTGTCTTTTTTCCTTGTAGAGCCAGATGCATCGAGCAGAGGCTGTTAAAATACATTTCAAAGGAAGTAAAGGAGCTAAGCACGTACTTCAGTGTTGTTACATAACCTGTGAAGAGGGCAGGGAACCCTGTAAAGAAGTCCTGCTGACTTATGACCTGACTACCATGCTAGCACATGGAACGTTACAGGATGAAGAAACTTTACAGCAAAAAAAAAAATGCTTTCAAGTCTACTAGCTTCAACACAGCAAGACAATTAAAATCACTGTTCTTAATGTGGGTTGAAGATATAAGTCAGTGTGATTTAGGACAGCTTAAACCTATTTAACATCGTCAACTGTGTTCACAGCCAGAGGTTCACATCACCAAACCCTTCTCCATCTTCCCAGGGCATCATAGCATGGGGTAGTGTGAATCCATTGCATTACTCTCATGATGCACCAGAAAAGATAATTATTTGCAGCTGCTTGTATGCTTGGTAGGGTCTTTTAATTGTAACTCTTTTTTTCACCAGGTATCTATCTCTCTCATCCAAAAAGTCACCTGCATTTTTCTCCCTTGAGGATCATTCATCCATATTGTTTGCAGTCACCACCCCATCAGGTATTTAAAAGACCTACCAATAAATAAGAATTTAGAAGTACTAAGGCACATTCACCTTTCATGGTCTCATTTTCCTATTCAGCTCATTCTTCTATTCTCATTCCTGCATATCCTTCCTTATACACATAAGTATAACCTCTGTGGTTTTGTTTACATTGCTCTCCTTCAGCATAAACCTCTTTGTGATCACAGCCTGGGACTGCCTGTAAAGTATGCATACAAATTATACACGTGATTCAGTAACAATAATGCATATCTGAATTAAAGACTCAAAAAACCTTCGTTGATGAAAAAAGCCTTTTAGAAGATCACATAGGACAGTTCAGACACCACAGGCACCCTCAAAATACTGAAAAAAGACCCATTCGTATCTCTCAAGGTCTTTTCATGCACTATTTATGAAGTGGGATATGATACAACCCATTTATGCATTAGCACAAACTCTTTCCTGGTGTACTTCTAAAAAAACCCACTAAGTACCACTGAGAAATGTGCAGAAGGGTCCTTCACTGCTGCTGTTTTAGGAAATACTTCTACGGACCAAAACAAAAACATCTTTAATTTTAATACCTTCACTCGGTAACATTGTATGCATGTAAAAAGAAGCACATCTGCAATAGCAGGTTACTCTTAGGTGGGACACCATCACCCTCCTGTTAGTCTGTGCCTCCTATGACAAGCTCCATCTCAAACAGAAGCAGAATTTTGAGTTCTGAGAGACAAAAAAGACATTGCACATTCAAAATGCTGCCTATTTTTTGTCTTGGACCAAGTACCTCCTATACAAATTATGTCTCATTTGTTATCACAACAGCACTTCAGTCAACTGTCACCATTTCTGGGAACAGGTGAAGCAGTTGAGCAAACATGTCCTAGTGGAGAAGGAATATGCTTAGAGTTTCTCCGGTTTCTCCCACCAAGTTGGCAAAAAGCAGCACACTGTATAGACAGCACTGGCACAGAAAACCAGAACCAGCTCATGTACAGCCCTGGTCCTCCTTTCCTTCTCTGAAAAGTCAAAACTGTGTGCTACTGCTTACCACCAAACAAACAGTAACTAAACCAGGAATCCCACAAAAAATACCACCTCAGGAATTTTGCTTCTGGAGTAGGATTAAAAACAAATAAAGAAACTCCCAAACTTACAGAACTTTATAAAGCCTGAAATTCTCAAGACACCTGTTCTTCTTAAGACAGATTCTTCTCACGGATTTTCATCATCCCTCTTCTTCTCCTTTGTGCATTTCTTCCTGGCACACTAATATCATCACGACAGCTCAGTAAATTTCACAAAATACAAGAGGGATCATGTTGTTGAAAGCCCATAACTCTGAGTAAATATATGCCCACAGGCTGCTGAGATAACTGCTCTAACAGGCAGAATTTTGTTTCTGAATCACATACAGTTTTAGCTTTCCCTCTCAGACAGAAATGCCGCTGGGTGGATACTATCTTAATCATGGTTTGGTGAGGTTCCTTTGCACACTGGTTGGATGAAAGTGCCAGGAGTAAGTTAGAAAAAGCCTGGCAACTTTGTAGGATAGAAAGGTCCCTGCTGTGTCTCAGTTTCACCAGTCTTGTGCCCATAAGTTATGTTAGACAATTCCTCCTCTAAGGCCATGTACACAACTCCAACACCAGCTGCAACCTCTAAGAAAGGTAGCACAACATATAAAAAGTTATAAATTAAGGGAACTCTTTTCTAAGCAGGCAAAGCAAAATAATACATTCATACATTTACAACAGTCTAGAAACACATCCTCTCTGCAAATAAGTGAGAAAAGTGCTAACAGACTTCCAACACAGAGCATAGGTCAGCGATTTTAGCTTATTTTTTTATGCTGGTATTTTGTTGGGCTCAATAACTCAAACACATTTATATGCCTAAAAAAAGGTTTAATGCACACAGAAAGAAAGTACATTCGCATATACTGTAAAAGCATTTTGCTTGTTGAAATGAAACTACAAGTGAGGAGCAATATCAAAACCTTAGGCAACAATGATTTAATGTTGGTGCATTTCCTTGTCCTCAAACCAGCTAAATCCTATGGTAGAGTCTCTTATCTTTCATCAGGAGAGACAGAATTTATTTTCCCAGTATTAAGCAGGTCTCAGAGGTTAATTATGTTTAGGATGGTATAAACTTTATCCATATCTTGAAAATGGATTATTTTTGTTTAACTTCTTTTTAAAAGGAACCACTATATAAATGCCACTATAAATCAACGGGTCACCAACATTTTCAATAGCATATTCAGTTCTACTCTTCCCCTTTCAAAAATGATGGAAAATAATTAGAAAGTGCTCAGATTTTTCAAAGGTTCAAAAGCCAGTTCAAAAGAAGGGATAAGAACACTGGGACTCTTCTGATTAGAAAAAGAGATAATGGAGGTGGGAATATGACAGATCTGTAGTCAGGATTGGCAAGGATCAAGTGCCTAGGAATCAGCTGTTCACTGTCCCCTTCAATACAAGGACCAGGGGGCATCACAGAAGACAAAGAAGAAGCAGGACAAAAGCAAGATGAACCAAGATGATGTGGTTCTTCATGTAACATGCTGTGGAAATCTCTGTCAGCAGCTCAAATGTGTTCAGAAAGACCAAATAAATTCATGGAAAAGAAATCTGTTGAGGATTACTTAATAACTTGCAGAGAAAGTCCTTGAGCCAAAACAACTGGAGGCTGAAGAGTTACTCATGTGAAGGCATCACATGTACTTGCCCTATCCTTCTCCCCTTCTATGAGCTTCTTCTTTTGGCAGCTGGGCTAGCTGGCCTTTTGGTCTGATCTCAAGACAGAAACTCAAATCTTTGTAAGAAAGCAGATGGAGACATTTTACTTTTTATACCTATTGGTATAAGCAGTGTATCTAAGCGTGGTATTTTATTTCTACCATTTGTGAATAGTTAATCCCCACCGCAGAAGAAGAGTTACTACAAAGGAGCTCTTTCAGAGGAATTGCCACAAGAGAATGCATTGTTGAGATGTAATTAGGATGTTCAATACTGCATTCCTTGTTAGAATCCAGCTATTGACTCTGAAGCAGAACCTATATGCCATCCCAAAATAGACAACAGTTTGGATAGTTAGTCAAGGTTGCTATTAGAAATGAATGATATTTGTTATGCAAACAGCAGACAGACATGAATCTCTTGCATAAACTCATGTCAGTTTTCAAGTAGTTTTTGTAAGATTGGTGTCAGCTGCCTTTCTTAACATGAGTCTCTTTTGACTGGAATTTTTCTGCAATGCAGAACTGTTGCCTCAACATTATACAGATGAACAAAAGCGTTACAGGATGTCAAAACATCACAAGAATTCTTTATATCAGGAGCAGAAGCCTAGTACTTAGCCTCCAGCAGGGCTGGCCTCTGATCCTGGGAACATCCAAGAGACAGTCTACTGAATACACAATAATAAGCAAAACTCTCAATTCAGAGGTGTAAAGTTACACCTGACACATGACATTTCGATAGCAGATATTCCTGCTTGGGGGGGGAAATAAAAATCCACACAAGTGCCTCTGCGACACCTTGCAGAAGGCACGACTCATTACCTGTAACCGTGAGCAGCACATGGAGGGCTGGCTGCCTGCCAGGAGCAGTGTGGATTAAAGCAGACACACAAGGGCTGGTAACAGTCCCCAGGTGATGATGACACCTTAGCTGAGGTTTGCTGGCACACAGTGCAACCCAGCAGCCCTTCAGCTCTGGCACGACCTGTGCTACCACTGAAGGAGAAGGTGTGGTGCGGAATGCTTTGTCCAAGGCTTTTTGGGGACCAGCCCACTCCACCTCTCCCACACAGAAAGGACACTGAGCCAGAAAGGCATGTCCAGCCTCTAAAACCACAGTGGCATGCAGAGGGCTCTAGAGAGGAGTGATTTCTGACTGGAGAAGTAGGCATTTTCCCCCTAGGGATTTAGGATGTGGCCTTGGAAAAACATGGAACAGAGCAAGCCACTCAAAGCTGGCACTGCAAAGGCAATGACTTCAGCTTGCCCAGCATTTGCAGAAGAACATCCAAGACTTTCTACATAAACTGCCAATTAGCTTGTCCACAGGTGCCAAGCTCTTGTCATTAGGGCCAGGAGCCTTTCCCTGAGTAACTGAAACTACCTCTATGGAGTCCTAGGAAGGGATTTGACATTTTTCTTCAAATGCTTGCACACAGCAGGGAAACCCAATTCCCTAGTGAACTAGGTTCCATGTTAATTTCTGGGTGTCCATAGAGAAAGAAAGAATATTGCTGACTATAATATTGTCAATAAAAAAAATATTGTTTCCGTTACAGATGACATGCAAAATGTTTCTTTTGGTCTCTGGGGAAGAGGAAAGTGTTTTTGTACACAAACATTTGAGGCCCAGCACAAAGCAGAACAATGGCTTGGGCAATAAAGAAATTTATCCAGTTTTTCCTGAAGAAAAATAACCAATGGCAAAAATTCAGTTGCCCACAAAAGCCACAGGTTCTTTGCAGGGAAAAAAGCTCAGGCTGGGACAATGCTGTGGTGTATAAAGGGAATGGCAAGAAAAAAAATTCTGTTATCTAAAAATGCCACTTGTGCATCTTTTTACTTCCTAAGGCAAAGACATCTTTATCCAGAGCAACAACCCAGATCACATCAAGGTGAATTTCCAGGAGGATGCTATGTCTTACAGAACAAGTCATGAATATTTGATGTGCCCTTTAAATATCTTAGTGCCATCTCTTTAAAAGAATTATCCTTGCACAGACCAATGAATCTTGCACAGAAATTCACTTCTCTCCCATTTCCTTAACTCCCATTTTAAAAACCATACAAATAACTTTGATCTAAGCATGTTTTCCCATCCAATCTCCAGAATGGAAAAGGAAATCTAATATCTCTCAGGTATTGTTAATCCTGCTTTGACACAGAGGGATGGATTAGCAAATCAGTGTCCCTTCAAAATCCTTTATTTTTTAATACTTCCTGATCAAACCTGGTTTTGCTAGCATCCGTTCCCACAAAGATTTTCTCTCCTATATATTTATGTTTATATTCACTGAAGCAGCAGACTTCTGAAACTCTCCAGAAGTAAAATATCCCTTAATATTGTCTGAGTTCAGGTTCCCCCTCTAGATTCTTTGCAGAAGGTAAGATTATGAGTCTTTCAAAGGAGGATCCTTGTGTCATCCTGTCTGCAAGACACTGAATCTGTAATGAAACTGAAGGAGAGATGGAGAACAGAAACTGGCAGGTTGGTACATCCAACCTGGAGAAAAGGCCTTTGCCTTATATGGTCTACCTTGCCCATGTCACCACCTTAGAAGAAACATTACCTTTGCTATTATCCATATTACCTTTGAGAATGACCAGGCTTTGAGGGTGGGGACAAGCAGCAAATGTGAACTCAAGCCCAGCTTCAGGGCTGCTACAGCACGTAAATATCGATGCAATCTTTTATGGACTTGTCGCTGCAGGACCCAAGTATTTTTCCGCAGAACTAAATCCGCTCAAGAAATATGCCTTCACTGCCCATCACGAGGGAGGGACTGTGACCCAAATATTCTAAAGGGGCACCCACAGAGCAGGTAAGGGACCAAATACAAGATAGCTGTGCTGGCATGATATGCTGGCCAGTCTGACTGAACTGCTGTGTAACACAACTACCTGGTGATCTTTACCTCACCGAGGTGTACCCAAGCAGTCATACCCTGAGAGCATGCCCAAAGGTATGCAGAGTCTGAATGCCAGCAGAGAACAGAACTGGTTTCCTTCATCAGAAGGTAGACTTTAAGGGTATGCAGCTTATGACCTACTTTTAACAGCGGCCATACAAACACAGAAATCATACCTACTCTGTAAAAGTAAACCTTTACACAGAGAAAATTAAAACTTACACTGACTGAGTCCATACCAAATATTTTGGGAAAGTGCAGGAATTTCAAACCCAGAAAGAAACAATTAAGTGAAAGGAAGGAAGAAAGAAAACATTTAACTAAGAATGACATATGAGGCTACAGAATCCAGCAAAAAATTGTAGTGTCTTTAAAGCATCTCTTCTAAAGGGAATAATACAAAGTACTTTGTAAGAGCAATTCTAAACAATGAATAAAAAGCTCCTGCAAAACTTACGGTTTACTTATGCAACCTGCATTTACCACACAGTAACTAAGGTTCTCTCACTCGATGTTTCAAGGAACCAGCTTTTTAGTCTTTTCTCAGCAGCATGAAGCAAACAAGCTTTCCCCTCACCCCATTTCCAATCTCATTCCAGGCTTTTAAGTCACAGGTGACATAATTTGCTATTGGCTGCTACTGTGAATTCTAACAGATTACTATGCTGCCCACTGATCTGCTATGTTAAAATGGCTAATTAGACACACTGAAGAAATACTGGTGATAGCTCTAGAGATCCACCAGTGCAGCATGATATCCGATTTCAGCTGAACAAGAAAAGAGCATCTCAGTTTCTTTTCTTACCATCAACACACATGATAGACTTCTTACAAGGCTGAAAAGTATTGTCTTCTATTTCCAGTATGGACATGTCATACATATGTTAATGAAATACTCTGATATTTAAACATTCCATTTCTATATTTACATTACTATTTTTAAATATTAACGGAGTCAGAAGAGCCAGCATATCATAAATGCATCTTTATGGTTTTTACCAGTGAAATATAGATTCCAAGAGAAAACCCCAAATCTTTAACCTAAATAGCTTTCCATTTACAGATGCAGTGCAGGCCTTCGCTATCCTTCAGTACCAAGGTCAAGTGCTGTAAATAGTGAATGGAAATAAGTGCGGTTGTGGTGAGGAAGGAAGAGCCTGAGTCCATTTTTAAACTGAGTTTATTTACAGACCTAAATCCCTGACCACATGAATCTTTGAACATTTCTTTGCATTTACACTAATAAAAAGTACAGAATACACAACAATTTTAGAGGCAGAATCAGACCAAATGTCCCTAATAACTCATATGCTGCTGTGACTGGGAGTCTTCCGTGGTTGTTAAATGTGCCCTGTTCTGACCTGCAATTCCAATCCACTGTTCAAAGACACAAAGAAATTCCAAAGACAGCCTGCTACTAAGGAAGCCAGAGTACTACATTTTTTCTGGGTACAGAAAGAAATGGTTAGCAAAGTAGACTCTGCCAGTTGTTTGATGTGCAAAGTTTTGAACTAGATGTCCTTACTGGTTCTTTCTAGTTTGCTTACAGCAACTTCCCTGAAGAAGGCAAAGTTACAGCTCCCTGGGCAAACCAAAATGAGACTCTCATACAAACAAGCTCAAGGCTTCTGACTCATGAATGATTAAGATGAAGAATATTGTGGAAGTAGTGGGGAAAAACAACTGAGCCATTTTCTTAAGAAAGCAATGCTATGAAAGATGTTTCTGGCCTTACAGCCAACCCAACCACTTTTTTACAGCAAAAAGGTGACAGCAGAGAGGTACTGAAAATGTATGCGATGAAAGTGTACCAAGGGTAATGAACCTCTCCTGCCTCTTTTGTATGACCCTTCTCAAATTAGGCAAAACTACCATGGGGATTTTCTTCTATCAAAGAATTGTGTTATATATTATCACAGGTGAAACAAGGTACCAGGGGGTGAAGCTCATCAAAGGGTATCACTTGTTGCCAACCTCGACTCTGACACACCAACTGCAGTTGCAAGACACATGGAAGTTACTATTGATTTGTTCTGACTGCTTGGGAAGTGCAACCGCTTTCTGCTTCTCTCATCTTTCACATCATTAATTATCTTGAAAGAGAGCATGGTGTACAGACAAGGCTTGTTATGGAGAAAACCATATGACTGAACATAACGTCACAGTACAAGAACATGACTGCAGTACCACAGGATTAGCATGGGCAGATTATTTTGCCTTTAATAATGCCTCTGAAGGTATAGTCAGTAATAAACATTTCTGACACACAGACCAGTTCTCTTTGGTTGTAAAAAGAAAGTATCCTTTCAGGAACTTTTCTACTCTTTTTACTGAACACATCCTTTGTGAAAATTCTGGATCATAAATGTTTACATTTACAGTCTTGGAAAAGAAAAAGACTGAGTGCTGAATTTCTCACCATCCTAACCAGTCCTCCAACACTCACCCATGCAGATTCACTAATTCATGTTCTAGTCCTGCAACAGGCTCTCACAATGGCCGCACAAGAGCCCCAGCAGAATATGGAGCAGTCAGGATAGGTTCTAGCAAATTCTATTTACAGCACGAAGTAGAACAGATATTGAAGTTTAGCTGTCAAATTCAGTTAGCAGAAGCTCTCCAAAGAAAAATTCATCCTTCTGTGAAAACAAGGTCAGTGATTCAAGACTCAATACATTTCCTCTTACTCAGTTCCAGCCACAGCCTTGAAATGAAGTGATAAAGAAAGGTTCCTTTCAGCCTCAGTGCCCTTTCAGAAGGATATATCTATCTAATGCAGTACCATAAACCTGGGAGAATAAATAAAACACTACAGAATTCTTGACTTCAGCTATCATTGGACTTCTTCCCCCTTTTTTTTTCCCCTCTAAACTGGAATGCTCCGAGACTGTGTTTACACATGCTACTTAAGGATGCTAGGTGTTCCCTAGAGTCTCACATTCATTTATGCACAGAATACTCAAACTCCTCTCAGCACAGCTTCCTCTTTTACCTTCTGTCGTTGCTGAATGTTGCTCATTGCATCTGGCTGAAACTCCAGCTTGTCTGTTCGACAAAGTTTCCAGTATAAAATAATAACAATCAGGAGCACCACAGCAACTGGGACTGCCACACCGACAATAATCCAGAGGTTGCTATTCTGTGACTCTGCAGTGGACTCCTTCAGCTTCTCCACAGCTGTGAAGTTAAAAGGAAGATGGCAACATTATGTGGTTATAGTTTAAACTGAGAGCACTTCAAGGTTGAGTATTTTTACATTCTTATAAATGCTAGTTAAGGAATTTATCAGAAACCAGCTGCACATCACAGGAAATGCCACACCACTTATAAGTCAATGTATGTCATGCTCAGGAAGATGGGGCAGGTGGATCGATTGTCCTGGCCTACCTTCTGAAGACCTGTGCTTAAAATACTAAAGCATACCCACTTATGCCACATCATTCTGTAACAGTGAAGTGGATCTAAAAAAAAAGACTATCACTAACAAAAATAAGGTGAACTTTTCAACATTTTTGCCTGTTTCCTGCTTTCAGCAGTATTATCAGCTGCCCGTTCTCTTTAGTTATACACTTTGTTACCTTCCCCATCAATAATCACAATCAAGTTTAAATTAGTAAGACCCTCCTCCCCCATGGGTACAGTTCTGGATTTTGTTATTACTTTTTTTAAATTTTCTCTGTTTTGTTGTCAGTGGGTCAGATCCTTTACCCCAAACAGAAAATAGAACTACGGGGGAGTGTAATCAAACAGATTATGCTTGTAAAAAGTAAACTGAAAGAACTGACACAACTTTCATTTGCTCTGTTTTGCACAGTGGTTCGATGCGGGACTGAAAACCAGAGTGGTAATACATTTCTAATCAAACTGATGCTCTTGGTAAGATGTTTTCAAGTTAAAAGGAGCATTTATATGCATTTATTTTTATATAGTATTTTACTAAAAGTCCCTCTAATTATGAACTTAGACCTTAAAGGAACATATAATTCTTATATTTTATACATCTGACAGCTCATGTATGACATTATGTTTTCTATTATAAACTTTTTTTGCCTAGTTTCTCCCAATAAGCATTTAAAGACTTCTATGATTCTATGACTCTTACAACTTTCTAAAGACGTGTCAAAGACAAGTTTCAACATGTATAGTAATAAACAATTCATGAAGTTTGCTCAACACATCATTTCTGTAAAGAGAATTTATTTCATATTTCTATCTAACCAGTATTACAGTCCATCAATGGATATTAAGCTGATGGACATGAGTCACTGACCTATCTGCACACAACTGTTTTAATAAGGGGCAAAGTTTAGAAACACATCCAGATGGTGCACTCATTACTATTTTCTTCTTTTCTTTCTGCAAACAAAAATTAGACAACCACTTGTTCTGTTGGCAAAATACCCTGTGGTAGAATGCCTTGCAATTGTACAAAAAAAGGTAATTAAGCATTCATATCAATGAGGTATGTTGCAGATCATACCCATCTGTTCCTGTTTTAACATACCTTCAAGTTCCTTTCCTAATCATAACATGGAATTTTGAGTGAGTCTTCTACCTCACTATTTACTGAAAATTATTCATATACCAAGCCTTCTGAATAAAGCAATTACATAACTCTATATAACCTGTCATATTTATTCTGATGTATATCTAATAAAAGCTCACATTACTTTTGTGTTATACTCATTAAAGGATCACATTACTTATAAATTACTGATGGAGAAACAAATAAAAATAAGGTCTATCATATGCAATGGAGGAAAGAAATGCCTCAACTAATAGTGCATATTTTTCCCTCACAAAGGAGTAATTCAGACAAACAAAAACCAGTGACTTGTGTTAAACTTGACTCCTATTACTCAGACAAAGGAAACACCAATTTCACACAGATGCCCTCCCATTCCACAATCCTGCAGTTTATGTGAGCTCCTGAGCAAGATAAACTGTAAAGAAATACTGGACTAGCAGGAGGAGATGAAAATAGCAAGCAGGTATTTAGTTAGCCCAGTACTTTTCTAGCACAAGCACTGAAGTGAATCAGTGAGGCTTGACTTAAGGACCCTCTTGCAACCCCAAGCTCAGCAGAGTCTTCAAGAAGCAAAGCAACACCACACACACCTCACGGCAATGCTGCTAAAATTTATTTAAGAGTGTCAAGGTTGCAGCATTCCAAGAACAAAACACTGCAACACTGGGCTCTGTGCAATGCCATAACCTACAAAGCTAATGTCACCCTTCCCATTTCTCTTTGCTGGCATCAGTGTGGATTTGACAGGGCTTACGCTGTGCAACGGTGCCCTCAATGCGGTATCCAAGGATGATTGCAGCCCGCTGGATGTCCACTCTGTTCATCAGGTCTGAGCACTTCAGAGCACTCAGTCTCTCTCCATCTTGGTCCTCCACAAAATAAATCAGCTCCACAGGGTTATCAACACCAACTAACCGTGACACGTTCACAATCTGAAAAGAAATTGGAAAGCTTTCACATTTTAAGTTGTATTTATTTGGGGCTTTCGTGGTTTTGCAGTCCATACTCCTCCCTCTCTCCTGTTCCTTCACAGGTCCTGCATCTTAGGGACACTTATCTCAAAATAAACACTTGGAACAGATTTGCCAAGATGCCACCAATATCTGTCTTAATTGTCACAGTGTGCAACCTTGAGCGCATAAAAAGATTTCACCTTGTTTTGTTGTAGAAATACAACTGTTGATACAGACAAACCCTTTATCTGTGACACCAAATAATATGGTATTATACTAACCATGTAACTGCTGTGAACTAGTACAGTTTGGAAATAGTCAATATCCAGAGAAGTCTGATGGGAGGATGTGCTGTGTGTAGTACTCCAAAATACTGTATACAGCAAAGGGAACATGCTCACTGGCTCGTTCTCTCACCTGAGAAGAGCTTAAAGTCAATGTTGGACACACAGAGTTAACATTCAGTAATAATAATTTACTTCCAAATTACAATTCAGGATATTTTCACCTAATACTTATACAAAAGATTTTGAGTGGAAGTCATCCAGAGGAAGGCAACATTGCTGGAATAATGTATCTGTGTCTAATTACACAAGCACTACTCAAGTGCTCTAGAATCCTGGGAAATTTACAGAAATACCTATTTTGTAACTGAAAGGAAAATTTTCAGGGAAGTGATCCCTTATGTAATACATTTTTATGGCAAACCCGAAATTTCAATCCCCCCACCCCATCTGGGTGTTATTATGTTATTTCATAACAACGTACCGATCTGATAAGGAAGAGAACTGCTTTCACCCTAAAGATGTCAGAACTGTGCCACCCTGGAAGCCTCTACTGCCTTTAGCAACTGTCAGTTAGGAGGAACTACTGAAGAGAATAGTGTGGCTGCTCTTTTCCCTTCTCTAAATGCCTACTTTGACTTTGATTTGTTATTCGTAACACACACCTCTTTGTTCCAGTTCTTCCAAATGTTAAGCAGCTACACAGGCGAATATTCTGTTAGCATCAAATAGTTTCCTCTGCCTCAACAAAAGCACTTGCACAGTCACCTTCATCCTCCAAACAGCTCCCTCTGGCATCCACCTTTCTTCAGGAAGGAATGTATTTGACGCTGTGGGAAGCAATTCTTCCTGCCTACTTCTAAAGACATTAATAATCAAAAGAATGCATGCTATGAGGAAGCCCTGTAGATACTCTCTAACCACCAAACATCTACATTGCATAGGAGAATCACATAACTTTGAATTCCTGTAAAATTAAATCTTTATATATAACAATTCTCTTCTGTTTCACCATTTACATGTAATGGTGAGCTCAAAAAAGAATCAGGCCAAATAAATAGTTGGAGGTATTCTATCATGTAAAACAGAGTTTGAAGAACTCTGGAAGGAATTGGAACAAATAGAGCAACGTATTTTGGTTCCTTCAGAATTACTCTTTTGCTGTGAAGTACATATTTAATAAATGATAATCTCAAACACTGCCCATAGGCTTAAAGTAAAGTAAACACACAAATGTTTGCATGTCTGAGGCTTACAGAAACAAAGCTTTGTATGGTTTTCTTTCCTACTTTCTAACTAACAATCATGTTGAAGGAAAGAAGTGCCATGTTCTAGCTCAACAGGGACAAGGTTCTGATGTTCAGCATGTCCTAAAAATTAGCAGTAAGGTATCCATGTATAAAAAAAGGGGTGAAAAAAAGGAAAAAAAGAGGAAGTAAAATTGTCATAAAAGTCTTCAAGGAAAATCAACAAGAATACTGTTCAGTGTCTGTCACATTTGATGTAAGAAAGAGTACCTACAAATAGAGCAGAAAAATGTGCAAATCTGAAACACAGCAAGACTCACTAACAGGACCCTTTAACCAATGCTGCTGCTCACCCTGAATACTATTCACTCTTGTACCAGCTAAGGGGCAACCCATCCCCAGCCTAGGGTAACAAAACAGTATCAATAAATAAGGTTTCAACACATATTCAGCAGCTGTAAGGCTGAATCTGGTTTCATAGACCTCAAATATGTAACTCATTAACAAATGTTCATGGCTTTGTATTCTTTCTGTTACAGCTGGGCTGCCACAGCCCAGTTTCAGTGCACAGAGCAGCAGGGTGCATGCACTGCTATCTGCTTTCAGCACAGATGAAACCTTCCTAAATAGCGCTTAACTCACATGGGAGTTAAAAGGCCACATGGGCAAATCAATGTGTTCATTTTAATTTTATGAAACCCCTTTGTGCACAGCAAAGCTACAGAATCAGAGAAATTTACAAGATTCTTAAACTGAATTGTCATATATTTTATGGTGCTGTGAAGCACACAAGAAGCATTATAATTATGTGTCTTACACACACTGGGTAACAATCAGAAGATTAATGAATGGGCTAACAAGAAACTTCTCCACAGCTGCCTTTAGAAAGGGCAGAGGGTAAAAAAGGACAAGATTCCAGTGCAAGTTGCCACAACTGTAACTATACAATTTTTAACACAAAATTAAAAACAACAGCATATGCTCCCTATGCTGAGGAACAGGGATGGGAAAGAGCAGCCAGAGTGGAGACAGGAAGAAGTAGCTGCAGGTATTTCAGCACAGTATAGAGAACATGGCAACGAAACATCCAGTGGAGGTACACACTAGTGTTTATGAACTAAGCTCACTAATTTAAGCTAAGTTTTATCTGAATAATGCCTTCTGAACACACAGTACTTTATGACTGCTCACACCATATAGAGAGAAGCTGCAGACAAAATTCCAAAACCAAGGAGAGATGGTTATGGACTTCTATTCTGGGAAAGCCAATGACTGAACAGGGTATTCTGGAGACAACCATAAGACAGTGAGACTTGTACATAAACACAGCCAACTGTGATAATATCAGTACCTTAGTTTTTGTCTCTGTCACACTGACTCACTAGATTTTATTTATAGATTGTTTTAACTAACCTCTGTGTTAGCTTCAACACAGAAAATGGCATACTGGATCTGAACTGTTTTTTTAAGTCCAGTCATAGAACTGAGGTACACAGTCACTGTGCCTACATTTTATACAGTTTCTGTACACTAGGTTTTGTGACATATTGCTCCAAATTATACTCTCTGCACAGCTTCAGACTGGTTTTGTCTCTACCCTTGAGAGTATTAAGAATGCAAGCAGAAATCCTATTTTCCAGACATCCAGCAAAGCAGCCCATGTGTAAGGAAGAATTTAAACATTTTACAGTTATACTTTGGCAGTGAGGGATGTCATAGTGAGGGAGGACATGAAGAATTTCAATACATGGGAGGCAGAAAGTGGTGGGGGCGAGGGAAATACCAATTCAACTTCTGTGTACATAAATGATACCACCTTTGTTGATACTAGATTTGCATTTAACCTCCACAGAGAAAAGGCTTAACTGTGTTCAGGTGTCAGCAAATTTAATTTAAAAAGTGTTTTCAAGTGAATATCATAGGTCAGTGAACAGAGTTGCCTTGGTAACCAAATCTAGTTCACAGAGTAAAGCAGGAAAATCCAAGTGGCACGGGAGCTCACAAGGTGTTCACAGAGGTCAGCCAGGCAGTGGGATGTCCTGGCCAGCAGCTCCCACAGGAGCAAGGAGACCGTGGGTGAACCATCTCAGGGTTTCAAAGGCATGAGAACTACTCAGACACAAGCAACCATGCATGCACAATCTCCAAAATGCATGCATAAGGATTATTTTCTTTTTTTCTGCATTCATCACCTTGGGAAAAGATAATCAAAGCAGATTCTGCTTTCTGTCTTACTGTAAGTAAGATTTTAGTGTCTGCGTAATTAAATCAAAATTGTATTGTGGTCTGAACTGCACACAGAGGTAGGAACACGCTGTGGGCAACCTGACAGAGGGGCTGGTTGCTGCCCAGGGTGGCCACTGGAGGGGTGAGAAGCCTCTGAGGAAAAGGTGAAGCAGCAGCAGTCCCCAAAGGCTTTAGCTATAAACTTAAAAACTCACAGCAAGACTGAGACCTGCCACACTTGGGAGAGACGCATAAGCTGTCAGTAGAAAAACAACAAAATGAACCACCGCCTTAAGTGAAAAGCTCAATTCAGTCATTACCTCCCTTCATAGCTGCTACTTTACACATTGCAACCAACATGCTGCCTAACATGTTCTTTAAATCAGAACACTGCTCTTTTTGTCATTTACTAGGATCATCTTTGCCCCTTCTATCAGGTTCAAAAGGCCAAGCACATTGGAATGAAGAAAAATTAGGGGTTTTTTTATTACCTCCTGGTGCCTTTTCAAATGACAATTAAGTCCTTTAATTCCTAAAAAAAAGTAATGAGAATTGAGCTATTACAGTAAACTATTGACAAAATATAGCACAGGTCCTAACCTCTGCAGATGCAGTGCAAACCACATTAAGCACGTGCCTTCAAATGTGCAGCAGCAGCAGATGCCCATGGAAAATATACCCCATGACTTACTTTGTGAAACATTAATACCAACATCACACAAAAACCAATGGAACTATCTCATGTATAACAATCAGGCTTCAGGTCTTTTTCTACATAATGGTTATAGGCTTTTTTCTCTTTTTATCATGGAATGCCACCTGTTAATAGCACAGACAGACAAACAGAATGGGAAAGCATGATAATGGGGCACGCTCCAAAGCTCTTACGCAGAGTGCCCAGATTTAAAGAGTAATTTTTAACATTCGTAGATACTAACACATGCCATTGGAAATGAAATCTAAACCTCACAAGGCATCACTTCTATTTCCTTAGTATGTGAAAGGAAACTAATATGCCTGCAGTAACATTCACAAATAATTGTTTCACCTTCTGACCCGCAGTCCTGATTTTCCACAGAGCTTAGAAATGTCACATTTCAATACACTATAAATATTTTTCACCCCAGGAAAAACTCTGGTCTATAGGGTCACAACACAAGCAAAATGTGAGTCCAGCCTTTAATAGGAATATGCATGTCCTGTTAATAAAACTACCCAACACTTTGGTGTTGCTGTCAGATTCTGTTCTTATTTTCCACTTTGTTGTGCTCTACTATCATAGCGGTCACTGTTTGGTGTGCAAGAAATATGCATGGGAAAATCTGAATAGAAAGCACAAAAAACATTAATAGCTGTCCCAGAAGACACAAACAGATGCACAAATACAACATACTTCAAACAGCTTATAAACTTAGCTATGAGGAACAGAACTAGCAGCAGTAAAGGGTTTATGGCAATTGACTATGGACTAGAGCCTCAGAGGAACATCCTTGAAGGAAACTGTCCTTCACTCAGGAGCCCATACCAGGTACATCAGTCCAGTTGCACACAACAGCCTCTAAGGCTGCCTTACCTGCCACACACCTGAACATCTTGCCAAGGCAAGCTCCCAGGATGCTACAGTACCTGAGGGTACCTGCTGTTCTCATACAGGAAAGCAGGACACCTATCACAGACACCTCTCAGCAAGGTATCTCTTCAGCCTGCCTTCTTCCAGATCTCCTTTATTACAGTTCTAGCCCTCTTTAAAAATGTGGACTGTGAGCACCTAGAGAAGCCCAGTGTTATGTGGGATGGCAAGATGTGCTGACCATAACAAAGACAATCTTCCTCTGCCCAAGGACAGCAGTTGGCAGACTCTTTCCACTAATTAAATGGCATAAATGAGCAGCACTGCTGACTGTAATGTGAGCTGCAGGCCTCATTTTATGTACCAGGAAGCAATGTAATGTTAAAAGAAAAATGCTGTATTTTCACTTTCCAAAATACTACTCTTTAGCTAAAAAGGATATGCCTATAATTTTGTGCAAATAAAAATAAACTACCTGAGCTTTATTACGTAAAAGCATAAAACCGTAATCTAAACATACACATTGTATAGGCTGTGGTATTTTTGCTAGCAACATAAGGAATATTTGTTTAATTTATATGCAAAGGGAGGACTAAGGCATAAAGAACAAAATGCAGTAAGAGGTGCTGGGAATAGATCTGGAGCAGACATCAATTTACAGCAATTCAAAGCTGTACTAAAGAAAAATAAAGTAAAATCTCTATTACTGAAACAGATGTTTCAGAGACTGAAAAACAAAAGTAAGATTATCCCAACATCTGGATATTTAAGTGGTAGCGAAAACTGTAGGATTAAATTAAATTAAAGATAATAGGTCTGAATGACTGACTAGAAGGGCATCTGTGAGGTAAACCAACCGTCAGTGAATTAGCTGGAAAAGGTAATTTTTAAGAAGATGAACTATTAAAAAGTACTTTGGCTTTCAGTTTGTAGGACTGATTAGAAAGAACACGTCAGAATTTAAAACTTAAAATATCCAAGTCTTCTTGGACTTTAGGTGAATAACTTCACTTGTGACAGAACTCTAAAGCAGCACTGGAACCCAGAGAGCAGAAATTGCCATGTGTGCATAACCTGACATGATTAATCACTGTTACCTGAAAGTCAACCTTGCAACCAGGAGTACTGTGACAAATAAGAACTTAAGGGGTAGAATATACTACTCAACTGTTGCATCAAGCTGCACACGATTTTATTTCCTATTTCTACACCCCTACCATAACATCACAGAGAGCTAAGAAGTAGCTGTTTGGGCACAGTGGTTTTTTTCAGATGATTATCCTGTCTCCTTTTGTGAGGCATCTCACATAAGTCAGAATAGATAGAAAGCTTTTAAAATAAGATTTTGATAAAATTGTGTTTACTGGGAGGTGGGAAATTATTTCTTGTTATATATAACTTGTGGAAGTGTGTGCTATATTGTGGTTTACTCTTATTTTTCTCTTTTCTGTATAAATACATGTAGTTAGTTTCAGCATAAACCTAGTTCTGAGGGGTTTTTTCCCCTCCCTCTTCTTTTTCCCTTGGCTGGTTGGGGGGAGGAGGAACCCTTTCACTCTGTCCTGGACAGCTGGCATTTTGCCAGCTCAACCCTAGGACAGTTTTTAAGAAGTTAACAGAAATTTTTTGGTAAGCGCTTACAAAAATCAGCTATTTACATTTATTATGTTTGGCTTAAAAGACAACAAGGTATATGTAAGAACTATACCAGCTAAATGTGATATATGCTTTTGAGTTATATTTCTGAACTCAAAGCCTGGACAATATCAGCTTATGCAGTAATTTATTACCCTTTATATTTCTTTCTCTGATTTTGAGCTCTTAATACCTGCACAATGTTGTTTCCTGCAAAACTGGCTCTCCTCCATATCCGCCCTCTGACCAAAGCCTCGTTCAGCAGGTGAGCAAGTTTCCGTTCCATCTCAGCCCGAAACACTTCCTCCTGAATTCGCTGGTCGACGACACCCAAGAGAACTACATTGCACAGAAAGTAACCCAAGAAAAAACAATTAATTAGTAAAACTTGCCAGTGTCTTTTCTGCAATTTCAATTGCAAGTTTTGAGTAGCCCTGTGACAGCTCATGGGCAACTGAAGAGCAGCTGTAATTCATATGGCAATACTGTCCCATTTAGCCAGAGGTTACATGTTGGAAAGAAAGACACTGGGTAGGAAAAAGTTAAAAGAAGTAAATTTTTAAAAAAAACCCAAAAATTGGCAGAGGACTTTTTTGGAATCTCAACTAGGCTAGGATATTGAAGAAACCATTTCAATTTTAAAAATACATAGCATCATTCAGCATTCAGTGAATTGTTTAAAACTAATACGAGAAAAAAATTTGTGTAAATTGTCTGCTGCAACTTATTTCAGTCAAAGTGTTGTGTTTGGAAGTGATACAGAGCTGGAGACGGGGCGGGCAAGGGTCCAGAATCATGGAGAAAAAGTAGAACAGCAGCATGTGAATGAAGCTGTGTATTCAAGTGCAACTTCCCTAGATAAGAGAAAGATTAACAAGCATCCCAATCAAAGCACAGGAAAAAATGGTTAGTAACCCTGCCCACTTCACTTTCCAGCCCAGGTCCCCTGGGTCACTCGGGCAGCTAATGCCAAGAGGAATCCCTGAGGAAACATGAAAAAAAACAGTGGACCTTTACTAGCAACATGACATCCAGTTAAAGAAAAGTGGAGTGAATGGAGTCACAGCCATTCAAATGATTTAACTGAGCGATCCCACAGGATAGTAAACCAACTCACCATAAATTCAGTCTTGATTCCTGTACTTTTCCCTGAAAATGGTTTATATTTTTTAGAATTCCCTTTTTCAGTGTTTCCACATTTATTTTTTTCAAGTGTAGTACTTGATAAAAAGCCACCTACTTAGATAAGATCAATTAAACATAATTTTATTTTTTTCATTTTTAAAACAAAAATATTATAACCAGTTTTCAATTTAAAGCGTTTCCCTGCATATGCCAGAAAAAGGAAACATTTTCTTGATTTCTCACAGAGATCAACAGCATCTGTCCTCTAAATTCAATCATAGACTAAGTATCTCAGAATTAAACTGCAAAATAGATAGATAGTGACTTAAGGCTATTATATACACCAAGTAGAAAACTATTCTTGCCTATGTATTGGATTTCAGTATCAGCAAATTATGCTTATTAGCATGAATTGTATTCTACAGCTGAGAGGGAGAACTAGAGAGAATATTGCATATCCCAGTGTTTTATGACTATTGGGATACAAGCACATATATCTGGGTAATTTGATATTAAAAATCCTTTACATGCATAAATTCCATCATTTCCCTATGTCATGATTCATTACCCTTACAATACAATATACTGACTGAAAGGACTGACCCAGCCAAAATCTACCAACTTTTCCCAGACTGCCTGCAAGAACTGGGATTTCAAAAAATTCCTCTATAGCAAAATAAAAAGTTGCTGCAATTGGCTTTCAAAATCTCAACAGATAGGAAGTTTTTAAAAATCCAAGGGGACATGATTTCTGAGCAGGAAGAACAGTTTTATTACTGCAGGACCTATGGGAACTTTCAGCAGCAATGGACACACCTAAGGCTGAGCAAAAGAGGGGGAGGGAGTGTTACTGAAAAAGCCAACATAAATGTCTAAGGAAGGATAGCACTGGATGTGAGAGATGCATATGAGTTTCTCTCATGTTAGTGAGCATTATCTGAAATTCTAAATCTTTCTTCTGTAAAACAAACTGTGGGTGCTTCAGAAGCTAAATTACAACTTGGTTTCCTGGTTAAAAAGTAAAGTGGGCACTTGTGAGAGGGGACAGAGATACCTGGAGAAAGAGTAAGTCTATGTAACAGGTGAACTACAGGTGATAAAAGTTGAAAGAAGACAAAATGTATCCAGTAGGGCATCTCCCCCTTAAGAGCAAATTTGGTGGGCACAGCCTGGTCACCATTCAGGCTTAAAAGCAGCAGGCAGGACCTACAGCATGCAGGCAACCTCAACAGCCTTTGGGCATCTAAATGTGATAGCTCAAGCACATCTGTGAATAACATTCAGAAGACTTTGGTGGGAGGGATCTTCTGTGGATGAATCAGAAGAGATCAATGAAATGTAAAACCCTTTCTTGTACTCAGAAAGCACTTATTTTCACTCTGTTTTATTCCTGGCATGCTTTGGTAGGAAGTGTCATACAAGCAAAATTTTAATTTGCACTTAAAATAAAATAGAAACCTAAAAATCGATGTGGGATATCAACAGCATGCAGAGCAGACACTTTATGCCTGACAGTCTGAGTTGTTTCTCTGAGAATGAACTACCTTATAGACAAAAACTGGTTTGCATTTGTTATCAACAAATTGCAGAAGTTAATTCTAGACCAGGGAATTACATTTTTGAGACATTCCAGGTCACTAGGCCTTTGGTTTTAGAATTTCTTCAGCTCAGACATTTATTACCTCATAAAAATGCAGCACCCCTAAGCATTGATATTTATGTGTGCTAGTTATCCCATTAATAAAAATAATTGCACTCTTACTTACTCAGAGACTGTACATACCTGTTCTCACCCAGGAAGACTTCATCAACTGAGACACATTAAGCTTAGGATAATGAAAGGCTGAGGGAAAAACAGAACAGAGGAAAAACATCCATAAGAACAGTATTCTCAACAACATAACACACAAAAAAAGAAGCCAGTTCATAATTTATTCTGTCAGTAAGCATCTTATTTACACAGATGCATTACTGCTCCTGAGGCAATGCAGACACAACGGTAAGAGAATGATCCCAACATACACTCCCCAGTTCATCTCCAACAAAAAGAAGCTAACTGAAAGAGTCAGATTTATTACGTGAAAGATTTCAAGCTGCTGCAACTGAGGTCATTGCTCTCAGACATTTAGAGGCTCACTGCCTGAATTGTGACTCTTACTGAGCTAGCTGCAGGATCAGAGTTTTGCTCAAAGGGCAATGAGGCAACTCATGAGTGTTGCAGGATGAAATTAAGACCTCCTCTGAGCCAGAAACTACATGAAAGCATTAGATGTAAAGCCAAGAACTAAATATATATGATTTGTGTTCCAGACTTGTGCAGGGGGAAGCATTTAAAAAAAACCAACCACTCTGATAATATTTTTTACAAACCCCACAAATAACTGCATATAGAAACACTGCTGCCAACCTCATGGCTTTTGTGTTTGGCTTGGTGGCTCCAAGCTTTCTTAATTTCTAAACTCTTCCACAAAACTCTGCTCCAGAGTGAAATCCTTGTCCCAGTGAAGTAAAAATGTCTATTTCTACTGACTTCAGTATGGATAAGATTTTTCCCAAGGTTTCCACTGGAGAGCAGTAAAGACATGTTGGGAAAGAAGTGAAGATGGGGGCTGGGCCAACAGTTTCCTCAAGGGAAATCTTAAGCTTCACTATGGCAATAAGGAAAAGGAATGGTCTTAACTTTCTCAAAATATTTAATCCAGATGCAGTTTGCTAAGCATTATACAAAGGTTAATTTTTAAACCATTTCATGGATAGAAAGAATGCAGCACATAACAATTAAATGACCTGGCCCATGTTGGATCAATTTAGAGTAAAGATGTCTTCAGCTGTAGAATAGTTTGTCACTACTTCATGTTTTAGAGGAGTAGAAAATGACAATTTTTCTAATTTAATGATACAATAATTTGTAGAGAAACTGTCCTCTGTCAGTACACCTAGAAACTGATTCTTTTGCCCCTTAAAAAACCTAGGAATTTTTTGCTAAGGCAAAAGCAAAAGAATCACTAGGTACATTTTGTCTTTTATTTTCACAGATTTATAAATACTCTTACTGGGGGAAAATAAAAGAAAATGTGGTTATTCCACCTTCATTTTAATAATAGCACCACTAGCTTCAAGAGGAGCACCTGGGAGGTACTTTGTGACTGCATTCAGGAGGGTATCAGAATACGGTCTGTTTTTTCTGAACAGGAAACACTGGCCCTCTCTACAAATGACCACGATACATTACATTCCCAAAACTCTCAGACACACGAAAAGTACCACACAGGCCATTTAAACACACACATTTATTTTTGGCATCCTGCTACTCGATTCTTCTGATTGCAGCTTTTAGATTGGAATTTTATTTACTCTGGTCACACAATTGTTTACTTCAATTTAGAAATACAACCTGAGCAAAAAAGCACAAAATAAGAATCTATTGTTTTCTGAAGCATGGAAAGAGCATGATAAGGAAATCAAAAACCTTCCAGTGACCACAATGCTTTGAACTGCTTGCAGTTGTGAGCTTTATCTTCTTTTAAACCAAAATCATGTTTTGCTTCAATACTTAATGTGCTCTTCACACTTTTTCTAATTAGTACTTGAAAATGATTTAATTCATGCAAATTGCTGGGTGACTATTCACTTAAACTTTTCACAGAATTAATGCAATTTAAAAATAAACCAACTTGAGCAGAAAATCTTGACATTGAAAAGGATGATGTGCTGTGATCATTGGCAACTAAGGCTGGGTTCTAAGACCTGACACAGAGTGCATGAAATAAGGGACAACTGAGGAGTGCTCAGAAGCAAATCCAGGTTCCAACTCTTATTCCACAGGTCAGTCACGTGTCTCACCAACACACATGTGGCCAGATCTCAATCTCATCTAGAGTCTCAGCACTGCAAAAAGATCTTATTTGCAAGGTATCTAAAGTCCCCTGGAACTAACAATTATCAACAGCACAGACTGATTGTTATTCTGAGGGGGAAGTTGGATAGACAAAATGCAATTATTAGTTGGATTGCAGCTGGTCTGCTCATGACTATAGATGCATTAATGAAGTAGATCATTAGAAGATTCTAACAGGCAGCCCTGAAGCACCATACAGTGTAACAGCATCAATTCAATGCTGACTGAAAAGGCAAAGGGTCACCCAGTCACTCCGAGACCTATTGACAGCAGTCTGAAGCACATCGCTCAGGCAGCGTGGCCTTTGCCAGATGCTCCAAGTATCTCTGACTCTCTCCTACAGAGATGTCTGGGACCATGCAGGGTAGAGCCAGTATCATGTTGATTGCTCTGATTTCTGATAAATGGAGGAACAGTAGTAGAAAGCATGGAGGGAATACAGCAGTTCGAAAACAAAGGCATTAACTAATAAGATTCCATGCAAATATAGGGGGTGTGGGCAATAGTAACACCCTGTGTCTGTTAGAAGTCTGATCCAAATGCACTCAGAATAAAAATTGCCAAACATTTCTGCAGTCTTTGGACCATATCATACAATTTTGTATTACCCTATTGGCCTTGCCATATCTCTAAGACAACCAAAATAAATGACATGCATCAAAGTGCTACTTAGCACTGAAAAGTAGCAAGGCCCAAGGCAACTCTCTCTATTTAAAGTCATAATAAAAACAAAGAGAATTATTCAGGGGAAGTTCATGAAGGCAAATGTTGGTCATTTACACAGCTAGCCCTTGCCTGTCCTCTGAGAAATCTTCCAACCATACAGAGGTACCAAGTATATTATTTCCTATTATTTTTAATGAACTGGCATCCAAAACCTGTGATTAGATTTGGTTTTCTTTCTGCTGATATGTAGGTCATGGCCATCTAACCAACTTACAATCTGAAACGTGAAACGTAAGGTGGACAATGTAAAATAAACATTCTGAAAGGTGTAAACCTGACATTTGAATACAAGCATGTTGCTGAGGTCACCTAGAAGTCTTGTGAGGAAAAAAGAAAGTCTGAAAGTTTCCGGGTTTGGCCAATTCAACATCCTTCTTCCTGCACAGAACAGTCCAATACTGTCAAACTAGCAACTTTCACTACTGATCCTGACTTGAAATGAGTGGGAAAAAAGCTGACAAAAAATTCCTGGTGTTAATGATGTACTGCACAGGGACAACCCACACAGTTGAAAGTATCAATACCATTATTTATGTGAATAAAAACAGTGAGAGGACTGCGCATGAAAGGCAATGCAACATAAAACGAGGCAAGGAGAAAACATATTCCTTCAAACACGGCTCATATTTGGGATATTGATGTCAAGGTCTCATTTAACAGTGTGGACATGCACAAGCACCTTTTCCTCAGTACGAATCTGCAATCCTTGAAGCTGAGTGTTGAACCCTGACAGCTCAGCTCACCTACAACTTATTTTCTTTTTCTTCAGATGCACACTATAAAATCGTATACAGAGTCCTCAAAGAGGAAAAAGAAAAAAGCCACCACCAAGAGTATTAACTGTTAGCATGCCTGATAACTAAGGCACAAATAGCACAGAACAGCATAGCGTGGAACATTTCATATTTACATATAAACAATAATGTATGCAAATTGTTTATATGTAAATATCTAAGATTCCCAGAAAAAATCATACTGAAAGCAGAGAACTGCATATTGATTTGTACAGATCAAAGCAGCTGTCTGCCTAAGGAAGACCTTCACAACACTTTCCCTGCTACAACTGCTCTGTAGACCAAGGCAGAGCATGAATGCAGAGAGTTCAGGGCCTAGAAAACACAAACATTGAGGCATCTTCCTGCCAAAGTAGCTTTGAGGATCTGGCTGTTGGTCACCCTCAACAGACTGTTGAATAAGATGTTTCAAGAAGGATCTGCCCAATGCTGCTGAGCCCTTGGACAGGATTTCTGGCTCTGAATACTCAAGATCTAAAATCCGCAGGCTCAAATTACAATCACAGCAACAAGTGTAAGAAACTGTAGAAACAGCTAAAAATAACTGGGTGTGGTTGCCTCACTGATAAAAGCGTTTGAACTACATTCATTAATCCTGGGCTCGCTGACAGATGGATCCACAGCTCTAATAATCCGAGAAACTGCGTTCCCACTTTTCCAGCTTATCAAACAGCACCATATCTGGTGTTCCAGAACAGGGACTACAAAGACATCAAAGCACCACTGTGACCAAACTAGACCAGTTCATACCAAAATGTGCTGTCCTGCAGCAGGCTCAGTCTGCAGTAAGTTTGAGTTCCTCTAACAAAAAGCAAGTCAAATACTGACAAGATGTTCCTTAATTTAGGATACCATACCCACCAAATCCGCATATTTTCTGCATTGCACACTTCACGAAGACCTCATCATTCCTAAAAATCCTGGCCTCTTCACTCATTCTACTTTACTTGGCTTTGTCATTGACATGTGAGCTGCCAAAGCACTCCACTAGCACAGGCCTGGAATCATCCCCACTGACCAGTCGCTGTATGCATGCAGGTAGCACAGGGAGAGCTCCTGCTACGAGTACTAAAGAAATTTCAAGTTTCCTAAGAAAAGGAAAATAGAAACATAGAATTGTTTGGGTTGGGAGGGATCTTGGAGGTCATCTGGCTCCGACCCCAAGGAGAACATTGTACATGCATGTTCAACAGGCAAGTTTTTCCCCTATGACCAGCCCCTCTTTCAGGATACACCAGCCTTGGTAGAAATTGTTATCACTTAATTGCACTGTAGCTCTACTGCATAATCCATAAAATGGATTCTCAGCAAGGGGCACCCTGCAAATGCACTACAAATATAATTTCAGAACATGTGGACAAAACTGAAAACTGTAGTATAATGTAGTACAGTGCAGGAGAAAAAAAGCCCCCCAGTCAAAAATATTACCAAAGACACCAAAAGCTAAATAAACTCTAGGTCAAATGTGTAAAAGAGATTACACAGAGTAAAGAGAAATGTCTTTCAAGCAATCAAGGTAGGAGCAACATTTAATTTGAATTCACTGAGAGGAAAAAAGACCACATCCCACACACAACCTGAGAAGTTCTGTGGCCTCATGAGAACAAAAGAAATGTTAGTCATTCATGGATAGGTATTCTCAAGACTTTTGGTCCTGGCTTCATTAAATACAGCTACCACTGCACAGGCACACACTCTCTGTGAGACCAAACGGGAGCAGAAATGCTTAAAGAAAATGAGTCAACAACCTCATACATTTTTTAATTGATTATGGGAGTAGAGGGATCAAAAGTGTTGAAACATTAAAATATAAAGCTTCAAAAAATTAGTACTTTTGAATTACTTCTAGTAAATGGAGAAGTATCTCATGCATCTTTCACAGACCGAAAGGTGTTAAGGAGAGCAATTTCTGTTGACAGTCACTCTCTTTATAGTGCCTTCACTGACATACACAGCTGCATTCTGAACACCAGCTACCATTAGGCCTGATTTTCCACTAGATGTTTAACTGCATTGCAGAAGTCACTGTATTAGAGGTTATGCACCTACACAGCTTACAGCAATAATTAGAAATCTGCATTGGAAAGCAAAGTGAGATGGGAGAAACAGGGAATTAAAGGACTGAGTTAACAGTAACACCCACCAGGAGGGAAAGGCAAGTACTGTTCTCTCATGATCTTGCTTACACATTCATGAGTCATCTCAAAAAATCTAACCAAATATTAGCTCTCAAGACTGAGTGTCAAGCAAGCTCTGCTATGCAGGCAGTTGCCATTCAACGTCCTATTTAGGATGATGACAGTCTGAAAAAAAATTACTTGCAAATGCAACCTGTACATAAAAAGTGAGATATACACTTAAAAGGTAATACCTTAAAACATAGTGCAGTACTGAAAAAAAGCACTGCTGCTGAATAACAGATCACTTAGACACGTTTTATGGGCAAATAAAGGCTCATGTGGCCAGTGTCCCAGGCTTTCTAAAAGTCAGAGACACAGTTATGTGCAACAAAAAGCCCAAGGCAGTAAACCCTGTTGGGAAGTAGCAAAGCCCTCTATAGAAATAACCACAAAGACACACCTTGGATTGTATTTCACACCAATACCGATTGATTTTCTTTTTTTTTTTTTTTTTAATCTGGACTAAGACTAGTGGACTAATGAAGCCAGGTTAAACAGAACCGGCCCAGCACAAAAGGGAAGTGTTATGACAAAAGTAACAAGCTGCTGTATGACCAATATGTGAGCACAGACGGACACAGATTTGCTCTGCAGAATTCATGGTACAAGTTAGGTACTTGAAGCTGCATTATCACTTATGCACAAAATTACTTTACAATTGTAGAGAGGAAAGATACTAGGAAAAAGTATTTTGTGGTATTGGCTACAAGCAAGTACTCACGTTCAGCAATTTGCTGCACAGGAAAGCCCAGATAGAAGCTGAATTCCACCACAGACAAGTTTCTTAGCTGCTCACTGACTTCAGACCCATTTAGAAAACCGGATCTATCTCGGATGGCAAAGACAACGCTCACAGGACCTTGCCGAAATGCTACCCCAGGCCTGCTCAGAGTTATGTTCAGGATCTGAAAAGACAGGATTGAAGCAGGGTCAGCAAAATCAAGTCCCTGGCATTTTCACTGATTCTTTAACAGACTTTTTCCCCCCACCTAATAGTGGCAAATTCAAAACAAAACAGAGAAACATCTGTTCCAGATTGATTCAGCCTGCTGAGTCTCAGAATAAGCAGTTACATGTAAATTCCTTTTCTCAGAGTTACCATTTAAAGTCAGTCATAATTCAGAATGATCGGAAAAACTAGTCCAGAAAATGATGAAAAAACCACCTAGCAAAACAGTCAGCAAAACAGATCTAGTTGTAAAAAGAGTCTTAGATGAATGCCAAACTGCATGGAACGGATGTGAAGGAGTCATGGCAAAGAAACATTCTGAAAATGGATGTTCTCTTGGTTAAAACCTCCTGTACCATGCACAACACCCAAACTCCACCACTGGTTAGAAGCCTTTTTTTGGCACCAATGTTTACAGCAGCTATGTTCATGTTGATAAACCTCTGCCAGACAGTAAGGAAGTATTTAAAATACGTTTTCTAAGCTAATAGTCCAAGAAACGATTCTGCATGTTCTGTCTTCAGTCTATGCAGTCACGTTGTGTCATTCATTTGTACAGTTCTGAGCCCTTTTCTGTATGTACTATACAGTACTTTAGGTACTATAAAGTTTATTCCATTATTCCTCCTGATTTTATTTTAGGGTACTACATATAGACATTTATGGTGTCAGTTAAACAACATGAAACAATTTTTACTGATTTCAGTATTACAGCAAAGTTAGATTACATGTAAGAACTCAGAGAGAAGAGGGAGTTGGTCTCATTAAACTGAATTACTGACTTCCCAGGGAGTTTCAACCTCTGATATGTGATTCAGCACCCAGCACATATGCAATACCTCTCATGTATGAAGTTCCAGCAGCAGCTGTCACAGATATCATATCCTGAAAGTATTTCTAGACCTCAGAAGCAACTAGCATGTTTAGTTACATGATGGCAGAGTGCATTAACTCCTATATTCCTTAAAGGATCCCCTGCACAGCAATGAAACCTGAAAGTTGTCTTCCAACAAAAACTTTCTAAGTAAACCCTACTCTGTTATAGTAAAATCTGATGGGAATGATTTTGATAAGGGTTGGGACTTTTTTTGATTTGAAAAACTAAACTCTATCATATTCAATAAATCTTTCAAAAAGCTTGGAACCAGAGGGATATGTGGTGCCATGTCATTATGTAGGGGAAAAAAAACAACTGACCTCATGACAAATCCTCATACTTCTACATGCTCTACATTGCAAGTGGCAGTCAGTGAACACCTAACTCATTTTACAGCCTGGATGAAACACAGGACAACCAAAGGTGAGGGAAAAAAAGGAACAGACAAAACATGCTTATCTTCTTACCTGCACAGTGAAGTTGTAGAACTCCTGGTGTTTGTTCACCTCCAGGAATGCCATTGTCAGCCCTTTCTCAATGCGCTGGCTAAAGTTGCAGAACCCAATATCCATGTTTCGAGGTACAAACTGAAGCACTGAAGACAAAGAACATAAATTATTCCTGCAGATAAATATTTCCACAAGAGAAGGCAAAACAAACAACAGAATCCACAGGGCTATTACTTTTTTTTTCATAAAGCTCAGGACTTATGCAGTGAAACACTGGGTAAGAATACAGTAGAAATACATTTTATGTTGCTTCAGTAAATTCTCTACTCACTAATATCTCTTGTAGCAGTAATTAGATTACTCAAAGATATTAGTGACAAAATGCCTACTGTTTCCCCCTGTATACTTAAAGACCTTCACTTTATACATGTTGCTACCTTCACATGACTTGAACACTAAACTGGCCACACTGAAGTCCTCAGTACCCAACAGGTCCATGAAAATGTTCAGGAAAGAAAAGCAAGAAACATCTTTTTCTTGTAGCCTGAAATACAAGTGTTTAGCTTGTCTAAAAGACGACATATTGGGTCCATTAATGCAGATTAGTATCACTCTAACACTTTCAAAACACTGAATTAGCAAACAATCCTTTCAATTTAGATACATACATCTTAAAGTCTTTCAGAGGACAGAAAGAAAGCACACTGAGCATAGAGGAATGTGATCAGGCACACAGTGCTTAACTACATGCACATCTGTGGCTTGCCAGATATAGTCTTACCCAAAGAAATGCCATAGTTAGGTTACAGACCCTAACAGTAATGTTATACCAGGTTCAAGAACAGAAAATATGTCCATTGTGTATCTATATAACCATGTTAAGCAGTGGAAAAAGACATCACACCTGTACAATCAAAGAAGTGATGTCTTGCCGTATAATTATTAACAAAGCAAAAACAACAAATGGAACATACTCGGATAACAGAACCATGTTGACATTTATTACCTCTCTGCCTGTTCGCTCAATCCCTGTCACTACCTCATTACACAGTCAACCAAGCAGGCAGGAGGTTTTATCATGCAAACAGGACTTGGACAATTTTAAATGACACCACTGACTCTCAAAATCTGTTACACAGGTACTATTTTGCTTTAGATCATTAGTAGTCATGAACTTCACGTAACCTGCTGCAATACAGCAGCCATGAAAAGCTGAATGTTATTTAAGGAATCCTCCTGCTCACATTATATGTGAGCAACCAATCCTGTTCACCAATTCTCATTTGTTATAACAACACAAAAGAGTAGCATTTAATATGAACTTAATTTGAAACTTGACACAGGCATTACAAAGTAGCTACACTGTGATTTTATGAATAAATATTTCACAGAATTTTTTTCTCTTCTCACGTTTTGAAGCAAGACCACACCTATGCTGAAAAAAAAATCCTGAAAAAAATCCTGAAATCATGGGATGCAGTTTACAATTTATCATCTCTCAACCACTGACCTGCCAAGTCTGTCTCTAAAAACATGGAATTAAGATTCACAACAGCAGAATACAGGGTTTTGACTCAATTTTGCATACTTAATCACAAGTGAAGGAGTGTGAATCAACATGAAACTACCTTTCCCTCTCTTTGTGTCAGGAAGAACTCACCTGTCTGAACTTGAAACCTGTTGTCTGGCACAGTGAAAGAAGGATGCAGTGAGAGGATCATGGGGGCCTCACCACGAAGAAGACTGCTGTTCACAAGCACATTGATGACAGCTATTGCCGTGTAAACAAAAGGACCTGATGTCACCAAGAAAGCAAATTTAGGGGAAATTTTATAAACCTACAAAAAAAAAAATCAGAAATTTGAAAAAATCTTGAATGTTAAATTTGGCAACACTTCAGACCTACATAGTCTCAGGCAGTTCAAAGCCACATCATCAAAAGGTAGGAAACCGCAATCTTTACTTTTGAAAGAGCAGTAGCAGCACAAACTCTGTTAGTGTTGTGCCCTGCAGCCTCTGCTCCACTGCATCACAGGCAACTCCCCTGTGCTAGGTACAACTACTAGAATCTCTTAAGTACAACACACCAATCTCAATGCTTCTTGATTTATCACATCCCCACATAGTAGCACTCCCTCACCTGCATTGCCCAAACGTACATAACATTTTCCATACAAAATTTCTGTTTATTTACTGAACTGCCTGCATAGCTTCTGCATTTCAGTCACATACTGCATTGTGAATACATCCTATACCATTCACATGTGACACACAAGGAATAAAGCACACAAACTATGTTTTATAGATATAATTTTTACATTCAAGAACTCTTTCTTCCAGGGAACACTTCTATCTGCTTATTTCAACACAGTTACCACAATTAAAATTTTCCTCTTCCAATTCGTGTCCTGACTTTGAGTCTTCTTAAAAACCCTGAGGAACCCTAGACATCATGTAAGAGAAGTAAAATTGTAAGTTAAATATAAACCTAGGTGAATGTTTCCATGCAGACACTATTTTCTACCATTTCTCAGTCATCTAAGTAAGAAGAAACTGAAGGGGTTTATTTATATAAACATACTGCTGCAGAGTCTTCCTTCCTTCAGAGAAACTCTCTCAATACCATGAACACCTGTTTCCCTAGCATTATTTTCTTCTTCTTTGGTTTACTCCCCTTGTTAGCTTTACTTGCCTGAGGCAGTCACATTTCAAAATATTTTGAATGTCCAACATGACGACCTCACAGATAAATAAAGTAGAGATTTGAAGTTTCTAATAAATATGAACCTCTTAGATGAAGAGATGCTATCACCTTGCAGATGTTGTGCTGGTGAAGGGATATGTTAGATACCTTCTGCTTCAGGATCAGCCTTACAGAAAGCACAGTGATGCTTAAATTGTGACCCACATGTCCCTGACTGGTATTCCTGCTGCAGTGTAAACTGATGGCAACTGCTGTTTAGATGAGACAGCAAGCAGCTCTTTCCTGTTCTCTAAAAAGCATGCACTTCAGAGGACTCATCTTCATCAGAAGAAACTACCCCAGTAGCACAAGGAAATGAGAAAAAATAATCTATGCTGCTCATTATGCCTTTCTTCCTCCTTAGCCCACAAATATATGCAACATCTAGCTTTTATTTTAAATGGATTTAGACCCATACAAATCAAATTTGTTTGATATGAATAATGCGCACAGCTCTTTTCAGTTCCTCTTTATCTGAAATTTTATTCTTTTATCTCATGATGAAATAATCTCTGTAGCTTCAGTTTGTCAAATGGAAACAGCAGTTGTAGTGGGGAACACATGCCAAAAGAAGTTGCCCATTACTCACAAACGAGACCGCTTAAAAGACAAGAAAAAGAGGAATTAGAATTACAAATCTCAGTGACAATTTGCTGGTGATTTCTGAAGGAATATATACACAGGAAGAGAGGCCTAGTGCAGCCAGCACATACTTATGCACTAGAGTTAGGTATTTCAGACACGAAAGCAAGGCTCTGATAACTAACTCAGCTGCCTCCATCTCTGACTGGCTGCACCACAGACACCCTGGAATTTTGCATTAACTTTTCCAGTTTAACAGCTAACACTGGTTCCCTTTTGTACTTCACTGCAGCAAAAAAGTGGCAGCAGCTCCAGAACGGACAACAAAAAATCCCCACTTCTAACTGTAATTTTGAGGTAGGCAGATTAGAACAACAAGTCACAACAATAGCTATTTCTGCTTGAGATATTACAGGGTCGTCTAGAGTTATCTCTCTACAACCTAATTCATATGACAGAAATAACAGACCCATGCCAGCCTTCGAGCTAATTCACAGAGATGTCTACAAAGTCACCCAGGATGGATGAGCACAGCTCATGACTCTCGATTTGTGATTCATGAATGAGAACAGCTGCTCTTGGCACAACTGTAATGGTTCACAAACCCAGCTGTCCAACCAACCCTCTCTTGGAAGTTTCGCCTCTGCTGCCAGGACAGCTCGATGCAAACAAATCAGGCAGCTGTAACATTCACATTTTAGAGTGACAACTAATAAAGTAGACAAGCACAGATTTATTATATTAAACAATACAAATTTTTACCTTCACACTTTGGGCCAGAAAGTCAGAGAAACATACAAAACTCCATGTGCACATTGAAGTCATTTCCACAGCCAAAGGCAGGAACTGTCAGTAGAAGCAGAGAACCCTCACAACACCTAAAGTTAAGCTACCCCTTCTCCAAAGTGCAATGTCTAACCCAACTCTGCTGTTTCCAGGATACAGCCTATCTCATTCCAAGCTACCCTCACAGAATAGAATGCTGCTAGTACAGAAAGTTTTCAAGCCTCAATTTACTAGAGGCCAGAAAAGTATTTATGAAAAACATCACTGCATCCTTTCTCTGTCCCTTGATGTCCTCTAAGCATTTGCTATTGATCAGTGTCTCCTAAAATACTTGATTAGATGCACCTTTGCCACAACCTAATCCATGCCTACAATGCACTGTATAATGCTGTGCAAACATCTGGCAGAAAGCATAAACAACTGATTTCCTCACCACCACCTTATTAAGAATCACATAAAGAACCTGCAGAGGTTGTTTAACTTCCTGAACACAGACTACAAAGGCTCACAGGTCTTAAAAATGAAACAAAGCTTCTACTTCTGTGCATTTCAAGATCCTAAGGCAACAATTCTCATTGTTTTTCACACCTCAGGGGGACCAGCCAGAACTCCAGCAGTTGTGAGCAGAGACGAAGCCAGCACAAGCCCACAAGGTGGCATCTTTGAAAGGAGTATTTATTTAACTGCCTGACAATGAACTGAACTGCTCACTCTACAGGCAGAGTTTACTGAGTTCGGATCGTAGAAACGAACAGCTTAAGGACACACCCCCAAACCCACATTAAATACAACAACAAAGTGGCTGAGGTGTACACTACACTGCATGATAAAATTTCTAAGCACAAATGAGGCTGGCAAAAACCTTTTTCCTGTTGGCATGAACTTAACGGCACCAGGGGGCCTGGCAGCCAGTCACTGCCAACACTATTTTATTTCACACCCCAGTGCAACAAGTCAAAGAAACATTGAATAACAGATCTTACCCAAGTATCATAAGGTTTTCACTAGATAAAGTTGACAAAAATTACTCTTACTCAGATAATAAGGTCTTATTCTTTTGCAGATGCAATATGCTGAGACCAGCTGGAAAGAACTTGGGTATTTTAGGTTATTCTCACCTTGCTGTAAGGACTTTTGCTAGGAAAGAAATGACAAAAGTTTTTTTCATTTGGCAGGGTTCAAGCCTGCCTCCTTTTTTCCTACTTCAACAACTTACAGTGTTTGAAATAATAAAGAAGCAAGAGACCACAGTTGCAACTGAAAACATTGAGGGAAAATGTGTTTTAATCCTCCTTTTAGAGTTAAACTTATTTCCTATTTAAAGTGAGCAGCAATTATACCCATTATTGCCATGAATTTTATTTTTAAAGCACACATTACTACAAAGTTAAATTTAACTAGACTCTCTCCTGATTTACTGTAGATTACATCACAGCAAGAGAACATCTGTGAGCTGTAATATGAGACACAGTAAGAAAACAGCTTAGAGAAGTGCACTACCATACCATAACTTGCAAACATACATATGGTTTCTGGGTACTCTTAACTAACAAAAGTAAGGTCTGTTTGAATAATTACGTTTAGCAAGATAGACAAATTCTGTTTAAAACCTTGCATTACATCACCACTCAGCATGCTGCTATAATAGGCAGCTCTTAAAAATAACGTTTCTGTTAGTATTCCACTGTTAGAGGTGAGGACATTTGCCAGTGATTATTTTAGTGCAAAACCTACCCAAGGCATCACAAAGAACACAGAGGATAGCATTAAAAAAAGCAAAACTGAGTCCACATAGATATTTTTTTCCTTTTGATAAAAAAAGATTTTGCAAAGAATGAAACTAGACTAACTGCATTATTTGTAAAAACACATACCTCTGAGAGGCCTTAGGACTTCTCAGAAGCTTCTCCTATTGAGAGTTTTACAAGGCAATAGTAGGTACGAATGGAAGGAATTTAAATAGCAAAATTATAAAGTAGTATATCAAACGTTTGTTCCAATCAACCTTCAAATATTTAGCAACAGATTTTGTCTTACTACTATTAATATTAAGAAGGTGCTTCCATATTACTTAGCCATGTAAGGTCACTGGAAACTACTGTAGTTCTATCTTCATGAACTTTTGACTTCTTGACTATGCCATTTTGCACAATCTGAAGACATAATTCACAAGCCAGGAGAAAAATATATTAAAAAAACCTAAAAAGCTCATGAGCAGGTATTGCCAAAAGGAGCTAAACTACACATAATTTATAGTGGCAGCTCACTGTAGCTAAGTTTGGCATGAATTCCTAACACTCCTATCTTGACTGACTAGTAGAGAGGTATATTCTCAAACATGAGACAGAAGTTGTTTAATTACTGAGTGCAGTGATTATCGGAGGTGCAGAAGTTAAAAGCATCAAGGGATTCTGTGCATGGAGAAATGCAAGTTAAACTCAACATTCAAACTGCTCCTTGAGTTAACTTCATAATGAAAATGAGATCATTGACTCAGAAAAGATAATGTGGTGGTGGGCTATGACAAGTAGATGAATACAGACACACAATACTCCAAGTGCAGCTGAACTCATCTACACCAGCAAGTCCATTAAAATATTTCCTTTTGTTCCCAGTGTTATAGTATCTAATTGTACAACAAAGGTACACCCAAACTACATCTACGGTCTTTTCCTCCCAGACAGAGGATTTGAGACAGAGGTGGGGAATAAAGACTTTTGACCCTCATCTTAACCAGAGGGTCACTTGGAGGTTAGAAAACAACACTGATACATTGTTCAAAGATGATTCCTTGAGTATCAAAGCAGAGGAAGCTTTCAGAAAAACCCAAGAGCACAGCAATTCTTAGCCCCATGAGTAGAGGAAGGACAGGAGTTACACCCATCTAAAGGCTTAAAAATAATCATGGCTAGGCTTCACAAATGAAGGTTTGGGAAGGGCTTTACACCCCCATGGGTGCGTCCTTCGAGTCTGCGCAGTGGATTTTTTAGGTGAGGCACAGCGTGCACAGAACTGGCCCCATCCTTTAACAATCCTGAGATTCATCTGCCACGGGCAAGTGAGCTTGGACGGTGACAGTGAAGTCCTCAGGACTAGAACCTACAGCTCCCGGGATTCCCAGGAGGTCTCCCATCCAAGTACCAACCAGGGCTGACTCTGCTCAGCTTCCGAGATCTGACGGGATGGGGCGTCAGGGTAGCATTTAACTACCTGGGCTTGAAAACAATGTCTTACTATTGCACACCTGATTTTTTCCCCCTGATTTTTTCATCTGCCAAATCACGCATTTGGGATTCCACCACCTCCCCTCAAGATGTTGATGGCCTCACTTATAACGTTAAATAGCACAAGCCTGTGCACAAGGTCTTATTTTGTTTATAGTGCTAAGTATATAATCAGCTAGCAAAACAAGTAGAACTTTTTAACAGGTATTCTGAAGGGTAAATGTTCTTCAGTTCAGTTTCAATTCCTCAGCCAAAGGAGGTGAGCAGGAGAGTCTGGACACTGCTTGCTCACGTCTGGCAAAACCAAAAAGGATCTGTTCTAGAAAACGATGACATTCTAAAAATAAAAAGCTGACATCATAGTCACATTAAAAAAAAACCCAAACAAAAACAAAACAATAACATAACTAACATTCAAGTTAAAATAAACCCCTCTGTCATACAGTCCCTCATGGACTGTTTGAATTACCATTTTAGCGTTCGAACTAAACCCACCATTGTATTACACTGATCAAAGAATACTTGTGCACACTTCAAAGCACTTACCTCTAGCTCTACTGATCTCCTGAACTGAACTCTGAGCACTTCTCTGATGGATTCACTGACATTTCGTAGAATAGCTCTTCGGGCCAGCACTAGAAATTAATGTCAGTCAGTAAATACACTTCAGCTTCATCTGCTGGGTTTTGATTCAAAGCTGCATTTTCAGTTGTGCAATGAATGAAAAAGCAGGCAATGAGATCAACTGCATCAAACAGGTTAGACGGACAAGGAAACAGGTAAAGGTGCGACTGTATCCTAAAAAGTGACTGTATATGAAGTTTAAAGAACTCCAGGTATATTTTCTCTCTCGTTTTGTTTTTTCCATATCTAATGTCTTTAGCATTCTAGTAAAACAATCTTCTAGCCACTGAGGCATTCAAATGGGATCTGAAAGTAACAGCACATTCAGTCTGACCTGTCACAACACAGTTAAGTTTTGTAGGCAACGCATGGAATGCAGATGAGGTCAGAAAAAACCCACAGAAAATCTGCATCTATTTTTCTCCTAAATAAAGAGAAAACAAATGTGACACTAATTAATGAAAGGGATATCCACAGAGTAAGAAACTGCTTTAAAATCCCCACTTCCCAATGGATGTCATGTCTGTTACAGTCACGCTTGACACTGTGACTATGGGTTAGGCAAACAACTGAGAAGTGTTGTGTTGTCATCCTGCTGTTACTTTCCATCAGTAACTTGCCTACAAAACTACTCAAATGACAGATTTAAAAAAAGCCTTCTTCATCACTAGTGCAGCTAGATCACCTGCATATCTGGAGGATGAGATTATGCTCATTCTGCTTTAGACATTTCAATTAAATCTTAAGGGTAAAATGTGTTGCTTACCACAGAACATGCAGCACTTCTGCAGCTGCCCTGGATTAGTTTGCTGGTATTGCTTTGTTAACAAGCCAGGAAGAGGTAGGAAAACACCAGAAAAGCAAACAAAGATGCTAAGACAATTAATTTTTAAACATATTAATGTCACTTTTTCCGGTTACAAACACACCAAATCCAATTGAAAGTAAGTATGGGAGGAGGGAAGACACAAACATAAGCTAGTAAGGTAAAATTATAAAAATGGTAGTGAAACCCAAACATTTTTTAAACCAATTCTCCTCTTGTGTGTTACAACATTACCTCACATGCAGGTGTTTTTTTTTACAAACTGCAGCAACAACTGAAAGGAGAAACTTACTCAGTCAGAACATTTAACAGTTTGGCAGAACAGTACCATGACATAACATTCATTTACAACCCATGAAATGATAAAGCAGCCTCTTACTCAGCATACTTACACATACCCATCAGCAATTTTAGAAGACAATTTCATTCTCTGTGCAGTGTAACATATACATAACTCACTATCACAAGCGACTTTACTCAAGTAAAGTCTATTATTTTTAAGAGTAAGTGATAAATCAATGCTTTTACAGCTCTTTGTCTAAATTTACATGATATTTCTTTGAAAAGTTCACTTAGTTAATTCAACATCTGAAATTTAGCTAGGGGGTCACATTACAGTGGCTTCTGAAAAACAAAATAAAAATGTTAGGGATATCTTACCTGCAGTGACTAAGTAAGCATCGGGAACGGTGATGTCGCAGACATAAGGTTGCCTGGTAGTAGTCGCAGCAGAAGTTACAGCCACCAGTTCAGATGCAGTAGTGGTTGCCAAAGGGGTGGAGGAGAATGTCCTCGGGCTGTCTGCAGCAGCCGTGCCATGGCTGCCTGTAGCACTGGTGACAGCGGTCGTGGGGACACTGGTGTAAGGAGCTGATGCATCAGTGCCAGCAGTCACATTGCTTCCTGATGGAACTTCATATCCAGTGGGAGGGCTAGAAGTTGGAGGAAACTGTGTGGGAGCAAACGTCGTGGTCACAGAGAGAGACGCTGTAGGAAAGGGCATCACGCTGATGGTACTGGCAGCTGAGGTGAGGTTGTCAGGGTCTGTGGGAGGAAGGGCTGTGGGAGCACTGCCCTCGCTGCGAGATGTTAAAAGCAGCGTGGGGTTAATCGTAGCACCAATATCCTCATCAGAAGCCAGAGCAGTTGAGAGCAGAGATGAAGATACATTTAAGACAGGAGTTACCGGAAAGGTAGTAAACAAAGAGACCAGATTTGTTTCACTGAGCAAGATGCTGCTGGTAACAGACTGTGTGTCAGAAGTGGGCAGCACCAGGGTAGGAACCACGGAGTGAGAGGTGGAGAGTGAAGGCTCCAACTGAGAGGTAGCTCCTGTAACAGTTGAGGTAAACACAACTTCAGAGGCCACTGGCAGTACCGAGGATGCTTCCAGAAACACAGAGGATGACTTGGAGTGAAAATCTGATGATGACATTATTTCAGGAACATGTGCATCTGGAATGGATGATACATTTGAATAGAATAATGATGTTTGGCCAAGATGTAATTGAGAAACCTCGGTGTCAGTGGCAGAGCTGACAGTGGTAGCTAAGTCCCAGCTGGTAACACCCTCAGAAAGTAGTGATGTCCCAGTCAACAAGGTCTGAGGTAATAGTGTTGATAAATCACTTTGTATGGCAGAGTAAGAATCTAGCATGATTGATGATAAAAAGAAATAGCTAGATTCAATAAGAAATGGTGTTGATAAAAGACTGGATGGAAAATCTGAAATATTTAAAGACAGATTCTCCCTTGTAGATGTCTTGTCAAGCAAAACCACAGATTCTGATGGCATTAATTCTGGCGTTTCCAGCAAAGTTGTCTGACTGACTGCAAACGATGTTACTGGCTCACTCGGGACAATGGTAGAGTCAAACAGAATGGTGGTGGCACCAGGAAGTTCTACACGAGTGCTTGGTGTCAATGAAGTGGTTTCCAAAACAGGGAGGGACTGGGCAACAGAAATGTTCAGTGATGTTCCTCCAGGGAGCTCATGATAGGAAGGAGAAATTGTTATATGAGTTCTAGTGTTTTTAGTGCTTACTAAAAACATGGTTGAATCAGGGATTTCTGTGAATCTTGAAGACAATGAAACAACAGGTCTTGATGGAAAAATAGTATCAAAAATCTCAGGTGTAGGTTCCTCTAATTCATACCCATCAGTAATTATGGTTGTAAAGGGAGTTATGCCTTGAACTTCAGAGGCTTTGATGGACATAGTTTCAACATAATCGCCTGAGCCCACATCATGTTCTGGGGAAAAGCCTGATTCTGGCAGAAGTGAAACTGAGTCACAATACAGACAGTAACTGTATGATCTCGTGAAAGGCACTGGACTCATGAGCTCACTGACAAGCTCTGATTGACTTGGTATTTCTGAACCAGCAGGCAAATTTGGTGCTGTAGTGGAGACTTCATGTGCAAACAGGCTGGCATTAAGAACTGTATTAGAGTTCATGGAAATGGCAGCTGAGTTAAGCGGGAAAGACACAAGTGGAAGACTAATAGGAAAAAAAGCAGGCTCAGCACTGGCTGTTAAAGCTGGTGTGGCCCAGGGAATGCTTGGAGTGGGGTAGGTCGTTAGACTGAGAGATTCTGCGACCCTGCTGCTCCCGTGGGTGTAATCATCACCATACAGGTCTGCACTTAGTGCTGTGGCATCTGAGATCACAGGGCTAGTTTTACCCAGCAGCTTGAGATGAAAAGGCGATCCTTCTGAAGCAGCCCCAAAAGGCAGAGCTGTTACACTTGCATTAATGTTTTCCTGCGCCACAACTCCAGTCTCTGAAGGAAAGGAAGTGAAACGAATAGCTGCGTTTGGAGGGTACAACAGCAAGTCTCTGCTTGCTGTTAGCATTTCATGATCTGATACAAAAGGCGTTAGTTCTGTAAGAGTGTTACTGAGCTCAGGAATGGCGCTCAACGGAGTCTTCTGCTGTGCTGTTTTTGAGATATCATACTGTGAAAAAAGGACAGATAATGAAGGCATTAGCAACCCAGTTTCTAACATTTCTCTTGATGGCTCTACTGTATTAACTGAGTGATGATCTGTTAAAACTGTGAAAGATTTCAGTGGAGAAGTCCACTCTGCCTTTGAAAATGAGCTAACAAATTCATCGTCACTTAAGAACGCCTCATTGCTTGTTACGGAGACATCCACCAACGGCGGCGTGCTTCTCCCTTCTGAAATCCTGGCTGTTTCTTCTTGGCTAAGTAAAGTCACATCAAAGGAAGCAGTAACTGATGATGAAACTGTTTGAAGCAAATTACTTTCTTGGGACTTCAAAGTACTTCTTGCTAAGGCCGTTTGTGTCTCGCTGCCTGATATGCTTTCGTGCACCTTCAAGTCCGTTGAGAAAAAAGAAAAATTCTGCTGTTCCAAGGATCTCTCATCTAAATAAAGAGACAGAAAAACAAAAAACCAAAACCCAACGGATCAGCACAAGTAGTAAGATCGCAACAAGCAAACCTCACACACAGTATTTCTGGAGACAACTGCCCAGAATTCAAGAAGGGAGACAAAACCTCTCAGTAAGTCAAAAACCCCCATGAACAAGCACAAATAGCAAGACTCCCTGTGAAACTCCATTCCTCGGAAATGAGCAGGACAACACAAGCCTCTCTCACGCTTCACTGACTTGTCTCTCTACAGCAGTGCTCTACTGAGCCCCATGAACAGGTGGAAAGTGGCTCCCTCTTACCTATGCAAGGCTACAGTGTGTGGCAGCTAATGGTTTGACAAAGTAAACACACTAAAATGGGTAACAATGCAGGGAAAAATTTTATGTAACTTCAGGTGTTCTGCTTCCCTTTAGTATCACTTCATGCCCTCCAGTTACATTATTTCTTAATATTAGGCTGTCTAGAAGATCTACTCTGTTTCAAGGACTAAATCCTCCCTCTAATATCAGAAGGGAGTAACACTTTGAGAGATGAAGAGGAGTTCCCTTTACATAAGGCAGATGTGGACCTGGTATCAGCTTCACAAATTTGCTAAGTGACATGTCTGCAGTTACGCTGGCACTGTCCACCATTCATCTGAAGTCTGGCCTGTTAGCAGTGACAAACTGCTTCATTACACAGTTGCCATCGTTATTCACAGCTCTCTACAGGACTCCTCTGTTTATGGGGCACCTGTAATAAAACTTGCACAGCTCCAGTTTCCAGAGTTCAAGTAGTAATGGCTGGAGGAGGTGAAAAAGCTAACAATTCACCATGTACTTTAACAAACAAAATACTCTCCTCTCACAGAACGTGCTTGGGCTGTACAGAGATCTGTATATAAACTTTTCCAACCATGGATGAGTTTTGCAGAGGAATAGTTGATTATTGCTTGAATACTTTTCTGAAATGTCAAGACTGGATTAATAGCATTCAGAGCTAAATTATTAAAGGAAATCACAGAAATTGCTGCAGAATACTTTGCAAGGGCACACACAAAGGATTCACCCTTAAGTCATGAATCGCACCTGATCATCCCATTTTCACACACGAGTGTGCAGGCAGTGCTGCTGGAACCTGCTGCCAATACATATTAACAAGGCTGGAGGGGCAGGAACTGCATCCAGTTAAACCACCAGGGATGAGTGTAAAATTAAAACACACATACACAGAACAGAGTGCTGGACAGTGATACAATACACAGATCAACTGCAGCTACATCTGTAACCCTTTAGAGGATGCCTTGAATTCAGTAATCCATGGAATGCCTTGCAGGTATAGCTCACCTGTTACCTGTGGCTGTCAGTCTAACACCACATTCCAAAGGTGATAAACTGCTGTACACATTCCCTCCACCCTGGTCTGTTTGCTAAACTTCATGACACAACTTTGTAAGTGCTGACACTTCAACTTGGTAGTTTTGAAGGTGCTGATTTGAAAAGCACAGTTACAAGAATTAATACAGAGAGCCAACACCCTTGTGCCACTAATCACACCTAACCAAATAGGAGTGCTATGATGATATCCTTTATTTGACAGATTTTATGCACAATGTTTTGCAGCATTAGCAAATACCAGTCTCTCAAGTAGAACCAGTCCATTTTTTTCTTCCTGAAACTCACTGTAGGAGATCACTTTATGATGCTTAGTTGTGATATAAAATATACTGCCTTACAATGTTCTCAAGTGAAAGAAAAAAAAAGAAGAAACACTCTTGTGAAACAACCTATGTAAGACAAATACACAAGTCCATCCCCAACCTCTTCCAGAGGTCAGCTGTTGGAACGTAGCACAGTGCAGCCACCATGGAGTAACAGCTTTTACAAGGAGTTAACATAAGTAACAAAGCAGTTTCTAGCAAGCAGAGAACCAAACCCATACCCTGAGCCAGCTCTGTTTGCTGACCAAAGGCTGTTCAATCTTTTTTCCTTGCTAGAAGCCTCTCTGGCCTCAGCTCCTTTCTTTGACTTAAGCTTCCAGCCTTTACTTTTCCCTTTGTAACATTTTGAGTAAGCAGGGAGTTACTAAAGAAGAAGACTTACAAACATGAAAAACACACTGTCAAAATGAATCACTTCTCTCCCTATATGAATGCACAGTTCCTTTTGGTCAGCCCTGTAAAATCCTGTCCACCTTGGTCACACTTTGGACACAGCCCTTGCTTATAACTGAATTCTGCATTGCAGGCAAACATGCCAACAGAGAAAGCAGTTCTTGTTCATCACAGCTTCAGGCTGTAAATCCCTGCAGCAGTACACAAGACACTGTGTTAGCTTCAACACAATAAGGGTGGTAAATGCAGAGCCGATACTCCTGAAAGTCAGTATGGTCAGGCAAAGGTGAATACATGCTAATTAGTAACTGCACTTTTGATCACACATTTCCACAAATTTTGGCTCAAAGCTAGTGGTGATTCCACAAATAAAACACCTTTACTGCCTATACATGCCTGTGCTGCATATTATCTTCCTCCACCCATAGAGAGCTCCTTTTACCTTTGCTCAGCTTGACAGGGAGCTGTCATATGGCAAGATCCTGCTGGAAGTGACCACATGTCACAGCAAGGAAGTTATGAAGAGTTACTTGCACACCCCTAAGCTCTCCAACAGACATGCAGAAGAGGAAAGGCCAATCTTGGCTTTAAATTCTTTCCAAGTTTAGCTAATTAGCTTTTGCAGTGGGTTTTGGTGGGTTTTTTTTAGTTTGTTTGGGGTTGGAGCGGAGATGGGAGGGGGTTGTTTGGTTTTTGACAGTCTAATAAGTATTTTTTCCTTGAAAGATAAACTAATAGTAACAATTTTATCATACACTTGTGGCCCTTAATGTATACAATCTTGTCATTGATGCCAGAAAGGAAAGAGCACAACTTTTGAAGTAGATGTTTCATTTTTTTAAGGAAAAGACACTGTGTCTTGAAAAAGTTACAAGCTATAAGACAAGGTAAGAGCAGTACTAGTTGAGTTAAGTGGAATGGGAAAAAATCATCTGTACATAAAGGATTTTGAAACAACTCCTCACCGGGAAGTTCACAAGTTGATGTTCCATACTATGTGCTTTGCTTAGTGTTTTGGAAGCAGGGAGCACCAGTGACATGCCATTAATAACACAAATTGGTGTTTTCTGTCATCTCCAGAGAACAGTGTACCACTTGAATACTGCTTGTCAGAACTGAGCGTGCCTCTCAGGGAGAGCAGATGGGACACATGGCAGCTGTGCCTGTAAGCAGCCAGACAGCCCACAAAGAAAAGGAAAAGCAAAGGAAAACAAGAAGGAGGAGAAGCCACATCACGGCATGACAATCGTCCTCATCAGTGCAGAGTGGCCGATCTGGCTATATGGTGGGACAAAGAAAGCAGACAGACTGCACATGTTCTGGTGCATCTCAATGCCAGGACTGCACAAAGCTATTGATGAATATCAGTGCTGACTTGTTTGTTTGCACAGCTGCTACTGTCGGGTGACAGTTTCCCCTGTCCTTCGGCTGAGGGAGGCAACAGGACAGGCTGATGATCGCAGACAAGCCAGACTCCCCCAAGCTAATAACATTATGAAAAAGAATAGATAGCTTAGGGAACAAAGCTGTGATCCCAAGCTGCAGCAAAGGGGAGGAAAGGCGAGCACTAGTGGCAGGGGCCACAAGAGGCACAGATGGCACCGGTACAACAATGCCCCAGCTCAGACAGCAACGCTCGGACACACGAGGAGCAACAGCCTGGGAAACGTGCTGGTGGGCTTGGCGTGACAAGCTCTCTGCTGCTTCTGCTGCCCCCAAAACTGGTAGGAGTCAAAAGCAATTCACAAGTAATGGAACTTGTCACCGAACACAACGACCCCTTTAACTGCCAAATCTGGATTTACAGAAGCACATCCCTGCACCATTAACGCTGGCACAGACTTGTGTGAATTTGGGAAGCACAGCAGCACTTCCTCATGACTACAGCAAAGGACTGCTGCAGTTTATACACTTCTTCAGGGACAAAAATATACCATGTCTTCTTGCCAGAAAACTACGCATGTTCACAAATGAGGAACTAGACTAGTCATTTTTCCAGAAATTAGAATGATGCAGATTTCATTCTTCCTGTAGTTGCAGTGCTAAAAAGTAATGTCTGTTCGATAATCCATAATAGAGAAAAAAAATATGTTTCAAATATATATTTGTGATAATGTATGTACATATTCATATCCTTTCATATTTTCTTTATTTACAATAAAAGTACTTCCATGTATTTTTAAATGCAGGATCCAGATGTAATCTCACCTCTGCACTGATGTCTCACATTACTTCAAAAAAAGCTGCATCACTTTTCTGTGCTTTCCTTTCAAAATTTGGCAATTGTACAGTATCACAATTTTCGATATCTACTAAAATGTAGGTAATTGTCTTTATTATGAAGATGCTAAATTGTGGATGAAAGGTACAGGCATTACCACAACAAATATAGAGGAATCCTTATTTGTGAAAAAATTGCACCTGTAGAGTAGAACCAGTAATTTTCATTTTACTATTTTTGAGAAACTAAGTAATCACTAATAAAGTTTACAAACACCAGGAAGTGCCAGCAGACTAGCAACAAAACAGTTCAAAACAGGCATCACTAAAAAAAATTATCTTCTGTGTACTAACACGATGATCTACAAAATTAAATTGTAATAGCTTTATGTTTTTAGGCAAGAAATAAAATGGCACTTTTATTGCTGACTATTGTTTCAAACGGATGTATTTTAGGTAGAAAGGCAACCAGTGCTACATACATCCCAAATATTACGGGAAAAAAAATCCTAAATAATTACATAACAACAGCTTCCAAATTATTGACATTAAAGTTATGAATTCACTAGGCATATTCACCCCTAGAAACTGCTCCCTGAATATGGGGTAGACTAGCATATCACATTTAAGGGGAGCTATTAATATCATTTTAAGTTTTTCCTTTAGAAATGGAAAGCAAGAAACTGAAATAACTGAAGGTATTGTAGGACGAGACCACCCAAGGGTAGAGAGAATGATAAATGAAAATGTGTCCAAAAAAACCCCCTAACTCTTCCTCCTACAGCTTAACACTTAAGAACTTTCTAATTTATTTAATAGCATTTAGTTCAGCTTCCATCAAAAACAGCTTATATGCATTAGGTCATTGCAAAAAATTTACACAATTCCCTTGTGTAAGCCTCTAACTAAACTTCTTAGGTGTCTGGCTTGTAGGAAAATACCAGTCACAGAAGCATGTGCAGATGAAAAGCTGTCTGCTTTCTTCTCTGGGAGGCACTAACGATGGGTTGAACAGTGACAGTAATCACCCCTGGCACACAAAAGCCAGAGAGAGGAGGGGCTGGGAGCCTGCACCGTTCCTCCCTTCCCGAGCTCCAGCTCTCGGCTCCTCTGGGGAGGCTCGGCGCAGATTTTGGAAGGTTCTGTTCCTCAGAGCCCATGCCTCACCCATGCCCCACGCTCCCTCAGGGCAGCATGGAACACAAACCAGCTGGAGTTCTAAGAGTTCTTTTTCAAAGATATTAATTTTTTTAATTGCAAAATATTAAAAAAAATCTCATCATTTACCAGATGCACTTATGAATTTTAACTAATTAAGCTGCTTGTACCACCTGAAAGGCTAAAAGAAAGTAAAGAAATTGAACAATTGTGCTATGTCTGGGCCCTCTTTCTCACTGCAGTTGACAATAAAACTTCATGACAGAAAAAGCTGTATTATGAGAAAAATAATAGTGTTAATGGGAAGCAGTAAGCAAAGCAAATGCCTATGTACACACACTCACTTTTACACACTTCAGTATTTAACACATAGCCAAGAAAGAAGAGAAAATCATCTTCACCCACATGCAAACAGATGTGGCTCAGCTGCTGCCCAGGTGCAAGCAGACAAGAACCTTCTCCTCCTGCACAGCGAATGAGCACAAGCTTCTGTCTCTGCGAGAGGAGAAAAGCAGCTCAGCACAAAGAAAATGGGCAAAGATAAACCCTTTCTTGCTGGCCAGCAGAGTTAATGAAGGCTTTCTAAAGAGTTTAGTAAAAGGCAGTCTAACTGCATTTCAAAGCTGGGTCAAAAAATACATGACAAAATCCTCACAAACTCTAGTCTAGCAACCAATATAAATGAATCTATCTATAATACCAGGCACTAGCATACACATTTTCTTCCTTCTCCAACATTAAAATCACCCTTAAAAGTTCCCTTAGGATACTTGCTAGTAAATCAACACTTTAAACAGCTGTAGGTAGTCTGAGATCCCAACTTCCACTGCATGGCTCATGAACAGCTCAGCAGAAAACTTGCAATCCATGTTTTGATCCAGGAATCTTCCTAACATATCCACTTCTGAAGCAAAACAGGACCCTGTGGTAGTCTACAGTAAATGGCAGACAAAACGAAAAAACCCCACAGCCTCCCTTTATTTTATACCCCTGTAACACATTCTGTTTTGCATGCAGTAGAAAAAAAACTGTGCAACCCAAGGAAGTTTTCTTGTAACACAACAGGAGGCAACAAGCAGATCACCATACTGGGCATGAAGGGCAAGAGAACATACAGAGGGGATCAGAATGAGCAACCTCACCATCCAGTCTATAAACACAAGCACACAGTGAGAACTACCTCTCAAACATTATTAGCACCTTTGGAAAAACCATGACTTCGCTAAGAAGTGGGCTGGGAACAAAATCCATGCACAGAACAGTTTGTTATGCCTACACAACACCTGCAAACCCAAATGGTATAGAAATCCTCACTCATGAAACTGCATAAAGCTCTTACAGCACCAAGATGACTTGAGCTGTCAGTCCCTCCCTGGATCTCGCCTGATCAGAGATACTCGAAGGTGAGGAAGCAAATTAGCCATGACAATTCACACCATTTCCAGTATCTCAGGGGGAAGATACGTAGATCCTTCCCATACAGGAGCTGTCTATGGCCACTGCATCTTCCTGCAGAGCATCACCCAGAGCTGCGAAAAGCAACAGCTTCGTGCAGAGCTCAGTGCTCTCATGTGATGGGCTGTCTGGCCATGCACACACACGCAACAGAAATCGCAAGCCAAATCCTAGTTCAAAGAGTAGCTTTTGCTGGGAGCATTCACGCTTTTTTTGGCACTTAGCAGTACATGACATCATCATGTGGGAAGCCGTATGTTAGAGATAAAGTACACACAAACTTGAATTGACTTTACAAATGTTAATTCTAAGAAAAACTCTCATCAGATTTGCTCATCAGGATAACCAGGTCACATTTTTAAAATGAGAAAGCTTTCTTTCCCCCACTTCCTTTTTTTCTTTCTCTTTTTTTATTGCTCTCTGCACAGCAACTTTATTTTAGTCCCTAAAAGAGCCAGGGTTACTTTTCATCCAACGGAATGACTACTGAGAAGCTTTATGTTTATGCTCAACACTACAGTGTCCACCAAAATGCAGATCCTGGAAGCTTTTGAAAAGATCAACCAAATTAAATTTTTATCAGCCTTTTTTAGTGCAGATCAATGAGTGACATTTTGCATACAATGCATTTTTGCTAAAAAGTAAAATAATTTTACTTCTTAAATAGCGCTATAACTACAAAATCTCTACATGCAATGAAGTGACAAAGTCTAAAGACAAGAGTAACTGCCTAATTAAAACAGAAGCTATGCTGTATCCTAGAAACCCAGTTATCCACAGGGACTGTCTTCATTGACACATATCCTTAACTGTGCCACGCTGACAAAGGAAAAATACCCTTGACTGAGCTTTAAGTTGTTCAGGTCAGCAGGCTTGCTCCTCCAAAATCGTATTATATCAAGGAATAAATGGAAGTCCCAACCTGCAACACCTAAAAGCAGCTCCTATGAGAGGTTAATTCACAAGGCTTCTGTTACATACACAAAGCATGAGGAAAAATCTGAAGATGAGATTTTCAGCTGGCGTAGTACAAATACTCTGTATTGAACTCAGAACAACAACTTCATTGCTCCAGGGCCAGATCGCAACAATATGCCTGTGCATGCTTAATTTTTCAAACAGCTGTATATGCATAAGGAAATAATACTGAAAAGCTCTTACACAGTCGGATATGAAGGCATTTAGTGGTACTCACAGCATGTATCACTCGGCAAATCCAGTCACATGAGAGAGAATCTGTCAACGCACTTTCATAGGAAAAGGAGATTTCAAAGAAAAGCTCAGAAAGAGAGCAGAACAGTCCCAGATACCCCAGCCTTTGGAGCTGAAAATAAGTGCTTTACCAAGAGAGTGCTGAAAACATGAAAAGGGACATACAAAGAGATGGAATAGAAATTCAAGAAGTACTCAATTTAAGTAGAAGTTTGAAGTTACCCAAGGTCTTTCTTTAGCATGTGCAAGTGTTATTGGCCTTGACCTCACCTGGAAAATGAGAAACCTCCTAAAAATCCTGTAATAAATACAGTAACTGTGTAACATCAAAGATCAAACTTCTGCCATAATTTATACTCATGGAACTTCCAGAAAACAATTTCCTGGAAAAATTACAAGAGAAGGAAGGCAACAGAAGTATTATTTCAAACAATAAAACCCAAACAAAGAGATAACCAAAACAAATGAACAAACAAAACCAAGCCTAAAAGCCCCACACTTTTCTATGTCTTCCCTATAGGCTGTCAAGTTTAGGCATCCACAGCATAACACAGGCAAATTCAGTGCAAATATCCCCACTAGAGATTCTGGAACAGCACTAGCTTCAAGAATAATCATGATATCAAATAGTTTTCCTGTGCAAGTATTTCAAGATTTAGCAATTTATTCTCATCTTTTTGTCCTTTTCTCCTCAGCAACATCCTGAAAATATGACAAGTAAAGAAATCACAGTTGTTCACCTCTTAAGAGAAATTAAACTAGCCCAAAGCATTTTCCTCCGTGTCCATAATGCAATACAACAGGCCTAATCACTGCTCTTGGAGCACTCTGCTGGAAACAGGCTATCCTGAGCTGTCTAAGCTTTCAGACCTAGGGCCAAGCTCATGACCAACACAAGCAAGTTCAACTCTGCCAGCTCCAGCAAAGTTGCCAGTACTGAAGTTGGTGCTGTGAGATCACCAGTTATCAGCCACACACACTGAAATACCCATGATACTAAGGTGTGAGTCTTCTATTTCTTGGTACTCTTAGTTGTTCAAGAGCCATGTGACAAACGTAGGAGAAAGAAGCTGTGGATTATGAGGTCCCTAAGTCATGGTAATAAGACAATCCTATAATAAGAACTGCAGTTTCTGCATGGCCCTAAGAACTTCTTAGCCTCAGTTAACAAAGGGGGAAAAAAGAATGAGTAAATATTATGCTGACTAGAGTAGCAGAAATAAACCAGAAAAGCATCTGCTAGAGAAACCAATAAATATATAAATCATCCAAAAATAGAATCTAAGCACAGACTACTAGATTACATATTTCTTACTACAACTATGTATAGAACCACCAGAAAGGTAACAAAACAACTGTCAAGGAACTAGAAATATATGGGAGTGGAAAGCGTTCCATAGTCCTACTTTAGGAGGAAGGCTGCTCACAACACTTTTTACAGGAACAGTAAGTCTTCAGGAACATCACAAAGTAAAACTTCCTAATTAATACACTGGGAAATACAGTACAAAGACCATGATAAAAAGGACAGGCAAGGAATGTCCTCTTATCAAAACCTGATGCACAAGAGCCAAGCGAGAAAAATACTTGTTGGGAAACAAATCAGTTCATGTGCCTTTCCCAGGCAAGAATACCAGCAGAGCAACTGAAACATATTTCAGAACAACTGAGCATTAAAGAAACTGAACAGCCACAGCATGGCTTGGAGAAGATGTTTTTGTTATAACTGACATTTATCAGAGGCATGCAAGAAAATACATTAACCTTAAAGAAGCAAGGAGAAAAGGAGGTGGACAAGGCATCATGCACAGGCAGGTAACAACAGCCAAACTCTGACACACCCAGTAATAACCACTGAACACGAGTCACCTTGTGCCACCAAGACTTTTCAAGATCTTGTAGTACAGCACCACGTCAGCTTGGCCGGGAACTGCTGCCGAGGCGAATGATGACAGTGAAGAAATGATCCTTCTAAGTCCTTAACAGGAACTTTCATGGTCCTTAAGCTTCCTGGGTTATCCCTTCACTTCTCCTTAGGCTCTACTGAGTAACGCTGCATTACTCAACTACTGGTCAGTAATGCTACAGACAAGTGACTTAATGAGAGATTGCAAACTGCAGCACATATTGATTATGCAAAGACCTATAAGCTCCATCTCCCACAGATGGCACTGTTGAAGGAATTCTCCAGTGAAAAAAATTCTGGGCCAGGATTAGAAGCTTCTCAGGTGAATCTCACATCTGGTTAAAACCTTGAAAGCAATTGGGAAACAGAGCTGAGATACACTTTTGGCTACATGGTCTCCAAGATAAATACAGTAAAAAGAATAATATCCCAGAATGGTAAACATGGGTCTCACGAGAAGAGTACAAGCTGTTCTTCCATATCAGACCTTGGTATTTGTTTTTGAGATTATAAATATGATCTACATTTTAGGACAACCTAGAAGTTTAAACCAGTGAAGTGTGACGAGTTCCTTCCTTATGTGGGACCCCTCAGGACAGTATACAATATTTTCAGAAGCCGAAACATACACCTCAGATTCTGAACAGAATAGAAGTGTGGTTCTTTGTTTATGATGTGGTCAATAGCTTCAGCCTTTAAAAAATTTCATCACATTGAATCTGGTGAAGCACCAAGTTCCTCTGATACGTGGTACACCTCAGGACAGCATGCTACGTTTGGAAGCTGGAACAGCTACCCATTGGATTCTAAACTGAATTTAGAAGTTGGGGGTTGATGTCACAAACAGCTTTAACCTTCCTACTTGAAAAATATAATTTCATTGACAGTGTTCATTGACAGTGTTCATTGACAGTGTTCTCCACAAGGAGAACACATTTGAAGCAATTCCCTTCCCTTTCCAAAATATTCTCAGAGGAAGGAAATAAACTCAGTTACATCTGTAATGAGGCAGAACTGTGGGTAAGCAAGAGTTCAGTTTTCCAGCGAACCACCATGGCCTGAGTTTTGAGAACTGGAACACAAAGTAGACACAAGGCTGAAGCACATTTTTTATTGGCACATAAATGGAATAGATACGATTTTCCAAGACGGAGAGAAGAGTCCTTCCTCCAACAGAGCCATTCTCTCTTACTGCATGCTTAGTACAATTTAAATAATTGTAGTCACCTTCTGTTGATTTAAAAAAAAAAAAAAAGGCTTTTCAACACAATGTTGCCAAACAGAATTGAAATGAAAATGACTGCACATGTTATTAATGACTTCTGCTGTTACTCAAGATAATGTTAATATACAGTATCACTGGGAAAAGAAATAACACAGATCTGATAATTTCCACAGTGTATTAGTCTTAAGAAATTCACTGTTCAGAAGAATTCTATCTGTAGTGAAGCAGGTTCAAAAGAAAGCAGGAAAAATACACTCATCTTTTCTAAATAAGTTATCAGTTACTTGAGATGGAGTATTTACAACGTACATAAGTGTTGTTTCATATTTCCCTTACAGACCTGGAAAATCCACTCCTGCCGTAAATGGCAGAGGCTGCTGGAGAACAGCAATAGGTATAACCAGACATTGTCTGAAGAGCAACACCAGCTCCTGTATATTGGGATCTTATCCCTTTCTTAGGTGGGAGAGCTGAATTGAAGATCCTGGTTAACTGTTGATGCATTCTAGTACTACTAACCAGGAAATAACATTATATAGTAACTATATGTCCATACCTTAGAAACCACCAAAAAGTGCTAAGATGACATACCCCAAATGAAACCTTTTGAAGCAACTAAATCAAGTACTGTCAAAAAAATATAAATTCTCTCAAGAGGAAATACTTTCCTATGGAAAAGAACAGCCCTCAGTAAGATAAAGACTTCCATATCAAGTTGATTTCAATTATTTAAGAGGCTGCACCATGCACATGGCTATCTTCTTCCCTTCTTACCACAGCCTGGCCTTTCACAGGTCACACTCTTTGGTGCCCACGATGAAAACAGGCAGAGTTCGTGGAGCAGGGCACAGCACACACACTCTGTGCTACTTTGGCTTGTACGGCCAAAATACTATAAAATTTTATTTATGCTAAAGGAAAAGCAGGTCAGTCTTACACTGGTTATGAACTTCAGTTTACTCTATTTCACTCTCTGTGGTTTCAAATCCCCCTCCAACAAAGAGTCACTTGGGAGTGGACTTCTAGCCTAATTCACTGCAATATTCCTACTATCCCATGAATACTCTCTTGCTATAAAACAACTTTAATATAGAGATTGGCACTACTATAGTTACCATAGCCACAAGGCATAATTTCTCCACTTCCTGCATAGAAAAAAGCACTTCAGGGAGGGTTTTTTCGCCCAAGGAATAAGTAGAAGAAATCATTGTGGAAACACAGGGAAGTTTCTATTTCCTTTTTAAGTGGACCAGAAGCTGCTCATAAAGGTCTAAAGAAAATGTTTTGGAGTACATGAGCTTGATTATCCTTTGTTTTTAACCTTACATAGGTATTTCCATATCCATAAAGTGCTGTTATCCTAATCTGGGAAAGTTTGCACACAGCACACAGAGAGTAACTGTCTACACAGAGAATTCAGTGCATTAAGTAATATTGGACTCACCCAGGAAGGGAAAAGAGAAAATGCCCTGGAAGTATGATAGTTTGAAATTGTTTTCAAATGCAATACATTGTAACACTCCCATTTTGCAACGAGCTGAGCCTTATTCAACCTTTGGAGCAAGGTATTTCTTTTCTGTGCAGACTTCCTCCTGCAGGGCCAACATTACATGGCACCCAGCACAGTGGCACAACTCAGACCCTCCAGTGCAGTCCCTCCTACAGGAAGGGATACAAACACAAGTCAGCTGTCTCATGCTGTGATATTAAAAAAGGAGTTACAAAAGTCTTACACATGCCTTGGTGACTGGTTTTGGATTTTGCATTTAAAGAAAAATATGGCCTAATTATAAAGAATCCAAAGAAGAGTGTAAGAGCGGACAGAGGTGCTCTAATGAGGAAACAACTAGGATAAAGTTGGGATTAATCATTCTCAAAAAAAACGTGATTACAGGGAAGGTGCAGATAAAACACGTAGATTGTTTTTAACCTTACATAAAATTTTAGCAAGGAGGCATAATCTCTTTTCCACATCTATACTGGACAGTTCAGCAGTCCTAACAGCCATTAGGAAAAGTTTTCTAAAGGTCAGTGTAGCTCTGTATTGGAAAGGATTGCTCTAGATGGTCCAGGAGTCTCTTATCAATAGAGGTCTTTGAGAAAAGTTTAAACAACCACATGATGAATTATAACTACAGCTGATTCTTGCTTTGAGTTTTCTTTCAGACCTATTTCCTCTGATCCAAGCTGTTCAGATTCACTGTAGATGGAAATCAATGCCATTTTTAAAGTTGCAGGGCTAAACCTTCTATGCAGTTTTTCATATACAGCAAAGCTGTTTCAAAGAAAATAAACCAATGGGCTGTGTTTATGAACACCCAATCTTTCCTGCCACTTGAGAAAGGAATCTCTCTAGGATCTGTTAAACTAAAAATGTTAGCTTATATGTAGTGAATTTTCACCATAAACATGACGTTTAAAAAAAAGGTGGTCAACTCACACACTTAAGGGTATGCTGGGCAGGGATTTTAATCAGTGATTGTAGAGAATTCCCTAATCTTAACTGGCAATTAGTTGCCAATGGGTAGTAAGCAAAGTGCATACAACTCTAAAAGCAACAGAACAATATGTTCTGTATTCAGCTGGATGAAAGCATATACAAACAACTTCACATCAGTGAAGACTTGGTAGTGAAAGGGATCAGGGTACATGTAGGACTTAAGTCACCAGTTGTGCATCCCCTGCAGTGAATGTGTTATTTACAGCATCCCTAAACAACCACAGAAACTCATTATAGACGCACAACTTGCCTAGCTATGCTGTCAAGGACTTTTCTCAAGTAAGGCAACCCTCCAAGTTCTTCTCCTTGACTTCCAGCATTGCCCATTCCTTTTCAAAGGCCAGACTGTTCAGTCCTTGATTATAACTGAATAAAAGCAAGTCAAACACTATGAAAGACTCAACTGAACAGAGAGTAGCATTTCCACCTGGAAGTAGATCACATCCAATGTTCAGCTCCCCCAAATTTTTTTCCACATCTTCTTACAACCATGACAAAGGAGAAAGAAATTACAACCAGTTTCTTGGTTAGAACCACAAACATTTTTAAAGCATTCAGTACAAACGCCTGTACAATTACATGGTCAAAGAACTCATCCCCATCACAGACATACCACTCTTTATTTCATGAGGCTATTTCACCCTCTCTTTCCCTACCCTGCTGCTTCCCACAATACCTACAGCAAGGATAAAATCAAAGTAATGAAAAATGTATTTTGAGCTGCTTTGGACTCCCCTACAGCCAGCAAAGAAGTTTCTTCAGCAGCCTAGGCTGTGGTTATCCTCAGCTGCACTTCCAAGACCTACTTGGGTCTTCAAAGCTACTCACTTTTATCAACTAGTGCTGGCCTGCTAACTGAGATTAAGAGCAAAGTAGGACAGTTCCTGCTGCTGTGGAATGCTTTGAATTCCTATCACTGCTGACAAAAATTGCGTGAGATAAAGCTGTGAACATATACTGCACACTGTGCCGAAAAATTTTTCCACAAACTTATACTGAATGATGCTTCCACCTGAAAAGGCTCAGGTAAAGAACGGGTATGGACAGCTGCATTTCTGTGCTGTGGGGTCAAGGCTCTGGCACCTGCAGCAGGACTGGATGCTTCAGCCTCAGCTGGGAAGGCAAGAGAAGCTGCTCATTATGTGGAAATAAAACTGGAGGAAAATCTGTATGTGCATTGCCCTTAGAGAGAGAGCTGTTCTAACACTGCCATCCCAGGATCAGAAGGGTGGTTCACCTCCTCTGGTCTAACACACTGACACCCAACAGGGAGAAGAGTTAAAATGGGAACTCTTGGTGATGCTTCAATTCAAGGTACAGCAAGTGAAAGGTATTTTGCTGTTACTTACTGGTTTGTGGCACCATGTACAAGCCCCTAACAGAGATCCAGACTCCAGGCCTTGGCAACACCTGTTCCATGACAACCTGCTTCATAAAAAGTAAGTATTGGCAGGAGATTTGCCTCAGTTGTAATTTTCTAAATTAAATTTCTTCTAAACTACTGAAACTAGACCCAAAAGATTTTTTTCTCTAGCTTCTTATTCTCTCTTCCTGCAAAGTTGACTACTTGGGATGGCTTCTACTTGAGATGACCTTAGATTTTATTCATTCACACACATACACACATTTACTTTTTAATAATTAGGCTTTGGAAAAAGATAGAAGCATATGGCCATGAAAGCTTCCCACAGATTCAACAGTAACACTGATATTATCTCCAGCAATATTTTCCATTCTGGCCCATCAGATCAGATGTCCTGTTTAACATCTTTATTGATGATTTAGATGAGGGGATTGAGACCATCATCAGCAAATTTGCTGATGACACCAAGCTGGGAGGGAATGTCGACCTGCTGGAAGGCAGGAAGGCTCTGCAGAGGGATCTGGATAGACTTGAGAGATGGGCTGATTCCAATGGGATGAAGTTCAATAAGGCCAAATGCCGGGTCCTGCACTTTGGCCACAACAACCCCCTGCAGCGCTCCAGGCTGGGCACAGAGTGGCTGGAGAGCAGCCAGGCAGAAAGGGACCTTGGGGTACTAATTGACAGGAAGCTCAACATGAGCCAACAGTGTGCCCAGGTGGCCAAGAAGGCCAATGGGATCCTGTCCTGTATCAAAAATAGCGTGGCCAGCAGGACCAGGGCAGTGATCCTTCCCCTGTACTCTGCATTGGTGAGGCCACACCTTGAGTACTGTGTTCAGTTCTTGGCCCCTCAGTTCAGAAAGGATATTGAGGTGCTGGAGCGAGTCCAGAGAAGAGCAACAAGGCTGGTGAAGGGACTGGAGCACAAGCCCTATGGGGAGAGGCTGAGGGAGCTGGGGTTGTTTAGCCTGGAGAACAGGAGGCTCAGAGGTGACCTCAGCACTGTCTATAACTACCTGAAGGGAAGTTCTAGCCAGGTGGGGGCTGGTCTCTTCTCCCAGGCACTCAGCAATAGGACAAGGGGGCACGGGCTTAACCTCTGCCAGGGGAAATTTAAGTTAGATATCAGAAAAAAATTCTTTCCAGAGAGAGTAATCAGGCATTGGAATGGGCTGCCCAGAGAGGTGGTGGATTCACCATCCCTAGAGATTTTTAAATGCAGATTGGACGTGGCGCTGAGTGCCATGATCTGGTAAATGGACTGGAGTTGGACCAAGGGTTGGACTTGATGATCTTGGAGGTCTTTTCCAACCCAATCGATTCTATGATTCTATGATTCCAAATCATTTAATCCAAAGGTAGATTTGCTTATTATTTCTCCAAATAAATGACATAAAGAGACTGAAACATTCAGTACCAATCTCAGCTAAGAGATGCAAGCAGCAGTGTTCCCATCCAAGAAACCTTCATTCGAAAATAAACAGCCAGGTCTAGTATACATTTCAGTCAAACCACAACCTGCTTAATAAAGAAACAAAAACCACACAGAAAAAGAGGTATGTATATTAGCACAACAAGTACCCACAAAGCCAGAGTACAGTCATCACAGGCAGTTAGGTCACCAAAGCACCCATTATAAGCTTCCCTCAGACCCCCAAAGTCCAGGCATCCCTGTAATTACCCCTATAATCTTCTTATGCGCTCGAAAGTCCCTGCTAACACTAGTCGTCTAAAAAACAACACCAACAACAAAAAAGAAAAGAATCACTTCCACACATCTTGCAGTAGTAACTTGAAAAACAGTAACCACACTTTGCAGTAAAGAACTAGTTATCTTTTTAAGGGGTAGGAGAAAAGTACTAAAACTCAATGAGCTCCCTGCAGTTGCCAGTTCTAGTTTTAGCAGTTTTCATGCCCAGAAATGTGGGATGTGCCTTCCTGTTATTCAGGTCTCTGAAATGTCACATTATACAAACCACCCTAAGATAAATGCAAATGGAAAGTGTCTCATGCCGTGAAAATATAAACAGTTAAAGGTCTGAAAAAATAGGTGAAGAGAACATTAAAAATATACACATGCATATAACATACATATAATAACTTGGATACACACATATACATATTCCACAATATATCAAAACATGTTTGTTCCAGGTCAGTTCTAAGAGTCCTCCCTCCTACACAGCTGAGCTTAAAGATGTGATACTTTCCCAAATTCATAGCCTGAGACTCAGCTCTTATTTCAGTAACATCTTCTTCACACTGTCTTCACACAACAGATCAAGGTACAGGGAATCATATAATGCCCTATCCAAACTCTGCTATGATTTCATGGAGACTTAAATCCTCGCCTCCATCTCTCTTTTCCTCCAGTTCTCAGATTCTCACTTCGCAACTTGAGTCAAGATGAAGATCTTAATGTTCCTGTTAAGATTTATAACATCCTGACCTACCTTAAAAATTCTAAGGACGTTTGGGCATAGTAAGTAAAATGATCACCTTAGGGAAGGCTACAAGGAAACCAGCCAGCAACAACAATCAAGGGCATGTAAACAAAGCATGCTACTCCTCCTGCCAGAAGGCAGCGTTGGAAATGGGCAATCTGAGGAACGTGTGTCCCAGCCCAGTTTTTGGGACACACTGCAGCAGCCTCCTTTGCAGAGCTGCTCCTAACAGCTGCCAACGATGCACAGCTCTACACAGACCAGTCTAAAAATCGCTATTCTAAGTCTGATTTCCTAAGTGAGTATAGATTAAGTCATTCTACTTCTGTCTTCTCCAGTAATATACTCCACAGAAATCTGAAAACTCAGAAATAACCAGCTTCATTCATATTTCATCAACATAAGCATCAGAGGAGAGGAAAGTATAAATTAATCATTCATCTGCCCATCTCTCCTGAGTAAGGCTCAGGCAGAAATCATGTTTTTAACATGCCTTTTGGGAGCAGCTGGCTACTGAACTTGCATAACCACAGTTCCACACACAGACCCACACTTACTGTTTCCTGCCCAGTTCAAATATCTTCTTGATATTGATCTGTTGTGACTGCCCTGGCTGGACAGATATAGAAAAGAAGGAAACAGAACACTGCTGTCAAGGTACTGGGATTCATAAATTCTGCCCATCATGGAATATATTTATTTCAGACAAGGTGCCTTTCCATCTACCCACTTAGTGGGTATTCAAACAGCTGCACAAAACACTGAACATAATCACTTTAGAAAATGGATCCTTCTTCCACATTCCTTCTGCACATGAATTGATCAGCCAAACCCTTTCAGATTCAAAGCTCAATCTGGCAATCAATCATAGAATTGGTTAGGCTGGAAAAGACTTTTAAGATTGAGTCAAACCATTAACTTAACACAGCCAAGTCCGCTAAACCATGTCCTTAAGTGTCACATCTGTATGCAGGTATGTATGTATGTATGTGTGTGTGTGTGTGTATATATGCATGTATGTATGTATGTATGTAAACTACCTCCAGGGATAGCGATGATTCAACCACTTCCCTGGGCACCCTGTTGCAGTGCTTGACAACCCTTTTATAGTGAAGTAATTTTTCCCAAAATTGGATCTAAACCTCCCCTGATGCAATTTGAGGTTGCCTTTTGTCCTGTTACTTGTTGCCTGGGAGAAGAGATGAGGCAGTAAGGTGCCCACTGAGCCTCCTTTTCTCCAGGCTAAGTAACCTGGGTTTCCTCAGCCTCTCCTCATAAGACTTGTGCTCCAGACTCTTCACCAGCTTCACTGACCTTTGAAGCACCTTAAGGATTTTTTAGTTCTGAGGTTCATTCCTAAAGTCAGACCATTTAAGAGAAGTTGGGGAAGAAAAGGCTGCACAGGTTAAGCCCACAGTGCTTGGGTCACCCCAGGGCTGCCAAAGGCACCCAAATGCCTAACACAAAAAGAAGACAGTGGGTTTTGACCCAGTGAGAAAAAAGGCAATCTTGTTTCCTCATATAATTATTCTTCTTTAGATAAGTAAAGAGATGAAAAAAATTGCTTGACAACAAAGATGTGAACATTATGAAACTGCTACATTATTCCAATTCTGACTCCTGTTCCCTTTATGGTAAGAACCCCCCTGTACTGATGGCAGTCCTACAGCAGATTCCACATTAGTCACAACAAATCTGAAGATCGTATTTGATGGTTCCTTCTTCCACTAAAACTATTTCCTGTATTTCTAGGAAAATTTGTCCTCTTCCAAATGCTGTTTCCAGCTCTAAATACTGCAAGAACTTGAGTGTAAGCATGGTTTCTTTCTTTTTTTAATAAAGGACACACAGCTTTGCCCACACTTCAGTCTGAAGCTTTAAGTCCTCTTAAGATTGATTTCCTCTTGTGTTGAATGTTTTGCTCACTTCAAAAAGAAAATAATTTGATGAACACAGAAATGTAAAGTAAGTATCCTATCTGACATGGTGTAAAAGAGAATCAATGGGAGGGAAGCAGGGTTATAAACTAAAAAGGCAAAGTAGAGTGAACTATAATCCTGACTGGGACTGAAGGCTGGAGATGCTGATAAGGTGGATGTTTGTCTCTGCAGGTCTACAGACACCACGAGTTCGATATAGGCATCAGCTGGGAATAGAAAGCATCACTATGCACTAGTTGGAACACTGCATTCATCATCACTCAGGATAAGAGAAGGGGATGAAGATATTTATCTACATTATTCTCCAGACCCTTTTGGCCCCTAATTTATGTGTGCAATTAAATTATATATATATTAATGCCTTTTAAGTTATTTAGTAATTTGACTTAGAAAACCTATATGGAGACTTAGCAGTCCTCATTGCAGAGTTGCCATTTCTGGACACTTAAAGCAGCACTACATTATTTCACATTTGGAATCTAGCCAGTCCTCTTAACTTCTAAGGATTAGAAATTTTACTTCTATTTCTAAGCCACATGCTAAAATTCTGCCCAATCTGTCATTGGATCTAGATAAACCATAGAATAGTTTAGGTTGAAAAAGACCTCCAAGATCGAGTCCAACCATTACCAAGTACTGCCAAGTCCACCACTAAATCATGTCCTAAGCACCACATTCACATGTCTTTTAGAAAACTTCCAGGGATGACAACTCCATCACTTCCCCGGACAGCCTGTTTCAATGCCTGACCACTCATTCAGTGAGGAAATTTTTTCTGATACCCAACCTAAACCTCCTCTGGCACAATTTGAGGCCATTTCCTCTTGTCCATCATTTGTTACCTGAGAATCTCCTTTCAGGTAGTTGTAGAGTGATAAGGTGCCCACTGAGCCTCCTTTTCTCCAGGTTAAGCACCCCCAATTCCCTCAGCCACTTCTCTTAAAACTTGTGCTCCAGACCCTTCACCAGCTCTGTTGCCCTTCTCTGAATATGCTCCAGCACCTCCACGTCTTTCTAGTAGTGAGGTGCCCCAAACTGGTCACAGCACTCAAGGTGCAGACTCATCAGAGCCAAGAACAGGGGACAGTCACTGCTGGACACACTATTGCTGATACAGGCCAAAATGCCATTGGCCTTCTTGGCCACACTGCTGGCTCATGTTCAGCTGCTGCCAACCAACACTCCCAGGGATACTTTTCCACCAGGCAGCTTTACAGCCACTCTTACCCCAAGCCTGTAGTTCTGTATGGGGTTGTTGTGTGCACTCAGCCTTGTTGACCTTCACTCAGTTGGCCTCAGCCCATCAATCCAGCCTGTCAAGATCACCCTCTGCAGAGCCTCCAGCAGATCAACACTCCCCACCCAACTGCAAACTGACTGAGGGTGCACTTGACCCTCTCATCCAGATCATCAATAAAGATATTAAACAGGACTGGCCCCTGAACACATCAAGCAGGCCAGATCTGGCCTAAAGGCATCACGTTTGGTTTTCCTGCTTGTGTTGCATTCTGACTCAGTAACTTGAACTTCAGTGTGCACAGGTTAGACCATGGAACTGACAGAGACAGTTTTGAGGGGCAGAAATCTAAAATCTATGGGCTTTTTTCCCAAATCAAGTCATGTACACACAAGTGATTTAGTTGGAAGCTATATAAAACCAGAATTACAATCATCATTTTATCCATGTCATGTCAGAAGTCAGGCTGTCAATACACTAAGCAGCAAAACTAAACTAACCCTTAAAGAGAACGTGCTAAGATACAGTGTAAGAGATTGGTTGAGGCTGTTATACTTCTAATTACTCAGAAAACTGTGTTGGTGCAGTACTATGATTAAGCAGGGTAATGATCTTTTCTCTTAAAAAACCCAGGATTCAGCTGACACCAGTTGCATTGCAGCTGTAAGTGAACTTTGATTAGCTCTGCATTCAAGAATGCCACTGTGGTGAACCTTCCATCCAACCAGTAATTTAATTCCCATAAGGAATCAGAAAGGCTAATGAATTAAACAGCTGCACAGTGCTATCTCCTGCATTCTCAGTGCATGCATGTTTCTTACGCTGCTTCCTGTCTGTGCGAGGACATTTCAGCTGGAGGAGGGGCAGGAGTAAAAGGCTGAAGAAAAGGACAAAGTCAGGATTTTTCTGCTTGGTGGGAAAATCCATTTATATGTTAAACATTATAGTGACAAGAACCAGACAAAAAAATTCTAGACCCTCTTCCTACTGTTTGAATTTTCAAAATAGAACCAAAATATTTTGCATTAGTAACAGTTTAATTAACATTTTCTTTTAAACATATGAAGAAAGCATCAACTCTTGAAATAAAAGCAGTGATAGAAACTTCTGTAAAGTAGGTTATTACCTTCAATTAATACTAGCACTATGCTCACATTTAAAAGAGGACAGAAAAAAAGACCATTGTGCTTAAAACACTCCACACATCCACCTGCAGCAGTTGGAAATGGTATCATAAAATGAAGCCACTAATTCTTTCCTAAGAGATAACAGTGAGTGAAGAAAGGAGCGAGACCCAGTACAAAAGAGAAGTCAATGAAAAACATTCCACTTCTAAAATGTCATAGAGCAGCAAGATAAGATAAAATCCCAGGAGAAAACCAGGCTGAAGAGATGCTCTGTCAGTTAATTACGCAGCTGAATAGCTGGCTAAATGTAAGTATACTTTTTAGCTTGATATTTGCCCAATAAACCACAACGGCAAGCAAAGACAAATTGGATGTAATCTCTTCCTCATTTCCTTATGCACAGAGGAGTTTAGGAGACATGCAAGATGAGATGGAGAGGAAACACCACAAAATGTTTATTGAGGTGCCAAGAAGGGAAGTACTGAAGTACTGCAAATACAATAAATGTAAAGTTTGAGACTGCACAGCATTTCAGATGACAATAACCAGGAGAACACCAGGCTCAGTCTGGCTAAGCTCAGTGATGAACGTGAAACAAGCACAATTGGTGCTTTATGATTAAAAGCATCTCCATCTCCACAAACCTGCTTCTTTTGCATTTGATTTCAGAAACTGAGGAAAGAGATAATGCAGCGCTTTGATGTATTTGAGGATACCTGTAGCTGTCAACTCATCTACAACTGTTTTCCATTTCCTGGTGCTCAGTTTTTTAAAATCGAAAAACGGTGCACTTATGAGTACAATTCAACATCAAATTCCACTTGTTCTGGGTGATCTACAGTGCCCCCCAAAGTCAGTTTAACTACTGCAAATTTTCAAGTTCTGCAAAAAAGACTTTAATGTCCTGTCTTCAAGAGTAGCTGTGACACAGAGGAAAAAAAAGGATGCAATTATTTCAGCAAAATTGTCTGAAAGGCATTAAGCACGTCCAAGGACAGAGCTAGGTTATACAGGTGTGAGCAGCCTGCAAATGGCATAGAACTGATAAAAGTAGATTTTTTGCTGCATTAGTTGGATGAACTGGTAGTTGGATAAAGTAGAGAGCCCAAACTGCATCAGAACCATTGAAAAAGTGAAGATGGGCAACAGTCTGAGCACTGGAAGGAGGAAGTCAAGTAAGATGCCACCTGTTTCAGCAGCAGTAAACAGTTCAGCCAGCTCACTACCCTAAGCACCAACAGAATATTAACACAAAAAAAAACCCCAAACAAACAATGCTCCCCCCCCTGCATATGAACCAAACCAAAAACCCCAACAAAACCCCAATGAAACAAACAAACAAAAAGCCTTAAAAAGGGAAAATTAAATGAGATCAGTTTCAGGTTAAGTAGTTGAGCAGAAAAAATCTGTCTAGCTTATGTTCTACCTCTCGAGAAATTTAAGTAATCTCATCTTAACAGTAGCACAACTGAGATGATGGTACTGAATGCTTTACAAGTAAATTAAGTATTAAATTTGTCCTGCCTTTTGCTTTCTTCCATATGGCATCAACATAAATCTAAGCATCCTAATCACTGGGTGTGCTTTATTTCAGAGACGATTCTTTTTGACATTTTATGTAAGAACAAGTCACTTGGCATCCAATTGATATTTATTAGGACCACTGCCACAATAAAAGATTATCTGGCCTTCAGAATGAGGAAAGCCATGAAGGAAACTCTGAGTGAGACTCAAAATACTAGAACTTAAATTTGCACAGAACATGCAGTTTTGGTTTTTTAATAAGCAAATGTCCACTTTGATGATTTCATATTTTTTAGTACATTGACTCATTGTGCAGTTGTTTGATTTGCTCCTTCATCCCACCAAGCTCTATTGGCATACTTTACCTGCACTGTAACTAAACTCTGCTGAGCGGTACAACCTGCAAGTGCTACAGGCTTCAGTACTGACCTGGTTATCAACAGAGCTGTACCACAGCACTTTCCTGCAGCTCTTGTGTCAGGCATGAAGACTCCCCAACATTTAAAATTTGCTCATTTCTATGCAAAAATTTGAGCCACAGTCCCCAGGGTATTATTCTTGGCTAACTCAGCAGGTCCAATTGAGAGTGCACGACATAGGAGCCTGCTTTCAAGAACACAGATTTGGAGTTCAGAAGCGTAACTCAAGCCACTTATCCCAGTAGTATTATCAGTACCTCAGAATCAAAACTTAAGAATAAAAGCATATAATGAATAAAACTTTTTTGACTTGCAACTCCCATTACTCTGAGGTTCCCTGAACTTCACAGCTCTGGCAGCACCAAAACCCCACACCCTTTACAGCCCTGCACTTCCCCCTGTTTCTCTGTGTACCTCCATCCTCTCTCCAGAGCACTCTATCTCATCTGTGAACTGGGATATCTTCTTTGATTCCCCACTTAACTTCAAAAAAGAGTAACATCCTGGTTTGGCTTATGCCAGCTCATTAAAGCTTCTCCCAACAGTTGGTTACCCAACAAGCATTATTTTTATTTCTCTAAAGAAAAGCTTCTACAAATACTCATCCTGGTCACCATTTCCTTTCCTAGCCCTGCTAGTGCAACCACATGGCACTGCTCATGAAAACAAGACAAAGCTTTATAATAATAAAAGAAAAAGGTTATTTTTTTATCAAGTTCATTGTAATCATCCCAGAAGGGCTGAGAAATCTTTCTCAAGACAGAAGTGCCATCCAGGCTGTTCTAACTCCAGATTAACTTCGGTACATTCTACATGTAATGCTCTAAATTGTGAACGTTTTACTTTGGGTTCTCACATTCCCCTGACTCATTAAGACCATAAAGCAAATAATAAACAGTTATTCTTTTCTAATTCATATTTATTTATACTTTATTCATTTTAATTTATATTTAAAGCTGTAACACATGCAAGAACGGTATGCCAAACCCTTGGGAGCTTAAAGGATCACTTGATCTAATTCTTTTCCCCCTCCTTCTATAAAATGCAATCATGACATAGTATTGCAATGTAACAGCTGTGTTGGTGGTACATGAAGATGTAATCCCTAAGACTGCACAAAACGACTATCTATTCTTCCCTAATAGACTCCCACCTCACACTAGAATTCAAACAAAAAGAGGAGAGTGAAACTCAATTTCTGAAGTCTCAAATCTTGAGATTTAACTGCCATCTCCCTACTTTTCTTTTTTATTCTTCCACATGAGCAAGAATAGATCTGTTTAAATCCAAGTCAGCTTAGATGTACTCAGTTGTATTTGTCTAAGTATTCAGTGATGCAGCACTTCATCTTTTGCAACAGCTTGGCAGCTTTATAACACAAAAGCATATGATGCTTATTTATTTTTTAAAGTGCATTAAAAGACTTTAATTGCATTACCTACCCTTAAGATGATAAGAAGCTTCCAGAAGAGTTTTACAACAAACAAAAATAAAAACCATCATCCTTGGTTACCATGGTAAAGGACATACTGAGTATTACATAAATATTAAACATGTACATAAATCTAATGAATATATCAAGCGTAAGCTTTCACTTAAGTACTAGGGAACCTGTTCCAAATTAAAGGTTCCTTATACTCATCAAGTTGGGAAGACACAGATATCTGAGCAGCACATACATGTGGCTTACTATGACTCAGTAAAACCTGCAATAATTTCCATTCAAAAAGATCCAATTATTAGTAGTTCAGATACAAAGCAAGTGCCACTGTGCTTCCAGAAGACATACTAATCACTGCTTAGAGAGCAAGCACATTTCCCTAGGAGCTGATCAAGGTAAAACCTGATTGCTTTTCTCCATTTATATGATTATTTCAGGATTCCACAATAATACTTCTATATCCATATAGTCCAAAGAGCTTTGTTTTTCACAGACAGGTTTAATTTACAGATCCAAACATCTCATGGTCAGAAATTCTGCAATCTGGCATTCTCCAAGCCCCTTCTACTCTCTAGAAGAACTGAAGTCTTAAAAATGGGGATAAGGACATGAGGAGCATTTCTTGGGTTTTAGATACTCATGTATGTTGCAGAAAGAATGAAACATTAGAAGAACTATACAATGAAAAGCAGATGTTTTCAGAAAATGTTTTAAGTTAGAAAAAACTGAAACAAAACTCATGTTATACTTGAACTCCATATGCAAGGTTTTTGTTAAAGGCAGCAGTCTTTTAGTACATGAAATTTACTTCAATTCCTTTCCCTTCATCAACAATGGTTTGCATAACCAGATGTTCTTAAACACTGCAGCTCACAGCTGTCCCATATGGAACTGCAACAGTAAATACACATAACTATGGAAACCAAAGCAAAGGTCATGAAAAAACTCAGTAGTTTAGTAAGCTGATACTACAGTTTAAAGTTACTGGACCTACATCTTTCCCAAATGAATCTGATTACAAAATATGTCAAATGTACTTGGTATTCAAATGCCTCTTATTTTTAAAACCTAAAGAATACTTACTTTTTACTTAGAAAAACGTAATTCATGTTAAGACTGAGCTTCTTCCTACAAACTTCCACGTACTTCCTGCCAGAAACAAAGTACATTAAATCCTCACTGAATTCAATAGCTTGTAAGTGGTACATCTCAAACCCTGGATCTCCAAGATTATTCCCAGATCTTACTGAGCTGCATCTTCCTTTAAATAATCCTGTGGATACATTGTCCAACAGGAAATAATTCAGGGAATAAGTATCACCTGCTTTTTTCTTTTTTTCCAAACCATCTCCCTCTTGGTTACAGAACAAGAAGTGGACACTGGTACTAACAGTTCAGTAACACTGCAAATATAAGCTCTGTTACCGTTTGAGTTACAATATTAAACAGAGTATTTGCACATGTCACTACATAATCTTTTAGTGAAGAACACAAGTAAAACACACCTGCAAAAGCATGTTCAGCTAGTTGGTTTATTTACTAAACCCATCAAGTCTGTCATTTATCCTAAGCTAACAAAGGATCTAATTTGTGCCCCCAGAAATACATACAAACTCACTTTCTGGCTGTTAGCAGGAGATAAAAATCAGGAGAAACAGCTTACTATAAAAATATTTTGCTCTTAGCTATTCTTCTCTCCACGAGCATAAAAAGAAATTTAAACCCCAACTTCTTTCAACCCCTAAATTCTGCATTCTCTCCTCCAAACTAAAGCTTCTCAGACTTGGTTGCAGGTAAGTACTTGAACATGCTTGGCTAATGATTGGAAAAGCGGAACTCTGTCAGACATCACCATGAAGATGAAGTTTGGTAGGATTTTTTTTCTTTTTTCTTTTTTCTTTTTTTTTTTTAGCAAAACTGTAGTTGTCTCTGCTCTGTTGCATATTAGAGAATTAGCAAATAGCTGATTGAGTAAGGCTTTTCATTCCAAAACCCATATGCCAATTAAGCGACTTCACATAAAAACTCAGCATTTTCTGAGTGATCCTGCCCAATATAAATGACAAACTTTAAACAATGGAGTTCTTCTTAAACAATAAGGTTAGGGCACAAAGGAGAAGTTTAAATATTTAATTTAGACTGAGCTGTAAATCATGAATTTTTTATTGCTGCAAATCTGCAATTCAGCTAGAGCTAGACAATTGCAACCCATTCTGGTTGAATGCAGGGTGAATTTCTCCATTACAGAAGGGGATATGACCCCCTTCTCAACAACATCAGCTGCTCTTACATGGAGATCTCAGGACATGTCAGACAGAGTCAGAATATCATCTGGGCCTGGATGAAGGTACATCTGCTGCTCATCATTTTGCTCACTATTCAAAAAATGTGTCCTGATCATGCATCTGGAATATGAAAGCACAGCATTCAGTTACACAAAACTGCTAAGAACACCCTGTGTTTTGAGAATGTCATGGGCAGTCAGAAGTGACTTTGCACTCAGTCCTTGTTGATGGTGACAGAACATCACCCATCCCAGGTTGAACACTGAGGAAGCAGAGATATTAACACTGAAAAATAAAATATATCTGCATTTCTTTATGCACAGAAAGACAGAGGTTTTAGCAATCTACCTAAAGTAATTAAGGCTTGTTAATCCAACAAATGTGCCAAAAATGGGAAAATTCAAACCTCTTCCAAGTCCGGTCAGTATTAAAAGCAAATTGCTTTGGGTTTTTTGTTTTTTTTTTTAAATGAATCTTAAATATTCTGTTCAAAGTATATAATTAAAATTTAAGTCAGGCTTGCTGCAAAGTACTAACAAGTCTTGACATTATATAAGCTTCATGAAATTTACTTCTTTTCTGGGAAGCAAGAGGAGATCTAACACCTGGGCATTAGGGGTTGTACAGCAGGGCTTGAATGAGGTAGTTTGGTTGCTGTGGGGCACCCACTGTGTCCTGAGATTGTGAGATTGCAATGATGTACCCAAGGGTATCATGGAAGGAGAAGAAACAGCAAAAGCAGCTCTGGAAAGTGAATTCCAACTAGACAGAAAGAAAAAAGTGGAACTACTAAATCAAGATGCCTGTGATAACTTTTAGAATGTAATCTTCTAAATATTTAAGCTTACTTACTTAGAAAAAAACTCACAAAAGTTTCCAGAGCAGGAAGTTCTCAAGTGGATAATAAATGTTTAAATGCATGAAAATTTACTGCATATACACACTTATTAAATATATATTTATACATCTGTATACATATATAGAGAAATAGCTGGAAACTTAAAAACTGAGCCATCAATATAGACAGAAAACCCAGAATTTTCTGAGTAACTTTTTTAATAACAATGACCTTTGTACTTTGGGGATTCCACCTTACAAATGTCTTGCTTGGGGGAAAGTTATTAGATACTTGCTAATAGCATTTCAGTTTTATTTATGAAGTGGGAGCTACGACAGGACATGTGGAGATGCTGCTGAGATAGAGGTGGCCTCATTTACTTTCTAATGTGTATGGGCCTGCCACCCACTGAAAACAGAAAAAATAGGACAGCTTTTTAAAGTTCAAATGGACAAGATTGGACTTTCTGCCTTGAAATCAGAACTCTGAAAGCTAGAATTCTTTTGTTCATAGAAGTTTTTTTAAACTCTTTGTATCACCATTTAAAAACCAGCTTGGGTCAGAAGTGAAAAGTGATTTTAAACATTTATCACGACTTTAAAAAAAGCCCTAATCACTGAAGGGTAAAAAGATTTCCCTAATTCACAAAAACCACTAAAGCTTCCAAGAATTTAAGGTTCTATAATGCTAAACATATGAAGCTAGCCACGCCAATGAGGACAATTGTTAAAAGACTTGTAAGGCTTGGCTTTGTCAGGCACAGCGTGCGCAGAACTGGCCCCACCCTTTAACTCCTCAGGTTCATCAGCCACAGCCGAGCGAGTTTGGACAGTGACAGTGAAGTCCTCAGGACTAGAACCTACAGCCCCCGGTATTCCCAGGAGGTCTCCCATCCAAGTACTAACTGAGGCTGACCCTGGTGAGCTTCCAAGACCTGACGGGATCAGGGCTCAGGGTGGCATTTAACTGCCACTTAAAAGATTACACAGCAGTATTTTCCCTAAAATACTAGCCAGTTTCTTGCTAAGAGGACCCTCACCCATTTCTGAGGTGTCACTGGTGGTCAGCAGTCCTGGCTAACCAGGGAGGCCTGAGTCAACTGAAGGTTAGTAAATATGATGCCCATCTACAATAGAGCCAGAAGGACAACCCAGCCTGTCAGCCTGACCTCAGTGCTGGGGGAGGCCATGGAGCAGGTCACAAGTGCCATCACACAGCACATACAGGACAACTGGGGGGCAGGTCAAGCTGCCCACTGTGGGTTTGTGAAAGGCAGGTCCTGCTTGACCAAACTGATCTCCTCCTATGACAGGATGACCTGCTTAGTGGATGAGGGAAAAGCAGTGGATGTCATCCACCTGAACTTTAGTAAAGCCTTTGACAACATTTCCCACAGCATTCCCCTGAAGAACACTGGCTGCTTATGGCTTGGATGAGTGCACTATCCACAGGACAAAACATTGGTTGCTGGCTGGGCCCTGAGAGTGGTGATGAATGGAATTATATTCAGTTGGTGGACAGTCACCAGTGGTGTTCCCCAGAGCTCATTACTGGGGCTGGTCCTGTTTATGATCTTTATCAATGATCTGGATGACGGGGTTAGTGCCCCCTTAGTCGGTTTACAGATAACACCAAGTTGGGAGTGTTGATCTGTTGGAGGGCAGGAAGGCTCTGCAGAAGGATCTGGACAGACTGGATCGATGGGCCAAGGCCAGTTATATGAGGCTCAACAAGGCAAAGTGCTGGGTCCTGCACTTGGGTCACAGTAACCCCCTGCAGCACTACAGGCTGAGGGAAGAGCATGTGGAAACCTGCCCTGCAGAAAAGAATGTGGCAGCGTTGGTCAACAGGAGCTGAACATGAGCCAGCAGTGTGCCCATGTGGCCAAAGAGGCCACTGGCATCCTAGCCTGTACCAACAGTGTGTCCAGCAGGACTACAGAGAGGATAGTCCCCCTGTTCTCAGCACTGGTGAAGGCACACCTGAGACCCCACCTGGAGTCCTGTGTCCAGCTCCAGTGCCCCAACTTAAGAAGAATGTGGACTTGCTGGAGCAAGTCCAGAGGAGGGCCATAAAGATGCTCTGAGGGCTGGAGCACCTCTCCTATGAAGATGGGGATGAGAGCTGGGGTTGTTCAGCCTGGAGTTAAGTTCCAAGGAGACCTTGGAGCACCTTCCACCTCAAGGGGGAGCTGCAAGAGAGCTGGAAGGGGAGTTTTTATAAGAGCATGTAGTGATAAAGACATGGGGGAATGGTTTTAAACTGAAAGAGGGTAGATCTAAATAAAATTTAAGGAAGAAACTTTTGACTGCGAGGGTGGTGAGATGCTAGAACAACCTGCCCAGAGAAGTTGTGGGTAGATGCCATATCCTGGAAGTGTTCAAGGCCAGGCTGGATGGGGCTTTGAGCAACTTTGTCTAGTAGAAGGTGTCCTTGGGAGCTGGAACTAGATCATCTTTAAGGTCCCTTCCTTATTCCTTGCCTGTTGTATGATTAAACTGTACATTATGGCATAAAACTAGATTTGATGGTGTTAAATGGTTAATTTTTTTTAAAAAAAATAGGCCAGAAGTATTGAGAAGTTATATATGAGGTAATCCTCTTTTCCTTCAAGACCTTAAGACTGCTATTTTACATTTAGTGTTTTTCTGCATATGTAAAATGTATTTCCAAGCATTTCGCTCCCAATGCAAATGAACTGACAAATCCGCAATGCTGCTGAGTTGCTACAAAAGCCATCCCTGCCTCCTACAGCTCCGGGTCTCACCACAGACATGACACACTTCCAAAACGTGAATGCTTATTATCTCTTCCTTCTTCAATATATGATGGTCTGAATTTAAAAGTACAATGGAAATTGAATCATTTCTCACCTCACTTAGACCACTTCTATCCATATGGATGTCAAGAAGGTGATCAGGAGTACTCAGCACGTATTCACTAAAGGCAAATCCAGCTTGACCAAGCTGATTCCCTTCTATGATGAAACAACTACCTAGGGGAGAGCACTGGGTAGTTTCTACCTCTACTTTAGCAAGGCTTCTGACACTCAAAAGATCCTCACAGGCAAACTCAGGAAGTGGACTGGATGAGTGGACAGTGAAGTGGATAGAGAACTGGCTGAACAGCAGATCCCAGAGGGTCATAATCCTTGGCACGGCATCTAGTTGGACCCTGAAGGTTCAATCCTGGGCCCAGTGTTGTTCAATTTATTCAATGTATGAAGGGGCAGATGCCTCTTCAGGGAGTTTGCTGACGACACAAAGCTGGGAGGAGTGACCCATTCCTTGAGTGCTGTGCAGCCCTTCAGAAGGACCTCAATAAGTTGGAGTAATGGGCAGAGAAGAACTGTCTGATACCCAACAAAGGCAAGTGCAGGGTCCTGCACCTGGGGAGGAATAACCCCAAGTACCAGCACAGGCTGGGGGCCAGTCTGCTGGAAAGCAGCTCTGCAGAGAAGTACCTGGAGATTTTGGTGGACAACAGGCTGTCCATGAGCCAGCAATGAGTGTGCTCTTGTGGTCAAGAAGGTCAGTGGATGCTAGGGTGCATTAGGAAGAGCATTGCCAGCAGGTCGAGGGAGATAATTTCATCCCTCTACTCAGTCCTGGTGAGGCCATATCTGGAGTTCTGGGCTTCTCCGCACAAGAGAGACAAGATGTTCCTGGAGTGAGTCCAGCAGAGGGCAACAAAGATGATTAAGGGAGTGGAGCATCTTTCTTACAAGGAAAGGCTTAAAGTTGGGCCTGTTCAGCCTTGAGCAGAGATGACTGAGAGGGTATCTCATCAATACCTACAGTAGGAAGGGAGGGTGTCAAGAGGAGGGAGCCAGGCTCTTCTCAGCGGTGCCAAGCAATAGGACAAGAGGCAAGGTGCAGAAACTGAGGCACAGGAAGTTCCACCTGAATATGAGAAAGAACTTCTTTACTGTGCAGGTGATCCTGCACAGGAACAGATTGCCCAGAAAGGTTGTGCAATCTCCCTCACTGGAGATATCCAAGACCCATCTGGATGCAATCCTGTGCCATGTACTCTAGGATGACCCTGCTTGAGCAGGGAGGTTGAACCAGATGACCACTGTGGTGGTCTCTTCCAACCAGACCTATTCTGTGATACTGTAACAACCTTCAAGAATGAAGCAAACAATACTCAGGAGAGGTCCAATTCCCCTCTGACTTTGTAAAGTTTTTGTTATTTGTGCTTATAAAAATACCATATTAAAAATGCCAATACAAAAATACCTTGAGGAATCAGTATGCTGTTGTAATGGTAATACTAGGGCAGACAGACAGCACCACTTGTCAGTAGGCAGATGTTTTTATGTTAGTAAGCCAACTCTTCTTTGTCCATGCACAGACCACCTAAACTACCACGCCAGGAGAATAAGTTAGGAGGAAAGAGGGAATACAGCCTGCACCAACCGCATTCTGGCCACCCCAGGGCCAGCAGGACATGTGAACTCAGTGGCAGGGATATGAAAACAGAACTGCTGGCTTTGGAACCAGCAGCACAGCAGGTCTGCATGAACTAGCAAACACTTCAACATCCAAGCCTGCTTTGCACAGACCCATCTCGACATAGTCAAAATGACAACTTTAAAACAATTACATTGCTGAATTCCTCTCACAGAAAGGAAACGATAAAGGCAAATAGCCATAATAGGAAAACCAGCAAAAAACGGTTCTTCAAGTTTTGCAGACAGACCTTGGACAGACAGGAGAGACACTCCATACTATTTTCTTTGACACCACTCTCTATCACCCAACTTCCAATAGTGATCCAAGAAAATATCCACCTTAACAAAAGTGAATCTTCAAAAGGAACTAAAAAGTGCCTTGTGGATGACCTCTAAAAAAATTCCTTAAATGAAGCATCAGCCAGCTCCATGAAGAGCTCAGTAATTAACACCTGTAGCTAGAAAATAGAAAATCATAAGGAACAAGAAATTAAATGAGCTCTTTCGATGCTAATGCAAAGCTCTAGAAAGTGGCTTGTAAGATAATTTAAAAAGTGGGCCCACCCTGCAGCAACAGATAAATAATGGAGAGTTTCTCTCCACTGCATTTAAAACCCAAGAAAACACTAGGTAAATCATCACTCTAAGCTCCAATTGTTTGTACAGAAAAACACAATTTATTAAAATCCGTATTCTCTTCCTTTGCAGACTCAAGAGAATGTCTCTCAATCCAATTACTAATAGAATAACAATCACATTAATAAAATGCCTTTTTGAATAACCAATCTACAGAATCCATTTTCTGCCTAATTAAATGGGTAAAGTGTTTGTGGGGGCAGTTTTTCTTCCCTTGCTAGTACATCAAGTGTCTTCTTTCAATGCCACTATTATTTATTCAGTATTTCCAGCCAAGCAGATACTTTGGCGAAGATGTGACTATTGATTAAAGCCATAGATATAAATCAGGGGTTACATGGAAAGGTCTGTAAAAGGCATCTCTGTAAAGCCATTTTCAGGAATCAAAGGCCTGGCAGACATATTAAATGAGACATGCTGCTATGAAAACTCAACCACAATTTCTTCTCCCAAGATGATTATTTCATTTGAGTCTCTCACAGGCCCATGTTTCCCAAATGTAAAACAAGCTGCAAAATAGGAAGAATAATGCCAAGGTCATGGGTTCAATCCCCTATGTGGGCCATTGACTTAAGAGTTGGACTCGATGATCCTTGTGGGTCCCTTCCAGCTCAGAATAGTCTGTGATTGTTGTTGCAAAGATGACAGACGCAACTTGAGGGGTAACAAATCTTTCCCTCACCTAAGCCAGGACACTCACCAGTGTCAAGTATTACACAAAGGCCTCAGCTCCACATCACTGAGAACACTCTGGCTTAGCTTGTACTTAGTGGAGCAGCATCAGACCTACTTCACATATCTTACTTTTGCTAAAGGAAAGCGTTGTTGGTCTACATTGATTCTCATTCCCTCTCAGGTCTTTCAAAGTATCACTGTTGGTCAACAAAGGTTCAAAATTATAACCATATATCTTGAACACTTCACTGCCCAGAAGAATTTTATGTGCAAACAGGCCAAACTAATCACGTGACGTAAAATTTAACCTACTATGTAGAAAATCATTGCCTCAAGAGCAAAGACAGATAGACTCAGAGAGCCTTCACCAGAAGATATTCAAAACATTAAAATAAGCTTTATGGTGCGAAAGAACAGCTTTTACTTCAATACTTAATCTCTCACATAATTCAAAGTTTAAGGTGGGAACCTTCAGCTGTGGTATAAACAATCTCCATCAACTACAAAGAAGGTACAAAGCTGGGCCTGAAAAAATCTGTGAGTTCTAGCCATGAAGTCTTTCATACACTGTGAAGAGCTAACAAGGGTTAGTGGTGCAAAGATGTCTAAATCCCCAGCACAGATGATGCCATCTGACTGTTTCCCATTTACTGTAATGCTTGGTCATTTTGGGAGTGCAGTTGCAGGCGTACAGACTTTTGAAAAGACGACATTTGGGCGGACATACCTGTTTTATAAAACACCACCATTTTCATAAAATTAATTTGTTTCATACACCTAAAGTCCATTTTTGCCACTAGCTCCATGACCAACAGCAGTGAGCCAGCATTGTTGAGAATGCATTAAGTTGATGCAAAAGGAAGCGAAACCAACTCCACCCTCCCCTCCAGATTCCCCCAAGACAAGGCTGTGCCAAAATCCTATCAGATGTACTTTGATCATTCTTAATTCTTCAGTGTTTCAGATAGTATGAACTCAGGCACATCTGCATTTCTTTATTGTCAGAATAATGACAGGATAATGGTGCTGGCACTAGGCCAGTCATTTTTTTTTTGAAACATTGTTGGCACAGACAATATTTGCAGAACAGAGAGTAAATGGTCTTGCCTGACAGTTATGGAACAAGTCAAGGAAATACTGTAAAACAAAGTTATCCCTAAGTTTCCTGCATTTGTAAATAACTCCTTATTAGTTAAAATCTTTGTTATTGAGTAGTGCACATAACTGTTTTGAGACTTTCTGGAAAGTGACACCTCCTGTACACAAAGCTAAGAGTCCTGTTAAAACAGAAAATGGGCCTCAACTGCCAATACTTAAAAGCCAAAGCTGTACCTGCAGAAAGACTTGAACTCCCTCAGCACTTATGAACTGACTTCATACCAAAGTGGTTTTGAACTGTGGAAGAAGAAAGATGAAAAAAATTTCAATCATACAGAGTATGTCCTTGCAATGCTCTGACAGCTCATAAATACATTAAATAAACTACAAAGCAGAAGTCATTCTCTCTCCTCCCTCACTATTTCAAGGAAGAGCTTGGGCACTTCAGGTTTTCTTACTTTTCCTTCAGAAATATGCATATACTGAAGAGGAAATGGCAAAGCAGCAAGTTCCAATCAATACTTACCTAAAAGGCCACAGGACTCTAAAATACTGAAAGCTACTCTGCCAAGGCTATTTATGAAATTAAGAAAGTGACAGCCCAGCAAAGCAGATGCTTTTAGCACCACAGAGCCCTCAGACTTCCTGCATATGAAAGTATTTCTTATTCATATAAAGGCTTTTAAAAAGTTATGGAGATACACAACCTAAATAAGTTTTTAAGACATTCATCTCTGGGTGTTCATATCTGTAACAGGTTTCTGCTACATCTAATACTTTTGTGCACAAATAACGCTGTTATGGAAAAGTCTACAAGTCTGACCTCATTGCTGCTCAGGCAACATATAAAAATCAACAGAAACTGGTTTGGTTTTTAAAAGTAAGAGATTTAATAGAAATATTTTAGCATCTTGTGGCTTCAAATAACATTAGAAATATTACTATTTAAGATAAGAAGCTGGTCAAGTCATCTGATCTAACATACGTGTAATTAATGAAATAGGATTTACTTGGCTTATGTTTGCCTATATAGTCATACCAAAACGACCTGTTTGTTATAAATTACCACAATACACTTCAGCTGAAGTCGTTTCATAAGCCATATGAGCTCTCTACAACTTTTGAAATAAACAGGGATAAAGATTTCCTGAAACAAATAGGCTTACCTAGTTGTAACAAAAATCCCCTAGGAACTCTCCACAGCCACCCTGCTGGGAGCTGTACACATAATAACTGGCTGGAATGAAAAAAAAAAACCAACAACAAAAACCAAAACAGGATTCAAGGAGAGAAGATAAAACCCCCACCAACAACAACAAACAGCAAGAACCAGCACAGAGGATCAAGTGCCATTCACAACTCACATCAAAAACATCAATACCACTGAACGTGCTTCAGTCTGTCTGTGTCTGTCTGGGAAGATGCAAAGAAGTACGTACATTTTCTGGAAGCATTTCTAGTTTAGGCAGCACCAGAGAAAGTATCCAGGGAACTACTCCTGAAAGAGATCTACTCACTATTCCCTATCTTGCTAGTTTGAACCAAATGAAAAAACAAACTGCACTCAGTTTCATCAATGCATGACCAATCCCACAAAAGCATACATTAGAGAAATTTTTGGTCTCAGAGCAAGTAACTGATCCTGAAGATAAAGGGGGTAGGGCTGAAAAAGGACAACTTCCACAACAGAGAAATTATAGGTAGCTATGACTTTTAACCAGCCTTGAGCCTGGAATCTGCTTGGCCTGGTTCTGCCACAACACAGCTCAAGGACTTCTGTGGGGGAAAAGAGACAGGCACCTGATACAGGTACTGAGGTCATAGCTCAGAGAGACAAAAAAGTTTTCTTCAGAAGTGGATAAAGGCATTCCTCAAACTTGCCTTTCAATATGATGAACCACTTATGTGCTGCACAGTTGGCAGTTCAGGCACTCGGCTCTTCAAACCAAGCTTAATAACTTCATTCATAGCAAAATGTACTGCTTGATTTTTGAATGCAGCTTTATGTTGACTCTGAAGAAAAGACTAGGATGCTTATTGAGCATCCAGAGTTAGGTGTGATTCTGAGTTTCTGAAGAGCTACTGGTGAACTGGCAGTACTGGTGGTAGGTAAGTTCTCCCGCTAGAGATAACCATAATTTTCAAAATTCAAGTGTTTACATTCAAAAGCTCTCAAGAATTTGACTCTGATTAAGAGTCGGCTCTAATTTAGCACTAGTCAGGACCATACTTCTGGCAGTACTGTAGGCATGTAGGGCGGTCCTGTGGTGTAAAGGAGAGCACTCTGGACTCTGAATCCCAAGGATGAGCTCGAGTCTCAGTGGGGACCATCCCCTGGCAGTTCAATGCCTCCCTGCCATCCCATCCCGTCACATCTCGGATGCTCAGCAGGGTCAGCCCCGGTTAGTACCGGGTGCTGTGACAGTCCTGAGGACTTCACTGTCACTGTCCAAGCTCGCTCGGCCGTGGCAGATGGACCTCAGGACTTAAACGGTGGGGCCAGTTCTGCGCACGCTGTGCCTCACCTAAAAAATCCACTGTGCAGGCTGGAAGGGCACACCCACATGGGGAGAGCCCTGCCCGAGTCCGCGTTCATGAAGTTTGGCCATACATATACTGTAGGCACGTCTAGCTCACTTCCCTCTCCCATGTAACATCAATGCACTCCAATACCAGAAGCAATGACTTTTCCAACACCACTGCAATGACTTTGGTGGCTCACATCTCCAGGCTTTTGCTCTGAACAGGCAACAGGGAGCCGGTAAGATGGTGATAGAAAGACATTAAGATGTCCCAGCATAACCAGAGCATGTCAGTGGTTTCAGTTCAGTGCCTAGAGGGTGGGTGACTGTTACCCACAATCTTTTTCAGTGTTTTCAATTAGCATTTGCAGTCGAAAACCTAAACAGCAAAAGGGGCGTGACAGTCCCACTCTCTCCCACCCATCACATGAGGCGCAGTTCCCATTGGCAACGTGCTCTGTGGGGGCAACTCCCACCCTTCCCACACTGCAGCTAACGAGGAGGCACCACCGCTATTAATAGCAGCATTTCTTGTAAAACATTCACAGAAAAGACAAAGTTAAATGTATGCTATTTTACAATTAAAAAATGCACTAGTTACTTTAAAATCTTTTCATTGTTCTATGAGCCAATTGCAAACTTCTATTTAAACAATGCACCTCTAAGAAAAAATCATGAGCAGACAAGTGCAGTTCACCCAGAAAACTTCTGGTGTAAAGAGCTTCTGATGTATTTTCCTACTCAACAAAGTACTTGAGAGGGGGGCTCTCAGGATGAAGAGGGATCTTAGCATTTGTTCATATAACTGTGACAAACATGAAATCAGCATTTAAAAAGTGATTGAATTGCTCAGAGGTACAGACAACTGCAGGTCTTCAATCCCTCAGCATCTGTATGACAGGAATGTTCAATATATGCATTACAGACAATGCCACAGCACCTCCTGGATACAGACATCTGAAAGAGATCTCTAAAAAGGAAACTAGAAGTTACCAAAGCTGCCCAACTAAGTGCATGAGGAAATACGAATAGTGGGGAATGCCTTCAATTATAAAAGTCATGATTAGATGTCAGATATTTATTTAAATAAATTCATTATTGCAGAATCTTTTTTGGAAGAGAGCAGGATTTTTATTTATAGAGAGGAGCAAGCTGCCTGAAGAAGACTAAGTTTATGAACATTTTTAAAAGTCTTTTAAGTGTTTACAAAATTAATTCCTTGGCCTCATGCATCATTCAAGCTTTAGTCATGCAACAGCACTCTTCTTCCTCTCTGCCATTTGAGTTACCATAAACCAGGAATATGTCATACAGTTATGAAAGGAAAACGGGACTTTAATTGAGGTCTTTTATTGTGTAGAAAACCAACCTGGACCAATTCACAGAAGCAATGGTATAGTTAATATAAACATGTATGTCAAAAGAAACAAAACTGTGATTTTTGTTTAGTTGAAGTTTCTGGCAGAGTTTGAGCTGACAAATTTAGACTGCCACAAGAATATAAAGAGCACTACTGGGAATTGAAGCTGAACAGACAGCACTAAGAATCCCTTGCCTACCTCTGAAATATTTATATCAAGCAATATTTCAATTAACCTCTCAAGAAATAGCCAGAACAGTAGCAAGTTCCAGTTCCACAGTACTGCCTGCTACATAAACCTAAAAGACAACTTACTCTGTCTTTTCCTACACATTAGGATATCTGCATTGCTCTTCCTGTAACTATAACATAGTAACAGTAGAATCAGACACACTCTGGAAACTGAGTTTAATTAAGGCTTTCTATATATTTTGGCCCACTTTAACATTCACCACTTACAGGATGGACCCCCAGTCCCAAAAATAGTTCCTGTAGAAGTTTTTTATCAGGGTTTTATTTTCTGATGAGAGATTTATTTTCTGATGTTGTTAATAAGAAGACATTTTAACAACTGTTTTTTAGAGACAGGTTACACCCTGATGCACAACAGATACTCTGCAGTCATATCCAGAGCCAAAATTGTTCAAAAACTCTCACCAGGAATGATGAAATACTTTGTTTCAGACGTGGAGGCATGACTTAACTAGTTTGCTTAAGTCATCCTTCCTATAATCTGCTGTTCACTGTGCTCATGATAACTACAGTTTGCATTTATTCAAACTATATGTAATAAATGACTAGAACTCATTGCAGCTCATGCTTCAAAGTATTTCTGGACTGCCAGAGAAATGTATTAAGAGGAAAAGCAGAAAAGGGGGTATATATCAATGACAAAGCCCCCCCCCCCTTTTACACATTAGATCAGATCAAAAATTACTGTAGTTCTCTTTCTTGAACTTCCATGTCATGGCAAAGGAAGGAAAAAAACCCACCAACATGACAGTTCTCTCTTTTCTTTATATCATCATAAAACTGAGCAAGTACTAGTGCAGACAGTTCACTTCTCTATCTCCCAGAGAGCTGAAGAGAAATAATGCCACTCAGCCTGAAAAAATAGGCACTTATGCTACTTCCCCAGTTCTAACCAAAGCAGCAGCTTTAGCTTATTATGCACATCTCACAGGGAAAGAAAAAAAAAGGACACAAAAAAATCAAGAATTGCCATACATCTCACATTTCAGCAAGTTCTTAACTAAAATACTTCAATGACTCCCTGTAGGACTGTCAGTACAACCACTACTGCCACTCCCTCCCAGCACTAAAGAACAGAGGGATACACACTGCAGATTACATACTTGAAACTACCACTCTTGACTTTCCTTTGCCTGCTTTGGTACTCTCAGATGAGGAGTTGGGAATCTTTCCCATACTGAAATCACATATTAGAAGACTCCTCTTTTTAAAAGGAACATCATTTCACATGGCATAATCTTGGAGTAGGCCAAATATGCTCATTTCAAGCTTTTAAAAAAATGGGAGTGGATAAAAAGAGATGACTTATCTTTCTAAGAAAAACACCACTTCTCCAAGCTTTCTTTTGCTTCATGGCAACAAACATGAACAGAATGACAAATCTCTCCCTGTTTAACAGTTCAATTTAACTGACAACAAAACACGCCCTTTAATCACAGACGAGTTCAGACTGGAAGGGACCTCTGAAGGTCATCTTGTCCAATCTTTCTCCCTCAAGCAGGCTGCCCAGGGCCATGCCCAGATCTTTTAATATCTCTGAAGATGGAGACTCCACAACCTTCCCTGGCATCTCGTGCCAGCATCTTGCACCAGCACTCAATCACCCTCAAGGTAAAAAGTGTTTCCTCACATTCCGAGGGAACCTCCTGCAGTTCAGTTTGTACCCACTGCCTTTGGCCCTGTCACTGGCCACTGCTGAAAACTGTCTGGTTCCCTCTTCTTTCCACCCTCACTTTGGGTATTTATACACACTGATGAGATTCCCTCTAGACTTCTCCAGGCTGAACAGTGCCCAGCACTCTCAGATTGGAGAGATACTCCAGTCCCTAGATAAAGCTTAGTAGCCCTTTGCTGAACTCTTCCCAGTATGTCCATCTCTGTCTTGCACTGGGGAATCCAGAACTGGACCCAGGACTACAGGTAAGGGCTCCCCTGTGCTGAGGAGAAGGAAAGGATCCCCTCCCTTGACCTGCTGATAACACTCTGAATGCAGCCAGGGAGACCATCAACCTTCTTTGTCTTTGATCTCAAAAGCGGCACCATCCTCTCTTTGGGCCTGCATAGTTCAAAAAAATAGTGATAGAAAAACAATTCACCTGTGGATTTCATTTGCTTTAAATACTAGGTTTCCTTGAAAAGAAGAAATTTCTACCAGGACACTGTTATGGCAAGCATCTTTCACACACCTATACACAATACAATGCTAGGGCTCAGTTAGAGATGAAGATGAAGCCGGTCACTTTTTTAATTAAAGGAATTTGTGCCACATGCAGTGAAGTAATCTTCAAAAAAAAGTGATTTATAACAGATGACCACAAAACTACCTCTGAAAAGTCACACTATTTTTTCGTTACGAAAACCCAGAAATAAACAGCAGGGTTTACTCCAAAAGTAATCTTTTCCTATTAAAAAAAAACACAAAAAAAAACCACGAAAAAAACCAGAAAACACCTTTTGACAAATTCTTTCTCAAACTCAAATTTTCTATCAACTTCAAAACGTTAACATTTAGCAAATCCTTGGACGTGTAAGAACAAATGAAAGCTTTAACTTTCTAGCTAAGATTTTACACAAACAGAAGTGGCAAAAGATGTCTCATATCCGGTGTGTTCCACCCGTACGTGTACTCTGTTTCACTGTAGGTTACTGTGACGCTTTTATCCCCACATCTTTTACTGCTTGTTTGTTCATTTTCATTTTATAAATGGACTGTTGTGCTACAACTAAATCCCTCAAGGCCAGCCACAAGCTAAGGACATTTCCCTTGTTCCACCCCATCTCTCTATTTCAATGGGCCACTCTTGCTTATGACTAGCAGTACGTGAGGGAAACCCTCCCCAGCTTTGGTGTTTAAAACATGTCTCTAGTCTTGTGAATTACTAGCTGCTGTTTAGTCAAGCCATAGACATGGCATTTAGTCAGCTTATTTAAAAAAACCTAGTCTCTGAAATTACTGAACTGGAATTAAGTCAATACAAAATTCTTTCACAGGAGTAAAAAAAAAAAAAAGTAACAAAAGCCTAGTTCAAAAGCAACCTGGTGCTCTGACAGCTGAAGCTGTAAACAAGCCTGCCATTAAAAGGGACTGTTACAGCCGCCAAGTCATGAACAATGGAGAAGCATTTATTAAAGTACTACCTAAAATTGCATGCACTTTTCTTCACCACAGTGCTTTGCTTCTCCATTTCCATCAGAAGGGCAAATTGAACGGGAACAGGACAATGGAGAGTCAAGTCTTACCTGTTATGCCTGATCATCCAATGTGTAAAAGAGGCACAAGAAAACTCCTTTTGTGTTGATAATTTGCCCCAAACCGACAGATTTAATACCCTACAGAATTACCTGTTATATAACATGTCGTTCAGTCAAATCTTCCAAAGCAACATAATGTCTTGTTCCAAAAGTACCAAACAATTTGCTGTTTTCGTACATCTCCTGTCACATTCAGTAAATCTACTTAAGGTTTCTCTCCATGCAACAGGAAATTGCCTTAACTCACACATTCCATTAAAGCAGACAGCCAGTGCTTGGCTTTCAATTGCTCCTTTGTAAAAAGTCTATGAAACACTAAAATCAGAACTCTACTGTATCAACACGCACTCTACAGGCTAAAGGAGTCAGATTTAAGCAGATGACCCACGTTAAAGTGATATCAAGTCTGCTTTGTAAAGAAAAACACAGTTTAAAGACTGCTATTAACAACTATATAGTTATGTAGATATATTGGCAGGTGAAGTCTTTAGAATCTCTAAAATAGTTCTATTACGCCACATCCATTAGTGCTTATTTTTACTGCTCAGGAATCCTGAGGACTCCAGAAAGCCATTTTCAAATACTAGACAGAAGCAACGCTTCAAAAGGCTTCTCACATACACAACCATAATTGTTTGTGTACAATAAATTCTTACATTTAATCTAATTATACTTCAATTTTGCACCATGAAATCAAAACCCTATTCTCTTCTTAGAGCAGGATAATCTGTTAGTTTATATTGCCCTGCCATATCCCAACTGCCCTTTAGCCTTTAACCTCCCAGGTCTGGATAGGTAGATAAAACAGCTCTTAAGAGCCTTCTGGTTTTAGCTTTTTACATATTAAATTCCAACATTTTCAGTAATAACTTTAACATCATATTTATATATATTTTATGAAATACTAGAGAAGAGTTTATTACTTTCTCTGTTTCACAGTCGTAACATTTTCCTTTCACTTCGATTTGACAAATACTGAGTCTCTGGCGCAGAATTTCAGCATATTATGCAAATCAGTTTTTGTTTAGAGCAGAGCTTGTATAGTACTTATGATTTAGATAATTGAAATCATATCAGTGGTCGAGATCTGCACAGGTCTGTAAGCAGGTTGCACTCAGATCTTTGACACAGTCTGCCAGCTCTGCAGCAAACGTGTCCCTTTTGAAATGTGCCTAACAGCAGCATAACATACTGAACACGGCAATATGGACTACTATTCTCCAAAGTTCAGAACATCCAGTTTCTTTAATAATTCTGTACAACACAGGAAATTTAAGACATACTGACTCATAGGGACCACATGTAATGAGGAGACCAATAGCAGTTCTTGGGTTTCAGCTTAAAGACAATTCTGAACAATGGACTTAAATCACATGGTTCGCTGAGTATGTATGGCCAAACTTCATGAACAAAGATTTGGGCAGGGCTCTCCCCACGTGGGTGTTCCCTTCCAGCCTGCGCAGTGGATTTTTTAGGTCAGGCACAGCGTGCACAGAACTGGCCCCACCGTTTAAGTCCTGAGGTCCATCTGCCACGGCCGAGCGAGCTTGGACAGTGACAGGGAAGTCCTCAGGACTGTCACAGCACCCGGTACTAACCGGGGCTGACCCTGCTGAGCATCCAAGATCTGACTGGATGGGATGGCAGGGAGGCATTGAACTGCCAGGGGACGGTCCCCACTGAGACTCGAGCTCAGGTCCTTGGGATTCAGAGCCTGGAGTGCTCTCCTTTACACCACAGGACCGCCCTGGTTCGCTAAGTAATTTTACAAGCAAATGTCAATAAAAACCAGTACCATATACTTCATGTAAGCTTATATATGCCTCCCATTATCAAAAGTTTTATGACAGATCTGAAAGCAAAATTGTTCTGTTCCCTCCCTGCACATACTACCATTGTCACTTCTTTTATGTTGCTTTTAGCCAGACATGGTCCCCTTCCTCTTCCCTTCCAAGAGCTGTAAAGTACATTTCCAGAGGCTTCAGATTTTCACAGCAGCAATGCTTTGCAATTACTTATGCTATCCCATCATTCAGATACACTCACTTTACACAGGAAATCAGAGCCAGTCTTATATTTCTTTCAAATAGACATGTATATTAACATTCAAAGTTTTTGATTGAAATATTACCCTGTTTTCACTCATTACTCATCTACAAGGTCTTACTAAGTATCCACAGATTTGCACAGCAATGTTCAGACAGTTCACACTACCTATATAGTACAGGCACATTTCAACAGCTAAATTAAACACAAATTAGTTTGCACTTGCCAATAAACACAACTCCCCAGCTGCTTCAGGTTCACTGACACAGGATAACTCATGAAGCCACAAGACCTGGAAATGTTCAGTACTTCAGACACATGATCAATCTGTTGACTCTGAAGCCCATTAGAAAACAGATGCATTATTAAAGGGTATAATCTGACCAACATTTTACATGATGCCAAGTGCAGACCACCATAGTTGGGCTTTCGATACCATCAAGGCAGCCGTCAGCAACACTATCAGGCAACATTCTGACATCCCCACATCACCTCCAGCCCTAACCTTGGCTAAATAAAAGACATGCTTTGGTCTTTCAGAACTCACATATTACAAATCTGACACAGACAGTCTATTTGCTCTACTGATCAGCAAGAAAACTCTCAGTAAGCCTCTTTCCAATGAGTGCCTTTTTTTGTTTTCTAGAGGATGCAGGAATTGGTGCTCTTGGTAGTTCAAGGACAAAACCAGCAGCACACTTTTCAACCTCTAACAGCAGCCACCACCAAGACACTTTGCCAAAAGATACATGAAACTGCACGCAGAAAACAACAACTAGACAACCAGCCCACCCAAGAGATTTTTTTAAGCCTTTCATAGTTAAGAGACAGGTTTACATTAGGACAATTGCATTCTTCCAAAAGTTGGTGATTTATAATCCAAGTTCTGGGAAGGCAGCTTTGTCTGGCCATCAGGAGTCATGCACAGCCTTCACAGTTACAGACCAGTAGCACACCATGTGAGACCAAAAGATAGTGAGAGGAGACATCCCATATCTGGGGACCTTGGTAGAGTCTGGGCAACTGCTACTTGTAATCCAAAGTCTATTTAGAAAGCACATACACAGAAACACAAACACTTAAGTCCTTTGCAAGACTACACCAGCTACTGCTGCTCTGCATGTTCTCAGCATCATAAGGCAGGTACTTTAAAAAGCTGGAAAACCTGCAACGTAGGGAGAATTCTTCAATTACATTCCATATCTAGCAACCAACCTTATTAAACAGATTTCCATCAACACATTTTTGTTCCCAATTCTGCAGTCATTATTTATGCAAATAATCTTATCAGCTCTAATAGAAGTTACTCTGAGACAGAAGCAAGTGTTAGACTACTTAAACACAGGTCTCACCTACATATCTCCCATATTAAGGATACAAAACAATATAGAAAGGGAAGCTGTGTTATTAAACACAGGCAGCAAATTTTAGTTTCTCTTTGCTCTGAGGTTACAAAATAAAAAAACCCCACAGATTTCAATTAGTATACACTATATATTACATAGTAAAAAGAACCCTGTCATCAACAGTGCACTTTGAAAAGCAAGTAGAATGATACAGTAGCTTTTGCCATTGAGCTTCTCCAAGGTACCTCAATGCTTTAGGTAACATTGAAGTTACATTTTGCTGCTCAATTAAATAGCAATAATCACAGCCCTAACAAGTCTCACAATATTTATACTGAGCAGTGAATTCGTTCACAGCTGAGATAACAAAAAGGCTTGTCAATACCAATGAAAAATTAACCTTAATATTTTAATTCTAGTGTAGCAGGATTTACTCTGCACCCAGGGATACTCAGAGATCCCAGCATGATACCTTTCTGCTCTAAGTATTTTCATCATGAAACACAGTAACATCTACACCGTGCAAAACACCCTGCTTGGCTTTTATCTTATAAGAAGTCAACTGACCTGAACCAAATGGAAATTTCTCAGTATTCTAGAGACAAATAGCCAGTTAAAAATATTACTCTAAAATAGGGCTTTCCAAGCAGGACGGACACATTTGACAAGTCTTTATGAGTGTAACATAACACTTCCATGAAAAGTGAGGGTTGGGAAACATGCAACATAGGAGGGACAAGGAACACTGGCTTCTAAAGATTTTCCAAATGTAGGGAAGTAAATACAGCTAACAAGTACGCAGATATGTTGCAGTTTCTGATGGGGGATGTTTGCCCAAATTTTATTTCTCCTACAAAAGCAGTTGCTGCCTGCTACTCTTGAGAACTACAGGAATCAGTTTCACCTCAATACAATCATGTTGTTTCCAAAAAATACTCAACACTCATAGAAATAAATCCCATTCAGACTAGTTGCTCTACTGCATACTGTGTATATTGACTTTACCACTGACAATGAATGCAGCCATGAACCAGAACACCGACCACCACTGCACCAATTCTATTTTCTTTTTTACTTCCAAAGTGACATAATGCAAGAGTTGAAGATGGATATGCCACTCTTCCAGTATCAACTGCTCCCACAAACCACCCATGGAATCTTTCATTCCATTAAAGTTACCACTAGACAATTTAAGATTTCAGGTACAGGGTTTAAACAGGGACTGTGCTCTCACATCCCTCTTATTTCAGGCAGCCAGAACACACATGAAAATATCTTCAGGCACTGACTTCTTACACAAGAATTTTAAGGCTCGGTTTGGCTGCTGTGTGGAAACTGAAAAAAATAATGACAAACTGTACTACTCAATTAATCTTTCTTCTACTAAACGGATTATATTCTTTGACATGGTTCACAGCTCTGTAAGAGCAAGGTCTTGAAGACAGAACAACAGAATACCTCTGATAGTTTGAGGAAATTTTGTCTGGATCATTTTGCTTTCTCTCATGTATTATATAAGTTGCCAGAAAATAAAATGTGGGTTTTATCCAGACAGGTCACCTGCAAACTGTACATGAACACCAAGATACTGAAAAACATCCAAGTTTACAACCAAAAAGACATTCAATATGCAAATTGTTTTCAGAAAACAATTGCCAATGTATTACAAGTCAAGCTTTGAACTCCATGTGTCAAATATTTCTACTCCAAATCTTCTCCATTATGCAAGTCTGAGTTGGAATAGGAAAAAATCTTTGACATGGTCACACATTTTCTTGCATGTTGTAACCCCTCAGAGAAATTAGCATTGAGCACAAAGCTTTACATGGACTATTGAAAAGCTCATCTTCTCACTGTTGAAGGACTGAAGGTTTTGAAACCAAATCATCACTTTTCAGAAGTACCTATTCTATTCCTAAAGCTGTTGATCTTTAGTTAGGAGCCTCACAGATAAACTGCAACACCCGGAAAATGTGTATTATCTCCTTACTGGCACCATTAAGGATTTGAATTGCATAGATTCTGACAATATATTATTATTCAGCCTTTCCTGTGTGAGTCAACAGTTACTGACAGTTATGTTAGAAACAATAATAGGCAACATGACGCAAAATCTTCTATACATTTTTAAAAAGAAGTCTCATTTAAGAGAAACATTACAGGCAAAAGGTTAACAGGCAAAACCAAGTCATCATTTCTATCTTTATGACAGAAACAACTAATATATAGTGATTCCCCTCCAGTCCACACAGTCCTGAATTCTGAAGCTTGAACTTGAACTGAAAGTATCTTAAAAATACCAATTTTTTTAATGGTACAAATAAACCAACAAGCAGTTAAAAGACATTGTAGAAAAAGCCATTATCTGGCACCTCAAAAAAAAAATCTTCTCAATTAGCAAACATGGCACAGAAACTGAGGATTTTGTCTTCCATCAAGTCCTCCCAAAGAAAACAGCAAATTCCCAATTTCAGCTCTCTATACAGTATCAATACATGAATTATATGGTCAGATATAATTTTAAAGCCCCAACTGAAATAAAAGCCTGGCTTAGCCATCTGCACAGCTTATCAGCCTGCTGGCATCTGCAAGGATTGTAAACATCAGTTGGGATGTTGTGTATGGTTTGCAAGGAAATTATATGCCCCTGAACACAACCTCCCCTGTGGACTTCAAGAGCAAAGACGGCTATCAATCATATTGCTCTCCCAATCTTTCTGTCAATAAGCAAGAACAGACAAAGGTGACAACTTAAGTTTATTATACATGACCTTGTTAGTTAGTGGCCTTGACAATGAATCTAGTCAGTCTTTTCAGCAACCTTTCTGGTGTCTTCATGATTAAGATGCTTATAATGCCTTACCCAGTTGAAATAAAAACTGTTTTGCATACTGTCTTCACTTCTAGCACATCTCCAGTTCCTCGGACATGAAAATCCTGTTCCTGCTTTCCCTGACTCCTGCAGCAAAGCCTTCTCAGATGCCACAAGCTGTTTGCTAACTTCAGCTATATGTGAGAAAGCAAGTCCACTCTCCCTCAGACCATGGGAAAACCATGTGTACCCAAAAATAAGTAATCTAATAATGATGCAAAAATGTTGAGCACATAATTGGGGAATAAACAATAAATTATGGCTTCACTGTTTCCAGGTATCTCCCCCTAAAAATTCCTGCACAGCATCAGTTGGCAATATTTGGATGTTCTGTATGCATGTAAGCTGAGATAAACAGATTTCCTGTACTAAGAGCCCACTCAAAAGTTGCAAAAAACTGTAAAAATGCACCATACCTTTAATAGAATGATTTCACAAGCAAATAGCCACCACTGAGGGTGATCCAATGAACCACATAATCTCAGCAGCTTGAGGATAGATGGAAAATTACTAAACATTTATGTATTGTTTGATTTTAAGCTATGATCCCAAAATTTCTTACAAATGTATGGATTTTCAGTAGGCAGCTTTTTTTTTTTCTGGGATCTTAAGTTCATTGGTTATTTTGCATAATACCATGCTTAAGTTCACTGAAAAACATTTATAGCAGAGAAATGCTAGAAATCAATAACAGAAAATACTGAACTCAGATATACATGGTATCCTGAGGTTCAACTATTCACTTTTAAGTAATTTCAACTGTATTCCACCCAGAATTCTGAGAACTGGTATATTAAACATACTGATTCTTCATGTCTTTTGTTTCATGGCTGCACACACACATGCATTCAGAAAGAGAAACTAAAACACTTTCATTCACACAAATCATTTTCATTCTTTCCTAGTGGTACAAGCAACTCCAAATTGCTTACAAACTGAATGTAAACAGGTATAGCACAAAACAAGAAATAAAACATTTGTACATAGTTGCTAATCCCCAAGAAAGCCAAAATAGCAAGACTACTTTTTTCTCTAATGATAGCAGCCAAACATTTCAAAGGTAAATCCCATGAGATGCATTGCTTTTACTCTCCCACCCCTGTTCTATGTACATAATAACAATAATACTCAGCCTTTTCTTGGAGCTGGGTTTTACTGGTAGCAGGTAAAAGCCTCCTTCCCAAACTTATCTTTAACATACCTCCAAAAAAAATCCTACTTTTTGAATCAAGCCATTTCACGACTACTCTCATTCAGGTCGATAGTTTCAGGAGAATAGAGTTCCTTATGTTCCCCAGCATCCATCAGCATTTCTGCCTTGGATCTGCTACTTAATTGCTTTGCACAGATGGGCCAAGGACAATGATCTGTGAAACACTTGAGTTGTAGTCTCAGAGGTTCCCAAATAATTTTAGTACAAGTAAAGTGTGTGTCATGCCATGTGAAGAGCAGTATGTGCACAATGTTAATGCATCTAAAACAATTTTAACTGGATTTTCAAAGCCTTTAGCAAGACTCCTTATCAAAACCTTAAATTTAACTACTATGGACTAAGTTCAGATTTCTCATCAGAAACCAAAGACAAGAGCAGAATACTAAAGACCAGTAGGAAAGGAAGAGAGAACAAGAAGAGAAACATGTTATTATGCCACACTACATGCAAACATTGTGGTCTCAAGTGCTGCACAGTTATAATTATCACTGCTGAAAAAGAAAAGAGAAACAGAGGTGTCACAGAGAAGATTAGGGATAAAGTACAGCCTGCATTGGTTCCATTTTAAGATTTTTCAGATTGGAGGAGAGACAACAGAATTAAGACCATAAGAATGAGGTTTTTAGACACACAGGCAGGAAAGATGTGATGAAATTAAAAAAAATTATACATTTCAGAATAAATTATTAAAAAATCCAAGAAAGGTATCAACTAGCATAAGTTTAATAGCAACAAATATTTTTTTCTCCCAAACCTAATAAAATTGTGAAAACCACTACCATGGGATGTTAGGAGTCCAAAGAGCATAAGTAGCTGAAAAAACCCCAAAACACCTGAAAAATACTGCATTCAGTTGCAGAAAACTAGAACAAATCACTGGAGAAATGAATACTACAAGATTGCTCTGTTTCCTTAGCTCTGAGAAATCAGAATTAATTTGACCTTTGCTGCAAAACAGCAGAGACAGAGGAGTAAAGCAGAAAAAAATTTCACTATCTCCAGTGTGGATAAAGCACACTAAATACAGACATAAATTAGCCTCAGACAAAAAATTTGTTAGGTATGTTATCAAAACACATAGTGCTTTTTAAAAACTGTCCATTAAAACATTCCCAACATGCTTTGGCAATTAAAGTTTCACTAGTAAAATGCTATCTCCTCCAAGAACTGTTTTCTGAAATTAACCTGAACATTTACAGTAACAGGAATATAAACCTCTCAACAAAGTGGAATCACTGCCATCCTTTACGAAGTTGGCAGCCGATCCATGGAAATTACCTTTCTCCTCATGTGGCCATGCAAGGTTTGAGAACTTTTGCTCAAGTATTTTATCTAAAGAGTTGCTTGAAAACTTCCCACAACACCCACGGCAGTGCCATCATTCATTTCAACAGTAAGAACCTTCACATGGTCTGATACATGTCCCATGAATCTACATTACTTTAAAATACACTACTCTGGATGCAACATTCTGAAAGCAAAGTAACTGTTAAGTCCTCACTTCAACAGGAGTTACAGTTTCAGCAAGTCAGGAACACATTACATACCTTTAAAGGTTTAACAGGTTTTATCTGACAATTAAGTTCATTGTCATTTCCAGAGAAACATAAGGGACACAGACTCATCTTGGTTTCTTCCACACTGGCAGTTTTTCTCCTCAAAACCTGTTTTAAATGGCAACTTTTTTGTCAAACAGCTCTTGCACATTAACGTATTTGAATGGTGGGACTAGAGCTTTGAATAATTTTACTGAAATGCACCATTACCTACAGAACTGGAGACTTACTTCAGTTTCAAGGGAGCAGATTCCTACATAAACTGGTTTTGAAGATCCTATTTTTATACTCTGTTCTTTCTTTTGTTACTCTTTTTGTTCTAGTTGCACCTTTGTCTGCCAGGCCTTTTCAAGTCTGTCCTTCTCTGCTCTGACTTCTCAGAATACAACCCTATTCAATCACACCATCAGACATCTTTTCCCTCCCACTTTTCAGATTCTTGTACAGTTTTCACATTTCATGTCAACTGTGAATAAAATAAAGGGCACCATCAATATAAAACACTTCTTAAGCTACATTCATTTCTCTAAGGAAAAGCAACGAAAGTTGCCTCATTTCCACTCACCTGGTCTTTTTTCCACCCATTGCTTTTCTTGGTCACTCACTGCACTAAGTTTGAAACCTGGTGTAAGCCTGGATTTAGGAACCCTCAAAGGTCATTAGAGCAAGATTTTTCAACCATTACTTCCCAGTTTCCTGGGGAGACCATATGCTACTTCTGAAACATCTACAAAAGGAAAAACTCAGAAGGGAAAACCTATCACCATCAATTTTTCCTAGCTACGAGGAGCCTACAAGTTAAAAACCCAAAAACTCTGCTGAATATAGCTTGTAGAGAAATAAATGCAGTCAGGATTTCTGAACATGGTAGAAATTCACCGGCAAACGACTGAGCTGAACAAACACAAATTAGTTCAGGTAGCACGCAGTAAACAGGCTGGGCCCAAAGGGTCCAGGTCAGACAGAATCACAGACTATTCTGAGTTGGAAGGGACCCACAAGGATCACCAAGTCCAGCTCTTAAGATAATGGCCCACACAGGGGATTGAACCCATGACCTTGGCATCACTACAACCAAGTTTTAACCAACTGAGCTGATCTCAGATGATGCCATCTTCACCAGAGCAAGCACAAGATGGACAGGATCTGTGCTCAGAGTGACACAGACAACCCCCTATGTTAGCAAGTCACTTAGCAGAGACCTTAAAGGTCACAGCTGAAAACCACATGAACTACTGAGATGTTTCTGTCCCCACTCTGTTCCCCTTTCCCATCACAGTTTAAAATGACAAATACTTCAGTTAAATGGCTAACAAAGCAATGAAGAAAGAGAGAACCATTAAAATGATTGATATGCTCACCACAGATATCAGCTTTCATAATACTGCATTGAATTATTTATTAAAAAGTTTCCATTGCTACCAAAGTGTCAGTTGAACTCACTCCAGCTTTGCCACTCTGTGCACACCAACAGGTGCCAGTCTGCAAAATATGCTTGAGGGGAGCCTTTGACAAGTCATACTGGTCAGTAACACCTTGGCATGACGCCTGTGCCAAAAAAATACTATTTTTTTTAAATAGTATCAAATATTCTAAGGCAATGAAACCTTTGGTATAACAGAGTCAATAAGGAAGGGAAGAAGGTGGTGTTATCTGGTCCTTTTCCAGTTTTATTTCTGGAGCTACCTCTTCCTTATGATAGCACACATCTCTGGGGAACTTCTTGTTTGCTGGAAAAGTTGACTTTGAGACTTCTTTTCCTTTACTTCTTGCCTCTCCATGGAAATTCTGAGTATCATCCAAACACAACCATCTGCTTCCACACCCACAGAACCCTTCCTAGTACGGGTATGTAACAGGCTGTGTAACACCTCTACTCCTCTCTGGCACTTGCCAGAAAAAAGGGAGGAGCAGTGTCAGCCTGGGTGGAGGTGACTGAGCTCAGCTCACCTCCAGCTCCCCATTGCTGGGATTGCCACAGCACCTCCAGCATCCCATATTATACCTCGTCACCTTCCAGAAGATTGCAATGTTCCACAATGCCACTGCAACACTGATAAATAAATCAAAGTTTTATTTACCAAATTGCATGTTATGCTTTCAATGTCATATTCTGTAAATTAACTACAATTCATTACCATCTTGACATTTTTTGGTACAGCAGTGAATGTTTTTAAACCACTAAAAATTTTGTATCAATCTCCTCTAAATCTCAGCCAAGAGAAGCAAGCACAACCAACATGCTCTTGGTCAGAGCAGGTTTTGTCATTTATTCCAACAGAAGCTGACTGGAGCCAAAGGAAAGGAGAATTAGATTCCATGCTACATGATTAGACTACATAATGTCATTCTTCCACACCACACAGCCAAAGGTTTACGAGGACAGAAAGTGACAATGTGATCCTCCAGCCCCAGCTCTGGCCTAATATTGTTCATACATCTTGCCCAAATTAACTGCTTTTTAAAGTTTCCAGCACAGTAAGTTGCTCTACAGTTTAGTTTTCCTCACTGCTACAAGCACTGTACGCAACTCCTACTCTAAAGTTTTTAAGCTTCAATTGTGCCTCACCGAAAATCTCTCCTATCTGGTTCAAGGGCCCTTACACTACAGAATTGATGTTTTTCACAACTCAGAAATCTGGTCAGCCCTACTGCTCATCTAGAGCATGTTAACTACGCTGCTCTTTTTGGCATTTTCACCTGGAAACATCCTTTCCTCACAGGGATTTCTCTGAGCCATTCCCAATTAGTCACTGAATATCCTTCCTGAACAGCTGACTTCAGTAGCTACCACACGTCCAACATAGACAAGTGGGAAAACTTCCCAGCTTCCACTCATATCTTTAAAATTTATTTCCAACCACACCACCGTGGTTACCCAACACTTCCTGCTGCAGATACATTCACCTCCAGACCCAAATCACTGGTTTTCAGAATTTTTTGCCATGTGATCAACAGACACCTTGGCTGTTTATCTCTAGATAAATCAGCTTCGACTCCCTATGCTATTGGTATAAAAAACCCACCAAAACCAAACTTCATAAAAATATTTATTCAAAATATTAGTGAACAAAGCCTGACACACTGTGTTAGTGTCTGCTCTATGGCATCTTTAAATAAATGTGTTTAATTAGCTTTTTAATCTAAAGCTAATACCTAATCACAACAGGTTCCTTTGTGGGGAACACTTTCAAGGACTCAGCTCCCACTGGACGCATTACTCCCAATTTCCAACAACATTCCTGCAATCCAGAAAGTCACTTCATGTCTCTTTCACACTGCCAGACAGAGTAATATCTCTGACACACTAAATGCACCCTAAACCAGCAACTTCATTCTTATGTTTGCCAGGCAGTGTCCAACATTTACCACGCACTGGTCTGGTATATACTGTGATAGTTTGTAATAGTTCATGACAGAACTGCAGTAATGCTGTGTAAGTGACAAATGACTGCACAGAACACTGCCCATAAAATGCCACCCAGGGATTAATCTAACACAAACCAGTGGAGCTGCAATAGTAGGTCTTTCCATAGTCATAAAACAAGAGGTTATACTCTGAATATTAAATTATTCATTCATAAAGCTGGTCTGAAACCAGTTTAATAGAAGTATAGATGGTGTTATAACCTAAAACCTGAATGCTCCTGTCCTCACAGCTGAAGAAAGGAAAAAAGTCATGTTTTTCACTATCAATAATCCAGTCTTACTAAATTAGAAGTGTCTGTGGTATCTTTTATTAAACATAATAACACTATAATGCCAACATGCTTACAGAGATCTCCACAGGTTCCTTGCCCCTCCTCACCACCACTTTGTTCTATCAACTTTTGTTATTGAGGAATAAAATCATGTAAATAGGGATTAAAACGGGGCAAGTGGGGGCAAGGTGAAGCCTTCCTTCCTTTGTTGTTAGGGCTCTAAAATAGCCCAAACTGTGACTAAATATACTTAACATTTTTTATCCTACTGTAATGTCAAGATTCAAGCATGGTCCACTTACTTTCTAGTATGTTAAGCCAATTAACGTGTTTAAATTCCTCCCTCTTATCCAGTTCACTTCCAGGTTTACAAAACCAGAGTATTTCAGCAACACTTCTCTCCTTTTCATCAAGAAGCATTTCATTTCTAAGAATCAAGATACAACAGATATAATCATGAAGAATAAGATCAAATTCCCAGGAAGGCACTAGATCTTTTGCACAGATGACAGTTCCCAAAGGCTCTAAGTTGGATAAAATAGTGAAGATTATTTCATTTTAAGCATTTATGAGGTAAATTACATTGTTTGGAATGTTAATCTTGTCATAAACTGATGCATACATAAACTGAAACAAATTTTTGCATTTAACCAAGCTGAAATAATATCCTCAAGACATTAACCTCTAAAAGGTACCCCTGGTTATCAAATGCCCTCAGGATGGCACCATCTGTGTCGTGGGTGCCAGAAGGTGATGGTGTTGACATAAGAATGAAGTTTATCTATCAGCACCTGTGTATTTGACTCAAGCTTGGTCTAGGAAGAAGAAAAACCTATACATTATAAGACAAGCTATGGATACCATTTTTCTGTCAAACATCTGGGACATATCAGACCATCCTTACTGTCATGCCAGCTCTGCAGAACTCAATGACTGATGAAAAGCACTTCACCACAACAAGTTTGCACCAGTTTCCCTACAGAAGACTAGTAAACCTGCATTCAGGTCCTTACTCCTTCTTCAGATTCATATCATATACCACCATTCCTGTAACACAGAAATGGGAACATGCAAGGGATTAAAAACAAGTAATACTCAACGCAGTATCACTTCACAGCAAAGACCCGTTTTGGTGTTTCCTTTATTGTAGGAAAAGTTCAAGTAAAGTCCATCTCAAACATCCATCTAAAACCCAAAAAATATAATGAAACCTGGCATTTCTAGCACTTGCAGTTTTCTTTAAAATGTCAGCACATTCAGATTTGTATGGTGCTCTTAAGCCTCCTGGGCTTATTCTTGTTTTTTTTCCTTCCTTTCTCTTCAAGAGATTAAGAAACTGAGAACTTGTCAGTTCCAAAACTGGTTTACATAAACCACCTCTAATTAAAGCCTAAGTCTGCTACAGTCAGCATCATGAGAGATCTTCAAACTTACCTGAGTAGCTCAAAGACCAGTATACTGATAGAAAGGATGGACAGAAAAACACTTACTGCTGATCTTCAAAACATTACTGAACAGAACCCAAGAAAATTATCAGTATGAATGAAGTGAAATATGACTACGACTCTATGTTGAAATACACACCTCTGGAAAATTTTCCTGTATTAGTTCTTAGTGGCAGCTCAAGATTTTATTATCTAAGTTACTGTGCAAAACAGCACAAGGTCTAAAGCTTTGGGAGAGACATATCAGGAGGTCTGGTTTTCAATGAAAGTCTATTCCAGCAAAAAAGTCCTCATCCTTCTTAAGTACCACTTAGAACTGCAACACTGATTTATATAAAATTCAGTTCAAGAGATGCTTTACAATCTTTAACACTTTACATCCATGTGATACTTAAATCATAACTAAAGAAACCACAAAAGTGACACTTCCATCATAACTAAAGAAACCACAAAGGTGACACTTCCATCATAACTAAAGAAACCACAAAGGTGACACTTCCACCTTCATACAACAGTCTCTCTTAAGTGACCTACAATATGCAATGCCTCAAATAATTCCCTTTTAATAGTTTTTCTCTGGTGAGGTTTCCTCTTCCCAAGACACTGTTCCTTCATTAGGCCAACGCACAAATTAAACAAAATACTGAGTTCAGTATCATTTGGCTTTAAAAAGACCACATAGACAAAAATAAAAGCCATTTATGCTGTAATAACCAACATGCTATATTATCATTTGCTCCACAATATTTCAGTATTCTTTTCTGCTCCCAACACTCCACAATATGACAAACTTTGGGAAGACTCCTGCATTTTCTGTTGTAAAATGCACTAGTTTCCCTCAAAATGGGCTGAGAACTGATGTGCCACCACGCTGTCTGTCAACATCCCTGCTGCCCTTCCTGCTCTGGAAGGCAGCACCGCAGGCCCCACACCATTAATCCAACTCTTCTGCTCACATGACAGCTGCCATCAGCAGCAGCTGCCAGCAACTTAGTGCTCATAAAACTCTGCAAAAGTCTGCTGGAATTGATGAGTGTGTTCACTACAAAATATTTTGTCTCCAGTACTGACAGTGTTTTCAAATTCTGTCTCTCACATGGTAACATTGAATCAGACAAGAAAATAAACATTTCCACTACCTACTTTGTGCTCAAGCTCACTAATTGGAATCTTGCTCCCTCTCGGATGATGCAGAAAACATCTAAAGCAGCAGCAGGTAGACAGCACGATATATCACAGATACTCTATAACCTGAATTCAGTCAGGTGCTAGACATTTTCCATTTCATATTGGGTCACTGAAATTTGCACTCCCAGCATTTTCTTGCCTTTCACGTGGTCCTGGACAGCCCAGCCGGCCAAATAAAGAGCACTGAAACCACTAAGGATGTATTTGGGCATTCACCTCAGAACACCCAGGTATGTGTCTGCTGCCCTGCAGACAAGTGTGGCTCATCAGACCAGAACAAATTTAGAGTAAGAGCCTGATTTGGACACACAGTAACATCAGTGTAACTACAAGGTGGGTTTCTATTTGATGAACAAGTGCACAGAAATAGAAGAGAGCCAAAAATGCAACAGCGATGGTGGTTTAGCCAGTACTCCAGCCAGTCCCTCAGGAGCACAGAGCGGGAGCAGTGGCTGCTGCTCAGGGAAGCAGATGGGAGGGAAGCCGAGCATGTTGGCAAAGCTCTGGGCCCATGAGGCTGCACAGGGAGAGCGTCTGCAGAAACAGTGTGAAGAAAGGAACTGTTCACATGGGGACTGAACAGTAAATAATTCTGATGCTGGAGCAAGTGTTGAAGCCAGTCCTGAAACAGAAGGCATCAACTGTAAAAAAAGTATTTACTAAACTGCATTAGCAAGAACACTAGTTCTCTAGACTTCTCAGATAAGTGAAAATTCTTTATCTAAACAAATTATGGAGCTTAAACTTTCTATTACAAAGTATAATATGACTGAGGACCAAGGAGGCATTTTAATTCAATCATTCATATAAATGCTACCTAAAGAAAAAATATTCTACTATGGATTCTGAGTGTAACTACTTAAAAACACAAAGCTCCACTTTCCTTTCAACAGGTAACACTTCCAGAAAGAGCAATAAAACCTTAAAAATTACTAGTAAGTAATGGAGTTCAAATGAGAAAGGAGTTGCTGTTAAAATGAAGGTTTCTCAATAGTAGAGGCTATTTAAGATCAAGCAAGTTCTAATCCAGTTGCTCCTTCAGAAATTAAGTTCAGAATAAAACAGAGCTGTGGTGCCATTCTGCCAGTAGCAGCTGCTTTGAAAGGTTCTGGCTGCTCCCTTATGTCCCCTGATACCCATTGCTGCGCTCCAGAGGTGCCAATACAATTGTTTGCATGACTCTGCTCTAAGTAGGAGGTTTCAAGAATTATCCCTTTTAAAGGGAAAAACACAACCTCCCCCACCCCAAAAAAAAAAACATCCCAATAAAGTACTTAAAAAAATACAACCTATACAACAGCTATCTAAAAAAAACTGCTGTGACAAGCTAAGACAGAACTAACAGAAATATCTTGAACTGAATCTTCACCTGCATGGAATAACAGTCACAGCTTCAGAAGAGGGGAAAATCATTCATGTCTGGCAAGAGACGGTATTCCTGATTTCTTCCCCCTCCCTTTTTTCCCAAGTCTTCCCTTCCCTAACAACACAAAAGCCCCACCCATGTCTAACAAGTTCTACTCTCCTCCTTAAGAGCTTGGAAGAAGTACAGAGAGTGCAAAACCAACACAAGCTGGAATTAAGTAATTTTTTGCAGGTTTTCAGTAGGAGGTAAGATGGAACTCCCTGCAACTCTCACTCCGAGACAGAGACATAGCAAATAGGGTAGAATATATGCGGAAAAACAGGAGAAGCATTGATGAAAGCACAGAAAGGAATGCTGATACATTTGCTCAAAAACAAAAAAAAAAAAACAAAAAAAAAACAAAAAAAAAAAAAAAGAGGATTTTCTTCCAAAAAGGGAGGAAAAAAGGAATTGCAAGTTTACTATATTGGTTAAAAGAAACCATGTTACCATGTTTGTGAAGCAAAATCTCTTGGTCCTGTGTCTCTGTTTGAATAGGTACATGTTATGACAATTCAACATTCCAGACAAACAACATAAAACATTGATATGAAACAAGGCTGAGCTCAAAAGACTAGCTTTGACTCTACTATTGTTGTGTCTTCTGATTAAATATACATAACACCTGCTGTAATGTGTAAAAACAGAGGAAAATCTGGAGGGTTTACTTGTTTAAAATAGAAATTGATTGCTTCATGAACAGCCCACTTATCAAAGTGTGATTTTTATTTAGAAATGTGCCATTTTCCATAAACCCCAACTATATACTACGAGGAAGCCTGCAGGACTTTTTGGATGGCAAACAGACTATTGATAGGACTATCAGAGACTACATGGTCACAAGTCATGCTACTCTAATTCAATTACACAGCCACTGAACAATCTCTGCATGAACAAAAAGCAATTAATTAGAAACAAAATTGCACTTACCATGTCCTTTTCAACTTTTCAACACAAAAAAATATCCTACACATTAAGAAAAAAACCCCACCTGTTTCACCTAAAAACTATGAACAGGAGTTTGAGACATCCACAACATTTATGGTTAGTAACATACCCCATTGGCTTTGATATTATTTCATGAAAGCAAATCAGAAAAAAAAATAACAAGCAACCAAATGTTCTTTATAAATATTGAGGTTTCAAACAAAACTTCTACTTCAATATTTTCCATGAAGCTTGAGATAACAAAGCTCTAACTTAAAGACTCTACATTCTTTAGACTGCAAGAGACAGGATGAAATTACTGCCTCAACTGTTTTACCTTCACCATATTTGAAGCAGCAAGGAATCCAGGCCCAGGATGGGTGCAGCAATGCCATTTCTCTTACACTGCAGCAACAATTCAGGAAGCATCCACAAGCTTATGACCTTACAAAGTTTCCAAGCAAGATGAATCACACAGAAGTCAGCACAACAAAAATACTGCAGGTTTTAGAGATAATCAGTCCAGTGAGAGCTTTAGTCATTTGGGATCCCCATCCCACAAACTTCGCATCGCCCCCTGTTCTTCCCTGCTGACAGACTGTGCTCACCACCCCTCACACTACAATACAGGACACACTTAAGGAAGACACTGCAGAAATACCAGAGTAAACTGGTATCAGGTGAATGTATGATGCAGCTCCTCAGGTGAGCACGACAGAAACAGAATTTGAGGCAGTGATCCCAAATAAGCTTTGGGAGAGTTCATACAGCCCAACCAGCACGGGCAGTCTTCAACCTTTATGCATTGTTCAGTCATGAAAATAAACCATCTCCCAAGTAGGTGGTGGTGGGGAACCCCAAAAAACAAACAAAGCAAAACACACACAAGTTGATGCATTATGAGCACAAACAGTACCACATGTCTGAGCTTATACACGGGTGTTCCACAAACACCTGCTGTTTGGGGTTGTTGCTTTCACTGTCTATGACAAACTGTATTTAAAATGCTCCTGTGATTTTCACCTGTCCTTCTCCAAATAACTCCATCCACAGGAACTGATCTTAAGAATAACCCAAATAGCTGTTACTTTAATTAATTAATTTCTTTCATTCTACTGGTAATATTCTCATTTTTTTCTAACTCTCCCAAAACTAAAAGCATCAAATCTCAAAACACATTTTCATAAACCCCAAGTCCTTTAATTCATTAGAAATGTAATTTCTGATTATGAAAACTGGAAGCAAGAGATAGAAGTATTCACTCAACTTACAGTACTAGTCTACATAAAGCATATTAACTCTTCCACCTCCATTTGGAAGATGTAAAATATGTATTTCTGCTTCTGAAAGTACCTAGAAAGCTATTTAATATTTAACATCATTTTTATGGAGAACAAGTTTTAGATGTGACTATGTAGGAATGAAAGAAAATATTGCAGACAATTTCTGAAGTATCTTACCTAAATGACACAAATGTTCATACTGAACATATTATAAAAAATAAGGCTGCATTCTACTCTTCAAGGACTGTGTTTTATTTTATTTTCAAATACAAAATACAATGATTATAAACTGTCAGAGCAATTTCACACTTCAATAACATATTTCAGTGATGGTTTTGGCTCATTTAAAAATACATAAAAACATCCTAATTTGAGTGTTATTTTAGACAAAATCTGAAAGAACCTCTTTAAGGTTTCTAGAACTATCTTCACCTGAATTCTGTGCTTAAACTTCACACACAATAAATATCAGCAGTAAATACTAAAGTAAGAATACGTCAGTAAAGCAACTATATTCAGTTTTGTTTCTAATACTTACAGGATTTTAAGAAGATCATACTTTCAAGTGACACTGTCTACTTGGAATCCAGTCAATTTGAAAAGAAAGAAAATGGATTTACATTCATTTCACATTCCTCAGTTTTCCTAATCCTTCTGACAAACTTTGCAGTTTTAAGAACATGGCTGCAGTAGAAGCAACAAAGTAACTATTCACAGAACCAAACAAAGTAAACAGACAAATACAATTCATTTTCTTGAAATTTCCTTGCTTGTACTAATACTGGATAAAATGTTTCCCGAGAAAACTTTGATTACCATCTTGATAAACATTTATGTAATTTTTATAACCAAGTTACTATAAAAAGCATATCCACTCGGGAAAGACAAAGGAAAAAAGTTGTTGGAGTTTTTTTGTTCTTTCAGAGTGGAACAAATTACATCTTCTAAAAATTGAATGTCAGTGGCTGGAAGCCCAAATCTGTTTCATCTCTCAGCATAAGAACAGGAAGTAAGGTCACTGACAGATTCTAATTGAAAACATCTTCAAACCAGACTTCTGCTCTTGATTGGGATTTTGTTCTGTGACATGCAATTTCTAACCCAACATATCACCCAAATTATTCCCAATTCAGCGGCAGCTTCAGTTTTAAATACAGACACCCACAGGAGAAGTTACCTAACCAGAATCCAGTGTAGCTGATAAACAACTGCCTGTCTTCCATTCAAAAGTGACCTGATCCGAGCCCAGAGGAGTCTGCTACATAAATGCTTGGTGCTTTGTCTCCAAATAATGCAGAACTATATCATTGTGGCTTTGTGGTTGAGCAGCGCTCAGTGCAATCTGCACACATTGAGTGGAATCTATTTACAATAGAACTGTAGGCCACAGGAGAAGGTGAGACAGGCTCAACACCTAATCAAGTTCACACCCAACTAGAAGGAGAATAAACTTCCCTGCACCACCCTGCAGCATCAAACTGCCTTTACACAAGGAAAAACTTAACTCAGAGACAGCCGACAAACTAGTTCAACCCACTGCTGGCAGGGGTGTAAACAAAAGGAGATCCCTCTTTTTTAGGAAATCATATTAGTTTAATTTCTGTTATTCAGTATGAAAACAAATAATTCCATCCAATAGAGTGTGAGTGAAGAAAAAATAGGCTGGAAACAAAATCTGTAAAGTATATAAACACCACTTAAGAAAAACATCTTTACCTGTATTGTCTACCTGTCCCACGTGACCATTTATTTTCAGGTGCATTTACAGTTCTCAAATACATCTTAACAGGCACCAGACAGTTTTCAACTAAAACTGAGATGAGCTACTCATTTAGAAAATGCTCTAAGGCAAGCTCTAAAGTGAGGATGCTCAAGTCAAATATTCAGGGAAGCCACAAAAGCTCTTCAACTTGGCAGTATAAAGCAGCCCTCCTCTTACAATTCTTTGCAACTGGGCCTTGCACTATCAATACCATAATCCGTATTCCCAATTTCATCCACTCCTACAGCAGTCTCAGCCCCTAAGGTTATCTTTTCTGTTCCTTATTTCAGCATCCTCGGGATCAGAGTTCCTATCCTTCCTTTCTCTCACCCTGCCATGCCAACCAGTTTCAGATAAAAGGCACAAAGACAGCTCCGCGCTGCCTTAAGCGCCAAAAAAGCTTTGTCAGGACACACTCACTGCAGAGCTGAGAAGTGCACACCCCCAGGCCGAGGCCAGCCAGCACACAGCTCTGGTCAGGACACCCATGTTGCAATGCCAGCAGTTACTGCTCCAGCCAGGAAGCTCTGCCACTTCCCAGTCACCAGATGGGACACCCATTGTCTCTCAGATACTAAAGAACCAAATCTTTGCATTCTCCCTTCGACACAGACCCTTGACCTGCAGCACACTCAACACAGGCAACAATGATTTCATCTAGTGCTATTTATTTGCCCAACTATGTATGTATGTCTGGTCAGACTTGGGCAATGAAGATTTGGGAAGGGCTCTCCCCATGTGGGTGTGCCCTTCCAGCCTGCACAGTGGATTTTTTAGGTGAGGCACAGCGTGCGCAGAACTGGCCCCACCGTTTAAGTCCTGAGGTCCATCTGCCACGGCCCAGCGAGCTTGGACGGTGACAGTGAAGTCCTCGGGACTGTCACAGCACCCGGTACTGACTGGGGCTGACCCTGCTGAGCATCCGAGATGTGACGGGATGGGATGGCAGGGAGGCATTGAACTGCCAGGGGATGGTCCCCACTGAGACTCAAGCTCAGGACCTTGGGATTCAGAGTCCAGAGTGCTCTCCTTTACACCACGGGATCACCTCTGCCCAACTATACATTTCATAGGAATAGCAGTAACATGTTTTAAGCATAATACGGCCTCCCTCATTTTCCATCCCACCTGTGAGATACACAAATGCAAGTAATAATTCAATTGATGAATAAAGACATGCAAACTCAAATCCACACCAGACAGTTGTGCCTGTCCTCTCAGAGATAATCTGTGTGGTACTATAAAATGCTTCACAAACCGAACTTGCACGGAGACTAACTTAGAAAATTAGTGTGTTCCTCCCACCTCTTAATTACCATGGATAAAGTCACTACAGCAAGGATTACAAAATGTTCTCTGAAAGCTTACAAAACTGTTAAAGCCTAAAAATCCACATAAACCAGATTGTTTCTTCACTTGATCAGCCCACCAAAGTTCTCAGTAACAAAGAGTATTAGTCCCAATGTTGCAATCTGCACATAAAATTATATTATTTATTATTCATTTATTTGTCATTTATTATTTGTAGTATCTCATGAAAATAGAATTGCAAAATATTTCAGGAGGTCATATTTTTTATTCTTTTACAAATCACTGTTGCAATCCTCTTCTGTTAAATCATTATACAAGCTCATTTTTCAACTCCAGTGACACATTACATTATAGCCCTAACCCATGTATTTCAGGAGTTCATTATCCCCACTGTTAGAAAGATCAGCAGTTAGAAAACCTGCCTTGTTCACTTGCAATTCAAGTCTTTTCTTCCTCAACATAAATAACTGCTTAATACACTTCTCTTTATCTTTTATATGTTTGATTGAAGCCCTGTCCACCTGGATATTTTTTTTGATTAGGCAGTCCCAATAGTTCTGTGATCTGAACTGCCTATAGTAAACTGTCTCTTTCTTGAAGGACAAAGGCCCCATACTAGACAGAGCATTCCAGCTGGAGCTCTTCTGCCACTAAAGAGAACTAACGAGTTATTACACAGGGTATGTCTATGATTAAAACTCATGTTCATGAGATCCAGCACCACTGTGATCCTGTTGAATCATATTCTGTCTGTAATCTACGATAAACACCAGAATAGGACAAGGGGGCATGGGCTCAAGCTCTGCCAGGGGAAATTTAAGTTGGAGATCAGAAAAAAATTCTTAGAGAGAGTAATCAGGCATTGGAATGGGCTGCCCAGAGAGGGGGTGGATTCCCCATCCCTGGAGGTTTTTAAACTGAGATTGGCCGTGGCACTGAGTGCCATGATCTGGTAAAGGGACTGGAGTTGGACCCAGGGCTGGACTTGATGATCTCGGAGGTCTTTTCCAACCCAATCGATTCTGTGATTCTATCTCTTAATACAACACTATTCCATTGCCTAGACCCCATCCTACACCTATGCAGGTTTTCAGTTCCTCCAGTAACATACTATTATCATAGAATCATAGCATGTTCCTTACTGAAAAGCACGAATTTCAGACACTTGATTTATTTTGTTTACACCACTCCTCCTGACTTGCTGGTCCATTTTAACCTCTTGCTTATCTCCAGCCACAAGACCTGATGTGCTGTCTTGATCCAATGGCTGAAGCCAATTCAAAATTCTATACAGGATATTAATTCATAGAAGAGAAGCCTCTCTAAATCAGAGGTGAGAATGGAAGAGGACTAAAAGAACTAGAAAGCAGTTTGCACATGATGAGCAGACAGGCAGGGGATGTAGGCTGAAACTGCTAAAACTGAAAGTGAGCAAACATCAATAATCATGAGTTCTTTTTTAAGACTATTAAAAAAATCAGTAAAATTCTACTACATTTTGATACAGCATAGTACATCTTTCCATCTACAACGTTGGTGAACTCATTAAATTAAGTCTTAATATGGAAAATGCATACTGTTACACCAACATATTTTACTTTCTATTTACTTACAAATAGGTTATTTTTTGCACTTATTTTCTGTGGATTCAAGTTCTGCAGACTGGTTTATCATCCACTGGCTCTTTACCGCTCTAAAGACAGAAGTCTGGCTTTCTGATGAACTTTTCTTCGCACTGTTACTGCATCTGCACATTTCATAGTATTTTGAAAAATCAAACAAGGAACTGGATCTGAGAAATCACATTTTTCAAATGGTGAAATTAAGAAATAAGGTCAAATTCCAAGAGCCTAATCTGAAACATTAATTACTATTTAGAATTACAGACACAACATCTATTCAAGAACTGCTGCTCTTGACTTCTTTGGCAGCTGCAAGCACTCAGCAGTTCTGCAACACAGATCCCAGAGGTCTCACATCCAGTAAATGAGGAACACACACAGCCAGTGACCACCTGTGGGAAGCTCAGTTGAAGCAACTTGAGCATCACTGAATCCTCCTGCAACACAATTCAATGTAATTAAATGCTGTCCTAGACAATTAACACCAAAACCTTTATTCAAACTTTCCCGTCCCTCACTTCATTCATGTCACACCTTCAAACATCTGCTACAAAAGGAGCAAGAGTCCGGTAGATAACTTCATGTGTTATCCAACACCCATTTCTTTCCAGAGCAGGATGGGTTTAGTACACTGAACAGGATGACAATCCTGTGTGGAGGTATTTGTATGTGCAGGTGCCTGTACAGCTGTAAATATTATCTATACAGATATACCTTTTGTGAACATATGAGCACAGCTGCACAGTAACTCACAGGTACAGAAGTTTAAATTGTACAGGTTAACAGGTTATTTTAACATCACTATTTCCAACTTGCTGATTTTTGCCTTTGCTGTCTTCCTGTGTCACTACAATTTCTGTGGAAGGATTTTTCCAGTTTTTAAAACAAACTTGGAAAAACACTTCTGTCACAAGGCTGAAGCATACACAGTCATGAAATGTTCAAGAAGTAGCAGCAGATTATCAGGCTCCTGGCTGAGAGGAGAGAAGGGACAACACTCTGAAGCCCTGGATTCTGTGCCAGATTCTAGAGAAAGTGTCCCAGAGCAGTTGGTACAACACATTTCCCTATTCCTAAATTCCAAGCTTGATGCTTTTGGCACATTTCCACCAGTCTTGTCCCAGTCCCTTATCTTCCCCACTTCTGATTCATCCTTTCAACACTATTTTTTGAGGTTTATTTTCCTTTTTTAAAGTGAGTCCATCTGTGTTTCCCAGTGTGCTTATCCTACTACCAGACTGCACCGCTTACTTTTTCTAGGATTAATTTCTGCATTGCAGTTTTCCTCATCCACAGACCTATTTTCCACTCCTGACCTAATGTCCTCCTTCCCAGTCTTTGTGCCCTACCAGTTCCAGTTTCTTTCATCTCATAAACCCTCTTGCAGTTTGTCTCTCTGCTCCTACAGCTGCCAAGTTTCTGGACATACCCATGAGCACAAACACAGACTGGGAAGATCCACAGACCCTTCTCTTACCTCAGGCTCTTACTCTAAACTAAACCTGAGTGCCACGCTGGCTCCTTCTACAACCTTCTCTCTGTTTTCCCTCTTGGGCCTCATGCAATCAGGTACCACCACACCAGAAGGCAAATGCCCAAGTTTCCCTAAAGAGACATGTTCTCAAACACAAGGCAGGTGCCAGTTTTCAATCCACTTCCACTTTTGGAGCAGTTTAGATAGACTTGCTCAGTTAAATCCAATCTCTCACATAACATTTTGGTCTATGGGAAGCATACCAAGTACATCTGCCCGGGTGGCACTCCCTGGTCAGTACTAATAGCAGACAAAAAAAGTATCTCTATCACAGCCATGCCTGCCTAAATTCAGCTGTTACAACCTTTTGAAAAAAGTCTCTTTCAAAGCAGCAGTGGAGAAAACATCCCCTTCAGACCAGACACAATCAGCCAAAGTTTAACTGAGTGCTCCAAAGCATAAGGGTATTAAAGTTTTTCAGAAAAGAAGCTGGCAGTGCTCAAAGCAGAAACAATTGTTTTCCTCTTGCTTCAGCATCAGAAGTAGCTGAACTCTTTCAACTGACATTTTGCAAAGAAAAAAAAGCGTCAGCCCATAGCAAAATGCACAATTTATAAAATTTCAGCTGAAAAATTTAAGTTTGTTCTCAATGCCACTGCAAAGCAGAAATACTTCTTAGGCACATCTTATAGCTTTAGGAAGAGCTAGCACAATCAGGCCAGTTCACCATTATTCCAGTATTTATTCTGGGCATTTTATATACACTGATGAATCAGGGATGTGAGCACTGATAGTCAGTTTTATCTTTTTTCCCCATCTCATGTGTTTGAAAAAAGCACCACTAATGCATTGCTCTTACGAAAGGTTTTCCTTAGTCTTCCGAAACAGCTGCCTTCAGTAACATCAACAGCTGAAATTACAGTACATATAAGGAGTGTCAATCAAATTTGTTATTGAGCTCACATGTGTTAAACAATCACTAAAGAAAAGCACAGAAATATACGAATTTTCAAGGCATAAAAAAGCATCATATCATGTAAGTCCAGCATGAAAAAACTGCCCATACTGAAAAGGACTCCATGAAAATGTGACTCTTATACATGAGCCAAAATAGAAATTAAGCCTACATTGTTTATTTAATGCTACCACTTGACTTAACTATGGGATTATATAACAAAATTTAAGGACAAGAATTTCCTTAAGGCTTTTTACTTATACATAGGTTCCCAGGACACACTGTATTTAATAACTCTTATGCAATTAGTGTTAACCGTGCTGTGTGCCACAATGAGCCAGGCTGGAGACACACTGGTAGTTAAGGGCATCATCCATAATAACTCTTATGCAACTTGTGTTATTCATACTCTATGCCACAATGGGCAAGGCTGGAGACTCGCTGGTAGTTTAGGACATCAGCCACAAACAGATTTACTTTCAAGTGAAGGAAAACCGTATCTCCCACAGCTGAAGCGAGACTGTATTATTAAGAAGTCTATTCTGCTTCACTTCTCTCCCAAGCGACTCCCACACATTCTGAACTGACAAGTAAGAACTGGGATGTCAGAACCTGCCATTTACCACAATCACCAGCTTCCTAAGATTTCTGGGAAAAGATTTGTGCTGCAACAAGAATCACTGCTCTTTAATGTGCCCAGTTCCTGAAATCTATTACCCAAGGTAGGTCAAAGCTGTTAAAGCCTACTTTGCTAAAGGCATCCTGTATTTCAAGTCCCAGCCCTGCCTGAGAAGGCTAAGACCTTTCTTCACAGAAAACAAATGTCACTCACAGAAGAGATACAACTGAACAAAAAGCAGCACTGTCCACTAGCTTGTTTAGCATTCTAACTTCTTGAAAGAACATGCAAACAAAAAACACATTTCCTCTGGCAAGACTACAAGTGTAGCTTGTAGACACGAGGCTGACATAAATAAAGCAAGCCCAGCACAGAAAGCAGTCTTAAAGAGAATCCTCCAACCATATGGGTGTTTTGTGAAAATGAACTGGAAGCAAGCTTGACAAGCTGAACAGGCCACAAGAGACGTGATGCCAACTCAAGTGTCTGCAGCAGACTCATGCAATTAACTTGAATAAACAATATCCTGCAACTGTCCCACAAGGCAGCTACATCTGGTTCTTTGCCTGACCTCCACAACTTGTCTTTGGTCCTGCAGTCTCTGAGGAGACTCACTGCAGTCTTTTCAGAATCCAACATACAGCTCTCCTCCCTCTCATGAAAACATTGCAGTGAGACAAGATAAATCCTCTTGATTGTCAGTACGGTAGTTGCACAGATTGTGCAATGGAACAAAAGCAAAAACACAGCCTGGGCTGAGCAGAGACATTCCCAGAGACTGGCCAGAGCCCTGCTCCACAGAGGTGCTCAAATGCACACCTGCCTTTAGCACACTGACAGTACAACCACATTTCAAGAGTTCAGCATCTACTTAGCTGTGGAAGCTGAAGCCCTGATTCAGTGACATGTGACTTCAGTGGGAGCAGGATCAAGCATTCCAAAACCTGAGTTGATTAACTACACAATTTTCTTAAGTATGGATGTTGACTTTGTTATTTCAACTGCAAGCAAGTGGCCACTCCACTCTTACTGTGTGCCTCCTCTGCATAACTGAGAGCTGTAGGAGTTGGCTCTTGCTGTTCCTACACTGGTCAGGGTCAAATGGCACTGAAAAGCAAATGAACTGCACACTAGGGAGATTCACAAGAGTTGTAAATCTGTTGACCATTTAAGAGAACGCTGCCCAAGCATACTGCACATGGTCAGTATACAGCTCTTCTGTTTCACACCACCCATTACATCATCAAAACATTTCAAGGCTAAAGAAAAGATTAGGATAAAAACTGGGTCCAAATCATAACGGGCCCCTAACAGAGAAATCACACTTTTTGAAATGCTTTTTAATAAAGCATTTCACCTTAACCAAAAGAAACAAGACATCATTGTTCTCTGTAACCTGTGGACTTTAAATCTCTGCAATCAGTAGACCATTTCTAAGATGCCTATGAAAAGCATCCTCTGAAGAGCAAGTTTACTCTTAGGATCCTCAACTTCATTGTACATGATTCAAATGTCCTGTGGAAAGAGGAAAGGTAGAGGACTGAAATCAAAACAGCTTGAAGGCTCCTGCTGTAGAACAAGCAGGAAAGCATTGCTTGTGTAGTATCTGTTGTCTCTGAGTGTTCTCTTTCAGTAGCACAAACACTGGCTGAGTTACATAATATTTTTACTGCTGTTTTTAAGTTATACAAGAATGCATGGTAATCACTGAAATGTTCACAGAAAATCACAGCAATGTTTAATTAAGAGCTACAATGTATTAGAGAATCAATTAAACAAAAACCTTCACTGACTTACTGTGAAAATACAGAAGAAACCCAGCCACCCTATTAAAGAGGGAAAAAAAACCAAGCAACTCTCCAACTTATGAAACTACTGGCTTTGCCTTCTATTTGTATGCAAAGACTGTTCTATTTCAGAAAAAAATCTCGTAAGTTTACTAGAAATTACCAATTTTCATGTAGGCTGGAAAGAAGTATCTCTTGTTGGCTATGAAGGGAGCTGAAGGAGAGAGCAACTTTCCTGAATATCTAACCTAGTCACCAGCAAAACCAAACTACTTTCTGAAGTGAAATAAAGGATTATTAAAGAGATAAGCATGTTTTATAACACCAAAGGTTCTTAGGCACACAACAATAATCAGCACAATTCTTGTGTTTAAATAAAAGAGTCAACACTCGTTGGTCCACTTCACAAAGCAGGTTAATCAGGGTCTTATCACTTCTTACCTCTTATCAACTTACTGATATTGATAAAAATATATTACTTTATACCTGTTATCTATCAAAAAGAAAACCTCTAGTCACAATTAAATTGTACCATTCTATGAAATGGTAGTTTTTTCAAATTAAAAAAAAAATAATTAAAAATTAACCAAGAAGTGCTATGGGAGCAGAACCAAATGAGACATTTTTGTGATTAAACTGGCTGCTTAACTACAGACCAATTTTGATATCCAGAGCCACTAGAGGAAAAAAAAAGAAAAAAAGGGGGTCACTGCTTCACGGCTTTTTCGAAACACGCACTGAGCACACCACCGTCTGGAGCCCGAGCCCTTCTCTCCGCACACAACTCGTGCCACGGCGGTGCCTGCGGAGTCGCATTGTGCGTTTCGAGGGCTCCGCTGCCTCCTCACCCGCAGAGCGAAGGACAGCCAGGCTGCCCCGCAGGTGCTCCCCCCTCCCGGCACGGGCACCCCGACGCCTCGGGCGCTGGGAACACAGCCGGGGCTGGCACAGGACACCGACACGCGGGGTGTCCCCTCCCTTCCCACACCGCTGCTCTGCTCCGCTCCCGCGGGTCTGTCCCAGCTCCCGGCCCCGTGCGCGGTGTGGCTGCGAACAATGCGCGCCCTTTCTGGCGGAACCCCCGCGGCCCCACCGCGCTCCGCCGAGCCGATCCCCGCCCGCGGTACCGCCGCATTGTCCCCGGCGCTGCCGTCCCCCGCACCGGCCCCTCCCGGCCCCGCACACCTGCCCCCCGGGCCCCCTTTGTTCCCCTACCTGCGGCGGGCGAGCCCCGCAGCGCCGGCACGGCGAGCAGCAGCGGCAGCAGCGCGGGCAACGCCGGCCGCCACCGCGCCGCGGCCACCACGGAGCGTGTCATCCCCTCCATGGCACGGCACGGCCCGGCCCGGCGTCAAGTCATCGCGGCGGCCCCCGCGTCCCCCCCGCGGGGGGCTGGAAGGGCTGGGCGGGCTCCCGGGCGCATCCACCGCCAGCGGGGCTGGGACGCCCGGCGACGGGAGGCCGCCGCAGCACCCACCCTTCCCCACGCCCACCCCGCGGGAGTGTCCACGGGAGCAGCGCCGGCGCCTCCCTCCCAGCAGCGGCGGGCGGGGGCGAGCGGCGCGGCTCCGTGCGAGGGCAGCCCCCGCGCTGCGGGGCGGCTGCGGCCCTTCCCGTGCTCCGGGCGGCGGGAGCAGCTCGGACCCGCCGCTCGCTCCCCGCTGCCCCCGGCGCAGCCCGGCCCACGGCGGCGCGCACAGCCCGCCCGCCACCTGCGCGCTCCCGGCCGCGTCCGCGTCTGCGCGGGGGCGCGCCCGGCCCGCCCCCTCGGCCGGGGCGGCGGGGAGTGCAGGGGAGCGGGGGGCGGGCCGGGCGCGCCCCCGGGGCAGCGGCGAAGGGCGGGACGGAGCGGCAGCGGCTCCGCCCGGCGCTGGAAGTACCGGGGATCAGCCGCCCGTGGCTCCCGGTGCCGCCTCTATGGACCCGCTATTTCCCCCCCGCGCTGCACTCAGGTCACAGCGAGGTCGGGAGGGTGGTGGTCCCGGAGCGGTGCCTGGAACCGTCTGCGCCCACAGGCTGTGCTCGGAGTATGCGAGCTGAAACAGCAGTACAGGTCCCAGCGGGAAAGGAGGTGGCGCAGCTGCTGTGTCAGGACATCCACGAGCGCTGCTCCGGGGGATGTTGGGCACAAAGACCCTTTCGCCGAGGGTTCCTTCTGAGCCCCACTATCCCGAGGAGCATGGCTGAGTCCAGCAGGCAGAGAACCACAGAATACCCTGAGCTGGAAGGGACCCACGAAGTCATCGAAGTTCAACTCCTGGCCCGACACAGGATAGCCCCAAGAGCACACACCATGTGCCTGACAGCATTGTCCAAACACTTCCTGAACTCAGACTTGGTGTTGTGACCACTTCCCTGGGGAGCCTGTTCCAGTGCCCAGCCACCCTCTGGGGGAAGAACCTTTCCCTAATATCCAGGCTAAACCTCCCGTGCCACAACTTCATGCTGTTCTCTCGAGTCCTGTCACTGGTCACCAGAGAGAAATCCATACCTGCCCCTCTGCTTCCCCTTGTTAGGAAGCTGTAGACCATGATGAGGTCGCCCCTCAGTCTCCTCCAGACTGAACAAGCCTAGTGACCTCAGCCACTCCTCACACACCTTTCCCTCTTGATCCTTCACCGTCTTTCTGGCCCTCCTTTGGACATTTCCTAGTAGCTTTACATCCTTCTTAACACTGTCATCCAAAACTACACACAGTGCTCAAGATGAAGCTGCACCAGCACAGAATAAAGCACAACAAGCGTCTCCCTTGAGTGGCCAGAGATGCTGTACTGGATGTACCCCAGGACACCAGTGGCCCTTTTGGCTGCCAGGGCAAAGGAGTACCAGTGACAGCTGGGAAAAGGTCCCACCATAAATTAGAGCTGGGCTCATGTATTTTCCAGCTGTACTCACAATTAAACAGGCTATCAGTTCATCAGTGGACTTCCTAATGCTTTTCTCAGCACATATCGGTTGCAACAGAAACAACTCATGCTCAGAGATGGATGGAAGGAGTGAAGGATTCATTTTGCTGACATGCAGAAATAAAGCAAAAAGTTTTAGCTGTACACCACACAATGCACATCATAACATAATATCACTCAGATAGCAAAGGAAAATAAAACATGGCCAATCCTTGGCAATGGAAATAAGCAAAGCTGAAATCACATCAGCTGAAGATGTGGCTCAATATAGACACAGCAAGTAAGGGGAGGGTGTCAAACCTCAAAAAATCCAGCTGGCTTTAGGTTAGGCATTTTCAGGGTTAAAAAGTCCACAGATGCCCTTTCTTTTATCAAAGACAATCACTGTGATGAGTATTTCAGGCCTTCTAGCATAAGACCTATACATTCATTCTAAAAGTCTCCATCAGTATGATATAATTATCTTTCATTTTGTACAGTGTTTCACGAAACATTTCATGGGGATTTACAACCTTAAAGATAAACTAAAAACCTAAGCTTTAATATCCCATGCAAATATGTTGAACATTGCAAAAAGAAGAGAGCAGTAGGACAAAAAAACCCACCCCACAGTTTTTGAAACATTTAATAGAAAACTGAATGCAGAAAAACTTACATAACCCACCTTTTTTTTCTTTTATCTGAGAAAAAAAAAACCAAAAAATCAAGGCCTGAGGATTGTTTCTGCTACATTAAATTGCTGATAGAGGGAAGAATGTCTTTGATAATCCTTTTAATTTGCTAAACCCAGAACCCATTTAGACATGATTTTTTTTCTTTGCTAGTTGCCAGTCCCTGAAAACAGTTTAGCTCAAAAGCACACTCTAGCCTTGTTTTATAATTACCTACCCACCATCTGTGGATATATGCCATGGCAGGTACTTCTGTGCTACCACCTCTCTCAATTTCTCTTGCCCTTTCCCAACCTCTTCTGCAGATCTGCAGTGCAGACTAAACAATAGCCACAAAAAGTTTAAAAACCCCCACATCATTCCAATATGCCTTCATTGTAAGCAGCAGTGTGCATGTATGTTCGGCACTGGAGTGTGCAGTCACATGCTCTTTCTGTTTGCAAAATGTGGTTTTCTTTTTCCTTCAATAAGCTAACCCTCAGAATTATTTAGGAAATGAACAGGAGTCCCTCCCTGCTTCAGATTCAGTGAGGAGCTTTGGCAGTTAAGACCCTTGAAATACTTAATTAGAAAACATATTTCGGACCCCATCATCTTCACTGAAAGATACCACATTTCATCATTCTAATTGTGTCTTCAGTAACAGAGCATGTAAGGCTGCCTGTAGTACATTTCAGATTGCCTGTAGATAGTTTGTTTCACCAAGATCCAAAGGTAACCTCCCAGACTAAAGTGTGAGACAACTTCTCTCACATTTCTGAGATGTTATCCATAATGAAATACACCGTAACTGCTAACTCGTTCACTGTCTCAGCTAACACGATTTCCTGCTCCAGTTTCCAGAGTTCAGTTCATGAAAATAATCTTGTCTTGTGTTTGGGTTCTTCTTCCCAGTTTCTGTGTCTTTTTAGACTAAACTGGTATTTATGTTACTTCCCCACTTCCAGGGCCAATTTAGAACTGTCACATTCAATCACATATTCTCTATTCCCTTGTAATTTCACCCATTGCACCAGACACCCCCGAATTAAAGTTCTGTTGTTAAATAACAACAGGCCTTGAAACAGGAGTTGTAAGGCAGATATCTGTTATGCTACAGGTCATCCTCTGGTTTGGTCTGCCATTTTCCAGAAGGAGTGAAAAAATTTCCCTCGTCTCTTATGCTCCTCTGTCCTGCTTAGTCTCCTCTTTCACTGAAGCCATAATTTGGGCCAAAGCTTTTGCAGTTGTAGCTCCTACTCCTCTTAGTGATTACATTAACTTTAGTATCTTTGTACTGTTGCTTACTCTCTTCAAGTTTTTTGCTGTCCTTCTATTCCCTGTTTTTCCTGGAAAGGTACATTTGTTTGTGTCAACCTGACTGACATTTATTTCACCCATTTGTCTTGAACCAGGGGAGGAGTTATCCATATGAATTACTTTTGTGGTAGCTGGCTCCCACTAATTTATGACCAACTACAGGGGTTTTCTCCATCTTCCCTCTATGTAGCCTTCAGCTCTTTCTTCAGTGTAGTTCTCCTTTACAAAAAAGTCCAATTTTCCTCTGTACAGCAGGAATTGTAACAAAGGACATGTTATTTTGTTTACAGCTTCAAGCCTGTACTTCTGTTTGTGCATTCCTCAGGACTTCTTTAGGCTGTGTCAGTGTCTCGTCACCATCTCTCTCTCTCTCTTCCTTTTCACCTGTTCCAGATGTAGATAAAAGGTGGTACAGAATAACCAGCAAGAACTTCACATAGATATCCCTTGGTGAGATGACATGCTGGGTTTTGTAGTGGAGGTTATGTTTTTCCTTTCCCTTTGGAACAATAAAAAACCCCCAAACACCTTACATGCTTCTAGCAAGTATATTAATGACAGTTAATTATATCAATCTAAACCAAACAAAACAAATAAAACCCCCAAAGATCTGTGAAATGCTTTAGATTCCACTAAAACAGAAATCTGAAACATTGTCAGATTTTTTCCAGGCCAGAAATCCTGGAATCTTGCAAACTCATGAAGTGAAACTGGCTATAATTTTAACTAAGTTTTACACTGCAGCTTGCAAAAGAATTCATTAGAAGAAGTAACTGATTTGGAGGGTGAGAAATTCTCTTCCCTGTGGTGTCCTGCTGCAACCCATGGTAAGATATGAGACATCCTGCTTAAGGGGAGAGTATTAGTAATCTTTTCTAACAGTGTGACTTGCATGGGTTATTTACTTACTGCTGAATGACTTCCCATTGCACATACACCAGGAAGCTTTTGACATTACTGAGCTTTCCACTACAGCGACAGCTACTCTGATTTATTACTGGGTCAAGGCTGAGGATGCAAAAAAATCAAAGGCTGTGCAAAGTATGATTAGATTGATGATGACAGGCTTCACCTGGAAATGGAGAGTTTGCTTTGTGAAGGATGTAAAGGGGAAAACAAAAAACCCCTCAACATGTTAGATAGGAACCTCCCAAGTGAACACACACAGAGGGGCACTTGGAAGCTGAAACCTCAGCAGTGAAAACGTGCACCACAACTGCAATGACAGAAACAAGAGTGTCCTCAGAAGAGTCTTTGTGGAAGTGCTCACTTCTTCTAGTTGCCCCAGGTTTTGCCAGAATGAAAGGTGTGAAATTAGACCCTCTTGCCATCCTCAAAGTACTTTCCAATCACCTTGCTCTTTGTGGCAAATGTAATACCCATACACAGAAATGTGATTCTAAAAATTGCACATCAGAACCCTGGTTGGGAGACACTGAAGTGAATCAGAAACCATCAACATTATTTCTGATGGATCCAGACAACTGCTCAGTAATTTAACTTTCAGTTATTACTGGTTTGGGACTCAGTGACCAGAGATACTGCTGATATATTTTCCTTCTGTGAACAATATTTGTATAAAAAACCAACAGGTTCTTTCTCCTGCTCTTTTGCTGCTGCAGAAATTTGTGGAGAAATAGATTTTTGTGAATATTTCCAATTGGTTGAACTACCCATTGAAAAAAATATTTGAGGGCAGTGTTCTAGCCTGGTTTTGTGAATACCTTCAGGCAGTTTGTTGGGCTATTCCCAATGCTCTCAGACAACTAGTTTTCTTATCAACACTTGTGTCTAAGGGAATAGAAAGTGCTTTTTTCATTAATATTCTTCTTTTACTTTCTGCAAAGTTTTGTACTATGGAAAGTTGCATGGTATATAAGAACAACACGAATCATTTACAGAACAATACAGCTCAGTCTTATTGTGCTCTTCCATTCTATTTCTGAACTCTCAAACTCTGCTTGATGCAAATCTGTGCTCCAAATTACTTCTGCCCTGCACCTAGCTAATGAAGTACAGTAGCAACAGCTGCTGGCATCATAGAATCACAGAATCGATTGGGTTGGAAAAGACCTCCAAGATCATCAAGTCCAAGCCTTGGTCCAACTCTAGTCCATTTACCAGATCATGGCACTCAGTGCCACATCCAATCTCAGTTTAAAAACCTCCAGGGAAGGTGAATCTGCCACCTCTCTGGGCAGCCCATTCCAATGCCTGATTACTCTCCCTCTAAAGAATATTTTTTCTGATATCCAACTTAAATTTCCCCTGGCAGAGCTTGAGCCCGTGCCCCCTTGTCCTATTGCTGAGTGCCTGGGAGAAGAGACCAGCCCCCACCTGGCTAGAACTTCCCTTCAGGTAGTTATAGACAGTGATGAGGTCACCTCTAAGCCTCCTGTTCTCCAGGCTAAACAACCCCAGCTCCCTCAGCCTCTCCCCATAGGACTTGTGCTCCAGTCCCTTCACCAGCCTTGTTGCTCTTCTCTGGAGCCGCTCCAGCACCTCAATATCCTTTCTGAACTGAGGGGCCCAGAACTGAACACAATACTCAAGGTGTGGCCTCACCAATGCAGAGTACAGGGGAAGGATCACTTCCCTCGTCCTGCTGGCCATGCTATTTTTGATACAGGACAGGATCCCATGGGCTTTCTTGGCCACCTGGGCACTCTGTTGGCTCATGCTGAGCTTCCTGTCAGTCAGTCCCCCCCAGGTGCCTTTCTGCCTGGCTGCCCTCCAGACACTCTGTGCCCAGCCTGTAGCGCTGCAGGGGGTTGTTGTGGCCAAAGTGCAGGACCTGGCACTTGGCCTTATTGAACTTCGTCCCATTGGAATCAGCCCATCTCTCAAATCTATCCAGATCCCTCTGCAAAGCCCTCCTGCCTTCCAGCAGGTCGACACTCCCTCCCAACTTGGTGTCATCAGCAAATTTGCTGATGATGGACTCAATCCCCTCATCTAAATCATCAATAAAGACATTAAACAGGACTGGACCCAATACAGACCCCTGGGGAACACCACTGGTGACTGGCCGCCAGCTGGATGCAGCTCCGTTCACCAGCACTCTCTGGGCCCGACCCTCCAGCCAGCTCCTAATCCAGGAGAGGGTACACTTGTCCAAGGCATGGGCTACCAGCTTTTCCAGGAGTATATTATGGGAGTCAATGTCAAAGGCCTTGCTGAAGTCCAGACCGACACATCCACAGCCTTCCCCTCATCCACCACGTGGGTCACCTGATCATAAAAGGAGATCAGGTTGGTCAGACAGGACCTGCCCCTCCTAAACCCATGCTGGCTAGGTCTAATCCCTTGCCCATCCTGAAGGTGCTGTGTGATTGCACTCAGAAAAGAAAAAAGCCAGCTTCAGAAGCCAACTAACAAAACAGATTGGTTTTGTTCAAGAAAGTCAAAGGAAGGCGCTAGAAAGTATGTTTTCTAGGTTAAAAACTGAAAGGAAAAAAACCCCAAACTTCATTAGGTTATCAGTTTTTGTATTTGTGTACTTTAACAACATGCTCCTGTATGGTCTCATGTTGTAACTGTCTCAGAAGCAATATTGGGAACTGGCACAAGAAATGCCCATACAAAAACCAGATTGACCCAACTGAAAAAGTAAAAAGGCAGGAGAAGCATATATGCTGTGTTTTCAACCCTGAGCTGGAGAAAACTCTGAGAAATAGTACTTTTCTTTCCTATTTTCCACTACAGATTTCATTGAGACATTAGAGAGATTTCCCAAGTCTATCTCTGCTTTGTTGAAAGGCTCGTCATCTCCTTGTAAATATCTCAGGCTGTCTATTTAATCAAATTCCTGGACCTTTGGCAATGGGTCTGCAACAAATGTCTCTGATATACAGCTTCATACTGCTCCTAAGAATGGTTACTCTGATTGCCTCCTCCGACTCCCTCACTTTCACCACCTGCCAGAACCTTTTACCTCAAATTACCATCTCTTCAGTTCTTCTAAGGCAATGTTAGAAAAAAGAAGTGTGTAGATTTCCAAACCATTGGTCTCTTTTTCTTCATATTGGCAAACAGTCTTGACCCTAACTATCCCATTTTGTTCAGAGAGTATAATTTTATAACACATAGATGTCCTGTATTCAGAAATTATTGCACCACAGTTATATTTTGCTCTATAGAACTATTCTTCATTCTTATTCACTGAGTAACTGAAAATAATTCCACCTCTACTCATATTTTAAAAATGCTATAATAATGCTATAGCATTGTTCATAACAGCAATTAGATTGTTTGTGTTATGGAATGATACACACACACACACACACACACACACACACAAAAGAACAAGTCAGATCTTGTCGTAGTTTTGAAACTTAAGAAAAGTAATTTTCAAGTACAGTGAATTTACCATAAAATATCAATGGCAATCTCATCTTAAAAAGAGTGCTTTCTGAAAAGGTCACTTACACATACATCCCTTAAACTCCTCCCACAAAACAGAATCAAAAAACCTTCCTGCCACTTCATGCAATGTCAATAAATGCTTCCAAAAATACTCAGACCTTGCAAAATCTTCCCCCACATCTGTTTCTAGTCTTCGCTTCATAATTCAGGGTACATCTACCCTTCCCATTCCAGAAACCATTTGGACTTCACATAAAGCAATAAGGCTTCCTCCTGTCTGGCCCAGATATAGTTTCTACCAAAGATTACTCAAATGCTATCCTAATTTATATAATGAACAAAGCAGATCAGTAAGTTATGTCAGAGTTAAGAATCAGTGCTTTTTGGAAAGAATAACTAAATCAGGCAATCAGTAGATGCCTTGCCAGATTTTAGCAGGAACAGATGGAAGGAACACTTTCAAAACCTTGTCCATGACATTCCCCTCTAGTGAGCTTTTGCTCCTGCTGACATGCTAGTAGCTTGATCTTCCTGAGAGAATCCTTTAACAGCCCTTTTCCCTTCCCTCAAATCTACTTTGATTTCCAGCTGCTAATGGTTTCTGGTCCCTCCAGAAGTTACAACCCCAGGCTCCCTCCCATTCAATAGCGGTCACAAAATACCTGTACTTCTGTTCTCTACTCTTTTTTCTTTATTCACATTCATCTTCCTGCAGACTTCCTGCCTTTATGTCACCCTGAAGACCTTTTCTCCCTGTGTTGCTTCCCCATCTTTCAGTGAAATGTCAACATCCAAACCTTTGTAAAGTGAGAAACTTACTTTATATTACTATACTTGGGGCCCAAATTCCATGATTCCTAAACCATGTTTCACATTATTTTCTTCAACCAGCACTGTTCCCCACCAAACACCCTTGTTTAGCATTGAACACTGCAGTCAGAGGGATGTACAACTCCTTGTTACTTTCATTGCTATTTTCTTTTCCAAAAGTAGAGCTCACAAACCCTGCCTGCAAACCAGGACCCCTTTGTAACAAATTCAACAGACACAGAGCAAAGAGAGCCAGAAAAGATAGTCCTTGTCTCTCTCTATTGAACAGCAAGAGTACAAATCCCAGTTTTGGAGCCAGCTCATTCAGCTTTGCCTCAGGGATATTTGCACCATGGTGTGTCACAGTGCAGCTGTGCCCTAAGTAAACTTTAAAAGACCATTGTACAGACTAGTGACAGGCAGACATAATAGAGAGGCATAAAACACTTGAAATGCCTTGATCATCAAGAAAAAGAAGAGTTTGTTAAGGACAACATTTGAAAGAGAAATAATTTAATCCAAAAAAAAAAGACAAACCTGAGTCAGAACTTCCGGGCAGAATTTTTGGCAGTGGAATACACCAGCATGGAAATCACCCTCCAAGAACAGCGACAAAACCCTCCTCCTTTGGAATTTTAAGGCTCACGTAGTCTGGGCACAAAGCAGAATTCAGGGAACAACATTAGATGCCATGACAGACTTACTCAGCTGCTAAGTTCAGTGACAGAGAATCAAGCTGAAAGCTCTGGTGTTACTGAGGTACCTCTTATTCACAGCTCAACTGTCTTTTATGTTTAACATTCATTACAGGTTGCTGATGTGGTGTTTCCTTCTGTAGTCTGATACGGATTTTAAGCTGAAAAACACTGGGAACAAGATTGAATTACTGACACAGATCCATTAATTGGTTATTTGATATTCTCATATTCTATGTTCATCACAGAAATTATTCAAATTATTTCTCTTCCTTCAAAAATGGGAAGGAAGACACAGGCAAATGTGAAATTGCCTCTAAACCCCACAGAGGCATTAGTGACATGGGCATTTGCCTCAGCAGCCAAGCGAGTCACGTGGCTGGCACCTGCTCCTGAGCAGCCAAGACTTCAATAAAGATAAAAGCCTCACTAATTGCAGTCTTTCCTCTCAGGTGCCACAGCAGAAGGCATTACCCACACTGAGGTCAAATCATTAGAATAATTAGCCAGAGTCCATGGTGGGCCAGTATTTGTCTGCTGTGATGGCTTTACTGGGGTGAAGCTGCGTTGTCAAAACCTGCCTCTAAAACTGAGCTCTGAAAATGCTTGTTCTAACTATTGAAGTTGAGTCCCAAGAGTGAATGCAAGGCAAAAAGTACAGACCAAGATGTTAACACAAAAGAGGATTTGGGACACCTCTCCTGATAACTTTTCTGCTTAGCTAGGGGAAAGCCATAGGACAGAATAATCTTGTCCCACAGAATAAGTTAAAAAGGCATGAGCTGCAGCTGCTGCTGACCTTCAGTCAGGAGAGTCACTGGAGCAAGCAGCTGCAATTAGAGACAAAACTCTTTCCTTCTCCAGTTCTTTTCAGTGATATTTTATGCAATATTAAATTAAGGTCAGATAAAGGACATGTTAGTAGTGTCCTTGCCAGCAAAAACCACAAGTTCACCATTAAATTATATTTATTTACTTACTGTTTGATAAAAAGAGTTTCCCTTCGAAAGTCCATTTGAGGAACCTATGAAGCTGAAAACAATATTTGGACACAGCTCTGGAGAGTTAATGGAAGTTCTCTGTACTCTGTCTGAAGCCAGTTGGGGTTCCCTTTTAGCACATTAGTTGAATATATACACTGGGAATATTTTACTTTGTTTTATGTTATTGCAATTTGCAAAACTTACACTAATAGCCCCATTTCATGCAATTATCTGAATGCAAAACATTGTTCAGTTGAATTCCCATAACCTAATCCTACTAGCTCCCTTGGCTGTCTCACTTTCAATTATGAACCAAGGTCTGCACATCAGATGAAATGCTGCTATTGTAAAAAATGGATCCTTTCTTTAGAAGTTATTTTCGGTGGTCTTCTGCCATACAGGCTGTTTTCATTGTCTGCAACAAAAGGCACTTTAAGGAAATCTGATTTTAACATCACAGGCCTGCAATACATATACTTTAGCTAGAGTGGTTTGTTGTGTTTTTGTGGTAATGACCCAGTGATGTTTGCACCATAATTGTACCTCTAAATGTCTCTTGAGCTGCACATATGGGGCAAAGTGTGGCTTTATGAATACACAGGGGAAGTGGAAGAAAAGAGAAAGACCATACAGAGAATTACATCCTTTTTTCTTTACATATACAACATTGCTAACACAGTTTTGGAAGGCAGGCAATGGATGATGTACATTAATGCCAACTTGGTATTCAAGTCTGAGTATTCAGATGTCATAAGGCTGGGTAAGGGGGGCCTTTACAGTTTGTATCTACAAGTTTTACTCCACAACCTAAGGCAAAAACAAAAGAGTGGGTTTTTTTCTTTTTAAGTACAGTCCAAGTTTTTACTAAATCACATGACTCCAAGATCTAGGACCTGAAGAAAAAGACCAAGACTTGTTAAGAGTTGGTGACAATGTGCTGTGTTTCCCAAATCAGATTAAAGAATTAACCTAGCCAACTGACCTGCCTTTCTGGAAGGAAAATGTACATCTTGAAAAACGTGGATAATGTCATACTGTGGAATATACCTCCTTGAAGCTTTGGAAGGTTTGACTTCTCCAGTACATATCTCTCTTCCTGTTCCTCTGAAATACCTACCCTGCATTTCCTCATTTGTGCTCAATTTACTGTATCCTTGATTGATTACAGACCTCTCCTTTTGGGCAGGAGGAAGTCATGCTCACATCCACTGGGAGGGAACTTGCCTTCCTTGACTCAGCCAGGACAGATGTAATAGATCCTTTTTAACTGAAGTTACACGCATACATTTCTTTGAAACTCAGTCTCTAGGCTCCATTCCTTTGTTGTGAATGCAAAGGAATAATATTAATTTCGTTATAAGAAGGGCTGACATCAGCCTTTGGCCTTGCCTGGCTCTGTCCTTTGCCTTTAGAGGAAGGCTTTGATAACTAGGCCTTTTCTTGTAGATCGATAATGTTCCATGAAATCAGTCTCATCCTTGATGTCCCATTTTGCATACCCATAAATCAAAATAGTAAAATGAAATTTCTTTTTCATTTTTGCTGCCTTAAATATCTTCCATGTTTTTTTTGAACAATAGAAAAATCTGCCTCTCCAGGCAGTGAAATTTTTGTTCCTTATAAAAGCTACACGATTATCTGAGATCATTATTCAGGTCTCCAAATGACCTTCAACAACAAAAAAAAGGAAATGGAGACAAGGTATTTTGGATGTTAAAGGGTAAAAAATAAGCAGGGGAGGGCAGGAAAAAATCAAGTAAGATTTTGAACAGGAGAATAAAAAAGAAAAAACACACTGCTTTTACCTTTGTATTTCACCTTTTACATGCTAATTATACAGTTACACACTCAGATAAACACACATAGATGCCCTGTTACTAATTATCTTTGTGGAATACTTGATAGTGAGGCAGGATTCTCCCATCTTATATTGGCTGGCATGCTCTATAGTAGCCCTTTCTCAGTGAGCCTGCAAACATGGTCATTCTGGCCCTTTACTTACACAGTATTTTATTTGTGAAATTACTATTAATCCCCAAGAAGAATGTCTTGGGGAAAACAAATTTCATTTTGTGCTCTATGCCAGTCACCTCCATCACAGATGCCAAAGAATAAAAAAATATATATATCGGCTCTCTAAGGATCCTTTCATTTTCTTCGTCTGCTTTGTTAGAACTGCCACAGTCGCTTGCTGCTTGCAGAGCGTCAGACAGACACGTGTAACATCTCCACTCACTTCCACAGGGAATCACTCACAAAGCTGGTTTCCTATCATTAAGTCACTCTGAGAAGTAACTGATGGCAATGCAGGCCTCGGCAATTATTTAACATCGTGAACAGACAGAAATAAGTGAACTGGCTGCCTTGATGCTGCAGCACTTCATTCTCACATGACTGTCTGGAAATTCTGCTGCCCTGACTCTCTGGTTTCTAGTGAATGTGTAGTAATGCACCAGCCTCTTGTTCAGGGATGCCTTTCACATACATGGAACTGTATAATACACTTTGCAACATTTATTTGTTACTGTAATAGTTTAACACAGGCTTTTCCCTGGTGCTGGCACAGAACTTTGCACTGGAACTGGCAAGGTTATTATTAATTACTACTCTGATTTAACCTTGCTCTGTCTTTTACACCTTTGCAACACCCATTTTACACATATATATACAGGCACACACACACACACATATAGATATATATATATACACACACACACACACATTTTTTTATATATATATGCATATATATACATGCACACATACATCTATAAATGTACATGCATTTGATGCTCTATTTTTGGAGCAGAAATCAATACTAGCCACCCACTGCCAAGTGTCTCCCCAGAATGCATGGCCATAATATTCTGCATTAATAAACACCTGTACATGGGACATACTGAAGAAAAAAGAATAATGCTCAAATGAAGACATCTTTCCATTTCCCACTTGCAAAGCACTATATAAACAGAAAATTGGAAGAGATCAAAATCTCCATTCTTAGAGCTTCTTGTGTATCACATATTGTATTTCATTATACATTTTTCAAAAGGCTCCACCTACTCTTTGAGACTAGAAATCTTTTAATAGTATGAAGTTAGTCAATCTTTCTTTCATTAATATTCATATATTTGCCCTAGTTTTTACATTTAAATCCACTAATAAAGACTCACTGCTGCTGCAGCCGAACATTGTGCAGGACTGGGACCCTTTTGTGCTGGCAGCCTGTGTGGTGGGCAAACAGCATTCATTGAACAGCAGCTACTTCACCTTCTTTCTGCTCCCTTAGCTCTTCTGCTAATTCCTTGAACATCCTCATGCAGTCTCAGTTGAGGGGGTTATGTTTCCATTGCAGTGATGTGAGAGAGAGGCAGAGACTTGTAATGTCCCTGTCCTCTGTTTTGCAAAAGACAATTTTAATAATCTTTGCCAGGTTATTCAGTCTTTTAATCTTTTGCATTGTAAAATGTTCCCTGCTTTATGAAGGGAGACAATAGTGCTTCTCTTCTTCCCAAGGATTTCTTACAACCATACAGTTTCTGGTTTCCATTTAGCACTAACTCGATCCCTTTATGCAGCACCACACTGTGATATGTAAGCCTGGAACAGAGTCTGAAGGCAGAAGAGACCATTATGATCATCTAGGATTTTTCTCAGGGATTCTTGTATGAGGCTCCACAGTTTCAGTTGCCAAGGAAACAATTATCAATCTTTCCCATCCCTCACTATCCTTATCCCTCCTTTCCATTTTTGCTGTTTCTTGCTACAATAAAAAAATCTGGTCGAATGTCCTAGTCCCTGGCTCTTGCATGCTCACCTCCACCCCAAAGAAAGAATAGGTGTGGCAAGGATCCTTGGCTGGGAGTTCAATCTGATGCTTACCTCTTGTCCGTGGATTTTGTGCTGCAGGTGGACAGCTCCTTGAAAATGATCCTCTCAGCTGCAGATAGTTTATCAAATGCCTTATTGTTTGACTAACACAAGACACACTGTTTTTTAAACTACCCACCAATGTACCACTTGATACATTTTTGGTATCTTTCCTTTCACCACAGCCTTAGCTTGACTACAGCCTCATGCAGAAATGCTTTGGGAAAAAAACACACTTTATTACAACATGCAGCTGAAGAGCAAAAGCAATAACGAGGAAAAAAAAGGAAGATGCAAAGAGATGGGAAATCATGTAGGAGGAAGATAGAAGGCAAAACTGCTGCATCAACTAGAGAATAAAATAGATGTAGTCAGAGGTAAATTCTGGAGTCTCAAGAGGCTAAACTTGGGTACCTTCAGGCAAGTTACGAAGATCTGCATGGTCCCCTAAGGTCTAATGAGTCCTACCTGTATAGTTCACAGCTTCTGACAGTTGCACTGATTTTATGCCTTTAAATACAACTATAGGGTAGAAGGGTGTCTCACCAATGTATTTTGAAGGTATTCTCCTGAAATTCAGTGGAATTATATCAGTATATTCTGTTCCTCAGTGCCCACAGGAGGAAAGATGAATGCAGCAACTGCAGGTAGGAAAAGAAAAGCCACATACAAAAAGCTTATGGGGAAGGGGGCTGCCATTTGGCATGTTTTGATAATCCACCTCTTAGGGCAATTGTCATGCTTTTAAAAGTAGCCTAACAAAAGCTCATATAAGGAAAAGCAGACTTACATTGTAAACCTTTGGAATATCAGATGATCAAGAAAAAGTCAGATATGTAGAAACTCAAACAGTCCTCAGAGTAAGCTTCTAGGGAGAGAGAAACAAGATAGACCACATTAATAAGACAATTGTTGTTTATGGTCACGGAGTGATGCTTCATTCCTTCCTCTTTCAGACACTCATTTTTGAAGCTTGCTGAGGTTTTTTCCTATTCTGTGTGTGTATGAGACATAACAGAATGGTTTTGAGGATGGCCAAACCATGCATGTGTATACAGAAGGTGTTATGTCAAACAGACACTACCATAGAAACACTCAGCACATGTTTAGTAGATCTGGCACCAGAGCCATTGTGCCTCTTCTGGGACCTCCATGGGCTGACCCCCCAAGACAGGGCTGTGTCATTGCTCACTATAAGCCTGGGAAATCTGGATTCTTTGGCCATTTGGGTCCATTTGTTTAAGACGTTGCACCTAAATGTAGCCCAGAAAGATGCACTGTACCAACATTCCTGAATTTTTTTCTGCAGAAATTACTGCCAACAGTTTAGGGTGGTTGTAACAGAAGTAGTAGGAAAAATCTGTGAAAAACAATGGAGAAGACAAGTTATTTTTATGAATGTCAACAGTATCTCAGTTTTCCTGTTGGCTACTTTCCTGTCAGGCTGTACAGAAGAATGTCAGAGGCAAACAAATAGGAAGAACAGGTACAATATAGCAATACCATTTCAAATATCACAGAGCTATTACAGGAGCATAGTGGGGAATATCTATCCACATACCTTCAGGCAGGCGAGTGTTAATTTCTCCTTAGTCCAGGGAGAATAAAGAAGACATTGAACTGCTGAAAACCACAGCTAGACAAAGAGGAATGGATGAACAGCAGTGTTGAGATGAGTCAGAAAAAGCCTGTCTTTGAGAGAGTTGGGTTTGGCACTTGACCTCAAACAGGTGTGTTTATACTCTGTGGAAACTGTTGAAACAAATGTGTTTTCTGGTGAGACTTATGTACAAATGCTCTTTCTTTGTTTCATCTCATGTTTCATCTGATTTTTTTTTTTGGCTGAAGAAACATCTTTTCTCTAAAAAAAAGATATTATTGAGCCCCCTGGATCAGCTGCTGGCCTGAAATGTGCTGGGTCTGTGCAGCACAGAGCAGGCACTGCTGGATTCTCTATTCACATGTTGAGTGTTGGATACAACTACCCAGGAGAAGACTATGTGGAGGGGAAAAAACCATCCCTGGTTGGCAGTGACATGAGGTGTCTGAGTGTGCCAGCTGCCTCACAAGCCTGTGCTTCCTCCCCTTGGCAGTGTTACACAAGCGTGAGAACTCACTATTCTCATACAAGAAAAGCAACACCATAACAACAGAACAAAACAAGAAAAAAAACAAGAAAAAACCTCCAACAAACAGCTAAACCTGAGAAGGGTACTGTCACTTGACCCCACTGTTTCTCCCACTGAGGTGTGCTGCATAGTTCCCAGGCAACCGCTCTCCTGCTGTTACCTGCCCCTGCCAGGCTGATGGCAGGGAAGAGGGTATCAGTTTGCAAAAAGAGAGTGATCTCACACCACAGAGAAACATTACAATCTTCCCTTATGGCAGACTTGAGCATATTAATCAAGAAAATGGTAGCGGGAGGCAGAATCTGAAAGCTCTTTCTTCTGCTGTGCATGTGGGCTTTGAACTACTCAACTGCTGCTCACAATATAGGACATCTTGGCAGTGGAATGTAGGCATCAGTGTCCTCTCCACAGCCCTGGCTGGAGATTTACTGGGGAGGAAAAGGCTCTCTGTTGCCTAGCGAGGGTCCTGATCATGGAGGTCTTGTGTCCTGGAGCTTTCCTCTCTGTTCAAGACAGATCCTTTACTCATTCAGGATCAGGAATAGCTCATTTCACTAAATCTTTAAGATCTTGAGTGTTTCAGACTCATCACCACCGCCCACTATGCCAAAACTTACCCATCTACTCCCACTCACATCTTCCAGCTTTCCAAGACTAAGTATCCCTTTGCTGTCAGACCATGCCTGATGACTGTGTGACTGTCTGCATCACTGTCTTCTGTCCTGCTGTCCACTGCCAACCCCTGCTGTTAACAAGAGCGATTTCATGTTCATTTAGATCATAGATTAAATTGTTACATCAGTGGATTAAACAGCTTCCAGCATTACCCTAATCTGCATGAGCCTCTTCTGGACATCTCACTGTCTCTTGGAGGTTTGGCATTTGGCCTCCTCTTGGTGCTGTTCACACAATCTGTATTGATATTGCAAAGTGTTCATTTTTAGACTCAAAATGCAGTGCACTACTGACTCATATGCCCAACACAGTTTTACATACATTATTACTATGCAGTTATCTTTGTCAACCAAGTATATAGTTTCATCAAAGCACAAAAATCATCTTTGTTTAGCAAGTTAACTTATAGTTACCATACAACTGTGTCAGTGGCATTAATCATATTCTTTCATTTATTTCTTTCTTGACTGAATTCCATACAAGCTTTCCTTTACTTTCTCAGAAACTGAGCTAACCCTAATCAGTCCCTAATTACTGAAGTCATTCCCTGGGGCAAATTTAATACTGTCTTTTTTCTCTGTTCTGTGCATTTAATGTGCTCTGAGCCCATCTTGCTCTGACTGTCCCTGCCCTGCCTTTCTTCACAGAGAAGCATGTCCTCTTTTGCTCCTGGAGAGACTTAGGGGTAGGGGTTGAGGCTTCTTCCTCTCCTTTGGAGAGCACTGCAGAACTATTGCATGTATGAACCTCGAGGTTCTGGGAGGGCAGAGGGCAAGAGAGAGGGCTGTGGGGATCTGTATGCCCACCTCAGTGCCCTACAACTTGTTGGTCTGGCCCACAGAGACAGCCTCCAGTCATAAAAGGGAACAAACTGCCCAAGAGAAGAGGACAGAGTGAGTAGGGCAGAGCTGAAGAGTTCTCCTGCCCTTACTTACACTTCTCCTAACTTGTCTCCAAAAGTTTTAACAGTACTACCATGATTGATCATAGCATAGTATCATCCTCCTGGTTGTTATCAGCAGGGACATTCAAATGATATCATCCCTTCTTACCTGCAGGCCTGTTCCAAAGTCTGCTGGAGTCCTTTCATTAGCATCAATTAGCATGAGATCAGTTTGTGATTGCATTTCCCTGGAGGTGCAAAAGCAGCTTGCACTCCTTCTCTTCCTTTTTTGAATGCTCAGCATGATCAGAGGGTCTCCTCTGCAGGAGAGCAGTAACAGTTGCATTTGCATCTCCAGAGGAATTACAGGGTTTCTCCCCACTTCCCAGGCCCCTTTCATGCAGCAGTGCAGTTGCAGAGCCACTGGTGTGGCTCCTTCCCACCAAGCCAGAATCTGTAATTGCAGGATTCACCAGAATTAAAATAGATTTTTCCCACAAGTCCTTAAAGAAATCAGTGCTTTCTCAGTAGGAAAGAGGCCGAAGATCATATAGCTGTCCTGCAGGGGTAACCTGTCATATAAGGCTGTATAAAGAGGATATGCCAGGCCACAGAGAGCTCAGCAGAAACACACATTGCATGGAACAGGGGGTAGATGCAGCAGAGTCAGTTTCAGATGCTGATTAGTGTATTCAGCAACGAACTTCAAGTGCCATTTGCTGAGAAAACCTATTAATAAATGGAGACAAAGGCCATAATAAACTAGAGAGCAACTGCTTCACAGTTCAGAGAGTAAACACAGTGTCCCGGGCAGAGAAGCAAGATGGCTCGGTAACAGAGCTCAGCACAGACCAGTTCAGACCATTGATAACTCTGCTTATCACAAAGACAAAAATCAGGATGATGGGAAAAAATAAAGAAAATAAGGAAAAAGAGGTAGAGACAAGAGCCACAGAAGGGTGAGCTTTATAGTAAGATTGTGCATTGCCCACTGACCCTATCTACCTATAGTTAGGGGAGGAATATACCTTATTAAAAGTCTCTTAAAGAACCCAGATCCTTTCTCTGTTACCTTCACTTGTAGTGAAGTAAGGTCATATATGGTCCTGAAAAATTTTCTAAACTTTTCATTAAACATAAGAAATAATAAAACTGCAGGTGGTTTACTTCTCAGAGAATGCTTATCGGTTATGCTTTTTCTGCAAAGCAGGTCATTGGCTTCTTAAGTGTCTGCACATAGCTCAAAACTTGAAGCATTTCTTGGTGAAAGACCTTTCTTTGAAAAATCTGAAAGTGGTAATGAGAAAAAAACAAAACAAACACCTTTCTTCACTCAGGTTTTTTCTCATGGGGCTGGAATCAGGATGTTGTCTTTGCAGCTGTTGTGAAATATAGTAGGGGGAGGCATGAAAAAACCCACCAAATGATCCAAACAGTTCCTCACCTTCCTCAGAAATGATATTCTTCATGTTCGTCACTGTAGCCAGGAGCCTCTGGAGAGCAATGGATTTAAGAAGCCAAGGACTCCCATTTCTTGTCAAAGGAAGGGCAACTGCAATGGATAAATGACACCCCATGACCTTTTGCCATCCAGATTTTACATTCTAGTAGTTCCATAATTTTGCTGGGAATCTCACAATCGATGGTTCCAGCACTAGATGTGTCAGAGCTGTTAATATTTGATATCCCATTGAGGTATTATCAAACCCTCTGTGTGGGCACAGCACTGCTCTCTGTGGTCAAAAGCGAGCCCTGTGGTCAAAGGCATGTGTTTGAGGGCCTTTGACTCCTTCTAGAAAAAAGCAACACTGATACTTTTACTTGAGTGCTGAACAAATATTCTGTTCACTTTTGCTTTACCTTTAGTACCAACTGTATTTTTACCTGAAATCTGTGAGTACCCTTTTTTGTAATTGTCTGTATGTTCTCTGAATTCTTCCGATACCTCTGCTTCAAGGCACCTGAATTATAATGTGTCTCACAACATTTTCCAGCTCTACCGGGTTTAGCTGAGATGGACTTGATTTTCTTCACAGCAGCTCATGTAGTCCAATGTTTTGGATCTGTGTCCACAACAGTGTTGATGGCACAGAAGTGTTTCAGGTATTGCTGGGCAGTGCTTGCACAGGGTCCAGCCTTTCCTGGCTCTCCCTCTGCACCTGAGCGAGTAGGCTGAGGGTGGGCAAGAGCTTGGGGTGGGACAGCTGCCCCTAGCTGACCAAAAGGATATTCCATATCATATAACGTCACATTTGGTAATGAAAACTGTGGGGAAGGGGGACATTCCAAAGGTAGTTGCTGAGGGACTGGCTGAGATTCACCTTGCTGGTGGGAGGTGGTGAGTGACCTCGCATCTCTTGTGGGGTTTCTTCTTTGCAGTCTTCATCTCAACCCATCCTTTTTGCATCCCTGTGTTGCTGAGTGAATATTTATTTTGACTGCGCTCGACACTTAAAACTCTCCTCTTGCATCAAGCTGCTTTGTTTCACATGGACACAGCAGCTGGCTCGGCTCGGCACAGCAGCTGGAATGGTACAGCACGGCAACTGGCACGGCACGGCAACTGGCACGGCACAACACAGCAGCTGGCACGGCATGGCTCGGCTCGGCTCGGCTCGGCTCGGCTCGGCACGGCACGGCGCGCTGGCCGAGATTGACTTTGCAGGGCCACCTCTGCTGCTGAATAGCAGGAATGAGAGGAGTTTTAAATCCATTCCCTTCTTGGTACTGACAGCGTGTACCTTACACGCACTCACCGTGGGGCAGCCGAGCCGAGCCGAGCCGAGTCGAGCCGAGCCGAGTCGAGCCGAGCCGGCGGGAGGGCAGCTGCGGGCGCCCTCTGGCGGCAGACGAGGCCCTGCGCCCGCCTGCAGGTTCCATTTTTCCAGCTCTTACAGCAACACTTCGTTCCTGCACGCCCATGGACTGACTCGTGCACGCCCCACTTTGGAGAACGCTGCTTCCTAGGCGGAATGGAAAAAATCTGATGGCGAGAGGACCCGACTTTTCCCATCTTGTGTGCATACTCTGAGCGCACCCCCCTCCACATCCCAGTCTTCTGTGCTTGCTTAGAGCTGAAGAAACTCACAGCTTCTGAAATTCCCTCTTTCACATCGATTTTCTGCTCCTCTCCAACCCCTTGCCTCCTTCCCCCTCAGCCGTATTTCATTTCCCCTCCTATCTGGTCTCAAAGCATTTCATCCCTTTCCCAGTAATACCAGACTCCAGTATCACACAGAATCATATAATCAATTAGATTGGAAAAGACCTCTGAGATCATCGAGTCCAATCCTTGACTGAACACCACCTTGTAAACTAGACCATGGCTCGCAGTGCAGGTCCAGGCTCTCCTTAAACACCTTCAGGGTGGTGGCTCCCCCACCTCCTTGGGCAGTCCATTCCAATGTCTAATCACGCTTTCTGTGAAGAAATTCCTCCTAATGTCCAACATAAACCTTTCCCAGGCACAGCACGAGACTATGTCTTCTTGTCCTGTCACTGGTTGCATGGGGAAAGAGGCAGACCCTCACCTGGCTACAATCTCCTTTCAGGTAGTCACAACACCATCCCTGAGGCTCCTCTTTTCCAATCTCAATCTCAACTCCCTCAGCTGCTCCTCATAATCTTGTCACAGGAGGCAGTTGTGTCCAGGCCTTACCTCCCTGCAAACACCATCCTTCCTGATATTATTTTAAAGCCTTAAAAAAAACCAAATCCAGTCTAATGGGATTTGCTTTTCCCATCACTCTCCACTACCCACCACTGCCACTTGCAAGCCACAGTCCCCTTCCTGTGTGGCTGGGGTCAACATCACATTGTGAGAAAACAAAGGTGAGGAAACAGGATCATGCAGGACGGGGTCATTTTAAAAAAGAGGAGGGGATATTTCAAACCTGTAAAGCAGGGATAAGGAGGGAGATGTGACCAGCGTAGTGATATAGGGGAGAGCAGAGCTCTGACATGTGCATGTCCACATCACAAAGAACAGTGTAGAGGACAGATAGTCTGGCACGTGCAGATGAAGTGTGGTTGAACCTCCATTGATGCCTCTCACGGTCTCCTTCCAAGCCTGCCTTTGTTGTTTTATCACTTCTATTTGGTAAACTCCTGAGGAGGCCTGTTGTTGTCTGAAGGAGAGAGACAGAGACATTAAGAATATTTGGGTGTGGAAGAAACACCCTCAAGAGAATCCAAAGAGCTTTTCTTGAGCAGCCCAGCAGCACCATAATGGAACTGTGACCCAAACCCTGGTTTGTGGAGGTGGAATTCAGTAGCAGCCTCATTCTTTGTGGGTGCATGAATTCTTCTCTGTCCCTGCTTATCTAGAAAGGATAGGAATTTTTGACCCAGGTCCAATCAGTATTGTGAATTACAGTAAGTCCTTCTTTATAACCATACCTCTCCCTTTATTCCTCCCCCTCCAACATGACTACAAGTTTTAATTTTTTTACAAGCTTGGAATAAAAAAGGGGTATAAAATGACTTTTTTGTGTTTAATGAGATCACACACCACAGCCAATATGCTGTCCAAGTACAAATGGGAAGTGTTCCAGATGCCTCCTGGACTTGTGGCCTCCTGCACCCCAAACCCACATGTCTGATCGTGTCCAGAAAAGCGTGTGCACAAATGCAGCCTGAAGTTAAGTGTACTTAAGTCACATGGTATGCTTTTCCATTAGAACTTCCTACAGTGTTAACACAAGGGTGACAGTCCCCATGGGGACGGAGTGCTGCTCCCTGGCTTGTGCTGAGTTCCCAGGGTTGGCAGCGCTGCCTGGAGAAGCCTGCTCCTGTCCCAGGCTAAGGGTTTGACAAATGTGTTTTAGCACGGCTCAGGATCCACACATCGAGCTCCTCCTGTGGCTGCTTCCCTGTGAGCAAAAGCCCCAAACAGCAGAGACTTTGACATAGAGTGCAGCACAGGGGCCTTTAAATAACAGCCTTTATTGCTCGTTGTTTGCACAGCCTCCTTGCAGAATAAAACATAAAGACAAAGCACACTGCAGGAAATGCTGATGCAGGCACCATCGCCTTGGCCTGACCTGCATTAAGAAGGCAAGACACAAGAATTTACAAGATGCACATCCAAAACACACTTGCACAGGTGACTAAATGGCAACAGCCTGTGCTTCCCAGAGCAGGACCATTCCTCTCCCTCTCCCAGACACTCATTTCCTGTTTAATTTGAAATGAATAGCAACTACGAGGGCAGAGCTGCACTGGAAGTCAGACAAGCTCTCCTCATATGAATAAATACAAATTCAGGTGCCAAACTTTGGACTCCAAAGAATTAAAACACAGCCACTGCACAAGGAACACATGACAGGAACAGCAGCACCACTATGCATAGGCCATGTTGATGTGTCCCTCCACGTTCCCAATTCTAAGAGCCATTCCCACATAGAATAAACTGGTTTGACTGAGGTGAACACTCTCAAAGGATCAGCAGAGATCACCTGCAGCCCAGAAAAAGCTGGACTGGATCAAGTTTGTTGGTGGTAATTTGTCCCAGCTGCTCAGGATTGTGTTCTCCAAGTGCTGACATTTACTTCAGCTCTAGTGGGTTTGAGAAGACCCTTCTCAGCCTCTTAGATGGTAGCTGAACCCTTCACTGTTTCCTTTCACAAGGCACCACAGGCTACATTAGAAGCAGCCCTGCTTAAATTGAGAAACTATTTTCCCTTTCCAGGAAAAAGTGATCAGAAAGTACATTCTCCAACTAAAAATGCATTTTTAATCTGTTTTGGTCTTGGATGACAAATATTTTTTACAGTTTTATAGGTAAGCTTTACAGAAAGAAGAAACAAATAAAGAAGACACCACAGCACAACACACACATGGAGAAACTCTGAATTAGTTAATCTAGCTGTTCTAAATTTACAGCTGTTTCTGAGGTTAGATCATTCACTAATGCCCCTCATATCACAATCCAATAAACTCCTTATTTCCAGCAGAGCACCTAACTGTGCAATTACCTGTTAGCTGTTTAACAAGACACATGATTTTAAATTAAACACTGATTTAAAGTGGTTTGCCGGACAGGCACAAGCATTACAGCTTTAATTGCTTTAGCTGAGTTGGGGTCTCAGCCTGTTTAAGACAACTGGGAGAAAGGGTCCCTGACCTCCTGCTAACAAAAGTGTCACGTCCACCTAGAAATTCACTGCAACAGTGTCTGCAACATTCCCTGCTTATTCCAGGAAGTCTTGACAGAGAAGGCTGAAAAACCAAGCTGCCAGTACTCACTGATAAAATGAGCCTTCTGTGAGTCCTGAAGGTTTATGTCCTGACATGATCCCATCGCCTGGCAGTGCTGTGCAGGGCCATCCAGCAGTTATCACATGAATGCAGAAGCCGTTTGCCAGACACCGAACACAAAGTGTGGTCCTGTACTTTAAGCAGCTCAGTACAGCTCTTTGAACATCCCACTGGGCAACCCCAAAAAGGGAGAAGCTGAACTAACAAGATGAATCCCACAGGCTGGAAACCTGGGAGCTTGTGCATTGAGTCTCTACACTGGGAACGGTCAGCATCAAACCTAGGTCGGTCTTAGTCTCCCTTCATTAAGAGGGAGAAGAAGTGTTGAAGAGCCACTGGCCTCCTCCAAGAGAGACCCTTTACAGATGCCTCCAGCTTGCTCTTAAGTGAACCTCATGGTGAAAATCAGGCACAGCCTGAAAGGCAGGTATGGCACCAACAGGTGGTGGTTTCAGCATCTTAATGTCTACTTAAGCCTTTCCAAGGTCAGCTGGGACTTAGCAAAGACAAGAAAGGGAGCAAATGAAATGAGGGCTCAGGCTAAAAGAAAAAAACAGACCTATATTTGCCGCCAATGCCCACACTCCTATTGGCACCATGGGGGGCATAGCAGAGAGCTCTTGACAGAGTTGAACACGGCAGCTCTGAGCAGCCTCCTGTGCTTTGGTGAACCATCTGAAACCACATGCTCTTCTGTCCTGGGAAAAAATATCTCACAAATCTAAACATGTGACCTCAAAGGGAAAAGCATTTATTATTAATGATACTGTTAGTGCTGTTTTCCCAACAGAATATGGAGATTAAGTAATAGGATCTGAAAACTAATTGTTCAGACTAAAGAGAAGACATACAGACACACAAACTTTGCAGTGACTTAAAACAGTTTAATGTAATTCCAAGACAAAGTGTGATTACATTTCTACACATATACAATATGCATATGTGAGTTGACAAATTCTGATTAATAACTCGTTTCACCTCAGAGACCGAAAAAATGATCAAAAAGAAACCGTGAATAACAAGCTATAACATAGTTCACCACAACGGGACCTCCTTTCTCACCCTACAGTTAGTAATATTACAATTAAAATAACTATATTCTTCTATAATGTATTTTCTGTTAAAATCATCTCATAAATTTACAATGCTATTATTAGTTTCCAAGACTAATATAAATTCACTCCATTTTTCTACAACGAAAATGATTATTAATTAGAAGCACACAACGTCATGATGAAAAACACAAGCATTTTTTTTTTAGTAGCAAGAACTTGATTGGTTAAGAATTAGTTTTCTTGTAAAACATTCTAAAGCCAAGTAAAATATCCATTCTTATAACATACCTATAATATGAGACTAAGGAATAGGTTACATATAGGTCTACAACACATCAGTTTGTTTTTGTTTTTTTCTTTTAAAAGAAGAAAGACGTATTACTAAAAGAAAAAAAAAGAAAAGGAAGAAGGAAAGAAAAAAAAGAAAACAGAAAGGGACAATTCACATTGGTAAAAAGCAGTACACAAGAAAATACTGTTGCACACAATAATTTTCACAAAGATTAACATGGATTAACACTCTTATTACAGAAACCGTACAGTGAAGGAACACAACAGCTCAGGGCTTTCGTGGGGTTACTGGGCTGAGATGATACTGTAGAGAAAGAACCACTTGTGATCCAGAGCCGGGGCAGGGGCATCTTTTCTCTTGCAATTACAATAACATTTTACAGCTCCCCCCCTCCCCCTTAACAATTTTGGTGCAGTGTATATTAACTTCCACTTTCCATCCAGAGTATGCTGGGCTTGTGGGCAGTCAAAAGGCATAAAATGTTCCCTCCATTTCACCCCTTTCGCATTTAAAAGGATTTTACAGTTAATAAAAAAATGTTTCACCCATTGGTTCATTTTTAACTACCCAAAATCTAGACCTTTCACCTTCCAAGATGCCCCTCCTTCTCTCTTTCTTGCTCCCTCTCTTTCTCTCTCACACACACTTCTTTATTAAAGCTATTAATGACACTTCCTCTCCTTTCAGAAATTGGATTTGGTATGAAATATACAGGCTACATTCTGGTTCTGCCCAAGTAGAATCTGGTACCCAAAACGCCTTGATTGCTTTGTTGGTGAAACATGGGATGTGGAGATCCTTTTTACACCTGAAATGGTTGTGCCCTGGAATATTTGTGGAAGTTTCATTTCAAGAAGAATACAGAGGAAAAAAAAAAAAGAAAACTAAAAAAATCAAACACATAGGGGGGAAAGTAAAGTCAGAAGTGTTGTATGCAACCACGTGAGGTGTGAGCGTTGCAGAAGCGCTTTTTTCCTTGTGAGGGCAGAGGTGCTATATGTAACCATCCAGATCCTACGGGATGTGCGTTGCCAGTGTTGGAAACCCCTTCTTGCCTAACAAGCTGCAAGCCAAAGTATTCTAGACTCTGGCTCCTTCGTTTGAGTGTGCTGGTGTTTGCAAGTCTGACTCGCTTCCGAGAGCACAGCAGACCGGGCAGGAGCCGGGGGGCAGCAAAGCCTGTGGATTGCGTGGGTGGCAGTGCCCAGTGAGGGAGGGTGAGCCTTTTCCAGCTGGCCCGAGTGCTGCTGACAGTCCTGGCTTGCTGAATGATACCTTATCGCTTTGGGAATGTGGCCAGCGGGGCGGGCACGGCCGCCCTCAGAGCGGTGGGGAGGGAGCAGGGGGCGGGTTGCGCTCCCCCTGCCCAGCGCTCCTGATGGCACTGCGAGCAGCACACGAGCCCCATGCAAAGCATCACCCGAGCAGCACAGGAGCCCCATGCAAAGCATCACCCGCCGCTCCTTTTCACTACCTCTGCTCTAAGCTGACTGATACAGCCCCGTCAGGCATGGTGGGAACACATAGGGAGCCCACCCGTGAGTACCCGAGCTCCACAGCCGAAGATGAGATGTACATTTACATATTTTTAAATGCCAGTTCCTGTACTTTCATAACCTCAAAGTACCATTTCGCCCAGGAGACATTTATACCTTGTTCGTTGTTTACCCGAGTGAAAGAACACAGAAGAAACTAGACAGGCTAAGTGAGACCAGGGAGTGGGCAATGTCATATATCAAAATGCAAAGTATGGGGTACCAGCAGCGGGCAAACATCATTAATGGCAACTGGCATGGGCTGAGAAAAGAGTTGACAAGGAGATGATCAGTGAACTTTGTATTTTGTTTACTGGTTTAAAACATTTCTGCGTGGTAAGCATCATTTGTAAAAAAGGGGTGAACAGATGAAAGCCAAATTACAGCATTGCCTCTGAGTGGCTCACACACCCACACCCACACCCACACACACACCCAGGCACACAAATACACCCCCAACCCCACCCCCGAAAATAAAACAGGCATTCATTAACTCAGGAATTAATCATTTGGCTAATGATTTATCAACAGTACAGTACAATCCTTCCTTTGAATATCCTTCATTCTCTTGATGTGGGTATCTTCATCCAGATGAGGATCCTACATAGAACAGTGAATTTCATGTTGTGATCCCTTTTTCAACCTAGGGAGGCCTGATAAAGCACATTATTAAAACAAGTGAACAAATAGCTTATCTGTTGAACTAAATCTTCAAAGCGGGTGGAGTGTTTTTTCGATCAGACTTTGGAATACAGTGGATTATTTCATCTCTGGACTGACTTTCCAACACTATGTTATATCTCAAAACAGAATATACATATTAAAAACACACTTTTCCATTCTTAAAGGGGGAAATTAAAAAGAGGCAGCTGTATTGAGTTTTTGAAGGTGTCACTTATAAACACAAGATTTCCCTTAAAAAGTACCAGTTTAAATGTAAACTATAAAACACTGTAATAACTATAAAATGTAACCAGAAAACTGTTAAGTAGCCACAGTCTATTATTCAGTTCATATTGGTTTAAAATGTGACTCATTAATTATCTTCTAGAAGGCCAAAGCATTTTACAGTAGCTATAAACATATATACTTACATGTGCATTTTAACATCACAATTGATTAAAATACATAAAAGAGTAATCTATTCCTTGGTTTATTTTTTTTTATTTTTAAAGATTCACTGTCTTCAGAATTCACTCAAGCAACAATGACCAGGGTGGGCATTTATCGCTATTCCGCCCCTGTGGAGTTCAGAGTCTTTGAATCAAAGTTCAAGCTGGCTACATGATTTCAAAAAGGCTAAAACCAGGATGAATGCCCACATTTGAGGTAATTATTGCCATTAGGTCACAGTTTGCGTAATGTAAGTGTATTTAAATCCTTCTTTTTAAAAAAACTAAGGTATCCCACAGTACCAGGGGATACCCTTTGAAGCAATCAGAATCCAGAATCCTGATCAGTGGGTTTGCTTCCAAAGGAGCCGGCAGCCCCAGAGCACAAGGCACTCCTGGGACAGCCACCAACCAGCCAAGAGCTCAGGCAAGCAAGCCTGTAACAAGCCATTTTTATTTTTTACTTTTTTTTTAAAGAAAAAGAAAACAGAAGGAAAATCAGAGGCGCCATAAAATAGATGGATAACATTTCTGATCAGAATTCCAGACTGAAGCTCTTCTATCTGTCTTACTCCTTTCCAAACAGTTCGCTAAAAAAAAAATAAAAATAATCAAAATACGCCAGCTTAAATGTTAGCTCTGTGCCAGCACCGCAAAAACTCCTTGGCTATGTTCTGAAAGTGGGATAAGGTTTTGATTTTGCTGAGCATTGTTGCCCCATTGCTTTCTGTTTCAAAGAGGACACCTTGTTTGAAAAGAAAGAAGGAAAAGAGGAAGAAACTGAGGAAGGGAGGGGAGAAAGGGAGGAGGGAAGGGAAGGAGAGAGGGAGAGAGAGAGAGGGAGGGAGGAAGGCAGGCAAGCAGGCAGGAAGGGAGGCAGGCAAGCAGAAAGGCAGGCAGGAAGGCAGGCAGAGAGGAAGGAAGGCAGGAAGGAAGGCAGGAAGAAAGGAAGGAAAGAAAGAAGGATAATCCCTGGCTGTCAGAAATACACACAAGTATTTACAAGGTTTGTGTGAATCTGCACACAGTTCCCCTCACAGCAAAAGAGTTAAGAACAGAGATGTCATGATATTTATCAGTGCAGTAAAAAATATCATTTTTGGAAAAAAATATACCTTTAGTATTGCCTTTCTTAGATTAACTATGATAAGCAAAAGATTAAAAACAAAAACTTTATCTTCAAACACACATGAATAGTCTGTTATAGCAGCACTGCTAAAACTGGAAGGACAAAGCTAACCCGTAAATGAGAAACAGGAGTTTCAAACCACAAATGCCGAACGCAAAGCCTCCTAGTATGCTTCCTAAGACTTCTGAAGAACCAAGCCAATCTACCATTCAAATTTCACTCTCAACACACACAAATGCTCTGAACCCACATCTTCCCACTAAAGTATTTGACACACACAGACCTCAGTTCAGTTTACCCCACACAGGTTCTCATACCACCACCTGCATCAGTAGCTCCTCACAGGTAACTGCTGCCTTGGGGGTCACTTCCAGTGATTAAGTTTGTCCCAGGGGAACAAGACAGCTTCAGCACAGAGCACTCAGCTGGCAGCACTCCCCAGACTTACTTCCAGGGACTGTCCCTGTGGTGGGTCTCCCTGTGTGTCTGGGGTGGGTGTGCGCGTGGTGGCATCATGGCAACACACACAGGTAAGGGGTGTTCCCAGGTGATGGGAAGGATGGACCATGGGGGTGGAGACCAGCCTGGAAAGCCCAGCACCTCTCATCCAACACGGTACTCCAGAAAGGAGCCTACACACAGCCTTTTACAACAGAACTGCCACCATCTCTTCAAGCATCGCTGTAAAATGGTATATTTCACTCTGCAGCCCATGGTGAAATCCTCACTGTCACCAGAGGCAGCTTTGTTAGAGTATGGCAGTGGGATAACCCCAGCAGCACAGATTCGTCTTCTCCCCCTTTTGTTTTGAGAGAGCAAAATGATTTGTAGGCAGAGAAGTGGGCTTTGAGAAATATGATGGGGACTCCTGAACTTCGGACACAGGCCCTTCTCACAGGAGCGCTGAGGGGTGTGATGTAGATGAGCGCCCAGGATCACAGATCAACTGCTTTGAAGCTCCCACAGCTAATGGGATCACAGCAGGGACAGTTATGCCAACAGGAAGAAGGAAAACAGTCCCTTCTCACATATTTCCATTGCCTATCCCCTGCAGACCTTGTGTACAGGTATCCAGGATCTGGCTGACAAGTGGCACTGCAGTTCTCTAGTGGGCTGACTGCCAAGCCATGGAAGAACACAAGTGTAAGTCCAACACCCTTGCCCAGCTGTGCCTGGGCCTGACTCTGGCATCACTGTTTGGGGTCCAACCCACAGAACAAACCCAGCATCCTAAATCCAGAGAAGGAGACACTACAGAAGCATGCAGAGCATCCAGAAGCTTATCCCCACTACACAGCTCACCATTTCAACACTGCATTGTTACCACTAAAACACTTAAAAATCAATGTGAAAAGAAAAACGTTTTTGACATCCCCTACAGTTTAGGATAGCAGCAATATTTAGTGTGAATTTCTCTGCTCATCAAGCTAGCTACTCAAAACAAATGACAGAAACTTGAGAGGGAGAGAGAAAAAGAAGGGAATGGAAAAATGGAGTTCATGGCGGATCCTCATTGCCTGGTGCTCATGACTCATGGCTTCATTTAATGTCTGGAGTAGGTGGGGGTCTCTTTCTCTCTTTCTTAAAAAAATAAAGTATCTTTGGTTAAAGAAAAAAAACAAGTTTATTGCCCTTCACATTTGCTAATGGAATTGCCTTCAAACTAAGCTAAAAGACACAATTCCTTGAAAGTATAAATAAAGGAAAAATGTCACAGTCAGAAGTGTCCCTTTCTTGGAATGTTTTATATATTGTGACAAAACTACTAGAGAAAGAGAGAGAGAAAGAGACCTGCCAAGGCCCAATTTGTTGGGTACAAGCAGGTAAAACTCTGCTGAGGAAGATGCAATTGCATTTGCTCTCTCAAATGACTGGATTTGACCAGTCATTTGGACACCCAAGTGTTTCCATTGGGTTTTCCAATCTGTTCATGTTGACAGTTCTCTCCTCACCCTCCTGCATTCTGGCTTCACAGCAGGAAATTGAACATCCACCTCTGGGAGAGGCAATGTCTGTGCTTCCTTCTGCTTCCTGCACAAGAGGAATGCAAGACAAGATGATGGAGAAAAGGACCACTTTTTCACTCTGCCAGCCATAAGCCACCCATAAAACTTCCAGTATTTAAACATTCGCCTCCCCCCTCAAATTTCCATGCCATCTGCCCCATGCACGTGAGGAACACCAACTGAACCAAACCATGCCAATCTCATTGCCTCTACAAAGGATTCTGCAAACAAAACAAGCTGGCTGTTATGTATGTGATACTGACAGCATGCAAAGCTTTTGCTTCCTCTGCTGAAATGACTGTTTCCCCTATGACTAACCACACCTTTACTCATACAATGTTTTTGTACAGGTGTGAGGGAGATGTTGCTCAGCTCCCTCATACCCACCAGAAAACACAGCTCTCACAGTGTTTCACCATCAAAGCAATTTGATGGCTGTGCATCTCTTGCAATCAGCACCCCATCACCACGATCATCTGACCACCTACAGCTGGAGGACCAGCAGCTCCAGGATGGACAATGTGACAAAGTGGCTCCTCTGACATGCACTGCACCCCTTCTCACTGCCAGCCTGTGCTGTTGTAACAGCTCCACTGCCAAAAGTCCCCCCAAATCAGATCTGAACCCACGTGGGAGAGCAGGTCAGAAGGGAACACAGAGAAAATGCAATTAGTACAAGTAAAACATTACTGTGATTGAGATTGCAACCTTCCATGTTTTGCTGGTCCTAGACTAGAGGAGCACATAAACAAGTATTTAACTGGAAGAGTTTAAGTCTGTTCCTCAGAAAAAGCACACAAGTGCATGATTAACTTTCAGTCTCTGCTGAAGTCCTGTAATTTTTTAAATGGAATTTAAATTCAATCACTGCTTCCCCCTATTCTAACAGAGCAGGTGATGCAAATGAATCCACAAATATCTAAACTGTAGAAACCAGAAAAGCTTTAACAAAATTTCACAACAAATAATTATAAAAGGGAAAACCTACATCAGGAACAAACAACAACAGGAAAAAAAATCAAACCAAGCATCCTGGCCCTGTGGACATCTAACCAACCTTCAGTGAGAGTGGAAGAGCAGGTGAGGAACACTGCCTTCCCTGCAGCCATGCTTTACCCAGCTGATGCCATCTGTGTGCACCAGTGTGCTTTATCCAGTGACGGGACCGAGAGCTGCTGCTGTGGCCACTTCAATACCCCTGTTTCTGGAGAGCCATCTGCTTTCTCCCTTAGGAAAACAAACCCTTAACATGTAGTGTGGCCTCTGGCTCATCAACAGGGCCCGATGATCATGGCCTGGAGCACAAATAAGTCCTAATCTTATATAAATGTCCTATCAAACTAAGTGATGGGGAGCTGGATTCTGGTGCACCAAAGTCCCTGCCTGCCTTTGATCCAGCTCTCCTGACAGATCATTATGTTACCTGCTGTCTGGTTTTGGCCTCTGAATGAATGCCTCTGGACTTATTCTGAAATGCAGATGTGACCCAGAGGATAACTCCTGTTTCTCAACACTGTAACCACTCTCACTGAGTGGCCCCATTCCCCCCAAGTTAGTGACAGAGTCTTCATCCTCAGAATAATTTTGTTTCTCTTTTCTCCTGCAGTTCTCAAATCACAGCAACCCTTCCAATGCCACTGATGAAGAGAAATAAAATTAAGAACAGTAACAACAATACTAAGAGAAAAACCCCCACAAAGTTTAAGGAATGCGTGTGCAATTAAAACCCAGAGTAAAATACAATAATAATAAAGTAATAATCATAATCATAACAACCATACAATAAAATAACATTATCTTTCCTTTTTATGACATAAGCAGCATGATGCTCTCACTCACGAACTGGTGGGAGAGGAGAGGAATGCAAGAGAGAGAGAGAGAGAGAGAGAGCAGGGCTTTATGTTCCTGCCTCAAGACAAAAGGGGACAGGTTGTCTTTCCAAAGGAAGCGGGGTAAGGTGCATAGGCTGCTGGGAGATTGCATCCTCATCTACAGTATATTGAGCTGGAATGAAGGATAGGCAGGAGAAGAAAATTGTGCAAGAGTAGTCCAGGAACCAGAGCTGGAAACCAGGGAGGTTATTTGGTGATTTGCCAGAAGACAACAGCCTTGTTGAACAGCCTATGCCTTGTGGGATCCCTTCTTCCTCCAGGCCAGCCAAGCACTTACCACAAGACAGTGTATTTGTGCTTGTCTTTCTGTCAGCTTTTCCAACCTAAGAAAGCCTTCTTCTTCACTTCCACTCAGGGAAACCATCCCACACCACCCTGCCAATGAACCTGCTATTTTCCAGCATCTTGCAAAATACCTCAGTACTTCATGCTGTAGTTACAGGGAAATGTAGAGTGGAGCTGAGCAGCCACATAGACTTGAGCTTTCATGGAAACATTCTACCAAACTCCTTTCTCTCCTTCCTCTCAGGACATCCACAGGCATGGGTACTCTAGAGACATTTTCAAGTACTGCTGCACCACTGCAACTGCCACTACCAGGGAAACTCCCCTCTGAACCAAACCAACTACAGGAAAGGCTCCCTTTAGAAACTGTTGGAAAACAAGACAACCACGTAGCGTTCCTTGGTGTGGAGGACCACAGGGCCACCATTCCAGGGTCACTCTGCCACTGCAGGCAGTCTTTCGGGGTGTAGGGGAGAAGAGAGGAGGGAGGCACACAGTGTCACAGCTATGTTAGAGTGGGTAAGGCTCAATGTATTAAAACACTCTTTTCACTTAAGAAACCTGAGATTGACTCTCTCAACTGAATTTTCTCATGCTTGCTTTGGGACTCCAGCCCTTTCCTGATCCCTTCCCATCAATAAACACAGTGAGAGATGTTGGCAACAACTAGTGTTTCCCCCTTTCGAGGGCTAAAGTTTTGTACCCATTTCAGACACACAACCAGGACAACCTGATGATGAGGGCGAACGCTGTCCTCCCACTCCACTGAGAACATCGTCAAACTGCAGAATGAGAATTCAGTTTCTGGGGAGGAAACCTGCTATTTCAACAGGACAGAAACAGACCAGTCCAGAAACTAATCCCTGGCAGCTACCCTGGGTCTCACAACTAACCCAGTCACTTCCAGCCCATACAGTGCTCGACAAAACACTCACTCAGTTATACACACTTCTGACCTCAATGAGCCTTCCCAACACCTTGCCAAGTGAGCTAAGATTGACGACGTGGGAAAAAGAAAAACCAACACCACCAGCAGAAGGAGAAAATCAGCAGTTACAACCTTAAAGAAAAAAAACAAGAAAAAAAAAGAGCTGAGAGTAAATTCGACTAGCCTCAGTCAGTTTCTAGGAGTACCAGTGGAAGTAAACCCTTAAACCGCATCTGTAGTTTGGTAAGGCACTACGAGGGAATGATGTAAAACTAAGACTGTGACAGTTGCAATGGCTGTGCCGAGGAACACACCACAGAGAGAAGGCAGCATCTGCACACACACACACACACACACACACACGTACGTACATACCTGGACAATCACATGTGTTACATGCCTATGTTATATCACTTTTCTTTGTGCAATCACATTGAGGAATAGTCTATTGGTATCGTTGAAGTTCAACACAAAAGAGTAAAGAGGGGTATGACCTGTATAGTGCTACATTCTACCGGGGTTGGGGCAGAGGGCTGGGGGAAGCTAAAATGTCTCCTCCTATACTAAAACGGTTAGGGATTAAAAGGAACATTTCAAAATAATAATAAAAAAGCAACGGAAATCCAACATACATTATTACAGATCTTGTTTAGGAACAGCATTTCTCAGGGATTTATCCAGTGTGTTCAAGAAAAGGGAGAAACACCCCCATTGCTTCTGCTCTCGACCAGTGCTGCATGGCCTGGTTTGCCTCAATATGTTTAAATGTAGCAGTGTTAGGTCCGAATTTAGTGCACTGGGACAACATTTTCTCCTCCTACCTCAGCCTTCCTTACTCACTTTCTTTTTCCATTAAAAATCCCCCCAAACCTGTGTATACTTTGGGATACAAAAACTATTGCAAAAACGGGGTATAAACCCTTTGAAAAGCTGGATAAATCCCTAATCCATATACCTATAGGATTAAAAACCTAATGAATTTCATTTTAGGTGTTTTGGACAACAAATTTCTAAATGTAGCTCACTATTGGATGAAAATAACCTTTAAAAGTCTGTTGGTGAAGTTCTTCAAAAGTAAAGACCCGCTGGAGGGTCCTTCTGCTTCTCTCTTTCTCTCTAGTTTGGTGCAGAATGGTTGTTTTATTGTGGTTTGTTTTTTTTCTGTTCTTTTTATCCATTTTCTTTTTTTTTTAAATAAAAATTGTAGAATTGGTTCTCCCCCTTCTTTCCTCTTTTTCTTTTCTTCCTTAAAGTCTCCTTCGTTCAAGTTTCATGCGAGCCTCCCATTGCATTGTTAGTTTGTCATGTTCTTCGATACAAAAGCGGCTGCCTCACTCCCCCCAGGATGGGTGCGTCTCTTGCTCTTTATTCCAGTGTTTAGATGTAAGGGTACTGGTTGACCTTGGTGGGGCTCAATGGGTATCCAGTGTAGACTGTAGAGGCTGGAGAAGCACTGATATAGGTCTGGTGGGCAAATTGAGCCTGGTACTGGCTCGGGTGGATGGTGGGTGAGGGCAGGACGCGCGGGCCCATGCTGACGGGGACCTGGTGGACGATGCTGGCGGGGTAAGTGGTGTGCTGCACCGCGTGCCGTGCAGACCCTTGGGAGGCCACCAGGTGCGCGACGGTGCCCGTGGAGCCCAGGGCGGTGGGGGCGGTGTATGTGTACAGGTGGGGCTGGGTGGGCAGGTGAGCAGCGGCAGCCGCAGCCAAGTGGGGATGAACTGTACCATGGCTGGGACTATTGTGCGGGAAAGAGTACGGGGCCTGAGCTATCGTTGGAGTGATGTAGGCTTGCTGTCTCCGGTGACTCCCTGTGCGGTCAGTCGCGATGTGCTGCTGTGCCTGGATAAAGAGCAACAGTGATAAGCAGTTACAACACAAGAGATGGCTCTTCACCTCCTCAGTAGTACCTGGGAACCTCCCTGCAACACCAGGGGAAGTCTCTTGTGTTCCTCCTGACACTCAGCATCACCAGTCTTCCCTTGGGAATGGGTGACAGCAATGAGTCCCTCACAATCCTACATTTCATACACTACACCTGTAGTTTCATACATTGACCAAAATGGCTTCCAAAAGGTCAACAAGTCCCTCAGTTTGAGCTACAAGCTGTTGACACAGCTATCACAAAGACACAGACTTGGATGCCCAGCTCCCAAGAACATCTTCCACAAGTCCAGTTGCTCATGCAAACATGGTTTTTGTTACTGAACTCTCTGCTGACAAAATGTGCTGTGCAGATAGCTCAGGGGAATGAAATTGCCTCACTATGTGTGGTACAGGCAATTTATTTTTGCTCAGTTTGGGTGTTTGCAGTTAATAATTTCCTTGGTGAGTAAAAATAACGATGTTATTTTTTAAAAATATAGCCCTCAGTTTGATCAGATCCTGCAGGTGCCTGGTGGCCTCATGTAACGGGCTATAATTACTTGAGAACAGGCAACTTCTTGCAGTGGGATGGGAGCAATGCAATATTTTTTTCTAGGGATTTTCTAAGTTGTTTTCTTGCATTGCACATGTAAGGAGCTTTCCCTGTCATTTGTAGTCAGTACTAAATTGCCAATAAAGTAGGAATTAAAAGGCAAGAAGGAAAATGCTCCATGCTATTTCTATCTATTCTTTTCAACCCTTCTCACCCTCTTTGTAAGCGGCCCCTGCGCTGTCATTGTGGTCTGAAATGCGGCAGCCACACTGCTCCCCAACTGTTGCAAACACCATCTTGCCTGCTTCTTCCATTTTCACGCACTTTTATTTCAAATTTTGTTCACATTTTTAAATTTCATCTGCATTTTGAGGGGGAAGGGACATTCTTCTCCACCAAATTATTTTTCTTTTTAAAAAACAGTTCTGTTCATCCACCTCTGGATGCAAGCAAGGACTGTTCTTCAAGCTTTCCAGACTTTCTCTTTTTGAAACATTCGCAACTGTGCTGTAACCTCCCTACCCTACTCTTGTTACCTCATCTTGGGGAAGACAGAGGTCCCAAGTGCAGCATGTGAAAAGGCCATTATTTACTGAAGCTCCCAGGGAACTGTGGCTGTTCTAATCACAGACTGTGAAACACTTGGAGAGCTGCATGCTGCCAAGAAATGGGATTTGCCCAGATCACAGTCCAGGTTTATCATGGGATGGATCAAACTCCTAAGTCATGTATACACATGATGAGGTCATATGCTCAGTGACGTCATGTATATGCACAGAGGCTTTGCTTTGACTTCTCTTCCAATCCTACAGCTGGGCTGATGCACTTCACTTGGAAGATACTCTCTCCATGGTTACCTATAGCTAAAGAGAATTCAGTCCTTCCTATGTGCTTCTGCTCAACTCCATTGTAGCTCAGCACTGCACTTCCCTCTCACGTTATTCCCACTCATACTGTTAGACCATCTGACTTCAGAACACATGATAAGAGTATCACCATTCATGGGTGTGATCTGCACCACCTCTGCTGCCTGAGCTGGAAGATCTGCAGTCAAGTAGAAACATGTTAATCAAATTCAACATGGGCCCCAACTATCACTAAACTGGAATGGGACAGCCAGTGCTGGAGGAGCAGTAGGTACCAGCTGGATGATGCATCACCAAAATCGGTCTCAGTTGACTTACCTGACTTAGATTAAGAGGCTGCTGCTGCTGGAAATGTGCTCCTGGTCGCTGCTGCCTATAGGCAACGGCTCCAGACGAGCTCCCTGAAGAGTGACCGCTGGTGGAGGTCACGGTGCTGGAGGACTTGGACTTGTAGGAGGATGAGTGGTGACTGGTGGTGACTGTGCCAGGAAAGGAAACACATTTGTAGCTTACATCACATCCTTTAATTGCTCACCCTACCTTTTCCTCACTGAGTCTCCTCCAGAGTGGCTTTTCGGAGGAGACATACAACAGTAGAGTAAGAAAACTGTTTCTCTTAATTAACAGAACACCTCAGCAGTGCTTTGTATACAAGACCAGCCTGTTATCCTAGAGGTAGACAAGCAGACCTGATAACTGGACCCAAAGCAGACCTGGAAAAGGCTTTATAGATCCTTCAGAAGTGCAAGAAACTGTTCTGCCAGCAGAACTGTACAACGCAGGTACAAATCTCAAGGAGAGGAAGGAAGTACGGTGTGCACAGCATAAAAATGCCCTGCCTTGCCTAATGTCAGGGTGAGTGGGAAGGGAAGGAGAAGGTGCTAGTGGGGAGCTCACCCTTTGAGCCTTTGTGTTCACCAGCAGTGCATCAAAAGCCAGGACTGCCAAGTAGCTCAGTCAATTGCTTCAGGCCAGACTTCCACCATAAACCCCTTTTCAACACACTGTACTATCTAGCATTGCAGAGGTTTTGGATGAGGAAACCTCATCAGTCCATAATGAAGATCCTGGGGAAATGTTCTTCCCAGAGAAGTCAACAAGTCTGGATGAAAATTCACATGCGTTTTCAATCTCTTACTCATTTTAAAATACACCTATGGAAATGCAAGGCAGCAAAGGTTCACACTTGCATTTGGGAGCCTTTCATGTTAAATGTTGAACTAAGGGCTGCATTCTGTTCTTGGGTCTATAAAGAACTAACTGGGACTGACACTTGCCCCTGCGGCTCCCAAGTGAACCAGGGCACATAAATAATGCAATATGGCTCTCAAGAACAGGTGTGTCACTTGAGAGAAGGGCAGGAGCATGTTTGGGGTTTTTTTGGAAAACAAAACAACAAACAAGCAAACAAAATGAAACTGAACAATGAGATTCTTCCAAGATAAATCATTTATTTCTTACTAATTTTCTTGATGGAAGAGGTGCAATTTACCTGGTGCCAGGCTATCGCACTCTACCAACACCTCACTGGCCTGGGTTTTCAGTGGTGGCACGATGATCGTTCGGGGGTTCCCACTGCAGTGAGTCTCTGGAACCCCTTTGGTGTCGTAGCTGTTCCCGTTATTCTGCCCTGCGCGATGTTGCACAGCATAAGGGCTGTTGTTGCTGGAGGAATCAGAGTAGGGGGAGTCATGCACGGTGACACAGCTGATGACATTCTTCCTTTGCTTGGACAAGGTGCTGAAACACAAGCAGACAAGTGGAAAGAGTGAATAGGCAATGATCACCTTGAAACCACTAGAAGACTCTGCCTGTGGCAGACTAGCTCTATAAAAGCAAAGCACACCCTTCAGTCCTGCGCCAGAGAGAGGCTGCTTAAGCCAAATCCCAGGCTTCAAAACTCACTCGTTACTATTCCAGGAAAGCCCTCATGGAGGTCAAGGAGTGAGTAAGACATTGTAGATAGATCTTATATTCACACTGCTTAGAATAGTACTGAACCAGACTGACAGATTTATTTTCAGGCTGCTTTTTATGTATGTGTGCAGTAGAAGCCCAGCAATTATACTATGCTTTGTTGCGAGTCTCACCACCCACACAAAAACGTGGCGGTTTCTCCCAGCCTTTCAGCAATGATTTAATAATAGATGCTATGACTTTTCATGCTTAAATTCCATGAATTTACAAAATACACTCAATTCTATTTACTAATATGGTACAATGGGCACATATTCTCAATAAGCATCAGAAAATGAGGAACGAAGGACAAAGAAATGGGCAAAGTATGTAATGCTTTTGATTTTCTTTCCTTTCTCTGAATAGGCACCGGGCCTTCTGACTAGTGTGGAATATCAAGGTTCTGCTGCAGTTAATCTATCTATGACATCAAAAAAGTGATTAAAAAAGAACATCACCACTTCCAAGATTAGTGCTAGAAGTTCATTAGACTAGACTGCATGAGTACGATTGGGATTTGCTCTGCTATTGTGTCTAATTATTCCTGATGGTTTCTCCTTCCTGTTATGAGCTTGTTTAGGGAGAAAAAGAGAGTGAGAAAGAGGAGGGAGGAAGGGGGATGGTGAAGATTTGCTTAAATGGCTCACATCCTTGACAGTGCACAGACCTTGACTACAGAAAATAGCTGTTATGTTTCACTGATTGCATTATGTTGTTATGGCAACTGAAGTTTTTAAAATGATGAAAAGAAATGGATAGCACATAAAAAGCTAAGTAATTAGGCTTAATGGTGGAAACAACCCCAACAGGAACAGAAATGCCATGGAGATAAAGGAATCTTAACTTCTTGAGTGTGCACTTGAAACAGAGAAAGATCTCTTTCCCATAGTGTCCTCTCCGTTCTCTCACTCTGCCTAGTTCAGTCAAGGGAACAACTGAAAAATCCAGTCTGAGTCTGTGATGAAGCTGTTTGTTCTCTATTCTCAGCATTGCTTCTTTCCCAAGGAAAGGTGGAGCAGACACTGAGAACAGTTTCCTTCCAAGGACATTGTTTGTCTTATTTATTTTTCGCAGTACTAAAGGAGCACCAGTGGATTCCCTTCAACTTGTCTGATCCAAAGTCTCTCTGTCAGCGCTCACAAACTGCAACTCATCTCCTCGCTACCCAGACTTGGGATTGAAAAACTATTATCTTTTCCTTTAAAGAATGCCTTGGGGTGGTGCATTCAAAAACAAGTTATCATCACACAGACCTTCTATGGGCTATCATCACAGGATCCTGGTGTGCCTCAAGGAGGACACAAGACCATGTTGTTCTACTCACAGTGAAAAACATGTCTCGAGAGGCCTCTGCTATCCTAAACCATTGTCACTTGAAGCAGGGCAGATGACAGAGAAGGAGGGGGAGCTATTGCATGACAATCTGGAATTGGAAAGCAACCCTTCCAGGAGCAGGGATGTGTCAACAGGAAAGATGTACAACAGTATACTCTCATATTCTGGCTTTTCACAAGAAGCTGCAGAGCTCTGGATTAGAAATGGAAAGAACAACAGCATATCTGAGATGGACAACGACTGTATATGAAGAAAGATGTAGCAGTTTGGATATGCTGCTAAGAAAGAGGAATATTAAGCCAATAAAAATGACTAATATTGCATCAATATTCCCCTCTCCATCAGTAGAAAGGCCTGTAATCACACATTTATGAGTATCCACGCTGCTTGCCCTTTGCAGCTACCCTTGGCTGCCAGTTGGGAAGAAAGATATATTCTTTATCTCTGACAGTTATTACATTTTATAAAGAAAAATCAAGTCACTAAAGAGTTTTGTGACAACTGATAAGGTCTAACTGTTCTTTTACAGTCCCTTCCTTACATAAGTGGCTGAGCTGCTGAACTGGAAATACCTGCTCTCAACTGACACTTGACATGAGAAAGTTGAGCTGTAGAACTGAAAGGGTAATTTTCTGTGTAATCTGTGCTATTTATTGTTTTAGAATGGGCATATTTTTCACCACCTTGAATGAGGGCTTGACAAAGCAGGGACCATGAGAAGTTTTCTCCTTCAAAGTGTTAAAGCTCCTTCGTTACAATAAGAAATTCAAGTATAACTGTTTGCTTAAACAAGTAAGTGACCCCAAACCCAAACTTTTCCAGAGAAAGGGACTGTAGCAGGTTTTTAAACTCATGGATTGGAACCTGAAAAGGACCAGAGCTATGGTCCTGCCAGGCCTTACGCAAGTGCTCAGCAGAACTAATATGTGTCATCTCCCAAAGTCAACTGCACTATTCCAGTAACAGAGCTAAATCCTATGGGTAAATATTTGCAGGATTAGGGCCCAAGTGATCAGCCTCTCAATTCATCAGGCTGCATCATTTCAAGCACACGAGGAGCCCCATTGAAAGCAGCTGGATTTCTCTCTTTAGGAAAGATAACAACTGCAGTTAATGTTACAGCAGGCAGAGAAGTCAGCTGGGACTAATCACACACACATAGAGCTCAGCACCTGCTGTACCACAGCCTGGCCCAAAGAAAAAGGGTGGGAATTTCAAAAACATCCCAACTCATGCTGAAATCAGCTGATTCACAGGCCTAAAGATACACATTAACCCAAAATGGAGGCTTTTGAAAATTCAGCCCAGCAGTTAGTATTCCTCCTACTCAAAGCCTTCTTGCCAGCCAGCAGCTCCTCCTTCCAGCTCCCTCTAAGGACTGAGCTGCTCTGTCCACAGTAACCCAGGAGTTATTTGTGTGAGGTCCAGATTAATGTATTGCCTTCCCTGCCCACAAACTATGAAGACTGAGAGTTTTTACCTGTTGACATAGCACTTGCCTACTCAGCAACTTACTGTATTCCTATAACTCAGCCACAGCTTTTGGGGATGTTGGTGCTTACACAGAAAAATACTATTAAAAGTCTTGTCCCCTTCCTATTAAGCTCACTCCAAGCCTGGTAATTGCTTTCCTCCTGCAAGCACAGTAGTGGCAGCACATGTGATTTAGTAGTTTTGGGAGTCGGTTTGTGTTCCTGGTCAGCTTGTGTGTCTGTCTGCATTATGTGGGTAGGTGTATTTTAATTCTCCAGAAGAGGGAGGGGAGGGAAGATTACTGAACTGACAGTGAATCCATCTACACAGAATGAAAAGCACTAATCCAAGAAGGCTTTTTAACCCTTACTGCCTGGAATTGTGTCCTCCCTTTCAGAACAGCAGCTGATAAAATATGCATTGCTTTGTACGTTTATTTTTAGAGTAGTATTCTATTCCCACCTCATCCTGAAGTGCTTGTCCTCAAACTTGGACACAAAAACCCCCCTGTGTCTGTCCAATGTGCAGACACAGAGAGTGACCATGCCTTTGAATAAGTAGAAGCAGGTCTTGGAGATGGCTCTCCAATATATACCACCCTCTTGAGTGCACAGCAGAGACAAGACATGGGGCCCTGTTCTCCTTCAGCAAGGAAAAGTCTGCTATAGGAAAGGGAAGATAGTTTGTGCACAGGCACAAGACAAGAAATTAAGGTGGGCATCTGATAATGGAAAGGTGCTGAAGGCAGATCTTGATAACAAAATATGAGGGGAAATTAAGGAAAGGAAGATGCTGAATTAGGTGTTAAAACAATGTTGAAACCACCACAATAGCCAAGGACAGGGACAACAACTCATAACAATGCAAGTTGAGATGATTTCTGCTTGCTGAAGGCCCAGCCCAAGAGCTCAGTATGCGACAGCACTGCACGAACAGGGTAATTTTTTTCCCTGAATACCTTGAGATACACCAGAATCACAGAAAGAATAAATGGTACCTAATGGGGGCAATTCTTCAGTGTGTGGCTCACCCCAAGGACTACAAAGCTTTCAGTGGGGCTGACCCTGTAGCAACACAGTCTTTACAGCTCTCAAGGTCACCAACTTGGCCTTCCAGTTTGAATGATGAAGGCAGCCATCACACAAGAGTGCTTTGGAACTGGACTGTATATTACACCAGGGTACATTAGCTTTACTTCACATTACAACAACTCTATTCCAGGTCTCTGAAAACTTAGTAATATGCAACCTTTTGAGTTTGCTGCTTCAAAATAATCCACCAATTGCAGAAAAGTATACTCAGCCAACAAAAACTCACACTACAATTGCAATTGTTCTCTTCATGTTGAAATCTTAAGCCTTGCATAGCTCAGCGTTGAGAACACGCCCCTCTCTCTTCAGCTCAACCTCCATCCTGACCTGTTCATCTGCTTTCACCTTCTTTGTGAATTTGTGATGGTAAGAAATATTTATCAAGTACTACAATGAGGCCATTTTATTAGGCTATACAGCATGTGCTGTAGCTATTTAAGTCAAATATACTGAATTGCTGAGTAGGTTGCAAAGGTCCTGCTGCTGAGTGTTTGCTGTCAGAGCTACTGTCTATCTCTGTTATTTTAAATATTAGTTGCATGTCACGTCGGTGTGTCTTCTGGAGATGGAAGGCAGCAATCTTTTTACCAGATGACTGTGGTTAGTCAATGTATTGCTATGCAGAGTCAGTGCATTACTATGCACAGCATAACAAAGCCACAATAGGCTACATGTCAAAAGAGAACTACAAATGGTGTTTTGCCCCTACCACATGCACATCAGCAAGTTGGCAAAAATACCTGGTTTGTGCCTGCCAGCAATTTCTGTGTGTGAGGGGAATTAAAGTCTTCTGAAGTGGGGTCCACCACCATTGCACTACAATGTGAACAAGGTGAGTAACAACTTATATCAGCTTACACTCCCTTATAAAGACAGACTCCATCTCTCACAAGGACTACATCATGTAGTTTACCCTCTTAAGAGAGAGGGAAAAACACACAGCTGTGCAAGGATTTAGTTCCAGTGAGTGGTCAATGAGGTAGTTACTCAGTACACTGATGAAAAAGGTGCGGTCAGCCTGCCTTGCCCAGGAAGACAGTGATTACTGTGAGATGCCATGGAACACCAAGCTGGAGAGATGTTACTTATGACACCAGCATAGATGGTGGGCAACTGAGGCGCTCTCCTGTCTCTTAGGGGTGGAAGCACCCTCAAAACCACCCATCTGAAGGCCATAATTGTATTGTTTAAGAAAAAGTCATGTTTTTTTTGGCTGCTGCACTCATTGCTTGCAGGGGAAGTCATCCAGCCATGTCATAACAGCCACCTCCACTGCCCTTCCTTCCAGCCCTTCCTCCTGCTATGCTCTGCTATGGGTCCCTTGGCAGAATGTAGAAACGCCCCTCACTGGACCACCAGTGCAGCCCAGTGCATCCCTCCCCAGGACCGTGTGTGGTCTCCCTCCCAGCCACAATTCCAAGGTGCCTTTGTGTCTCTCTGCTCCATGTTTGAGCTGTTCCTTTATTTTTCTCCACTTCTAAGCTTCAGAAATATTTAATCAAGGGAGGATTGACATTTAAACCAGAGCAACAGATGAAGTTGCATACTGGGGAATAATTAACCCCTTTTAATTGCAACTTGCTGATTATGTGCTCCAATCATTGCAACTGCAACATTGGTCAGCTGGTCTGTCTGCTTGACTTTTTGAAAGAGCAAGTAGAGAAACTAAAGAGGAATAAATTAAAAAAAATTCAATCTACTTTCTGTTTCACTTTCTTCAGTGCTTTCCCATTAGACCTAAAGTCTTCTATTCAGAATAAATAACAATTGGGGGTATTATCTTACAGTACAGAAGTGAATGTCTCTTTGGCCTATGAAATGTCTTTGTAAAAGATGCAGAGATGAGAGTGTACAGTTTCACTGACGATAAACAAACAAGGTGACAAAACTGCTTCCTGTTCATGTAATGCATTTTGTATGCATTTTTTTCCTCTGCTGTTTGATGGGACAAAATGTCACATGCAAAACCTTGTGTGGCACCAGAAACCAGGTAAAAACAATTACATTCAGTAAAAAATTTCCCTTTTAATTTTGACCATTTCAAGTTATTCTTCCTATTATTTGCTTCTATTTTGAAAGAATAAAACCCTCCATTAAACCAGAAACAAGAAGTCTTCTCCTTAATTAGTTAATCCACTTTCTCCCTCAAATAAAGCTCAAAACATTTTGCAATTTTGAAGCTTCCCCAGATTTTACAATATTGAGGGTATTACTAGAAAAAACTCATTGTAGTTTGCAAAAAAGCCTTGGTTCTGATCAACTGACTTTTCTAATCAGGAATTTGCCCCCTGAAATTCTCTGACCATTTCTCTGAGGACAGTTCCAGCTGAACTGTACCTGAAGTTCTTCCTTGGTGACTCTGCCCCAAGCACGGGGCTGGGGCCCAGTAGATGGCCCCCTTTGACAAGGCTCCACCAAGCTCATCTCACCTCCAGGGCTCGTCTCACACCACCTCCCCAGGACCTTTACCCAACAGCAGCCCCACATTTTCAGATGACTATTGATTTTATAAAGATTACACTAAGCTATGCTCATCGACAGAGCAAAGTGAGCAATGTGCTGCCCTGCATTCCTGATCAGCTGGTGTTTCATAAACATGTAATAGAACATTTCCTACTTTTCAGTAGAAAAAGGAAAATTCTACTCATATCACAAAGAATTTTTCAGACTTTTCTTTCGCCAATAAAAAATTTGCATTCCCTGTATGAGAAAAGCATACTCTGCTGTTCTGGTATTACCAAAAGGCTTTTCTGTCAGAGTAAATCCAAGCTATAGGGCTCATTTACTGCACCAGTATCATATTTTTTTATCAACATCACCAGTACTTCTTAAACTGAGACCAACCGACTCTTACATCCTCACAGGATCTACTGCTTCTCACAAGCACAAATAGCTCTAATCTCTCTTCACTGAGAAATCAATAGAATAAGTATTTTTAGTCTCCTGGGTCAAAAAGAAATTTCTAACCCTGCAAGAAATAAGAGAAGGAAGTGCTGTAGCAAATTCAGGAGCTGATCCCATGACAGTGATGGGACCAGGCAACTACCTTTTGATCTGTCAAGTGCCATACAATTTCCGCATTCTAACCTAGAAAAAGCCAATATTGCCAGGATGTGACCAATTGCATGTTTCAAGTGATGCCTTCTTTTTCACCCCCACACCACAGCTATTACCCAATATGGTAATATTTGCATATATGGGTGAGACAATGCATTCCTTGCATGGTTTCACTTTCAACTCAGATCCTAAACCTTTGGGCACTGATGACATTAATGCAATAACTTCACCTTCACTCCTACTTTTTTTGGAGTCAAAAACATAGACAAGTGGAAAACTTGGGAGTTATTTTCCTATATGTGACAGACTTTTCAATGAGAAAGACTTCAACTTCATCAGGGACAAAGTTCCTTGGGATTAAATGCTGATACAGCTTCCTTGACTGGGAGCTACACTCTCAATCCAGCTGAAACTCTAGTCTTAGATCTACCCAGGTTAAAAGGCACTGAGCGAATTGATTTCACTCTCCTGCAGACATTAACCAAAAATTCTCATTCTGGACATGCTGTTTTCCACCTGTGCCTCTGCCTCTAATTCTCTATTTGCTCTGGTTACATCTGTACAGGCAATTTAACTCACTCTGGAATTCCAAAAGGTGCCTGAGAACAGCTCGTGTCCATGTGAAATGTCTCTACATGGCTCGGAAATTAAATCCAGCTCTTAAGCTTTGCCCTTTCAGGAATGCTGGCATCCTGGCACTCTGTATACATATGCCATATGGGCACAAAAGTAGCCAGGGATCTGATCCCATGCAGGAACGTGTCCGGAATATGCTTTAGTCATATCAAAGCCAGTTTGTTTATGTAAGTCTGGCTCATGGGACAACTTTTCAAGTCCCTCAGCAGACCCAAATATTTCAATACCTCAAACTCCCAACTCCATTTCCAGGCATGTTCCTTAAACTTTGTTCTGTCTGTCTTCCTGGAGAGGTGCTGAGTGAAGAAACTGGTCAGACAGCAGCAAATTTGAAGCAGAAGAGACATTGGCTGAATTGACCCCAGTAACACAGCTCTTTCCTCCACCCCTCTCTGGACCCAAGAATGACACCCAGATGGCAAGTTTAAGTATTTGCACATAATTTCCCAAAGCCTAGGATCAGCACCAGGGGTAAACATGCTTGCAAAGAGCTCCCATGACCTTTGAGATACCTGCCCTCTTTGTGCTGCCCCACCTCATAACCTTAGTTTTCAGCATCTTTTGTCTCGCCCTTCACTTTCGCCTAAGAGCCCTGGAAGCAGGGGCTTGCTATTTGTAGTCTACCTGACTTCCACACTGATCTTCATTCAGCAATTTCTGGAAAGACATTTTCTTCCCCCTACCAAAGTAAGGAATGCTGTAGCATTCCCAGCATAAATATTTGTTTGTTTGTTTATTTATTTATTTTAAAGTGAAATATATTACAATTGCCCACCATTCCTGGCAAGCCTGACTTTCAGAGGCATTGAGCTCTTGCTGCCCAGTGGATTTCATTGGTAGGGAGAAGGGGAATGGGAAGCAGCAGTGGCTGTAGGGAGGTAGGCTGAAATTCCAGCCTGCATGCCTGAATCATATGGCTCTTCTTTACAGATTTTTAGCTCCTGGAGGCCAAATGCATCTCATCTGTTCTGTGCACATTTGCAGGCTTCACTTATCACCACAATGCAGAGACACAGAGACACAGATAGGTATCTCCAGTGATTAAAGGAAAATCTGGCATGGATTGTATTTTAAATAAAGAGAAAAATAATTCTCTCTCACCAATACTGGAAGGAAAAGGTTAAAATTTTCCTAGCTCAGTTACCAATAAAAAGATGGTAAAATTATTCAGCTGTTTACAAGGCTACTTCTCTACAACTTACAAAGCAGAGCTATGTCTTGTGACTGTCATCAGATGGGAAAGCTAGAGCACTTGCATGTCATGAGAGGTGCTGAAAGGACAGTCCTAGAAAATTAAGTCCTCTGTGATCCACAAGAGATGATCAGCAGTGGCAGTGGTCCTGGGACACACTGTTCACTGAGGCAAGTTAATTCTCTAAGGAGAAAACAGCCTTTCTAGCCTTATCTATGCCTCTCTGCAGTCAGACAAAAAAGGAATCAGTTTTTGTCACTCTTGCAATAGTTCAGAGATGTTTTGGCAACATAATCAGAATGAAGCAAATCTCTTCCAACATATTTATCACTGCTGAGTGCTTATGAAAAACCACTGGTTTTGAGAACCTTTTTAAGAAATATATCACATATTGAAGGTGTCAATTAATGCTCTTTACAGATGCCTGGATCGCTTAGACAGAGTAGAGGCAAATTTAAGGCACCTCCCTTTCAAGCCCTTGTTTTTGTCTTTGTTTTAAACAGCTGTCTCAGAGACACTCATCACCACAGGCTCTCTGAAGTCTTCTTTCAGCAGAAGGGAGATAAAGTATTCTTTCCTCTTACAGATGAGACACTATGGCACAGAAAGACTACTGCACTTCTCCAAGGTCACATAGTGAATGTACAGCACAGAAGGGAGTTTCACCTAAATCTATGGAGTCCTCAGCTAGTATTTTTCCTCACAAATGAAAAACAGCCTGGATGCTGACACCCCAGCACAGCTCCTGGGAACTTACAGCAACTCCTGGAATTCTCCATTCTGCCTCCATCCCTTTCTCCTGCACACAGAGAGGAGCAGAGAGCTACTGCTCACCTGGTGGGTGCATGCTTCTGCTCCTCCTCTTCATCCGTGTCGCTGCTGATAGTGATGACACTCACTGCGGGGCTGGGGGTGTCAGGAATGATGATCGTCTGCCGCTGCCGCTCCCGCGTGGTGCTGGTGGCCACGTCACCCCAGCCACAGGTGATGGAGGTGCTGCAGGCAGGGCTGGTGTGCACCATGGCACAGCGCGGGGGCGTGTTCTCCTTCACGCGTTTCGACCGCTGGGGCGAGCTGATGGATTGAGAGGATGAAACTTCATAGGTGGATGCATTTCTGGAAATGGGAAAAGGTGTTAGTTGGTTAAAACTCTGTCTGCTCAAGTTGCCTGTCACCGTAGCTTGTGAGTCCTGTCTCTGATTCAGTGGCACTGATTTAGGTAGTCTAGGAAAACTGCAAAATTGACACAGTCACCTCTTCAAGGGAAGAGAGTGCCTTGCATGACTCATTCATAACATTGGCTAAAACCAAGTTTCTTTTAGGGAAAAATTCAAATTTCCTCCCCCCCCCCCCCCCCCCAATTTCCCAGATGAGAAATGCCGCCTCTCAGGAGTTTGCACTGGGAGAGTAGAGGCGAGTCACACAGTCCAGACATACAGAACAAAGGCAGGCACTATATGGCTGTCACAGGAGGGAAAACCACCCAAAGGATAATCCCTTTCGCCTGTATCCTGCACAGACACATAATGACCAGATACTTTTTGTCCAGAAAAAGCTAGAGATAAAATTAGACTTTGCTGTGGAAAACAACAATCATTTATCAGGAAATTTTTTTAATAATTTAATTAAACAGAAATTAATTTCTGTCTAAGAATTTTTTCAATGAACACTTCCTGCCTAACACTTTATCCTCCAGGACAGTGGTGTCCCATAGATGAGAGCAGGCAGAAAGGAGGACATATACTCAGTTTCAGTTCATTCCCACATGAAGCAGCATCCAGCACATATAAATCAGAAAGAACAGAATTTTTATTATGCAGCAGAAAAGCATTCTCAAGTCCTGTTTTCTTCCCCAGTCCTCCTACTTCAGCTTCCCTACTTGACCAAGTGGAATAGGCTCACTTGCATCAGGGATCTGAACACAGAACCGATCCACCAAACAGTGCAGTGTGGGTCTGCAGATGGGGTTAGTTACCAAACCACGCTGACTAAAGCCCATTTCACTCATTTCCCACAATTTCTTTCTCCCTTGTATTTCTTCTCACTATTGCAGAACATCTGGAGATTCAAAAAGGAAAAAAACCCCAAAGTCCTGGCTGCATGTTCAGCCTGGCCCAAAAGCTAACAAAAGGAATGGGTGGCATCCATCAAAAGGAAGTCACCCTGGCAGTATTTCACACTATACCAACTTATGCAGGGTCTTTTGCATAACAAATGGCTGCACAGTAGCATTCAAACTGCTTTTTGAATACCAATGAGTAGCATGGAGTACCCTCCTCTCCAAACGAGCAGGGTCCTCATTTGGCTGCAAAAGAGTCACAATTAATGAAGCTGTAGAAACCCTTTGCATTGAGGGTGCCCAATTCCTCCTGGACACTGCCACCCTGCCCTGGAAAGTGAAGGGAGAGGGAGGGCCCTGCACAAGCACAATGGTTGCAACAGGCACTCTCTTTTGCTGGCTTGCTAGGGACATAGTTGCCTCTCCTCTGTTTTAATGATGGTCTAAGACAGTTGGAGCCCACCCAAAGTAAATTCAACATTAGAGTGCAGATAAATGGGAAGGATTTAAATAGCAGCCTCTTACCAGGGTCAAATGAGTTGTGAACTCAGAGCTCCCCTGGCCCCAGTCCAGTCACACAGGAAAACTACAAGCTCCTCTGTTTTTGCCTCTGTGCAAGTGGTGACCCATTTTGGTTCTCTCCCTGCACTGTTTTCTTTTGTGGTTTTGTTGTTTTTTCTTCTTAAAGTAGTATCATAGTTGCACAGCCCAGAGGACCTTCTCCAGAACAGGTACATGTACATCTTAAACATCTTTGTCCTCTACGCAAGATTACAATGTTGTGACAGGCACTGCAACTATCCTACCATCTGAGTTGTGCAAGAAACCCCAGCCTGCTCCTTGCAAAGCCAAATGGTCCTACCGAAAGCAGCACAGAAATCTGTTGCTAGTGTGGACTGTTGAAGATAGGGGCTAACCACCTATGATAGGAGCTAGCCTAAAGCCACCCTAGTCCTCCACTGCACATGGAATTAAAGCTCAGGAGACCGGTCATTACCCCACTGCTTTTGAAAGGGCAAATCTTGTGTGCAAACAGCAGCCACATATTCCTGACGATACAGTCCCCTGAGGTGCTTCACCCTGTGGAAGTGCAACACTGCACCTCAGGAGTGCTTCTTCCACATGATGTGGGAAGAAAAGGCATGGCAGCTGGACACTGTAGCACACTGACCTGATATTTTTAATCACAGTAGCATAACAAGTGTATGAATAGGGCCTGAGTCTCCCATCCTGCATCTCCTCCAGTCACTACCTCCCACACAAAATGATGCTCCCTGGGTATAAAATGCAGCCAAACACCTCTTACCCATTGCTCTCCTGACCTGGGTACCAAAGAGGTGAAGCAGCAAAGGGTCCAGTCACAAAATGTGCACTCTAATCCCTCACAGGCTGTGGAACAAACTTTATATTGCCCACAGATGTCAGTGAACACCCTCCTTGCCAGCACCCCTGTATTGCGGGGCTGCACCTGAAAACGCCCAGATCTGGACCCCCATCCCACCGCAACCAGTGCCGGGTCAGCACACACTCACCGGGGCACCGACTGGTGCTGCTTGCTCTTCCTGGCGGAGGTAGTGGCAGGCGGCTGGCGCATGACGTGGGCGACACCCACGTTGACGGGCTGGGCAGCGGGCAGGGTCACATGGCTGGCCAACAGTGTGGGCTGCTGCATGATGGGGTTGTAGTGGCTGCTGTGAGTGTGCGTGTTCCTGGACAGTGGGGAAATGGGCATATGTTTAACACACAACTGGCGGCTCCTCAGCAGGCTCTTCCACAGATTCCCACAGCCCTTCACTAAGCTACCCTCTCCTCCAGGGCCCACTGGGCTCCTAGTCCACCCAGGATGGAGTGTTTTCCCCAGGGAACAGACTGAAATGAGTGTTGTGGGAACAGCACTCCACTCCAAGGACACAGAATGAAGTTGCCTACAGCTTTCAGACAAGGGGGTCACAGGCTGCAGCCCTCCTCCCTCCCAGCCCTGCAGCCTTGCAAGATCCCATCCATCCCTCCCAGCCAGGCTCTTCTCATGCCTCCTCCAGCACTGGTGGGTACTTCAGGGAGCCCCCCAAGCACCTCCAGTTTACCTCCAGTCTGCCAGTGGTTGGGTGCCTGCCATAGATTCCGGGATGACAGTTGCATGCTGGACAGAAGTGTGGGTGGCCACCCCGGTCAGCTGCTGCCAGGCAGGAGGGAGCAGGATCTGCTGAGTGCCACTGGGCCATGCTTGCTGTCAGACAGAGGAAAAACAGGAGCCGTCATGCACTGAGCATGAGTGGTGGCCCAGGCTAAGCATGGGCCCCCAGTAACTATCATGGTCATACTGCATTGGTCTCACCCCCTTTCAGTCACAGATGATAAACAGTGTTAGGAAAGCACAGTAAAAGCAGTAAAAGTCATCAATATAGAAAATGGAAAGGAGGAAGGAGAAAAATCCCTGCCATACAAAGTAGCAGCTGTGTATTAGGATAAACCAGGAATGGGAGGGATCAAAACTAGTTGGCATTTCAACCCAAACTTCAAATGCTTTAGGACCTTTGAATTTTGACTCTCCAGATCAGCTGGGCCCTATGGTTCCATTGCTCGTTTCCCCCTCCTACAGCCAGGTTTTTTTTCCTCAGCCCAACAGGACCTAAAGAATTGCAGGAACTTAAAAGGAACTAAACACGAAAATGACCTTTTCAAGGATCAGGAAAAAGAACTGGGAGCTGTACGGTCTTTAGTGATGAGGGGAAAAAGATGGATTTGGGGATATTGAAAGAGAACACATATCAGTCACTGGGTGCTCCTCAGAAAGAACATCTTGCTACACTGGCCAAGGAGTCCAGCTGCCTGCTTCCAGCTCACCAGGAGCCTCCCTGGGCAAAGCAGGGTGGAGCCATGCATGGCGATGCAGCGCATGCCTGTCCTCTCCATGTGCTTCCCTGCTTTTCTGGAGGGGGTGCCCTTCTTATAGGGGGTCAATCTCTGCCTTGTGAGTTGAGCCATCATTGTATGCAAACATCCCTCCAGCTGTGCTGCACAGGCATGACTCAGGTTGTCCTGCTCCAGTGACTCCACATAGTCAGATGACTGGTTTCTTGACTTGGGAAACTTTCTTTGCTATGTGCTGCCCAAAGGCAGCTCTGGCAGCTTATCACTCCCTGGGCTGAGGAATGCAGGGGTAGCACCTGCAGCCTGCCTTAGTCCCAACCTGCACTATTATACTGGACCTGTGTTGTGTTATCTCACAGCTGCAAATTTGAGGGAAGGCTTCATCCAGGCATACACTGTCCCCTTCTCCATCCTTACAAGAATCCATTTAAGTGTCCCTATGATTCCCTCCTATGTCCCAGTGGAAAAATTCCCAAGAAACCACCACCCAAAAAAGACACCTTTTCCCAGTTCTGCTCCAAAGTTTGATCGTCTTGTAACTTTCCATGTTGCTGTGCTAGATGAAAAGGCTGCCACGGTGAGGTCTATCACATCTGCAAAGGATGGACAGTCACAAGGTTGCTCTGCTGAGAGTCCATCTACAGAACCACGACCATAGCCTAGTGACACTTGGAGCAGGTGAGAGAAAGAGGCAAAGACACAAAAAGATCAGGGAGGAAAAAAGCCTTTTTATTATTTTCTTTCTTTCCCCAGCTTTGCTTTAAAAGAGGAGACTACTGTTGCAGTCAGTCCCAGGGGACGACCTGGATTTACGTGCAGAGAAAGCTGCTTCCTCCCTTTTCAGGAAGAGAACGGAACAAAACTAAGCTCCTTGCCTGACTGCAGTGCATAAATTTAGATGCAGTGTCAGAGTCTAGGCACAAATTCCACACTTGTTAGGTAAGGACCACTGAATCATTTAATCTGCAGATAAGACTTGTCTAGTCTGATCCACTAGCACAGTGCGCTGTGCTTACAGGCGGGAGGGCTTGTGCCAGTAGCCGCAGCCTGTTCCCAGTTGTTGCATCAGTACAAAACGTGGCTGCCACAGAGGAGCACCACACTGGCCCCCGCACTCTGGAGCCGGGGGATCCCCTGGTGTGACAGAGCTCGTGCTCCGGATGTAGAGCAGGAGCAACTAATGGAACTACCATGTTTCTTCTGAAAGCCGGTGGCAGGACCTTTGTGGGAAGTGTTGTTGGGAAGGAGTTAAAAGGAGAGAAAATCAAGAATTCAGGGCATTATTCAAGGACAGGGGACAGTTCTGGGTCGCGTCATGGAAGCCTGCCAGAAAACTGTACAGCTTTGTCTCTTTTGAGATCTGAAGCCACAGAGAGCTATTAGAAAAGACAGGATCAGTCTCCTTTCACTGGTCTCTGGGCATACAGTATGTGGACCACACTTGCTTGAGAGCGTGAAAATAAGACACAGAGAAGTTACAAACAAGTTACTTTAGCCACTGTCCCTGCATCTTGCAGGCTGCTTGCTCTGCCTTGCACTAACTCCATCCCATAGACTGCAGACATGCAGCTGCCATAGGCGATGCTCAAAACCCATCAGTGCCCTGGGTCCATCGTTCCTCTTTCCCCCCTCCAGGGTGGCTGGTCTTGTACAGAACGCACAGGGAGAACTGGACACCTGCTGCACTGGGATACAGTAAGGCTGTACCAGCCACAGACATCCTGGTGAGGTCAAGCACAGTGAACTGTACTGTGTGCTGGGCAGGGGAGAAAGCCTGATGGCACTATACAGTGCTGGGAGCACAAGGAGCAGCACTGTGCCTGATTAGCAGGATAAATAAAGCAGGTGGAGAGACAGAAGTGGGTTCCAGAGGCACTACACTCTCTGCTGGGGACAGTCCCTCTACTAGTTGGAGCAACCCTGCAGTCCAGTCTGAAGAGCATGAGATAAGCAGCTGTGCATGAGGGGAACAGCTTTCTGCTGGGAGAGACACACAGCCGCTCAAAGATCAGATGTGACTACGATGCATCACAAAGAAGCTGTGTTTTTCCATTCAGGAAACTGGAATTGGGTACAGATTTGTTTATCTGACCAGCTGCTCAGCCCAAACCGAGCGAGGCCCATGGACACCAGATGCCACTGGCATCAATCAGAGTGTCCTGCCATCAGAGTGACAGCCAGCATTTCTCATCGTGCAAGACAAACAGATACATCAACAGGCAGACCGCCTCTCTTTTATTAAATCAAAAATTAAAAATCTATGCAAGACAGGAGAGTTTCTCAGAAACTACTTGAATTTCCTCTTGGAAGTGACAATGAATAAAATGTAAGTAGGAAGTACGAAAGGTGCAGCCCGTGAAATGGTAACCTGTGGGAGGAAGGGCGTTCAGGAAGACCTTTACTACCAAACATTCCTCATTTGCATAGAGCCCAACAAGGCCACCTTGTGAAGAAAGGAGTGGGAGGTCTTGAGATCTTTTAGGATCCTGCTGCCTTTGGGATGCTTCAGATCCAACCCTCATCCCTTCAAGCCCCACAGAACAGAACAGCACAGGAGCCCTGGCAGAATGGGCAGGTATGTAAAACTCTGCGACCTCCTTGATCCACTGCTTTGGCTGACTCCTTGCACAAGCAACAGGTGAGCCTATTGTATTGTGCAGCCTGCACAGACTGCTTCTCACTTCTCCAAGGCTTTTGTTTCCCCTGACTCTTTTAGGCTCTCCTTTCCTACCAAACAAGAGAAGTGACTCACGTCAGCTGTAACAACAGGGTGCAGCAGAGATAGGTTTGATGCTTCAGACAGCCCTCTAACAAAGGCTCTGCTATTGGGAAGGGGCAGGGCAGGTTAGCTAATGGAAATCATACAGCCTGCAAGTTGCAGTTTGATCTGTCTTCACCAGATAAGTGCGACTGGCAGCTGGCAAATGAAGCAATAGCACCAACCCCAGCAGAGCAAGACACAGGAGTAAACCCTAAAGTATGCTGGTACCTAACTGTGTATGAAGGTCCTGGCATGGCAGATCAACCAAGCCTGAGACAGAGGCATGCGTTTTTAACTAACAGGTCACCTTTTTCAGGCTGCACAGCCTAATATTAAGTACATCAGGTGCTTTTCTTTCCTGCCTGTTATCAGCAAAGCTACTGTGGCACCAGCTCAAAAACAGTAAAGGCAGATTCACTGAGGCCAGCACAAGGTAGAATGAACTGCTCCTCTGGTTCGAGAATCTGGGGTTCCCCTTGAGGATGTGCATGTGATTAGTAGTACCCATTCTCGACTGTTTTTTTCCTGGGAAGGACCATGGTTTCCCTGTGAGCATGTTTCAGACAATTGTGCCAATAAGTGCTGCTGACAAGGAGAGCTCCTTGGCTGTGGGGCCCTTTCCTCTGCCCACTATGTCTCACTCATACCTTGAGAGCAGAGGTGCAGCTTGTAAAACAGAGCAGTGGAAACCTAAAGCATGGAAAGTAATTATTGGCAACATGCAATTCATCAGTGCAACTCCTGACAACAAACTATCACTGAGACTGCAAGTTCAGGTCTTTCTCAGTAGAGGTCTGACACAGCTTTCCCTAAGGCTTTCCCAATGATTCTAGTGGAAAAGCAAAAGGAAAGAAGGTCTTTCTAAAGGCTTTTGCAACTCTGACATAGTCTTTGAGCTGAACAATGAACTGGGGGAGATTTGGACATTTCAGAGAAAGCTGCAGATGCTTACATAGCTGCCCAAGTCTCCAAACTGCACCAAGGAAGGCCCTCAGATAATGCTACTCTGCTCAGCTTCCAAGAGCCAAACAACACAGTAAATACCTGCCGAGCTCAGTGTCTTCAGAATTCCTTACCTGTGCGAGGAGTCCTGGCTGGATCTGAAGAGGCTGGGCCCCAGGAGCCTGAGTGACAATGGGAACTGCGTTCTCCATCCGAACCGAATACCCAGCATGCTTTGAAGGGGAGGCTTGTAACCCTGTTCCATCAGCACAGAAGGTATAGCATTAGCCATCAGCAGCACCACTAAGAACAGGGGTCTGGTTTTCAGAGGTGTCTAAAGGCACTCACTGATGTCCACTTAAATTGCATTGTTCAGTCCCTCTGAAAAATTGGGCTATCAGAGTTCCACGTGTTCTACCCTAGCCCAGAGACACCTATCAAATGTTCACAAACATGATATATGTATAAGGGGGCAGAAAAGGAATTTTCAAATGTCTTTAATGTTAAATGTCAAATGTTAAGGAATTAACTGAGTTCATACTTTTAGTGTGCCTCAAATGCATGGGAAATATCACAATACAACGTGTACAGGGAGAAAAAGAAAAGAGGGGAGTGAATGGCTTCTTTTCCCCATATTCTCTGGTTTGACAACAGAAAATGGTCTTTGCCAGACCAAATGTACTGCTAGGTGAGAATGCTCTTTTTAGACCAAAGATGGACAGTGGGATGGGAATCCAGAACTCCCTACTCCCTCAGCCTTGATAGGGATAAGTGATTTTCTCTTGTACAGCTTCCTGGGACTCATATTTAAAAGGCTCTAGCACATCCCAAACTCCAGTCACTGACTGAGTGACACATTAGCCTAACTGAGCTGGAGGAAGGTTCCCTCTCCACCACCTCAGTGCATGGCACAGTCTGTGCTGTCTACTCTGCTTCAGAACCTTCTCAAGACAGCAAGCTGAAGATGTCAGCTTACATACTCTAGCAATACATTTCTGAAGTCAAACCCCTGAGACGTATTTTACCTATGTAGAAGAGGTCTAGCTAAACTTCTCTAGTTCAAAAGAGCTTTGATAATCTTGCAGAACATTTAACAAGTGCCTAGAGACTGCTGCACAGAGAGGCTTGTAGAAATGAAGAGCAGAAGTTGCACCAGCTGAACTGAAGTCTATTTAGACCAATTTCTACAGATACCCATCTAGTTTTCCAAGTTGCTACAGCATGTAAAGTTAAGAGAAGGAAAAGTTGCTAATTCTGATTATCACCCAAGTTGTCTGACAGTGATACCTTTCACTATAAACACAAGCAGAGCTGTTTGCAGTGGGACTGGAGTTGAGGGAATTTTCCTCATAAACGGTCATGAGCACCTGTTAGGGGGACAAAACTTCATCTCCATGCCCACCACACTCCCTACTTCATTATCCTCCCAAGCTCCTCTTTTAGCAACAGAATCACTGAGAAGTCATGGGCCCATTATGTACATACTGATTTATTATTACTGTGGGGCAAGGCTTTCAAGTTTACTGAAGTATGGTAGAAGAGGCTCAAACTCTGTTCAGGGCAAAGGATGAGAAACATCCCATATTCTCCCCCAACTCCTTCTCAGCATTTGCCTCGTTGTTTCAGACCAGCTACCTCCAACTCATGATGTTAGAGGTGATTGCAAGATCCTTCACCACTGCAAACACTTCCACTTGCAACAACCTCATCGCTCTCATTTTCCTAGGCCAGCCTTTTTCCTGCCACATGACCTGCACTAAGGAAGCTCACTTCCAACATGAGCTGGATGAAACAGCAGTGGGGGGAGGGAACATCGACTGGCCAAGACCTGGTGAGGAGGCTTGTTCCTTACCTTGGAAACCCGGTGGGCAGACAATGAGAGCTTGCTGTAAGGGGTCGGGGCGGGCACAGATCTGCGCTGTTCCTGTCTGCAGGGGCATGCTCCGCTGGGCCACCGCAGCCATGGACGCCGCTGAGGGCTGGTAGAGTGCAGATTGGTAATTTAGTATGGAGACCTCGGGGTTGGCTAAGGAAATAGTGGCACTGGAGGAGGTGGGAGCCAGGTTGGTGGTCTAAAGGAATGACGGGAATTAAACAAAAAACAAACAAAAGAAATGAGGGAGATGGGTACGTTGGAAGAAGCAAAATCCAAAAACAAAATAAAAAAGTAAAATAGTGTAAGATAAAGTAAAACAAAACAAAACAGCAAACCAAAACCAAACAAGAGGTAGAACTGGACACTGAGGAGCACAGAGACAAGGGCAGCACTGGGGAAAGGAGCACAATCTGCCTGAGTAACCACAGCTGTATCATACACAGGACCCTCGGCCACGTGCGCTGCTGTGAACTGCTCAGAGACACAGCACATTTTCTAAAGCAGAACTGTAGCCCCATTTCTCACCCAACTGGCTCTGATTTGCAGCATGATGGAGATGGGTCAGAAAACGTTACTATCCACAAATCATGTTGTTCACTCATCATGTACATAGCTGTAGAAACTGCTCACATTTCTGAAGTAAAACAAACTTAGCATCTCCTTGCCCTGTGAAGTCTCATTCTGAGAGGGGAGATTCATTCCAGCCTTTCCTCTTAGATACTTTGTAAATAAGATGGCACATGCTCCTTGAATTATGTTTGGAATTTGAAGTAATAAGAAAGCATAACAGGAGGTAATACTAATAACTTGCTAAGTCCAAACTTGGCTTGTCTTTAAAATCCTCTTAGAGCAGAAACTCCAGCAGAGGATGTTGCAAAGCCACAAAAATCATCCCAGTGTTCTGCAAAACATCTAGAAATCTGAAGACTTTTTTTTTTAATTTGGACTAAGTCTAACAGCTGCAAACAACTAAACAGCTCTGCCACTGCTCTCAAAATATGTCCTTAGCATTCGTGCCTAACCAGCCAGACTCTACCAGACCAGAGCTCATCCTTCCCCCTCCATTGCTGGAGATAGGTCAGACAAGACTTTCTCATGGTCAATGTATGAACTCAGGAGGAGGCTTTGATCAAGGCTGGAGGAGACAGCAGGCTAAGCACTTTGCACTGCACTGGTTGCCACTGGACCTGTGCTGCAGGTGCCACAGTCACAGCCATGAAAGATATGATGACAAAACATTTCTTCCTCCTCATCATCCCCTCTCTGTGCAGAGGTAGTGAAGTGCAATCTGCTCTCCTGTGCAACACACTGAGCAGCAACCACAACAGCTCCCACACTCCTCATCTCACAAGCTGTAACTGGAAGGAGGCAATCCACAGACATTTTGCAGACACAGGAAACAGAGCTGAGATGAATGGTATGTTGAAGAGAATTGTGAAAGGCTTAGAGCTTGTTCAAATTAAAAAACTCTTCCTGGAAATATTTCTACCACTTCTTCTAGGAACACTGAAGATGCTGGTTCTGCTCACAACACACACCCCTTATGAGAATTCAGAAACTACCACGGATCTCCCAGCCATGAACTGATTGAAATATCAAGCGAGCTGCAAGGAAATGAAAGCACGTCTGCATTTTCTACAAGCAACTGTGGTGACTCTGCCCTGCAGCTGGGGCCTCAGGGAGCACGTAGTGGGCATTTCTTTAGTCAGCATTTCAGAAAGAGACAAAAAAGGGAACCAGTGTTTGTAACTAACACCCTATCACACCAAGTCATGACCTATCTCGGTCTGAATCTGTTTGAATTGTTGCAAAAGACCTTCTAGGATCACATGTATCAAGACCTGAGTCATGAAGTCTGGTTTTCTGACTGATGCAGGAACACCTCGTACATCTACAGACTCCTTCAGCTCCCTTGCTTTCCAAACACCATTTCCACAACGCCACCTGCAATCTCTAGAGTGAATCCTGAGCAGCCTGTTCCCAAAAGGCTTAAAAGACAGCAGCTATTTCTTGAGCTTCAGTCTACTAAAGTGCTCTCCCTGGAGAGTTTCCCTTCACTGCTGTAATACAGTGCTGCAGTAAACAACTTCACCTGCGAGTCACACAAAATTTGTCAACTAAGCACCCTCCAACACTGGGGCAAGTAAAACTAATACAAAGCATGATTACAAAGCCGGAGCCCACTGAAGTAGAGTGCAGTGTGTTCACAGTGGGGGTACATGCACACAGTCCCCACATCAACTGTGGCACCTGGAGTAAAACCAACAAGAGATAAGAATAAACATTACCATTAAACTCTTCTTTCATGTTGATCAGTCACAGTGCTGTGTCTGTTACAGAAGGGTTTAAATTCTTTATACTTCAATGCAAATTTGAAGAAGTGCTGTAAGATCACAAATACTTCAGCCTGACCCAGGGATTGAAGCCCTGCTTGCTGCACTAAGGGACTTAATGAGCTTTACCCCATAGCAACTTTCCAAGTAAGCAGGATTTATCACCCCAACAACAACATAAACAACAAGGGCAACATTTCACCGTCACACAAAATGTCACAAGATTACTGCTTGCCCGAATAAAAGAGAATGAGAAGAGGAGTAGAGAGGAAGGAGAATAAAAAGGCACCATCTCTTGGCAGGCATGTTAAATGGGATGCTACTACACTTTTCATCTTCTAGATCTCTCTGACATACAGGTTTCAAGCACTGGCTGTTTCTGATTGATGCCCTTACCTGGTTGTGGACTGTGTTGAGCTGGTTGTTAAAAGTCATGGTCAAGTTGGTTGATGTACTTGGGGCTACATGGGTGATGAACGGTGTCTTGCTCTGGTTCACTGTGTCATACATATTCACCCGCCGCTTGCAAATCTCCATGTTCTGGAAGCAGGACTTGACACTGTGTAAGGAAAAGGGGGCAAGGAAGAGACAGAAAATCAACCAACCAACTAAACACAGGTTAACAGTTCATCACAGTGGCCCTGCACTGGGTCTCCACGGTAGGCTTAGCACTTTCTAGGCTCTTAAAGCCCTCTGCTACTTTATCAGGTCTCTCTTAACCAGTGAAAGTCAGTTTAATCCTGTGCTGAAAAGGCCAAGATGACAGCAGCTGCTTTGGGACTCCTGGGTGCTCCCGTGGGTCTCAGCACTGCAATACACATCAAAAAAAATCAAGCAATTTGGCTGCTCTTTAAGTGACAGGGCAAGAAATACAAGTGGCTATTCTGAAAGACTGAAAGAGACTGAGAACACGATAGATAGATAGATAGATAGATAGATAGATAGATAGATAGATAGATAGATACTGTTTTTTTTCTGATGATTGAGCCTGAGAGGAAAAGACAACTCATGCTTTTTGCTTCACTGTAAGCCTAAAGGCCTTTCGCAAGGAAGAATTTTATTGTTCTTGATCACTGAGACCCCTAGAAAAAGTCCTTCTAGTTCCCTTCAGAAGTAATTCACTGAGAGCTGAGTCCAGCCAGGCGGTTAAAACATTGCCCCTGTCTGACTAAATGCTGTGCAGATGCTTATCTTGAAGTACATGAGACCTCCTCCTGCAGTCAATGGGACAATTCATATCGAAAAAGGTTATGCCAAATCAGATTCATCAATACCCTGAAGCAATCCAGTTCTGAGGTTATCTCATGCTGAGAATTGAACCTCTGGGGGAAAGATTACAGCTTCTTCCTCTACACTGACTTTGTCTTAAATGTTATTGATATGGCAATGGAAATTTTGAGAATATTTTGTGCCCCCAATAAAGGACATGAATTACTCTCTACATTGCTAGAGCACACCAGGCATCTGATACACGAAACTGCCAATATTTCATTTTTATAATTAGGATACCAAAGCACATAGAGATTAAGAGATAACAATACAGCAAACCTGTGCAAAACCGTATTTTTATCATAATCTCATTTTTGAGGCCTAAAAATTAATACAGGTTTTCCACAATTCCTGCATAATAAATTGATTTTACAAATTTGACCTCAGAGTCTGAAAGACAACCCCAAAAAGTGTGCAGACATTTATTTTATTTCCATTATCCCAACTTGAAAAAATAGAAATTCCAAGCTGTTAGGGACAGAGGAAGTAAACATATCCTCACATAATTTTTAAGAAACAAAATGTCCCTTCAAAAGGAACAACCTCATATGAGCCCTAGGGTTAGTCAGGAAGAGGACCTCAATCTTTTTATCTCTGTCTTTTCTCTTATTCAAATGGTCATCTCTCTTTTCCTGTGAGTAATACCTTGATAACTGGATCTGGGCCATAAACACTGCAGGCTCAGGACGCTGTGCACAGCTGTGCATTATGTGCATTCACTTACAAAACTATACCTGTTAGTCACAGAACATTCAGCAAAATAAAACACTTATCAAACAAATACAAAAGACTATTAGATTGCCTTTTCCAGCCATGTATGAACACAATTCTCCCTTCAAAAAGCAGACAGCATTGGAAAGAGTAAATATTCTGTATATAGTGAACTGTGTGTGTTACCAGTTTTATGTAACGAGGTGAAAGCTCTACTAATGCAACACCATGTTCTCCTGTCTTTACTTTAAAAAAGTGTAGGAGGGCAAGAGGCAGGGACAAAGCAAAACAGACAAAATTGAGGAGTACTCAGCAATTTAAGAGCCAGGAAGTTAAATATGTGAAATGGGGACTTAAACTCACTTTGCTGTCTGCTTGCAAATAAGCAGAACAGCCTGTCTCATGCTGCTCAAACTTGCAGCCTCTCTGAAGTGTGTCACGGCAGATTCCTTCCACAAGCTACAGCTTCCATATATTCTCACTTTCTCTGCTGCCCGATTTACTTTCAAGAGAGATTACAATGCCCTGCATCTCTCAAGGCTTTGAAGTTTCTATTCTCCTAACCACAGGCAATCACAGACAAAATTTCCATCAACTTGCCATACTGGTTACAGCTTATTGCTCTCTTTTCCACTGACTGCTTCCTACGTGGAGGGGCTGCGTGGGGTTACACACCCGTCTGGCAGAGCATTTAGTATTCAGAGAGCTGATGCTGAATTCTTTATTTGGGTAAAAGCCTCACTGTTATTGGCCCCAATGATACTTTCAACCTTTCTGGGGCTTTGCCTGAGCAGCCACAAGCGAGCACTTCAAAAATGAAGATGTGGTTCTGGCCTGTTGCGTTAGTGGAAAGATTTCTGACGACAGTGTATTAGGTCACAAATCTCTCCTATCTCACACGATCAGTTGTTGCACAGTAAGAAGGGCTGTTGCAAATTAAGAGACTTTTGTCTACAGTGCTCACACTGTTGGAAAATACTGTCATTTTTTATTTATGAATGGTTTTTATATGAAACTTACTTTCTCCCTGTTTAGCACAACAATCTCCCATCTTGTTTTCATTACATTTATCACTTACTATCTATTTATAGATAACAATGCTTCAAGATGGCTGTTCAGGCTAAGTCTGAGTCTACACAGACTGTGCTCCCACTACCTTCTGGTAAGCAGCTGCTCTTATCTTGTGATAAATGTAACAAAAAGGCAGCTACAGCTCCTTCAAAGAGGGAAAGCTACCTTAAATGAACTTGAAATGCCGCAGCCACACATACAGGCAGGAGAGCTGACACAGTTACCTGTTGCTCTGCAGTACTCAAACATACTCTAACAGCTTTTCAAGCAATCCCCTTTAATTTTGTACCTGAGCTCTGGACAGCCTTTAAATACTCATACAAACAGCACCCAATGAAGTACAATCCTGTGCCAGTAGCTGTTCTGCTGTCAAGGGGAAGGGACAGCCTGGAAAAGCACCTTGAACCACAAGTGCTGTAGAGCAGGATGTCTGAAGCCAGGGGTTCTGGAGGCTTTGGAAAACTCCCACTATGCGTCTACCTTCTTCACTTAGACCTGAGAAGCCTGGTCTCGTGTGAATTGCCCAGGGGACAAGGGCTGGGGGCTGGGTGCAGGTTTCCTGTGCCTCAGAAGGGGAAATCAGGCTGGAAGGCATGACACTTCCTCACACCTCCACCAGTCTGTGGAGCCCATCTCTATTCCACACATGTGTCAGGTAAGGACAAAGTGTGGTATTTAAGGTGACCCAGGCAGAAAACAACAAAGCTGAAAACTGAACTCCTTGTCCTGTTGCCTATCCCCATAAAACAGCCTTCAGCAGAACAGCTCTTCCCTTAAAAAGCAAACAGCTTTAACTGACCCCTGCAAGAGGGAAAGTTCTGGGAGGAAGGATTGGCTCCTCACTGCAGATAAGGTTGATTACTTCAGCAACAATCAGGACTATATTACTCTGAGATAAACTGATACTTTCAGCACTAATTGCATAATTTCTTCTGCATTTTAATGGAAAAATACGTAATTATTGAATATTTACATAATTAATGTAGCACACACTGCAGCATTTTAAATGCCAAGCACCTACAACACAATTTGTACAACCTTGAGTTGGCAATCCTCCTTTTTAAACCAGAAAAACATTAAAACTTAGGGCTTAAATATCTTAACAATGCCCCCCAGATACACTTGGTCTCCACCACAGCCAGATCTTCCCTTCACCCCTCAATTCAAAACCCAAGGGGAAAAAAAGCCACATACTGTGTGCTGTGAGGGAAATCGAGCAAGTGCGTCATGGTGACAAAAGGGTGGCTCAGAGTTTCAATGGGTGTTATCCTCTTATCTGCATCAATCGTCAACATCTTCTTTAACAGATCTATAAACTCCCGCCGGTCTGCCTTTTCCACCAACATATCACTTCCTTCCAAATCCGTTGTCATGTTTACCTAAAGGAGAAAGGACAAGAGTGAGCGCCAAAGGAAAGAGCAGATGGTCAGGTCTCCAGTAAACTGTGTTTATTCCTCACTGGAGCACATGCCCTGCAAGTCTCCCTGTCTAAAGGGGCAGTTGCTGAAGTCACACAGGCGGTGGCTGGTCATCTGGCTTGTGCATGTCAGATCTCCAGACAGACTGTTAAGTGTTCAGCTCGCTTGGGTCAGTAGCTAATGAAACACTTAGTCACCCTCCACTGAAGATGAACAGCTTCCATGTGGTAGCAGGCGAGCTCTCATAATCAGTGTATTTATCATATGAAGTACTGTGCTATCAGATATTTATCTATGTGTCCCATGAGCAAAAAATATATAAAATACATAAAAATTTCTCAGTAGGTTTATGAGAAACATCCCATTCATGTATAAAGTGCCAGGAAAAAAACCCATGTTACATTAGTTCATGTATTTATATGGTCTCCCTTGATTCCTGTGCTCCCTTTCTGCATATTTGCTTGTCAATGCTACCATGTCTAGACTTTGCTAGACAAACTCCAGTGTTGCACTAGTTCTGCACACTGATTTGTTTGTTAGCACAAACTCCCATCACAGGAGTGGTTATGCTGGGATTAGCTTTCACAACTATATGGACTTGACACAGTGAATTAGTACTCCCTCTTCCCCCAGACAGCAGCCTTTTACAGAGAGCACTTTCCTGCAACCATGGTGAATATTTCCAATGTCACTATTTAACAAATGGAAATATTAAAGCACAGAGAACTAAGGGACTTGACAGTGGTCACACAGAGGAGCACTGGACAGACAAGAGAAAACAAGGATTTCAACACTCAGAGATGTGACTTTGCCATTTTCCAAGGCTGCTTAACTACAGCATACTGAGCCCACACAGCCCTGTGTGCAGTCACCCCTACAGAGCAACATGTAACAGCTAATTTGGTAGGCATAATCCTGGTATTTTTCAGGAGCTGGCACAAGAATAGGATACGCAGAGAACTCATGTAATTCCCTCTTGTTAGTGCCGCTGGAAATAATGTAAACAGTCCTGCTGGTTACTCACCAATGCTCTTACCTGTGCCATGTCATCCAAACAGTTGAAAATATACTTTCTTGCTTCCTTCGACTTAATCCCCGTCTCTGCCTCATGATCATCTGGCGTCTGCTCAAAACAGGACACAGGCATTGACCACCACTGTCCTGCAGTAAGCTGTGGGTTATGTATCTGCACATGCCTCTTCCTGTCCTCATCAGAGACCACTGTGCCTCTCTTGCCTGACCAGGTAACATTTATGTGACCTTCGCTATGCTTATTTGACATCTTTTGTGTCAAAAGGTGATTTCCACTTCTGAGGATCCTCTCAGCTATGGTGGGTCTTTTACACACATCCCAGTGTGAGGCTCAGCATCCCATCCTTACAGCCAAAAGCCCACTGGCCTCTGCTTGGGGACTGCATGCAGCCAAACATGCTGGGACAAGAGATTCAGGGCTCTCCTGCATTACTAGTAGATTTGACTGTCAGAATTAAAATGCTTGACTTCTTTTTCCCCACAGTGCATTAGATATTAGAGCAAAATCTGCCCAGGGCAGGTTTCATTTAAACTGTACACCAATTCATGGACTACTCAGAGGAAGATTTCCAGGTCAATTCTGGACTTATATTTCCCATTAAGAAATGCCAAGCTGGTATGTTATGAGCTGCAGATTCCAGGGATGGCAGTTTTACCTTGGGCAATATCCACCCCGATGTCTGCCCTGCACTGCAAAAAGCAGAGACCTAGACTCTGAGGTGACCTGAATGTCTCCTCACTTCCAACCAACAACTGCAAGGTAAAAGAAACAAGGAAATGTCTTCCTACCTTCAGTCTCCACAAAGGATATGGTGAGTCTGTATCCCTGTTGAAAAACCTCGTAGTCTTTGTCCCTGCACTTAACAAATACTCTGCTGGTAAGCCCTGCGTCTGTGAAATATAGCGAATCTGTAAGAGAAGGATGAGGGGTCACTGCTCATCCTCTGAAGATCTCTGGAGGTCTTCCTTGAAGGAAGGCAGGAAGCATTTGAAATAATGGAACAAAAAAACCCCAGAAAATGAAAATGCAGCACGTAGCTAGACTTCACCTAAAAAGATTCAGTGCAAGAAACGAGAGGAAAGAGCATGTCCTTATGGAATTCCCTCCATCTATCACACACATCACTGGAAACTCATCCTTGCAGTACACTCCCACAAGGCCTGAAGACAGAGACAGGAAAGTCCCTAAGTTTTAGAGGTCAAAAAAAGACCCAGACACTGATTTCAATGGGGTCTCTCACCACTTTGCACATTTTTATGTCACCCTCTCATCTCCAGGAAGTAATTTCAACAATTTGGTCTTTGCTCTCCAACTTTTGCTGGTTTTCCTCCATCCAAGAGCACAGTCTACCCTAGGAACAGTCTGAAGTTCAAAACGGAGGACTATGAAGTGACTATCTTTGAACTTAGAGGAAATACACACTCAAATGGTATGTTAAGTACTTCATCTCTTCTGATGACTACAATGATGTTATGTGTCATGTGGGTTACATCCACAAGCATGACCTCATTGGCACCCACACAGCCAAAAAACACTTACTATGCATGTTTCCAGGATCCCCAAATTTTATTATTTTATAAAGGAGAAAATGTCTGTGATTACACAACTAAAGACTGATGCCATATATGCCTGGGGTGCCACACAAAACCTTAACTTTGGCATCTCCTGACTCCTGAATGTTTCATTCTGAAAAATTGCTGCAAATTCTGCAAAACTAGTAAAAACAGTCACCTACTCTAGAAAATTCTAGGGATGTATGGACAGCACTTTTGAGGAAAGACACAGAGAGGGATAAAAAACCCAAATAAATGAAGGCATAAAAAGCAGCTGTTATTTCAAAGACTTCCAAGTACTCGGGACCCAGTTCACTGTACATGCCTTGCTCAGCTCTGCAGCTCCTTAGGTCCATCAGAGCTCAGGTCCCAGAGAGGCATCAGGATCCTGTCCACAGCCCAGTGCTGCAGCAATGGGCCAGGATCAGCCCCTACCCCTTTCCCAGCTCCACAGGAGCCCTCATCATACTTTACCAGAGGAAGCTTTGTGCTGGGCAGTTATGCTGGGCTGTAAGGTATGGTAATTTCTTTCTCAGCTGCGTGTTTTATGGCTTTTGGGGTGCAACAGGGAAAGGAAAGAAATTCACTCTTCATGCTTGGTATGTGACTTTCAAATGCTTGTATGTTTTTCAGCTATGTCTGACTTCCTTTGGAGTCACTAACAGCCCTGCTCTTCACTGCAAGTTATTTCCCCTGCCAAATTTTACCTTTAGGGCTCTGACTAAAATAATAGTAGTTTCAAAAGAAGAGTCAAGAAAACATTTCAATATACGAAAAACTTGTTATCCTGGTTTTCCGCTTTTTTAAAAATTTATTTCCTAAAATCAAAAAAAGACCTTTTCAGGGTGTATTTGCAGACAGCTAAGATCAGCTTGAAGAAGACTATGGGGATGGAAACTGTTCTACAGCCTGGCTTTAGCAGCTGCTGCATTATCAGTTTTAGGACTACAAAAAGAGCATAAAAGCCTATAGGGAGAAAAAGGATGACAGCTTATATTAACTGGAAACTTACATCAATGTGAATGTTCTTCTTCCCATTGCTTTTAATATGCACTATCATAAAAGGGTTATGAAATGCAGCCGAGTTTGTGCAGTTTCTTCTAACAAATAAACCTTTATTCAGCAGAGAAAGGGTGCCTGCTCTGCTCAGTAAGGAGAGATGTACAGAGCTCTCCAGTCAATGGCAGCGTTGACTCTGGATTGAGATTTCATTTAGGCAGCCAGCGTACCAAGCAGCGCTCTGGTTACCCAGAATAAATACCCCAGGGGGATAATGACAGGGTTGCCTCGGGAGGGTAAGAAACCCAGATCCCTCATTAGCAAAAGAGAAAAAGTTGGCATCTGTTCACTCTGACAAGAGAAGGGAAAAACATCCATGCACTTACCAGCACCCAGGGCAGTATCGATACCCACCTGATCGTACTCCGAAGCTCCTGGGTACAACGGCCAGCCCAAGAACAGCTCCGCGATGACACATCCCAATGACCACATATCGATTGCTTCACAAAATGGTAAACCAAGGATGATTTCAGGGGCTCTGCAAAGGAAGAGGTTAGAAAAAATCAGCAAGGGGAGCAGACCCTCTCGGCTGGCGTAGGTTGGCCGGTGCTGATCATGACACTCATGCAGTTGCTGCCAACAAGTGTCACTGCTCTGACAGAGCTAAGGGAACCACCGGCCACTGGCAAAGTGCCTGCTAACCAACATTAGTCAGGGAGTTTCTTTATCCTTGCGGAGGAGTCCTATGGCCGTATATAGCCAAGAGACAGCCGTATGTTCTGCAGCCTTTTGTAAAGGAGAGAACTACCATTATTTTCATTCAGCAAGTGGGGAATATGAAGCCACCTAGTTAAGGACCCCACTTGAGGCTCTCAGGCCCAGCTCACCGCCCTGTGGAGAACTGAGCAGACCCCCTGTGGTGAAGCATCCTCTGTTCACACAGCTTGGTGGGTTCACAAACAGCCAGACATTAAATAATCATTACAGGACTGGTATAAAAGGATTATCGACTTTTAAAACAAATGGCTGTAACAATAACACAGAGAAATAATGTAATTAAATCTATTAGACAAGAGCCTTTTCCTCAGGAGGAAGTAGCCATAAAGCCTTCCTCTCCCAGTCTGTTCCAGGCACCTGATTAATTTGCTTTTCCCTTTCAGCCCATACAGTCAAAATGCAGTTGCACTCTGGCTAGCATTTATTGTCAGCTTCAGGAGATGCCACCAAAGCATCTCTGACCCCCATCCCTTTCAAGGGGAATCTGTCCCACTGCTTCAGGATTCTTCACCAATGGTGAAAAGCACTGTATGATGAGGTTAGACAAGCTTGCTCAACTCCAGCAGTCAAGGTGAGATGAGATGAATCCTGACCTTAGTGCCCCAAATGCTCTGCTTTTCAAAAACAACTTCTATGTGGAAGAACCAAAAGCATTTTAGAACTACTAAAAACCTTATACACACACCTTCCTTTTCCCACCTCTGCCTACATGTCCACATGCATTTAAGTGACATAGTTCCTACTTTACACAGGGATGACCTAAAGCTTCTCTTCTGTTCTTTTTGCAACAAGACCCAGCTTCTGGAGCCAGGTCATGTACAGCAGAAAAAATAAACTTACCTTCCCATATTCCTCAAACTATAAAGAAAAAAAGCACAAGACAGAGAAAAGAAACACACGTTGCTTCAAAACTTTCATAATTTTAAACATAGCCTTGGAATTTCTTGGGCCCTGATGCATATTTTGGGAATGCCTGGGGTTGACTATTGAGCAAATCAAGTGCCACCATCTGAAACTTGAAATAGGACCCATAGTTCCCAGTTTCCCGTCTGTCATCAGGATAAGATCTGACACTAGTGAGATCATACTAAGGATTACCAACTGCAGTGGAAAATACTGTGTTTTAATCACACCATTACAATCATGTGAAGACAAGCCTTTAGCCAAGAAACCAAGCAAAATGGGTAATTTTTTCCAAAGAAAGAAGCAAAGGCCCTGCAGCAAGAATCCATGCCCCATTTTCAGCCCATGAACTTCTCCAGCTTTGGGTTGCCTTGTAAAAATAAAAGCCCCAAACTATCTATTCTCAAACCAGCAATGCAGAACATGAAAATTACAGGAAATTCTGGGATTTTAAAGTTAGAATACTTTGTGTCACTCCCACAAAAAACAAGCCAGAAACTTTTAAAAGTGGCTACCTTTAGCCTTTTTGATTTCATCTGTGCTTGTCGTTGTCAAGCCTCACTGTTCTTTAGCCCACTGTGACAAAGTTTTTATTCTAACACCAATCCCTCCTTATGAGCAAGGGGTTAATTTTCCTCCTTTTCTCTCTATTCCGTCATCCCCGCACACTACTCGACACCTAGACAAAATGCAGAGAGAAAAAGACAGCTATGGTGACCTGAATCTCATTACTATGTAAATCCTGCTTTCAAAGCCATCTGCCTCTCCCTGTCTGCCTTCCACATCGTGAACGAAATGTCCCTGGTCACTAATGAGAGCTCAGCGATGCATTGCCTGAACTTCAAATCCCTCCCACTAACGCAAGTGGAGGGAGTGGAAGGGTGGACTATCTGTGGGATATTCCTGATCTTATTTTGTGTAGAAAACTCCCTGTTCAAAAAAATTGCTTGCACAGCTTTCATATGCAGCACACACCTCCTTCCCTCTCTCCCCACACTTACGCTGCCAACGCCTTCAGACCCCGGCAAGAAGAGATGACCTAGAATTAGAGGTTCCAAAATTCCTAATTTTTTTTTCTCACAAGTTTTTGGCTGACCAGTGGGATTTTCTTAAAGCTCCACTTCCTGGAATGCAGTAATTGGTAGAGAATTTCTTTTTCACATGCAAAAGAAGTTTTGCATCTCTGTTGCTTGGAAGAAAAGCACAAACCATATTATTTAAACACATAATATGCAACTAAATAGAACACATTCATTCTATTAAGCTAGACCTATCTTTCTAGGGGAGGGCAGGCAGTGAAGTAGTTTTATTTTACTTTACTTTATGAAATCTGGTATTTGCATCACACAGTTGAGCCTAAACGTTAGTTGCAATCTTTGCCCATGAAGTCCCAAACAGATGATGATTTTGGAACAGCGATGAGAACGGCTGGCAGAAGGGGGCCAGATCTAAGAGATAAGGTGCCCTGTGTACAGCACAGCTAGCACTTGGTGCAGCTTCCTCTCAGCCTTCACATCATAACTGTGATTTTTCTATAGAGAGGGAGTGGCCCTAAGACAAAAAGATGTTGTTAACTTAATTATGTGCTCATTAGGACACCTCAAAAACAACAGGTATTGGACACCACACAGGCTCCCAGGTTTTCAGACAGCAGACATCTCCTGCTTGCCATGCAAAAGAAAGAGCTGGAGTCAACAGAGGGAGCAGTGATCTGCCTGCCTGAGATGGCCAGAGCCCAGCATTTTGTGGGAGGATGCTACAAGTTTTATAAGGAAATAACTTGTCCATAACTGATAAAATACATCTGAATCTCTGTTGTGTGGACGTAGTTCTTCATGCTCAATTAGGGATGCATATATCCTTCTGTTTCTAACATGTGGAACTCCCCTTCCTTAACATAAACATGTCAATTCTTTAAGACAAGGTGAGATCTTGACTTCAATCACATGTTGTGGCAGAGTTCCACAGGCAACCTTTTGCTAAGAATAGCATCTTAACTCAGTTGTTTAAAGCCTGATTTTCCTTTATCGGGTTTCAATTTGTTAACTCTCACTTCATGTTTACATAAATTGGTCCAGAGGTGAAGATGGAAGTGCGTGAATCACCACTCCTTTAGTACAAGCGTTTTTATATCTCTGCTGTGTTCTCCCATGTCTGCAGCAGCTTCAGGCTTCTCAGTGTACCATCCCATGAATGTTTCAATCCACTTTCAGTGCCTACCCTCCTCTTCCTGATGTGACTGCTTGGAGACAGACTGAACCAATCTAGAAAGAGTTAAACATGAGGATATTCCCCAGACTTATTTTATACTATTTGCAGAATGCTTTTGCATTCCAGGCTTCCCTAAGCTTAATATTTTGTTTGCTTTTGGAGTGACATGAGGCATTTCAGTGATGTTTTATCTGGGAGATCCTCTGAGACACACAATCCTTTCTCCAGAGGAGCTGCAGTTAATTTAGGATACAGAATTATGTAGAAATAGTTCATTTTTCCTCTTCCAATGTTTACCACTTTTCAGTACTACACTGATATGCCATAATGTTTTCTGTAATCTACATCAAGCCCTTTAAGTGCTCCTCACTCTTTGTGCAGCCTAATCTAAGCAAGTCCTTGATACCTGCACGCTTGAACACTTCATTACTGGTCCACCACTTTTTACAGATAATTAATACAGTAAATAACTACACTCCTAAAATGTACATGCAGTCCACAACTCCAAACTCCTAGAAGCACTCAGATCTAGCCGAGCAATAAGAATGGTGTAATTCCTTTTTCCAAAGAGACAGAAAACAGTCCATGTCTTGGTTCTTGTGTGGGATTTCTCCATTCTGCAGCTGCTAACACTATGCAACAAGGGAATATGCCCTATTAAAGTGTGTACATCAGAGTATTGCAATCATAAATCAGAAGGACAATTCACATGGCAGCAGGCCCTCCTGGAACAGCAGTGAGGTCTTCAGCAGATCTCTCCCTGGCCTCAGAGAGAAATGTTTTCTGTACCAACAGTACCTTTGGGGTTTTTTTAACACAGACTCACCAAATATTTCAGTTGAGGTGAGGATCTTGTCTGACACCACACAATGGCAGCCTGTTGCCAGGAACCTCAATACATGCAGGAACATCCCCATTTACTGCTCTCTGCCAGTTTTTTGGCATCTGCAACACCCTTGGCACAGTAATTCCTGTCTTCTGTACAAGACAACAGAAGGAAAACAGAAAAATTTGCCCTCCTGTCCTTCCTCTATCCTATGAGCTGCCCTCTATGTCTCACAACAAAAGGCACTCTCCTTCTGCAAGTGCAATCACAACCTGTTCTACAGCTCACACAAATCTCACCAGCACAGACCGAAGACTTAGGAACCACTTGCCACCAACCTGGAAAAGACTGGAGAGCCCTGCCAAGAGCCTTTGTCTTCAGGAAAAAAGCAGCCAGCCCAGCTCCACTTCCCACATCTCCTACCGCTTTCTGACCAAATTACTTGCCTGGACAGAAAAGGGTGAAATGCTCCTTGGCTCAGCACTGGGTCCAGCAAGTCCCCCACCACTTTTGAGCCCAGCCTGAGTGCATCCATGTGTACCAGAGAGCTGACAGTGCAGGGGACCCAGAGCGTGAGGGTCCATGAGCTGGCAGCACCTGCAGGTCCTCAGAGGCAGAAGTGCCAGTTCATCATTTGCTTGCACCTCACACATGACCCCATCTTGCTTTCAGGCCTGCTGCTGGCAGAGTATTTACTTTAGCAACCCTGCTTTGTGGCAGGGTAATTTCATTGTCTGGTGTTTCTGTCAGGAAAATTAATTACCAGTCTAGCTCACTGGCTTTTTCACCCACACATCACAGGACATTAAAAACAAATGCCAAAAAAATTCATTTCCACAGACTGAGATTCAGAGAGCTGGGCTCTTTTTGAATTTTAAAACTTCCCTGCAAACTGCCCTCCTCAGGGATAATTTACCACCCCTTGTAAGGTTCCATGGCCAAGCATGATAGTCTCAGCAGAGTCCTTCATGGACAAGTATACATATCAGACAAAAATATAACTCAAAACTTGATACTTGCTGGCACCTTGAGCAGTGAGTGTTCCTGCTTCTCATCTTTGGGATGACTTCTGGAAGAAGTTTGCAGGCAGCTGCAGGCAGCGCACACAGACCTATAGTTGATGATGTCTCTGAGGTGAGGTACACAGCTCCTGTCTTATTCCACCTGAAAAAACCTGAATTCCAAGAGCAGCCGTTTTCACATCTCCACCCAGAAAGCCCTGGGCAGAGGCAGAGAGGCAGGAGGTGAAGCTCTGCCTGAGCAGTCAAGCACTGACCTGCTGCACACCCAGGGCTTGACCTCACTCAGGGCTCCTGCTCTCCCATGTACCAAGATACCTATTGTGAGGACAAGGAACTGCATCCTTCACGTGTCTTACAAAGGGGTTTTTATTCAAGTGGTAGGACTCTATCCTCTCAGATGAACCCTTTCTTTGGCATCTTTATAGACTCTCTTACCCACTCACTTGATCCTTTTGTATTTTGTATCCCCTTTTTATTGCAACATACTGTAGAATGCAAAGTACTCTTAGCTCTTAGTTAATGGTGGTGGAGTGCACACAGCATCTTTTTTTTTGTCCCTCTGTACCTCTCAGACCCCAAATCACTTCTTAAGTTAAGGAGTGTATAAGGAGACAGGCTCATATTCTGGAATTAAATGTTATAGTTCCTATTTCCCTCAGCCCTCGACCTCTCCATTTGCACAGACACCTGGAAGGGATGCAGATATCAAACATGGATGACCCCCAGACTAAGGCCATCCTCTACTCCAGGGCTGGGCATTTGCAGACTTTGTGTCTGTGATAAGCCAGTCATCAGGGCCAGAGCCAACAACTAGAAGCATCAAGGGCTCCTGCTCGCTCACTCCTTGTCCCATCAGTGGACAGGAAAGAAGTTCCAGACCCGTCTGTGTCACTCTCAGCAGGGGAGAGCTGGGCTCACTCTCATTGCTGGCCTCACAGAGGGACTTCTGCATTCCTCCTGCATCTCCAGGTTCTGGAGTTGGCTTGAATGCAGCTGAGACCCATACCAAACTGGTTCAGCTCTACAGACCACTTGGTGGGGCCTCAAGGACTGCAAATATCTCTGGACTATGTTGGAAAACACCAATCCAACAGAATCCCAGCAAGGGACAGCCATGGGAGTCAGGACTCATCCCCAGAACATGCAGGCACACCATGCCTTTCAGATTCCAGCACAAAGTTCAAGCCCTGGAGAGTTTAGTCAACACAGGTATTTATGAGGGAGGGAAGGGTCACTGAGGAATGCCACCTGATCTATCACAGTATACTGTTTGCCCACAAAGATGTGTTGGTTTGTGTGATAAGGAGCAACAGTGCTTCTAAAGGGCCTACTAATAATACATTCTCTACTTCACAGATCAAACACAGGTACACCTGGTTTCTGGAAAAGACTGTGGGTGTAGCCAGAGCCATTTCCAGGGCTGTCAGACCACCAGCATAACCACCACCAGAGGGTAGCTCCAACACTGCATTGCTCACATTGCCCTCACCCATCCCCTCAAGATTAGTCTGCAAAACATCAAAAAATATCTGTATCATCTCAAAGAAGTGGAAGCTGTATCCACTCAGCCTTCGGTGATGATTTATGTTACAGAACATAGATGTAAACTGGAGGCTGGTAACAAGGGAGGTACCGCAGGGGCTGATCCCTGACCAGTTTTGTTTGGTGTGTCTATCACTGTCCCGCAGAGTGCACTCTCATCCAGCTTATGGATGACAGATTGGAGAGACTTGGCAATGCACTTGAGGGCAGGGCTGCCATCAAGGGAGACCTGGACAGGCAGGAGACACGAACCAATGGGGACCTTCTGAAATGCACCCACAACTAATGGCAAGTCTGGCCTCTGGAACAGATGAGCCCTTGGTGACAACTGGGGAACTGCTCAGCTGGAATGCCCACGAGCACCTTGACTTGAGGAGCAGTGGGTGTGAAATGAGGACTTGGGTGGCAGCTGCAATAACAGCCTCCCTGGGTCAGGGCCAGCAGACCAAGGAAGGTGGTGACTCACTTCCAGCCACCTCTGGACACCATGGTGAGCCTGGGAACTGGAGCAACCTCAGTGAAAGGAGGGACAGCCATGGCATTCCTGACAGCAGCCTGCCCCCTTCTCCACTGCCACGTGGAGAAAATGGTGCCGGGCTCTTCATTCAGGTTGGCAGCAGGAAGTGGAGATGACAGACAAACTGATACAGGGGAGTTTCCCACTGGGAGTGGGGAAAACACTTCCACTATGTGGAATGTGGAATGAACCACCAGCATAGGCTGCCCTGAGGGGCTGTGCAGTTGCTATCCTTGGAGGTTTTTAAGACACAGTAAGACAAAGTCCTGATCTTCATCTCATGGGAGACCCTATTTTGACCATCAGATTGGGCTAAATGACCTCCCAAGGTCCCCTCCCACCTGAAGTACTCTAACTGTATAAGGTAAATATACAATTCTCAAGAGGAAGGTCACTAAGATCCTTCTACATCCAGGCAAAATACTACATAGCTGGGAGTGTTTCAGGGGTACAGATGCAGGTCCCAGGGTATTTTTATCAAGTGTATGCTCACAGTTAGGTCTTTTAAAAACAGAGAGTAAGTTACATAACAATTACTTCTGAATTTGACTGGCATAATTATCAATGAAGCCTCGTAAGCCTATCATTGCTAAGGGTATTTAATAGCAAATAAATCACAGAAGCAGAATAGACTACTCACCCCTTGACACCACTCATGTTCCACTAGGATGCTGACTGGGAAGGGAGAAAATACTCCAGAGGACAGTGTCAGAGGTTGACAGACCACAGGAAAGTCACCCACTCCCTCCCTGTCCTGATCCTGGGCCATTCAATAAATTTCTGTGTCACTCCTGGCAGGCATTCAGCCAGCTAGTCTTACAGAGCTCCCATGGCAGAGCATCCATAGACTCTGCTGTGTCCCAAAGGACCTCACCCCTTGTAATTTTAAGGAATAATACAGCTGTGCATAGCTGACTTTATGTCATGTTTAATTAAAACTTGTTGTCGATCTGGCATCTATGTAATACATATGGAAAAACATAACTTAATACATCTCACTTGATTTTGCCTATCCCCAGTTTTCTGCCAGGCTGTACCTCCTCCCTTTCTTTATCCTGCCTTGGCCTCAACACATCCTCAGTACCTGTAATTTTGTCTCCTTTTCTCTCTTCCTTACTATGTCTGTCTTCTTTTTCTGTCTCATCTTTTCCTCTCTCTTCCCATGCTCACTGTGGATGACTACAGAGACAGACACCCCACACAGGAGCTCTGAAACTCCCTACCCGCAAGGAGGGGATGCACACCATGCACCTGAAAACACAGCCCTATGTTGCCAGGGGTTTGCATCCATCTTTAAAAATGGGGTGTCACACAGACACTCAGATGTCGAGCACTCCAATAGGATCCCAATGTTCGCTGCCACCATCCACATGAAGCTCTTGGACAACACAATTTCCATAGGTTAATCCTGAAAGACTCTCAAGTAAACCACACTTACATATCAAGCACTTGCCACCGCTATGCACCTTTCTTGGGATTAAGAAGCTGAATTCATCTATGAACAAAGCCTGGGTTTAAATGGGGAGGGAGGGGTCCCTGCTGGGAGGCGCTGCACCACTCTGCTCTCCTGTATACATTGCATACAGACACTCCATTTAGGTTAGGGCCTTAAAGAAAACCTCCTGCTCTCTTCAGCAAGAGCATGTGAGCAAATAAATGACTGAAGCCGAGAGTCAGAGAAGGCAGCACAGCTGTTTGTAGAAACAAGACAAAAGATTTAGAAACGGTTGCTTTTTTTCCCCTCTCCCATGTCAGGCTGTTTACAGAAACCAAGGGATGAAATTTTGCAGACAAAACCACTGAGAGCAGCCTGTCAGTCTCAGAGGGAAGGAGAAAAGGAGCGAGAGGGAGGGGAGCGTAGGCTTCTTTCAGGATTATGGATCATTGCTAAATTGCTCTATCAATTATTAAATCCATCACTCAAAGCTCAGTAACCAAAATATAGCAGATAAAGCCTTTCTCATCCACTCTCTACCAGCTGCTCTTCTCCTCCTAAAGCTAGAGGGGAATGAAAATTCCCACAGTTTATATTTTATAAAGATCATTTTCCCTGTGCCTTGAAAATAAAGATTTTTCGGACAAGGTACAGTAGAACTGATCCTGCAGCATGAAGATACTAAAGGAGGAATTGCCCTTTTGATTAGCAGACTTAAGGAATAAAACAAAATCTCTCCAATCAATATAATTTCTTAACACTGACAGGTTAAAACATTTGTCTGTCAATAAATGAAGAGGCAGGCCTCAGTCATCAATAGCTGTTAGTTGCTATTTGCCACTGCTACTGAACTGATCTGAGATCAACAGTCTCATAGGCATGGTCCCAGGAAAGGACAGGACACAGCGGCATAAGGCACCTGGTCTGGCCAGTGGCTCTACGGAGAAGGAAACTGAAAACATATCCAGGATGAGAGAAGAAAACCTGAGCAGACAGAGCTAACAAGGAACCACACGGGGAGGATGCCCACCCAGGACCTGATGTTCAGCTGGAAAGGCTTCCACGTGGCTACTGATGCCTGAGTGGACATGAGTTCTCAGGAGCACCATATGCACTTGCTGGAAGCACTTACCACATGCCTCACCTGAAGCACACACATGCCTGAGTCCTGGAGAGGGTCCTGCATGCAGCTCAGGTTAAGCATGTGTTTAAGTGTTTTGCTGAATCTGAATTCGTTAGTAAGTCCCCGTTGCAACTGAGCTGCAACTCACAGAAGGCAGGAAAAGCTATTAAGCCAAATAATGGAAAAGAAAGCCAGGCCCTGGGTTTGACCAAGAGACATGCTAAGCTTGTCCCAGCCAGAAATGCATCTTTGTACACCTCTGGAGGAAGCCCTACTGGACTGATCATAATCATGCTCATCTCTTCCAACTCAGAAATGCAAGTCTTCATACACTTCAGAGGAGGTGCACAACACTGAGCACCACCACCATTGCCCCTGGGGGTCATCAGCTCCACGCTGACGCAGAAGCACAGAAATACGCACAGGCAGTGATGCAACAACAGCTACATTCAGCACAGCATGACCTCTGGTTGTTCTCCCAAACAAAGGGCCATGCACGGGGTGGGGAGGGCTGGGGCTTTCCCAGGTTATGGAAGAAATCAGAGAATAGAAAAATCATAATTTGAAAACAAAAGCCCTATCCATGCCAGGCAGTGAATGGATGAGCTGCAATGTATTGGGTGCAGAAATCCCCTGAAGGAGGAATCTGATCAAGAGGGGAAGAATGCCAATTATGTGCTCCCATTCATGCCACTGCAATGAAAGCGTAATTCTGACTCCACTTTCTGACCCACAGTATGCAATTTATGCAAATCCAAGCTGTTCTCGCTTCCCTCAGAGCCAAATGTCCACCAATGCCAGAGCTGGCTCTAACTTTTTGTTTTCCTTTTCAAATCTATTGTTTTCACTGCTGAATATTTAAGACCTTTTGTTGTTGCTGTTGCATTTCTTTGGAAATGAAATAATAATTGAAAAAATCCCATAGCACACAGAAACAAACAAAAGTTGACTTCTCATCTCCAACAGCCTCCCATTCTGCCACACTCAGTTCCATCCCAGCCCTTATCATTCCAGCCCAGAGTCCTGCCACGTATTGGCCAAGTGAAACGTCTGGTGTCTGATCTGTAACGTTCCCGAGACTTTTGTTCACAGCAAATACTGAAAGTTGCATCAAGCTGTATGCTGGTTTTATGGGATTAGCCCGAATCCTGGGCCAACTGTCAATATAAGGCTCCAAATGATTTCTATCCCTGGCAAACACCGACATGAACCAGACTCAGGCCATGATCCTAAAGCTGGCTTCACAGAGCAAGTAGCAGGTCTGAGGCTAAAAATATCAAATTACTGCAGCCTTCCTTTATTTTTTTCTTTTTTTAATCATGTCTACTGGCTGCCTTTTCTTTTATAATTAGAAAAAGACAAAAATAAAGTACTTATCCTGCCTGCTCCTCAGAGAAAGGAGCATTGCCCTTTACTTATCTCTGAAGAGCCACACAGATTTAATATTATTATTAACAGCAACTATTTGTATTTCTGTAACACACAGAAGTCCCGGCAGAGACCGGAGCCTCATAACGCCAGACGCTAAACCACGACGTGCTAAGGGACTGTGTCTGCTCCAGAGAAGTGATGATCTAAGACGATGTGTGGTGACAGGGGAACAGATTGGTGGAGCAGTTCGCCCAAGATCATACAGTGAGAGCACAGCAAAGCCAAGAAAAGAAGCAGGGTCCTGATAAACAGTGTGCCATATCTATTAGACTGTGTCTTCTAGTTATGATATTAGGGAATAACAGTAACAATACATAGATTTGAGGGCTCTTTCAAAAGTGACGCGTAGAACTGAGGCAAGGCAGAATTTAGGGAAAAATGACCTGTAGATATGATGCAGCAAGACAGCAGCCATGTCAGGAGTAGCTCATAAAATCCAAGGCTCACTTTTAAGCCCCACTTGGTGAGTCCTAACACCCTGCCCACACTGTGAGGACCTGCCTGGTCTACAAAGAAGTTTACGGAAAAGCCTGGGAATGCCTGCCCATCCACACATGGAGGTATGTGTGGCTGGGAACAGCAGGGACACCTCAGAGTTGCCCCAGCTGGCTATTCTTGCTGCAGAGAGTTGAAAATCTCTACTTTCAACTCAAGCTGTACTTGAGTTAGCACAGTTGGCAGAGGGGGTGACAACAGCCCCCTGTACAAGCAGCAGGGCACAGCACTGTGGAAAAACATTCCTCTTCCACAGATTGCAGAAATACAAATCTACTCTGAATTTAACTTGTTTTTATTGCATTTATATTAGTGCTAACATCTGGAAGTTTTATGTAGAGCCCTACTGTACTGGATGCTGTAAAATATATAAAAACAGTCCCTGCACTAAAAGACTTGCAATCCAATTTAGGATCCCTCATCACCCTGGAAATAAAGGCTCCAGGACTTGCTGCTCAGCATCAGCTAAGCTGGGATATGCAACTAAGCCTGAACAAAACACAATCCCTGACCCACTGATGTGACCACTGTGAGTCTGGCTCTTGCAGCTGCCATATTTTAGGGCCAAAGACTGCAGTTGCTCCATTGTCCGGAGTTAGAAGAGGGCCCTTGCGGCTGTAGCAGAGGAACAACTCTGATTTAACCATTAATGTCACACATCTTACTGGAGCCAGACAGAAAACCAAAATAAAGCAAGAATGCAAGCGTGGTGTGCAAACAGTCCCAAAGGAACCAGGCTTGCAGGGAGAAAGTCAACACTTCAGAAGAAAGACTTTTAAAATAAAGTCTTTTGCAAAATTAAGTTCATTTTTTATTTAAAACCATCACATGGAAAATTCAATTGTTCCTCAGCACATCCCTGTACCAAATCAGGAGCCTAAATTCAATCTTTAAAGTGTGAAGCTGATGAATTTAAATCCATAGTAAGTGCAAATTTCAACACAATTTTAAGTAAGGAGTCGCTCCCAACACCTTCATAACATGTCAACACATAGTCATATATTTGTTTCTGGGACTCTTCAAATGTCTCCTTTTACTGTTTCATTTTTTCCTTGCCAAAACAAATTCTTAAAGCTCTCCCAATGTTCTGAAAAAATATAAACATTTCCTGCATATTAAAATCTTAGGTGGCCATGACAGAAATTTTGGAGAGACAAATCTTGCAGAAAAAAATAATAGGAAAGAAACTTTTTGCCATAAACAAGGGGAATTTGGACTAATTCCCATCTGATTAGTTTTAACTTCTAATTTGTCCTTGGATCACTCTGCAGTACGGATGTCATTTCTTAATTTGACTGCTTTGTAAGTAGCCAGTAGTGTCCTTGTAAAGGGGGAAGAAATCCCCATATATCAGTAATGGTTTTGGCTGAGGGGAAGCTTAGTAATTACTCCTGAGAAATAAATAAATCCAACAATCAAAAGTACTTCCCAGGACATGGAGGCAAAGATCCACTCTTTCTTGAAAGAAGGGGCTCTCCTATGTATGCATTCCTATCTTCAATTATCATGACTGCCTGTAACCATTCAGTTCTCTGCTAAGTCAACTGCAGGGTTCAAGAACGTTTCCTGGCATTCTTCACATTTTTTTTACATGTTGCAATTTTATCTGGTGTATATCATATGCTTCCCTCCTGAATGCCTGAACCAAACCTTCTGACAAAGGAGCTGGGGCTTTGTGAACTTGGCTGCAGCTCTCAAACTTCATCACTTGAGACCTGCATTAGAAATCAGTGAAAATAGAGCAAGTTTGGCTCTGATAGGTAAAATCACAATATGCTCAAGCAGCAGGGAATGCAAATGGACCAATAGCTCCCCTTCAAGACACTTCCAACCAGTTTTAAGCCCATGAATTTATTGCCCCAATGTCTTGGAGTTTCCCTGTCCCTCCACCAAAAACCTTACTGTCTACACCTTTGGTTTTGTAACCTTCTTTTCTGACCTCCATCCTTGCAGCTCACCCAGTGTGGAGTCACAACACCTACTTTAGTTGTGGAAATTCATCTTTTTGGTTTAACTGGGACTGTGGCAGAGTCAGAGCACCACAACGGGCAGGCAGCCTCCAGCTGGGCAGGGCCAGCACTGAAGGTCCCTGCAGGAGGGGCAGCTCACTACCTGCCATATGATTTACTACCAACACACAGCAATATTTAGGGTGCAATAATAAGGTGGTACACTAGTGCTTTACCAACAAACAAGACAGGGAAGGGAATAACTGTATTGCCCCTGTTATTCTAAGGAAAGGTTCAACAAAAGGTTAGTGAGAAAACAATGTAGGCCATCGATCACAGGGACAGCTAACCTAGAAAGGTTACCACGTGTTCCTGCCTCATTTTTCACATCTATAATTACCCTGCTGCTTCTCCTCACGTCCCACCCATCGCCAAGCAGCAAATGCCAACCACCGCTGCTTTATTAATTATGCATTTTGCTTACACCCATTGTCAGTGCCCCGCAACGTGCCATGGCAGCTGAAGGATTAAGTGGCACAACTTCTGTGATCCCTGCAGGGCAGCGTGGCCAGGGAAAGGGAGTTTGAGGGCTTTCCTGCCTTTCCTTCACTAGAAGTGAGAAGCTACCACCTCTCAGCGGAGGCTGAGTTGGGATGGAGGTGGAAGGGATGGAGCTCTTTACATTTGCCCAGTGAGAGGGAGAAGCAATGTAGGAGCATATAAGGGAAGACTCCTTCCATTCATGAAGGGCTTAGATTTCTTTTGGCATTTCATCCAACTGAAACAAAATGCCAATATTGCTGAACATACTTAGCACCTCCTAAAGCGCAATCCTACTCCCAACAGTGCCTGTCTAAAGGCAGCAATGCCAGGCTCCTTGTTCACTGACTCTTCCTGATGCCTGAGCTGAATTTCTCAGTTTGAAAAGAAAATTTAAAAAAAAGTAATTTTTCTATCTACAAGTCCAGCAAACCCAGCTAAGGCTTTCAGAGCCACTCTGGTCGAATTTCTTGCATATTTATGCACACAGACACAAGTAGCCAAATTAAGAGTTACATCAAGTTGGGCAGAGATGGGCAGGGGAAGTGCAAGGCAAGGATCTGAAGACAACAAACTTGCAGGGAACTTTCTACTCAAAGTATAGCATCAGGTTTCTGATTCAAGGAAGCCCGAGGGGTTTTTTTTTGTTGGGGAGGGGGGGATTGTGTGTTTTTTTGTTTGTTGGGGGGGGGGGGGTTGGGGTTTTTTGTGTTTTATTTGTGGGGGGGGGTTTGTTTAGGGAAACCTAAAATAACTTCCTTTGAGAACTTGTGTTCATAATCACCACTTCATCCTTCTGCAGTGTTTCTGGATCCAGGCTTTTTAGTTGTAGAATAATAGTAAATATGTGTAAAGTAACAAAAACTTCTGCTTGATTGAGAACTATTTTCTGTTCTTGCTTTTTTTCTGTCCCGCCAGAAACTACAATTAATTCATGCTCTAACAAAACCAAAATCATTATTTTCTAATTGTAACTATATCTGCAATAGAACTCGGTGCTGATGAAAGTGCCATAGAAACAAATTCGCTGACAAAAGCGAAAAGATCGCATGACAAAAGCCAGCACAATGACACAAAGTTGAATGCATGTCCTGTTTTGGACCCCAGAGAAGTTCACACCCGTTGAGTGGTAATGAAGAGAAAAACACCTTGGAAAAGCCAGCAGTAGACTCAAGAGGAAATTAAGTAAGAAATTTCTCTTCAGAAAAAAATCTAGAGCAAAAGCTTTTGCAGTATCTTTGAGGCTGCTGAGCATTACGATGCTCACCTCAGGATCCTGATAGCAAAATACTAGGGACAAGTAGGATCCAGAAAAACTAAGGAGGTGTAGGCCTCCTTCACAGTGTCAAGGAAATCCAAAAGCACAGCACCTGCTGACCTCCTGCCCTCTGAGGGTAACTCACTATGTCAAATGTAACCATGCTCACCACATCAAAATATTCTAATGCATTTACAAATAATTGTGGAAGGACAAAAAACCCCAATCCTGACCTAAAAAAAAAAAAAACAAACAAAGAGCATCAGCCTATCCTTAAAGATTTATTCCTGAGGTGGATCCACAAAACACAGTGGAGAGGATGGTGGAAAAAAATGTGCAATTGGCGTCGGTTCCCATGACATGAAATGCCAAACTCCCTCTCCACACTCTTCTCCAAACCCTTTCCTAGAAAAATTCCCTGCTCTCATACCTGCAAGGACTGAGATGAAGCTTCCCTCAGCCAAGTTCTCAGGAAAGCAGCACAGGATGGCTGTAACCATGACTTCCCATCTTCAGGATTGACCATGGCACAGATCTAGCTACAGGCACAGCTTGTTCAGCTCCTCACCCCTCTTTGTAGCTCCCACCATCACTCAGTGGGGTATCCTATGACTGAACCCTTGTGCACACGTCCCTGTTTCTGGAGGTGATCCTGGCACCTCTGTCAGATCTGGGTGACAGCTGAGATCAAGGGAAACCTCACCAGGAACACTGGTTTTTTGCACTGATGCCCATCCTGCACACAGGTAAGGCACATGTGCCCCCAAACAGAAGTCAGAGCCACCATTAGTACAAAATCTGGACCACAGAGCTCATCTGAATGCAAGAGAGTAAAAGCCACCTGCACCTACTGCTGGCTGTGCCCTGTGGCCTCCTCCCATCCCCACCTCTTGTGCTGACTTCTCCAGTAAGGTCTGGTTTAGAGTGATCTTTTTTCTTCCAAAAAGAGAGAGCCAGTGCCAGAGCAGTGCTTGTCCCCCACCGAATCCACAAGAACATGTTTACTTGTCACATCAGTGTCATGATTGACACTGTGCCCAAATGTGGTTTGCTGGACCAAGGCAGAAGAGAATTGGACCAGGATATATCTAAAGTTTCTGGTTTTGACACCACCTGCAAGATCCTCAGGGGCATCAAGAGAAAGAACAGAAAACACTCTCATTGTGTTTTAAGGGTAATTTATGAAAAAAATTGACTATCTTATGTATGATCAATTTCCAGATCTAAAATGTAATTATGGGAATTTTCTTGTCCTCCTGATTAAGCCTATTTACAGTTCTTTCAGACTGATGGTTTAGCCATAAGCTGGAGGATACGTGTTTGGGGACATCTCTTGATATTTCTTTGAATTCCATTGTTGATTTATTGGTTACAGAAAACAAAGCACAATCAATAACATGGTACGGAGCCGCCTGCTCTGCAGTGGAGTAACAGCCACAGACCCTCCAGAACTGAGATGGGTCCTCTGAGGGTCCATTTCACTCACTTTTATAAAAATCCCTGCTTATCCACTTTTTCTTGAAGCAGTAAACTAGACGAGGGAAGGATTAATTAGCTGATGTTTGTAAAGCCCTTTGAAGATGAAAAGTGTTATTTTTATTTTCAAGTCTCACCAAAGGAAAAAATATTAAAAAAGAAAGGGCCAGCGAAAAACATGTGCTGTTTCCTACAGAGAGAGGTCGCAGGACTGAGCTCCTGTAGACAGACACTCCTCTAACACTGTGTATTAACCAGCAAACCAACAGCAGCCCTTCCCCCGGGGCGTGCATTAACAGGGGCTCTGCCCAGCTGCCTATTTTCATGAAACACGTAGAACTCAATACCACTGAGACCTCTCCCCCTGCATCAAATTTGCTCGAATTTGTCCACCAGATTTCAAAGTTAAGGAGAACACAGCAGCAGAGTGATCACACACACCTCATTTCCTTAGAAAAGCAGACGAAAAGCAAAGGAGGAAGGCCCTCAAATACAGATGCAGAGCACCTGGATACCCAGAACGCCGGTGCGCTACTTTTTCCTGAAGTGTAAATTACAGAAGTGATTTCTTACTTAACACTTTATACCTACTGTTGGAATTTCTGTATATCTCCTTCCCCACACCCTGCCCCCCGCCTTTCCTTGTGTTTTTGACATCACAAGAATGCACTAAAACAGGAGCATGCTGTGGAGCAAGACAAGGATCCCCTGGCAACTGGAGAGCAACAAGAAGCTTACAGGTGGGTGCACTGTACTAGGAGACAAAAATAGCACGAAGACAGACAGGATTGCAATGTATTAGCCAAGATGTGCTTATCAGTTAACCCAAGACAAGGACAAAAACTAGCTGCTTCAGGTCAGGCCTGAAGTGAGCTGGAAACCAAGAAAGGGAAGACTTTCCAATGTGCAGCCCATTTACAGCTCGTTCAATGACAGTGATCTCATCACCAAAAATAAACAGGATGCTTGCTTCCAGTTATCTTGTTAGATAAAATCTTAATATTCATCTCACTGATGCCTAGGGTCCAGTTCCAGGTGTTTTCATTCCCCAAGACCAGGGATACCAGCAACTGTCCTGAGCCTGCTTTTACATGAATTCCTTTCCCTGCTCTCAGCTCAGCAAGGCACAATATGCAAGAGCTGAGAGGTCCTGCATAAAAACAGCCATCTGGTGAAGGGGCAGGAAGAATCAGTTAAAAACAGAGTAGCTCCACCATATGGAGAAAATAATTCAGTTGGGCAGTGTAGGAAGAAGCAAACCCTATTAGAATAATTGTGTTGCCAAGTGATGTTGCAGATTTGTTTTTCCCCCCACAGCTTCAGCACTGATTAGGAACAGAGCTTCCCCCATAATATGGCAGCATCTCCACAGCAAGATCAAACTGTTCCCCCTAGTGACTTGTGGGAATACCAGGTTAGCACCAAAACGTCAACAGCGTGAACTGAGCATGGAAACAGGAAACATTGCATTCCCTTATCACGTTGCTTATCCTTCCATTCTGAGTTATAACATCAAGACTTTGGGATAAGCCAACCCAGTTCAGCTGGACGGCTCCCTGGGGAAAGCTGACTCAGAATTAGCACACTAGTGACAACCGTGCCAGGTTTGGAAAACTTCTGGCCCACCAAACCCAAGAACAGGCAATGTAAACCTTTTAGGGGCTAAGGCACCTCTTCTCCTACACGTGGGAATTCTGGCCCTCCTGTAATCACCCATATGTTCAGGACAGAGCAAATTAATAAAGCCCTGATTATAACAGAGGTCCTTCTAGAACAGCTTCCCTTCTTCTTCAAGCTGTTCATAAAAAGGTACCAGGTGTGCAAGCTCCAGAAATACTTCCTACCCTGTGGAGTAAAGGTGACTCCTCCCTGGAGATCACCCTAATTGCCTTCCCTCACAGGAGCCATTGCTATGTGGGCTCCTAGGGTCCTGCAATCAGATTACCATCACTGAAAGCTAATTATGTGCAAATGTCAAGCTTCCAAGGTCCCATCCTGGCTCTCCTGGTCACAGTGGTGGCCCCACTTGGGAATCCCTCAGGCAAGGGACCTGTCTCTCCTGTTTCTCCCTGCCCATTCATCTCACAGACAATAGGTAGCCCCCCCAGACCGCAGTGTAACATGAGGTGTTAGTACCATCACCTCGGTTAGCATGTGCTGCTGCCCAGCCCAAGCACACAAGGCAGAACAGATGCCAGGCCAGGCTTATCGCTGGGGCAAGGACAGATCTGGATGTCAAGAACAGCCACCACACTGAATGACGGCAGGTAACGCCAACTATCCTGCCTCTGAAGGACATACCCTTCCGCTGAACTATATGTTACAGGCATGAGCTCAGTCCAAGTTCAAGGCATTAGCTTTCTCCTGGTAACAAACTTGCTCTTTTCCCTTTTTTCCTTTGTTTCCACACACTCCCCTCCTACCCCTTCCCCCTTTCTCCCTCTCATCCATTCCCATGCCATGGCTTTCTACTGGCTGTATTATTTCCAGACATGCATGATTGTAATGAGAGATTTCCTTGCATGAGCAACCTTGCAGCTTCCAGCCAAAATGGACAAACCCACTAATGTCTCCAAGGGCACGGAAGACAGAATGGGAAGAACAGCCTCTTGCTGCCGATATTGCTTCCAAGCAAAATCCCAGTCTGAGGCCAGTTAACATATTAGTCATTAATTCTGGATAAAAGGAAATTTATTTGCATGGCCCTGCTTAGACAAGACTGAAATCTTAACACGCCCCTCCTCATCCCCCTGCTCTCCTTTAATACCTTATTAATATTATACGGCAGCACAAGCCAACATGCAAATAGAGCTCTATGCAAATACGACTCAACGCAAAGACAGCTGCACTTGGTTCAGTGCGTTAGTGCAACTCCAGAGGAATAGCCAGGGGAAAAATAAATCATATAGATGATAGAGAAAGCATGTCTTAGCTTCCAAATTTCCAGGGAGAAAGCTGCTTGTGCACGTCTGTCAGAGCAGAGCTTACCAAGTTTCATCAAGGAGATAAGGTAGTTAATGCTCTGCTTAATTAGAGGCTGCGATGTTCTTTTTGGGATGTTGAGAGGATTGCCCTCCTAAGTGTCTAAGTCTCTGTCTTGAAAAACCTATTTCTAAAGTGGACTTAGAAGGACAACTCTGCTCACTAAGAGGAGTACAGTCAACTTTCCTGTATGTTATTTCTCTGTATTATTTCACATCAGACACACTTAGTTTCTAGACAGAAACCTTGTTACAGGTTTTCCCTGAAGCAGAAACCTGCAAACAGGAGCCCTGAATTTGAAAGTCAATCACTTCCATGCCTTCCCAAGCTCTGCCACCAGCACTGCATTAACTGCTGCTGGCAATCAACAGGTCCCCAAGTATAATGTTGATGAGGGCCAGAAGTATTTCCACCGAGAGACTTTTGAAGAGAAATCCTAACAGAATGAAAATTTTACTTTGACACATATACTGTCTGGCCCTTTGGAGCAAGGTCTAGATCAAGGGTGCTCTCAGAGCTGCTGATAACTACCATTCAGCTTGCAGGCAGGTATGAAGTTCCATTTGACTCTAGCTGTGAGAAGCAAGCCAGCAGGTCAGCCCTTAGGGTGTGGGTAGTATCAGAAACACTCAAGTACTCTCTATTTCCATAAAGACAGTTGTTGGACTTTCAGAAACTTCAATATACCCAGGTAAGGCAAGCACAATGTATTACTCCTACTTCACAGCTGGGAAGATTAAAAGGTGTAGCAGAAAAATAATTATAACAGGGTCACAGAAGCAAACAAGACAATAACTTCCTTTGTCCCAACCTTGTATGTTAGCCACAAGACCTTTACATACACATTCCCAGTTTATCAGTAATACATATCACTGCAAATGGTGACCTTGTATTTAGAAATATTTCTCGACTGTGAAGGACAGCTGAGAGAGTATTACAGTCACTTGGAGCACTTTTTGAGAACAAGCAGTCCAAGGAATGTAATTTTTGTTGAAGAACTATTTGGAAATGAGGTTCCCAGCTGGAAAGCTCATCTGACAGAAATGACAGAGGAATGAGGGCATCTGTCTTGCCCAATAAATACTGAAACAACAACATGTCCCTGCTCTTAGCATAGGAACTGAGTCTGCAAGGAGCTGGAGTTCAGGAAAGAACTGAGCAGGAACACCTTGCAACCCTCACTGGCAGCAATTCCAGCTGACCACTTCAGGACTGAGTCTGAAGGAAGGGCTTGTAGAAGTTGTCCCCACATGCTTCTTCAGGCACTGGGTTTTAGATGTTATGTAAATACTCATAACAAGAGAGAGAAGACGGTTACAAAACAATGCAACAACTGAAATGTTTACAAAGAAACGTCTTTGCTAATCATTGACTCAAGCACAAGATGCTTTCGTTTGCTGTTCCCTGTACTCCACACTATTATCCCACATACCGCTCTTTATTACAGATAATGCTATAGATCCAAACCTGCTCCGTGGATTTGGAAATAACCATAGGCAGACATCTGGCATGTAGCAACACATCAGAAAGGGCCTCGACAAATTTATTTTTTATTTTTTAAATTTCAATGCAACCACTATTTTAGCGTTTTTCCTTCTTTATGTAACTGGGAAAGGGCTGAGGTGTGAAGGATCCCACACAGAAAAAGAGTTGGCTTGCAATGCAGAAGAATGAAAGCACTGCTAAGAAAATGAGAAGACAGCTGGCTTCCATAAAGGGTGCCAGACCTCATGTCTAAAATTAAAAAATCTCATGTTCTGAGGAAACCACCTAGTCTCACTCTTAAGCAGAAAATTAAAAAGCAAGAACTGCAGCACACCATGTTATCATTACTGTCCAAAACCCTGACACAAGTCAGGATCCAGACTAAAGCCTACACATGTTGGTTGTACCCAACAGACTTTCTGGTTCAGTGTTTCATTTCAAGGGTTGCACCTCACAAAGACAGTCACTTCTGGTAGCCCGTCTGGACAGCTCTAGAAAGCCCAAAGACCAAGAGAGTCATTAGGCTGGCTTGGCCATTTACCCAGGTATGAATCTCTCCAGGCCATGCAAGACAGAAAAGAAAATGGGCATTTTACCCCTACTTCAACACTGGTCACACCAGCACACTCCCCACCTCCCTGTCTACTGTCTCAGCAGGAGCTCAACTGTCCTTGATTAAAGGAAAACATCTTAATGAACAGAGATGAGTAACAAAGTCAGCACCAAATAAGCAACTCCTGTAAAGCTCTAGACAGATGTGAAGATCAAGTACCACCCACAGAACCTGGAGTCCCACCTCCAATGAAAGCTCAGGGAAGCACAGTCTCAGACTGACTGTTGTGGAGGCTGTGGTTTCCAGGTACATCTCCTCCTGGTGGCACTGCTGGTTTAACCACTCTGCCCAAAACCCCAGGTTCCACGTGTGAGCTTTCCCTTAGGACAAGCTGGTTCAAATTCTCATTGGGTCACTGGAGGGTGGACCAGCTCTGAGGGACGAGGGAGGTAAGATGGGGAGAGGGAGGCAGCACTGCTCAGGCAGCCACTCACCAAAGGGCATGTGTGTGCGTGTGCCCTGAGAAGAAAACTGGGTGAGCTCAGGATCAAGCTATCACACACAGGTATATAAAAATCAAACCAGAGCAACAAGCAAAGTGACAGAGATCTAAGTAGGGGAACGCATTGCCAGCCCATGGCTCATTTCTCATACACTCCCAGCAGTGCAGTCTTTCAGGTGGTGCTTGGTGGTTGGGACATTAATCACAGATGAAGGGTATTTTCATTCACATGAAAGCAGAAACCCCCCAGAAGGCAGCATGCCAGAGCAGGCTCTGACTAACCCAGGTGCCCAGAGGAGGGGTTGGCAGAGCCACACACTTCATGAGGGATCACAGACCTTATGCTGTCCCTCATCTTTGCCCGCAGAGCTGCCAGGGAGGTGAGCTTTGCTTTTCATATTAACGCATAGTAAATGAATCTCTTTCTTTTGAGAAGGAAGGGGGAAATTGCATCACCTCCTTGAATCCTGAATGTGTTTTACCACCAACACCACAAACAATGTGTCTCATGTCCAAAAGGCAAAGAACAACACAGAGAGGGAAATGGAGAATTTATCACTCCTGATCAGGTAAGAAATATGGGAGGAAAACATCCTTGTCAAACAGTCAGAAGTACTTTGGAGAAACATCTCAAACTTTACAAACCTCTTCCCAGTTCTATTTACAAAAAAAATAATATCCACTGTCAGTGATGTAATTTTGAATAATTAGTTTTGCACCTACTTTTCTTGCATTGCTTTTGCACTGACTCGGGGGTTCACATACTACTTCAGTCTTTGCAGATTTCTTTAAGACATATTTTCTCCTTGGCTTTGGGCCAAGTCTTGATATTCTTTTTACTTGGAGAAAGTCCTCAGGAAAGCCTGTCACAGGTTTGTTTCGAATTATAAGTCTTCACCTGTGAGGATTCATCTCTTCCCATCACTGACTAACACATGAAAACAATCCAGATCTGCCTGTTGGGAATTTGGTCGGATTGCAGAAATTATGCAGCAGTGGCAGCCTTGGCTGCAACAGGCTGCAGAAATAAACTTCACAATCCATGAGTCAAACAAGGAGAAGACACTGGAGAATTTATGTATGCTGTTATCAATATTAGTATGAGAATCAACACTTATTTCCCCTTATGCTACTTTCCTGGAAACTAACTACAATGACAAGGTCACAGGCAGCTTCACTTGCTCGTCTGGTAGGCAACCAGTGGAAGGTGGATGCAACCCTTCTCCCTCGCTCCCCATCCTGCCATGCCCCTGCCCAGTCACCCCCTAGTTCAAAGTCGCTGGAGGCCTTGGTTCTTATCATGAAATGTTCTGCCAAATCAAATGTAAACAAATGACATGCACAGTTGACATGGCAACAAAGCAGCCCTGCACGCAAGGAGGCAGCATTTAACTCTACCAGGCTGGGCACAAATTTGCAGGAACGACCAGAGCAGGCAGGAAACTGCAAAGATAAAAGACAGTATCTTCTCTCCTTTCCCCAGGCACCCAAAGAAATAGACTACTCAGCACCCAGGAGTTTGCTGAGAAAACTGCCAGACCATTTCCTGCAAGATGTCTTCAAATTTCCAGGCAGTTTTGTGTGGCATGAGAAGAACTTTAGAGCATCCCACATGCTTATAGATCTCCAAGCCCCTCACAAAGGAGTTCAGCATCTCAGCCTAGTCTTTCCTACTGAAGACTGGCAGCATATTCCTCTTCCCTCATGACCCACTCTTGGGTACAGGACCAGAGCCCAGGCATCCACCACACACACAACCACAATAAAAAGCAAGAGAGAACGCAAAGGCTCAGGGAAAGGATACAGCAGCACACTGGTACAATAGCTTGGTACACGACATTGTGTTATTTGCCTGCTTTGTAAATCTCCCACCAAAATAAAGCCCTAGGCACACACATATTTAATAACAGGTGTCAGAATAAAAGTTGCCACTGCACTGGGGCTCACCTTGGACTGTGCAGTTTCATCAGCAACCTTTGATTAAGTCTGACTCAACAGAATCTTGGAGCCAAAGGTGGGTATTTAACTGCAAGCACGTTGGGGCAGGGACTGCAACACTGTGATTTGACATGGCCTTTTCTCTACAGACCTCACAGTCTTCTAATTTGAGTGCCCAGGACAATTTTGATGCTCTGACCTAATAAAGAAATAGCATGTGCTGTCAAAGAGCATCTCACTTTTATCGTGGTGAGAGCACTGTTCCAGGTACCGAGCGGACAAATCCCTGTAAAGCCTGCACAGGGTCCAAATACTTTGGGAGCCTCAGCACTGGGAAACATCCTTCTTGGAGCAGACTGTTTCAGTTTCACCTCTCCTAGAAGGCGTGCGATCTCTGAGTGCCCCTCCAGGAGAGCCCAGCAAGGCGATGTTAAGTCTGCAAGGCAAAGTCCCTTTAAATAAAATCGGCTGCTGATGTTAAGATAAGCATCCAAGCAGTAAAAATAATGAAGCTGACTCTTAAATAATGAGTGCTGATGGCCCCCTCTGCTTGCATTCCTGGGCTAATTACTTACATGGTTAGCTCAGCCCTATATGCCTTTCAAATGCTGCCATTTAAAAATGAAAGTTAAATGCACTTGGAGACGACAAGAACTAATGGGAACTACAATGTGTGCACATTGCTGCCAGAGGTGAGGGTCCTGCCACAGGGGCCTTTCCCCTGCGTCTCTACTTTCAACAGGAAAACACAATTTAAAAATCAAATGAGTTGCCAGTTTACAAATGGAAGAATAGCTCTTTAAGATGGAGGAATCCACAGCTTTTTAGCTCGGGAATTCAAATTGTTACCTAGTACGAGTCATTAAGAGGCTTGGGTTATGGTGCTGATGCCAGGCCAAGGAAGGCAGGATGAGCAGCTCCTGATGATGGAACCATAGGCTTGGGTCACAGCCCTGCTGCTGCCCTTTGCTGGGACCTCCTTCAGCTCCATCCAGCTCCAGGAGAGCACCCCGCAAGCATCCTCACCCAGTGTAGCACATGTTCCAGCCATGGCCCCGTCACACCGACAGGCCACCCACTGAGTGCAGACAGGAATGTAAAGTCCCACCAGCGAAACCACAGTGTTCCCTGCACAGCCTCTGAGATCAAATTAGAGGGTTAAATGGGACTGCACAGACTGAATGTGACTGGGAAACCTCAGGAAGAAAGGCAGATAATGGTTTTGGTGAAGATTTGGTTAAGAAATCAGGGCCAAGAGCATCACCCCACTGCCACAAGAGGGGTGCCCACTTGAAGAAAGGCTGCAGCCCCACAGGGTAGCACCCCAGCTGATGTCTCATATGTGCTTTTCCCATTTAGTTTTACACCAACATTTTGGCTCCAGAAGCTATCCTGGCAACAAGTCCTTTCCTGAAAATTCATCACATGCCTTTATACAAAGCTGCCAGAATCATTTATAGACAGTTATCTAACAATATCTCCTCTTGCTTCAGTCATTGAAGAAACAAACAGAGGCTGGAAAAGAATCAGTGTGGAAAAGCAGCCTCTACTTTGGAAGAACAACAGCCTCCGACTACCAGAGACAACAGAATGCTGCCCTGTCTTAGAGACAGGCTAGCGTGACAACAGTGATGGATTACCAAGAGGGATTGCTGCTCAAAATGACGTCCAATTACTCTTCATGCCCAATCAAATTGGTTTTAAGTTATCCCTCAAGTGAAAGAAACATTCCTGACCTGGAAGAGAAGGCAGGGGCTTTGTGTGTAAATAAACAATTAGAAATAATCATAAGCTGATGGTGTAGTTGCTGGGGTCTATCAGAAGAAATGAGAAAAAGCTGCAGTAATGGATTGCTTTCTGTCTCATATTGGTGAGGATTTTTTTTTGACATCTGTAATTTATGACAGATTCTTTTTATGAGCCAGCAAACAATGATTTATAACATTAATAAGCACCAATAGGTAAGTTCCCCAAATATGATTCCCTTGTGTACTTCCCCATGATAGGGGTGGAAAAGATTTTAATTTCTAATACGAATACTGAACCTCACAAAACCATCAGCACCATTTGATAACCACAAAAGCAAGTACTGTGATTGTCAGGGACACAAACCCAGGTTTCAGCCTCCCTTTGTCCCCATCCCCGAGTGCTCGCCCTGGAGTGAGGAGGAGGGAAGCAAGGGCTGGGCTCACTCACGCATACAAGTCCACGGAACTAGCACGCAACCAGCTGAGCTCAGACATAAAATGTGGTCGTTAATGAAGATGTGTCTCTACTTCCAGAATGTAATTCATAAGGAAAGAAGTGAAAGGGAAAGCAAAAAGAGGGAAATCAAACGCAGCTCCCTTAATGTTTACAAGTATTCTGTGAACCAGGAGTCCAATTCCGGGGAATCCGAATAGTAAATTGCTGAATGACTTTCTAATCTAATTATTTCACTTGCAATTCAAATTATTTTCCAATTAAAACCAAGCTAATACATTCTGAAATGTAAATCAGACTCTATTACCTCTTTTTAATTGCAATGCCTGAACTATTCCCCTTTTCCCTTTAATTGATAGAAGTCGGGGGAAGACTTCCACACACTCCCCCACAATTCTGTAGGGTTATTTCATGCTGGCCTTGCCAGTCCCACCATCCTTCACTTCTGTCCTTGTTTCCACCATAGCAGAGGCTGATGCTCTCTGCTTAATGAAAGCAAAAAACCTAGAGAAAGAGCCAGAGGAACAGCTCTTTCTCTTCGCCTGATGGCAAAGGCACAAAGGTACTAACAAAAGATGTCCATCAGGAGCCAGCTCTTGCCCTAGAAAAAGGGTGTTTGTCCCTGGTTGGTAAGGACTAGACAGCCCTGCTGTGGTACACACAGCAAGTTCCCGTGGCTTCACTTCTCCTGCACTTGATGGCTGCCTTCTTCCGAAATAAAAAAAAAAGAGGAAATAAGTACAGAACATTTTGTCCATTGAGCCAGCCCAAGTCAGATATAAATACATAAAGAATGAGCAAGAAAGCCTCTTCTGTAAAGCAAAGCTATTTTTGGTTTAGGCAGGGCCCTTTCCAGACTGAAAACTTCTGAATAAACCTGCAATGTCTGTATTACTTCCCTTTTCTCTCTTTTGATAAAACTAACCCTGCAGATTACCTCTGCCCTCGAGCTTCTCTCACATCCTACACTTGCCTTCTTTTCCTCCAACTTTCTTGTAAGTATCAATGACCAATTTTGATCTCAGCAACCACTCAAGTCCCTCCTGCTCCAGGGTGGGTGTCCTCACTCTCCCTTCAAGCACTGGTGGCTTTCACAGGTGCTGGGCCCCTGGATCCCCACAGAGTGGTGCCACCTGGGAAGTGCCCAATTACAGCACACCCACCTTCCTGCAGCACTGGCAGAGGAGCTCAAGGCATTAATTGCTACCACTATTTTATCCGCAGGTACCTGCCTGTTGATTGCACAGCCCATGTCTGTGTCAGCCCCAGCCTGTGCTCCTGACCCCATTGAGCACAGTGAGATGGATGGAGCTGAGCAAACAAAGGTGCCATGAACAGTGGGTGCTCATTCCAGAAGTTTGAGGCAGCTCCTGCTGCCTGCAGGAAAAGCAAGTGAAAACCAGTGAAACCAAGCAGAGTCACATCCCACCTGTGTGGGCAGCTGCTCCAGCTGTGATGGGCTGTAAGCTTTCCTCTTCTCGAGTCAGAAATCCGAATTACAGGGAAAAGAGAAAAAAGACACAAGACTGAAGAGTGGGAGACATTCAGCCTGGCAGACAGTAACTGTACCGACAAGAGCTGCATGAACCTTCACCTGTATTCCACTATTAATGGAATAAATTAATAGAGACTGCAGATGTGGAAAGGCTTGCCTTGAAGCCAGAAGATGCCTAATCCAAATTAATTGTGGATTTATACTTTCTACAGTCACCTTGCCTTTAACAAGGCTAATGGAGATACAAGTCAAATAGAACTGCCCTCCACTTTGGTGCAAATATGCTCTTTTCTGTTGTTTAATTTATAAGCATTATCTATAAAATGCTCTGGGATTTTTCAAAATTCAGATTAATTTCATTCTTCATTCAATAAACATCCATTCCATACATGTGATTTTCCTACAGTTTGATCTTAAAGTTGGTATTGCTTTGTAGCTTACAGCACTACACTAGAAATCACTTGGAGAATACAAATTATTAATTAATTGCTTTTACACTTAGACAAAAAATATCGATGGTACATGATTATTTTTTTCAGATTAATCCTCAAATGAAGTGTTTAATTTGAAAAAAATTTCTCTAAATATTTAAAGTATTTAATACATATAAAATATTTAAACTATATATTATACATTTAGATTCTTGGGTCAGAGAACTAGCCAGGCAGTTAGAAGGTGAGCTGCCTTGAGTTTGAATTACCAGAACCCTTTAAAGATTGTATGAAGAGACACTTCGCAAAAACCCTGGCCATAACACAGTTTTTCAAGAAGTCATCTCAGCAAATGGGTGGTGATCTTTTATTAAGAAAAGGCATTTCGGACTTCTGGTTCACCACATTGTTTAAGAAAGGTACAAAACAAACCCAAATCTTAGATGCGAAATCCCCATTTTCAATGAACCGGGGAGAAAGCACAAACTCCTAGTGAGATTTTTGTTTTTAATAACTCACTGATAATCTCTTCATCATCCAGGTGATGGTAATCCAGCCTCTCTCTCCCTCTCTAGAGCCTCCAGTGGCTAACTGCAAGTCTACACACCCCCATGACACCCCTCAAAGCCTCTGCATCCTGTTATGTTTTTCTCCTCTCACTTTCAAGCCATGTGTTGTTGCCTGGTATGTCCAGCCCACAGATGAAGTAACACTGTGTTCATCCAAATCCCTCCTTCCCAAGTGGTTTGTCAACTGCAGGGTGGTGTTGCACTTGCTGTCCATCCCAGGTACCTGGTGATTTCTGTGTTCTATTGCTCTGCTCTCTTCAACTCCTTCTTACTACAGGGACATTGTTGACAGTAGCAGCAAGCGCAGGGGCAAGTGTGCATGGAGGCAGTGGAGGGCTTGGCACTCAGCTTTTGAAAACAAGGAGGTTTGAGGAAAAGAACAGAACAGGAATGATCCTGTGCTTCTTTCCTGTTCCAGGGTTTCATCTTGCACCTGGCAGTCCGCCATGAAGGCTTTCTGGCACAGGGGCATTCACCTTCCCCTGCTGTTCTTCCCAATTTCTTCCCCCAGTGCATGTTGAGGATTTTAAGAATCTGAAAAGCTCTGGGTAGCTGTGCAGAGAGAAAGGATGTCCACCTGGACAGCTCTCCACTCCCCAAGGCTGGGGCTGGCACATAACACCAACCACCCCAAACCCCTTTTCACAGGGGATGCCCAAAACAAGAGGTGTAGAAAGAGCACTGGCTCTGGGACATCCCCATGCAAAAGGAGATGGGTCTGTAAAAATCAGGAAAATGCAAAAAGCTAACCAACCAAAACAAACAACAACAAAAAACCCCAAACCAAACCAACAAAAAATCCACCCCCTCAAAAACCCCAACCAAACCAAAACAAAAAACCCACAACATAGCCTAGACTTCCTTGGCAACTCCTTTTCAACTCAGGAAAATTCTGAAAGCAGATTTTCCAAGAGCTGTCACTGCAGTGAACCTGAACCACAAATAACTCCACAGTTGCTGCACTGGAGAAGCATGAGTTCAAACCAAGAGAGAAGCAATTCCTCTAACTTCAGTACCATGAAGAGTCACAGAGGTATTCTTCTCCCACCCAGGCTGTACCTGCAGGTTTTCTCCCAAGAAAGGATAACCAAAAATGTCACTTGCCAAGTTCCAAAATAACAAAATTATAACCTTTTTTTTGAAGAATGCATTCAGGTTTTTTTTCTAATCTAGCCTATTTTCAAACTCCTTTTTGCAATAACACTGAGCTCTAGAAATGCTTCCCACTTTTTTAAAGTTAAAAACCAGATTCTGACAGGTAGGCAGAATGTCCAGAAAAAAAACCCCAAACCAAAATGGCACATGATAAGACTGATGAAAACATAACAAAATAACAATCCTGAGTGCATCTACACCAGTGTTTCAGTTGGGCACTTTCGAGGAAAAACCTTTCAATCGCTCCCACTGCAAAGAGGTCTCAGTGTGCACGTACGGGTCGTCACCTGCTGAACAAGACCTAGTCTAAAAGAGCCACCCCTCAAAATGCCCCAAACATGGCTGTTGGGTCCTTGGCATGAACTGATTTGCTTTCCAAACTACCTCCCACCTGGCCACAATTATTGCCAAGGTACACAGAGCCCCCATCTCCTGGGGTCCCCATGGGTTGCTTGTTCCCTGCTGTCATCCATCAAGAGTGATTTTATGTTTCACATCTCTGTGCCCATGCTCAGAACAGTGCAAATTTCATTGTGTTTCCCTTTATATGGGGGAACAAAAGCACAGCCCTCATTTATCACATAAGCTTTCAATAAGCCCAAAGGATTAAGAAAATGAATTGAAAGAGTTAATATACATCTGTAACAGGCTATCCTGGTTAAGGCATTCAGCTTCCCTGCCACAAACTAGTTATCTGGTCTCTTCTCTAGAGCAGAGGTAAATGTCAACAGAGATCAACAATCATGTATTATAAATACACAATGTCTAATTGTTTTTTCCTCCTGCTGTTCGGAAGCCCTGAAACTGCTTTAGATGACAGGCATGAAATACTCAAAAACTTCTGGAATAGGTTTTCCTGAATCCTCTTAAACTTTTAATAACTTACAAATTGTGCTGTCATCCAAAGGACAGTAACAGAAAGGTCTCTGTGCCAAGCAGCAAGAGCCAAAACCCAGGCCCACTCTCACTGCACCAAGCAGGTACCATCTCCCACAAAGCAGGCATTGTAGCTGTTGGGTGTCAGTTTGTTATAACCAGACAATGAGGTATTAAACGCAAAAGAAAATCTGCAGACAATTCTTCTGAGTTCAGTAAAATCTTACAGAAAGCTCTCAGTTCAAATGACATTGGCTTCTCTCACTGTTCCAGAAAGCATGCAGAGCCCACACAGGATCTGCTTCCACACAGGAAAGCACGATCTGCTTTACAGTAGGCACACATGTGCTAGATAGCTGTTGTTTACTAGGTCATGTTGATTTTGCTTTCAGCTATGTTTTCTTAGGCACCCACGTCTCTTCATGTAGGAGTGTCTTAGAAATTACAAAATATTACTCCCACTCAACATGCACTTGTGTATGTATACACTGGGTTTGTGTGTACACAGCTACTGAGTTGCCCACCATAAACAAACATTTGCATCCGTAAGCTTCCAGAAAAACAAAGGTATTTTTCCATCCCTTCACAGGAAAGGACTGTACCTGAAAAGAACAAGAGCTACAACCGCACTGCTTTCATCCAGTCCCTTCATCCCTATAGTCCTTTGGGATCCCAGCTCCACTCTGCATCACTTTCAAAGGGACCACACTCGGCACAGCTCTGTTGGCCACCACTCCTGGGGTACATGGAGGAGAAAAAGGGGTCCTGCTCTGCTGAAAGCCTTTCGCTGCAATGCAATTCACTTGCAACTCAGTGTTTCCCCACAGAGGGGCCTCCAAATGCATGGATAATTTCAATCTTCTCCTTCCCTTCCTCTGAAGCATCCCTTCTGCTAGCAGTGGAAAGGCCCAGTTTCTTGGAAAGCAGCAGATTCTTGCTCAAGATAGGAATTCCTGTTACAGAAGCTGATCCCAATCAAGCTCTTCCCTTCCGCCTTGACCTCCACCCCAGTTTATCAAATTCACCTTCCTGGAAATGCCTTGGCTATAAATACAGCCCTTGTGCCATTTTTCCCTTTACTACATAAACTTTCAATCTGCCTAAATTTTCCCAACAAAAGGCACCACACAATATAAACTGGGGAAAGCAGCACTTTGCCGGAGAAGTGGTACAGGTGGAAGCAGGTGATCCACACCTATCCCATCGGCACACGGTTCAGTATGGAGCTACCACGCACATGGATTTGTAAGACCATAACATAACCTATCCAGAGGATTCATCCCCTTGTGCTACCCACCTCGCTGTCACCCCGGGTTTGTTTCATTTTGTAAGCAATGGTTTACAGGAGCCACGAAGCAGAAGTTATTAATGCCGCCTTTGGTATGGGGAAAATCTCATTAACGTCAGCAAAAGGAGGAAGAGTTCTGAAAAGCTCCCAGCTAATTTGCTTTCTTTTAATTTCTTGCAATTACAGTAAGCAGCATAACGCTCTCCCAATAAATGAGTCTTTAGCATTGTGGCACAGCCTTCTCCCCAGCCCATTCTCGCTTACACTTTTAACCCTTTGCTACACTGCTGGAGAGCAGAAATGACTGCGAGGTGCACCTTCCCAGAACAAACGGATTTCAGACATTTCCAGTAATTGATCCACACAGTGGAAAATCCCTGTTTTGGCTGTGCCTTTTTTTCTTTTTCTTTTTTTTTTTTTTTTTTGCTTTGCAGTCATCATAGCAGTACTGAGCTGGTGCTTCCCACATCCTTTACTTGGTCTAAATTCAGTTTCTCTTACCGTAAACACAGTTCCTAAAGGCTGCAATCCAGGTCCTTTCTGAAAGGAGGTTCAGTGTAGCATATCCCACACACTGGCTGGTTTTTAAAATTTGCTATATGATCTATTTTCCCTTACTGCTTTGAAATGTTGAAAAGCAACAATTCTATTTCAGACTCCAGCTTATTATTTTTACTCCACTGTAAAAAAAATAAAAATTAAGAAAAGTAATAATGTTGAAGAATGTTTAAGCATCCAGTTTTGAGGGTAGTAAGAGGAGAGGGGTTTGGTTTGCTTTGTACAAACAAGAAGAAAAAAGGAAAAATTGTCCTCTCTGTAAAGTAAAATTGAACTGATTTTTCAACTACCAAAAATGGTTCAACAAAGCCAACCCAAATTTAATGTATTTCATTTTACTCATAGTGGCAAGTTTTCAAATAGAATGAAAGAAAAGGGGTTTCTTTTGTTGTGGGTGGGATTTTTTGTGGGTTTTTTTTTGGAGAGGAAGATGTTCATAAAAAACTTGGGGAAGTGGAATTTTGGAAGGACATCATGTTCACATTAGCCTTACATGAGATCATTTATTCACATCAAAACAAGATAGGGAAATCTAAACATTATTCTTAATTTTTTTATTTGATAGCTTTCAGTCAGTACCTTTTTTTTTTTTTAATTCTCAGCTGTGTATTCACCCAAGAACAGTAGCTTTTCATTTTAATTAATCATCAAGGCTCCAACCCAAATTTTTAAAGTATCAGCCCTAAAATCCTGAAATACAGAAGAATCTGTTGTTACTTCCCCACACACAGAGACTGAGCAACATTTTGCACCCATTCCCGTTCCAGCACACCAGGAAGCAGGGACAGCAGGAGCCCCTGGCAGGGAGCAAAACTCCTGCTTGGACAATTGGAAGTCTGCCCCCCAATCCCACCAAACATTGCAAAGGTCCAGCCCTTCCAGCAGAGCACACTGCAGACACTGCAGTGGAGAGAAAGGATCAAAGCAACAGGAGAAGTTTCTTGCCCTCAGTCAACAGAGGTCTCTCTACAACAAAAATGACCTACCTGTCCTGTGGACTTCACAAAGTAAGAGGGCAAAAATATGTCCTGCCAGTACATTGGTTTTTTTGCAGAGTTAATCAACACACCAGCACATATGAAAAAAACCCTACTGTATTGATTAAAAATAACATTACATGAGGAAATTGGGTGGTTAGTGAACTGGTGGTAATTGACAAGACACTTCGCTAAACACATTTCAGACAAGGGAAGCTTCTTGCACCTATTTGCAAGTTGCAAAAACCCCACTGCTGCTAACATTTGAAAATAATTTAGTAGCACCTTTGTTGTTTGTGGAAAGAAAAGATGCCAATAAAGACACATTTTTAGATTCTTTGAAATTATATTTAATGATCACAAGCTTCTTGTATGGATAAAACTGTGTCTGCACAACAAAAAAGGGAGTTTCCACTACTACATAAATACATATACCAAGCCCTGCACAGAGAAACAATTCCTGCATCATTTATAGTTACTTTATGTACTTCATAATGTATGCATGGATGAGCTAAACTGAATGCAGGATACTTAAACTGTCTCATTTGTCCCGGCCAGTCACAATCACATAATTTAAGGATGGTCATAAAGAAATCCTCACTCAAACAGGGAACAGAAGGAGAAGTTAATTTTCTTGTTTGTTAGAAATGTACCTCCACATTTACAAGTGAAATTTAGGAGTGATAGGGATTTTCAGTATTTAAAACAACCGTAACAACACTAAACAAAAAAAAAAAAAGAAATCTGAAGCAGGTTGGGAAAAGCAAACTCAGAGGATTTCACTGGACAAACCCCAGGGCTGGCGCTCCAGCAGAAGTCACCATCAGGAACCAAACACCAGTTCAAGCTTTCCTCTGGTTTTTGAAGACATGAAGACCTTAGAAACACAGGTCTCCTTTCCACTCATCAGTACTCCATCCTGACAGCATTTCAAAATGAACTCTTGCTTAGTCTTGAAAACACAGAGAACCAAACAAACACGTTCTGGTGGTGCAGTCAGTGGCAAAAGGTCCCTTCTTGCCACTCCTTCCTTCCCAGGACCCAGAGCTCCTCAGCTGCCAGGAGCATTAGAAATCCCATTCTGTCGTACAGCCAGAAATTTCTGCTCTCACTCAAAACACTGAGCTTGCTGTACTCCTAACAAAGCTGTGTTCAAAACAAGTGCTGGCATGTGCATTTATGTTAAGACGACTGAATGGCCCTGCAGGTTGATAAAAGGTTCTGGAGTCTTTCACATACAACTGAAGTCGTCAGCTTGAACCTGACCCATATCAGTGGTGTCAGAAACCAGATGCAGCTGGGAGACTGCTGGTGTCCTACCTAACAGAGTTGGGAGTATCATTAACTCCTAGAACACAGATATATGTGCTGTTTGGTGTGCTTTGCACAGTGAGGACAAGACTCAGAAAGGAATGAATTTTGAACCTCCTTTTTCGTCCCTCCAGTGCAGCCTGCAGTGGCAGCTGGTAGGCTCTTCAACCAGATACAACATCCGTCGTGGATTGTGATACACCCTGCACAACTAAGTTTTACTTGAAAATATCCTCCAAGTTACCATTTCATATGTATGTATGGCCAAACTTCACGAACGAAGATTTTGGGAAGGTCTTTCCCCACGTGGGGGTGTTCCCTTCCAGCCTGCGCAGTGGATGTTTTAGGTGAGGCACGGCGTGCGCAGAACTGGCCCCACCGTTTCAGTCCTGAGGTCCATCTGCCACGGCCCAGTGAGCTTGGACAGTGACAGGGAAGTCCTCAGGACTGTCACAGCACCCGGTACTAACCGGGGCTGACCCTGGTGAGCATCCGAAATGTGACGGGATGGGATGGCAGGGAGGCATTGAACTGCCAGGGGATGGTCCCACTGAGACTCGAACTCACAACCTTATGATCAGAGTCCGAGTGCTCACCATTACACCACGGGACCACCCCACCATTACATACAGTATCACAAATTATCTACCACAGCTTGTGAACCTATGGATGACACACATCTCCAAGAGAACATGCTGGAAGAATCCATTTCTTCCACATCATGCAATAAAATCATGAAAATGTTAAATCTGAAGATCAGTCCTGAGGAAGAAATAAATTAAAAAACCCCAAAACAATACCATCCATCCGGAATCTGCCCTTCCCTCCATCTCCCAAGACCCCAACCAATTCTGCCAGTCAGCTTTCCCATGACAGCTCAATATTAGTAAACTCAATCTGCCACAAAAGATAAACATGAATGCATAAATTCCCTTTCTCATTTGTTTGCATATAAACATTTTGCCTGAATGAAGCCAAACCCCATCTCCCCTGAAACTCACTTCTGAGAGCAAAGGTCTCTGATCAGGCTACAGCTGGAAAACTCCACAAGATGTGGCCAATCCAATTGCAAAGTAACACTGAAATAAAGCCTGATTTGGATAAACCTCATTTTACTGGGATCTTCAAGCCTCTTATGTGCGCTCAAAATGGCCTGGTTTTAGCCCAATCTTACAACATCACACTGACCACTTTAAAAATCTAATTAACCTGGTGAAAAGTACCCCCTAGGCTCTACTTTTTGAGCCGTATCAAAATGCTTATCATCCTTCACCAAAATTACAGAGAAATAAAGAGTGATCCTCCCTGTGTGTGCTACAGGCTTTGCCCCTGCCTCGCTGAGGTGGCAAACCCTGCTGGCTCACTCTTATTCACACAGACTTGCACATGCTCAATAACACCATTGATTTTGTTTGTGAAGGCAGAGAGAATCCAATTTTAAAAAACCACATTGATTCCCACCCATTAAAAATGGAGCAAGCTGCAGCATTTGCTAAATGGATAGAAAAAGACTGAGGTCAGAGTGGAGGGGTGGGATAATGTCATTACTCTGAGCTTGTTCTGAAGGACAGAGAATTAGAAAAACAGAATAAAATAGTAACCATTTGAGTTCATATTATTTGCTGTACTTTCTAAATTACAAAAGTAGTGAGTCAACAACATGGGAGTGCCCGGGAACAGCGACAACGGATGCACAACGGAAGGCATCCAAGAGCATGTAGCTGTGATTAGTTGCATTTGGAGCATGAAGACACACACGCACACAGCAAAAGAGGGCACAGACACAGGAATCAAGAGAAAAGCTCTGCGAGTATCTGTGAGGGCCCTGTCTGCTTTTCAGCTCTTTGTTTTAGCACATTAAACAAACAGAGGCATCACACAGGTCACTGAGGACCTTCCTTCTTCAACTGTGGCCCCAGCTGCACTGCACACAAAAACTATTATTATTCTCTAATGGCTGCACCTTTTGGACAATGATTCAGTGTTCCGGGGTTTTTTTTTCCTCCTTTTGTGCAGTGCCGCTTAGTCTTTTGCTTCATTTTATGTTTTATTTGCACACTCTTGAAAGCTTCATGTAGTGACTAAAAATTCATGAGGCAGCCATAAGTAGGAGCCCCCACTTTCCCCTCCTCTTTCTCTAACCATAGCAAGCAGTTAAGTAGGTACTGGGCATAAATCGGTGCTGCTGCAGAAGCAAGAGGGTGGGAGAAGCTGCGGATGGGGAGAGAGATGCTGCAGCCCCTGGGGGTGCTTCCTCATCCTGCATCTGGGAGCACAAGCTAGAGATGGTTGGGCACATACAGGTGTTGGGCATCACAGCAAACATATTCCAGGGCACAGACACTCCATGCTTGATGTGGTGGTTGTACCTCAGCTCCACACTGTGCACTGCCCAATCACGAGCCTGCCCACGTGTGGCACAGCAGTCATTCATCTCTTCAATTTCAGTCCAACAACGTGAACAGACAAGTGCTTGCTAGCATTAGTGAGGCTTTCGTAATTGGTCCCAGCTGGTTAGTTGTAACATACCTTGCTGTTGAGCAACTACCTCGTAAGGCTGTCAGATATACCCTGGTTGCATAAGGAGGGTTAGTATCTTTACTAATTACGGGCTGCCACCAGCCTGTGTTACTCTCCAGATAAGAAAGCCTCTAAGCTCCTGGTCAGTGAAGTCCTCATTGGAAAGTCTTGTGCCAATTTCAAGCAAAGTAAACTCTGGCTGTAGCCACAGAAGCCTCCTGCCCATTCCACCAGGGTTGCTGCAGTGCCTCAGTCCTCTCTCCCCTCTGGCTGCTGCAGGCTGTGCTGCCAAGGCCAGCTACCTGCCAGCTCTCTGGCCAGCGTGCAGAAACCCTGGCTCACGGGTATCTACAACCACAGCATGGCAGATGTTTCAAAGCACTGTGAAGAAATGTAACCCCTAGTGCTCGGCCACACTGCCCATGAAAACTGCAACAGCAGCAAATACCATAGTGTGGCACAGCTCCAAAACGCTAAGCAAGACAACTCAGTATCAACCTAATGCTCTGTTCCAGGTGTGGAAGGGAAAGGTGCAACAATGTGGATCTCTCAAAAAGTGAAAGTGTAGAAGAAATATAATGGAAGTGGTCATTTCACAAGATACTTGAGCATACCAATGGCTCTCAAAACTTCAAAGTTTGCAACCATCCTCACTCCCCCAGCCCTCACTTCTCATGCAAATTTGATCTGTGTGATACAACAAGTCAGGGACATTTTCTGCCAAAAATCAAGCACTGATCCCTGCTTTCTGTCCCGTCACTGGGCTGCTCTGACAGCTCCCTTACAAAAGCAATGGCTAGAGTTGTATTTTGCACATAAGATTCTTACATGACTCAAAATATCATTTTGTGGTCAGTAATCAGATCCTGTTGCACCAGGCTAGGGTAAAAGCTGTGTCTGTCTAGGAGCTAGAGCTGCCAGGTTGCTCAAAAGCACAGGCCTTGAACTAGAAAAAGAGTCCTTTCAAATCCCATGTAAGACCAAACCACTGAACTGGTCTGCAAGGAGTGATCTATGTGGCTGTATTAGCTGTCTAGAGCAACACAGACCTTTGACATCCTCATTTTTCATCTGAGCCAACCTCTCATACCTTGGGTTTGCTCCTGCTTCTTTTCTCTCTCCAAATTCTACTCTGGCTGCCCTTCAGAGTGTGAGATGCGCACCAAGGTGCTAGGAAAGGATCCTCACAACTCAGCATGGGACTGACACTGCTGCGTTTCTAGAACTGCTGGAGAGGAGCAGCTGGCAATTCTTCCCTTCTCTGATGAGGTGGCTGAAGGTTTGGGCTTGCTCAAGGTCCACTCAACAGCTCCCCACCAAAGTGACAGGGGGTCAGCTAACTGTGTGTTGACACTCAGCTGCCAAACACGGGAGACAGATCCTTTTTCTAAGAAATGAACTATCTCCCCATGCACACCCAATGCCTCCAATAACCACACATGAACAGCAAACACACCACAACGCTTCATACCCATTACCACCATTCCTCATTTTAGAGCAGCAATTCAACACATGCTTTAACATTACCCATGACTCTGAAAACCAAGAGGACCATTCACATAAGCTTAATCTTAGTTACTCTTGCTAGATCATAGGTACTGAGGCTGGAAGGTAATTCTCTAAATCCAGTGTAAATGTTTAAAGTTTATTCCCAAAGGATTTATGTAGACATAAACATACAGATCAAAACCAAGCAAGTCTTCAGGAGCTTTTTACTACCTTCTAAATAGCCATGCACATGGATATTTTATCTCTCCTTTTGTATCTGCTTTCTTCCAACTGCTCAGTTCAGAGATGTCATACAGATCAGAGGCAGAGTTCAGGCTAGCACTGACATTTCATTAGAAGAAAAAAAAGATAGAATTGTGTTTTCTTATGTTCTCTGCTCTTTTATTGCTATTTTCAAAGTGAAGAACAGACCCTACCAAAGTGCTAAGGGCTGAAAACATGACTCTAAATGATACAGGAAACCCAACTTTGTGCCAATCCATTTTTATCCTCTCTCTGTGGCCATAACAAAGCCGAGAACAAGAGCTAAACAATAGAGAAAAAAGAATAATTTCAACATAATGTTTTTTTGCAGAAAGTAACATTGGTGACAGTAACAAGAATCCCTTCAAAAGACAGAATGTTGTCTTCCAACCCAGTTAACATGTCTTTCTGTTGCTCATTATGTATCTTACACATCAAGCTGTATTTTGACCTCGCTTTCAAAGGAATACATTTGGAGCCATCACATCTCTATGCATATTGGCACTGCTAAGTAAAATCCAGCCCATACTACCTTTCCCTTCCCTGGTCCCTCACACACCTGCCAAGAGGAGATAGCTTATCAAATGAGACTCCAGAAAAGCATTTCCAGCAACAACAACATGGCTACCTTCTGCTCTTGCTTGTGCTCATGACGCCCCTCCAGAATCCAGTCCACTAATTTAAGTGGCTAACAATGGCAAGAGCTGTATTTTTGACAATTATGGGGATGAAACACTTAGATAAAGCTTTTGTTTATATAGGTCTTCACCATTATTTCCTTTTACCTACCGAAATCAACTGGCAATATTTCATCACTAACTTTTTAGCACAGTAACCAGCAAATTCAGCCAGCTTCAGCTGAACCTGTTTACCTTTTTGATTTCATCTGTCCCTCTTAATACTGTTGTGAGCATCAAAGAAATATTTCATTTTCCTCTTGGATGACTATTCTCTGTTTACAATCTCTTACTGGCAAGTAAAATATTCTTAGACTAAATATACTGAACTTTTCTTATGTCATCAGATGTTCCTTCGACACCACTGCCCTGGACTTTGAGTGCAAAGCTCTGCATAGAAGCAACTGGTTAAAATAACAAATTCCTACCATGGTGGACCCAAAAAAGGCCATCAGCTTTCCTTCTGTACACCAGCTGTCTCATTAACATGCATGCTACCCCTCACGGTCATATGTACCATTATACCCTCTACTACCCTTTTGTTTAAGGGCCTCAGCCACAAAAATCTTTGTGCAGTAGGTGCTGTAAACACAGTCCTGCCCCAGCAAACACAGCATCCAAGAACTGTGCAAGGTAAATGGTGAGAGGCACCTGTAGGCCAGAGACTGGAGAGTACAGGGAGAAAACACGGTGCTGCTCAGCAGTATTACCACAAGCAATTCCAACCATACTATCTGCAGTTAAAACACAACTCATTACAGCAACTGCTCCTACTGATGTCAAGTTATCTGAGACGCACCTAACTTCCCACTGTTTGCCTCTGTGTGAGCACAAGCATCAGGTGCTGGTACACACAATTCTTCTCCTCGAAAGGCTTCGGCTGATGACCTCCTTGGGCTCAGAAGCTGTGCAAGTTATCAAGTTATCTGAAAACTGCCCATAAAACTTTTTACACTTTCCATGTCTTACCAGGCCTAACGTATTACACTTGCACTCCAGAACTTCGGGTTCAAACCAGCTACGAATGGCAGTTGCTGGTACACAGACAAACAACAACAAGCAGTTAACCCACCTCCTTGAACTGCAGAGATTTTGATTGGGATTCAGGGCAACTACCCCATATCTACCCTAACTCTGTCCCTAAGCAGGAGCATTTGGAGAGAAAGAGTAGGTTTGGTAGCAGGTAGAAGTCTGCTACTGCCCGCCTAATGCAAACCAGCAGAAGCACAGACTGAGGGAAGAGAACCTGGACATGTACCCAAGAACTGATCCCATGCAACCACAGCAATATCAAGGCAAAACTTGTCAGCACAGAAAGACTTGTGTCTGTGAAAGTAAAACACCATCTGCAATTACTCTGTCCTTTGATAAGCAGAAAACACAGGTCAAGCTGCCACTCAGGAACTCACAGATGACGTTCCAGCCCATCACCAGAGAGGGTCACTGTCCTGTTTGGAAACCAGCTAACTCTGGTCTTGAAGTCTCCAAATAGCAAGAAGGGTGAAACCTCATCTTCTTTCCTCCCACACCTTTCCTTATAAGGGGAACAGTAACTTCCAGGTAACCACGGCCTGTAAGAGGATTCCTCCTCTGCCCTTCCCCTCTCATTTCCTAGAGCCACTTCCTTTATATTTATTCCTCTTAGAACTGTCAATCTATCACAGCATTTATATATATGTGGACACCTCTCTTCTACATTTCTTTTTTTATCTTGTAAAATGCCACGAAACAACTATTGGATGATCTGGCCTAAATGGCAAAGGACATTTCCTTGACCTTCCTCTTTAAACAGGTAACAGCTGTGGCTCTAACTCAGCTTAAGTCAGGCCACGAGATTAGTGTTTTTCAAGCAAGATAACTGCTCTCAGCTGCTTGAGAATTACTCCTTTTCCCCAGTATGACGTGAGAAGAAGATAGCTACTAAGCCCCCACCTGAGAATAAGGTGCCTTTACAATTGTTTAGGCTAATCTGAAGCACCAGTACAGCAAACGGCTTGAGAAAATAGAAACTGGTGACTGAAATCACATCATTTAGGGGTCTGAAGGTGGGGAATGCATAACCCCATACTAATAGTAGCATCTTCAGGTAATTTATCTCTTCTAGTAATGACTCATTCCTTTATAAACCAACATCAATCACCTTTCTAACCTCATTGCTAATAAGCAGCAGAGCAGTAACACTTTCAATCAGAAAATGCTCTTCAGTGTAATACAGCTTTCCAGTACCACTGTGCTGGGGCCTAAAACCTGTGAACTTAATGAATGCACAGAGATACACAGTAAGCTTCCTCCATGTTACGTTTACATCTCTTGCCTGCAGTAAGCAAATGTACAGAGGGAGGTAAAAACCTGATAGGATTTAAATACATGGTACTTTAGCAAAGTATCCCTGAAATCCTGCGCAAACTGTGTTGCTAATGCTTTTTCATACTCAGAAGTGCAGATGATGAATCTCACTACTCATAATTCTTCTTATTTTCACACTTGGAGCACTGATCTCATGCCAACAGCCCCTTGCCTCATTTTGCTTCTCAGCAGACACCACTACCCTTGGCCAGCTACTGCCCTGACTCAAGTGTGCATTGAAATAAGTGTAGGAAGACACAGAAAATTCTACTGGTGTGTGACCACAGTGCATTCTCCTTCACTGTCCACCTATTGCTCGAGTAACATCTGTGGGTCACCACACTACTGTTCTATGAGCTGCTGTTGCTGTTCTGTCATTGGAGCCAAAAAAGAGAGCACTCTCTCCCTGCTCTGTTTTCTTTGCACTTAGTGAGGAAGTGACTTGAGTGGGAGAAAGAAGAGCAAACACAAAACCACAGAAGTAAGCAACTAGAAGCAGAGACCAAACTTTATGCCTTTCATATGCGTGCTAACAGCAGACTCTGATCGCAGCTGTCTCTTGCTGTAGCCCTGCTAATCATACCAACACACTCCCTGAAGAAGCAACTACTTGTCACAAAACTGAGCCTGGTTATGTCCCAGCCCCTGACTTGAGCACAGGCATCTTTAACAAAACACACCTGTATGTATTACAGAGATGGAGTCCAAAGTGTTACAGCCAATTGCTGGAATAGGTGGATTTTAGTTTCTCACAGGTAAAGCTTTCCATCTGTAGCTGTTTGAGACTTACCCTGGTACAGTAAATATGAGAGTGATCTTGATTTTTCACATCATTTCATCAGGCTGCAGTCTTAAATGGACTTACTGTGCATATGAAGCTTGAGAGAAGAAAAATAGCAGGAAATCCTGTGACAGGCTTATTTCAGTGATGATGTGAGAGAAACAGGAGCAGGAGAAGAAACAAAATGACAAAAAAAAAGAAAGTAAACCCAAGAATACCTCTGGCCAACTTACAAGCGGGGAGACTGTGACTTCCAAACCACTCCCTGATCCTCCCAGCTTTACTGAAACTAGTCTAGCTGCAAGCACAGAGAAGGTAGGGATGACTTGAGGATTCATTGCTAAGTTTAAAAGAAAAAGGTTTGTGATGTTTATGTCAGGAGCTCCCAGATGACTTCAAGTGGTGTAGTACACAGACTGGTAACAAGCACGTTCACACAACGCCTCCTTTCTGCAAGCCCTCAAAATAAGTACCTGGGAACTCCAGCTTAGCCCCATTTGAAGTGTTGTTTCCAAAGTATAAAGTGATGCACTTGGGGAGGTCAGCCCCAGGTGGGGGACTACATGGCATCTGGTGGTACCAATGCACAGGGAGTGAAGGTATGTTTGAATGGGATGCAGTAGAGACAGTGGGAAGGGGAAGGGGAGCAGAGTTCTCCAAAACCACATTCCTCTTGAGCTGATGTTGAGAAGGGTGAGGTGAGCTACCCCAGTTCCAGCAGGACACTGGTGGTTGACCACTGAGCCCTGGTCAGCAGCCATGTCACTGCAGCTCCCCTCCCACTCCTGTTCCCTGCCCACACAGCACTGTCTGAGCTGTGGGTAGCACCACTGAATGTGAATGGGGCTGACTGCATCTAGAGGGCTGCCTTTCCCTCTGTGTCGATCACTGATGTGCTTAAAAGCTGCAGGAGCCTTTGGAAGATGCTCTTTTTTGAAAAGCAAAATTGGATTTATCCTTTTTTCCCTGTTTTGTTTGCTCTTTTGCATCAGAACCAGAGCCCCTCACCTGTGGAGTGCACCAGCAGATGGAAAAACAGCTTCCAACCCTGGTACCTGCCTCTGGTTGCCTTCCACATACTCATTTCTGAATCCACAACACCCCTAATGAATTGGTCCCTGCCGGTGCACACAGAGCTTCCTTCCTTTCAAGCAACCAAGACAAAACTGAGATCTGCAGAAGGACTAATTACTGTCAGTGTCCTGTCTTTGCCATATAGGAGCTGTTTTCAGAGAAGAGAGAGGACTGAAGGGATTGGCTCAGTACTCAGTTGAGATATTCGATTTTCTCTCTCAGGCACACATGAGGCAAAAGGAAACAGCACGAGATTTCTCCCTTCCTTGGCCTATCAAAGACTTCTCTTTGCCAGGGAAAGGCTCCCTGTCAAGTTCCTTGCAAACATGCCTTTATTACAAGTATTCCTGTGCCTGGAGGCACGTAACTGGGCATATATTATACACTTGGTTAATAAATAAACAAAGCCCTCCTGTGACGGATGGCCTTTCTGACTCCGCACATGGATGCAGGGCTGGATCCTCCCAGAGCCAGGGCAGCACCATGAGCTGGAGCCGGACAGGGAGAAGCTGCAGCGTCACAGGGAAAGGGGCAGCTCACTGGCTTTGACAAGAAAGAGGAGGAGAGGGCGTGTCTGCTCAGAGGAAAATAAAAAACACTCAGGGAAATGGTAAGAAGGTTTCAACAGAGAAAACACTAGGAAGAGACCAGTCTGAGGAGATTGTTTAGGCTGAAATACAAGTCTCTTTGTTTTAAATTAGACTCCTAATGGGGAGTTATTTTGGAATACACGGTGTGAATCTTCTGTTGGATGCACCACAAGCACAATGCTGGTTTACCATCCCTGCTCCGAGGTGATTTATACACAAAGAAGCTTGGCAAAGAACTATCTTTGCCTGAGTTTTGTAAAACCAAACACCAACCTGGCCTGACTATCACAAAGATGGGACAAAGTGAAAAGCTTTCAGCTAAATGTCTGCAGCCTTCCAAGACTTGGTCTGAGTACAGCAAAACCAAGATTCAATTAATCCTGGTGTTGATTTTGAAAAAAAAATCCTGCTGAATTTTGGTTATGAAAAGAAGAACTCCAAACTTCAGCTGTCCTTGGGAAAGAACTTAACAACTGCTTAAAATAGTATAGCTTGAAGTCTGCTTTCCTTCACAAAGTCTTCCACAATGCATTGCTAGTTTTGCAAGCCTACAGCCCCATCAGACATGATCATCACTAAGTGAAACTGAGCTTACACTTCAGCAATGAACTCTGTGGTTTCACTCCAGTCCCCAGAAGAAACTTTCCTCCTCAAATTATCTATCTATCCTGCTCTTTACTTTGGAGAGGCAGAGTCAGTAAAGCAGTGAATGTTGCAGGTAGGACTGAAACAGACTGGCAGAGCAGTGGGGCTCCCACAGCTGCAAAAGCAGTCAAGTCTGAGATAGAGATGTTTTCACAAGTCCAGAATGGCAAAAGATTTTGAAATATAAATTCATTAACACTGTTACACAAGGACTTAACAGATGCCAATTCACTGAGTAAACAAATAAGCACAGCCTATCCCTAATGCCATTACAACTGCCTCATTTAAAGGGCAGTTTTGACCAGAATGACACATACTGTGAGTTGGATGATGAGGGAAGAGGTTGTGACTCTGTTCAGGAATCTGCCTTGCTTTCAGCATAGCTAGAGAACTGATACCTGTCATGGCACTACGTTCACGTGTGGCCAGATGCATCCAGTTTAGCCCCCTGCAATCTCAGGACCTGCACTCACCCAGCTAAGCATGTACAGCCAGTTAAAAACCACACCTGCACAGAGCCTCACTACACACTCTGTATGGGCGGTTGACGACATGCACGTAGCCTTTACGCCTGCATATTTTCTTGTAGTGTCTGAAACTAGACTGATAAACACCTCTTCAAACTGATACTTCATTCTCTGTTATCCAAACATTTCATCAAAGGCCACTTACCTACAAAGCAGACATCTCAACTCAAGCCAGACACGCCACATACCAAAGGCTTTTGAAAACAAGGAACCAAACCTACATTTATCCACTAATAGTGCTGGGGTGACAGCCATTATTTTATATCTGCAATATTTTGCAAATTCTAAAAGACTTAAATCTCGTAAGGTGATTATGCCATTAATTAGGGAAATGCTATCATCCCTGAGGTACCAACACAGCAGATGTTTCAGCTGAACAGCAAAGAAAAGCCAAGAGGGCAAGGTAACAACATACTGATAGTGCCCCCACGAGCAGCCCCACTGCTCTGAGCATCCCAGTGCTGCCACCCATGATAGGGAACCACTCTGGTTCCAGCAAGGGAGGACCACAGCTCTCCCTGCTACCCCAACCATCCCCCCTCCCAGAGGGCAGTACCCCCTCTACCACCCACGGACATGAATGGAGGCTCTAACAAAGGGGACACCTGTTGCAGCCTGAGCCCTGTATTTCTCAGGATGTGAGTTTTCCCAGGAAGCTGTTCATACATAGCTTATGAACCCAGAAGGGATGTCTCTGGTTATTCATCTCTCTGAATCTCTGCAAAATGGAGATCATAGAGACTACCTCAATGATCTTCCCTTCAAACTGTAGCATGAAAAAGAAAAGAAAAAACTAAAATCCCTGGAAGATACCCCGTGACGCAGCAGCTGTCAGCGATTTTTGATCAGTTCCTCTGTGAACGGGGCTTCATTTCTAGCTTAAGCTTGTCTGGCTAAAACTGCCAGCTGCAGAGCCCTGTGCTGCACTGTGAGCTGGGCAGAGCAGCCTTCCATTGGCAGCTTCAGTTCCTCACACAGGCACCCCCAGACCACGGCTGCATCACCATGTACCCCATGAAGGGTCAATGATCAGACCCAGGCAGATGCAGCTGGTGATAAGGGACAAGATGAAGGACTATGGTGACTGAGGGGCAGACTGGGACCCCTGTCCCAACCAAGGGACATTTGGACAGTCACTAGTCAGGCCCTACACATGCTGGCTAAGGATGCCACATGAGAACCACAGTGAGTTTTGCACCACAGGCTGAAGATGGGTTGGCAGAAGAGGGACAATCTTCACAGCTACCCCCACTTAAATGACAACTCTGGCCACAGGCTGTGGCTGTGATGTTCTTTGCCATGGCAGGGCAGGGCCCATGGTGTGACCCTGCTGGGGCTCATTCCCTTCATCAGAAGCCTGGGGCTGGCACTGTGACACGATGGTGCTGCCCTCCCGGAGAGGGATTCTTGGCAGTGAGGGAGTTCCTGCAAGGCCCACGTTAGGCTGTCACGTTCTGCTTCCCTTGGGCACCTTTATAGTCAGAAGCAAGAGAGAAATATCACCAGAGTATCAATTATGGCAGCAGATCTAGCCTTGAGCAGGCTATATCCTCTGAGGATTGGGAGCTAAATTCTGCTAGACTAAAGATATTTTGATATCGGTTTTGATATTTCTCATCCCACTTTGCCACCTCAATGCCATCACCATCCTCCTAGAGAGCACTTGCTTAGAAATATCCCTGATGAGACAGGAACATTGCTGAGTTTGGGGCACCCAGCAAGGGCCCCCGAGCAGCACTAGCAGCGCAATCCCAAGTCCCATTCCATTCCTCCCACAAGAAACTGGGTTGAGGGATCCAGTTCATTTTCAGAGCACATTACATGGCAGCAATGGCAAATTACTCACAATAAAATCTGCAAGCAGCCATGGGTCTGTCTTAGTTTATGCTGGGCTATGCAGATTCAGGTCAAGAAAGAGCACAGAGTTTTAAAGACACTTCTAAATTCCACCTCCAGGAGAAGAAAACAGGCCTACCCTTTGCAGGAGAAGGAAAGGCCTTACATTGCTCTGAGAATGAGCATGATCCCAAACACCTTCCAACCCTTGAAAGGATTTGGCCATCACATTTTCAAAAGTAGTAATATAGAAAATAAAAAGCAAGCTGTTAAAATATGGGGGCAACTTAAGAATTTGCTCCCCAAAGCCCATGACAAAAACCCCTCCAGCTGAGAGCGAATCTCTACATTTTATTCCCCAGTGCTCTGCCTCATCTTTCCTTAAATGCATGAGGCACAGGTCTCCTGTCACTTCTTTGGCATAACTGCTGAGAGTCTGAGAGGTTTTACTACTCTGAGGAAGCTTTTCCTTCACATTCAGCTTAAATGTGCCATTTCTTGAAGTCATCCCCTTGTCTTTTATACTCCAGCAAGCAGAACAAGTGTAAATTAAATGGAAGACACATGAAATCTTTATAAAGCCCAGTGTTTCCCCTAGCATGAAAGTTCCTTCTCTTTGGAGTGGAAGGGGTCTTTACTCTGTGCTGTATTTTACCCTGTGAGAAAATGAGGAAGAATCTAAATTTTCCTCATGACTTGAATTTAGCTTAATCAGCAGCCCCCTGCTGATGTAATTCAACCAAACAAGATTTTTCTTTATTTTTTTTCCTGGTGAGCTGCTGCCCCTTTTCCCTCCTCCCACCAATTCAGGCATGGAAAACAAGGGAGGAATTAGACAGACAGAACTTATTATCTATCAAGCTGTAACTTCAGACTGGGCAGGAATAACATTAAAAATATAAAAAGCAAATTTTATCAAGCCTTTTTCCTCCCCAGAGACTGACACAAAAATATTCCTTGTTTGTCGCTGAGAATGAACCATTTTTCTCTTTCATTTCTGCTTTCTGTCACATATTTCATTTTGGCTGCCCCTTCCGTCTTTCAGCTAGGGACCTAGGCTGCTAACACAGAATCACAGATAACAACAAAATGCCTGTATTATCTTTTTTTTTTATTTCTAGTCTGCCAGGTAATTGCAACCCTAAAAGCTTTTACATATTTACCACAGAAACATGTCTCTCCTGGAGGATGGGACTGTCATCAGGTAGAATATTTCATTTAATAAGCCTTTTCTGAGGTATAACTAGAGTTGGGGATTTTTCCTGGCCTCCTTCAGAGCAAAGGACAAGCAGATAAAAATCAGCTGCTGCAGTGCTACACTGTCAAAGTTCCTGTTCCTGTGAAAAATAACTCTTTCCAAGCTCAGAGTTCAGGTAGGTTTTGCCACTGTGAAGTTTAAGAAGTAGGAAAAGGGTCTGTTATCAACTCATGTTGGTTTTTTGCGCCTAGTCGTATCCATGTATATGACAGATTTCTTTCCTATTTACAAACAGAGTAAGTACCTTCCTTTTCTGTAACCCATCTGATGAGCTGTGCATGTTGCCAGGACTGATTCTCATTAAATCAGTCACCAAGAAGGATCACATTTTCCCTCGCCACCCGTTTCACAGACGTGCAACAACAAAAACATGGTCTGAACATTTCTAAATTCAGCTGTTATCTAAAGATAAATTTCATTCCCCCCCTCCCAAGTTTTCAACGTCCTCTGCAATGTAGCAGTAGAATTGTGCTTCTCTGTCCTTGAGATGTTGAATCAAGCTGACTGTGCCTAAGAGAGGGTCTGAGAACATCTACAGAGAGGCTTTGTGCCATGGAATCAAGATAGAAGGTGAGGATGACCTTCCAGTGCTTTGGTAAAACTGTTCAACACAATTTAGAGCAATACAGTTGGTTCACACATTTCACTTCAGGCACACCTATGTAGAGGTCAGAACTCCATCCTAACACATAATAACAAAGCACTGTGTGTGGGAATCAACAGACCACTCCTGGTCCTCAGTCCAACACCAAATCACTGACAATACTCATTCAGCTCTACCAACAGCTTGGTCTGACCAGGCCGCCTGCTTGCCTGGAAGAGAGTTGACAAGAGCCAGCCAGAATGCTCCCAAGTGACTCTAGCAAGCTACACAGCCTTTGTGAAAACTACTCCGTGACAAAGCACCTTCTGCATCCACACAGTTTTCTGTGGGCCAACCTCATTATTACAAATCCCCTGTTTTCATATATGAGCAAGGACTGGGAGATATATTTGAAATCTGGATTGTTTAGATTACAGTAGTTCTGACACCAAGAACCTACATGCATTGACTTGGAATAGAAATGTGGACTCTCCAGAGACATTCCCTCTTTTGGAAACAGTGCCAAAAAGAACAAAGTCAACAAGCCATTCTAAGAGCTACCTTTGTTTAGGATTAAGGGATGACTTTCATTCCTTTACATGAATGTAGCAAAATTCCCATGGTTAAAATATTTCTAGCAATGTTACATGAGCCCAGTCTCTTACCTGTAATATCTGGATTGAAGGTAGGTAGAACACACAGCTTTAGACACATGGCTAGCTGAACCAAAGTCTATGACCTTGACCCTATATGGCTGTCGAGATGGGTCTACCAACATGATGTTCTCTGGTTTGAGATCAGCATGAATCAGTCCCAGGCTTTTCAGCTTCATTAGGGCAGTTGCTACCTGCTGGAGAATAGGTCGAATGTACTTAAGGGGCAAGGGACTGAATTTATTTTGCTTTAGGAAATCATAGAGGTTCTGCTCCAACATTTCAAAGACTAAGCATGTGTGATTCTTGTGCTGGAAGCACTCATAAGCACGGACAAAGTTGTAATCATCTGCACTTTCTGTGCTCAGCCGAGCCAGGATGCTCACTTCAATCTGGCCTTGCCGGGCATAGGAAGGGTGGTTTTTTAGGATCTTGATAGCCACAATCTCATTAGTGCCACGCTTCCAGCATTTGACTACTTGTCCGAAGGTTCCACGGCCAAGAAACTCTAACACTTCATATGTGTTGGTCATGGAACAGAGCACCTCATGTTGCACCAGCTGGTAATCCCCTTCACTGTTGGAGCCACTGTTTTTGGAGGTGGCTGTGGAAGTGGTGGCGGTGGCTACAGTGGCCCCACTGGCATTGTTCTGAATCATTGGTGGATGCTCCTCGATAATCTGCACGCTGCTTGTGTTCTCAATCTCCTCACTCTTGCGCTTAAGTCCACATTTTTGGTAGGTGTCCAGAAGGCTCACAGTGCTGCGACGCATCAGGTTGTGTGGCCCGCCCAGTGTTTGCCCAGACACTGCAACCACACCAGAAGTGCTGTTGGCAGATGTCACCACGATGTGCCCCGTGCTTGCTGGAAAGATGATGGTCTGTTCGTACGGGATGCTCGGATTAGGGATCTGGAGGGAGGCGTTGACGGCTGCGGCGGCTGCTTGGGAGGACTGCACGTTCTTGCTCTGGCTGTAGACTTTGCTGTGTGTGCCGTACCCAGTCATATCCCAGTTTGAACTCGGCTCCACTTTCAGTTTCTTCACGCTACAGAAGGCACTTGACTGAAGGGTATGAGGAGAGAAAACTTGCACATGCGAGGCCATACCTGCAATACAACATCAGAGTGAAACCACAGAGTCAAGGTGCCTTCCCCAGCTTTTTTCATTTGCTCAGTGGCAGGAAAGGGAAATGGGATACATACAGCCTTCAAATACAGCACACACACACACACAAAAATCACGTCCTTCCAGAAATATGTATTCAACACAAATAAGATATTATGCTCGAAAATAAATCATTACCCCTGATTGAACTATACTAACAACATTCAAGATTTATGCTCTCTTGCTCTCCCCCTTCCCATTTTTAATAACAGGAATGCACATGTTATTTTTACCTCCCCTGTCTAAAGAGACTCCTATTCCCATTGTCCCTCTGGAATAACTCATGTCAAATACTGCAAAGTATTCTGACTACAGAAGCCAAATCTCAAATCCTTAGGCTCATCCTATATTAAGCAGTTTGGGGGATCTGACTTAAGCCCTCCATTTATTTCCATAAAACCACTGTGTAGCTTCTGGCCTGCAGGGAATCAAGATGGGACCAGCAGAAGATACACTGTGACAAAATGGAGGTGCACAGACAAAGTTGAGGAGCCAGGACAGAAGAAGAGGATGTCTCAGACTGCCTGCCAAGTCTGCGTGTGGGAATCGTGCACAATGCTGGTCTATGCTCAGGGACACTGGAGATGGGAGTTACACAACATGAGCTTTCCTGTGTGCTGTGTTATCCAAGATTTATAAAATTGTGTTCATCTATGCTTATTCACAGTGACAATACCATCACTGTAAAGATGATCTCCTGGTAATTAACAGCGTTGTTAATGAAAGAATGTACACATTAGCATGTGGCAGAATTAGCATCTAATATAACTTTACTTTTAAAGTAAAGACAAAAACCTCTTTTAATGCAAGTTTCTTTAGCTTCAGAAGAGTTAATGACCTTCTAAATCTTTATTAAAAAAACGAACACCAAACCCCAGAACATCATAACCAAGATGAAAATAAAGTATCACTGAGACAGACTGACTGAAAGATTCTGAGTAATATTCCACTGACACAGAAAATGCGCCTATTCAGAAAAAAAGATGTGGTCTACAGAAAAGGGGACATCTAAGTCCTGACTTGCTGCCAGCTTTCCCTGCCCAGGGTAAGGATAGTACTGCTGGGGCAAAGGTATTGTGGAGAACAGAAATCCGTGGGGATTCCTGGGGATGGAGTCAGCGCCCAATGGCAGTTAGTGCAGAAAGGCACAGCCTCCTTCACCTTTCTATCTGTCATCAGTGTTTCTTTTTAATAAACCAGAATGACTAGGGAAGAAAAAGACAATATGCTGTGCTGGCACCATTGCGGAATTATTAAGCAGAATCATAACCTTGACTTGTTTTCAACTTTAAAAAGTTAAAAGCTGAATGACTCCTTCCATAACAAAACCACCACAAACTCCGCAATGCACAGGGATGACATCTTCATGTGGAGGCCTGACAGTATCTGACACTCCTGAGAGAAATCCATGCTCCATTAGTCTGCGTTGCATTTTGGAAGATTTTCTGGAGCTCGTGTGTACACATACAGACTCACACACAAGCATGCATAAACTTATACACTCATACAGAAAAACATGACCATTACTGTACGGTCAACAAAGCTCAGTAGCATGGTCAAGCAAACAGACCTAAACACATCCAATTTTTTAGTTAATTCCCAGCTGCCCAAAGCCCAGGAACTGCTCAGGAGAGGGGTGCTGTGGCAAGTCAAAACCCACCATACATAGCCACTCAGAAGTAACCAGCAAACCAATCGCTCCAATTTGCTTCAAGACCCCCACCCTCATCCCTGCCACAGTGATGAATTTATGAGGACAGGGTAGACGCAGGAGAAAACCCCCATCAGGACACATGGGAAATGCCTCACCCCCTGCTTAAACATGCAACATAAAACCCCACTGACCCTGCTCTAACAATGAAGCCCTGCAAACCACACTGTGCTCCCCTCTGCAGACGTGACCCCTGTCTCAAAGGGGATTTCTGACGCTGTTTGCTGTCATTCCTTTTAACTCCACTCCCCCCTGCCTCCTAACCTTCTTGGCAGCAATTTCCAAGGTCCCTGCAACTGGGTACTCAGACCCCCTCCAGCTCCCTTCCTCTCTAAGTACTTGCTCTCCTCTCTCCTTTCCACAGGGCAATGCTGCCACGAATGCTGTTGCATGTGGCATGCGGCAAGCTCAGAGAAACGCAGTATTACTCAACTTGTCATGCTGGACACAAGTATCGTATGTGAGTGAGCCAGAACCATGTTTGTTCTTCCACTGATTAAGAAGAGTCACGGTGTTCCTTCTAGTACAGTACCAACCCGCCTGGAGAGAGTGGGGTAGGTTTGATGTATGTTTTCCCCCTGGACGTGAATAATATAACACACATAATTGGTAACATATTGTGGACCTAGCAGAGGTGTAATTTATAGCTTTATGGCTTTCAGTCCATGGTGTGCTTGAGCAATCTCTCTTTCTACAAAATAAAAAGGGAAAAAATGACTGACACAGAACAAGAACAGCCGTTCTCCTCACACACTCCTCTAAAGATAACACAAAATGATCGAGGCACCCCAAATTAAAGTCAAGGAAGATCAGCAGCTGCAACTTTCTCAGTGCCCCTGTAAAAACAGGATAATCGCCACCATTAAGGGACAGACTTTCAACTGGTGCAAACTGGCAGTGCTCCAGTTGGTATCAGCTGACTCTAAAAACAAGGTCAGCAGTCACTCAACATTGTCAATGTCAGATGGCTGCCTGTGGTCACTGGTGAAACGAGTTGTTGTTAGGGACTGGTTTCCACATCAACAACCAGCCCCTTGCTGTCCCCGAAACACTGCTGGCAGCCTCACCACGGGGACAGGAACAGGAGAAAAACACTGGCCCACTCTGGTACCCCAAAAAACAAGGGTGTGAAGGAAGCAGTGTTTTCTTGTGGATAAAGGGAGGACTTTGGACTCTTCCTGCCACTTTCACCCTCCTCAGAGGTTATATCCCATCACAGGAGAGGTATTTTTTCCCCTATAAAAGAACTATGAAATCTAATTCCTTCAAACCAGAACAATTTTCTCCCATTTGAGGTTCTAGGGGCTCACCTGTAGGGAGAACAGCTCGGTGAGTTCTTCAGCATAGTTCAATACTAAAAAATTACAGGCTGATTGACAGCTCAGTGATAGGAAAAGAAGGATTCTGCAGCAAAGTAATTTTTATTGCAAATTTGCCTGTGCAGTTAATGCGAGTGGAACACAGCCCTAAATTTCCTGAGGACACAATCAAACTGTGTTGGTGGCATGTCCTTTTTTCCAGAAAGGATCTCTGCTCCGTGGCAATAGCAGAAATAGTAATAAATGTGAATAAAAGTCAGATGGTTAGTTACAGGGATCAAGTTCCTCATTACAGCCTGTAATATGATTTACAACTTCAGCCTTTTGATTACACAGGCTGACAAGAGCTTGCCACAACATCCATGAGGAAGCAAGCCAGCAGTAATGGGGAGATCCATGCCAGTCAAGCCCAAGTGACACCGATGCTTCAGAGACAGTGGGGATGCCCCCAGGGAGCATCCTCACTCCTGAGGTCTTGGAAAGATAGAGGGGCCATAAGCCATGGAGGGATGGAAAATGGGACGTTTCATTTGGGAAAAGTCCTCTTAAATACCCACTCCCATGTCTGACAAGAAACCTTCTGTGCTTGGCCTCTCATGTCACCTCTCCTCACTGCAGGAAGATCCTAGCAGCCACCTTTCCGCTTTTTAAATAGGAAGCCCGAGGCTGCCACCCAGCTCCTCACATTTTTGCTCTCCACCAGGAGGGGAGAGGGTGAGGATACTCGACATAAGCAGCTTTGCTCACAGAGCACTCCTACTCACCTGAAGCCCAGCTCAGCAGCCCCACCCACACTACCAAAGTCTTTGGCTGGACTAAGGCAAGCGGCAATATTGGCTGAGCTTGGTCCCTGCCTTGGCAGGGGTGCAGGGCAGCTCCCCATAGGCTCAGTTACCCAGCCAGGATGCAGCCAGGACTCCACAACAGCTGTTTGTCCTGACAAGTGCAGGTCTAAGTTTTATATTACCCTTGAGCACGGTGAGTTTCTGGGCAGGGAGCAGAATCAATGTTGGGCACCATGCATTAAATAAAATTGATAGTTCCTTTAATAATGAGTTTTAGTGTAGCCATTTAAAGCTCTCACACAACTGACAGTAACTGGGTTTAATGGGGCCTTCCCTGTCCTTGATAGTACTCACGTAACTCCCCGCAGCATCTACATGAGATGAAGTATGTAGTATGCAGCCAGGGGATAATGTTAAAACATCTGGAACGACTTTTATTAAAAGACTTGAGGGTTTTTTTTCCTGAGACCTCCTCCCACGTCAGCTTTCACTTAATAATAATTTAGCAGGTGCTATTTACAATTCAGATGGCCCTCTTCTGCATGCACACACAAATCATGCAGCTGCCTCACTTATACTTCTAATAGGTTTCAGGAAAGCAAATGAGGTAAAGTTCCTTATCCACCCACCTTACCCCAAAGGGCAAAAACCACACTTTGGGGACTAAAGTAGGAACAGTTTGAAAGTCACTGGTGTTTTCTTCTGCTTTACTCCTAGCACTTACTGTTGATTTGTAAGTGTGGCCTTTGTGGTGGCAAGAGACCAAGCCCCTGCACTGTATTAAGTAGCAGTAAGACCTTTTGCAGTACCTGCCGAGCTGCCAGTGCTCTGTAACCAGAGGCTGCTTGCTGACGGCCACCAGAATGACACTGCCTGCTTGAAAAATATTGTAGAAAGCACATGGTGTGTGTTCAGCATATAAATGATGCACACAAGACACTGCTGAAATAAGTAGCTTCCACTTCTCCCCACAGAGGCACAAGCCTGCAAATCCATATACACACCCAGATTGAGAAGGCAGTAAAAAGGGGATCTGCCAGGTATAGCTAATGTACCACACCTTCAAAATAGCCACATCTTCACAGTGTCCCCCGTGCAGCCCCTTTTGAGGCATTGTCCCCAGCACCACTGTGCTCTTGGAACCTCCTTAAAATTTATGTCCCTGGAGGCTATAGGAATTCTTTCCCTTGAGGTACCAAATTGGAGACAACCTCAAAGCAGAGCTCAGACCTCAACAGTCTCAGCTCCTTCCTGTTCCTGGTGAGCAGAAGATGTCAAGGAAACCTTCATTCCAGTTGAGAATCTCCCTGCCTTCCTGCTCTGCTTTTCCTGTCTTGCTAGTAAAACTGCCTCAACCTAATCAGTAGTTTTCCAAATGCTTACGTAGTGTGCAGTAGTTCTCAAAGATGTGACAGAGCCCAGCCCAAGCACTGCTTCTGATTTGGATTCACATGGCTGCAAGCTGCCACGTTTGATCCACATCTCATGGCCAGACAAAAAAGCAAGACCTCCCAATGCACAGAGTAGCCATAAACAAAAGCGAATGGACAAACACAAACATCTGTCTCCTTCCCTCTCATTCCCATTCAAAAAGCACATCCCTGAAGTTCAATGGCCAGGGAAATCTCATCACCATGACCTTCAAACTGCATATCCCCCCACCACCCTGAGTGCCCTCCTACGTATCCCTTTCCTTCATTTATTGTAACAACAACCCTGCCTACTATTTCATTCTGTGCATCGTGACTTTCATTTATAGGTATGATAAAAATTATCAACCAGGACTTAGTACTCTTGGGCATGGAGGTGGAGTAGGCAGTTACTCCCTATCACGGTCTGAGGAGGTTATTTTGGCATGTGGCTCAGGATACTGCTATCTCTCCTCACAAACCATCTTTGTTTCCTTCCTCATCTCCCTTTTAACTCCTTAAGACCAGGGCAACTCATCTGCTAGGTACTGAAAGCCTCCTCTGCTGACCACGGCAAAGAGGACACAGCTCGGAAAATCCAGAGTCTTTCCTCTGAGCCAGTCCTGTCCATCTTGTTCCCTTGGTTGAGCATCCAGTTTCACCACACCTACCTGTGGCCATAGGAAGTGCTGGGAGACAAGGTAAGGACTGGCTGGGACTTCCAGCCAGCATGTCTAGGAAGCAGGGCATTTGGCAGGCCCAGGCTTTGTGCCTGTGTACTGACGCAGGCTGAAGGCTGGTGAGGTGGCACATGTCTGTTTTCCCCTCCAGGACATCTTCAGGGGGATGGGTGCTCTCTGGTGCATGGACCACACAGGGCAGCACTTCTTTTCCCAAGGCTATGGCACGGAGACAAGGCAGGCAGAGCTGTCCATGCTAGGTCCATTTGCACCAGGAAGCATCTCTGCGACCCCATGTGAGAGCCCTCATGAGCAGCTTGCAGGAAAAAGGGACTGCTCAGAGCCCTGGCACATCACACACAGACTAATGAGGCAGTACCGCCCTGAGCCTGGCCCTGCACTGGAGCCTGGACATCTAGGCAGCTCCAGCCTCATCTCCTGCACTCACCATGTCTGATGGATCACTAGACTATCGCATGTGAGCTCTGCAAACCACAAAACCCTAGTATCTTCTGTAATCTGGAAACATTACAATTCTTATTCATCTTTTTTGATGTGGGTTCAGGTGGCCATGAGCCTGAGTAATAAGCTGTGGGCTCCTCTGACACATTCCTGGTTTCATGCACATGAAGCAGAATCTCGGGGACAAATACATACACTTATATTTGAATACTTTATTACATCTCAGTGAAAAATTCTTTCAGGATCACCTACATCTCCCACTTGAATGAATAGCAGTAATGACAAGAGATAATATAATTTCCTCAGCTAATAATGTGACTAGTTTATGTTTCACATTAACGACACCTAAGAACACAGGTTAAAATACACCTCATCAGAGGTTGCCTCATCACTTCCCTGTAGATACTAGAGCAATTGGACCTGACACCAATTTCTAGATCTTGATGTAAGAAGGTCCAGCAGTCAAGTGTATTCTCCCCTGTACCAGAAGGTAACCCCTACCTTCTTAGGGGAAAACCCAGCACAGTTGGAATAGTGCAAAACTTTTCTCCAGGATAGCTCAATGTCACTGAGCGAAGAGCAAATGAAGGCAGCAAGTGAGTACAATTTAATAGTCCACAGTCTTGACCAAACAGAGACAGAGCCCAGTAGGTGAACGCCCTTTAGCGTATCTGTCAAAGCTGACAGAAGGACTGTCCCCTCTAGGGAAAGCATGAAATGACACTGCAAATGCTCTATTAAGATGCCAAAGTGCTCTCCAGACATAAAGTCAGAGACCTGGGAGTCTGATGTGCCCACGTCAGGTCTCCGCAGCTTGAGAAGGCAGATCAAAAGCCCTGCAAGATGCACCTTACTGAGCAATAGTCCTTCGAGCCAGGGAGCAAAGCCAACATCTCTGTGACAATTTCTAGAGTCCCAAGAGTAAAATGAGGTGAAGAATGATAAAGACAGAGGCAGGGACGGCATCTGAAAGCCTACAAGGTCTGAATGAGAGAGTGTGAGGGAACTTATGCACAATGTAAGCTCCAAGACATTTTAGGAAAGTGGGTGTCAGTAAAGTTAGGAAGAAGTTTTACAACCAAACAATACACTCCCAGGGTCCTCAGAGGAGAAGAAAGTCTGCTTGAGAGTCAGAGATGGAATGAGAAAAAAAGAACAAGGTGAAATGAGACAGGTGGGATTGACAGAAGCCTGCTTTGAAGCTTTATCTTTGGAGGACACTGAAAAGTGTCTAACAAAATGTTTTGCTGAAGAAATCCCTCTTTCAGATTTCTTGGAGAGAGGCCCAGAAGAGCTGAGGCAAGTGTGGGGTGCCTGGCTGGGGCTGTGCTGCAGGCTGCTGGGGGACCCACGAGCAGCAGCACATCTGTGTAAAGAGCAAAAGACTGTGGTAACACCCACAGCACCACTCAAAATGAGACATGACACACTGAGGCTCACATTAACACCACGCTTAAATGAGCTCCAGAAGTGCTGAGTACGACCAGAGGAGATGGGGAAAGCAAGCTACCAAGGAATGTTTCCCCATCCTGAAGCCAAAATGGAGCCGGATGAGCCTAAAAGCAGTTACTCATATCAGTGTGCCAGGTAGGACTGTTTGGCAGCAGCCTATATTGTTCTGGCCACCTTCCTCCCTCCCATATGTCCTCCACAGTCACAAAATGGAACAAACAGTAACCATGGCATTTCTACAGAACCCAAAGTTCCCTTTGCAGAACTGTACAAGACAGTCTCTGCAGTAAATGTGAAACTGGTCACAGTTTGCATTGCAGTCCACTTTAATGTCTGTGTGGATTTAACTTCCAGCAGATTTATATGTTCCTACAAGCTCCATCTCTGATTGCTGTTGCTAACAAGAGTTGCTTCCTGAAAGCAGAACTGAAAAAAAGAATGATCTGCTTTCCAGGCAGCATGGCTCAAGTCACTTCTGTTCATCTTTCAAACAGGGGTTGACCACAGCCCATCTTAGAGGGGAAAAAGAAAACTTCCTCAATTCCTGACCCCAGATTTCACTGGCCATCCTACATGGCCCTTCATAGTCTTAGTTCCTGGGAAGGGGTACCAAGACCTCTCAAAAAGTTTCCCTATGCTGCTCGGGCTATTCTCCCCTCAGTCACACAGCACTGGCTTTCTGTAACTGTCTAGAGGAAAAGATATTTTAGCTTTCTCCATGATGGCTGCCTCCCCACCTGGATTATTTTCCACCTGTAAATATTAGTTTCGTAATGCAAATGACTCCAACTGGCTCGCAAGTGTGGTGAAACCACAGGGAATGGCTGGCACCTCACATACCTCACTTGTTAGAAGCAACCCTACTTGTGAAGGCAGGACATGGGCAAGGCTTACTGGAGTCTCAGGCTGAGCCTCTCACTCCCACAGGATTTTTTCCTAAGTGTTTCACTTGCAAAGAGGCCACTCCATGACATTCGGCCCTTGTTTTGTTTACGAAATCTGAAACTCATATCAAGCTCTAGCTGGGTTGAAAAGGTCAGTTTGCCTGTTCGCAAAGTCCCTCCCTTCATTTGATTTCCATCAGGATACAGACTTGTTGGAGAGAAACCCTGTTGAGGTCTGGATGGAATACACAGAATCTGGGCTGCAACGGAAGATGAAGATGCAAGGAGAAAGGTGGGGAAGCCAGGCATGGGGCTCTGTCAAAGCAGAAAATTGAGACAGACGGATTTGTTGACCTCCTGACAGCTACATATCACTTTCAAATAAGAAAGACCAAACACAAGGTTTACAGCACTCTCAGCCATCAAGGGCTATGGGGTCTTTTAGGAAATGAGAAAGGATACTGAAGATTGATCACCTGACCTTCAGTTTAAGCAGTTAAAACAATTCTGTAAATAACCTGTCCTCATATTGGCACACAAACACACACCCACACAGAGAAAAGCCCTTTAGTTCCTCAAGGAAACACAACCTGAGCATCAATTTTGCACCCTCTCTTCCAGTCTTTATTTTCCCCATCACTTAGGGCTAAGGAAATGTCCTCTGGTCAAACAGTCAGGAACCTTTTCTTAATGTCACCTGTGGCTTTTGGTTTGTGTTCCAAAATAGAACTATAAACCCAGAAATATATGACATGAAATGGGACATGAGCTGGGATCAGAATAGCCACAGCAAGGCTGAGCCAACTGGCCCAAACCAAAGACCATTGTGGAGACACAGGGGGTAGGATTCGGGTGTGGAATAATTTTTCCCCAAAAAAACTGCCTCTCTTGATCTGTTCACCTTTGAGACTGGGAAGTAGCTCTCATATGAGACCACACTGAAAGGCAGCTGCTGCAGTCTCCATGAGAACATAGTGTGCTGACAGGTTTATCTGTGGGAACCCATGAGACTGTTTGCTGTATTTGGGGTTGTACTGACCTCTGTCACACAAAACACACGCTCACATTCAGGCACACATAGACATGTAAGCCCTTGCACAGCCAGAAGATGACCCACAAAAGCAATGAATCTCATAATCTCCAAAGGAAATGAGTGATGCTGCCCCAAGCAATCCCACAGAAGTGCCCCTGAATGCCTCCCTGCCTCACTGGCTTGCTGCTGAGGCTGGGGCTGGTGGTGTGTCCTTGATCTCCCATTGTCTTCACAGCCACTGTCTAATAGGACAGAAGCCAGATCAGCACACAGAGAAGAAGCCCATTTGGCCAAGGAGGGACAATCTGGGTGTTGCACAAAGCTCTTGCTTACACAGAAAGAAAACTCAGCTTAGGCATAGGGAAAAACTACATGAAAGATTTCAGAGCCTTGAAGAGTAAACATCCAGAAGCTCAGGCAAGGATATCTACTTGAGAAAGAAGGATATAAAACCCTTGTGTGCATTGAAGAAGCTCAGGGACACCAGTAACAGCCTACTCCCCCTCAAAGCTCTAAAAGAAAAGAAATCAGACCAAGGGAAGCCATTAAGAGAAACGAAACAATAAAAACCTCCACCTGTGTCAGCAGAACTCCCTGGCTACCATCAGTCTCTCCCTCAGGTTTCCCTTCGGTGTAGGATATGATTATTTATTGACATATTTATTTACTCAGCTCTACAAGTGCTTAACATCACAGCTGCTGGGCTTCTTACACTGTAAAAACTAGAGCAAGGCAGGAGTGAAGCTACACCTGGAGGTCCAGTCTGACATGTGCCAAATGCCTTCTACAGTGCAGCCCGAGGCATGCTACCACTCTGATGGGCTAGAAACGGGGACCCCACAGCCAGGCTGGCCATATGCACCCCTCCTCAAGCAAGAAAGAGGAAGCAATAGCTAAGGAGTGGTGTATACTGAAACTCTTGGTGTAACTCTGTTTCAAATCATACAGTGCTTTTGAGACCCTGAACAGCTCCCTGCAAAGACACAGGCATCTGAGCACGCCTCACACGCTGGACAACTGGGCTCACCCTATGCTGATGGTGACTGTGTGCGGCACAGCTGCTGAAACCAAAAATCCACACCAGAAAGGAGAGATGGCTGCTGATGACAGACTAGCTAGAGGGGCTGTCAGGTCTCCTTCTCATTCCTGATCCTACATTTGTGATCTGACATATCACTTGGCACTTCCAGCAGCAGCCAGCCACTTGCCCCATCTCTTCCATGAGCATCTTTTTGGCACTACTACAACTGTTTTGCAGCCATGTGTTTTCAACCCAGAACACTCAACTCTTTCCTTTTTCTATAGCAATAAAAGTGAAAGATTCAGCCTAGACACAGCGGGGCAATGAGTTCAGAATCACTAACATGCTGGTGATACCACAGCTAAGCTGTCCACAGTCACACCTATGGGTTTTGACAAAGATGTAAAGGAAGTCTGACTAAACCGAGGCACAAGGAAAGAAGAGCTCCTGGGTGTACAAGCTCTGTATGATTTTCTCACAAGGAGCAAATACATTGATGTTTCTGCAGGTTCTAGAAAAAAACAATAATAACTTGTAGTCAAACCAGAACAGCTTTCAATAGAAGAACACTGGGCATCTTAGCTTTGCCATAGCCATGGGTATGACTTGGGAGTAAAATGGCCTGGGGTGGGTGAACCTATGCTTTTTGCTAGAACAATTGTGAGACTTCTGGCAAATGATGAGGGGGAAACTGCCATGAAAACCCAAAACCAGCTAGGGGAATTTAGTACCAAAAGTCCTGTGAACTTTCACCAGACCTTATGTACTCAAAAGTCACTGAGAGCTTCCCAGCATCCATATGGATAAAAAAGTAAGAAACTGAAAAGTAGATTCAGTAGAAGCACAGTAACTGGGTAAAGAATTTCAGTGGGAAGCAGCCAAGTTTACACCCTGTATACATGAGCAATCAATTCAACGTTTGCCATACTCCTTTGTGGACATAGTCCTTGGGTTTGGTCATTTTTCGTATCCGAAAATAGGCATGCTTTTACCCTGTAGTCCTTCCTAGGCTCATGGGAGACTGAAATGAGTCACTAGAGGACCAGCTGAGTCATCCAGCCAAATCTTGGAAAGCAATACAAAACTGGTCATCACATCCACAACTAAAATGTGGATGATGACAGCACTCCTAGCAACCAACCATGCACTAGGCAGAAAGGGCTGTAGATCACTGACACTATGAGCAATTACTTGAAGTCAGGCAGAAGAATGCCTTAAATGAAACTAGGACAATGTGCTGACAAACATGGCTGGAAAGTGGCCCAGCGGAAAAGGACCTGGGGGTGCTGGTTGACAGCTGGCTCGAGCGTAAGCCGGCATTTGCCCAGGTGGCCAAGAAGGCCAACAGCATCCAGATCAGAAAGAGTGAGGGGCTAGCAGGACTAGAGAAGTGACTGTCTTTCTGTACTTGGCACTGGTGAGGCTGCACCTCAAATTCTGCATTGAGTTCTGGGTGCCTCACTACGAGAAAGACTGAGGGCAATGGAGCCACTGAAGGGTCTAGAGAGTTACTCCAATGCGGAACAGCTGAGGGAACTGGGGTTGTTCAGTCTGGAAAAGAAGAGCCTCAGGGAAGACCTTATCACTCTATACAACTACCTGAAAGGAGGTTGTAGCAAGGTGGGGGGGTCCCTCTCTTCTCTCAGACAACTAGCAATAGGAAAAGAGGAAACGGCCTCAAGTTCTGCCAGGGACAGTTCAGGTTGGACATCAGGAATAATATTTTCACTGAAAAGGTGGTTTAGCATTGGAATGGGCTGCCCAGGGAGGTGGTGGAATCACCATCCCTAGAAGCATTCAAGAAACGACTGGATGGGTCCTTTAGTGCTGTGGTTTAATTGACATGTTGGTGTTCATCAAAGGTTGGACTCTATGATCGCAGAGGTCTTTTTCAACCTTAATGATTCTGTGACTGCTAGTTCTGCATCTGACATAAAGCCCTTCTCCATTCAGTTTCCCCATAGCAATTGCACTAAGAAAAAGGGATGGCCATCTCCATCTTCCAGATCATGGGATATTTCTAGCCCCTTTTCCAACTTCTATGAACTAAAGTTCTAATTTGTTCAATTCCTTTGGAGTATTATCAAATCATAATGGGACCTATTTCGATACGCAGTCTCACTGAGAACCAAATAACCATGATCTTTTAAGAACACAGGTCAGTATTTCATTTTTATATCTATTCTTTTCAGAACAAAAGGAAGTGGGGCAATTGCGATTGGGCACAGAAAATGTATTTACCAAGCAGGTTTTTTATGGTGATTACAAAAGTTTAATGAGTGAATTCAGGACAGTGGAGAACTGACAGACCTGTCCTCAGCAGTTGGGCAGGCTGTGAGCAGATGCAGTGCTAGCTCCCTTGACCCACACAGCACTTAAGACAGTGAACCACAACCACACATTTGGGCACTGAACAAGTGGTGCTCATCCTGACCAACTTCCTAGCCCTCTCAAACCTGCTGACACGCAGCATACACCATCATGCATGTTGCTGGCACCTAAATGGGCTAGAAGTGCCAAGAGGGACCTTGGTCCTACTAAACTTTAGTCTCAGGCATGAAAAGTTATGTATATACTCCAGGACCTAAAAAATCAACATCCTGCAACACTAAGCTCACCTGGATCTCTGTCCTCCTTTACAAAAGTCTGGCAAAAATGGAAAACAAGATGCAGCTGAGTGATCAAACCACCAAGGGCCACAGAAAGCCCTAGTATTAACTATTATTGAAATATTCACAAAGGAGAAAAGTAAAAGGGAGATATAGCACTGCAACAAAATGAACAGTTGGTGGATCTCTAGGGTAAATGCCTATTCTTTCTGTGCTGTCATGGAAAAGCAACACTGACCTGCAAGGGCTGGGTCGCATTGCACAACTGCTCAGAGAAATGCATCTTGGCACTGCTTGCTGTCACCCTGTGAGCCTCACGTGACAAGCCACCACCAAGACAAGTGTGGAGGACTCCGAAGCAGCAGGGGGTTATGGAGGGAGCACATGTGGCAGATCAACAGTACAAGTCTACACATCCCTTTGTGGGTCACCCAGAAAATCGGCTGACTGGAGGCTCCCGATGATGCTCCTTTCACCTCAAGCATCAGCAAATGGTGCTTGGACACTACACATGAGATGGCACCAAACAGGTTTTCATGAAACTGCTCAAAATTTCCCAACTAATGATGTCACTCCTGTTTCGCCTTGGTTCTTCCCTCCAGCTCATCCTTGCGTTTCAGCAAGGTCATGATGTATTCACCTCACCATGTTTCTGCTCCCAGCCCTTTGTAACTTTACTCCTATTTCCTTTGCCAAAAAAAACCCCAAAAAACACTTAAAAAAGAAAGAGCTGAAAGGTTCAGGTGGTCAACAGTGAATAAAGAATCCTAGAAGACAGATGTCAAATAGAAGCAGGAGTAACTGCTGTAAAAAACAGGTTTAAGTGAAATTCAAGTACAAAGGTTCAAGAGCTATTGAAGTGCCTAAAACCCAGGAAGTTTTGATACTAGAGTTTCTAAAACCTTGTTTTTATTTAGTCTTTTAAAGGCTCAGTGGTAGAGACTTCAAGTTGCTCAAATGAAATGATAACTTATTCCATGGTCTGCAGAGGCAGAAAATAAATGTGAAACTGGATCCTGACAGCACCACTAGATTCCAAAATTGACCCTTCTCCTTCCAGCTCTGCCTGCTCCCAAGAACATGCTATTCCTGGAGGAGTTTTAAAAAATAAAGCCCAATCAAGTGTTCTCATGTCCTCTCCACTTCCCAAACCAAAGGCCAGCAGCTTGCTCGAGTGGCCCTCCCACACACATCACCCTCTGGGTCCTGGCACTAGCCGACAACTCAGCAGTGGCACTACAGGCTGCCCTGGCACTAACCACGAGCTGTGCAGCAACCGCAGTGTGCAGCTCAGCAGACACGAGCTACAATAAATCTGTCAGACTGTGCAAGACATGAATCACATGGACTGCCACAACAGCAACCCAGCGTGTACAGCCCTGCTAAAACAAACAAACAAACAAACAAACAATCCAACCCAAGACATCCCAAAACACAGATAGAGGGAAATGGCCACTCTCTTGAGACTGCCAGTACAGTTATGCTACAGACCTTGCCAGAAAAATATACACCGTCCTGACCTGTGACAACTCAGAAATGCTTCAGCATGGCTGTAGTGGGATGCCAGGGCAAAGAAGGACTAAGAGAGTCTCTTCTCACCATGAAACTGCACCCTGACCAAGGAAATGCCTGGGTTTCCTGGGATGCTGGTAGTGAGCGAAAACACCTGTAGCAAAGGCTCATCGGTCAGCAAGGTTTAAGGCTGCTGAGGTTGCTCAGCATCCTTTAGAAAACACATCTTCAAGTGCACTTAGCTGGAGGTGCTGCTTCTCTCACACTGGCAGGGAAGTTACGTTGGAGAAACAGCAACACCTTTCCTGCTTAAGGCTTTCCAGTAGTCCTTGGTACGGCCATGAGACTGAAGCATAGAAATAATGCCACAAGTGCATCTCAGGGGCAGCCTTCAGAGTGGATGACAGCTCTGTTCATGCTTGGAGACCATCAGGACACACTGTTCCAACAATGAACCTATCACTAATAGCTAGACTTTGTACATATATTCTTCCCTTTATTATAGTGATATTGACAACAGGGGTATGGGCTATTTCATAGTTCTGTTTCCCCCCCTGCTATTTAATGATCTCAGTGTGCCATCTCTTAAGCCACAGTCCCTCAAGCACTTGCAGACATACCTCACCTTCTCACCAGCAACTTCAAGACTGTGCACCACAATATGAATTACGCAGACAAAAGTAAAGGGGAAAGGGTAAGGCCAGTCTGTTTGCTTTTCCTGGCAGATTCAGTACAGAGACTTCAGCTTTTTCAGGTCAAGACAGTGTCTGCATCAGAAAACATTCTATAAAACTTTATTTAACTGTTCCCCTAGGGCAGCAGGCTAGACCCTCACACTACTGGCATGTGAGCCTGTGTCTGAGTTTAAGCACATGAATTGTCTTAACTGACTTCAGCAGGACAACCCATGAATTGAAAGCTCACCACATGTGTAAGCGTTAGCAGGATCAAGGTATTAATCATCTTCCCTTGGTTTTTGAAAGGGGGTTTGTGTAGAAAAAGAAGCAAAAAAACTTCCATAAAACTAGTGGATACAATCTAGATTAACCCCCTCTTCCACATTTTCCTTTTTTAAAAAGTAAATTCTTTACTACCAGTGTATAGTCAACTGTAGTTAACTGCTGTTAACTGATTTCAAAAGAAATCCTGAGGAAGGTAAAATCTCCCTAGGAAAGTCAAGTCTCTGGGGTGTGCCTGCCTTAGAAGCAGCACACTCTCAGAAAAACTCCATTTAATTTTCTTGTGGATGTTTTGTCCCTTCTTTCTCCCAACAGTGGCTGCTGCTGCTGCACGTTCTCCACCTGGAGTGAAAATTCTCCGTTGTCACGGCAGCCAACGGTGATGTCACAGACTGAGTATTGTGACTTCAGCTGGAAAAGGAGCAGCCGGAGCAGATGAACTCTGAAAACAAAGATATTGTTTTGGTGTAAACAGCCTTCACAGAAAAGAGGGGGGGGGAAAGAAGGAAATATATATAAACATACGACAAATACAGTTTTCTCAAAGAAGTATAAATAAATATATAACAATTTTCTCCAAGCAAATATCTCAAAGGTCTAACAAATTACTGAAAGACTTGTCATTTTGTTTCTGTTAAGAAATGGGACCCTTTCAGCTTTTGAAGTAAACATTTTCCATTCCTTTTTTTTAATTTTGTTTTTATATCTTCACCTCTGGTCATTGTCCCAGAATAAGCAAACAGCATTGCTGCATAAAGAAATAGGTCTTATGAAATAATGTATGATCTGTTTCCAAATGTTTCATAAATCCACAAGCAACTTGCAAATACAGCCTGCATTCCTGTGTGACGGTGGTTGTTTTTCATACAAGTCATGTACTAATGTAATTTGAAAAAAAAATTAACCCCATTCAATCACATCCCCTTCCACCTTTACACTGAAACCCAGGGGTTACAATTACATCTGAGAGAAAGAATAAATAAAAACAAATACTCGTGTTGTCTGGCACTCTGGCACTCTTTTTTTGGAAAGAGAAGAGATCCCATCTACCCTGCCTTATGTGCTTTGTCTAACTCAGAATCAGGATGGCTGTCAGGCAAAGGGGCAAAGAGGTTTTAATGAGGTCAGAAATTAATATAAGGTCTCTTTCAGAGATCAGAAATGGAGTAACACATCCTCTGTTCTAATATGTACCAGACCTTCAGAGAGGGACTTTATCTTCACTACTTCACCTTCTGCCTCCTCGGACATCTTCAGGCTGTGGCACCCCAGGAGCTCTGCAGAGTGGAGCGGGAGGGAGGACACAGGCACTTTAAGGATGAGACACTTTCCACTCCTTAGCAAGGATTACTTAAAAAGTACCACATCTCAACAGTCACCAAGCAGCAGTTTGGATGTGAAACACCAGAGGTCAGGGCAACAGTGCCCTTTTTTTGCATAGTTCCATACTGTCCTTGAGAGGAGACAAACCCCACCCATGGTAACAGCCCCTTTCCTCCAAAATCCCTGCTCCAGAAAAGCTTTGCTAGGGTTATGGAAGATGGGCTGCTGGTGGTGATCTACCAACCACAGGTACAGCCTGGAGGTGACAAATGACAGCCACAACAGGGGTTGTCCTGCATGCAGGCACACATTGCATGAAGCAAGACCAAGGGACTATGGTCTCCTTGTTCCTTCCTAACCAGGCTCTTGGCTGAAGCAGAACCACCCGCTCCACCCCAGCTTCTTCCCCAGGGCTGAGCCATCTCAGCTCAGAGTTACACACAGAGAGCTGCCAGCTAAAAGGCATGCTCCTTCAGCAGAGGTCAACAGCAGGGAATATGAAAGGCATTTATTATTAAACGAAAGAGAAAGGAAAGGAAGGAAGGAAAGGAAGGAAAGGAAGGAAAGGAAGGGAAGGAAGGGAGGGAAGGAGGGAAGGAGGGAAGGAGGGAAGGAGGGAAGGAGGGAAGGAGGGAAGGAGGGAAGGAGGGAAGGAGGGAAGGAGGGAAGGAGGGAAGGAGGGAAGGAGGGAAGGAGGGAAGGAGGGAAGGAAGGAAGGAAGGAAGGAAGGAAGGAAGGAAGGAAGGAAGGAAGGAAGGAAGGAAGGAAGGAAGGAAGGAAGGAAGGAAGGAAGGAAGGAAGGAAGGAAGGAAGGAAGGAAGGAAGGAAGGAAGGAAGGAAGGAAGGAAGGAAGGAAGGAAGGAAGGAAGGAAGGAAGGAAGGAAGGAAGGAAGGAAGGAAGGAAAGGAAAGAAAGACTCGTTGCTTGCTAAAACACAATTGCCTAATGTTTAAACAACTTTAATAACCAGACAGTGTTGGCAGACTGATGTCTGTCTTGACAAATCTTTCTGAAAATTCACATACAGAAGAAGTGGAAATACTAGTAGGTCTTCAGTTATCAGCTTCTCAGGGGACACCACAAATAATCGGCAGTTTCCTCAAAAAAGGACCCTAATGGCATCCTCACTCTACAAAAAATTATGCTTGAATATTTTTTCCGAAATATAAACTTGCCATACACAGTCAAAATTAAAAAGAAATACAGGGCATTCTTAAGACAAACTCCATGGGGAAAAGCAACTGTGCAATAGCCAAACATCAATTATGAAAACCACATCAAGAAGAGGCTCTCGTGCATGGGCTTTAGGGTTTAGGGATTTCAAGAAAATGTGCATCCTAGTTTGACTCACAGTGTAGGCACAAAATGAGCAACTTTCCTCCCCTTATACAGCTCAGTGAGTATGTAACCCTTTAGTCACTGTATCCATGCAACTTTCTTGCATCTGGTTGCTCTCAGCAATCTTTGCTCTCCACTTCCACCTCCTCCACAGCGCTGGAGTGACAGGGTGACTCCCATCCTAAGTCAGTACAGAAGGAACAACCGATACAACTGTGACATGGGCACACTTCTGCTGACGTGTGCACCCCAGCCACCCAGCAGCTTGCTCACTAGTGGCAATCACGATTTCTGCTGCAAACCTTCAACCAGAGCCTACTCCTCCCCTACTACTGCCCACATACAACTCTAAACAGGCTGCGGGCAGCACTACTTCCTTCTACCTGAGGGTAGAACAGATACTTAAGGAAAGCAAAATAAAACAAAGTGAACAAAAGAAGAGGGACTTTGGGATGATTCTCCCTGTGAGTCAGGGCTGGGTCATTTTCCCAAGCTTAAAGATGATGTCTTATTAGTGTATGATTTGGGATTTCCACAGGGCAGGATCTGGGAGAGGGAGCAACCAAAGCTGCAAGTACCCAGAGTAAAACCAGGAAACACCTTCCCACCAAACCGACAGAAAAAGCAATGGCATGATCTTGCTCTTCCTTAAAATAACTTGCTAGTCTGTTGGTTTGTGGCACTGCTGTTTAATGGTACAGAGCATTATTATAGAAAAACAGTATAAACTGAACAGTTGTCGTAATGGAAAAAAAGACATGTTTGTTTGCTTTTTATTTCCATGCCTGCAATTTTTTCTCAAGGGTCACACATGCTCCTACACAGAATGCCTGGATGCAAGGCTTCACCAAGAATCTTCTTCTCTGATGACCAACAGCACCAGATGTTTCCCTGTCTCTTCTTCCAGGAGCAATGGCTGTGTATTATTCCTCATGTCCAGTCTGCATGACTGAACAACTACACAGAAAACACAAAGGTGAAAGCAAGACTATTTAAGGTTGCAAATCAAGAATGCAAGGATTAGGAAATCTCAGCTTTACAGTTGCCTGTGCAACTTTCGACCCTCCTTCTTGCCTGTGTACCATGGCAGAGCTGTTAATCATATAATCACAGGCTATTTTTCTACAGGACCTCGGCCTCACCCAGTACAGCAGGATACACAGGGCTCACCAAGCCAGCACCGAGTCACCATTTCATCTTCATGGCATTGTTCGAGGTGTGGCCCCAAGCCTTGTTTACCAGGTACCTGTCACACTCTGCTCTGCAGACAGAATTAGTAATTTACTCATGGCCTTTCCTACGGTACGCATCATTAGAGTAACTGAATGTTTCACAAACATATAAAGGAATGTATTTTCACAATGCCCTCATAAAGTAAGACACTGTATTATCCATATGTCATGGGTAGGGAACCAGAGCACAGAGAGATTAATGTGGAGAACTTCCACTAATTTTAAATGCCTAATTGAAACTCTTAGGTACAAATCCTTCAGAGTTTTGTTTTGCCTGTTGAGGATGTGGTGACAAACTTTTTAAGCCAAGTATAGGCTGATGCTCTTTGAGACAGAAGAAGTGGTACCCCTTCCTTATGTACCATTCAAATTTTACTGGCTTGTTAAAGTGGAGGCTTGCTTTCCCATTTCTTTGTACATTTGTTACTTTTAACACATATCAAAAAATTCAAGAGAGGTACAAAAGAGCTGTTTCCTAAATACACATTCTGAGGCAGGTAGCTGGGACGGAAAATTTCTGCCCAGACAGTTTTAGTAAAATTGCAAACAACTAAAAATGATAGTCTTAAAATAAGGAAGCTGTTGGATGGTCTCAACAGCAGGTCATGGCCACTTTTCTCAGCTGTTGAAGAAATGACACAGATCAGATGTTACATTAACAGAATCAAGTCAAACTGAAATGTAAACTGTAACTAAAGCTTTATTTCTTATCCTGTTTCTGTTCAGATAAACAACATCAATTTATTTTTAATCTTAATGCACAACAAAGTCTTGTTACTCAATTCCAAATAGTAACAACTTTTGCTTAGAGCATAAGCCCCACCTTTCCTCCTGTTCTCTTGGAAAGAGAAAGCAAGTGTCAACCACTGTGGGCAGCAATGGTCATAAGGTGGATATGGGACAGGCAGACGGACAGTATTCAGCTACTGAGTCTTACATTGGTATAAACTGATCCTTCCCCCGATTATTTGCAGAGAGATTCACAAATTCCTAACAAAAAAAAAAAGCCCATCTGAAAAAACACGGGGGGCGGGAAAGACAGACAGACAAAAAGACAAAAAAGGTGTGAATAATTCAACCAACTGCTGGTGTCAGCCCTCCTCAGAGCAATAAAGTAATCTGGGAGACACTTTTGTAGGAGCATAAAAGTCAACCTTGCAACTGTCCACCAAGTGTGCACAAGGACTCAGGACGGACGGACACACACACATCCCCACTCGCACACCCCCACACACCCCACCAGACAACACTGGGAGACAACATGGGACCTGGAAGAACTGGTGTCTCCATCACCTTGGGAACATGCAAGGACAACTCTGGGATAACTCCTGACAATTCCTCTTTGCCACCCAAGCTGTATTCCTGGCAAATGATGTGTTCCTCCCTTAGACACATACCACAGAGAGAGCAACACAGACCCAGTTTTTCTGTCCTGCACTGAAAACCCTCACTGTATATCCCTGCTTTTCAGCTAGTGATGTCTCCTGACTGCACTAACATTGACTAATTTAGTATTTTTAATTACAGAGGGATTTACAGCATTGCACTACAGTGCTTTCTTTTATTATACCCACTGTTTTGCTGATTCTGGGTACATTCCACATACAAAGTTGCACATTAGACAAATTACTCTGCACATTAAATAAATCTCTCTCTAGAAACAGGATTAGATGGAGAGGCAAATCTTCCTCATTCCTACTGCATAAATTAGTATCTACAAAATCAATATGAAGTAAGAGCTCCACATCAATTAATGAAAAAAATAGTTTAAACATACTCCACACAATGAAACAAATTTATGTAGGAGATGCATTCCTTTTCTGCTATTTTGCTTAATAAATAAAACAGCTGGTCTGAGGAATCAGGTCAATCAGTGCCTGGAAAAAGCCCCATTAAAGCTGCTATATAACCTAGTTTCTCAAGCTGTGTGAGGCATCCTAATACTGGAGAGGCAGAAGTCCACGCAGAGACAGTCCGGATGGCTCAGCCTCTAACCCTTCAGGGTCATGGAGGGTATTTATCACAGAAGGCAGCAGCAAGTGAGGTATCTGGCAAAGATCTAAGAAGATAGGCTCTGAAGGAATACACCAGAGACAACACAATGCATCCAGAGCTACACATAAAATAAGCCTAGTAATCCTGGGCACTCAAGTTGAGGTCATCTGACATAAGGAGATGGTAAAGGACCAGATTTTCACATATGCTCAGATCCCCTCAGAGCTAGCCTAGCCCTGCTGCCACAGTGGGTGATAACATCTCTTCTCACAGCACTCCATGGCTACATGGTTCCATCCCTGCCTTGTCATGTGGGAGGGTGAAATCTGGCAGTGCCCAAAGCCTCGGGTGTGTTGCGTGGGCACAGAGCCTGTTCCAGTGCAGGCAGAAACACCCCAGCATCAGCCCTTCTCCTCCTGAACAGCACACAGCTGTTGCAACGATGCCCAGGCCTTGATCACCTCAGAAAATGGAGCCCTTCCTACCTTCAACAGGTTTGAAAATGTTTTGCAAAGGGTAGCACAAGCTACATTCTGTACAGATAAAACTGGAGCCAGAAGACAGTGAAGTGACTTGCTCAAGCTTAAAGGGCAAGGCAAGAGTGGAACTGGGAAATGAAACCTCCTGGCCCACAGTGCTAGGTTTTAGCTTCTTAAATGATTCTCTTTCCTCATTAAGAAACTAAAAATGGGAAGAGGGGGAGGAATATTCTGGAGACAGAATGAACTTTACCCTCAGAGGGCTAATGACCTGATATACTTGTTTTTTTCCTTCTCACCTCCACTTCCCCTGATAAAGTTACAGTAACTTCACAGACTATCCTCCTTTACTGGTTTACTTTACCTAGCGTGTTGCCTCCACCACATCCTTTTCCCAACCATCTGAAGACAGAGACCATCCTTCCCAGAGAGGAGATTACCTTCTCGCTTTCAGTCTCTCTGGACACCCTTGCAATGTCCTGGACTGCTTTCTGCACTGGGCTGAGGGACTCCAAAGTCCTATCCGCTGGTCTCAGCCCGCAGTACATGGCAGCCTGAAAGGGTACCCTGGAGGTAAAACCTGGTTGTTCTCTATTAATTTTTCATTTCAAGAATGGCTCCAGGGAAAGGAGGGAGATATAGGTCAGAGACTTTGGGGGCTGATTAGTAACTCTGTAGCTCTTCCTTCCTTTTTTTCCTTACTTTTTTTTTTCTCTTCCAAATTCAGAAACAGAGGGTTTTCCCTCTGTATTTCTCATTTACTCCTTGAACATCATCGGCATTAGTCAGCAAACTCCTGCTATTTCCTCCGCAAGCCCCTGACACTTGCAGAGTGACTAAACCACTTTCCACACACACTTTGGCTCCAATAGTTGCATCTGGTTTTATTCCCCCAAGAAAAGTGGATGTCTGCGCTGCACATGTGCAGTTCTCCCTGTGGTAACAGCCACACAGGCTCCCACTGCCACGGGGCTGCAAATACCATGATTTTTAACATACAGTCTAAAAAACAAGCCAGGAGGTGATGATGGCAGGGCCTGCTTTCAGGTCACTTCTGAACTCACCACCACAGTAGCAGAGTGTTCCTCAAACTGGGAAGCAGGTAGGTACTGACCCAAACACAGGCATGTGGAGAACACAACAGAGAAAGCCTGAAGCCACCTGGCTTCTCTTTGCAGCCCTGCCAGTAACCTGAGCTGTCGGGTCACATTGCCTTCAGTTGTTTGCATTAGCCGTTCCTTCCCAGGACCAAGAGCCTCTGCCCTCACCAAGGTGCCTGTTGCCTGACACGATGTTCAGAAGGCCTCAGCTGGGCTTCTGAGGCACAAATGCAGTGTGAGTGAAAACGTAGCTCCTCCTCACTCAAAGCCACCTCATAAGAGCATGAGAGAAGGCTCCTCCTGGCCAGGTGGACTTTCAGAAGATGCCCACCCACAGGCATGCTCACAGAAGACCTCTCATGCAACTCACACTCACGTAGGCATACCCACAGACCTGCCCACACTGTGCTCTCGGCACAGACAGCAAGTTTGTCACATTCACCATTCCAGGGTGATGCCAAGACTGCATAGACTACTCTCCCTATGTCCAACATGCAAAGTGGATGTTTTGCCCCTAAGGGAAGGCCATGCCCTCAGGCAACAGTAGGTACTACCTGCTGCCACCAACAATAGAACAACCCACATACAGAGCAGCACATGTCAATAAAGATCAGTAGGAGGGCTGGTCAACTTGGTACTGCAGAAGTTTATTCCCCAATTAACCTTGACAGCCCCACCCCGGTATCAACCCCACTCCCACTGCCGTTACCTCCATCCCCATTGTAGGAGAGCCTTCTGCATCACTGTGTAGGGAGGCATGAAAATAAACCACCGGCTCCAGTGCCACACTCCCTCCTGGCAGATCTGCTTCTCTCTTCTTAACTGTTTCCAAGTGCCTGACTGTTTTATAATCCCCACTGAGCATTCCCTTAACTCCTTCCTCACTGAGTCCTTCCACTGTCCCTTGCCTGCTCTCTCCTAAAAGGCAGAAAAATTAAGAATCAAGGCAAGGTAGGGGGTACAGAAAGCAAAGGAGGGGGCCTGAATCAAAGAAGGAACATCTGAATCAAACTGCACATATAAAAGGACCAGCAAATTAGTCATTTCCCCAGCCTTCTCTTATACAGACAAACTGACTCTTCTTTTAAGATATTTCTTTTTTTTTTCCCTGTGGACATTTGTGTACCTTGGAAGCTAACTTCTTCACTAATGTCCTCCTGCTTTTTCAGACCATGAGGTCATATGCTTCTGCTAGCAGCAAAATTTCAAATCACACAGCAGCTTGTCCTTTGAGGCCTGAACTGAAATTGCTCTCTTCGATCACAAGTAAATACGAGTTGATGGCTTCACGTCCAGTGTCACCACCATCATCCCATTTATGCATATTGCAAAATTTGAGAAGAATCAAGTACAGGTATTGCTTCCCAGTGGAAAAAACCTTGGCAATCACTGCAAGGGCTGTGAGAGGGCTGTGTGGAGAAGCTCAGGCAGAGGAATACATCCTTCCTGTTTCTGAGATGTGGGACACTGCAATTGTCCTAAAGTGAGTTGTTGAGAGCCTCACATGCTATTGCTACTAAAGACTGTGCACTGCACGTATGTCCGCATGCATGTCAGCAAGTGCACATGGTGGAGGAAGGACTGACTTGGCCTGAGGCATTTTAGGAGACCCACAGATCAGGGCTGTACCTGGATAACCACAACATGCTGTGGGTCACTGTGTGCCAAGGGGTGCTGACAGCACACTGCAGGGTAGGATGAGTACAGTGACCCAGCAGCTTTGGATTTCACAACCATGATTATGTGTAAAGCAACGTCACAGAATGCTCCAGTGTATAAGCTGCTCCTCTGAGGACGAATAAGGAACATGGGAGAAAAAAGTGTTGGCTTTCACATGTCCCATTTCAGGTGGGAACACAACACCTGCAGCTGGCTGCTGCTCTTTCCTCAAAGCCTATGGCTGCTTCTTCCACTGTCTTGAGGTTACCCCTGACAGCTTCCACTCAAAAGTATGCCAAGGTATCCTTTTCCCTGACAAAATAAGTTATTCTGTCACACAAGGCTGGCCTGCAGGGCTTTTAGAAAACGGTTCTGCTGATGTTCAAAGGGAGCAGCTTGCTGTGCAGAGGAGTGGTAGAGTTAATAGCAGTAGCATCAGCACCAGCTCCTACCCTGCCATCTGCCTTCAGCTCAGCCAGGCCTTCTGCTGAACAGCCAACATAGGCTGGGGCCACTGGAGTGAGCAGCAACTCAATGACATGAAAGACTGCCTGGGTTAGTTGATTAAGAATAAGATTAAGAGCACAGGAATTCTGTATAGCACTGGTACTGACTCAGTTCAGGGATTTCATGGGGATATTTAAGCCCAGTTTTCCAAAGAAGTCTTTTATTTTGTGTAGGGGGGTGCCTGTGTGCCAGCTTAAACAAGCCCCACGAGCTGATGATCCCAGAAACAGAGGTCATCTCTGAAACTGCTATGCTTTCTTCTTCAGTCGTCCCCAGTAGAAAACAGGGATAAATAACACTTAACTACCTCACTTCCCCATAATGTTGAAGTCCTTCACATTTATAGAGCTCTGCAGGAAACACAGGAAATTCCACTGGAATGGACAGGGATGGCCCTCACCAAGTACAGGTTGCAGTTCTGGTGTTTGTCTTGGGAACTCCTTTTAAATGCTGGCCATTGCCAGCAGACCCTGGCAGAGATTGCTCAGCTCTGCTCCTGCACATCCAGACTGACAGCTGCCTCAAGAGTTCTCCTTTTTTTTTAATAATAGAAGAGTCACTTAAGGTTTGTGGATGACCTCAAAGTACCAAAATGCTAACTCACTACCAAAGTCTGGTCCTGCCAATGAAACCATGAAAAGCAGGGCTTGGTTCCCTTGTGGAATGGCGAGGGCAAAACAGCTCTGTAGACCCAAAACAGAATGCTGAGGTCCCCTCTGATGTCATATCATTCTGTAGTATTATCCTACAGCAATTTAAAGGACTGCTGCAGCTGATCTCCAAACCCAGGAGGGGACAGGTGGAGGGAGTAGCAGAAGGGTGCTGGTCTGGGAGGGGATGGGGGAGCTGGGATGAGCGAGGGCACAACCTGCCTGCTCTGAGAGTGAAAAGAATGAGAGGGCCCTCCTTTCACAGATGGAGGAAGGAAAAAAGCAAGATGAGCGAAAAGCCTGGACTTAATCATAAGAAACAATAGCTCATCATTTATTTTCATATCCCCTCGCTAATGCTGGCATAAAGCTAACAGTGGAATTCTTATGGCATGCATGTCATGCCTGCAAATACCAAGTGAATTACTTCTCAGCTAGGCTATGCACTATGGCACTGAGCAGCACATTCGTTACAAGCGATTGGATGATGAACAACAGTTCCCAAATTCCTCCTTCACAATGCTACTTGCATTAGTTGTAATTTAATGAGTGAGAGAGAAAGTTTTGGCTCAAACCACAGAAATAACACTGCCTGCTGTTGCTTCCCACTGGGTCTTGTATTAACTCACACCACCTCCACCTCCTACTCCTCTACCTCCTCCTTTTTCACACCTATCCTCAGGTGCTAAAAGTGGTGTCATGAAACCCATTAGTATGGCAAGGGAGCATGCAGGAAGCCCCCAAACACATGTATTCCTTCTGGCTAAAAGGCAGGAGAGAATACAAACTTCTCCCTCTCCTCTGCCAACAGTAATGGCAGGGCTGGGGGCATTCCTCCAGCAGCCAGTCTCTGTGTGGACAAGCCTTCAACTCTTCTTTGGTTCCTTCCTCCTAGAGAGCCAGTGCAGGTCAGAGACACTGAACCGGCAGTTCTGGAAACAGAACACCAAGCACACACTGCATGACCCATGTTGGTGCAGAGCTCCCACCACAAACCCTTTCCGTGATAGTCCTCCTGCCTGCCCGGAGGGAGCCACAGCAGGGTAGCCCAGCCTCTTGCCTGCCTTGCAGGCTGTCGTAACTGGTTTGTTGCTCTTTTTAACAATTTTGAGATCTGTTAAGCAGCCAGTAAATGTGAACAAAACCTTTGCTAGGGATAAGACCTTCAGCAATATAAATGTGCCCTCACTGGTGACCCCCAGTGAACCAGGGAATCACTGCCACACTGCCTCCTCATGAGCTCTTGGGCAGATCTGTACCTGCCACATCTCCAGGACATAAGTCCCCTTCTTTGCTCCATGGACCCTGATACAAAAGGGAAAGCAACTTCAGAGCAGCAGGGGCACCTTGTAGGTTTCTTCCCTGGAAGAAGCCTAAATGGCCAGCATCACCTTCCACTCCTGTGGCAACCTTGCCACAGAGCCCATCCCCCTTCACATGACAGGACATTTATCCACCAGATGACCCAGCGCATAAGCTTCACACCTGAAACATGACCCACCGTGCGGGGCCTCATATGCTGAGCCAGAAGAGAGCTGAGAGGTCTGATCCAAGCAGCAGACCTACAAATATGAGACTGCAAAAATCATTACTACTCTCCTGGTGTATCCAGTTTCTTCAGTGTTCCCCACTGACAACACATAAATGACAACCATCCACAGATTTCTACCCTGTGGAGCATCTAGAATATTCTTATCCCTTATGTGCCAAATGTAATTTAAAAGCCCCCCCACCCACATTTTGTGGTGTTTTGAAAAAACAAATCCAAACAAAATTTACATGTTTCTGAAATGAAGGCGTAAGTAGGGGAAGGGAAAATGCCCTTAGGATTGGAACCAAATGCCTTTGTGCAAATGAGACCTAGGATTTACAGTTACCTTCCAGCCTCCAGCATGTGCTACAATCTTAGCTTTGACTTAAAAACAATCTGTTTTTCTTGTAAAGGTTGACAAACACCAGCAATACTTTCTCTGGTGTACTCGCTAAAATTCTGTGCCCCTGACTGGGGGTGGAAGGTGGGCAGGATGCCACAGGATGCGTCCAGGGACATCAGCAGACACAGGTCTGTATGGACACACAGATGCATGTACCAATACAGCAGGCACGATGCTGGGGGCCATCTTCTTCAGAAGCTATTTAAATGCAGATATGCCCCTTGTCAAAATTCCCTCCCAAGCACAGGTGTGTAGCATTGCACACTCTGTCACCTTCCTAAAACTACAGCTGTGCTTTGAGCAGTGACACAGTTCCGAAGAAAATGAAGACATCTCATGCTGAAGTGGACCTAAGCGAATGCAACAAGAGTTGTTAAAGATAAATAAACAAGGACCACAATTGCAAACAAAAGGAAGAAATGGTCAGTCTCAGCCTGCAGTGACTACCTGTGTGCTGGGCAGCTCACCCCCACTCCAGCAGTGTGTGTGGCCAGGCAGCACTCCAAGGGGCACCAGATGAAAGGGGTCCCCATGTAGACAGCACGTGTGGGTAGAAGGGCACACAAGCACAAGAGGGAGGTGGAGGACTCCCCTGACAGAAGGCCACCACAGTGGCTATGTAGCCTTTAGCAGCCTGGCACAGGGGTGCTGTTACCTGCTCCCTGCCACAGGCTGAGCCTGCTGCCTACCAAGAGAAGCAATGACCAGGCTGAGGAGATGGAAAGCAGTTACTGGGGCAGAACTATAGGGATGACCATAGCTAGATGTATGGAGACCAGCTGGGCTGCCAGAATAGACCTGTTACTGCAACATTCTTTGGACACACAGTGCAAACCACAGAGGTCAGAACTGCCAGCCACAATTAGCCACATTTACAGTTTAAAGCCTGGCCAAATCCAAAGTTTCTGTTGGAAACGAAGTTCAGCTGAAGGTTCCTGGCCCTGCTGGGAATACAGAGGCTGTCCTGCCCCTTGGTTCCCCTCATGGCAGGCTGTCACAGCTCAGGAAGGGTGAAGCTCAGCCACAGCACTCAGTGTCAGACTTCAGCTTCCTTTAAGCCTTCAAATTAGGGCTTATACGGGGCTTAAGTGCAGCCTGTCCCAACAGTGTTGGATTTCACAGCTCTCATGTGCTGCTGCGTTGCCGTCTCCAGTTGAAAAGGGGATGAGTGCCCTGCAGGCAGCCCAGCAGGCAGTCCATTCACCCAGACACCAGGAGCAGGGGATGGGGATCACCTGCTCCTCACAGCCCTCCTGACAGCCCTGGAGGGCAAGGAAGGAGGGTTGAGATCACCAGGAGAGGCTCTCGCTTCCCTTGCCTCAGATAGCCAAGTAACTCCCAATATACATCTTTTCAGCAGGCATTTCATGGTAGCCACAGAGAGTTTTACCTATGTGACCATGCCTGTGTTCTTCCTCCCCCACATGCCTGTCAGGCCCCCACAGCTCACCCTGAGCCACAGAGTGACCATAGAGATCCTACACTTGCCGGCCCATGGGTCGGGACATCTGACGAGCAGCACGCAGTTTCCACATGAAGTCAGCATGTTCTCAATACATGGTGCTCTACATCCTCAGCCACAAACACCTCAGGTGGGCTGGTCACTTTCAGCCAAGCACAACTGAACATGACAGGGCTGGGCTGGGGGTGGCAGAGGGGAAGAGGCTGCCAGGAACAGAAGAAAGGACCCAAAATACCCAAGAAGAGTAAAAAGCCTATCCGCTTCACAATAACCCACAATACAAGAAAACGAGGACAGGAGTAGCAACTACAATGAAACCTAAATGAAAAACTATGACCTGCAACTTGCTCCAGTGATGCCACATAACTGTGGCTAAGAAACACGTTTCCTAGCTCACCATCAGTGCTGCCAAAAGCATCTGCATTATTGTAGCCTGTAGCAAAAGCATCAGGCATTCCCACCTGAAATCATGCCCTCTCCTGCCATTCACTCACATCCCATCTTTTTCCCCTCCCACTTTATTTTCTGCAGCCAGTGGCTTTTTGGCAGGAGTCTCAGCGTCTGTTTGTGACAGGGCATGGCAAGGGAAAGCAGACATCTCCTTGTAAAGCATCCTCTTCCTGAAACTCCTTCAACCCTTCCTGGCTGAGAGGAAATGCAAGGATTGATAATGACTCAAGTGCTCCTCTGGGAAACAGCAATGATTCTGGAGGAACACGAAATAACTTTTAAGCCAAGCCCAGTCCTAAAGAGAGGAACTCCACACTCTGTAGCTTGAGTTTGCAGTTGAGAAGGAACAAAACCAGGCTTCAGGTACCGATCGGCAGCAACACTGGAAAAGATACAGTTACTTTATTGAGGTGGTCTCACATTAGATACATTGTGAGTGATATGTTAAGCACATCTAAAGAGACACATATTCCCCAGGGGACACTGTATTTGCATATGGACCCCATCTACATTATATGACTATGTCAAGATGAAACAACCCAAGGCTGCAGAGGACAGGCCTGAGACACACTAGCAGAGCTGAAGAGATATCCACGAACTGGTCCAGTTGGGCCACCAAAACCTGGCATTGGGAGAAGATGCATAGAAGATGCCTGCCATGTAGCTGTTCTGGATCACGATGGAGTTGAGCCAAGTGGATGCAGATTACAGATCAGTCTCTGTCAAAACATCTTGGATGATATTTTTCCCAAGCTTGGTTTTCTAGAAACCCTTTTGTTCAGCCTGAAAAGTGACATTGCTTCAAAAAATCTCTTCCTGCCTTTTACAGGCAGAGTGGCAGTGTCCCCTCCTGAACACACTGTGATTTACAGTCTTCCACACTCGCACTGGCAACACAACCTTTATGCAGAGACTGCAGACAGCACTCCTGCCAATACATACGCTGTCACAGCATCACTCCACATAAACACCCTGCATTTACCTTGTTTATATTTCCTCCTGTACAGGCTACGACAGCTCACAAACACAGACTAATTTATAATACATCTCCCTTCTTCATTCCCTGCAGTGGAAAAGAGCCCTGGTACAAACGCAATTTGTTGAGAGAAATGGTAATAGTTCTAAGGAGAATCAGGCTCATGCTGTCTTCTGTAGATAAAGGGGATGAAGCCATACACAAACATGCGTGCACACTCCTACACATGCCTGCAAACATGGAAAGGGTCCCACATATACACACATACACACATATACTCTTCCACCTGCATTCTCACATACACCTCTCAGTAACAGCACCTGCTCTCCCTTCTGACTGGCATGTGCTTTCAGGCAGCATCGGCTTTTGGAAGGTGTACTTTCAGCACCCAGGTGCTCACAGCCACAGATGAGTGGTAAGAAAATGACACTGCAAGAGAAGTATTGTCACCATCAATGGGATATGCTTGTGTCTGGGTCTTACATGTCCTTAGCACAGGGTGCAGCTATTCTAACCTGTTTCTCATTTCCACATGCTAGACACACACATCTTCTCATATTGAGAGAATGCAGAGGGGAACTTGATGGGAAGGCACGTTTCTGGTGGTGCCAGTGATAGTACTTAGAAGAGATGAAGCAATTTGTAATTATACTCATGACTAAATGTGATCCCCATTTGCTTTGCAGGCCCATACCTTGGGGGAGTTATGAGGTCTTGGGTTTCTCCGTGCTGTTCACAAACTAGTTGTAGCCAAGAATTGTCCTTCTGTTTCAATCTGGCTTCAGAGGAAAGGTTGTGATCTCTCTCCACCCTGCAAAAAACCTTGTTCCAGCTTCCCCAGCCTCCATCACCTTGAGGCCTGATTGCAGAAGCATTTTCCTGCAGAACAATTCCATCAGTCCACTCTGGAGCTGGAGCCAGCATGCCATGCAGGTGCTGTGCAGGGGAAGCACACCCAGCCAGCACTTTGTGGTCTCTGCTGGCTCCCAGTTAACTTCCATGAGGGTGATCTAGCTATTCATTCCTGTCAATGTGTTGTGCGCTCACATATCTTCTGCACAACTTTAACTCCTGATAGCATTGCACAGTTTGAATGACCCATGCAATTCCTCCTATCTGCCAATTTCTTTCCATCCTGGCAGCATTAAGCCCATCAAGCCCACCAGCAGTCTGCTCAGATACCAGAAACTTCCTTTGCACTGACATTTTGGGAGATGGCGGATGGGCATCACCTAATCCCAGCGCTGCTCCAGTGCTGACCCAGGGCTCATCATGCAGCACATCGCTCAATTCCCATAATGGAAAGAGCCTCCCTACATACTCCCCCAGCCAATTGTATCACTAAAGCAAGCTGACACACTACCTGTTACTGCTGTACTCACATCCCTCTCCTGCACTCCCCCCTGGGACACTGCAGTGCCTCAGCACGGGATCACAACTGTTTGTCAACCTTAAGGTGCTCAAGCACATCACCAGAGATTTCCAAGTTAGAGATAACCCTACTCCAGGTATTTTAAAGACTAGCAATGGCTATTTAACCCCCAGAAAGATTAAAGGTTGCACACACACAGAGCTATGAGGATATCCAAGAGGGTTTCCTTGGAATTTTTTCTCCAGCTTTTGAAGTAAAACATCTAAATAGGAAAGCAGCAATGATGGCCAGAAATTATCACTACTTGGACGCAAAACAGAGACCTGCTGAAAATCCTTGTCAAACTATTTGGAATTTGTCAACACTAAATGCTGCCTAGAAGAAAATAAAACCCCATGCGTTTCAGCTGGACGTTCTTCACATCCAGCCTATTGCTTTAAGCAAACAGATAGTGTTCCTACTAATATAAATATGGAGCAATATGGACACTCACATTTCCGCAAACCTGCTGCTTTTGGAGGGACAGCCTGAAGCCACGGGAGAACCATGCAATGGTCACAAATCAGGCCCCCAGCCCACTATTGGCACAGCTCTTCCAGAAGCACCACTGTAAAAAGCTAACACTGGAATGAGGGTCAGACCACCTCCTCCATGACCACACTCTGGACAGGCTGGAATAGTCTAGAGATCACAGTCCCTTCAATATCCATCCGGGTACTTCCTTTTCTCTCCATGCCACCTCTGGCTGCTTTGAGGACCTGTTCCATCCTTTCTCCAACAGAGGTTGCCAGTTCTCTGGGGTAATGCCATGCCACATTTGTCCATCTTCTGGAAAATCTGCAGCACAGAGATCCTTGACTTGGGATACCAGCTGCCAGTGGCTATAAATAATAAGTAATCAAAATAAAAGCAAAGCTGTACCAGGGGATTGTTATGCCTCCAAGTTTTCTCCAGACTACACTCAGGAGACACAGGAGAGCTATCAGAGATAAAAAAACAAATCTCAGTCTACTAGGTTTACACAGAGACCATCAAAAATATGTGTCTGTATTGTTCTGCCCTCCAGATCTTTTTTTTTTCCTTCACATTTTCCTAACCTTTAAAAGGCATATAAGATAAACAGAGGAGAAGTTAGGCAGACAACACCCTCGGAAGAGATGTAGGAATATAATCAAGCCCTCAGATACACACACACACACAAACACTGTAATTTATCTCTTCCTCCTCCGGTTTGATATTATCCTCTGTTCTAGTATCATAATCTGTTGCTATGGTAACAGCTATGATGTCACTACAAGAGGTTTATGGATGCCTTGAACAGGAAGGAAAGGTACATGATGATGGGAGAGAAAAAAAACAACCCACCTACAAACAGCTGCTAAGCAGGAGACGTTCCAGGAACAGCAAGTGTTAACAGAGAAAAGATAAATACATCAACAGTGCTGGAGCTGTTGCAGACAAGAGCAGAATATAAACCACATTTTAAAAATAAAGAATGCTTACAAATTTTGCCTACAAGTAAAATATTCTGGGAAAGCTAAAGGACCTTCCTTGAAAAAAACAAACTTTCTTTGAAACGTTCTGCAAGTTATCTGGGATTGGTTATTCTCTGAGTCTTGCTGCTAGAGTCCAAGCCTTCATCAAGCCCTCTATCATCTGCTGTAACACTCCCTGCAGAAGTGTAGCACCCCACCAATGCAGCTAACCAATAGGGAGCTTGCTGGCTATCCACTATTCTGTACACATCTACAATATGTAACTAAGAAAAAACCTCATGTCTTCAAGCCATGTAAATAGAACCACAGAATCACTTAAGTTGAAAATGACCTTTAAGATCAGTGAGTCCAACCATTAACCAAACACTGCCAAACACACAACTAACCATGTCCCTTAGCAACGTATCTCCACGTCTTTTAAACACCTCCAGAGATGGTGACTCCGCCACTTCTCTGGACAGCCTGTTCCATTACTTGACAACCCTTTCCACAAGGAAATTTTTCACAATATCCAATCTATACCTTTCCTGGTGCAACTTCAGGCCACTTCTTTTGCCCTGTTGCTTGTTACCTGTGAAAAGAGGTTGACCTTCACCTCACTACAACCTCCTTTTGGGTAGTTGTAAAGAGCAATAAAGTCTCCCCCAAGTCTCCTTTTCTCCAAGCTAAACAACCCCAGCTCCCTCAACTGCTCCTAAGACCTGTGCACTACATCCTTCAGTAGCTCTGTTGCCCTTCTTTGGACATGCACCAGCATCTCACTGTCTTTTTTGTAGTGCTCCTGTGCCTTTAAGACCTGTTTCTTGGAGAATGTCCAGCCTTCCTGGAGCCTTTTGCCCCTCAGGACTGTGTCCCAATGGACTCTGTCAACCAGCCTCCTAAACAGGCCAGTGTCTGCCCTACAGAAGTCCAAGGCAGACGTTCTGCTGAACCTCCTTCCTTACTTCTCCAAGAACTGAAAACCAATCACTGTACTTAAAACAACCTCTGACCATCAGATCACCCACAAGTCCTTCTCTGTTTGCATAAAACAGGTCCAGCAGGGTGCCTTCTCTTGCTGGCTCACTCACCAGCTGTGTCAGGAAGTTACCTTCCACACACTCCAGGAATGTCCTAGACTGTTTCTTCTCTGTGCAGACACACTGAATCCACTGAATCACATCCAGTAGCAAATAAACACCCTGACCCCAAACTATAAGAAAAAAAGAGCTTTTCTTGATCTCTTCACCCAAGAGAAAATCTGTAATTTGACAGACTCACTGCCAAACATACTGGCATATCTCACCCCGCTACTAGAGAGAACACTGTGTTGAGCCTCATATGCTCAAAATGTGCCCAGCCTTTGGGCCACGCACATCCATGTGCCGGATGATGCACCCGCGGTTCTCACACGTGAGTTAAGGTGCTAATGAATTGCCTCCACGCTTGCACTTGCTTCGGTCACCTGGACTGGTCGTGAGAGTAGAGCAGACATGACAATGGAGAGAGGGTGGGGCAGTCATACATGCCCTTAAAGGCATCATGTGCAGACTGAGGGGAAAGTCAATATGCAGCGCCTGATGGGGAGGAGGAGGGAGGATGGCAGATCCAATTTGTCCTGAATAGACACCGTTGTCATGGGAAGTGCAATGACAGCAAGGGAGGAAACCACAAGGATCTCCAATCAATGAACAGTGCTGGTGTTTCAGATCACCTCTGTCCCATCAAAATTTCTTGAGTGTGGTGAGCAGGATCAGAGACCTTAAGCAAATCACATAGCATCAGTTTTGCCTCTGGTCTCAGCCTCAGACAGGGAATCCCCAGGCAGACTCTCTGTTCTGCCTTCGAGCATTAAGATATAGGTGGCATTTCCTGTCCTTGCTCATCTTTCCTTCCTAAGATGTAACAACTGCAGGGAAAAAATCTAGGAGAGACTGAAGTCAGTAAGGGTAGCTGCAAAAATAGTCCAAGATGAGATCTTCAGCATTTCACTCAATTTTCTGTTCCTGCCAGACTTGGCTGGGACAGACTCAGCCCCTGTACTTCTCAGAGATCCCCTTCCTCTTTCTCATTAGTCACCTGCCCTCACCTTTCTTCTCCACCTGCTTCTCTCATTCCCTTCTCTCTTGTTCCTGACCTACTGCCTTATTCCTTCTCAATCTTCAGCTCACCCTTCCCTTCCCTGAAGGAAGCCCTGTCACAAACATTCAGGAAAACTCACACATTGTGACTTCCTCTCCACAAGGAGCCCAGTCAATTTGTACAATCCACCCTCTCGTGTCTTCACCTACACCAAATGCAAAGCCTTTGGGGTGGGAATTGTTCCACCCCTTCACGTCAATGTCATGTCTAGTACAGAAACACTTCAAAAGCACCAAAGTAGAGTAAAAGAATAGGAGGTGTGAAAATAATGCCAAGTGTTTGGTGTGTTTTCCAGTCTCTTTTAGATTTGTGGCAAGGATCTGTTTCTATTTGCTTATGAAAAAATTTATTCTCTTCTGCATTTTCTATTTGGGACTGCAAAGTGCAAAACAAAGCTGATCTTGGTGAAGAAACTGAGATTCTGCTTTTTAAATTGGCAGGTGACACCAAGCAGGATTGCAAAATCATAAGAATTCAAAACAATCCCAACAAATTGAAGGGTACAGGATGAAATTCAAATGGGACAGATACAAAAATCATACACTTAGGTAGGAAAGGCTAGGTTGACGTACACAGAATAGAAAATGGCTCGTGAGGCATCAGATCTCTTGGACAGGACCTCAGAGCCATATCACATCACAAGCTGCACACAGATGAACGATTTCATGGTGCAAAAGTTAAATCAAACAGGATCACTGTCTGTAACAGACATGAAGGAATAGTTATGCTCTATCTGGACAGCACAGGACCCAACACACAGCACTACGGTCTAGCAGTGCCATTCAAGAGAGAGGTGGACTGGCTGAAGGAAGCACAGAGAACCAGGAGGATGATCTGAGCTGAAGGGAACAGGACACAGGAGAAAGAGCTGAAGAATATGTTTGAGATATGATTCAGCTAAAGGAACACAAAGTCAAGGACAGACATGACAAAGACAAAGAAATAGTTTTCCCACACCCACTGTTAAAAGGACAAGGAATCAGAGCAAGCAAAGCAGAAAGTAGTTACAGAGGAGGTTTTCTTTTCAGTGACAAAGCAAAGGGCAGCAATGAAAGCCTGGACAGGCTGTGAACCCTCCATACATAGGGAATACACTGGACAAGCCTATTGGGGAACATGCTGGACAGGCATTTAATATCCTGCTTTGAAACACTTTTTGAAGTCTTTCCTATGCCTACTTCCTATGATTCCAATGATTTTGGTGAGAGGTAACTTTCTTTGGCATTTCAGCATAGCCCACAAGATAAACCCGTCAGCCTTTAGGACCTAAGGAGATGTCAGCCTGCAGGGTACTCCATGTAACACCATTGTTCCAGATCTTGCTAATACCTTTAAGGATTAAAAGTTATAATGAATGGGGAAGACAGCTCCCTTTGGAGCTTCGCAAGGATCTCTGGTAAATACCACTGCCTCAAAGGCTGACCTTTCCCACTTTTCAGGGTAGGAGCTGTCTGTGACTGATCTTACTTCAGCCTTTCAGGGACAGATATCAGCACAGGCCCTGGAAGGTGAGCAGGACAAAGAATGATGCGTAAATAGCACAACCTTCAGCTTCTCCAACTGAATGTCCCATTCACAGTTAATGCTGAAGAAAACCAAGGGAGCAAACTATGTCATCCTTCACCCAGCATGAAATTCCCTCTCCCTCCAGAACACAACACAGACAGGCTAATACTCTCCCCATGAAGACAGTGCTTTCCCTTGTGTAGCTTCCTGGCTTTCAGCAGCTGTTGCTGGTCCATATCAGAATCAAGCCCAGGAGCAGCTCATGGGGTTCACACCTTGAGGACATTTGCCTCCCACTGGCTATTCTGTACACGTCCTGCAAATGAGCAAAAGACTCTGTTTCTCCACATCATTCTGTCAGCAACTTGACCAGACAGCCACTCTTTACATAGCACCTCAAACATATACAGCATTGTATAAACACACATTGTTACACTTATTGTTACTTCCATTCAGTAAACAAATCCTAGGTGGTACAGCTTTTTAATTGTTTAGTCCTGGCTCTGGACTCTCAGAGGTATTTTGAGATATGGCAATGCCTTTGCCAGCCTACAGACAGAGGCTGCTCCTCCACTCACATGCGTGGGCAATCCTTAGAAAAATTATTTTTACAATCAAAATTACCCCACTAAGAAGGCTACCTGAATTCAAGAGTGGTCTCAAATTACATGCACTTGTGTTTTCCTGAGAATGGACCTCAGTTGCTGATGTGGCCAACCGAGGGAGGATTCAGGTGTGCTCTGTGCTGTAAATGGGGGAGAAGTGAAATTATCACCTGGGTTTATTTTTAAAACAAAAACTGAAGTCTGTACTACCAGGGGGAATAGTGTTAAAACAGAAGGCCTCCTGTTAAACACCTAGGTCTGTATTAGGGCATGTAAATAGCTGAGGAAACAACCTTTTCGCTAAATAGCATTTCATTCTCACTTCTTGTTATCCACCAGTTGTTCTTCCAAAAGCAAGAAAAAGTCCTATAAATAATATTTCACATTCAGAGGGCAAAGATTTCCTCATAAGGGTGAAGAAATAACCTCCTTTTATAAATGGACTGATTAAGCTATAGAGGCCGTGAGTCAGAAAGGTACTTCAGCATGTGGCCAGCTTTAAAGACATAAACAATCCTAATAAAATCAGCAGAGCTGCCTGTGAGCTTAAATTTAGGCACAAACCTTAAAATATCTTCTTAAATTGGGATCAGAGAGGAAAAGGGTGGAACTTAAAAAAAAACACCAACAAAATGGTCTCAGCCTATGCATCCACTATATGCACAGGGATGAGGACACCATAATAGCAGTCAGCCCACCTCTGAATGCCTTTGCAAACTCTCCTCAGGGGTCTTGCCCACAGGTAACACTACTACAGTTGCCTCAACTCCTGCAGCTGAAAGAAGTTGTCTAATCTGCCTCAGACTGGTGTCTCAGGCTGGTCCAAGCAGAAGGTGACTGCACCTGTTCTTGACCTCGCCATCTGGCAGGACTGCTGTAACACCATCACCCCGTACCCACTTGCTGAGGCCCACAATCAGAGCAGGGATTTATCTCCAGGCCCAAGTCACCAATCCTTCCATGATTTGACTTCCCAAATTTCCTCCTGACCATATTTTTTACACACCATTGCTGTAATGTGGCCAAAATTGAGCCTTATTCATTTAGCCACCCAAATGTTATCTCCCTACAAATACACAGTCTAACTTCCCAAGGCTCACAGCATGAAGGAGGTCTCTAGGCTGTTCCCCATTGGTGTAAGACCTACACTGGACAGGTGCACAGGCAGCTCCTGTCCAGTCTGGATGAAACCACATCCAAGTGGTTTCAAAGCACCATGTGAAACCGAGCAGTAAAAAAATGCTGAGTAAATGGGGAAATGGAGAGATAGGAAAATGAAAATTACTTCATTTGCTAGGCCAGCTGAAGTATCCAGTTGAAGCCAACTGGGTTTTCCCCATCTGTTACAGCCATGAACAGGTACACAGTGCACACAGTCCAAGGGCCAATGACTCAGGCAAATAACTGTGCTTGCCCCTTTGTCTGCTCGCCTCGGCCCAGTGCTCTTTCCCCTTCTGAAAATAAACCAGCATTTTTCACCCATTACATCTCAAACTCACTTAATCGCTAGACACAGCAGCATGATAAGAACAATAATTCTAACTGGAGGAGACTTCCTGTTGTCCTGGCTATAGCCATATCCTGAGCAAATAAAAACTTAGGCTTTTGGTCCAGGCATTGACATAGCTTAAGTTCTGATTATTATTTCATAAACAGGAAGTGCCTTTGAGTTATCATCTCTCTGCATGAACTTCAGGGTAAAGACCTTTACTCTGCCTCACTGGGGCCACCTCCCTGATGAGCAAGTCTTGTGTGTAATGAGCAAGTTTTACACTTTAACAAGATCTGAGAATTCAAGAGCCAGCAAGGCCGGCCTGTTCCTGGCATTAAATGGGACCTGATCCATGACAAGTCTGGGGTCAGATTTTCAGGCTTTCCCAGTCCCTCATGTGACAAGGAGAGTCTTCATGCAGGTCTCTGCCTGTGCTGAGCTCCAGCAGCAGCACTGGTGGTGAGGTGCAATTTACAAATATTACCCAGATTAATTCCATAAACCACCCACATAGAAAACTACCGATGCGGCTGCTAAAAATACACCATGAGTTGCAACAAAGTTGCCAAGAATAAGTATGAAGCAAAGCAAAGAGGAACAAAACCAAAACAGAGGCAATCACTGTTTAGAAAATAAAGGTTAATGTATATAAATACATCTCTTTACCCAATTCTGAAGGATGCCAAGTACAAGACACCCAGGAAATCACTGGAGACAATGGGAGACACCCACCCTAGGCAAAAATCGACCCAGAGCTCAAGCACTGGTGATGTCTAGAAGATCTGCTCTTAGAATGGGGTCTCCCTTGGTCCACAGAGCCTGGCTCTATTCTCTGCATAGTAGGAAATGTCACAGGATGAGGGCACAGGAGATGATTTTGCACAGTAAAGGCAACACTGCCTAGAGGAGTGTCCAGAGAACCAGATTCTCACCTGCCTCAGGCCATTCACCTCCTCTGAAGCCTATACAGCCATTCCTGATGAAGCCACATCTGTGGTGTTCAGTGGGATGGCAGCTACGAGTTTGTACCAACTCTGGAGAAGAAGCCATGCAGGATTACACCCAATGAGGTCTGCTTTGAAGCCCAATACATTTCCTTGTACTCATAAACAAAACTAAAATCCAGGTCAAACATTGCTTGGTAGTGTTACTTTCGTTTTGTTTTACTTGTTATGTTTTTCTGTCCTTCATTTTACTGCTCAGCATTGCAGCACCCAGCAAAAAAAAAAAAAAAAAAGAAAAAAAACAAGGACAAGAAAAACACAGGAGAGGAGAAGACAACAGCAAAAACTCAAAATATTTTAAAAACGAAAGGGAAAATTTTGCTTGCACAGTGTGTGTGGAAGAGGATTTCACACCAGATATTCACGTATTTATCAGGCCTCACCTATTAGTATCAAGTGAGGCACCATTCTACTTCCCAGAACTGGTGTCTAAGCCAGCTGCTCAGAACAAGCACACACCACCCTCACCTACACGTCAAGAATGGTGAGTGATTTTGTGCATGTGCTCTATGTTATCCCTCACTTAAATTTCTACTGGAACCATTTCATAAGGCCTTAGAAGGTGTCACATTTCCTCCCCAGGGTGCCTTTTCTGTCAAAGAGCCTATGTTCTGAAATGGGTATGGCGGGGATACGGTTTCACCTACCCTCGCCTGCCTTGCGGTAGTGCGGTGGGCGTGCACGTGTGCCACCGACACTGCTCGGTCAAGGGCAGGAGCAGAGAAGCAACGCAGTGCTGATCCAACCTCTCGACTCCCATGCTCTCCTCAGTGGCCTGACTGTACCTGATGCTTCAGAGGAGGGCTACAAACCAGACTGCTAATGCACATAACGTGAGGCTCTCGAGGGAGGATGGCAGTCCTCGCCTCCTCCCAAGGAGGAAATTGCATCCCCTGCGATAAGTAAGTTTTTATCTATGCACTGAGATATTGCAGGGAATTCTAAGGACCTCTCATGGCAACTAGGAGGCGAAAAACAACCATTAACCCCTCCTCCACCTCCCTCGAAGCCATTCAGCGGCAATTTAACCCGCAAACATACCGCAACACAACACAGATAATACCTATCAGCCTTAACGCTATCTACCGGCTCCTGCCATTTGGGATATTCATCTACTTTGAGGCTTAAGGCATGCTGCAGAGCCTGGACGCGGACCCTCCCGTATCGGCTGCGGGGAATGCGCTTTTACGGGTCACTTTAAGGGCATTTTTTTCCCATCTGCTCCCTTTTTCCTGTCAGGCAGAAGCAGGGGCGCCGCTAAAGTTAGGATGCTCTAAGGAACCGCTAAACTTCCACCGCACGCTCCGGTGCGGCACCAGCGCAACCCCGGGAGGCAGCCGGCGCCCTGCCCGCCCCGGCAGCGGCTCCCTTCTCTCCCTCCCTCCTCTCGCCGCCGCTGCCCTGCCCGGCTCCGGGGAGGCGGCCGTGCCGGTTCTGCCCGCTGCGGCGCGCCGGGAAGGGAGGGCGGCCGGGCTAACCGTAGGCCCGCGCCTCTCTCCGCCCCCGACCGCTGCGGACCCGCCGGGCGCCGCCGCGGGGCACGGCCCGGCACGGCCCCGCACCGCCCGCCGGATGCGGCCCGGCGAGGAGCAACTTCAGAGCAATCGCCGCATTACCCACCCGGGCGGCGGCGCCCGCCCGGGAGGGGCTGGGCAGGCTCCGCGGCGGGCGATGCGAAGCGGGGCAGGCCTCACCGGCCCGGGGCCGCACCGGGGGGTGGGGGGGTCAGGCCGGGCCCTGTGGGGCCGCTGGGCGGGGGCCGGGCAGGTACGGGCCGTGGCTGCGAGCCCCGAGCAGCGGCGGGGAACGCGGGGCAGCGGCGGCGGCTCCCCCCCGCCCCGGTGGGGCGCCGCTGCCGGAGGAGGCGCCGGGGGCGGCCCGGGCGCGGGGAGCAGAGGGGAGGGAAGGGGAGGGGAGGAGAAAGGGGGCTGCCCGGGCCGGGGCCGGGGCCGCACGGCGGCGCGGTGCCGCCACCAGAGGGCGCAGCCGACGGGCCGGCCCCGACCGGCACCCCGGGCCCGCCGCGGCCCCTCCGCCGGCACCGGCACCGCCGCCGCCCCCCGCCGGGCAGCGGCGAGCCCGGGGAGGGCCAGCTGTCCTCCCTGCGCTGCCGAAAACGCTCCCCTTTGTCTGCTCTCCTCCGGCGGGGTCCGAACTCCGCGCCGCGGGTGAGCTCGGGGCTGCCCAGAAATAACCCGGAGGGCCGCCGGTAACTTTACACCGCCCGCCGAGCGCCCTCCGAGCGGGCGCCGCAGCCCGAGGCTCGATTTTCTCCTTAGATAAGTTTTACCGGCCTCGCCACGGAGACGAAAGTGCCGTGTCCCCGGTGCCGGGCCCCGCTCCCCTCCGCGCCCGGGTCTCCGCCGCCGTGGACCGAGCGGTGCCCGGCCGGGATGGAGTGCCCGCCGGGGGCTACCCCTCCGGTTTATGTAACGCTGCCCGGGCAGCACCGAGCCGGCAGTGGTGACGGGGAGAGCATAAATGCGTCGCGATGGGATTTAAATTAACCCCGATACATCTCAGAATTTTTCTTTTTAAAGAGACACCCTGGACTACGCACCGATCTAACACACATGCATACATACACATATGTATATATATTTTTTTCTCTTTTGGTTTAGAACCCGAATAAAACTAAGTTGGGGTACTTGGGCTTCTCTCCACAGCCCGGGCTGGGCTGAAGAAGCCGGGGAGCTGACAGGCGGCTGCCCGCAGCCCCGTCCCCGCCGCCGCTGCCCGCGGGGTCCCCGCGCCCCGGAGAAGCGCAGCCCCGGCGTGGGGAACTCCTGGGAAACCGGCGAACAGAGCGGGGTGGCCGGTTCTGGAGAGGCGAACTGCGGCGAGAGACAGGCAGGCAGCAGGCACACGCACACATACACGGAGGCGCAGGGCAAGCTCCGTCCACCTCATTGTTCTGTGCTCGGCACCGGCACGGACTTCACCCACCGCCCCCCGCCGGGGACCGAGCGCCCGGGACCGCGGGGCCGGGGCCAGGCAGAGCCGGGGGGCGACCCGCGCCTCGTCCCGCTCCCGCCGGGCGCCGGGAAGGACGAGGGTGCCCCGCCGGGTCCCCGCACCACCGCCGGGGCACGGCGACCCGCTGGCGGCCGGGGAACCCCCGCTCCTCCCTCCCTCCCCCGCCGCGACCGGGCGAGGGGTGCCGGCGGCCCGGGCCGGGGCTTACCTTCGTACATGGGGGCCATCGGTGCAAGGACGCCTGTTATTCATGGCAACGCCGCCACGAACGACGCGAGATCGCAGCCCCCCAAACTCAACACACATCTGCCATCTTGAGCGGGTGTCTCTCGGCGGAGACGAAGCTGCCGCCTGCCTTCTGCATCGCTGCCCACCTCAGCGCGGGGGGAGCCGGGCACATCCAGCCCCGCTGCCGGCCCTCCGACGCGGCCGGGGCGGGCGGGCGAGCGGGCGGGGGGCGGCGGCGCCGGGCCGGGCCGGGCCGGGCCGGGCCGGGGCGAGGCGCGGGGCCGGGCAGGGGCGGCGGGCGGCGGGCCCCCCCCCGGCTCGGGACGGCGGCGCTGGGGAGGGAGGGAGGGAGGGAGACAGAGAGGGAAGGAGGGAAGGAGAGAGGGAGGGAGGAAAGGAGAGGGAGGGAGGGAAGGAGGGGGGCTGGCGCGGTGCCCCCGCTCTCAGCGCGGCATGGCTGCGTGTGCCGGGGCGCCTGCAAAAGTTGCGCTGGGGATGAGAGAAAGGGAGAGAGAGACGGAGGGAGACAGAGGGAGACGGAGACCGAGACGGAGAGGAGGGAAAAAAAAAGGGGAAAAAAAAAGCAGCGAAGGGAGTTTGCAAATAATCAAGCGCCGATGGCACCGATCGCGGCTTCCCAGAAGGAGCGGGAGCGAGCGAGAGAAACCCTCTGCTGAGATTATGTGGGATCTTGTTTAACAACACATTTCAATCAGGAGAAAAAAGGAACAGTCAACAGAAGTTGGTGAAACACTTCTGTCTTTCCCCCCCCTCCCCCCCCTCCTCTTTATAGAAAAGAGAGGAAGGAAAAAAATAAAAAGGCAGCTGATTGAAGCTTTGCAACTCACTGGCTGTGGGGATCATATAATTTGAGCTCATGTTTTACAATAGCATGGAAAATTCCTACCTCTCCCCCTCTCCCCAAATAAATCTTCTATTCCCTCAAGGCATTTCACAATCTGGTTCACTGACAAAAGTTCCAATTTATCTCTTTTTTTTTTCGTTTAGCTTACTTGCAGTGTAAATATTTAGCGGATGCATTTAAAATAAACATACGTTGTTGCTTTTAGGATTCAGGTTGTGGGTTTGATTTCTTTTTTTTAAAAAAAAAAGCAACCACATCAAAGAAGTGTTTACTCACTGAGATCGACAGCCTATTCTCCTCTCCCCTTCCCCCAGCCCCCGGCTTCTTTTTTTTTTTTTCACTTTTAAATGATCCATCTCTCCGGTGGAGCTCTTGCTGTAGGATCACCAACCCGACCAACATCATTTTTGTCTGTGCATACAAGAAAGCTGTAGATGAAGCCACAGGAGCGCCCTTTGCCTGACAGGAGCTTTACAAAGGAAGGTCAGTCATCAGGTACCCATTACGCGGGCAAAGGAAGATGAAACTCATGCAAAGCCTCTGGCAAAGGTGGAAACAAAACCTCGGGCTGTGATCCTGCATTAAGTGCCGTCTGGATCTACATGCCTGGACCTCCTTGCAGATGAGCAGTCTGCAACTGGACCTGTGAAGACTCCCTTTGTGCCTGCTGTTACTGATGGTCCCCAAAAACGCTGCCTCTCGCTGCTGCTGGTGCCAGCCCTGACCTCTCTCACTGCAGTATTTAATCACAGCCGGGCTCAACACTCGGCTACTCCCGCTGATGACTCAAGGAGGAGGCAAGAGTTAACTTTTACTTGGGGATTTCAACGAGAGCCAGCCTGGGTCCTCATCTCGGGGTGCTGCAGGTGCCTATGTGGCAGATAAAAGCAGGCCAGGGAGAAACGAACGCTGACCAGTTGATGGAGCAGGATGGCCATGTCCACACTGCGGAGGAGGTGATTCCCAGACTACTGATGGCCCTCTTGTTCACAAGGTATTTTCAGTGTTTTGCATGATTTTTCTCCTTCCATTGAAAAATGCCTGAAGCTACAGGAGTGCTGTCTCATGGCCCATTAGCATTCTGTTTAGAACATGAAGCTTAAGATACGTGTTAAAGGTGTCGGGGAGTGCCATGCAGGACTGATGGAGGTGATTGAGGGCTCAAAGTGGGCTGAGGTGGCACTGGAGGACTATGTACAGCAGAGGGAGCAAAACCTGCTCCCGTCTCATCCCTGCTTCATTTTGAGAATGATCCCGAGACCAACCACCGTCAAATCTTGGAAAGAAATGGAGCTGTCTTTAGCTGGACTACTGGGAAAGTCCAGGTCAGAGGTGGAGGGCAAGCGTGCAGATGGCGATGGGCACAGTACTTGAACTTGCTTCTTGCCCCTCTTTTATTCGGCCATGGCGACCCTCAGGGTTTGCTATAGGCACGAGCCGAAAACCTCACATATTCCTGAAACGCATTTCTGGTCAGTGTAATTCTGTGCTGCTCTCTTCTTTATGATGGAGAACGTCATCAGCTTTCCAAGGCTACTAACATCTCTGAGCCCAGCCTGCCTTCTTGCCCTTGATCAGAGCAGCAGCCATGGAGCCCTCTCTCAGAGCCAAAGAGAAGTCCAAGACAAGAGCAGAAGACAAAACCAGAGGAGCAGGCTGCTACAGGAGCCAGCTTCACTTCTTGCCAGTGCATTCTACTGTATTGTGGCTCCAGGTCAGTCACATCATCCTTGCTCTCCTCGGCTGCAGAATGGGTGCAGCAGTACCAGCCTCTGCTGTGTGAGACTGCACCGATAGTTATTCTCCCTCTGTTTCTGAGCTATCCCATAGCCTTTGGGGTCTACATTAACTTCACATCCATCAAAGCTGGCATGACACAAAATGTAAACCAAACTCATTCCTCACTTCTTTTACCAGAAGAGAAGAGGAAGGTGTTGGCAGAGAAGTCTACAGGACTCACTCTGCATAGCCTGGGCATGGAAGGCGTGTCCCTGCCCCTGTGGCTGGTGGGTGGAGCCCAAAGGGGGACGAAGGAGCAGCCAAACCTGCATGTGACATACTTAGGTAAATGCTAAAGTTGTTGGCTTCAAAGCACAGCTTATTCTGCCTCTTTTAGCAGAAAGGTGCTGAACTTGATGGACTACTTGGCCTGGTCCAGAACGACAGTTCCTGATTGCCTCTCAGGTTCATTATCACCAAGGACATTGCAGATTGTCATCTGCTGATAATACATCCAAAGATAGGAAGATTAATAGGGATATTTTCACGAAGAAGGACTGTTCTGATCTTACATGTTTTTAAATGTTGTTGCCAAATGAGGCCACAGCACATTTGGTAAACAAAAAGCAGCCCCAACAGGTTCTGACCTCAGCCCAGACTGGCTGTGAAAATGTGTACAGAGGAAGCTGGTGGTTTGTGGGCATACGGAGGGAGCAGAGATTTACCCTGCTGGGCACAGCCTTCCTCCCCAGCTCACACAGGGGCCTCCCCCTGGGAGTCTCCTTCAAAGAGGACTTACGGCATCTGATTGGGTCCAGGGTGCACAACCCCTTGCTGTACTTCCCCACTAGTGTGCACAGATGGGGATGTACTCTGGAGACAGCCCAGCTCTGAGCCTACAACCTTCTTTCCATTCTTCCCAAAATTGAGCATCCATGCAAGGATGTTACACCCTTGATCATCTAGGCCCCTGAGCTAGAGCCAAAACCATGGTGTGAACATACCTGTCAGGAGCCAGTCACCTGCAGCACAGCTGCAACAGCCCTGGGGCAAGGCTATTCTGCTGGAGAAATCATGGTCTGCTCTCTGTGTGTCTGAGACTGCAGGTGTCACTAAAATTTTGAATCCTGAGAAACTTTCTGACCTCAACAGACTATTTCTTCTCTTTGGCCCCTTCACTTGGGAGAAGATGGCAAAGCAGCACTGGAGAAGCACATATTAATGTCTCCTCTTAAAATTTTTCACTTCTCCATTGGCATATTTGGGTCTCCTATAAACACAGCCATAGTCTGAGTGCAAGTACATGACACGCTCAGCAGTGTCGTGGAGTATCATGTACCGCCAAGGCAGCAGCATCCCCAGCTGTGTCCACCATGGCTACTGTGTGGTGGTGGCAGATACTAAGCCAGAGAAAGCAGAGTGACCTGTTAACAGCACTGGGCTGGAACTTAAGGGGGCTCCGTTTCTGCTCTACATACACAAATCTTGGTGGTCTTAGCATATAACTCACTTCTCCAGAAAGGCACGTGGTGTTTGACTGGTGTCTCAGGAAACTGCTGGTAACAACTTGAGCCTACACTTAACTGCAATGAGACTGTCAGAAGTTACTGTTTCTTGCTGGAAATGGTGAGAGTCTGGGCTTCATTTTATTTTCTCTTAGAAATTAATACAGATTTTGGAAGTCGAGGTGTAAGAAGGAAGGCAGGTGAGTTTTAAAGCATATTTGGTCATCATTCCCATATTGGGGGGTTGTGTTAATGGACACAAGGTGTCCTTTGGTCTCTCTGAGTCAGAAACAGCACAGTGGCATCACCTCCTCTCCTCTTGTGGCTCCACCAAGCCCTGGCTGTGCCAAGAGAATGCCAGGGGCATTGCCAGAGATGCCTGCTGCTGAAATGCAATTTCTTCCTCTTTCCATCAAAGAAAGCTGAGGGTGTTTGTGGCTCCCTGCTTTGTCAGTTCACTGTCCATCCATGGCACGTTTTTCTTTGGAAAGACTGAGCCTAAAACTGTACTAATAAAAGGCAGTAAGGTACATTGAAAAACCCCAATAACAACGTAACAAACAAACAAACAAACAAAAAACTGGAGGGTGTGTGTGTGTGTGTGTGTGTAATCACATAGAGTGAGCACTTCCCCTTCATTGACAACCTGTTTGCCTTCATGGCAGAGCTGAAAGGCAGCATGTTGTTGTTAGCAAGGATCAGGCCCCAAATCTTTTGCATTAAGCAAAGGAAAATATTTTTTTTAAAACACAAGGGGAAGGTTTCCCAGTGAAATACACACAGATGTTTTCTTTTTAAATGTAAATCAGTGAGGGAATGGACAGTTTAATTAAAAGCAAAATTATTAGTAAGTGCTCAGGGAATCTATTTGCTGGGTACACTCACATATTTTTACTTGTGAGTCAATTGCAATTTTTAATTTCTTTCCACTAGCTCAGAGACTAGCCACTGTGATGTGGAATATTTGGAGGATGACTTTTCCATGGATAGCAGGAGCGTGTGTCCTATGTGCAAGTTGTGAATGCCCAGGCAGCCTGTTAGGGTATGTACAATCCCAGCCTTACATTGCTGCTAATCACAGAATCACAATGACTGCTTATTTTGTAATATTCTGAATAAAAACCTTTATCTTAGAACACATATGGAAAATATGCTGCATACTTGAGTGGCATTGAGGAATTGATGGCTCTGTCATAGCTGAAGTTCAAAAAAAAGACTACAAAAACCTAAAGCAAAATTATCCTGTGCACCATCGACTGGGACTCTATGAGAATTCAAATATTTTTACTCAGTCTGAACATCAATGGCTTCCTTGGTGCAGTTCATGTGATGTAAATGCATCTTTCAGGGGGTAACAAATGGATTTACTGTGCAGACATGCAGAGGGATAAGTCTTAATTCCCACTATGAAACCAGATGATGCTGATAAAGCCTCAGTGCCTTCAACAGATGTATCCCAATATAAACAGAAGTGCGGCAATGGACAGATGTTGTAAAACGCTTCAGGTACCACGGATGGAGGAAAGGTGCGATGAAAGCACACTGTCTGATTAGTGCCCTGGGGAAGGCAGAGATCTGGGTCACCTCATCCAGGCCTACCACCACATGTGATCACATTGCTGAACTTTCTTCCCTATCAGGAGTATTGCTGAAATAAATGCCCTAAAAATGATGTGGCCTCTCTGTTTCGGGGATTAAACACAATTTCCCATTGTTGAGCTTTTGCAGTTGGCTCAGGTATTGTTGCAGGGTCTTGGATCCTTTTCTTCTCATTATTAATAAAAGAAACTTTGAAATACATGAAAAAAGTGCTTATCAGATAATAAAATTCTAGCTGTGGTTGTCTTTCAAACAACCAGGGCCATGATTTAATTGGAAGTAATTATAGTCTTTTCTGAAGTATAATTTTTAGGGTATTTTTTCCCCTGACATTTGCAGTGTGGAAATTAAAAATAAAACGATGTCAGAATCACGAGATTTCAATCTGTCTTCAAACAATAATGTGGGCTAGTGTCAGAGGTTTGTCCTTGGCTGGAAGGAGGAAAAACTCACTGAAGAAAATCCTTCTGGAGAAAATCGCCAGCAGCACCTACTTGTGCATTTTCTGTGCTCAGAAATTCCTGAGAGACTCCTGCATCCCAGAACTCACTAGAAACCCTTCTAATTCTGGGGCAGTGGGAAAGGGCACAACAGTACCTGGCTCCTGAGAGCACTGCATTTGTGATGCAGGCTTTGTTAATTATTCCACCAGTAAGGCCGTGTTAAGAGACACTTAGAACAAGGAAAAACTTTTCCCATTCTACAGAACACAGATTAAATGTAGTCCTGATATCCTGCTGAAAATAATCCATGGAGTAACAAAGTTATTTCCATGCTTCTTTTCCCCCCGGTATTTTTTTACTTTTTTCAAAAAGGAAATTTTTCAAATTATATCTTTCTAAATTTCACCCTATTTTCACTTAGCAATTTCCCAGCTTCATTTGGGGAAACCACCAGTGCATCCCTAAACTCCAACTCACACACTCTACCTTACTTAAAGTGCCATTTCCAAGGGAGGGACAGTCTCCACCAGCATCAGCTCAACTTTTTTGGTAGCCAGTGGCATCAGCAGGGCCCTGTGGGCAGACACTCAATTCCTGTCAGACTGTGTGGCTCTACTGGTACTGTATGCTGTGATGCCCCTGGACACTTATGCATCTCTAAATACAGCCACTCGGAAGGAAAGATTGGCCCAGACTTTTAAATCAGATTCATCAAACTCGAAATCTCTTCTCTAGGGATGCAGACATGCACGCAAGGAATGATCTTGCACTCTGAACAGTTCTGCTTCTGGATCTGATATTTTATATGTAATGCCCAATTTAAATCCATTCCTGAACACCAGTCAAAGGGAAAGGAGGAAACTATTTCAGATTAAAAGGACAACATATAAAAAAAGTTACATATGAGGCAGATTGTGATGATAGCACTGTGTAAAGTGCTGTAGAGGATTGGATGAGGGATGCAAAACTGAGGTTCTGCAAAACGTGTTGACTTTTTGAAGAGGCATAAACTATCATTATAGACTCTGTGGAGTTATTAACCAGATGATTTAAAGCCAAATTCCAACTGGGCAATACCTGCCTGGCCCACTCACATATTCCAACCTTCCCCTCAGCTTTATTTATCCCATTCTCCACTCTCAGCCTTAAAAAAATCCCATGACATGGTGTTACCAGTGAAGAACAGCTATGTTTCATCTCAAATGTGGCTTCAGCAACAAGGTAAGAGATTTCCCTTTATTCTTCAGCCTCTGAAACAACCTTTTCAAAGAAAGGTATTTTATTAAATGGAGAAAAAATTATACAGACTGAGGTAAAATTTTGGTCAGGCTCTATAAAACAAACTCAGTGACTTTAAAGTAATAAAACTTTCTGTGGCACTTAGCCTAAGCTGATCTACTATGCTATACTTCAGGGATAAGTACAGATGTGCTGACAGAAACCTTGTGGCTTCCAACCCATGCACTGTGTAGAGCCTCAAAGGAGTTTCTGGAAAGCAACTGCTTTTCCTAAGTTAAACATTTTTATCTCCCCTCCCAAAATGTCCAGGAGACCAGCAGTGTTTCAAAGACAAGCACACATGTTTACTTCCATGACTTTCGTGCTGTCAGTAGAAAATATTTGATTTTGCAGGCAAAGTTTCCAAGAAAGCAGAGATGGAGATTTTCTTTACTTAGGATAAACTTCCAAGTACATCCTAGCAGTCATTTTCCTGCCTTTGTACCACTCCCTCTCTCAGCTGGGAGTCTGTTGCTCTGAGCCCATGACTTGACCATAGATCTCTTCAGGGTCCTTGTGTGTTTAGGCACCGTGAGCCAATGAGTATGTTTGGTACATGCAGTGCCTGCCACAACACAAGTGCTGAGCTTGGCAGGAGTCTTCTGGCCGGGGATGGGAAACCCTTCCAGTATTTACACTTACTTGACTACTTAATGGACATTAACTCCTTTTCCAGCCCAGATATCTACAAGAGCCAAACCTGGCCATGATGTCCATCACTGTTAATGCTATGCCAGTAGTAATAGCTAAGCTGTTGTTGATGGGTTCACACATGAGATTGTACCTTGCTGGTTAGCCACAGCCTGTGACTGTGGCTTTAAAAATTGAGATGATGAGGTCTTGGGACCCTGCTGCCCACCCACTTCCATGCTGAGAGAGCCAAATAAATATTTACTACTTCTCAAAATAACACCCAGCCACACTCACGCTTACCGCTTCAGAGTAGTTCATCTAATTGAAATAAGAACATAAGTAAACTGTTTGTCAAGGCAGTTTATTAGGAAAAGATTGCTGTGTCAGGAGCTCCCTCACTGAGAGAGATGCTGTGTTGTCTCTCTTAATATTTAATGCCATTTTAATAATATTTCCCAGTTAGGGGTGCAGGCTGATGCTACAGACTAAAGGCCAAGCCTGCTAAAGTGGGGAGGAATAAAAGTGTGAGGTCAGCTTCACTCCACTGAGGAGGATGGGCAAAGAGCAATGCTGTTCTTGTTCCAAGGGACTCAGTCACTCCCAGGTCCTTCTCTCAGCAACTTTATTTCAGATTTGTGGATATTGCCTTTCCTCACTCAGAATGACACTGTAAAAGGTTAGGGCCACATCCTGAGGTGGCAGAGATGAGAAACCCACATTTTTCCTTTGACAAACCCATTTCTCATTGCAATGCTGCTCCAGTTGGGCTCATTAATCAGACAGTGCCATAAAACTACTGAATTTCTCCCAAGCTTGTGATTGCATCTGCAGCTACAGCACTCCTGCCTGTCTTTGGAAAGTCTTGTTTTGGAAACTTCTGGGTTAAAGTCAGTGGTGTTTTAGTTCAAGGAGTGGGGAGCTGCAGCTTAAATATCAAAGGTCCCCACTAGTAAAGCATTTACTGATGCCGTGTCTGTGTTACCCTTTAGCCCTCACAGACATACCTTAGCCACAAAGCTGCTGCACAGGGGTGCCCCAGTCCCTACTCCATCCCTCCAGACTTCTCCTGGCAGTGATGACCAGCTCAGGCTCTTCTTTGTTGTGAAAGACTCCTGGCTGAAGGACTGTGGAGTCAGAGCCTTTTGAAGCTGCTGCATAATAAGCTGTATTCTTTTTCCAAGCATCACTAGACAGTTCAATAATAATTACATGAACTTTGTAATCAGCCAAACCAGCGTAGGCATCTACCTGACCTACACGCAGCATTTGTGAGTAATTTTACATAAAGAGCAGGTACTTTTGTACTCAGTGCACAGGACTTGCGCACAAACAGTTATAGAAGGAGGGCCCAATTATAAATAAACCGTCCTTAGTTGTCACTTTGCTGTCTCTGACTTCCCACGCATTCAAATGGTGAGACTGATTCATTTAATCTTACTCTAAAGCAGCAAGCCACAGAGGCAGTTTCCTGACAGTTGCTTTAAAAAGTGTAGTTGAGCTCTCTTAAATGTCTTCCCTTGTATTATATTTAGACATTGTGATCAGAGTATCTGTCACGATATGCTTTTACTTTAAGGCAGAATTTCAAGCCGCTTTCTGAAAGCAGAGATGCTCCCAGGAATCAAAGGGGCACGCGCCGGGGCTCAGCGTTGAGGAGCAGAGATCTTCAGTCCTGCTTGTGCTGCCAGCTCCCCCAGCACAGCCAGCCTTATGAAACCCGAGTTTTCAAATAAGTGCAACATTATTTACCATAATGAGACTACTGGGAAGGGTGGAGGCAGTGAAAGACTTAGTGGCTGTTTCCAAGCGTTTTAGCACTATCAGCTGAGCAATTTTTATGATCTTCCTTTTCCCCTCCTTCTCTTTTTCTCTCCCCCAAAGCTGGCTATTCTTGTCAAAGGCTTGGATGCAAAATCTGGACAATCCTGTCATATGAACATGGCTTTTACATGTTTGTGTCACTGCAGAGCAGATTATAATGACTACACTTCATGCATTTTACTCTAATTAAGTCAGTGAAGGTTTCAACATAGATAGAAACTCGATGTGCAGCTCTGCCCCTGACAATTGCACGCCAAAGCGAATACCTGAAAACTCTTGTTTTGCTAAATAAGCCTTCCACATTTCTGTATTATTATTGTGGAGATTACTAGAGTGACACTGAAGGAGGTTTCCTTGTTCAGTGAATTGCTTTGCCAGAGCACTTGGCAGATACTGAACTGCAGGTTCACCTGCTGACCACTTTCTGTGATAAGAAGATCCCCAGATTCCAGCGGACTCTCAGCCACTGCTCTGGCTGCAGAAGCTCTACAGCAGCCTAGCAAACATGTCCAAAATCTGGCAGATAGGACAATGTGAAGGACCCCCTGGGCTCTAAGGCAGGTGAGGAGACAAAGGAGGGCTCTGTGCGGAGGGGGAATGCCATATCTCTCTTGATTTTTGTTAATCTGGAATGAATACTGCCGTGGAATTTAACACACTGAATTAAAAGGTGAATTTCTCCCATGTGCCATGTCTTTCTCCTCTAGCTGACCATGGAAATCTGTATATCTGTTATCACTTCTACATATCCTTATAGAAACTTGTGCTTTTAGATTAGCATGTAGAAAACTTGAGGTCCTACATCCAGATCTTAATGATGGTCCAAATGTTACTGGATTACCATTCTTTTAAGATCTCTTATATTCCTCTTCCCTCAGATAAAAATGTTATGCTAGAAGTTTTACACCATCCCCAAATCTCTAGAGAGAATCCTGGAGACTTGAAGGTGACTTTTCTTTGAAATGGTCTCAATATAATTCCAAAAATACTTCATAATTTGGAGCCTGATCCTCAACCCCTAGCACAGATCAAAGAGATCCCAGAAAAAAATTAAGCAACATGCATTCCTAGGAGCTGAGCCTTTGGCTATAATGAATCAATCAACACCCTTTTATCAGCCAGATATAAATTGACCTGGGGCATTTTGGAACCAAAGGTTAGTGTAAGGCTGCTGGTTTAGTCTTTGTTTCCATTAAAAAAAATGAGCCCAAAGTAAGATCTTTGTTTTCAAACACTTTTTTTTACATCTTCTTGTTATTTTCACCTTCAAGCTTGCTTGGCCAGTTGGGTATGAAAAGCTTGTTCTTGCTTCCTAGTGACAAGATCATCTGTTGATGGTATGTATGGGTGCTAATTACTGTCATTGGTATTTACGAGGTTCCAATTGCTACAGTAACTAAGTGCCAGCTACAATACTGAGATAAGCATAAATGTTATTGAACGTGGATTGTTCTCTTCCCACCCTAGTGCTTGGCGCCTCTGACTTGAATACTTTGTCCTTGCCCTCACACTCCTTTTCATACTTGTGAGGCATCTGAATAAAAGTGAGCTTTGTGCTTTGCTGTGAAACAACTCTGGCTTGTGAGTGAGTGAGCTTGAGAGTGGCCCAGGGCTCCATCTCAGAGCACCTCATGCTTCTGTCTCTCATGCCAGCGGGTAACCCAAGGCATCGGTGCAGTGACCACCAGCACTGGGAGCAGAGCCCACAGAGCCTGGGTCTTTGCCTGGAGACTGCAAGCCAGCTGCTGCTGAATTGTTTTCCATAGAATGTCTTCCAAAATCCAGGAAACTGCGGCAACTGGGAGAGCTGAAATCAGTCAAGGTGCTGCTTCCCAGCCTGTGAACAGTCACAGAAGCTGTACCAGTCAGAGAGCTCGGAAAACTTTGCACCATTTGGACCAGGAGCTGCTGAGAAGCAGAGAGCTGCTGGAGCTTCACTGGCATTAGTGTGAAGAATTTCTTTTGACTACTGGAACTAAAGAGACGGTTTGTTTCTCAGACAAACTAGACCCTTTGACCAACTCGACCACAGCTGTGGCGAGAGACTCAGTCTCAGCCTGATTCTGAGAAAAACACATGACTAGAACTCCATTTCTACCACTACAGGGAAATTAATATGATCCCACAAGAAAGTGGAAATGAGATGAAAAAAATGCAGGTCACAGTAGCAGCCCATTCGTAAGTGGGACAAGCATAAACTTCTTTAATGTGGATATAGAAGGGTACATATTCTGTTTCTATTATTACTTGACTATGGGAGCCTGAAGGGAAGTTTACTCACAACGAAAGAAGTATTCGAAACAAGTTTTTCAAAAGTGAAAATTAAAAGAGAAAAATAGGAAGGAAATTGAAATTAATCACCTGTGTAAAACTTTTTCCTCCCTCTTTCTGATCATTTCTGATGGTTCTAATTGATGTCCAAGGAGAAAGCTGGAAGTGATTTAGAGATGAAGAAGAAAGGAATCACACCCTTGGTATGCCCTGCCTATGGGACAGCAGCTCTGGGACAGACTGAAAATGCTTGAAGAAGGTGCCATGAACTGACATTTACCTCCTTCTTACCCTTGCAGCTATTTTCTTAGCCTCAGATTTTCAGGAACCAGAAACTGCAAGGATCACTAATTACATTGGGACTTTTGCTTTCTGTATCAGTGCTCACTCAAGACTTTCAGCCCATTATACAAATAGCAGTGACGTGCTTGGCAGGAGCCCTTTGAAGCACATAGTCCCATTCCTGCCAGCATGGCTTCCCCAGCAGAAGAGCATCAGCAGAGGGAGATTAAGGGAATGGAGCCTGCAATGCTGGGGTGCCCTCACCTTCCTCAGCTTCCCAAGTTGCTCATGCCCCTCTTGCTTTGCCCCCCACAGAGGTTTCTGGCCTGACAGTCCACCTGAGGCCAGTCTCTGTAGGGATGACAGTGCATTGCCAGACACTGTGGTGCACTAGTCAAACAGAGAGTGGGCACCCAGTGCCCAGCACCCAGTGCCCAGCAAGGCAACAGTCCTACCCCTTTATTGCTGAGGGCTGCTCCATGATGCCAGTACATCTGCAGAGAACAAGCAGGGTTGGAGTCAGGTTACACTGACTCCCAAGGACCAGGCAGCAGCTTCCCAGGGAAAATACATGCCCACGTAAACAAAGAGGGAAATAATTATAAGTGAGTAATTAACTGAGCAGAAGTAAAAATGGAAAGCAGAAGCAGAGTTGAAAGACAGAAAGAAAAGAAAACCACCTGATCTTTTTTGTAGAATCAGAGGCTTGCATTTTGCATCTGAAGAAATAGAGGAAGAAATTTAAATACATACTTAGGAAAAAAAATTCCAATGGGAAATGTGAAAAGAACCACAAGCTTTTGTGAGGCAGCCTCTGAAGAGACAAAGCTATAAATGCACAAATCCAAATATCAACCTTTGCCTTTTCAACAGTAAAAAACCCCAAGTAATTAATTCAGTACAGGGTGAAAGTAAACTTCTGGGAAAGCACCTGAGGACAGTGCTGGGAATTGCTTACTCTTATCATTTTTGCTCCTTTCACTGGGCAGTATGAGGGAGATAGTTATTAGAAGTGTTACTTATTCCAAAAAACATTGCATTCCTTTCTTCTCACCACAACCTTGCTTATATAGTAAGGTGTATTTATTGAAATGAGCTCAATGCCCTGAGTTGCCCTACCATCAGTCTCCCTGTGCTGTCCACTCAGCCAGTCAGTGGAAGGATGAAAGACTCCTATCCAGTGAGAGACCATTCTTTCCCATAGAATCATAGAAGAGTTTGCATTGGAAGGGACCTTTAATTGTTATCTAGTTCAACTACGCTGCCACAGACAGAGATATTTTTATCTAGATCAGGTCTCTCAGAGTTTTGTCCAACCTGACCTTGAATGTTTTGACAGATGGGGCCTCTGTTACCTTTCTGGGCAACCTGTGCCAGTGTTTCACCATCTTCGTCTAAAAATTTCTTATGTATATCAAGTCTGAATCTACACTCCTTTAGTTTAAAAACACTGTCCCTTGTCCTGTTGCTACTGTCCCTACTAAACGTCTGTCCCCGTTATTCTTATAGGCCCTCATTAGGTGCTAAAGGCCACATTAGGGTCTCCCAGGAGCCTTCTCTTCTCCAGTTGAACAACTCCAACTCACTCAGGTTTTCCTCATAGGTGAGGTGCTTCAGCCTTCTGATCATCTTCATGGCCTTCTGCTGGACCTGCTGCAACAAGTCAATGTACTCGCTGTGATTGGGACCCCAGAGATGGATGCAACCCTCCAGAAGAGGTCTCACCAGAGCAGAGTAGATGGGCAGAATCACCTCCCTTTACCTTCTGGCCAGCATACAGGTGGTTTTCTGGGCTGCAAACACATATTGCTGTCTCTTCATTCTTCTTCTTAAGGAAAAACTGACAAAAAGGGTAAGTCTCATGGCACATCCAGAAAAGCAGCAGCTGCCAATGACAAATCTCCCTTGGACTCAGATACAGAAGATGGTTCTTAGTCCTCTCCTAGAGGTATGTCCTGGGGCAAGTGCTAAGTAGAAAATGGCTTAACAAGGAAGCAGGATTTCACAGAGCTCCTGACTGAAAACCCAGTCTGTAACTTTCTTCCAAAAGGCTAGATGGAACACAAGTCTAAATACGCTTTGTTTGCTCAACATCACAAGCTACCTTCTGTACTCTGCTCTCTCATGTTTCTGGATGAAAGAAAATTCAGCAGGCAATTTGTCACCAAATTGAAGTCCCCACTGTCAAAATCATTCTGGCTCCAAAAGAGCAGAATAAATTTGATTGTACTTGTAGAAATGTATTTTGGGCAATGATAAACAGCCTGGACCAGTTGCTTCTCACTTAGCTCTTACATAGGCGACACCTGTATGGATTGCAGTTGTGGATGGCTGGGTGAGGGCTGGCTGGGGTAATTCCAGTGCAATGAGCTGAGCTGGAGATGGAGGGGCTGGTACTTGGAGGCCACACTACATTCCTCAGCTTGGGATACTTCAGAGTTCCCAGAGACAGGGATGTCAGGTACCTGCGACCTTTTTTTCTAGCCCTTTAGGAGGTAAAGGGAGTGCCACTGTAGGGAAAAGATTCAGGCACTGTGATTAAAAAAAAAAAGTAAATAAATTAAAAATTCCTCTATGATTTGAGGGTCTTTGAGCATGCTGGGTGGTGGGGCTGGAAGTGTGGAAGCACAGCACATAGATAAACTTTATTAGTTTGATAAACCAGAATGATTAGTGTATTTTGACACTCCATCACTGTAACTAGCTTTTGGTGAGACAGGGTCTTTGGCCAATGCTATTTCTAAGGAGGATTTCTCTGTCCTTATGCTTCCCCTGCCTACCAGCCACATGAGAGCTGTGCTGTGTAACCCTCCTTCCTCTCATTCATATTTCCCATTCCCACACAACCCATAGGCAGTGTACCATGACTCCCCTCCCCCAAACTTTCCCTTTTTCAACTGGTGTCACCACAAAGGAATAGATTATTACTGACACTGATCCCAATTTAATCCTTCCAATAATCTGATTTTTCCAAGTCTATTTATATCCTTGAAATGACAGGAGGGTTTAGAGTGATACAAATACCTGAGCCTACGTGCAGGTACTATCCACACTAGTCTGTTCCAGTTTTGACCCTCCAGAATAAAGTATAACCCCAGATATTATTTGATAAATCCCTTCCCAAGTGTTTGTAGTGCTAGACTGGTCCTTGGTTCCTCTTTTTGACTAGCTTTTTCACATTAGAGGTTTACTCTCGGTTACATTGGTAACTAGCTGAAGTCCCAAAATAAGATTTAAAGCTCATATAAATGTAGAATTTCTTTTCCCTATGTGGATTTTAATAACTTTCTGGTGTCTGGAAATGATCAAGAAGTAAAGCTTTCATAGCAGTGTAAGAAGTATAAACCCATTCTAGTTTGTTATTTCATCCTGCAACTTGAGAACTTTTTTTATTTTCCTGGGCTTTAAGGTGATCAGCCAGTGTTTTCTCCCATCCCCAATCTCCTTAAGAAGCTTATTAATGTTTTACATTCAAAATAAAGAAAAAACAATTTGAAAATAAAGCCATACTTAGGGCTGCACTTCTAAATGTGCTTGCTGGACTATTTCCATTATTTGTAACCAATTCATTTTAATATTGCTCCTGCTTCTTGCTAGATCTGCAGAACTTCAGTTCACACATAGCCAAGGAGTAGTTCAACCAGAAGTCAGCAGGTTTTTGTTCTTTTCTTCCCTCACTCCTATAATTCAATGCACTGACTTGTTTATATAACCAAATCCTTTTGTTTCTTCAAAAGGGACTTGGCTATTTCACTGAGTGACAACACCCGTGGTAGGTGATGGTCTGTTTTTTCCAAAGCAAAGACTTCGGTTTTCAGCAGAATTTACATTCCAGTAATAAATATTTAAAGGAATTATAATGGAACTGAAGCAAAGAATGTCTCTCTGAAACACACACACACACACACACACACACACACACGTAGACACACACACAGACACGCACACTCACAGTCAATTAGTCTGGGGTCGCTCTGATGCAGATGGTGCCTTTGTGCAAACACTGAAATATTTTGCTTTTTCCATTAGAAAACCTGGCCACTTTGGATTTTTAATACCCCATAAAATGCTTATAAAATGTTGTTCTTTGTTGTCTGTGTAGCAGATCACTCAATAATCTATGTCAAAGGCATTTTTTGCAGAAGGGGCTCTATCTGCCCCTATAAAAGTCCAAGAAAGAATACAGTCTGTGCTGATTTCTTGCTTTCCTTTCTCAGATATAAGCTTTAGGATTTTCAATAATTTCTATTTTGTTCCACAACAGACTAAAAAAATGACACCAGGATGGCAGTTTTGGAACATAACAGGGCTACACAACTACCTTTTAGCTACAAATATATAGACTATTATAAAGCAAATAAGGTACTGATGTACTTTTCCAATTACAAAGCTTGCATTTGCCCCTGTGAGCATAACACCAGGTGCCTTAATTAATGATGGTGAAGATTGTATATATGACATAAAGAGCTCCTTTTTCAAAATTAAAAAAAGGAAGAAAGTAAAGAAAGTATTCCAACTCTTTTGAGGAAGAAAAATGAACTGATTCCAAAAAGCAGAATAATGAAAATCAAAAGGCAAACCCAGGAAGAATGAGGCATAAAGACTGGAGTTACCTGCAAATGGCTCCCTCTGCAAACCAGACAGTATTTATTCTTTACAGTTTGTTGTATCCTTACCTTTTCATTTGCACTGACTGATGTACACACTAGCAGCACTACATCCATATTATACACTGGCTGAGAATAATGTCCACTGAGCGCTGCCCACCCAGGAGGTGTCAGAGCCAGCTTGTCCCTTCTCATGCCTTGGACCACCTCATTCCATGAGCAGCTTCGCCATAAGGAGTCCTGCTACTTGTGAAGGAGTTACCTGTGCAGAACTGATCCCCTGAGATAGCACAGCGTGCTGGCCTCTGACATGGCCTTCAAACTGGCAGGTGAAAATGCAGTGGCCTAGTACACGTGTTTCCTTCACCCTCTGTGTTATCCACACCTGCGGGAATCCAGGGAGGGGAACAACACACTGATGGGTGATTATCAAGGGATAACGATGATTATCTTTGACTTTGAAAGCTGAAAACATATAGGATGGGTGGGACCTGCAGAAGGATCTGTGTCTCACAATCTCACCAAAAAAGCAAATGAAAGGAATGAAGAAATGGGTGTTGTGCAGCTGGGGGGCGGGGAATCGATCTTGTAGAGGGGCAAGAAGGTTACATGGGTTTTTTTTCATTCATTCATTCCTGTGTCCAGGGCTAAGGAGGAAAATAGTACTTCTTCTCCATTTCCACTTTATCTCTGTTTTTTCACCTGTGGAATCTGGTTATTCTTAGCTGACTAGGTTCAATTTGCTGACCTGACATGAACATATCCATCTTTCATGTTGATCCTGGCTTAAACTCAGCACAAACAGAAATTAGTGGAAAATTACCTTTCTGACAGCTAGAGACAATGACAGTGAATCAGTTCAGGGCAAAGGGAAGGTGATCACTGGTACGTGGATGGTCTTTGTCTACTCAAGATAGTCCACAGCTAAAAAGTAAAAGGGTGGGTGTCTGTGGACATATGAGTGTGGACATGTGAGTTTGGACATGCACACACCAGTGGAGAAGCAGGGATAGATGCTTTTATATTCATCAGCCCTCATTGCTGGATTCAGCTTTCTGCAGGCATCGGTGCAGGGAGGCAGTCTTGGCAGAAGTTTACCTTCATCGATAGAGACCTTTGGGATGGATCAGCTGGCCAGGACAGGGAACGAGAAAGACCTTCTGCAGGGAAGGGGAAACTCCTCTAGGGTAAGAGATGCTCCTCCTGGGAAAGGGGCAGGCATGGTGGAGGCAGGAGGGCGTTCCCACTCTTAAAGCACACTCTTCTCATGCCAGCCCTGCTCCATCTGCTGGCAAGAATGCGGAGCCTCTTCCGTTTACCAGCCGGGATCCAGCCTCTCCTGGCCTCCTGCCAAACTCAGATTCCCTCCATGTCTTTATTTCATCTGCCCCAGGTGGCGAGGGTGAGAAGAGCAGAGCCTTCCCCAGGCAAAGGAGGGAGAACAACCCCTTACTCTTGGATCCTAGGACGAGATATTTCTTTTCCATGAGCTTCCCTCTACTTTAGCCTCTAACATGTTATAAAAGTTACAAATTAAGTATTGTGCCACTGTGTTTGCCATCTGATCTGCTATCTGGCAAGCTGATTTCACTGCTCACCTGTGGTCAGTCAAACCCCAGTGGAAATACCGTGGGAATGCCCTGGGGCTGCATGGCAGAGGGGTACTGATGGGGAGGAGTGAGGGGTCGGCATCAGCTCCTGCCTCCGCAAGTGCCCAGGAAACAAGGGTACAGCTATGAAAGGTCTTCAGGGCAAACAGGAGCCCTTTGGCTCTCTGTTTTGCTGCTCAACACCTTCCAAGGTAATTGTTTTGCTTCTGCCTCCATTTCCACCTTGCCTAGTAGGTGTTTAAGAGAACATGCTGAGGAAAGCTCTGGCTTTTCCAAAATACGGAAGCAACATGGAAAGCTTTTGCCATGTATGAGCCTACATGGCATTGCAAATTTGACTCGCTCTTTCTGTACAAAAAGTTCCAGGCTGCTCACAGTTACCCTGTGAAAGGCACTGGGATTTTTTAACTCCGGCATTGCTAGCTTTAAATGTTTTTTCCTCTTGTCCGGCCTTCTGCTATTGGGAAATCAGCTGCCTCTGGATTTTGCTTCTCTTTTCCATGTGTGAAAAGAAGCATATTCATCCTGCTGTGGTCCTTACATATGGCAACTCTTTCAGCTCTGCATTACAGGCAGTCAGGTGAATGGGGTGGGCTGAGGTTCCCCACGTCAGCGTCCCCTCAGGGAGGGAAGGAGGCAGCCAGTGCCAGACCCATGTTTACAGAAAGTTTAGTCTCCACTGGATTTCCCTACTCCAGCAAAACAATGGGAGGGTCTTGTGCTATATTATCCACACTTCCTCTTTATTCTGATATTATCTGTGAATTGTTGCAAATAATAGATGACTGAGACCATTATTGTTCTGGGGTATAGGAAGATGAAAACATTAGACAGACCTTAGTAGTTTCAATAGACTTATTCATGGCGTATGTAGTTATGCAAATCAGGAACTAAAAAAATACCTGTTGGCATAAGTATTGTTTTCACAAAAGCAGTTTTCTCACATCTCATTTTTAGTAAGAGATGCTGTCTCAGTCAACCAAATTCTACAGAGTTAAAAAAAAAAGGCAAAAAAAAAAGGCAAGCAAACATAACTCCTGTCTTGATACCACAAGGTCTTGGGACAGAATCCATTCCAGTTCTTCTATGTATCTGCTTTATACAGACATTGTGATATAAATTAATAGATTTTCTATCAATTGGACTTGAACTGATGTCAAAAGACCATACTCTTTTTTTTTTCCATCTTCTTTTTCTTTTCTAAGCCTGCATTAAAATAGATTATTCAGAAATCTTGGAATGAAGAGTGCTAGGTCAAAACTCACATTTTTCTAGCAAGTCCATGAAAACTTACTTTAAAAAGCCACACACTGTAGAATCTCAACTATCTTGGAAGGCTTATCTGGGTTATGGCTTAAGTATGCTGTTCAGGTGCTGCCAGCTTGTTCTAGAAGTACAAGATGAGCTGTAGTGCTTTGCAAAGCAGCTAAACCCTTTACTGGGCCAAATGGAGTCCAGAAGCCATTCAATGGATTGACTTGGATGCAGAAGTCCTGCAGCTTCCCTCCATAGCTAGAAGCAATGGAGCAGTGTGGTTTGTCTGCAGTTCTGGCAGGACTCTGTGTCTGCCTCTGCGTCATGTCCTCCTCCTCTGGGAAGTCTTCATTTAGGAACTTTGCCATGCAACTGAGATAGCTGTGGTGTGGTGCTACGTAGAAGTTGAGAAGTCTTTGTGAGTCCCACCTGTCTACACACTGAAACTTCCTGCATCACTCATGTATTATTTCCTATTATCGAGGACCTTTCCTTCTCTTCCTCCTCTTCACCGCAAGTAAAGGGGACCTGTTGGTATGTTCATGGGTTAATACCTATTGGTTTTGGAAGAACTTTTCTGGCTCATTGTACATTAACATTGTAGAATTTTTTTATGCATATGCAATTAATAAAAATGGGGCAAACCTTTAAAGTTTTGGCTATATTTTGGACAGATTATGAATGTAATGTTCTCTGTGAAGTGTTGTTAAAACTTGCTACCCACAAGGACTAATTACTAAGAGCGGATTTTACTCTGAAAGGAGAGCTTTCTCTCCTCTGAACAGCCTTTCTTGCCACGTTAGAAAAACAAACATTCCCAGCCAGGCAAATAGGGCCATGGTCCCACAGGGTTTTTTTGTGAGTCTTGTGGCATTTAGTGTTCCTATTGATCTCCCAAACTGAGGACAGCAGTGACTCTGTAAGAAACTTCACCTCTAGTTTTCAAAAGAAATGCCTAGCTTTGGGAACAGATGCCTACATAAAGGCTCAAACACAAGGTAAAAACAGAACATGCAGTTTAGGCTCACCTTGCATAAATTCATCAGTTTGGGTGAAGGTAGCTTTTGAACTGAAAGCCTGGATGGGGCAAACTAATTCAGAATAAAGCAGTGTTAGTGGGAAATACATGTCCAGCACAGGGAAGGGGAGTTATGCAAGTGAAGCTACTCTGCAGCGGCTCCCAGTGTGGATAAGCCTGTAATTACTTTTAAAATCTCACCATTATTAAGCCATGCTTATAATTTCTAGAGGCCTTGAGTTTCTGGAACAACTGGAGTATGAGATTCAATTGCATTCACTTCAGTGGAGGATACAGTAAAGTATCTGCATGTTTTTTGGCTTGAGGCCAGTCATTAACTAATTAGTGTATGGGAACATTTAAGGTTTTCCCATCTGATTTTGCAAAGTTATTTGCCAATACTTGCTTATGAGCTTTTGTTTTCACTCTTCCCCCTCTCCCTTCATAGCAAAGCAAAACCCCACCAGAAGCAGAAAGAGAATTGGAAGTACAGTAACTTCCCGTTTTCCCCTTACTGTAGGCAAAAATATTTGCTCAGTTTTGCTTTTTTTTAAATGCATACATACATGTGTGTGTGTGTGTGTGTGTGTGTGTGTGTACTCACACACACACGAAAGTATATGAAAAGGTATTTAAAGGTTTCAGAGTGTTTGTTTCCTTTGGGGTCTCCCTTAGCAGCAAGAATATGTCAGTGAGAGCGGCGAGGGGGGCGGCAGTGGAACTGCAGCCCCCAGAGGGCATGTCGGAGGGCAGCTGAAGGGAAGCAGAGCGGAGAGGCGCGGGGCCTCCTGGGAGTTGTAGTTTCACGGCCCTGCCCGGCAGGTCTCCAAGCACCTGTCTGTCCCGTGGGAGGCTGCGCTGATTCCGCGCCCCGCCGCTCCCATCGGGCTGCTGCAGGGCAGCTCCCTGTTGGCAGTCCAACCAGAAATCGCTGGAGGAGCCATGGGAGACTTGTAAAGGTAAAGATCTTGTAGTATTTGCTGTGGAGGTGGTGGAGGCACGGTGGTGTAAATCATATTGTCCACCCTAGTCCTCCTCACTCTGTGCCTTTGGCTGTGAGATTTTGCCATGCTGTTCCCGTGGCACATTGTTGGGCCAAGTCATCGGGGTGTGGGTTGGCTGGCAGAACTGTCTGCAGCACCAGCACACAGGACCGGCTGTGTGGAGATGTCATTCTGCCCTGCAGCCATGCAGAAGGGTGGTGGTTGGCTCCTTCAGGAAAAGGTTAGTGGGAGAAATAGTCCTTCAGTCTTACAAGAATTAGAAATCTTTCTCCAGTGAATAAGGGTCTTTATCTTCTAGGTTCTTGCTGAAATTAAGCTTGCTTTTTAAGTATTGTTTTTCCTCTTAAGTTGACTTTCGAGGTCTTAGTAGAGAGAATTAGCCAAATACAAATTTGAGTAAGTGGCTGCCATAATCTCTGCCCGTGTACATTTCCTTCTTCCAGTGTATCTGCTGTTTGCTAAACTAGAGGCAACTGCAAGTCTCAGGCTGTTCAGGTCACTACCTTGAAAATCCTTGGAAATGCTTCCAGTTTCATCCTGGTTCTTATTAAGATGGAGTGGTGGTCAGGATAGCACAGAGAGAAGAAATGGCTTTGTGTGCTTCATGGGCCAGGTAAAACACTCCTGAACATTTTAGCTGTGATCCTCTGGCAAGTGGGCATCTGGAAAACTATTCCAGCCTTGCTGTTGCTCCTTACAATTGAGTGTAAATTTGCTAGAGAGTTTTGGGAAATACCTTGTAAAAAGATGCTCTGCAGACCTTCAATGGCTGAATGTACATGAGATCCCTCATGCAGAAAGACTTGGTTCAATAATACAGTTATATCCTAATGATCCTGTCCTAAAAATAATTTACTAATTATTCTGAAAACCACAGATTTTTGTATGCATTACTTATGGTCTGGGTCATTGGTTCTCAACTACTGCTTCTGGGTCAAACAGCAAGCAGTGGGCAGGCTGAAAACTGTAGGGGCAGAGTGGGAGTTTTTAGTTAAGGCTACCGATGCAAGGCCCTATTAAAACACAAAAGGTGAAAGTAAAGACAGGAGTCAGGTCCAGTAAAGGCCTCACCCAAGAGAAGATGTAAAAGGCAGTTCTTAGTTCTGCTGGGAATTGTGTTGCCCTTTTAATGTCAATAAAGTAGCTTTGCTGTTGATCTCCACAGATATTGGCTAATGCTGAACTGAACAGGTCTGGACAATGAGGCAATTCCTTTCCTGTTCAGAAGCTTGGCAGCTTTGGGTCAACATGAAGGTACAGCTTTTGGGTGTGTGGGGTTTGTGCATCATGGGCACCAGGAGTGCTGCTGTACAGAAAGGCAGAAAGCAGAAGGCTAATAAGCCAGTGTCCTCCAGGAATCAAGCATGCAGAAATGTTAAACGCAGTGCCCTCGGGTCTAAAATGAGAATGCTTAGAGGTGTTGGTAAGAAACGCTAAACTTTCTACCAACTAACCCATTACCTTAAAAATCCCAGCAGCTGCAATGGGGAGGACCCATGGGCTGCTTTTCTTGTACCTTATAGATCTGTGGTGTATTTGATGTTCTTGCTGTTTACAATATTAGTGTCACTGCTAATATATTTGTCATAGAAAATAATTTAGGGGGGCATCTGAATTGTAATAGAAATTAATCTGTAGGGGCGTCTGATTTTGAAAGCATTCCCTACACATTCAAGAAACTTTCTCAAATGTGAATAGCACTAATATAAAAAAGAGGGATCATATCCGTATGCAGCCTTTCTGAGCTTTGAATGTTTCTCTGTACACTGATAGTACATATGGCAACTGGAGACAGGGTGAGAGAACCCCTGAAAGACTGTCTCCAGAGGAGTGTGATGGCTTGGGATGTCGCTGAAACCCTGGGACAGGGCAGGTGCCTGAGGAGGGTGGTGGTGGCACTGAGCTCCGTGCAGGCAGCAACAGTGGTGTGTGCCTCTCCTCCCTCCCTTCCTCCTAGTGGTGAAGGCTGTGCCAACAAAATACATAGATCTCACTACTCTACCTTTCCCCACCCACCAGTCAGGCTGCAATGTTTAAAAGACCAACGTCAGCATGCCTCCCAAATGGCAATTGTCTTGGGTTTGTTTTCCTTTCCTCATACATACCAGAAATCAAACAGTGTGATATGACTAATGGGATTATATTGACCCACCTCTGCCATTGCTATTAATATCTGAAGAAATTTCCAAATACCTCAGCCCCAGTGATGGTATAGCTGCCTGCCCATCTGGCCAAACAGAGCAGGGTCTTTTTACATTAGCAAATCCAGTAAATGCTAGTTGAAATTTTGCTTCTTGATAGTGTTAAGATTAGGAACCAGATTATATATACAAGAAAATATATAGAGAATACCCATTTATGAATGGATAGCAAGTTGTTTTGCAATGTTATTTGAACAGTATCCACAGAGCCAATTCCTCTTTTAAAACAAAGGAGGATGAGGGGATTTGGGGTGGCTCATGTCTTTTTCTCACTGACCATAGAAACATAACCCACCCTTTTTTTTAAAAGTGCATTCGGAATCCAACCCTGGTGCACAGGCTACTACATTTCAATTGCTGGTTTTATGTCGTTATTGCAATTGCAGTAACTCTGTTAAAAATCAAGACAAAAGGTTGCTCTTTCCACTCAGCTCTTTCCATCCTCCACTTTTACAGCAAAGGTTACCCTGAGCATTGTGTACATCTGTCTGTTGTAAGAGTAGAAATAACCTATTATTCATAACTTGCCAATGTATATGCTGGAAAAGGGAAGCTGAATTTATAGCTGTATTTCCTCTGCTGGGGCTTTTAGAGTTGAGTGTTTCAGCGTTTCCATTATAAACTCCTGTTTTCTGAGGTTTATAACAGTCTTGAAGAGTGTAGTGGTCTTGAACCATAATAGAAAGCATGTAATGTTGCATTTACAGTACAGCTGTAACTGCACATTAAGGAGTGTAATCTTCTCAGTGTACCCACAATGCTCCAATAAGGTTAATTGAAGTTACATATACTAAGAGAAAAACAATATTTTACCCTTGAAGTTGATGCTTCCATTCAGAGAGGTGAGTGCATCACACAGGGACAGAGTACATCTCCCTGCACCAGACATACAAAACTGCCATTCCTTGCTGCACCCTTAAAATACTCACATGCATCTGTAGGGGCCCCCCTTGATTGATGTCTCACCACCTTACAGACTTGGCCAAAGAAAACTAAGGTAAAGATGACTGAAAGAAACTGTATTTTATTGAATGCATGGTGAGACTTTTGTCCTGTGTTTTATCTCCTGTTTCTCTGCTTTTGGCTTCTAGTCTTGCATAAATATAAGCCCCATCTGAAACCTATCTTCTCCACTTTCAGTCAGCTTACTCCATCCGGCATCTTGCATTCATGTGTCACTTTGCTTATGCAAAGAAGGTAAATGAGTTACAGTTCATCATAACATCCCACTGTCTCTGGGCTGTCTGAAGCAGTCCCAGCTCCTCTGTCATGCATCTGGGTAGTTGCTGTCATTTCTAGTTAGTCTGAACTGCTATAGACAGAGCAGGGGCTCTTAAGGGGAAAGTTACACTGAGTCTGAGCTTATCTGCCACTTGGTAGAAGGCATCAGAAGGTAGGAAGGAGGTGGACCTTAGGCTCAGATCCTATCTACACTAGAGTTTTACAGTTAAAAGGAGTGTCAGCAGGGTTGAAATCTTGTTGAGCCTAAGTTTTTCTTGCTATTTCAACTCATATGCCAGATTATTTACTCTTCCACTTAACCTCTCTTCCCATGGCTAACAGGTCAGCTTATTGTGTTCGTGCCTTTTTACAAGCATTGCTAACCTCAAGCATTCAGAAATCACAAATTTACGCTCATATCCATGAGACTGCAGGGAAAACATGCATTTTTTTAAACCGAGAAATTAAAATAGTTTAAATAATATTTTAGCCCTGATCCTTTGAGTTTCACAGCTTTGGAGCATTTTTTCCCTTGCTTTGAGCTAGACTGTCTTTTCCCCTTGTAAAACCTGTATTTCTCACAATTGCACAAATGAACAACCAGTGCTTTAGCAAAAACCTCAGCTAAACCAAGACTTGCAGAAATAACCTGAAATTTGGAAATTCCTGGTTTTGTGATTGTGTAAGTTTGCTTTTCACTTTTTCTTTTTTCTGTCCCCTCATCAGTTATGCATGTCTGTGTTACAACATATCTGCTGAGAATGAGAGAGCTGAAGGGGTTTCTGATTTAGTGAATTAGTGTACCAGTGCTCAGCAGAAAGGACTGCAGCAAAAAACCCCAGTGAATGAGAAAGCACAAAAGGCTGAACTAGAGTAAACCAACCGTATGTTGTATGTGCTCTTCTGCTGTATATAAGGGGCCTGCAATTTGTATGTTAGTTATCTGTGTTCCCTTTCATATAGATAAGAAGACCTTTGGGAATATTTGGCATGATCTGCCAAGAATTATTCATCATATGATGCATACCTTTAGGCAGTGAATACCCCCTTGATAGGGGTGTGAGTGAAAACAAGGCTTTTCAACATACTTCATATTCTTCCTGCATTTGCCCCATAGCGTGAAGGTGTTCTATGTCTTCCTGCCCCACCTTTTTGTGTTCCAGTGCCCCATATATTTTGTGTTTTTACTGCCATCTGAAAATATTCATCATGATTGTTCACAGTGCAGTTATTGCAATTTTGAAAGGTTTATCTTGGGGAACATTTTCAAAGGCAAGAGAGGAAACAGGGCAACAACTTCCCATGCCTGTGTACAAGAGTCAGAGCAGCATGACCAGACCCTGTACCTGGTGTTCTCCAGGACACCTGACTGTATCCTGTGAATGGATGTTTCTGCATCCTAATAGAGTAGCTCTGTGGATGTTACTAAAGAATGGCTGAAATACTAGGTCTGTTCTTTGGTTACCTGGAGCTGCCAGGTTGAGTTTCTTTGCAGTCAGGTTGCCTTTCTACATGTGGATGTGAAATATTAGCCTCTGGGCTTCTTGAGGTATGGGAACCATTGCTGTGGCAATAGTATTAGTTTGACTTGTTTGATTGTGGCCTTTCTTTTTCCTTTGTTCCCATTCTGCATCTTTAGTGCAGAGACTGGGTGGTGGTAGTGCATGAGACATAGTATCTCTTCTGGTTTTGGCATGATTCTATCATCTAACACATTGCATATTCATTTGCTCTTTCTTTTTGCTGTCTTACTCACCTCAGAGGGACCCAAACCAAAGAGGCATCCAAACTCTATGATTTTAGACCATAAAGCATAAAGGCAGAGCTGATACTGCACACAGTTCTTAGTGGAACACAATTCTACCATTCTTGTCAGGCTGAAGGCCATAAACCATAGGGACATTCTTCACTCACATCTGTGAGGTTTCTGCTGGGGGCATGTGGTATTTGAAAAACCAATGACAGACATCAGGTGAAGAATACTTCTTTACTGAGATTCATGGTTTTTGAGTCTTTTGGTGCCTTACCGTTTTGTCATTTTGGATTTTGACTGGGTATTGATAAATGCAATGTATTAGTGAGTTTACTCTTTCAATTACCCTAGTCCCATGTGTCTGTCATTATCTTTTAATCTGTCCCAGGCCTTAGTACTGAGCTTGTCAGGGCACTGAGGGTATCAGTAGGTGTTAATTGTCCTGGTCTCACCTGAGACACCCCACGCATCTGCTGTTCCCGGGGGCCCAGGAGTCCCACTGAAGTTCAGGTCTGGGTGCTCAGTGGCTGAGTTGAATCCCTGTGTGGCCCCTGGTTCTGGTTCACTCTTTGCTGTGCTGATGGACCTTGTACCTGCCTGCAATGTTTAGCCTGGTGAGTCTTCACTTCTTGGTGAGGGATGGTCTGTGTGGGGGTTGCCCTCAAGTCTCATCCCACTCCCACTTCTGGGCCTTACAGCCCATTTTGAGGCTATGTGTACAGGCTGTTGATGGTCTGCATCAGCAATCAGCTGCTTTTGAAAGAGTCACTGAGCAGCTCTTCCAGCTTTTGGCTCATCCTTTTCACAGACAGAGTGCAGGGTGGACAGCAGTGGCTGTCCTCCCACAACAGGATGGTCAGATCTAACTGTTTTGTGCTCTCTTCTCCCCTTTGTCCTTTCTGTTTGTCCTTCAACTCCCTTTCTCCTGTCAGGGCCCCTAGAAAGATGTGATGGCCAGGGTTTCTCCAGCTGACAATTCAGGAGCCATCGAAGTGCTTACACGGTGCTGGTTGCTATGGCTAATTGCCTCCAAGGTGTGCTTGGAGGCTTTTAAGGAGGCTTCATGTAGTCGTTCTCTAATCTTTCTCAATCTTCTTCTTTTTGTATTGTATTGAAAAGATTCCACAATAAAATGATTGAATTGCAAACTGAAGAGGTAAGGTGGGGAATGTAGTAGCTAGGGAGCACACCGGGCTCTCAAAATATTTCTATTAATTGGGGAAATCCAGCAGAAAAGAACTGGGCTTGATACATTTTGGTGTCAATCCCACAAGCTAATGGATGAATGAGAAATCAGTTTGCACAGTTAATTTAATTAACTCATAGACCAAGGCATTTTGGTTAAGTTTTTTACAGTTCTTTTGACCTGCGTTCCAGCAATAAAATGCAGTTTGCAGTATTCAGGCCTGGAGTTTATCTAGAGTAACTTTTCATTCAGACAAAGAAGGTATTTTTCTTGGTGTTTAAAAACTGAACTTGACAAAAGGAACTAGAACTTACCAGTTCTTACCATGGTGTTTTTACAAAAGCAACGGTGTGGCCTCACCTTGAATGTTGTGTACAGTTTTGATCACTGCAGTATAAGAAAGATACTGAGCCATTAGAGAGAGTCCAAAGATGGTGAAGGGCCTTGAGGGGAAGCTGTATGAGGAGCAGCTGAGGTCACTTGGTCTGTTCTGTCCACAGAAGAGGAGACTGAGAGGAGACCTCATTGCAGTTACAGCTTCCTTGTGAGGGGAAGAGCAGGGGCAGGCACTGATCTCTTCTCTGTGGTGACCAGTGACAGGACCCAAGGGAATGGCCTGAAGTTTTCAGGGGAGGTTTAGGCTTGATATTAGAAAAATGTTCTTGCCCCAGAGGGTGGTTTGGCACTGGAACAGGCTACCCAGAGAAGTGGTCACAGCACCAAGCCTGACAGAGTTCAGGAAGAGTTTGGATGATACTCTCAGGCACATGGTGTGACTGTGGGGATAGTCCTGTGCAGGCCTGAGTTGGACTTGATGGTCCTTGTTGGTCCCTTCCAACTCAGCATATTCTGTAATTCTGTGATTTTGTGATTTATATGTTTCTCTGCAACTACAAGACTAGCCTAGGCAGGGTTCTTTGGCTTTTTCTGTCAATATGGAGCCATTGATCCATCAACAATAAATCCTTACTTATCTCCAGTCAAGTTTATAGGACAATGAAATTATAGGATTGCTTGAATCAATCAGTGTTTCTAAAGCAAGCTATAGAATTATAAACAAGTTACTGATTATTTAATAAAGTCAATTTGCTTAGAAATGCCTGGCAACGGGCAGCAGATGTTACATTAATTTCTGCTTTCTCTGGAATTTCATAGGAGATGCAAGATCTTAATGTCACTATTAGCAAAGGTAACTTTATTTTAGAAACTCATTCTTAACCCTCACAGCAAGAGGAGGAAACTGTCTTTCCTTTTGACCATAAAATCTGTGCTATTTCTAAGTGGAGTTCTTTGAAATAACTAGGATATCTCACAGCTTGTTGCTTTGGAGGGGACTTAGTACAGTGCCACTACATTTAGTTAGCATAATGAGTTTTTTAGCCCCTAGGATATTGATCAAATTTGAAGTACCAAAACTTTTAGTCAGCTCAGATTAAATTTGTTACTGAAGTACAAGTTTGTGTAATATTTTAGCTTTCCTAGAATTTTAAGCTAGGTGCCTGTTTCCTGGGAAGCACGTAGGGTAATACAGCCAGGTTCTGACTTGGCAAAACAATTTAAGCGTAAAAGTGTGTCTTTCTGTTTCTCAATTGGAGGTATCATAAAAGTGGTCTCCTCAGTGTGGTTTTACAGTTACTGTGTTTGCCTTCTGAGATCCAGTTTATTGGCATGGTTTTATTCAAGGTGGTTTAAGAATCTTCCATGAGCTCATGGTGCCCTTTTGGTGCTCCCATCTGTTTTGGGGATAGCTCAAGGTCTTTATCAGTAGACTCTAATGCCTTGGTGGTCTGCCTGTTGGGTAGTTTGTCACAGTTTATCATGCAGGAGTACAAAACTGTCTGATTAATCTGCCTAATCAATCCTGAACAGGGATAGTAATAATTTAGTCACAGATGGCCATTATAAATCCCTCTATTCTAATACATTAATATTCACAGTACTTTGGATATTAAGGTTGTTTTAAATTTGAAAAAAAATGTGTGAAATGTTCCTTTGATTTCTTGGATTGGTCTGTCTTCAAGAGGTTAAGAATTCATTTTGACTTTGGAAAGGTCCTTGTCTTTAAGCTAAATTATTATGTATACTTACACATTTTTGTACATGGGTTTTGTTAAAGCTTATACATAAACTAGTTTCTGATTAAATTTTTTTTAAGCTGCTTTGTGGTATTTTGTCCGTAGCATTTTGTGGCTAAGCTGTCTGTAGCAGAATTTAGTTGATATGAAGACTGTGCTACAAATTGCTACAGACACAAGTTGCTATAAAATTAAAATTTAACATCTTCCTGGACTTCCTTCACCTGTGATAAAGTTGGTGTGTCTCGGCCTTAATGAGATTATTACAGACCTAAAGCATATGAGGTAGAATGGCATGAGAGGAGTTGAATTTGGTCATTAGCAGGAGTGTGTGATTAGACATAGCTTCTGAAATATCTGAGACTACGCTTTCCATTTGATATGCTTTGAAGAAAAGTCAAAATCCTTAGCGTGATTTGTGTTTACTGAGAAGGTCTATGATCCTCCTGCTTTTTAATAAGCTCTGTTTTTCATGTTGGAATGATACTTGTGTATGTCAAGCATTGCTGAGGCTTATAGCCACAGTTGTATTAATTTGGAAGTTGAAATGCATTGTTTTGGAAGAGCATTTACAGAAAAAATTATTGGAGTCAGATAGGGTTTTAAGGCTTTCTGTAAAATCTGGATTGTCTGGGTGCCAGGGTTTTTTTTTTCTTTTTCAGTTGAGGAACAGTTCAGTTTCTCAGACTTTGAATGCTATTCGTACTTCTCTGTTTAACAGTTACTGCTGCGAATGTCTGTGCAGGATGAAGCTCTGGCTGTTCTTGAGCTGCTTGTCTCGCAGGTCTGCTGTGTGCTGGGGAGCTCCAAGGCAGGGCTCGAAAATGAGGAACGTGATGGGTGTCTTGTTGCAGACATTACTTTTTGAGGAATAAGGTGGTGATCTGTTGAATTTACTTGCTGCAGGAGAGAAGAGCTTGGATGGCACCGTGACAAGGAGCTGCAAAGCTTGGTAGATGCAGTCTTGAGTGAAGCCTTGTGGAGGCAAATGCAGCCATGCTGCTGACTCATAGCAGTCTGACAGAAAAAGGTTCTCTTCCACTTCTGCTTGTCTCTGCCTTCCTCCAGCGTTCAGTTGGAGAGGACTTTGTATCTGTCTACCTAGTTCTTTGATACTGATATTATACTCACCAGCATGGCTCCACTAAAGGGAGGTTGGTGGAAAATATCTATGCTATTAACTGGTTAATTAGTATGACATTTCTCATGTAAAGCACCTGTAAAGAGAGACTTAGGATTGATAAATAGCCTGTTTTTGTTGCTGTCTGCATCCCCGACTCCTTTTATTGCCACCTTGCTAAGCATCATGCGGCTCTTCACAGAGCTGAGATCCTTAACTCTGAGCTGATAACTGTGAGCCTGTGGGTCTGTGAGGAGAGCTCTGGGTAAGTTTTAGAGTCAATGCTGTGTGCCACCCTTCTTAATGGTTGGAGGTGCCAAGTTCAGCAAGAAACAGGTGATGAAAAAATAAAACAAAACCAACCCCAACATCAAAACCAGAAAAGGATGAAAAGAAAAGGCTGATCATGTGTTCTCTTCCAGATTGTATGCCAATGTGAAAGCTTATTTTGTCATCCATGCATTTGAGAATTACTCATCCCACCTTTCTCCCAGTATGACTGGGAAAAGACTCCAGTGCTTCTTAAAAACCAAGTGAGGTGTGTGCTTGTACTTGACCCGTGTGTGCTGATAGGAGTTATGTAGTCGACTTTAATAGGAGAGTATCTGTCCTTTATGTGCAGAAAAATAAGTCTTTTAATTCAAAAAACCAAGTAAATGAAAGTACAATGAAATCAGAATATTACTTCTTACCTTCTGCACTTGTAGTGATTATTTTAGTATTTTTAAGAGACTTTAATGCATATGGATATTTGATTTTTAAATTTTTATTTTTTTTAAAGTCCCACAGAATCAGTTGCTGGTTGGGATTGGCTTGTGCCCACTGATTAATTCCTGTGTCCTGATCTTGATTCTTGATGCAGTTGTTCTTGGATAACTTGCCAGCAGCAGCAAACCAGCAGAGCTGTTATTGACCCAGAATAGCAATAGAGTTGTTAATACAGTAAGCAAGGTCTTCTGTGAACTACATCGCTATTCTGTGGAACTGATGAGCTGGTTAACACCTTTTACTTATTCTGCAAGGATCTGAGGCTGGAAGGGAATTAATGCAGCTGTGAAGCACAGGAGAACCAAAATAGCAGTGATTCAGTTAGAGTAGAGCCAAATCTTCTTAAAATTAAACTCCATTGTGTTAGGGACTCTACTTTTTTGATACCTTTATTATTAACTTTCCTTATAAATGCAGGAAATGTAATACAGTGATATTGGAGAAGCCTTGCACATTAAATCTAAGCTATTGTCTTGGGGTTGTAATAGAAGAAACCACTTTTCATCTGGTGTATTATGAGAATCAGATTTTACAGAATTTCTGTTTCTCAAGGTTACCATATAATTCTCAAACTTAGTTTTTGCATAACATTGATTTCCTTAACTTTCATATAGTTTGTTTAGAATGGGTGGGATGTCTGCAGTATACAAGTATTTCCAGTTTCATAAGTAACAAACAATACTGGGCAGTTGAGGGAGTTTTGTCATGGGCAAAGGTGTTTATGTGCAACCTGCTGCTGTTGTTGTCTTGAAGATTTTTTTTTATTATAGAATTTGGTTACTTTAGCGTGTGACAGGTTGGTGGTCTTATCTCATAAAAGTGCTTTGAGGTTTACTTTCTGTTTTACCTTCCTAATTGGACTGGATCAGATGCTTGAAGCAGCATTGAGGTCTGTGGGCAGGAACATACGGGAGAAAGCTGAAGAATTCATACACAACAAGCCATTTCCTTATCTGCAGTATAAGCTTGACTGTTCGTGTGCAGGTTGTTGAGGAAGTGTGACAGCTTGACTGTGCTGCAATGTAGAGATTGTAGATTTGGCCATACTGATGTTAAATCTGATACTAGAAATACAACTTAGGGGTAGTCAAAGTATCTTCAGAGAGACTGGTTAATTATACCTCCAAGGGAAACACTGCACTGAGTGACGAACATTGGCTGTAGCACCCATGAACTTGAGATGATACAACTAAATAGTGCTGTCTGTGTAGACTAACTGATGGGACAGAGGCTAATTTATGGGTCTGGAACTACAGCTGGATTTTCCTGTCATTAGTTCTTCCTCTATTTTTGTCCTAGTAGTCACATTAGATGAGTTTTCCTCTATTTCCTCCTTTTAGTTGTGATAATTTAAGGTTTACTTTATTCCTTTCTTTCAATATATAACCAACTTGGAAATTAGGTGCTAATGAAGTTTTATGTTGCAAAAATGCTCTGTTTTTGTTGTTTCAGAGGATGCTACTCTTTGTATGCCAGGGGACACCTGAAGTGTCTTGATATTTTTCTTCCATGAACTGTAACATGGTCAGGCTCTCTTCCCCTCTTTTCCCCCCTCACGTTCGCCAGTTTCCCACACTTTGTGTCTAAAAAGCTAATCAGCAGCACCGATGTCTCAAGCGGGGGATATGTAAATATTTACTGGCATGACAGTCAACAGCAGTGGGAGGGGGGAAATTGCTACATTCAACCATTCAGGGAACCTTCGAGTTCTGTCTCAGAGTGTGCAGTCGATGAGAAGAGGAAAGGTTTGCAGTTTGTACTTGACATGTTTGTGTTCTCTCGGTTCCTGTTTTGTTGCAGATGTCATTCATATAGCCGTGGAAGGCTTTATCAGCTCTTGCCAAGGCTTTCCCCTGCACACAGCACTCAAGGCTGGAGCTGTACTGGAGGAAAATGGAGCCTGTAGATCTCCTGGCATTTGCCTCTATGGAAACGAATAGTACAACAGTCACCCTGGCTTTGCTGGTGGTCTTTCTGGGCCTGCTCTATTGGTAAGTGATAACGGTGATATGGGCTGTGTATCAGACACAAAGCCTGCTGAAGCTCCACCAACATCTACAGAATCTTTTATTCATAAGGGAAAATGAAGATAATTGCCTAGGAGAGAAATGGAGGGGGAGTTGGTTTGGATGCAGATGTAATAAATACAAAACTCATGATGCTTTTAGCAAATTCTCTCCTTGCAATATTGTCTTTTAAGTGCTTTACCAACAAACTGCTAAGAGTAATTGTCTTCAAAACTAAGAACTTATTTGTTGGTTTCTTATTAATTTCTGTGGGAAGCAGAAACATTGGTCAGAAAGAAACCAAGTATTTGTTGGACCTGTTCTCTTTACTATGGTGCACACTTGTCCCTTGCCAGGTGGCTTAAGTGTACAGACACTTTAACTGCTGCTTGAATTTCCTCTTTTGTTCTTTGCACACTGACTAGTGAATACAAATCAGAATAACAGCAGCCCTAATGGTTAGCACAGTAGGCATTGCAGTGAGCTGTGCTGAAATGAAAAAGCCCACCCTGTCCTAACAATTTATTTCAGAAATTAAATTAGCTGAACTGGGAGTACTTTTCTGACTGTTTTTACTTGTATGTCTCCTCAATTCCTGCCTTTCAGTCAAAGACTGTTTTTTTTTCAGTTGTATGAGTGTTCAAGAAAAAGTTGTAGGGATGGTTGTAGAAAAAGAACATGTGACAAAACCCCAAAGTTAATCTAGAAGAGTAGTGATGGCACCATGAGTTTCGCACAATTGTTGTAGCAAAGTAAACGACAGATCTGTTCTACATGTATTTTGCTATTCCTTCACACTGTTGAGCTTCAACTTCCTCCTGTCCAGGGAGAGTCTAGAGACACAAAAAAGAGTAAAACTCATATTTGATGTGTGTTGCCATATAAAGCAGGAGGGTGACCCTACTTTCTTAACAAGATCTCCTCACATCATCATAAATATCCAAGCCCTACTTCCTTTGAAATTTATTGGGAAAAAGAATGGCAGCAGATCTTTAACCAAGACCATGCTGTTTAGCTGCTGACCTGGACATCTCTGTGAGCTTAAGGGGATGAGAGGGAGGACAGAGACACGTCCACTGTTCAGAAAAGCAAGAGATCAGCTGGTGAGATCTGGCTGCCTGCCAGTCATCTGAAAGAGCCTGATAGTTCTACAAAGGACATCTTCAGATATGCTGAAATCTCTCAAGACACAGAAGTGCTCCGTGTAAGTGTTGGGTACATTCTGATGTATGATTGTCCAGAGCCTCATTTTCTGGTTCTATTTGGGGGGGCTGTTCCTCCCCTTGAAGTTAAAACATGGTGATTTAGTGCACATTCAGTCTTGCAATTAACAAAACTAGCTCTAATTGCAGAGTTAAACCAGACTCGTGTGGCTGTATCACTGACTGCTGAATTGAGGGGCTGCCATATAAGTTTCAAAACGTTCTATTTAGCAATGAGGTAGGAAGTCGTCTAACAGTAGAAACACACCATTCGGTGTGTCTCTTTTTCTGGCTGAAGGTGAGTTCTGTGAAACAATCAAAGAAAGGAAGCTGAAGTTTTATATGGGGTAAGTGTTTTATACTCTTACCTGCCAATAGTTATTACTACCCAACCTTGTTGATCTACAGATTCAGGTTGATTTTTAAGCAGCTTATTAAATACAGGTGCCTGTAGGTCACTATTCCAAGGAGAAGCTGCTGATTCTTAAACCTGCAATGAAATATGCTGGGCAACATCTGTGGGCTATTGGTAGGTTTGCCTGCGGGCTAAGTTATTCAGACCCATTTATCTCAGTAAAATACAATGACTGAATCTGTAAGGTTAATGTCTCGAAGCACATCTGCTAGTGTGGTGGTTGTTGTTTAAACTTGTCAACTTACTCATTTGAGTCCATTTTGCATAAAGCTTTTTATACTGCATGCCTGTTTAAACAAATGAGTAAAACTCAATGCATGCTCACAGCTTCCTTTATTTGAGGCTGAAACCTTGGGTTAAACAGCATGTAAAATGGTTGCCAATAGAAATGCAGGTTCCTAATTCTAGAGAATGTTTTTATTACAATCATGTTGCAGACAAGATTATCTGGCTTTTCTAGGAGTCAGAAAACATGAGTGTTGTGTATGGCAGGAGTAATAATAAAGTAATAACTCTTAAAGTTCCTTTGATGTTTATGTTTTCGTTCTAAGCCTTATTCTCATTTCTTAATAACTCCTGAATTATTCTTTTTCTAACATCTTCTGCCAGGGTAGTATCTTTTCAGAAGGGCAATTGTGGGGGAAGGGAGGAATGAATATTTGCTGTTGTAAATTTTGTTATGGTAGTAACTTATGATTGATCGGGGTCATGTTGTGTCAGCTCTTGTGTGAGTACAAAGAACAGCCAGTTTGTCCACCTTGTTGGCTGTAAAAGGTTTAATAAGGCTCAACAGAAGGCAGTTGCAGGGAGAGGAGAGAGTCGAAAGATCTGATGCGCACTAGAATAGAAACATGCTAATGGCAACTGTTGCATTATTGAGCTAATTCCTTAGTATGAATTTGGTTGTACTTTGGGGTACTCAGTGGTTTAAATGAAAGCTTTGAGTTGCTGCCTGTCGGCTTGGTCTCAGTCACTGTTAGTGTGTGTATTGTACGGCCAGCTGTGATTTGTCACAGTTCAGCTGGCAGGTGGTATCTTGCTAAGCTGTGATAAGACCAATCTCTTCACATTTTTGGGTATGGTGAGGTCATATGAAGAAAGGGTTGATTGGAAAAGGGAGGAGAGGCTATAGCTGCACAAAAATAAACTTCTAGGGAAGATACAGTTCTTGGAAAGAAACTTGGATGATTTGATAATTTTTTTGGCCATTATTTATGGTAAAATGAAGATCATCAGTAACTATAACAAATCATTTAATAGTACATGTCTAATTTTTCATGTGTTGTCATCAGCGTAGTATGAAGGCAATGCCTGCTTGTAGTGCAGTGTGTCAATTTTAAGTCAGTGAAAGTTTAATCTCTTGTGTTTGTCTTCCACATGACCTTAAGTCAGCTATAAGGAGAGGGATTTTAATGATTTAATGTTGGGAATAGAAATCACTGAAAAGCTTTTGGGTGCGTAGTCTCTTCAGAAGTGAAATGCTAAGAACAAACCTGAGGTTGTTTCTTTGATAATCTGCTAATTTAAGAGGCTGCTTGACCCTGTTTGCTGTCTCCCATTCCTGAAGGACTTAAGTCATCTTGTACCCTCCCCATTCTACTTCTCGGTAGGTCAAAGTCTCTTCTTGCGGATTTTGTATCACAGGTTCTTCTGTGGTTGTTGCTACATCATTGCTATTGTGGTAGGCAACTAAACTGCTTTATCCACCACAAAAGGCATAATATGCCTAAATACCTAAAGTTCAGTGGCATAATACTTAGCACTTAAAAAAAATCTCTTGTCCGTGTCCCTCCCACCCACTGTCATTTATTCTACCCAAACTGATTATCAGAGCAGTTTCTTTTAAGAGCATTTTCTGTCTCAGTTGCAGGCACTGCTGTCTCTATTTGCCTAATCTCTGTGAATCTCAGGTTTTTTTCAGGCATGAAGTAAAACCAAACACTTGAGGGAGGGATGAGGTTAACATTTACAAATCCCAGCGATATTCTCTATTGCAAATCACAGTAGTATATCTATGCAACATATTGTTCATTTTCATTTCAAACATATGCTGAGTTGGATATCCCATGCTTGGCTGTAGCTGCAAACATTGCTTTGTGTCTTTCTTTTTGCTGTCTGGCTAGATGTTTGATAAAATGAAAGCAGGAGTTTATCTTGCTTTAAAGTTTAATGTACCATAAGCTGAGCATTATGAAGAAGCTGTCACAGCATTCAGATACCTGTGTTCAAACTGGATTATCAACCCCTTGTCTAAACAAACCTGGGGTTTTTTAGAAACATTGAAGTTGGTTGGGAGTGTTTGTTTATGTTTGTAAGATACATGTCTAATTACATGCTTTCAAACATAGCAAAACGTATACTAATGGTGTTCTTGTCTGTTTCTGAAAAGCTAAGTGATTCAGAAAGGTGTTGTTTTTACATTCTACGTTTTTACAGTAATATTGATAACCACTTGTGTTACAGACATGCATAGAGAGACTAAGAAATTTGGGTTCCACTCGATCAAGGTACTGTCCACCCATTGCATAATGAGTCAGTCCTGAGCCAAAACATTTGCAGACTCTGATCAAAAAGAATGAAAACTTCCACTGGTCTTAAATCCAGACATTTGCATGCAGATAGATGCGGGAGATACTTAGACGTGGTAGTTGTGTTAGAGTTCATCAGTCAGTACCACATCTGTCCTAGACTACAGGACAGGTAGTCTTTTGATACAGGTGACTTCAATATGATTGCTTGTTTGCCTTTACTTTGCATCCTGTGGTTTTGGAAAGGACTCTAAAGGGAAGGTTTAGAGTTTTCTCTGGCAGAAACTTCATTCTGTTTTGCAGAACCTTGCTCTTTGGGCTTGAGTTAGGTAAAACTAGATGCCGCATAATGCTAGATCTTGGACCAATTTTTACTCCTCAAAAATTCAGTATTTACAAAAGATATTTGACAGCTGGAGCTGTGGGCTTATTGTCTGAGTGCAGGCATAAGATGAGCACATTATTTTCTGTAACACACTCAGATAATGCTTCTGGACAGACCCAGTGACAGACACTACAAAACATGGATCCTTTCTGTATCCAAGACCGACTGTGGATGGGTAGGCCCTAACTTTTCCACCTGTCACTGCTGCCATCAAAGGCAGTGGGAAACAGGCCTGGGTAGGAAGCACCAACATACACTCAGAAAGACATATAGCTCCTCTCTCATGTCAGTGTCTTTGAGTTGAGACGTTCAGAGAGGCATCCTAATCCTCAGGTGTTAAAGCAAGCTTGTTGCCCTTGCTGGCAGAAAGCACAGCTCTGTAGACAAAGAGTGCTCAGGGGCTGGTGCTCCTGTACTGGGACTGGGCTATGACTGCTAAACTTGTCTCCATCTTCCACATCCCTCCTCTAGTTGTGTCCAACCTCTAAGCTGGGGTCTAGGGTTACGGTCCCTAGTGAGTCTTCCCCTATTACAACCTTGTAGCTTCTCAGGTTACAGTGAACCGAGCATCAAATTTACAGGGTCAGAAGGCAGGGAGCTTTGGGGGTTTTTATGTTCTGTTAACCCCAGCTGGTGTTTTTCTTTCTTCCTAAAATGGCCATTATGCCAGTGGAAATGATTCTGCTTCCCTCCCCTTCATTCGAATGTCCCATTATGAAAGTGGGGAGGATCTGACTCAACAGGAAACATCAGCAAACTGCTGTTGATGACAGAAAAAACCCTAAAAGATTCTGAATTGTCTGTCATGCAGTTTCACATCAAGCAAATCCGGAATTCCCACTAATGTGTCAAACCTAATTTGATCCCACAGCTGTGCAATGTAAGGCCTTGTCTTTGAGCTAAATCAAGCATCTCAAGGTGAGCCTGAGAAGGAGCAGAGTCAGCTACAGGAAAAGTGCCACACCACAAATGACTAAATACCTTCTTTCTCTGAAAAAAGTACATTTGATCATCCAGAAAAGTTTACTCAGTGCCCTGGTTATGCTGCTTTTTGGTAAACAAAGTTGTCTTATTTGTTGGGGAAGGTGTAGAACAGTTTTTTGTTGTTGCTATTGTAGCTTCACAGCTTGATTCTCTGGAATAACCCCAGAGGCTGTTATAACACCTTGGTTATCCTGATAAACATAGCTGGGCCTCTAGTGCTGTACAGATTTGGTTTTGCTTGCTTGCACTGCACTGCAAAACTCAGAAACCTCTTGTGTTCAAGTTGTTTTGTTTGATTTAGATATTACACATCCAGTGGTGTTTATTTGAAGGCCTTCAAGTGCTTGTGAGTTTTTTTTGCTTTTGTGAAGGTGCATTTTACCCTAAAAACTGTGTGAAAAAGTCAATATCTAGCCAATTAATTCCTTGTGGTCTTTGTTTTTCCCTAAACCTTTTCATGCCTCTCCCCGTTAAATCCCATATTAAAGCACAGTTTGTTTTTACTGCATGGAGATTAGAGCATTAATAGTATGTTGAAGTAGATGTACAGGGATAGGATAGTTTCCTTTTATGAAACAAGTATATTTACCTGTCTTCTGTTGTGGTCTCCAGTTGTAGTGTCCAATGGAGCATGGTGCAAATGCACACAAATGATGCAAGAGCAAACAGGAGCTGGATGCTGCCCTTGAACTTCCCATTTCTGCTTTCCCTTCCTGCATGGGCTGAGTCTGGTCTGCACTGGGTTGCAAAGGCAGGAGAGACTGTTAAGGCAGGGAATTACTCTGACTTCTCCATCAGGCAACTTCTGCCTAGGTCTTCTCTGGAGCTTCACTTTGCTCTTCTGGGCCAGCACTTTGGTTTTAACTTTTGATCTCTTGTTTGCCTTGGGGCAGGTTGCTTTGTTTAATTTGGGATATTTGGGCACCTCGCAAACTGATTTTGGGTGCACTGAATTAGCTTTTAGGAGTTCCTGCCTCCATCTACTAATTGTATTAGGAACTTGAGGAACCTAATACACTGCTGACAGTGCTTCAGATGGAATTGAAATTAGTTGGTGAAAGAAGGCAATGTGAACAACCTCCTTAGAGAGGAGGCTCTGCCTGTACCAGCAGCTGGACACTCTATCCCATTGCATTGGTGCTGCCTCTCCACACATTTCAGATACCAGACCAAGTGTCCTTCCAGCCTGCCTGTTCTACCTCTTAAATGAAAACTTAAAATGGTAGGCAGTTTTGACTAGTTAGAAATCCTCAGTGCTGAAACACAGGTCTGTATTCTCCCTTCTCTTGTATCCTTTAACACTGGTCCCATCATTTAAAAGAAGTTGCCTATATTCTTCTTCACTCCTTTTTCTCCTTGCATCAGACTTCATCCATACCAACGTTTGTTATGTTTTGTTCTCATTGCTGGCTCACAGGTAACTAATGCCTTTGGTTGCCATGCCTTGCTCTTCTGTAGGGAAGTTCTATACAGTATTTAATGGAGCTGTCAGAAAAATATTGTAAAACAAAATATTGACAGATTCTTGAGAGATTGTCTTTTATTAGTTCCCCTTGACATACCCCAAATCTTTAGATGGATTTTTCTGTCTCTTATCTCCCTAGTTTCGTTTTGGGCTTTTTTTTCCCCATTGAAAACAAATTGTACTCTTCCATGAGCTCAGTGTATGCTAGCTGCTGTGAAACAGCAGAAAGAGCTCAAAGTATTTTCTGGTTTGGGTTTGGATAAGCATTTATTTCACTTTCACAGAAACAGTGGAGGAGCTTGAGAAAATGAGGTTTAATCACAATGACAGGAGGGTACAGTCTTAAGCTGTGCCAGAGGAGGTTTAGGTTAGACATTGGGAAGAAGCTCTTCACAGAAAGAGAAATTGAGCATTGGAATGGGCTGCCCAGGAAGGTGGTGGACTTGCTGTCCTTGGAGGTGTTTAAGAAAGACTGGATGTGGCACTTGGTGCCATGGTCTAGTTGGCAAGGTGGTGTTAGGTCATAAGTTGGCCTTGTTGATCTCAGAGGTGTTTTCCAACCTAATCGATTCTGTGATTCTGTAATGTCTGCCTCTTTATTCCCTCACTTTTATGTGCCATTCCTTAAACTGGTGACAATTTCCTTTAAGCTCTACTGGTTTGTTTGACTTGTATTATCTGTGACTGAAGTGTTGTGCAGGTCAACAGGAACACAGGGTTTTTAATGCAGGGGCCATCATCTAATACATGGGAGATGCTCCGTGGCCATTCCTTTGGTAGTTTCTTTCCTGGCCAGTTGCTGCTCTCACAGTTCTGTAGAACTTGTGAGGTTGTTGGGAGAGTAAGGAAGTAACAAACAAGGGAAAGGAAAAACCTGTTATATTACTGTGTTGTTGGATTAGGAAAAGAAGCTGGATACCTAGCAATGGCTGGAAAGGGACTGGAAAGAATGGGAACAGAAGTATAGGATTCCATATGAATTTGTAGTGGGTTATTAGAGATTGAGATCAAGTATGTTTGGGCAAATTTAGGCTGGAAGAAAGGAGCTGAACTAAGTGTGTTGGGAGTAGGGAATGGGGCACTGTGTGCTTGTGTTGATCAAGTAAAGCCTACTTCTTGGAAATAGTTCCTGTCAGATAGTAAAAGCCTTGTGATAGTCATCAGGATTTGAGGGGTATGGGAAGCATGAAAAGGCAGTGGGCTTTAGAGGACATGAGTAATTGGTAACTGTATGATCACAAGCTCCTGCTGAATGAATGCTCTTGGATGAAAACTACTGACAGAGTTCTGAACCTGTAACCCTAAATATTGTTTTAACTTCCTTAGTACCAATAAATCTGATGTAATCTGCTCATGCATGTTTGTGGTTTTTCATCCAAAAAAGCTCCAAAGAGCTTTTATGTAAACACTCTCTCAGCAGACCTATAACAATTGAAGAGGTTGTCAAGTCACATGGTTTGAAATGTGGGAAAGACATGAAATAAAGCCATCCTGGGAAAGGAAGGAACAGCTAAAGGATCTTCAGTATGAGAGACAGTGGCTGATAGTAGTCAAGACTGCAAGGGCCTTCTTCTATCTCTTAAAATATCAATGAGATCAGTCGGTTCTCCAAAGAATTTAACAAACCTCTGTTTTAAGATTTTCTGAAATACTCACCTTGGGCCAAGATGCAGCAATCTCAAGAGTGTTCTCAGTATAAACTTCATGGTAGCCCAACTGAGAAGCTGTATGTTTATGTCAGGATAGATTGCAGTAACACTATTGTACTGATTGATTAATGTCTCTGAAAGCTATGATGAATGTGCCCAGTATGGGACTCTGGGTTGACCATGTATTTTCTTGGTAGCCATTCAGGTCAGAGCTCTGGCCAACAGGTTTAGGAAGAACAAATGCCTCTCAGTGGTTCCAAACAGACTTTAGATCTACTCTAGCTCATGAAACAGGGTTGTTTGGAGTAACGTTCAGCAGCTTCCACTTCTAGATATGTGTCTGGCTTGCTGTCTTTCATGTCCTCTTTAGAGGGAAGAATAGGTGGTGCAAAGATAAAAGATCCTGAGTTTTGTGAGAACTGTTCCTACCTGTGGCAGCAAACCTTGAGCCTTGCCTGTTTCAGAAGAATTTTTAGCTTGGTTTGTCTACTAGAACGTTTTAGACTTAAGGTAATTTCTCATAGTTTGGGCACCATCTTCAGTAGCTGTGGTTTCAAACTTCAAAAAGTTTACATTTGTTGCAGTAATTCAGTATACAGTGGTTTCACAATTTATTTTCTTTCCTGAGATACAACTTTTGGTTAATATGAATGGAAATGCTGTCAATTTGAGTAGCAAACCAGCCATCTGCTGCTCTCCTAGAACAGAGGGCTGCATTATTAACTGAAAGTGACTGTCAGATCTTGGGTGTCAGACACAGAGCAGTGAGGAATCTCCCCACAGCAAGGCTGCAGAGAGACCTTGGAATACTAACTGTGGGCACAAGATGGTGGAAGGGCTGTAGGAACCTGTGCCTTCACAGGCCAGGAATTGTGTAAGGACTGGTGTATTTACAGTGCAAGGGTGTTCATCCTGCCAGGACTCAGACTGGGATTTGAGGCATGAGATTTGAGTAGTTATCCCTAACCTGCCTTCTTGGCTTTAGCAGGCTCAAGCTGTTAACAAGCATAGTTAGAAGGCCTTTATTTCCACGATAGCTGGTGACTCAGTTCCTCTTTCCAGCTTGAACTGTACCACTGGCAGACATTTTTCTTTTTAATTTTTGACATTGCTGTGTATTCTGTGCAGTAAAGCCTTTTTCTCCCCCCTTATCCCCATTTTATTTACGTTCCTGAGTAACAGCATAGCCAAGCAGTGAGCTCAGTGCCATGGAAGCATTTTATATTTTGAGCAGAGATAAAAATCTCATTCCTTCTATAAACAAAACAAATCAACAGATGATGCCCAGGAGAACCATTTCTCTATAGCCATTTTCCTACAGCTGCTTTCTATTCTGTGCAGCTTGCAATGCACCATATGAAATACGTGTGTGCCTTTCTGTGTATGCAAAGCACAGGTTTCCTCCAGACAGTGGCAGCTTCATCACTGAAAATGAAACAAACAAAAAAAAACCCAAACAAAACATCACTTTTTCTTTTACAATGCTGTAATAAAATTACTAACGGAGTTGAGATGTTTGATTGTTTAATAGCGTGTACTTGCTGGAGGATATGCTGGAGGAACTCTGCAGCCACAGCCAGTACATCTTCCCTCTGAATGGGTTTGGACTACTGTCTGTGGGAAGATGAGGGACAGAAATAATCTGAGTCTGAGTGCGTCATAAACATGTCAGGGATGAGGGTACAGCAAAATAGCTTGTTCAGAGTTTGCTGCCCTGTGTGTGCTTGCCTGTGTCTCTATGTCGGGGGGAGTTTCTCTCCAGTGCAGGCTGGGCACAAGCATGTTTCAGGAATGAGACATGGAAGGCAGGAGGAAGTGGCCCCTTCAACCTGTTGTAAGCCCTTGGTTGATGGCACCTGCTGCTTTCCTGCTTTTGTTTGGCTATGGTGAACTGTTCAGAGGCTTAGGTAAATGGCCAAAAGCTGCAAGGGATGGCGTCCGAGACCCAGAGCACCATGGGAGGAGATCATGTGTGGGAAAGAACAGAGAATTGTCTGAATGAGGAGCTGGTAGATAAAGTGCACAGCAAGGTCTAACATGCTTGGGAGTAGTTGCAGATCAGCCATTGGCAGAGGTGCAGCTGCAGATATGTCTTATCTCAGCAGCATCCTTGTGCTCACCTCCCCCTCCTGAGATGTGCTTCTGTACAGGAGGATGGTAGCTATGCCAGATGATCCTAAGCTGGGGCCTGGAGGAGTAGTATCCATTCTTGCAGGGGCAGGTGATAAAAGTTCGAACATTGCTAGGTTAATGGACTATCTTTTTGCCATAAATAGTCAGTACTCTGAGACGTAAAGGAACTTGGAGCTTGCTGTGGCAGGCAGGAAGGCAGTAAAATTTGGCAGCACTACTTCTGGTCATCTTGATAAAGCATGGTTTAGAGAACTGAAGGAAAATAATGTGGTTTCTCATCCAAAACACTTCTGAAAGCTTTTATGTATACGTGTATGTACACATATATGTATACATTTACATTTATATGTAAATACATAGTGAGTGACTCAGAACAAACAGCTTCTAAATAAGCAGTTGAACATAACTGATCTGATCCTTGGATAGATCAAGCTCAGTGCCCAAAGCAACCCCTTTATTCCATCTCTAGTCAAATGACTTCTGGCAGCTAAGGAAATAACCTTGGGTAAAACCAATAGAACTTTTATAACAAGGATGTTAGCTATTGACCCTGAATGTATTTTGTGACACTGCCTTGGTTTTGCCTTGTGTATCTTCATTCTGTTGCTGATGTGTTCTGTGTTTTTGGAAAAACTGTGGTCTCTCCCCACCACTCCAGTACCTACCTGTCACTGCAGCATTTACACTCATCAGCATCAGATCATTCTCTAAGGCAGATCTCATCTGGACCAGCGTGAGCACATGAGACTATTTTGAGTTATTTAACTGAAGTGCAAGGCATATAATTGATAATATTTCTGCTATGCTACTGGGAGAAGATAGGCTGTACCTGATTTGGTGTGAAGTTCACTTTTCCATATTAAGAAATTTCAGTTATCAGAGATTTTATCTACCAGATCAATGCTTTGGGTAGTGGGCTGAGTTGGTTTTGATCAGGAACTTCTTGCTCTTAACTTGAATTTGCTGAATCATTAAAACAGGATCTCAAAACTTGCTTGAGAACTCAGTTCCGTTTACTTTGTGCAATTGTTAGAGAGCAGCAATAAAAGTTCAGTAGAAATTTCCCTGACTGCCAAGTGCACGTAAATAATTTTTTAAAAAAAACTTGTATTGCTGAAAGTGTTTCCCAAGGTGATTTGCTTATGTCTGAGCATTTATGTTTGTAGCCTCTATGGAGTTTGAACTCAGAGCTTTAAGGAAATGAAAAGTAAGTGTTGTAACATAGCTGACTTTTTATTTTATTTCCCAAAGAAGTAAAATATTTTAAGTGCTTAGTTCTTTTGAATATTTGCGTTTAAAAGGGAGTGGTTAACAGTCAGAAATCTTGTCACAGTTGCTGGCAGCAAGGGCTGGTTGTTTTTCTGGGTGACACTATTTTTGGTCAAGTTATAGAGCTGAATGAAAGATTTAAAAACATTTTGGTAAAGTGTACATGAACAGCTTATCTCATTAATTATCCAAGAAATTCTGAACTCATAAATAACCCACTATAAGCTGATTTACTAGTGCCAGCCCTTTAGATTCAGAGGCTGTATTTGGCTTGCATTGCTTAGACCAGTGATAGAACATTATTGTGTGTTTTTTTCTTTCGTACCTGAGTACAGTTAGAAATAATTCTCTTACCTTTTTTATTTTTCAACTTTCCCATGAACCTTTTTCTGACTGCAAAATGTTGTTAAACATAATATTGATACAGTGAAAGAGCAACCCCCACAGAAACCCAAGCTGCACCATAAATCTTTCTGTGAAGTTCCTCACACTGGTTATGTAAATAAAAGAAAATTGATGCTGTTTGCAGAATTGTGATCATATAGGGGAAATTGCTCTTACACGATAGAAATTGTGTGGGTATCTGTGAGCCTGTCCACCCAGCCAGCTCTTTGTTGTTTTGGTTAGCTCTGTAGCTGACATAGACACCACAGAACCACCACCTGAGGCAGAAAATGTCCATTCTCAAGGTTTCATGGAGGATTATCATAATGGCTATTTTGTCTTTTCCTTGCTTGGTAAAGACTTTTTGACTGAAAAACATATTACTCTCTTCAGGAGGAATTCCTATATGTAGTCAAACACTAATGACTTTCCATTGAATGTGGTGAATTTTTGTTCAGTTCCAAATAGTGCACTATATCTCTACAAACTAAGGAATGTTTCAACCCTCATGGTTGTCGATCCCCAAGGATGTAGCTGATCCATCTATTTGTTTTTTATTTGTAAATTGCATTGCATTTGTAAATAGCTGGTGGCCAAAATCATTATCATTGTGTTAATTTAAAGATCAAGCAGCATTTTCAAGGGCTGGACAGGTTCAAGAGCTTTCTCTGAGCAAGTTGGAGGCTTTGTCTTGTAGGCTGTGTGCAAATTGTTACAAAACACAAGAGAGTTGGTAGGAGTTTATGCAATCACAATTAATTGACAATTCTTTTCCAAAAAGGACATTTTGCAATTTAAAATAAGCTGTTAGAACAATTTAGAACAGTGTTGTGATAGTCCCTTGACACACGTGGGGAGCTTAGGGTTAAACATATAAATAATGCTGAAAGGACTATATTTAGTTCCAGACTGATCCAAGGACAACTGAAAAACTGAAGGTCAAATAACCAAACCAAACAAAGAAAATTATAGCCCTCCTTGTTCTGTTCTGCAGCATGCTGCTTGGCAGCTGTGAAAGTTCAATACTGGGGAACTTGTCACAGACAACTATTTATGATTTGTACTTTAAGCAAAGCAAGTAAGAATGAAGTGTGTGTACTTATTGACAACAGCACATCACTGAATCTTGTCACAGTGAATCCGGACAGCACCTCCTGAGCATTGCAGAATTTTGGGGGACTGCATATTAAAAAATCTCTGAAAACCCAATCAATCAATCAACCAATCACAGCTTTCCCTGTGCTCAGTCTTGACCCTTGGGTTCCAGCAGTTTCTGCTTGGAACTGAGCTGAAGCGTAACCAGGTGCGAAATGGTGGGCTAAGACCATCGCTTGTTTTACTGTTTTTATTTGTACAAGCTATTAAAACTATTGAACAAGAGGAATTTAAGTTCACTGCTAGTTGGGAGAACTTTTAGTTTGTGTATGGGCAGGAGCTTGTTTAAACACCTCAAGTGTAGAGCTCAGTGCTTTCAATTGCAGACAAGACAATGAGCTTCAACCCATCTAAGTCAACCTTCTGGTCATGGTGAGGTTTTTTTCCTCCCTTATGGACAGATCTAGTGCTTGCACTAATGATCTGGTCAGAATCCAGGCTAGGTGCTAGACTGTATTCTCTTCACCAAGGAATAGTGTTTCATTTAAGTGGCTGCAGGTAGCACAGGCAGTGTTAGAGACACAGGACCAGATCTCAGCAGTTCATGCTTATTTATTGAGGTGAGAATCTACACAAGGACGGCAAAACTCTGAATGCTCAGGCTGATGGTACAGTGATGGAAATTGTCAGTGATGTGATTTGTGCAATCATGTTTATGCGATGTTTCACTTGACCTAATCTTGCCAAGCCTGATCATGCCTGCCTGTCCTCTTGCACAGCTCCTAGCATGCCCAGAGCACTTGCCTACTGGCCAACCAGGCCACAGGTCCTGAGGCCGGGTTGCTTCCCTGGAGTGTCTGCTGGCCACTTTGCTCCTGCCAGTTGACACATTCTGACTGATATGTTGTTATTTAGGGGATTTTGGTAGTATGTGGTATAGTCAATTATTTTCAGAGGCTTTATTTCATTTAAACTAGTCTCATGCTAGCCCTCCTCTTATTGAACTGCTTATGAAACTGCATGGTGGGGTTTTCAAATTGGGTAATAGACTTTATATCAAATGTGTGCGTTGTATGGACAAGGTGTGTTCAGACAAAGCTTTGGCCACCAGTTGGATGAGAATCAAATGCATCAAAAATGAGTGGGAATACATGTGGTCCAACTTAGCAACTTGTCCCAAGATGGATGCATTCAATTCTGAAACTGCAACACTCAGAGAAACAGACTTCTTTTTCCTAGATGGAAACCATGTCTTGCATAATTTGTGTTTTGAAATTTCTGTTTCAATCTAGGCTTTGCCTGTCAGAGTCAATGGGAAACAACTATTTCTTTTAAATACTAGCTGACTGTTGTTTACATTTTCTATGAGCATCTCTCTCCCTCCCCCCCTCCCTCTCACGGATATCACCAGGTATTTGTGATTTGGGTGAGGAATTCCTGGGCAGGACAGGTAGTTCAGCAGTGGCAGAGGTGAATGTGGGTATAGCTCTGGCTTTGCTTTAATATATGAAATTTGACACTTGGATATGTATGCACAAGAGGAGGCAGAGGAGATTAATTCCTGTAACCACCATTTCCCTTACTGTTGACTACCAAAAAAGAAATTAAAAGGGAACTCCCATCCCTCGCTATTTATGTTATGTCACCACAGCATACTTTGGAGTTGTTTCTTGAAGAGTCATTAACCTTGCTATCTAAAAGTAAGCAATCAATCAGCCTTCTTCTAACTGTCAAATAGAAGTTAAATGGATCATTTTAAATTAGTTTTGGTCGATGAAGAACATTTTGTTGTTCATGTTTAGTCTGTAAGGGTGCTCAAATGCCCTAGGTAAAGTCAGAGCCAGCCACATCAGAAGCAATAATCTTTACACATATGGAATCTAACTATGCATGCCTTTGTGATGAGAGGAATATACCTTTCCCAACCAACATAACTACGAAATACCTTAGCAGTGTAGAAGGTTTGATTATGATCTTTATTATCTTGCTGTAAAGTAAGAGTGGCACTGCTGAATTCCATGGAGTTGCTCTAATTTGAAGTGTGAACTCTGAAATACGGAGCAGAATAAATTCACTTTGTATGCTTTAACTTGGAGAAGACAGATCTCTGTGGCAGTCCCAGCGGGATTACCAGCATTCAGTCAGTTTGCGGGCTTGTATATCCCAGCATTGTAGGTAGGCTTGGGAAGCTTAGTTTGCAGTAGAAATGTCACTGCTCTGGTAACAGCCAAACTTCCTTAATAATCATCATCCCTACTGTTCAGTGTGTGAATGCTGAGAACAGAAGTGTTGGGAGAATCTTTCACAGTTCTGGCAGAAAATGTGTCTCTTGGAGAATAGGAGACTTTCCACTGGCGCAAGTCCTTACTTTTAAAGACCTGTCTCTTTGCTGAGACAACCATCTGGCCATCTCTGAGGGATGGCAGTTTGCGGTGCGTTGCTGCTGGGGGTGGGTGTTATCTTTCCAGGTGGCTAGAGAAAGCCTCTTACACTTGCATGCCATTGCCATCAGCAGAATGCACAACTGCAGGATTTTGAATGCTTAACTTCAGTATTCAGACTCCAAAATGTTATGCAATTTTATTTATTTATTGTCAGGGAATGGGGACAACCCTAATCCTGATGACTCCCACCATTGCTATTCAAGCCATACATGTCTTTACTTGCTCATATGTTTTGGAAGTTTGACATTGCTTTCAGTTCTACCTCGCAGTGGCAGGCCTAGAAATAAGCTTTGGTTGGGGCTCTTTATCCGTGCCCAAACTCCACTTCCTTATGCAATCATGCAGTATTAATATTGATGCTTTCAGAAAAATCCAAATAATGAGAGATTCACGATAAAGCTGTGAGATTTTGTTGCCAAGTTTATGCTTGTGGAGCAGAACTATTAAAACTTTAAAGAGGAAGCCTTAGCCAAGTTTTTAAAAGTAGGTTATTTTTATTGTGAAAAACAAAATTAAAAAAAAACCAAAACAAAGCCAAATCTTGGAGACTGAAACTCAGTTTAATTTCTGGCCAGTGTAGACTTTTTGGTGAGCTGGAACCAGACAAACAGGTGTCAGGTGCATAGAAAACAAAGTACTATCAGTATATTTGCTATGAACTGATCCTGGCTTCCTCCTCCTTGCATGCATGATACTACAATGAAAGTTGGCAAAAGGAAATACGATTGCACGTGATTTAATGTTGACAACTGAGGAGCCTAAATTTCTGTTTACAGAGGTAAAAATGAGAAAAAAAAAAAGAGGAATAAAGCTTCCTTTGTGTCTTTACACAGTCCTGGAAATTATGAGCTAAAAAGATGTAAGAAAGGCTGTAATACCAATTTGCTTAAAAAAAAAAAGGCAAAAAAGATTATGATCTCCAACATAGTAAATTGAAAAAAATACTCTGATTCAAACTGCAAAGGAAAATCACTCCTCCCCCTGGGTGTGTTCTGTATTCCAGAGTGATTGAGAAATGCATACTAATGGGAAAGGGGGGACAAGTTTTCCCCTTTCCTGGACTTCTGATATTATTATTTAGCCAACACTGAGAGAATCTCTGCATACTATAAAGCTGCAGTCATTTCTGAAATATTGATCTGGGAAGGTCACTAAATTCCAGAGCTGGTGAGGTCAGGGTAATGAGATCAAGTGACAGGCCCAGTGGTACCCACTGATTTAGTTGTTTAGACACTGTAACCAAACCATGACCTTCTTGATCCACAGCCTCTTTGATCTAACTGTGTGAAAACACAGCTGCTTACTGGATATTGCATGTTAGCGTGCATGTAGGAGTTAGGGCAAAGTTTCCTGACATTTACATTAATTATTCTGGTGTCAATTTATAAAAATTAGTATCACCCACCTAACCCAGCTTTATCTCTTACTCAGAGCCTTGTTTTTCTGACCATTGACATAACTTGTGAGAAGAAAACCATGCAGGTTCTGTGAGATACTCCCCCATCTGACTTGGGGACAATGGGGGAAGATGGAAAAAACCCCTCCTGAATAAGGCAGGGAAAAAGACCTGATCTCGACAGTCTTCTGAAAGATTTTGGTTGGGTTGGGGGGAGCAGAATTACTGCCATTTTCTATCCTGATAGCTTTGCCAAAGGGCTAACCATGGATCAAAGTATCTTCTAATAGATAGGTGACACAAAACCTGTGTTTTGCTATTGTTTTGTCAATCTTTATATTTCCCTCAGTTTTGGGTAGCTGTTTGGTTTTCGACATCTATGCAACACAGTTTTCCCTCTGGAGATACTCTGCTATCAATTCTCCACTGCCTCTGCCAGAGTCCACATGGCATTTCCTTCCCCTGGCAGAAAAACACAGGTATGGTGCAGAAATTAAGCCTGCTAAAGCTGTGCCATGGAAATATCTGCCCAGATCCATATGAGATCATACACTGGAGCCCAGCTGCTTCCTGCCCCGAGTTTAAACACCGTAAGCACAACAGTAAAGTTCCATGATGTATGGATGTGACCTGGAATCACTTAGAGCAGAAGAGCAGGATGGAGAATTTATGTCTAGCCCAGGGCAGAGCACGTGGACTCCTGGCTATTGTGTACTGTTGCCTTTTCACTTGCACACAAGCTTATCAAAATGTTTTTGCAGGCTTGCTCCAACTTTCCTGCACAGCTTTTAACTCTTTATTTGAGGACCTCTGTGAACTAAGCAGTGGCAGGCAGTGCTCAGAGAGGGCAAATGGTGAGAGCTCAGCAGGAGCCAAGCTAAAGAAGCAGGCTGCTGCAGAGCTTGGCAGGATCTGGGAGCAACAGCACTGTCTCTGCAGGCATGCTGGCTTGTCTCCTTTCCCAACAGGAATAAGAGCACATGCATTTAAAAATAAATAGGAAGACAGTGTGGAGTGCCACTGGTGTGTCCCTCTGAACATGATTTGAAAGTATGTACTGGGGAAGTTAAAAGCTGATTAGATACATGGACTTGCATTAGAAATATAAAGTGCACCCAGAGATGCACCACAACTCTCTATGAAGTAAAGCAAAAATAATCTCATGATGCTTTCTCTCCCTACACACATACACTTCCATGGAGACTCGTATGGGTCCTGGAAACCTGGCCCCATAGCGTTGGATGCTGAACAAACTATGAAAAGATAGTTGCTGGCCTAATAATCTTGAACATCCTGAAGTGCAGTTTTGTTTGTAGTCTCTTTTGTGTGTACACTAAGCCACAAGTTACAGATCCTTAAAGTATGTTTTTGTTTAGTAGAGGTGGTTGTCTTCTGAGGAAGGCAGCCATTATTTCAAGCTTTCATCCAAAGTGAAACAAAGAATTGAAGCATATGATTTTTCTGTTTGTTTAAAAACAGTCTCACCCATTTTGTATGTAACATTTGCACAGTGCAGGCATAAAAGGTGATCAGGAGAACAGTCTTCAGGTACTGGCAGGTTTTTACACTGTGCAGAGAGATCTGGAAGAAGCAGTTTTGTGAATGTTTTCCCTCTTTCCACAAAATGCTGCTTTAGCTGCAGAAAAATGAATTACTTTAAGGTGGTAGCTTTTCATTTTTTGCATGTGTGCAGATATTTTATGATAAAATAAAATGGTCTTTTTCTTCTTGTGATCATGTTTGTTCCTTGCTGTGGTTACCTATCAAGCACCAAATCAAATTGCTAAACATAATGCAACACCTAAGCAGAATTGCCTGACATAGTCCAAATTCATAGCAAGGCAACAAATATAATGATTTTTTTATTTTATTGTGGATATCTGAGGAATCAGCTGAGCATTTGTAAAGTACCTGTCTGAGCTCTTACCGGGTTTATTTCTAATGTGAATTTAAATCAGAATTAGTATTATGAAGGACTATGGAAGGAATTCTTTCTGCTGCTTAGCATTATCTGTATGAAATACTCACCTAGAACAGAAGACCTAGTTGAACATTTCAAAGAAAAATAGCTTTCAAAGCATGCACTTTCTCTCTTCTAGGTTAAAAGAATTATGCAGAGGCTTAAATAGCTATCTGTATTCTGCCCTTTCATATAATGCGATAGGGAATGATAATTTACTTTTGTGTTTAATATTGTGCAGCTGTGAGTTGGCTGTAAAGTCTGGCAACACGCTTACACCGCTATGAGAGGCGTGCTCCAGTTCCACTGTCTGCTAGAGAGATGGAAGAAGTATTCCTAGAAAACTCCATGGAGTGCTATAAAACTGTGTCAGGAGCGTGTTGCTGCAGGGATCACATTACTAAATCTGCAGAAAGCTGTTGTCTGCTCTTCTGATATGATGCATGTAGATAATAGTGCACTTCTCAAAGAAAATTTTGAAAAGGCCAAATTTAAAGGGATCTGGAAAGTCACCTTGACAAGTGATGAGCAGTTCGTATTTACTTGCTTTGTTACTTGTATGCAAATTGAAATCATACATATGTGTATAGCAGGAAAGGTATGGCCAGAGCATTTTCACATGTGGCACTTGAGGTGTTAAATCAGCCAGCACCTTGAATGGCTGCAATGCAGGAAATTGAAGCTGGGTCTTGGTGTAGGGAAGGGTGAGGCTGGGCTACTTGGGAGACCGCTCACTGGAGTCAGGGGGAACTTTCATGGAGCAAGGTGCCCATCTGTAACATGTGGTATCATGGCCCAGTACGAGTCAAGGAAATGGATTTCAAAGATGGTGTAATCCAGGGAAAATTGGGAGAACCAAGGAAGGAAGGAAGTTAGTCAATACTGAGGTGGCTGAGCGAGTCACTGAGAAAATGGTGTTTCAGTAAAGGGTGTTGGGTAACTGTGGGGAATGCTGGTAGTATTTTCTGCTTTACTAAAGATGGAAACACTGTTAAGTTTAAACTCTTCTCTGACTTTCAGCTATCTGGTTCTTTTAGCAACCCTGTGAAGTGCGTGTGTGATATTGAAATGGATTAGATGGGTTGTGGTGGAGACTCTGGGATTACAGTTCACTTTCCCACAGTGATCCTCTCACTCTGGGCTGCATTTTTGCCTCCTGTACAGGGGTACTTGGCTATGGACATGCTTCTGCTCAAACTGTTTCTGGAGCTCAAAATGCCACAGTATTGCTGTAGTTATATTGGCATATAACCCCAGCAGGCTGTTGTTGCTTCTCTTTTCTTGAGATCCAGGTGCTCACAGCAGAAGTCAAGCAGGAGAGAGGGGTGTGCTCAGGAGGGAGAGAGTGCTGCTATGAGAGGTCACATTTCTGTAAGCTTTGTTCGTCCACAGTTTACAAGCTGTGCTGGAGGAAAAGGCTGATGTACAGATATGTCAGACTGTGCCAGAGCAGAGTTGTGTTCTTACACAGCTCAATATCTGGGAAGAAAGCCTGAATTATTCACTCACTTGCATAACTGCGTGTAAGAGTGTTTATAATCAAGGACTTGGGTTCTGTCCATATTTATGAATGACGAGGGCCGAGTCTGGGCGTAATTCCAGCACTGATACTGTGTGTAAGTTGCACAACTGTTGTGAATACATGATATTGCTGCTCCATGCGATGCCATGGGATGGACAGGACATCTGGCAGAGTTTGTGCTCCCTGCTTTGAACAGCTCGTGCACAGTGGGGACCGCTACTGTACAAGCACACAAGCCCAGCACACATGACGTCCTTCCACTGATTTAGCCACTGTCTCTGGCTAAATCAGAGATCCTTCTCCTTCAGATAGTTTAACTAGTTACAAACCACCCCTTGAATTTACCAGGAGCCTATCTCCAGCAAAAATAATAACCCCCTACCCCAGCTATTAACTTCCTTGAGTACTAATTGTTTACTCTTTTTGCCTTTTATTAATGACATACGTATATAGGGCCTTTACTGTAGTTGATGAAATGTTGAGCAGTGTTGCAATTAGTTCCACAGCTGCTTTGGTCGTTGATGTTAAACACTTGCACTTCTCTGGAGACCACTTTAAATGGGAATCTGATCCAGACCATTATTACCAACCTCTTTTGCTTTCACCTTCAGTTAAAGGAGTGTAAGCCTTGAGGCTACCTTGGGGAGAAAAGTAGCAAAACTGCCATGTCTGTTTCACTCCCACCTCATGGCTGTGCTTTGTAATGTGTCTTCCTGCACCACAACTGGACTTAACTTCACAGGGGGTCAGTGTATTGCTTTCATCCCCTACTTAGTGCTTTGCAATGATCTAGTCACAGGTGTTCTGTTTGTTCTATTTTCCTCCTCTTCATGGTCTTCTGTGTCAGGTGAGAGCCCCTGCTTGACAGGACTAGGTCCCAGAGTGAGTCTTCAGCCCCTCCTGGAAGTAATATAGATCCTCTCAGCCCCTGCATCTGATCACGCAAGGCACTAAGCAGTGAAACCTTTCTGTTCTGCAGATCCTATGGCCTAGAGCAGAGGAGTGCTAGTACTACTGTACTCATTATCAGCTAATAGGTGTTGGCCAGTGTCCTGGATGAAGGCTCTGCCTGCTGTACTGACACCCATCCAGTTTGGGTAAATACTGGATTAAGGGAGAGAGGCAGTGAGAAAATGTCACGCTGATCTCCCAGGAACAGCCTGTGATGTACAACTTCCTTGCCTCACCCTAAATGAATTAACATGGAAAAAATGAGCCTCTCAATGCTTTGTACTTGTACTTAATAAGAGAGGAAATTTGCCTTCCTGACCACGTGTTGGCATGTCAGTAGATCCCTTCTGAAATGATACAGAATTAAGGATGTAAGATAATGTTCCTGTGCTTGCATCACATACTAATTTTACTTCCTTACCCAAAGTAATCTTGTTTTTTAAGAAACGCAGTTCCAAGTTAGTTGGAAGTTACTCTATTTATTTCTAGCAACTATGAGTATCTTCTGACAACATGAGGAATTTGTTTTGAGGGGGAAGGATCATTCCCAGTTGTAGCATGTTGTAGGTCATTGGATCAAAGAAGTACTTTGTTGTTTCTTGTTTGGTGGTACAACAAGGTTCCCTGTGTTGCTTCTAGAAGTGTGCATGTACAAAACACAGAGCAATGGAGCTCTGAAGGAGCTCATCTTTCAAAGTAGGTGCTTGTCCAATGCCTTTTCAAGTATATTTTTGTGCAAAGCCATGATGTAGCATGTTTGTCATACACTCTGCTTGAGGAGTTTTAATTCCTTGTGGTTCTCCCATGGCTGGACTGGGTGAGCACAGCATTGTTCACATCTGGCAGCAGGAACGCAGCCCAGCCCTAGACAGGTAATATCCTCAGGATAGTCTGTCACAAGAATGCCACATCTCTTTGAAGACTAACTCTCTTTGGGCAGAAGATGGTGGCTGCTGTTTTTAGAAAGCCAAAAAAAAAAGCAATTACCTTTACTGAAGGAAGGGAGCAACTCTAATAGGATTTTTTATCAGACTATTTTTTTAGACTATTTGGGTAATTCAGTGATTATTACTACACAGTTCTTTTTCCTTAGGGAATGCTAGACTGTTCCAAGAGCATTTGTTAGTTTACTTAGACATTAAAGGGGTACTTATGAATTTTGATTATGCTAAAGTACTTCAAAGTGTCCCTAGAGGTTCAAGCTGCTTTTAACTTAACCTTTTCTGCCCAGTCTTGTCATATGTATGAGCCCAAAGATTTTAAGCAAGAGGTCAGTGATTCTCAGACCTTTTAATACTTTGACCTATGTTACAACAGGAAAAAATAAACAAACCAGATTCCTTCTGATGTAGCCAGGAAGAAAGAGAGATGATGGTTCCAGTGGGCCTCTTTGTAACCCTCTTCTTAACGTGCTACCACTCCTGACCCATTAAATAGAACAAGCAAGGAAAAAAAACAAACAAACTCGAACTTTAAATACTCATTGCCTTGCTTTTAACTCCTTTCTTTTAAAATGTGTCTGGCCCGCAGGGCACCTTGAGATCTTAATGGGGTTTTTATATATAAAGAATTTGAATAATGAAACATGTGACACACTTGCGATTGGAAAAATATGAACTTTAATAAAGCTGGTTACACTGCTTGTGAGCTGTGTATATCACACAAAAATGTGTGGCTAGATTGTCCACTGGGGCCGTTCAGAATAACCAAAGTGACTCCAGCAGTGCTCTGCTGATTTACGTGATGTGAGGATCTGGCTCGCATCCCGTATTATCTTGCAGTGTGACTGTACAGCTGTAGTGCAATCATACTCATTGGGTTCAGGGCAAAAGAAGTGCCCATGGTTATTTTTAGAAAAGCCCATCATCAGAGGGGTTCATACAATTCTCTCTCTCGTATATTTATTTTTTATTGCTCTTGATCTACTGTCGTGGTTTAACCCCAGCCAGCAACTAATCCCCACACAGCCACTCACTTGCTTCTCCACCAGTGGGAAGGGGTGAGACACTCAGAAAAGTGAGCAATTCACAGGCTGAGATAAAGACAGTTTAACAGGTAAAACAAAAGTCATGCAGGCAAGCAAAGCAAAACAAGGAATTGACTTACAGCTTGCCATGGGCGGGCAGGTTGTTCAGCCACCCCCAGGAAAGCACAGCTCCAGCACACATAACAGTGACTTGGGAAGGCAAACGGCATTACTCCCAGTATCTTCCCCTTCCTTCTTCTTCCTCCAACTCTATATGCTGAGCATGGTGTCATATGGTATGGAATATTCCTTTGATCAGTTGGGGTCAGCTGTCCTGGCTGTGTTCCTGTCCAACTTCTTGTGCACCTCCAGCCTTCTTGCTGGTGGGGTGGTGTGAGAGGCAGAATAGGCCTGGTCTCTGTGTAGGCACTGCTCAGCAATAACTGAAACATCCCTGTGTTATCAACAGTGATTGCAGCACAAATCCAAAACACAGTCCTATACCAACTACTATGAAGAAATTAAACTCTGGCCCAGTCAAAACCAGCACACCTACATGAGTTCTTTTGGTGTTTGGAGACTTTAAATTTATAATTCAGTATTCTTCTCCCCTTAAGGGAGCCGGATAATTTGTCTTTTCCCCTTTCCATTGCGTCACGGTGTTGGTAGGTGTACAGACAAGGCACTATTTTGCACATGATGCAAGACAACTCTTGCTTTTCTTGAAAGGTGGGTCTGACTGCACCTCTTCAGTTTTTAGGTGTCTACACAGCCTACATTCTCCTTCACCATTTAAAACAGAAATTGGACTGCTTGAGGGTTTTGTGGGTCTGATACTTCTCATATTCCCATCTAAAATCTGAGTCCTCAGACCTTACAATCATCTTGGCTACAGATAATCATGACCGTTGTTTTTCCTGCTTTGACTCTTTGCTTTAGTCCCTGGGCTACAAAGGGAGTATGAGGGCTAGTGGTGCCTTTGTCATCAGGGTCCACTGCTGATCAAAAAGCCTCCTGGACACGTGCATCCTGTTTATATGCCAATATCTCCCCTAATAGCTTTAAGGAGGAGGAAATTGGGAGAGTCAGTTATTTTTGAAAGCACAAAGTGCTGCTTATTTCCCCATAGGCATGAGCAGCTCTTTATGAACATTTGGAAGCATGAAGCAACAAGGTACCACAGGGTGTTATCATCAGCATTCTTCTTTAAACTATTTTTATTTGCACATACTTTATCTCTAGCATTTCTCCAGTCTGAGAAGATCAAGCAGACGCCACATGTAGAGTGTAGCCCAGACAGCCAGATGACACAGTACTGTTTTGATTTGAAAGTCAGACTTCTGCTAAGCATCAAGGGGCAAACATTTATCTCTGCACGTAGTGCTGAGGGGTGTAGGGAAGAATTCATTCCCTCTGTCAGTGGAGCTGATCTAGATTTTCCATTGCAGTCTTTAACTGTGAGTCTACTTGCTACAAGGGTCTTTTCTCTAAAGGAGCTCTTGCCCCCCTCCCCTTGCCCTGAAATATAGATCCACCAGCCCCTGTAAAAGTTCCTCTCCCTCATATATTTTTCCTCTGAAATGAAATTGCTGTGAAAAAAGTGCAGAAGCCTCTCCTTGGTGCCCACATAAAGGTAAATGAAAAGCCTTCGGATTTTTTTACTATTCCACCTCTTAATGAAGTGTAATCACCACCTTGGTCTTTCTGGAATGAAGATTGCCAGTGCCCCAAGTTACTGGCTTGCTCCCAAGAAATATGTAAACCATTAAGGTGGTTCTTGAAATGAAGAGCATTGAAAAAAAATTTGTCAGTAGATTGTAATGTATTTAGTCACTTGGACTGACGTGGCTTCTGGGTTGCAGCTTGCTGCTAAGGGCAAAGTTTTATACCTTACAGAAGTCCTTAAAATAAAATTTCTTTTAAAAGCATGAGGTCATCTTGTTCTGTGGAAAATTTAGTTCATTTGTCTTCCCTGCTGCAAGGTAAGCATAAATCAGACTCTGTTATGATAGAGGTGCTCACTGAAACAAATTCCTAATAAAAGAATAAACATTGAAACAATCCATCTGTACCTTCCACATTCCTCAGTGAAGCCTTCCCAGAAGCACAGCTTGGAAGGGTACGGGTGGAGGTGATAGTAATAAGGGGATGCTAGTAAGCACTGAAAAACCAGCAGATGTGTTTAAGTTAATTCTGTTTTCCAAAAAGTAAATCAGATTTCCAGTGTACTTTTATTTTGCCAGCCAAGCTAATCCAGCCCCCACAAGTCTTTGCTTTCAAAAGCTCGTGTGCTAATGCAATGTGGAAAGCTCCTTCCATTAGCTCAGATGCGTCATCTGGTCTTGTTGGTTGTCGTACAGTCCTGAATTTAGCTGTTGAAGCTGGCAACCCTGCATGTTTGCAAATACCTTTACTAAACTCCTTCCCTGCCTATGCTTTCCCTCCTTCCAGTAAGATCCCACTGTCAAAACCAAACACCCTTGTAATAGGTCCAAATACAAGCATGCTATTCTATCTAGGTTAAATTTTGCATAGGCTTTGCTTGGGTTTGTGTTTGGCTTGCAGTCTGTCTTGTTCAACCAGAAAACTACATTTAAATAACACTTGACAAATAGATACTTATGGCAAATGTCAAGAGCTCACAAGGTATTACCTTGTAAGCCGTGGAGGAAGCATAGAAGAGGCTTGACAAGTTCTGAGTTATTGATCCTAAAAATTAAATTGACCGCTGAAAAGTGTTTAGATTTGAAGTGTGGTCATTGAGAAAGAAGAGAGAAGTAGTTGTCCTTTAGGAAAGCGGAGTTAATCTAACACAGCAGAGAATTGTACTTCTTGTCCTGGTTTCTGCAGCACCTTTAAGACTTCTAAAGTTCAATAGACAAGCCAGGAATTTTTGCAAGAGTGTTGTGTTTCCCATCTAAAGATGGGAAAGCTTAGACACAGAGAAATGACTTGTACTGGTGCACAAGTCCATGTCAAAGCTAAGAGTGAACCCAAAATTTCAGGCTCTCTAGGCAGTGTGCCAGCTTTTGTTCATTATATGGTGCTTGTACATAGAATGAGTACCGTGGAAATATCTCTCCTCCCCAGTGTAGCTGGTGTGCTTCCTGCATATTGATACCAAAGCAAATCCTCTATAGTAAATTCCAGGAAACTTATTTCAATTTTTCTGCAAATGGTGATTACAGGACAAGGGGAAAGTTGAGGTAGCAATGAATGCCTTATCATTGTCTGAAAGCTGTCTTGGCTTGTCTGTGCCTCTTCTGCCCTGCATCACAAGGACTCAGGAAAGTTCCTAGTGAGTTTGATGCAAGTTTGGCCTCTATGTAAATGATGTGAATTGCAAGGAAGAATACACAGTATTCAACCAAACTTCATACCTATCCTGGGTTTTTGAAAAGACATTTTCAGTCTTTGATGGCTGCTGTTATTCTATACTGTTAGAAAAAACATAGCTTTTTCTGATGTTTCACCTGCTTATCTGCTGCTGCTCCGTGTAGCTTATTTTCCCATGGGAGCCTCAATGCTGAATGATTAACAAGGGCATTTGCCCTTGGAGACTGGGGCAGGTACCCGGAAGGGGTGGCCCAGAACTGGGATGGGAAAAGAAAGGAGGCTGTGGCCTGAGGTCTGCTGGTAGACTGTGTGTTTCTTCACCCGTGTGAGTGCCCAGAGGAGCACCTCAGACACTCCAAGATGTCCTTTGCACCATGCCCATGTACCTTTGGCTCTTGCAGCAGTGCCCATCTCTCAGCACCGTGGTGTGACTGCCAGCTGAGCTTGAATCCTGCCTCAGTGGTCCCTTAGTAGGATCTGCTGGTGCACTTCCAGCTATGCTTTACAGTATTGAGACAACTTTCAGAAACAGCACCTGCGTGGGGTGGGTGTGTGGAGGGAGAGGAGGAGCATTCTATTACCCGTGTCTAAATAAAGATTTGCTCCTGCTGTCTGTGGTTAATATTAATTTAATATATTTTTGCTACAACTCAATTTAGGCTTTACTCTCATCCAGATGTGGGAGCTCTGTTTTGAAATTGCCTGTGCGATTAATCCTTTTGTGCATTTGATTCATTGTGTGCATAGTGTCAACTCTCACCTAGTGTATCACATGCTGAAAAAATCCAGAAACCTGTCTTGTTTTCATTTGCTCTGTTGTACATATACATCAGTGTTGGTTTTTTTAAATGAAATTATCCATGAAAACAATGCTGTAGTATTAAACTTATATTCATCCCTCCTTCCCCTTCTCCCACACCCTTCCATCATTCTTAAACCCTTTAAAGGTCTGTATAATCATTTGGCTTTCCTGGCTTATTGCCATATTTATTACATGAACAGCAGTGTACACCAGCACCTGTGAGCTTTATAAATGTCTTATTCATCTGATGGGCTTGTGCAGCATTCGGCAGGGAGAGGAGGAATACGTACCGAGGGAGCAGGAGGAAACACTAAACATGTGCTCTTGGGAGACTATGAGGAGATGACAGGCAGGGTGAGAGGATTTTTTGAGTTGAGGCCCCTTTTCTGTGCTTTCTACTGACTGATGAAGATGAGCACTTACCCCAGCCACCACCTTCACCTCTCCCACATACATACATCATGGTGTCTATAGATCATGCTTCCCCCTGGATTTGTGTGTTAAAGGACAAACACAGCCATCAGTTCTGACCACTGTCCTGTGCCTGCTGGGCTGGGACTGTGCTCCTGCCACCACGTATGCTTGAGAGAGGTGGCAGTGGGACACAATGTCTGACTTTATTTGCACAGTCACTCTTGTGCATCAGCAGTCAACAGGACAGTAGTATTTGTTGCATTTTGCCTTTTGTTTTTTTTGCAAATAGTGGCTCATATAAATAGGGAAATAGTTCACAGAAGATATCTTTCTCTGTGGGTATGCACATACACCTGCTCAAGTATATCTTGAAATTTGACATTCTTCATGCTGAATTATTAAAATAGTTGCATGTTTTTGTTGGTAATTTTGAGAAATATTCTTGCAGGTTTTTTGTTAGTCCCTTTAAAGAAAGCCAAAGTGGTATAAATTAATTTAGAGCTGGTATGAAGGTGCTCACACTATGTTGTCTGCAAAGAATTTAATCAGTGGAAGTTTTATGTGAAGGACAAGACCTACTGAAATTAAATGCTCAACACACTCCTCCTGTATTCTGCTCTGTTCTCAACGTTTACGTGCAGGTGACCCTTATTTTAAGATCAGTGAGATTCTCTTGCTTGCAAAGAACATGATTAATTAACTGAGGGGCAGTAATTCTTTAATCAGTAACCAGTGCAGACTATTAGCAGCCCAGCTGAATCAGCCTGATTGTGTATCCACAGGAGCACCTCATGGGCATGTCCCTTTCTACAAAGGGAGCCTTTGCTGGTGCTCTTGGGTAGTAGAGTTCTGCAAGAGGCAGTGAGAGATTGTGATAGTGAAATGCCCAAGGCAGACATTGGCTTTTGCCAATGAGAAGCTGGGCCTGAGTCTGAAGCTCTGCGGGGATGTGCCACTCCTCTAGTGCGAGTTCAAACTTTGATGGAGGATTGCTTTAATTGAAGGTGAAATGATTAAAAGAGCTGTAGATTTTTCTTCTCCTCCGCCTGAAGAGAAGCACCATCTGGCCAGGGTAGGATATGTCCCACTTTTCCATAGCAATGGTCCCATTGTGTTCTCAGAGAAATAAACTGGGCTTAATGTATGATTCTGTACTACAAGATAGTGGTGTGCAGGGAGTATGAAAATGCGTGGTCCTTAAAGGATACAGTTCTGCTGGCACAGAATTGAGTGTTCTGAATCCTCTGGTAAAGCTCTAGTTGGTCTTGGGCTTTGCAATGCTGCGGTGGAATGCCCTGATTTGCCAGTGCAGAGTGTGTGGCCGTTTTGGTGTACTAGTGGTCCTGTAACAGTAGGGATTTTGTACTACAGGCATAGTTTTGCCACAGCTGTATGAGGGAAAACAGGAAAACAGTGTAGATTGCTTCCCTTTCCACTCCATGCTCAGGCCAGCTGTAGTTCTGGGTTTAATCCTCAGCAGAAAAAGGAAGGCTGCTCAGGACGGTGAGTTAGATAATATGAGAGTTGTAGAGTTTTTTCCTTTTTTAACTTTAAACATGAAACAGGTTAATTTTTTTTGTCGGTAGAAGTCAGTGGAACTCTGTTGCTATAAAATTCTATTAAGAAACATGATACTTGAACTCCAGCCTCTGGTTTTACTAGGGTTTTTCTGGCCTTTCCTGAGATTGTGTTCCTGTTGTTATGTCAATAACAAAGATCTGCATTTGGAATCTCATGTAGTTTGAGAAGCCTTAAAGGCACTTTCCACTGGATATGGTCTGGTTTTGAGAACATAATGTGTTTATAACAGGTTATCAGATCACATCTCTTACAATTTTTTCAAAAAAACTAATCAATTTCTTAGAATAAAATGGCATTGAAAGAAACCCCCAAACATTGAAGTGTTTCCTAATACAGTGCCCTTAAGCCTATCTGTCAAAGTTTTTTTTTTCCTTGGATTATCTATTTGCATAGTGCTATGGTGCATTTTCCTAGTGTTATGGTTTGCATGAAATGTGACTCAGAAAAAGTGCAGTACACCTTCTACAAAAGCTTCATGTAAGACTTAAGCGCCACTTAGAGTTTAATGTAAGCCCTGTTTTGATGTGCTGAAGTAGGATACCTGCTGGCTCTTTGCACAGTGATTAATTTCACCTCTATGGCTGGAGTTGAAAATGATGTTAATAAGGGGATGGCTTACAGAGGAAGCAGACGACAGCACAAAGACAAGTGTGGAGGCCCTGTCTTCAACTGGAAACAATAAGTGTGGTGTGCTAAATTTGATATGGCTTTTTTATAGCTTGTGAAATACAGGAATGGGAGGGCCTGTCAAAAAATAAATGAAGGCATGTTTTCTGCTTTGCACTGCTTAGAGTGCAGCCCAGCAATAAAGAGCAAAAAGCAAGACAAAGGTAGGGATGAGGAAAAGTGTCAGGATAAGTATGGGAAGAGGGCTCCTGATATGCTGAGCCCAGTCTCCAGTGATTGCAGGCACCTGAGCCTTTTCATAAACTCATAAAGCTTTAAAGCTCTATCTTATTAGGTGATTTTGGCTCCTCTGTGCAAATAAGCTCAGTAACACATGTCCTTGTCATTATGCCTCAGGCCTCATTAATTTGAGGCAATTTGTTTAGGAGACCAATAAGACATGTGGTTAGGAAAGAGGTAAAAGGACCAAAATATTCATCTTAGTGGAAGAGTTTTGGGAAAACTTTTGCAGAGGAGTAGATTTCTTTCTCATGTCTATGGAAACAGGAAAAAAAAAAGCTGGGAAGACTGATGCCTTTGGTAGAACAGAAAGGAGGGAAGACACAAAAGAGAGTAAGTGAAAGTTGGATGAAAGTGTTGTGTGATTTATTTTTTTTTCAGTCCATAACAACAAACATGAGAAGACTTAAATTTTTATTTCTGTTTGCAGAATATAAATACCATGTTGAAGGGGAGCATTTTTTAGATTCACTGATTGTAGGTGGAAATTCAGGGGCAATCTTATGAAAGCCTAGCACTGAGCAGGGGCGAGCCCTGCGGAGCAGTTGTGTATATGCAGGAAGCAAACATCTGCTGTACTGCCCAGCACTCACAGGCCAGGTCTGTGTGTATGTTGTTATGATTTTGAAATGTCATTGGCAATGGAGAAGGGAACATAACTGAGTCCACTATGTCATTTCCATAGAGTGCTGCTCTATGGCACCAAAGTGCACTGTAAGAGCTGGGCAAGAGTGTGGGAAGAAAATACTTTTATTCCTTTGATTAAAAAAAAAAGGATTAGTACATCTTTATCTCATTCTTTCTTAATTTATATTTTTGTATATGCTTTATAATATACATAATATATTATTAACAGTACTACATGTGTATAATTTAGAAATATGTACATATCCATACATTGGAGGGATTCAATCAAAAGCTTTCTACTGAGAAACAGGAAATGTAATGAATTTAGTTGATAAGATACAGTATGACAATGGACAGTGCTTTTTTAATGCAGATCTACAGTGTGTTGTGGACATTATTTCTCTGAAAGTCTTGTGTGGAGATGTTTGTCCATCAGAGAAAGGCAGAGATAAAACGGCGTCTTCAGAAGCCATGTTTTGGGACATGGCTGAGCATTGGCAATGTAGCTGGAGTGTTGGCATTGTCCATTTCTACATCTGGATAAAGCATCTACAAAGTAGAGAGGGTTTAGGAATGGGACCAGTGTTGTCACAGTAACTTTAAGAAGTAGGTTAAATCACTTTTTTGGTGGTTAAGAAGTAATCTTCATGTTGCCCAAATGATTGATATTCCCACTCTGTCATCCTAGTGCCAGTACAGCAACACAATTGCCTTAATGATGCTCAAGTCTTGTTGCTGCTTTCCAGAAGTCAGATTTTGCCAGCCCTTCTGATGCTCTGCAATACCTTTTTACTCTAGCAGTACAGCCAATTAACACAACCATATCAAATGAGATTACTTGCAGAGTGGGTCTGATCCAAACCCCGCTGAGGAACTCCTGGGGCCTTCAGCACATTTGGTCTAAGGCCCAGGTTAAAGGGCTTGTTGAAATAGGGTCTTTGAATGTGTCCCTAGCTCTTTTCAATAGATTTAATTGAGCTGTGCTAACAGTTTTTTCCAGCTGGAAAGAAAACAGATAACAGCATGTTTGCATACGTGCCTGTGCTCTCCTCCTTTCTCCTCCCTGCGTGCACATGTGTTTAGCACAGAGGCAGATATGAGGTTGTGTCAACTAACTGACATGAAGCAGCATATCTCTGATAAAACTGGGACTCTGTTTGATGTAGTTGCAGTCAAATGTGCTTGATTTGAATAAGAGATTTTTTGAAATCTATTTTATGCAGATTTTAAAGCCTGTAAGGTAATGAGTCAATAAGATAGCTATTAACACTTCAATCTTTATGATACCCAGAATTAGAGAAAGAGATGTGTAAGATCCAGCTGTGGAAGATTTAGCCAGCCTTTTCATGTTTGGGTTAAGTTAACCCTGGTTTATATACTGAGGTTTGTGTTTGAGTAGTTCCAGACTTTTACAAATGTGAGATTCAACTACATGAAAGATGGTTTAGGTGTGTTGAGATGTGTACAGTGATATTTCTTGACTGTGTCCTTCCTCTGTTCCCACATTTGTATTTCTCTGGTAATGTTTGTTTTTTGAGGCAATCACACAATAGCTTTCACTGACCTTAAAAATCATGTGATAGGACTGCTGATCATGACTGTCCTTGTGTTTTTTCTGTATTGATCACAGCAGGCTTGAATAATGAGCTTCAATTTCTGTCTTTAGTGCAGGCCATGGGAGCACTGTGTCCAATTATTTGAAAGAAAAAAACACAGAAAATGCTTGATTATATATTTTAGAAAGGAATTTTCTGTTTTCCTGTAAGGTTCCAGAATAAATGGCATACACACTAAATCTTTTGTTCGTTTTGCTTGTCCCTTTCAGGGTTTGATCTTAGTTAGCGGGTTACTCTGAGAGTTGCCTGTGTACAAACACAGGATGCTACTGAATGTATGAAGTATGCCTAACTGACATATTTATGAATACTCCATGTTCAGACTCACTAATTATACGTGACAGTGCAGATAATTAGGGTAAAATGGTACAGACAGTTGTGTGTCTTGGCTATGTGAAAATTGTGTGTCTGCTCTTCAAATTACATCTTTTGGGAGCTAAAGAAATGTTATACACAGAACAGGTGGGGCAAACCCAGCAGTTCACTTGCCTTGCAAGACACACAGTAGACATGCACCATTCTGCTTCCTGCTGACTCGGTGTTTCTCAAGGTTGATCTGCAGGTCTGTGTGTTGGTGGGATGGGGCACCAACACTGTGCTCTTTCAAAACCCTGTCTGTCCCCCTTTCTAAAATGCACACAAATCCCTCATTGTTCATCTCACGCTTCCTCTCCTCGGGTTTTCCTTCCTTCTATACGCTGTTATTTCTTCCTTGTGTTACAAGTGCAGTTTCAGCTGGATGTTTCTGTCATCTTAAGTCTTCTGACCAATGTGGCCATAACTTATTTTCTCTGATATCTTCAGATACGTGTATTTGGACATCTACACATACCTAATGCGATGATTTCTTTTTTCTTTTAAAAAAGTTGTATGCCTGCAACTTCCCTTTGTTTCTGGAGAATTTCTGTCCAATGCCTGGTGAAGAGAGAGACCCTTTATTTGGGTAGCTGAGTGTTGATTTAGCAGCTTTGTCTTTTGACATGCACATTTGAAAAATGTGGCTGCAGGCAGTGATGCAAACTATATAATCTTTATAATGAGAGAAACACTGAAATACGTTTCTAAAAGGGGAAATAATGTGGTGTGCAATATGCAGCCTCTGGGTTATTTTTTGTTGTTTTTTTTAATTAAATCCAGGAACGTTTGCTTTGGTTAAGGTCTTTGTAAGCTGAGAATTGTGGAGTAGCATTTATGAGCAGAACTGCTGTTTTGCTGCCTGAACAGACACAAGACGACATCAGATTCACTGGCAAAGTGGATATGCTCAAGCAGCTAACATGGATGCTGTAATTACTGCATGCTTGGAGTTCCTTGGCTGCCAAAGCAGCCATACCATGTTTTGTAAGCACTAAATTATCTTTTAGATCAAACAAAAGCTGCCACATGCTTGCAGTATTTGGGAGACACAACCTATTTTATCACCAGCCACGACTTGCTAATGGAACAATAGGAACCATGGTAGCCTCGGATGACTGGTCCGACGATGTTTCATAAGGGCCTCTGAGTCATCTCCCATCTATTTGTTGTAATGTTTCACCAACCAGGTGCAGGCAAGTCTCAGACACCCTTTGACCAACATGCCAGCAGCTATAACTGTAAAAAATTCTTTGTCTCAGCTCAGACACAAGCACTTCAGATAGGCCAGTCCTCAAATTGTATCCCATAGCCATATACTGCCATCAAACTCTTCCTTTTTTTCTTCTCAAATGCTGGTTTCTACCATCACAGGTCAGTCTTTTACTGCTTTGCTCCATAGCAAGAAAAGCTGGATTGGGTGGTTGCATTTGAAAGCCTGGGCCAGTGGTCCAGCAACAGGAGACAAGTTGTACAACTGCAAAAAAGGACTGTGCTCTGTTGTAAAATACAACTCTGTTCAAATAGACTTGTTTCAGAGTCAAAAAAGGAGCTGTTCTTCTGGCTTTGATCTGTCAGGAGAGAAGAGTAATAACTCAAGTTTAATTTTTAGAAGGTTTAGTCCCACAAATGGCCTGGTCATAAGTAATAAGTCTCAGGTGCAATATATGCTGCTAATGGAATAATTAATCCTGCTTGCTTGTATCTAATAGAGTACTAACCAGTACAGGCATGACTGCTGAAGGATATATGGTTTCTTCTGGATACTCATGTTTTGGAGGTGAGAATATGCCTTATAAGGTCTAATATTACAAGCAGGTTGGAAGAATGAGCTGTTTCTCAGTTTATATTGGAGACAAAACTTTGTTAGAGGTTCATTATATCAATATGTCTTTTCGAAAGTTTTCTGTATTGGAAAGTGTCTTTGCCTGTGCTGACTTTGAAATGGTAGGTTTTTGCTTCTTTTTTCCTCTTCCTTAAAAGATGCCTTAGGTTACTGGCATTTACTGTAAGTTGGAAATTATTCTTTTCAGCTGTTCATACATCCACACATGCTCATCCCCTTGTACATCCAGAGACTTGCGCAGAGTCCTGATGTGCTGTAGTTGTAAGCTTCAAAATGGCAACTACATTGTGGTCCAGCATTTGTCTGCCCCTGTGCCCTTTACTAATAAATATTCCCCCATGCACATGAAGAAGTTTCTTTTGTTGTTTCCCCCCTTTTCTTCAAAGAATCACTATTCCCAGTAGTTGCCTACTGGGTTTCTTTTAATTTGATGAATTTTATATATTTATTTATTTTTTAAAAAGTGAAGTGTTTGCAGAATGATTGGTTTCCCAAATAAGCTTTGTTTGGTATGAGGACTGACTTTAATTGTTATGACTTGCCTTTGCTCCCACAAGTTTTTATGGTGTCTTTAGATAGAAAGCTACATGCCCTAAAATATGTTTAATGAAACTGTGATAAGGTAATAAATTAAAGACCAAATGCTATATTCTAATAAGCCTTTCAATACAAAAAAAGCCTAAACTTCTCTGGGACTGCCTAGCTAATTGTTAGCTGACTTGGTATCTTTTCTTAGGCTTCTATCAAAGAGGCAAACTATTTGTCTTTGCAGATAAACTGTGGGCAATTTCTAGCAAAAGTCTTTTTGTTGTTGTGACTGTACTGGTGTGGAAGTGGCTACTGCCATGACTTTGTCACTGATTTGTATTGGTAGCACAAATCCCTCCCTGATGGAAGAGGAGGAAAATAGTCCCTCTTTCATCAATAGCAAACAACAGTTAGAGCAATAGTTAATTACTTGTTTATTTATAGACTAGAATGAGCTATGCTTCCATGTAGTTTGACTTCCTGTTTTTTCAGGCTCTGTGTTTTCCTTTAGACATTTTAAGGGGAAGTGGTGTGAGGTTTTGTTTTATTGTATTTTTCTTTTTTTTTTTTTTTCCAAAAGAAAGGAGAGTCTTCTAAAAGCTGAAAGCTGCAGTGAGTCCATTAGCCTCCCTGGTACACTGTTTTAATCTTTATGTGCCCTTCACTCTAAGAGATGGCATCTGAATTCAGAGTTTTGTTTCTGTAACATTTGTGCTCAGCTCTGGGAATGTCTTAGCTTTGTCCTGGAAGATAAGGAGCTGCTCGCTGTAAGAGCTTGTTCCTGTGTATTTGTAGGCTGCAGTCAAGGCGCTTGCCAACTTTATTCAATATACTGCACTGACACTTAAAAGCTTGTTTTATTTTTGTTTCCCCATCCTTAGATCTCTTTCAAAATGTCCTTTGAGCTCCATCCTAGTGGAGCTCCCATGTCTTTCCTGAACAGTACAGTGTGTAGCAGTAGTGTGGTTGTTTTACCAATGCTCTACGTGTTGTTTCCTCACTTCTGCCTGGTAACTCCTTTTTGTACCCCTGGGGACACCAGTAATGTTCCCAGCTGTAATTGAAGCAGTGACTCAGTACACCAGAAAGGAGCTGTACCTGAACCTGAAAGCTTTTAGTAGGGTAGGGGTCAGTCTGTTCTCCCAAGGGAAAAGAGATAGGACAAAAGGAAATGGCCTCAGGTTGCACCAGGGTAGGTTTAGGTTGGGCATTAGGTACAATTTCTTCACTGAAAGGGCTGTCAAGCACTGGAACAGTGTGCCCAGGGAAGGGACAGTCACAACCCTGGACGCATTCAAAAGCTATAGATGTGGTTTAGGGACATGGTTCGGTGGTGGACATGGCAGTGGTGGGTTAAGAGGTGGACTTGATGATCTTGGAGGTCTTTTCCAACCAAAAAAATTCTATGGTTTCATGTCTGTGACCTTTGTGAGCAAAGCCTTCCATCCTGGATGTATGATGATACATTCTGCTTCCTAGATGTATCAATAGGCTGCCAGGTGAATTTAGTTCCCTGCTCTGTAGCTGCTGCCTGTCCTTTTTGCTTTATGCTGTGCTACTCATCTTCATGTCAATGGTTAACTTCATTAGGAAAGAGTTTTAGAGCTACTGTGCCTGAGGGAAATGTTTCACACACTGACTGAGCTGACCTCGTCACTTGCAGCTATCAAACGGAGTATTCCCCTTCCCAACACCCACTTGCTGGTGCTAACTCAGACACTTATTTGTGCCTTTGGTGGACTTATCCAGGTAACTACACAGGGACCTTTCCCTCTCCTTCTTAGATACAAAACCACTAGCAGAAATATGTTCATTTCTCCTGGGCTAGATAGCTAGTTTAGTGGTGGCGTCAGCTTGAGCTGGGACCAGATGAACATGGGGAAAGCAGCAAGAGGGAATATGTGGGAGGCAGGTGGTAGGGGGAAGGGTGCAAACCTTTTTTAGCAGCGGTCAGCTCTCAGGTTGTCCCAGCTGCCTCCTGGCACCCCTACTCTAACCTTTATAAATGCCGTGGCCAGGATGGATTGGTCATAGTTTGGGTGAATGGTAAAATTGCTGGTGGTATGTGATGCCCAACAGCTATTAAGCAGCTGCTAGGACAGATTTCCAGTGATCAAGTCCCATGGTCATGCTAATGGCTCTATGGCACCAGGATGCTAGGGAAAACCTGTGGACACATTCCTTAGTACAGAAAATCTGGGGTCAGATTTAAATGGCTATAACTCGTGATTCCTTTTATTAGTGAATAGGAAATTGTCTCAATACTTCATGATTATCAGCCACATTTCATCACCAAGCATCAAGCCAACTTTTAGTTTGTCTAGTTTGGTATCCTGTTTGTTCTCTAAATAGTTTTCTCATTTTCCTATGTAGTGTGATGTCTTTTAGACAAGATGTTACATGGTCCAATGTTTCTAGTGCATAGGACTAGGCCAGGCAGATGCTATTGTGAGAGTTGTGTTTATCAACCATACCCATCCACCTATCAAAAAAACCAACCCTAACCCACCCCAACCCCCAATGAAAGGCTTGTTTGGCAATGCTGAAAGGCACTAGTTACCTTTGTAGCCCCTTCTTGAATTTGTTAATGGCATCCAAAAATGATAATTCCATTATTTTAGGTAAGGATGATGTCAGGCTTATTGTTACTTCTGTTTTCCTCTTGTCCCTTGACATTTTGGGATCATACCGGCAGTCCTTCAAATGCTCTGAGTTGTGCTAGTGTTGAAAAATCAGTATTGTTGTTGCAGAGCATTGTAGCCATTTTTTAGGCATATGTTATGTGATGCTACTTAAATTTGAAAACATTCACGTTCAGCAGGATGGTGCCTTGTTTTTTCCTCTGTTACAAGTTGTACCTTTTCTATTGTATAAGAAATGATTTGAAAGTATTGTTTGTCTAAATACTGATGCCTGTGGATACAAAAGAGAAACCAATCAGCTTTCTAAATCACTTCATGTAGGCATCCACCTGATTCCTTCTTTGCATAACTTCCATTTTCCTTTTTCTACTTCTGATAATCTTTAAGGTTTGTTATCTTTGTGGTTTGGTTTTGTTGTTGTTTTTTTTTTCCAATTTTATCTTGAGGACAGGGAGTTGCCCCAGAAGGGAGCCTTTACACCAACTGGCAGATCCCTAGGCTAATGTGTAGGCACAGGTGGGTTCTGGCCCTTTGCATGGATTGGAAATAAAAGGAGTTGAGAAAGGCTACGGGCAGCCCAAACAATAGAATCAAAACTAACATAATTAGTGGGACCATGGCATGGAAAATCTTCAGCCTTGCATTTTAGGCTTACTTTGAGCATTGTTCAGTAGGGGAGCTTCCCAAGGAGGAGGAAAACAGTCCTTTCTGGAGAGGGATGGTATGAATGCTCTATAGCAGAGTATGATCTTAATGCATCTCTGCTGCAGATGCATCTTCAAGGGATAGATTCATGTTGAAGATGAATATTTGGTATGAAAAACCCATCAATGGTGTAGAAAAAGAACCTGGTCCAAAACGTTAGGAATGGTTAGGTATTTGTTTTGTTCTGTGGCAAAATGAGCCGATTCAGACTGTGTATATGTATGTATGCACATAAATGAATATATATGGATATGTAAATAAATATAGAAGTATGGTTTCCAATAGGATTCAAAAGTACCTCAGCCTGAGTACTCTGCGGTGTCAGAGTAAATAAAGCAGCTGCTGTGCAGTGGGGTATGCCAGTATGGGAATGTGCCACCTTATGTGGGCCTTTACATTGCAACCAAAGTTTCACTTACCACTTGAGCAAGACATTAAAAGTAAAGCTTATCTTCAGAGCTCTGGTAGTGGCCAGCAAGAGTAATATTTTTCCAGGCTGCCATGTTTGGCACATGGTATATTAGGTCTGGGCCCTACTACCCTTTCCCTGATTTGAGCAGATTTTGCTAATGCTTTCCTGAGTGTCTTTTTCATATTCCTCCAGTTCAAAGTTTCCTATCCATTGCTTTTTTCTTGGACATCATTGGATCTTCCTGTCTAGCCTCTCTTAGGACAGGCACAAGCTCCCCAGCAATAAGTAATAGTACTTTTCTTCAGGCATCCAAAATCATCTTACTGTTAGCTCCTTAGGGAAAAACTGAAGCTGGAAATAATGCAGATGCAGCTCTGTAATGAGCCTTCAAAAATTATCATTGTTTTAGTTAGCTCAAGAAATACACAAATTCAACTGCAGTAATTAGTGAACTTAATAATACCAATCTCTTCCTCATATATGGCTCAAGGTGGTGTTGAGATCCTGCATCCCCTCTCCCTTCTCTGACACTTTGGCTGAAAGGCCCTTTCCTCTCTCTCAACAAGCCTCATTCTTCCTGCCAGGATTTCTGTCATTTGTATCATGTCTTGCTCTTATTCTCCTCTGCTCTCAATCCCAATTCTGTTGTCATTCCTTTTATTTTCATCAACTTCTTAATCTTTTTTAAAGCCTCTCTATATCATCATCCAGTGCCTTTGTTCTGCCTTGGAAAAGATAACTGCTCTGCACCCAAGTGCTTGCAGAGAGGGTGAAGGAAACTGGCCTCTCTGGGCTTCCAGCTCTCTTCTTGCCTCTCTTTGAAGGTGAATTGTTCATGCTAATGACTCCCTATCTTCACCTCCCTATAGAATTTTAGTTCATTGTAGTGGTTAAAAAGTAATCAAATGGCAGTGCGTGGACTTCCCTCCACTTTAAGGGACCTCTTCATAATGATTTATTTATCACTTGTGTTTCAGCAGGAGCTATGAACCCCTGTCAAAGATCAGGGCCCTTCTGTGCACATGAAGGTTGTGCTGTGTAATGGAAAGATGGTCGCTGTCTCAGTGAATTTGCAGTTGAGGCGATGAAGCGTTTTGCTTTCATGTGCCAGGAGCATTTGAGACTCTTTAACTGAAGGAGAGAGGGTGATCTGGGACAGGGGTGCAATAGCAGGGCCTTTGAGGGCTGCTGTGAAGGGGGTCTTTAATGGATTTGTACGGTACATTACTCGTGCAGCAGTATGTCAAAAACCCAAGAGTCAAAGGAACAGGCAACAGTAATAGACTTTTCCATTGTTAGCAGGGAGCAATGATTACAAATTGCATCCAGGAGCCTGCCAGATAAACAGTTTGAGAGAGAATGTGACCAATACAAGAGCAAAGATGCTTTATTAAAATTAGTTCTTCCTGTCATGTGCACAACTGCTTCACAGAGAGGAGGATGGTGGTTGTGTGGATTATGGAAGATCCAGACAAGCGGGCTGCAGTGTAAGCTGTCATGTGCTATGACACCGAGTAATGCAAATGAACTCTGTTCCAGGAAAGCCATTCCCATGTCAGCCTCTACATGAAAATTATCAAACTTGGACAAGGGTTTCTTTATGAAGTTAAAAGAATTATTCCTAAGGATTGGAATTTGTCTCTCATGGAGGAATGGCCAGGATGGACTTCAAAGTGCAGTAAAAAGATGAGATAATGTGAAACAAGCACTTTTTTTTTTTTCTATAGCCAAAGGCCAGAGAGGAGCATGCCAGCTTAAAAAGTATATATCTGTCTGAACAATCCAACCTGCTGTTTTACAAGTAATCCATGTTACTGCATTTTTCAGTGATTAAAGAAGGAAAATACCTCTCAGTCCATTCTGCTCTGGGTTTGGCACTTCATGCATATCTAGTGTTGCTATTCCTGTGTGTAGTCAGTTGCTCAGGCTCCTTAGGGCTTGAATGGGTGATTCAGAGCTCCAGGAAACCCCAATTGCTTTTTTTTTTTTTATTTTAATCTGTATGGCACTTGGGAGTAACACTTGAGCCTGCTTTTTTTTAGGCAGTTTTTCAAGTTCAGAGAATCTCCTTGAAGTTAGCTTCCTGCGATCCTTTCATCCAACCTGTTTGAAATTCTGCTTTTCCTTTGGCTTTGTTTGGCATCTATTCAACTATCTTCTGTTTTGTAGTAGCAATCGGCCTTTGTTAGTGGCCCACGATAGCTTACTCGGGCTGGTGGTGGTGGTTGACTGCTCAAGCACTGAAAGGTGATTGAAATAATTTCCCTATTCCTCCTGTCCCATGCCTGTGGTTGCTAAAGGCTATTCTATTAGTGCTGGGGTAGGGAATAAGTTATGCACATTCCTTGCTCTGTCTACTGTGTCTCTTTATAAGATGAAATCACATTATGAAAAGGACTGAGTAACTCCTGTTCTCTGTGGGTTCAACTCTTGTCAGTCCACAGGTACTCAAGAAGTCATGAATAAGATGCAAAGGAAAAGAGGAGGCTCAGTGTATTTTCTGTATTGCCACAAGGCTTTGAAGCCCACTGGTGTACTTACCATCACTGTTCATGTGTGCAGGAGCCCTGAGGTTGGAAGGATTTTCTCTTCTTCCCTTCAGAAATTAATGATGTTTTTCCCTGGTGACTCCAGTGCTGTGCTTTGCTTTCCATGAAAGGAGTTCCAGACACCCTTTGCTTTAAATCTAGTGGTATTAAATCATGCAGCACAACTGAGCTCTGGACTTGCACTGTTTTGATGCATGTATGGTACCTTCTCTTGTTCAATTCTGAGACCTTGCAGGCAGCACCGGTGCTATTTCGTGATGTAGCAGATTGTCATTTGTTCCCTAAAGCATTCTCACTTCCACAGGGTCTTTCTATGCTGCCTGTTTCAACCACCTGCCAGGACATGGGATCACACCTCTAGAGTTGTCTGTGTGTCCTCTATACCCAAATGATGTGAAAATGAAACGTGTGTGTGAAGTGTAATTTAATAGTTTGGCAGGGGTTTTTTTGTTGTTATTGTTACATGGGAAAATGAGAGAATAAGGGGAATGGAAATCTGAGCAAGACAAGAAAAATAGAGGCAGCTTTTCTCCTCATGGCATCAGAGTACTTCTAGTTTTCAAGTTATGGGGAGCAGACAGTGTCTCTAGTATTAATTTCAAATTTATCACAGGCTGTCTGGTATGTACAGACATTATAGGACCTTTCCTGTAATTAAGGGTCAGACAATGTTGTCATTGTCACCCCTCTACTACAACACATTAGAACTTGCATAAAATAACTAGCTATGAGCTGAGATTTTATGTGTGCTCTCAGACTGAGAGCCAGCACTTCCTTTATTTTTAATCTGGCTTACTTAATTATAGGCGGGTCTGAGAGCACCACAAATTAAGGTTGTGTGATGCTTCCATTATACATCTCTATTTAAATTGCTTTATTAAGCTCTAAGCATCTAGGCTTGAAATTTTTCAGGGCTGCTGTCTACTTTAGGTAGAATTATTGAAAAATATCAGTTAAAATGAGCTCCATAATTTCTGACACAAATGCTAAAGAAAAATGTTTGGTTTATTTTGGAAAAGTTTTTGGTTTTTTCTTTTTATTTTTTTCCCTCTTTAGAAGGAGTGTTTTGATTTTTATGTTAGCTTTGAGGCAGGGATTCGGTATTTGGTGAGAGGAAGGTTTTTGTTTTTTTGTAAGTGGATGTAGTTTTTGCCTTTGTCATGCAAATTTGGACAAATTGTGAGTCTTTGAAAAATTACAGTTAGCACATAGTCACTGAAATCTCTTATGTTTATATATAATTATAAGCTAATATTTCTGATTCTGAATTTGCTAAGCATATTCCTGCCCTTGTTGTCTGTGCAGGAGGTTGACCAGGCAGCAGGTCCCTGTCTTATCTCTCCACCAGCCCTCTGCACTCACCACCTGTGTGCCATACTTCTGGGGAGGAGGGAAAGGCTGTGTACTGGGACTGTCAAAGTGCTAAGGGAAGTGGGGACTTGTGCAAACAGTCTGGTAAGAATGGGTTTAGGTGGGGAAAAACTGGGATAGATTGCTGAATGGAAGAGAGTGAAATGGCTGATACAAACCAGCGTGGGACTATGTTGGGAAGGGGTGGGTTGGGGAGCTCATGATATGGTGTAAGGGGGCAGTGCTCCGGTGAGAAGCAGAGGCTGGGGATGGTGGAAGGCCTGCACATGGGAAGAGCAGGGATGTGGCAATGCTGCCAGAGGAGCAGATGAGGACTCACTGGTGACATGTCAGCTCCCAGCAAGAAGTCTAGAATTTTGTTTTAGGAACTCTTCAATTTTGCTGTTTTTTCCTGTTTGAGGAGGTATTAGAGACCCTCTTGCAGGCTGAGCCTCCCAGCTCCATTGTATGAAAGACAACCCACTTCTGTCAGCTCCACCTATAGCTCACTTGGCAAAGGTCTCTGCCATAGTCCTAGGGTCTTTTGATGACCTCTGGGGATGCAAAATGATGCAATGTATTTTTAATGGGCTTTTAGAAAACCTAACAACTTGCACACAAAATTACTTTAAAGACACATTATTGAGGTTGTGAAGTCAGGCCCATACAAGTTAGGAAATGCCAGGACAAAGGCTGTATACTATTAATTCAGACTCTCTGAACACTATGAAATGATCTCTGGTGCTCTGTTCACATCTGTCTCTGGCTGATAGGACCTCTGCCTTATTCACTACACTATATGGATAACTTGTGTACTTCCTTGATGTTAATAAATAAATTGAATTATTTCATGTGCTGTGTAACTGTGAGGTCTGAGCATTTATCCAGAACTGTCTAAAGGGAGGACACTTGTCCCTGCAGTCTGTCACAGCTGCTCATTTGAGACTACAAGAGAGGAAGATGCCTGGAGGTTTGTTCCAGTAGTTCCTCTTGTCCTTCCTTTTAGTACCTGTCATATGTATGCTGACAGGCTGGTCTCAGAAAGGAAGATAGGACTGTGTTACCACCTCACCTTCAGTTAAGGAAGATGTCTCAGGCTCAAAAGCACTGGGAGCTATTGAGCCTCTTGAAGCAGTTTTGTTTTTCCCAAGGTGTTACTCCATGTAAACCTTGTTGCTAGCTGGTTCTTAATAGCACTGAGGGGCTCTGCATGCACTGTTGCTGTTGAGGAATGGGATATGTCTTGGTTTGAGGGGAAAAAGCAAAATGTTTACCCACAAGCGGGGGAGAGGGCCTTTCTCCACAATAATCACGCCACTCTTTATCAAATTTAAGAAAAGGAATTTTAATACAAGAAGGATAACTGTCCCTAACTGCTATAAATATATATATTAGGTGTAGGTATAACTATAAACAGACTAGAGCAAACCACTTCCCCAACACCACAGAGGAAAAAAAACCCAAAACAACAACCCCCCCAAACAACAATCCCCACAAGTTTCCTTTGGGAGAAGAGTTACACTTATGGCAGTATCAGTGTCACAGCCCGGCTGGCAGCAGGGTGAGTTCCCAGATGAACTCTGTGTCTCTTGTCCCAAATGAAGAAAAGAAGCTGAATGTGGGGAACCACTGCGTGTCCTGGAAAGCAGCTGCAAACTTCTCTCTCCCGGGTCGCTGTCCCAGCCGGGACGGGCAGGCCGTGACGGTGCAGGCGGTGGTGAGAGCGGAGCAGAGGCCGGGACCCCAGATGCAGGAACCAGGAGAACAGCCGTGGCGAGGAGAAAAGCAGCGTCTCAGCCAGAAGCCCCAGCGGTAGCCAGCAGAGCAGCTTCCCTCCTTGGCCGCACACACACCGCTCCTGCGTTCCGCCGAGCTAAAAGTGGAAAAATGTCCCCAAAAACAAAAGAGACAACCTGCCCCCACCTAAGCGATCAGCAGTTAACTACTTCTTTCTGTTAACTGCTGGCATGGGCAGTTAGTGGCAGGGGAGAGAATTTACATAATAATCCCAAACTACAACAGGATACAAGACCTGAACTCTAAAACCAGTACTGTGACAGCAACAGACATTGAGTAAGTTGTGTGTTAGACCACAACCACATGGATCAAAATAGGAAAGGCAGCTGAGGTTGGCATGCTGTAGTGGGAATGCAACGTGGCTTTGCCTGCACATCGCTATACTAGACAACATGAGTTCAGCCACCACAGCACTGCATCCCTTTTTTGACCCTAGGAAATAATGATCCTAGTGAGTACCTCCTTTATGTCAATGAAAAGCAAAGAATGATCAGGCTCCCAAGCAGACTTTCCTCCCTCAATTTAAATGTGAAACTGCATCCAGCATCCATACAATAAGTCCTGGTATGTAGGAATGGTTGAAATGCATGCAGAGATTGGTGCCATGTTTTCTGCAAAGGCAGTTGCATCACTGGGATATGAACTCGCGTAACAATTAGGACGGCTAATTAAGTTGAAACTTCATGTCCTTTTAATTAAGCAATTAAGGTGTTAATTTGCAAATTAAGATATGTAATTAGTTAAGTAGGGAGGGAAAAAAGCGTCTTGAAATTTCACTATGGTTTCTGAAAACTGTATTTTTAGCGATACGTCTGTTTTCGTAAACGTCAGTTGTCTGAACTTTGAAGTGAAATAAGAACATTTGCGGCCTTGAGGTGGTACCGTTTTCTTCTGCATGGCTTACAATATCTGTCTGAAAAACGGGCACTTGAGAAAATTAGTCCTTAAGAAAAGAAAGATGTGGTGCCAGTGGCCCTGGGGAGAGAAAGGAAGGCTGGGTCTGTGTTTAAGGCAATGGGGTTGAGACATGAGGGGTGAGCTTAGCTATCAACTCTGACACAGGCTTTCTGCAGACATTGTGTATGGCCTCATGTACACACCAGACTTCAGATCTGCTGTGCACACTCCTCCTGGTGAGGTGACCATGCTTTGTGGTCACATGGGATGGAGCGCCCACCTCCTTTCCCGAGAGTATATGTTGCTGTAAAAGGCAGGTAAATGCCTCCCTGACATCCGATCCCATCACATCTCAGAAGCTCAGCAGGGTCAGCCCCGGATTTGTACTTGGATGGGAGACCTCCTGGGAAATGCTGGGTGCTGTAGGTTCTAGTCCTGAGGACTTCACTGCCACTGTCCAAGCTCGCTCGGCCGTGGCAGATGAACCTCAGGATTTAAACGGTGGGGCCAGTTCTGCGCACGCTGAGCCTCACCTAAAATCTGCTGCGCAGGCAGGAAGGGCACACCCACGTGGGGACAGCCCTTCCCAAATCTTCGTTTGCGAAGCCAAGAGACGCACACACGTTGCTGTAAGGAGGTAACAGCCTCTGCTACTGTTGACCTCTACCGTTCTGTTTAAAGGTGTTGAGACAACAAAGAAGGGCTAAAGCTGTGGATTTATGACTCTTGTTCATTCCCTCTTTATTTGGAAAAGTCACCGCCCAGTGTGAAGAGGTTGCACTCTAAGAGAGGTGATGAAATATTGTCACTGACCTGCTGTACAGACCATCTGTCTCTCCCAGGGCTACTCTGGAAGATGGTGAAGTGTGCTGCTTTTTGTGTGTGGGCTTTTGAATGTAATTGGCCTTGATTCACTGCTAATTTTTTTAAACTTAAAGCAACCCTCAAAACTTTAAATACACTGTGACAACCTGAAGCCTTATTGCAACCAGTCCCTTGAGACTATCCGTTCTCTTAAGATAGTGACACTAAAGAAATTGTTCAGCAGACCAGAACAGTATGAATTAAAAGATGATTGCTAAGAGATAGATGAGGTATAAATTTAACACTGGGCATATAATTTGGCCTTTCCTGCACATTATTCCTGATGTATTAGCAAATATTTCAATGAAATAATATCCTATGGTCATTTAGGTTTTGCAGCTGGAAAACATCTGCCCCTGTGGAGGCAGATGGTGCAAGAGTATGCAATGGCTTTCTTTTTCTTGTGCAATTATGTCAAAATTAAGGCACTATGAGTGCATGCAAGTGATTAAGGCGAGCAAGTGTTACATGGAAGTGCTCATTATCCCAGAAACTGCTTTATAGCCCTACAAATTCATAGTTAAAAAGTGTAGATTTGTTAAGCTTGAAAATTAAATTGCAGTACTCAAATACCCTTATCCCAAACTTACTAAAGTGTGTCTTGAAGATTACCTTTAAGAGGGAAGCAAAATGACACTTGTTGATATTCTGTACCTCTTTTTGCAGGTATAGTAGTAATTCCATACTTTGAGCTTGATATTTTACACAATAAAGCATATTTTCATTCAGGAAAACCCTTTATTTCTGCCAGGGGAACTGCGAGGTAGCAGTAAAGGACAATTGGATAACCTGTGTTGACCAAGGAAGAGGGATTTACTTTCCCATTTTTCTCTCATCTGTTTGGTAAGAGAGTGCTTCAGGATATACCTGTCTTTTGTGGGTGGACAGCTGATTTCATTTTATGGCTTGCTCTGTCTTTTTTTCCATGAATATACTTTCTGGAGGTAATAACCAGAGGTGACTGTATCCTTCTGGAGTGGCATCCACTTTGGCTGCAACACTCACCCACTTCCAGGACCTGGGTTCTCTGGGCTCCTCAGTCAGAATGGGACCAGATAACGATTTTCTATCTTAAATATCCTGAGCATAAAGCAAGAGGAAAGACTTCTGTCATGGCAGCTCTCCAGTGACCCTGCTGCAGTATTTGTAATGCAAAGTTTCCCAGAGAGGGCTGACAGCAGAAAGTCCAACTCTGTAGCCAGCTTGGGGATGATATCAATGTTTTGGTGAGGCTGTTCCCAGGAATGTTTGTGTATATTTTCGTGAGCTGCCTTTGTAATGCTGGGGAGGCTACCATTATTTTGTATATTATCACTACTTTGTGAGCAAAATATGTCCCGATGTTAACTGGAATCTGTTATTGGTATATGTAAGTAGAGGCAAATAGGTAAAAATGCAAGGTGATTATTTCTTGTTTGGCTGGAATGATACCCATTATCTTAGCAAAATAGTTTGTTTATCTTCTCGGTCTTGCAAAATAGCGTATCTCCAGACATCATTTTTTTACCTCAGTGTCCTATTTTAGGGTTTTCAGGTATTAGGTTGTGCATTACTTACATGTAGAGGGAATGACACTCTTTCTCTATTGAGAGAAATTTGGGGTAGTTTCCATAGTTTTTTGAACTGTGTGATGCAGAATTGGAAGCTCTCTAAATGTTTTCTGCTACATAACTTGATGGCACTTATGATAAATTGTGTAATATCTTTTCTTGCAGTACTGATTAGTACTGACCTGGATGGGCAAATGACTACTTCTGTTGATTATATATCTATCTCAACTTGTATTAGTTATCTGTTTCTCCTTATTTTTTTGCATGGTGTTTTGTGGAGAGAGATAACTATTTCAGAGAACTTATATCTGCCATGCTGGTATACAGGAACGTATTTGGCACGTTAATTTTCTTTTAACAGTTGTGTTTAATATATACACAGAGCATCTAGCTCAGAGAGGGCATCTGAATATCTTCAAAGGGTTATTGAATTGTTTATTGATCTGCTTCATTACTGCTGTTCCCTGGTTCCTTTTGATGTCTTGTCGCTTGGTTCAAAATAAAATGCCAAGCTTTTAAATTAATAGTTGTGCAGGAAACCCTACATGTGTAAATATTAGGGTATGTTTCTCCTTTGAATGAGAATGTGCTAGATTGTCCAGTAAATATTGCTGCCATCAGAGTTTTATCTCTTTCACGCTTCTCACTTTACATAAAGACTCCTTCTTCTCTTCCTCTTAAGAAAACGGAAGTGTCTGAGATTTTATCTTTTAGGTTTTGTAACAGTCTAATCTCTTATTCTGCCATTGGAAACTTACAAGTTCCCTGATTAGCAAAAAAAATTTGATTAATTTTCCCTCCTTTCCTTTAATCTTCTCTGCGTGTTTCTCTTACATTTGTTAAATGTACTGCCTAAAAGTTCATGCTGATTTTTTCCCCTTTAATTGATTTATTTAATCAATCACTTTTTGAAGTTTTTTAAACTTCTGGAATAGACAACATTCCATGGTAAGGAGTTCCACACTTAGTATACTTATTTCTTGGAAAAGTCCTTAATTATTAATCCTACGACCTGAATATTAATTTGTGGATTTTATTATTAATTTTTTAATCAGTGGGTAATGATTCTTTATTTTCTAAGCTGTGTAGGATCTTAAATATATTTCTCATAGCCTTCATCAGTTGCTTCTTTTTTCCATGATTAAGATTATAGCCGGTCTGCTTATTCCTTGTACAGAAATTGTTCCATATCTTTGGTCATCTTGGTCCTCTCAGTACCTCTTCTGTTTCTAGATTTTACATTTGGTTAAGCCTTTGTAGTCCATTGGCTGATCTTCTATGTTTAGTGTGTATCACAGCACCAGCAGGAAGTTGCCTGATACGAGATTAATTTTTGTGATAAAATAATGCAGAAGTGTGTTAAGTGGCAGTGAGAAATAAGACTTCCTGCTGGTGATAAGGCAGACTTGGACTTTCATTTAGATGTCCAGACAAATGCCTTTGCCTACAAGGCAACCCTGCCTGTTTGCACATGTCCAGCTTCTAACCCACCTGCCCTTTCCTGCAACAAAACCAAGCCACTCCTTCCTCTCTCCCCAACCCAAAAAAGTGGGAGTGAGCTGAAATATTGCAGAGATGCAGGAGCTGGGGGAAGCTCTAAATATTTAAGGTTGCAAAAAGTAAGCTGTTCCACTAGAAATGGTCAGAGTCAAGGTTACCTATGCTGTGTTAGATCCTCCTTGTGTTGTGCGTGCAGCCCCATCAGTCTTTGGTCACTTGAACGCTGTTTTTTTTTTGTTTTTTTTTTTTTAAACTGCAGGTATTTCAACAGTGCTGTTGAAATAATTGTGAAATCATATGGTAGACTAGATGTATTTGTTGATCAGATTATTTTCTATTTTGTTTTCATATTTCAGTGTGTAGTTTGACTACAGTGCTGCTTTCTCCCATCTCATTGTAAACTGTGGTTCCTTACCTTTTGACAACCTACTTCAAATGCAACTGGATGAAAAGAATGGAGAAAACTGTGTTGGGAGGGGAAAAAGGAAAGCAAATTCTCAGCTGTGTGGAGCTGCCAGTAATGTTCAGAAGCTGACAATGATGAACTGCTCATCTAAGCATAAATAGCCTTCACAGTCTGTGTGTTACTTGCCTTGTGAGACTGGACTCACTGTACTCATTAGTTTTGTTCCTTTTTAAACATTTTGTGATCGCATCATTTACTTTGTCTAGTGTAGCCTCTATTGCAGTCACATTTTGCTGTACATGAAAACCAGGAGTCTACAGTGTCTGGTCTTTAGTGAAATGAGCAGTTAACAGTAGCCCAGCCTGGTGTTTTGTGATCTGCCACGTATTTTACTGTGAAAGCATCAGGATAGAATGGTGCAAAATTGACAGGTTTCCATTGACAGGGATTTTCATCTTTTTCACTGTTTACATACTGAAGATGAGGATTTTGCTATGACACAAAGACACTTTAGGATCAAACAGCAACAGCAGCAAAAATTTCTCTTTGTGGAAAAAAATGTATCATGTAGGTAGTTTTGTCATTTTAAAGTTAAAACATTTCCTTTCCCAAGAGTATTAGCTGAGGAAACCCTCATATTTTTTAAAACAGTTAAGTAGCCAAGAAGTCAATAATATGTATAAAATATGTAATAAATGTTGACTTCTGTGCCTTTATCCACAATACTGTGTCATTTTTGAAAGTGTCCTTGCAGAGACTGAAGACACATAATTTCTTTTGAGAAGGTTTGTGTCTGTGAAGGTTTGTACTTCTCCATTAAAAAAAATGTTGCTATTTAAAAATTATTAAATCTCTATCTTCTGAATATGATTTTTGTAAAATATCTTCACAAAAGAATCCCCATGAAGAGAGTAGGTACTGTGCTGCAGGAAATCTCAGGAAATGGAGGTATCGAAAGCTACTAACTCGATATTTAAGTCTCATTTTGCTTTGCTGACCATGTGAGATCTAATTCTTTTTATTTCATAAATTTGATTTCACAGCACTATTCTTTCCTTTCCCTCTTGCTAGAGGACAGCACCATTTTCTAAAACCAGCTCTTCTCTCCTACCTCCTCACTGAACCCCAAGAATTGTGTGCTGTTTGCCCATTAGGTTAAACCAGAGTATTTCTGCCTGCATCACGTAAGGTCATTTCAAATGAGGCACGTGTTGATTCTTGGAATTGAAGGAGATGTCCGAGTGATGGCAATGCATTAGCACAATCTTTAGAGTCATCAAGGCTGTACAGTGGGATTAAGAGGGAGCCAGCTCACTCGGATCTTAGAGCACTGTTTCTTCTGTGTCTCTCTTAAGTCATTAAGATAACCTGTGGACTCAACAGGCTAAAGCAGTTGGTATTGCAACACCTGCACTATAAGCAGTTCAGTTTTAATTTTGGGTTAGATTTAATTTGCTCCCCAGGTCTAAGCAGCCTCACTGCAGTTGGGATTCAAAGCTGAAGGACTACTTTTTACAGCCCTGATAAGAGATGGAGGATTGGAGCAGAGCTTGGAGTTCAGTTTCCTCTTACAAAAATGTGGTTGCATGTGCCAAAAGTGCACTGGGTGCAGAACCACCATGTGAAAGGGAGAGCTATAAACTACCACTGCTTGGATATAAGATGTTAGTATAGTCTTTATTAATCTTAAAGATCTTTTGCCCAGGTCCTCCTAGTGATTGTGTTCAGCATGACAGTATTCAGTATTATGGTGTCTTTGGGTAATCAAAGCTGCTGCTGTTAGCTCCTGCACTTTCAGATTTCACTAATTGAAGTCCATTGACTTAAATCCATTGTTTGTATTAATAAAGGGGGAGGGAAGGGAAGGGGAAAAAAATGGCTCTGAGGTTGGGTTTTTCTTTTTCCTTTTTTTTCCAGTATTGTCCCTGTCAACATGCTACAGTTTCATGTGAAACAAGGGATGCATGAAGCTTTTCAATCTGGGTTTTGTTTCCCTGTATTTTTTATATTTGTTTAATTTGCTGACTGGCAGCTCTAAAAATCACTTAATCAGTGTATCTGGCCCAAATACTGGGCTTGACTTGTACATACTGACAATGTCTTGGCTCACGGACAACAGAGACTAGTTTGAATTCTTGGTCTGTGATCTGTGTAGATAGATGTGATTGAAGAAGAAAATAAGTCTGAAAATCTGTCTTGTTTCTTTCCCAGCTGTACCACAGAAGTCAAAGCCCAAATGCTTATTTTCATCTTGTTTATAACTTCGTGTACTTTTGGAGAGTCACTTCTGACTTACAAGGTGCTCTGTGGGCAGAGGAGCAGTTCTCTGATTCCACTGCTCAATTTGCAGTCCCTTGGTTCTTTTGCCCTCTCTGAAGCACCAGTGTATTGCTTGTGACCTGAGGTGCTGCTGGGCAATGTCACCTCATTGGCATTTCTGTTTGGCCAATACAGAGAGAAAGCATCTTCTCCGTCCCTGAATGCAGGGAAGTAATCTGAACTCGTTACTGTAGCAAGTCCTGTCATGAAAAGATTTAAAATTAACTTAGTACCTTATTTTTTTTCAGGTACTCCACATCTGCATTCTCCAAACTAAGGAGAGTAGGGATCCGACATCCTCCACCTCTTCCTTTCATTGGAAACCTTCTCTTTTTCCGTGAGGTAGGATATGTTTTTCTATCTATTCAAAGTGATAGGAAGGTAGGAGGAATTGAAGGGAATCCTACACTTCAGTGGTACCATCTCTTTAAGGATGTCCCTCGGAAAGGGGGGCAAGAAAAACAGCTTTTTGAATGAATTGGTAGAAGCAGTTGTGTGCAAGCAACTTTAATTTGAGGGTAAAGGAAACTTGAGGGAAAGAAAATGTGTGAGCTCCTGCAGTTAATTACTTGAGCTTTTTCAAGAAAGTTCATGCCCTCAGTGAAACAAACTTAGTTATGTGAATAGAGGAGATTATGTTAACTAGTCCCAACTGGTTTGTTCTGAGTGGTTTTGGCTCCTACAACCTTTCTGTTTGTTTGTACTTTTGCTGATTGTACACATTTATTTTAAAGCTTTTAATGTTGCTTGCTCCTAAGCAATAACAGGAATTAGGTGTTGCAGAATGCTGTTGCTCTGTGCCCCAAGTACTGGGACTGGAAGGAAGGGGAGGTACTGGAATTCTGCCTCTAGATTTCATTCCCTTATTTTTCTTTTCTGTCTTCTTTCAATAGCCTACTAATGCTGTGTTTTGTGCCTTTCTCAATTTCAGTAATTTTGTTGAAGGTCTGATATCTCAATAATGAGGAGCTGCCATTTATCTGTTTGGATCTTACAGTAAAATCTCTCTAGTGTGCCTCTGTTGTAGTCCAACAACTTTTCAGAAAATCTGGGCCAACTCCAGCTGCTGCCCAGTTTTCTCTTTTAAGTGCATGGTCATCAATATCCATGCTGAGATTTGAATTATTAATGGCCATATATTGCTTCTTACCTTGGTCTTCATGGTGATTGTTCTGTCAATATCTGACTCATTATTTGATAAAAACCTTTTAAATACCGCTTTTACATGTACATCTGATTTCATTTAGAAAATAGCGTAAAAGGTAGACTTAATCCACTCTAGATTAATTTGAACTAGAATTGGCAGAGTGATTTCAACTTCCAAGGGATGCTGGTGGTGTGGAATACAGACCAGCTCACCTTCACTCTGTTTTCAGTGCATCTGGAAAGCTACTCGTTCTGTAGCTCCTTAGTGGTGAAATCCAGTTATCATTAGTCACCTGCTAACACTTGCTGTCAGTAAAGGTGCCTAGAGATGAAATTATTTTGATACATTGGAGATATTCTTGCCCTGTACCTATGTACAAGTGTAAAGTTTTTAGGAACTATGATCCAAAATGATCATATGATTTGTTAGGCAAATTTCATTACTAGAATAAATTAACTTAAAGCAGGCTCATGAAAAAAAGATAAAATTGATTTTAGTAACTGTTAGGAAGGAAAATAAAATAAAGGTAGCCGAGAAATTATATCTTGGTATACCGAGAAATGACAATTCCAGACAGGGTTTTGAAACACAGTCGAGTGATGCAAAGCCACCAACACCGCCAGGCTGCATGTCCAAGGCTGTGACATTTCACCATCCATCTTCCCTACCATCCTATTGCTGCCAGTAGGAAAGGTAGGGATAAGTCCCAGCTCTTTGCAATTTTTCTTTCTTCTCTCATATATTTTGCCATTTTTTCTGGATGTGCGACTGTGGCTGCTTTCTTAGGATAGTGCCCATAGCAACGCGTCAGTAATGGGAGCACTGCTTTTATACTGTGGCTGCTGTCTGAGAGCATTTTCAGGGACGCAAGTGCTCTCACTGCAGTCAGGAGAGGACATCGTCCGCATTCTCTTTCCCAGCAGGGGAGAATCGGGGGTTGCCCATCACCTTCCTGAAAATAGGGATAGTTTTAGGGGCCTTAGCTGCAAGGGGCACAACTGTGCACGAGCAGTGGCTTGTTTGGGCTGGATTTAATTTATTTTATTTTATAGGAAGTAGCAAAAGGTTGATCTGTTCTGTTGCTACATCTGTAATGTGAAGAAGTTCTGGTACTTCCATGTTTATGCAACCATGTCTTTCCACTGAACTAGTTTTTTAGAGACTATCCCTTTTAAATAGGCCAACTCTTTTTTAGTATTGCTAATGTTGTGCAGGGAAAACACTCCCACTAAGTCATCAGACTACTGCATTTCAACCCATGAACGTTTATTTCAAAGGAATTAATGAATAGTGACTAAGAGGAATGAATTGATATGTGCCTATGTGAGAATCTGCATATGTGTAATTCTTACATTTCCAATGTTAAATTTTGTCTGCAAAATAACACATGTTGAAAAGTCCTGGACACCAGTGAGATCTAGAAGAGAAAGGGAAAACAAAAGACTGCAACCTATACAGTGTTGCAGTCCAAAAAGTGTCCTCATTTCATGGTTTCAGGCTTTTCTCCCAGAAAATGATTGCTAGAAACTTAATGAAAAAAAATAAAGCAAGGAGAGGGAGTTCCTTTGACACAACAGAGTAAATCTAGGACATGGGAATTTAAGAAAAAAACATTAAATATCAAAAGCTCTCCACAAAATTGTGGGAGTAAGCAGTATTTTTCAATTTGTAATGGCATAAATTCAAGGATTTGCTTGTCTTCTCCTTTACTTGGGTGTAAATCACTTCTACTGAAATAAATGGAGTTTCCTATTTTGCTCCAGTGTACATGTGAACAGAAGTTCAGGCCTTATCCTTTTTTTATCTTTTTTCAGTTGTTCTTCTTCAAATGTGCCTGAAAACAAGTAAACAATACAAGCAGAATTTGAGTAGCAGTTCTAGGTTGTGGGGCATTTAATAAACTTTCAAAGCTATTTTAAACATGAAAGCATTTTGTCCATGAAATTTTTTTTCCTAAGAATTATTTTAGACATCTCTTGAACAGTATATTTGCTTGGAGTAAAATAAGAGTTGCCATTAATACAATGTCTCAGAGAGGAAGAGGAAGTGTGTAAAGTTAAGGGGCTAAGGGAAATGCAACAGCCAAGACCTATCTCCATCACAGAAAAGCAAACTTTAAGAGCTGACCTGGGGAAAACAAAGTTATTTTACTGTAAGTCACCCCTTCTCTCTCAAGTACAATAAAGGGAGATAATCGCACTCTGAAACTAAAACATATCCAAGTTAATCGGCTTATCTCAACAATGAGAAGATAGGAAATTATTGCAGTTCTGCAGCTGGGAAATTATCTGAGTCCAAGATATTAGATTAAAAATTCTTCCATTGCATGAGAACAGTTTGTGGTGGGCAAGTCTGATGTAATAGTAAATATGATTAGGCTGTTTAAAAAAGGCAGCATGTTCAATTTTTTTCAATAACTGAGCAGTCTTGCAGCTGACAGACTGCTGCTTTGTTACAGACTCCTGATTATTCCCCCACCTTCCACGTATTGCATCTTTCCTACAGGTCTAGAAAAACATGAGGATTGTTTGTGATAGCCCTGTAATGGGAGATGCAAGGGTATACACAGCATGGATTTTCACACATGGATCTGCATGGCCTTCAGAGCAGCAATTTGCAGAAAAACTAAACCAAAAATTCCTATCACTTCCCAGGCTAATGGTTTTAGGGCAAATGCTCTGAAACCAAGAAGGCACACGTGCTGCATCACCCTTTCTCCTGAAGACCCGTGTCAAACACTTGACCTGTTGCTAGGGCTGTGCTGTGCTTTTCTCTCTCTCTCCTAAAAAGACAGCTGTACTGTTTTTAAATGTCACAGGCTCTGACATTTGCATGGCCGTGGTCGCCTGGTCCTGTACCTGTGCGTGCTGCTTCCTACCCAGCCTTCTGCAGAGCTGTGCTGTGCTGCAGCAACCTCGGGGCTGGCCCCTCCGGTGTTTTGGGGTGGTGGTACATGCATGGGTGGCTGCCTTGTTGTGGTCCTTGGTAGGTGGAATGTGCAGCAGTGCCCAGCATACAGTTGGATGATGTGCTTTGGGTCCTTGTCATGGCATGATCATGTGTTGCTTTCCTCCTGTTACTCCTAGCAAGCTCCAGTGACGCTTTTGACTGTCTGTGTACTTGCATCCCTGCCTTGCATGTTAATGAAAGGCATCGCTCTCTTTAGCCCCTCTCTGCTTGGACAGGATACTCTTTGTTTACTCTGTTTATTTCTGTCTGGCCTATTTGAAGGTCCTGGGCTACCCCAGAGCGGCCCATTTCTGCTGAATGGCAGTGGGGGCTGTGTGGGTGCTTTGTCTTGTTTTCAGTTTGGGATCTGGCTGGGCTATGTTGTTTTATGGATATGGGTGGGAGTGGAGAAAGTGGGGAGTGTAGGGAGGAAGCAGAGAGCAAATATTTTTATTTCCCCCTGCTATGCATCTGCCAAAAGCATTCTTTGAGATGCATGTAAAGAAAAATAAAAGGCAGAGTCTTTGCAGGAATGAAATTAACCCCATGTCTAATTTTCAGCCTAGAAAGCAGTGTCTGGGTGCTTAGAGAGGCTGCAGTGTTTACTGTTCTGAAATTTAATGACACAGCATGTAAACCTAAACAAGGTCAGAGAGAGGCAAATGGTGAGGGGAGCAAAAACGGGGAAAGGGGGAAGGGAGGAAAAGGACCTCTCAGGCTGTGGACCCGGATTGAATTACAAGAATAATATGGTTTATATTGACAGTGAAAGCCTGCATACGGCTTTGTGTTGTTTTGGCAGGCAAAAGAGAAGAATGGGATAGGAAGTGTGTATTTTTCAACTTGATAGCTATCTGTGGGGAACCAGAAAGGGTGGCTGTAATACCACCAACATACCTGTCCTTATCTCCTCAAGTTGTGTGTGGGCATCTTCTGTGGGCTGCTGACTGCCTGAACACACCTCACAGGTGCTCCAGGTCTTCTCTTATGTGTGGGAACATCCCCATCCTAGACTGGGATGCTTGTACCCGCATGTGGTGCAGATCTAAACCTAGTCAAGTCACGGTCTGCAACATGATAGAAAACCTGGAGTTTATGTCTGTATTTCTACATCTCTAAAACCAGTCTCCCTTCCCTTCAAAAATGTGTATTTTCCTAATTTTGTGCTGCCTCCTTTGATCAGATGTTAGCATTGTCAGGTAACCTGACAAAGTCAGCGCATTATCTGTTTGTGGGAACCTAATGCAGGCAATCAAGACATCACAATTGGCTGTCTCCCTCTTGACTAAATGCTACTTGCACCCTTCTGCAAGAGCAGGACTTCAGTTTCTCAGAAGACCATTGGGTAGAGTTATGCTGTGGCTTACCCCAGCTTCTCCCTGCCACACAGCAGTTGGGTTAAGAGAATGAAGATAATGTATAGTGGCAATGTAGTAGCATACAAGTAGACCCAGTGTAGTCACTTAAACTGGAATTTTCCTTGGACTTCAGAAGAAGTATGGACCTTGAAGAGCAGCACAATAGTGGTATAGTTGAATAAGAGGACAGTAAGTGTTGTAGTAAACTCAATGGGCTTTTACACGTGGACTTAAAAAAGCAGGACTGTTTTTTAGTCATGATTGTCTTCTCCTCAGTGTTTGTAGTCACATCAGTGTGGCGCTGGCCTGAAGAGAATGGGGTTGGACTAAATAAAATCTTTTAGCCCTTTAAATTAAGAAAGAAAGCAATAGACTCAGGGCTGCAATGAATAAGAGCAACTCTGTTATTTTACATGAAGTTGTAACTTGCTCACGTTACCTGTCAATTTGGAGTTTAGTAGCTTCATATGATTTCTTATTGCAATGAAGAGAAATCCACATACAGAAAGCCAGTTCTTCCATGTCATCAAGACCAGTATGTATGATAATGGCCAGGTATCAGTTATAATGCTAAAATTGTTGCAGGCTCAGATTGGTTGTTGAGAACAGTTGTTATTCATGAGCCAACAAATTTAGCAGAGTCTTAACTTCATTAGCAGTGTCTAAATGCATTAGCCATATGCTCCTCAACATATGGGTAAATACATAACAATTTATTTTCATTAGGGTTTTCTTACAAGTGCTGCTATCGCAAGCTCCACTAGAAATGTTTACAGCATGAAATGTCTTTTCAAATAGAAGCTGGCCTTCTGTACAGCAAGTCATCCTGAAAGTGTGGCAAGCAAGACACTTCCTCAATCCTTTCTGAGAGTAGGCAGGTACAGCTGCTGCGGGTCTGATCTGCTGCATCTAGCTAGGCTTGGTTTCTGCAAGGCTTTATATTGAGGAATAGAAGATTTTGGGGAACTGACTATTCAAACATGTTGTTAAATCACTAGTATTTATTGTATGCTGCCTTCTAGTTGCCTATGATGTGCCTCGGCTGGTATCCCCTCCTGGTACCTTTACTTGGATGTAAGACTCATGACCTCTGGGTTCTCCCTGCTTTCTCCCCTCCCCAGAAGGATGTAGAGTTGAAATATAACTTTCCCTAAGAGGTACTGAGTGTGAAATTAGGTCATACTCATGGCTTGTAGTCAAATGGATGCAGTGTTAGAAAGGGCAGGGTGAGTTTGTAGTGTGGTCACTGGGGCAGGGCTGGGAAGGCTTCAATAGCTGCAGATGCGGGACAGATGTAAATGAGCTGTTGTGTGCTCAGGAGTTTCTTAATGTCTTAGAAATAAATGAACTTTTAGTTTCTTGAGAGCTTTCTTTTTTGATAAGTACTTACGCAGCTTGATCCAGAAGTGCAAGTTTCCTAGAAGGAAAGGAGCATGAGAAAGGACTGATCTTATCAGGAGGATATAAAGGTCAAAAGTCCATCTATTTCTCCATGGCTTTAGAGGCCTTGGCACATGTCTACATTTAGATGGTAATGCGAAACAAGAATCAGCTAGAGTTGGATTCTGATCAGGTTTGTTTGAGAACTGACTGGGTTTTTATTGAATGGTTTTTTGTTTGTTTTTTAGAAAAGAAGGAATTTTCAACAGAAAGTTTAAACAAACCTGTGTGCTTTAAAAAAATTATTTCAAAGTGCTATATTTCTGGTTTGGTTTTTATCATCACGCAATGCAGTGAAATGGATGATAGTCTTGGGTTATCCTTGGATTTTGTAACTTTTCATTTTGTTTCTTAACTATTAATATTTTTTCCTGTTTGTATTTTGTAATTTTTAAATATTCTGTGAATTTTTGATCATTTATAATAAGGCAGGGGAAAAAGTGAACTGTTTTTTGGACAATTGAGATGGGGTAGTTTTAAGTACTCAGGTAGCAAAAACAACTCTCTGAACTCTGGTGACTTATTTTACCTTACTACAAGGAAATTGAAACTTATAAACAAGAGAAAAAGAAATTGAAACTGAGGTATATGGTTCAAAATATTCTCAAATACATGTTTTCATAATAAACTATGCAAGAAATAAACATTAAAATAATTCCAAATTAATCTTGACTATTTGATGAATTTCCCTAGTTTTTGTGCATTTTATCTGATGACTTTTTTCAGTTCTCTGAGCATACAAAGCTGTTAACTTTCATAGCATGATGCCAGAAGTGATTTAGGCAGGATTAGTGAAAGCTGGGCTAAAGGACCCATATAAGAAGTCACATACAATGATAAGTTGTAATATTCTTTAGAAAGTTGAGTAGGACTTTAAACTGTGGTAATTCTTTGACTGAGTGTGTTTTTTCCTGTTCCACTCAGGAAAAAGTAAAAAAGATAGATAGCAAGAGCAGATGTTGGAGAGAAGTGTCTCTGAACACACAGGGAAAGGTGATGGGGAACCCCAAAGTCTTCACTGATATGCCTCTATTTGCTTTTATATCAATATATTGAGAGGAAACAGCAGGTGATAAGCCCTTAATAGGATAAGGGACCTTGTGGCACTAGAGAGTAGTCTAGGAAAGAAGTACAAAGAAGTATGAATAAAAAATTGGTTATTGATACACGATTTTTGCAAAGGAGTGAACTCATCTACCTTGATCTGTTAATAAGCTGCAATGTGTGATGTGTTGTGAAAAATATGTGACAAGGCAGAAAGAGGAAGGGTAGCACTTGATTTATCCTTGGTTTTGTTCCACTTCTGAGGGCAATCTAGGATAGAAGCACCTTGCAGCCAAAGTGCTTGATCACACAGAAGGGGGAAAGGGGAGAGCTTTGGGGGGGAAAAAGTTGCAGTTGGTGACCTTATACCAGAGGTCTCTATTTTAATAAATAGTATCATAAAGTTCATTGCAGAAAAGAATTAGGGACCTTGCAAGTATCTTGTAGTTATATTTGTGTGTGTTTTCACTACCTTTTTTTTTTTCCTCCCCAAAGCCCCAGGGGAGCCGTCTCAGAGACCTCATAAACGTGAGATTTCATTTTCTAATGCTATTTCATTTCCTGGATGGAGGACCTGCCACAAGAAGACCAGACCTCAAATTATAATAGCCCTATAAATAACTCCCTAAGGCAAAGGGGAAAAAGCAAGCCTTTGAAAGACAACCACAAATGTAAAAATGGAGGGTTTGGGTTCTTGCAGAACCAGACTAAGCATTTCTAGTTAGTACATGGTTAATTTTTGGGTTTCCCTGTTTATCTATTTGCGTTGTTTACTTACCAAGTTATATTTCAGAAGTCCTCAAAGGTCTTTTGTTTGACCTTAATTTTCCACAGGGTTTTGTTGCCCTTTGGCCTGTCTTTAGAGCCTGCTAGGAAAGAGAGTTTCCAGGTAAAATTGAAAGCAATCCAAAAAACTGACTAAAACAAATAAAATTATGGATCGAGTAAAAGTAGTCTGAAAATGCAACTTTTTCTTCATTCTGGATGAAGTCGTTTTACTTCAGCAGACCCAGACAGTCTGCCTCCTTTCTGCTGGAAATCTGTGCAGAATTGGCACAATTGACTAGAATAAAAACATTCCCGAGGAATCGGAGTGTTCTGTCAAAACATTTGAACAGCTCCCGTCTCTCAGAGCACAGCATTGCTCCAGAGCCAGCATAGGGAGCTCTGCAACATGTAGTGCAGGCTTCCCCTCCAGCCTCTCATCTCAAATCCACCTTCTCACATATTTATGGGCCAAGTGTTTCAGGTTCAATTATTTTTAGCTGTGGACATAGTAGAGAAGGAGGTTTACATGAGCATTTTGCACCATGGTGTGACCTGTGTAAAGGCTGTCTTTTCTCTGTTCCCTCAAAGGCTTTGTTTTACAGAGAATTATTTGGGTTGCAAAAAGACCATTAAGATCGAGTCCAGCTGTTAACCCAGCACTGCCAAGTCCACCACAAACCCATGTCTCTAAGTGTCACATCTACATGTCTTTTAAACACCTCCAAGGATGGTGACTCAACCACTTTCCTGGGCAGCCTGTTGCAGTTCTTGACAGCCCTTTTAGTGAAGAAATTTATCCTAAGAGATGAGGGAAAAGTCATTTAGGTAAGGCTGTAGGATCCCAGAATCTTTCTGTAGCAGACTGGTTCAATGTACTGGCCAGGGACACCTGGGCTGCCAAATCTAAGCCTCAGGAGAAGTCCTGCTGCGCAGGAATAGGATTTCCACTGCCAACAAATCCCCCTGTGCCATGCCTCTTGCTGCTGCATGACTCTGCTAGATGTGAGGTCAACCTCCAGCATCAAAGTTCAATCTCTGTGTTGTGATGATTTTTTTTAATGATTTGACTAATTAAAAAAACTGTAGTCTTTGGCTAGAAGGTGACACACAGCAATTACAGTATTTAACTGAGCATAGTGAGTTTAGACTCAACCTTTGCAGCAGGACACTGATTAGTTTACTTTTGCTAGGCAGTATATTTAGTCCCCTAGCACTGAAATAAGGGGATCTCACTGGTAGGCTCTGCTCTGAATGAGTCTGGTAAAATCAGGCCTGCAGCCAATTTGCCAGAGATGCTGTCTGTCTGTTATTGAGACCAATTGCTTAGGAATGTAATTGTATAATTCTTGTTACCAAAACTGATATCCCCTGCCTGATCGTAGCTAAATGAGTTTTCATTTTTGCAGAATTTCTGGGCTGTTGCGTGATAAGCCATTGTGGTGGACAGCATTCAGTCAGTGGTTTGAAACAAATGGGGGTTTTCTTCATATTTGACACAGAGATGTGTATTACGCAATACATTACTGTGCTGATGCACTGGCAGATAGCGTCCTTTAAGGCTGCACATGTGACAGTAGCCTGTTTGAATGAGACTGTACCTGCTTGTCTAAGCCCTATTCAGCAGAAAAATAATTTATAAATTAACATAAAAGTAAGCAAAGTGGGAAGGCAAACAACCAGATTTATGTGCTTAACTTGTACACTGTGGCACGTGCCCATGTAGTAATTCATAATAAAAAGATCTGTGCCAGTCAGAGCAGGGAGTGTGGAAGTGGCTCGTAAACCAGCCTTAGATCTGCTTGGGTTAGTGTCAGCACAGCAATCTTGCAGGGGGTGGGCTGTGAATGTGCATTCTGGACTCTGTTACTTATCCCCTGGGCCAGAAGGGCCAGATGTGTTGCATAGGCAACATATTTAATCTCTGAATGATCATTCCTGATGGATCCCCTCCAGACAGTCCAAAAGTTACATTACTGAGCCCCAGCCCACTTCACATAGAAAGACAAGACCACCCAACCTAGTGCCTTTAGGGAAGAGAGAAGGTGGAATTGCTGTGATTTTACATTTTATCAAGCAGCTGTATGCTCTATGGCCAAAATGCTTATGTACTGATGTCTAACCCAAGGCAGCTAAAGCAATGCTTTGGCACTTAAAAGTGTAACTATAGGATTGCCACAGGAGTTAACAGGTGCTGGTGCTTTCAAAAGTTACCATAACTCCTTTTATTTAGTTTTGTAAAGTCTAGCCTGCTGTACTTATAAATTTTGTCTTAAGCATATATCATGCTGACAAAATATGATCACTTTTGGGACTCAAGTTTCTGGAAATGGAGGTTTCCTATACCTGGAAACTTTTTCAAGGTTGTGTTGGATGAGGGTCTGAGCAATCTCATCTAGTTGAAGATGCTCCTGCTTATTGCAGGGGGATTGAACTAGATGGCCTTTAAAGGTCCCTTCCAACCCAAAATATTCTATGATTCTAATATTGAGGAAAAGGCAATTTACCACAGTGTGACCACATGGGAGGGGAAAACCTGTTAAAATCCTTCTATGAACAATTATGGCAAATATACATTAAAAGGCTTTGAGACCTTATACAATGACAAGCCCATCTCCTGCTAGGAGAGGTAACAGGCTACAACAACAGTGCTGGAATTCAAGTCTCTTATAGTATATTACTCTCCTGCTAAGCTCTGAGACTCGGGTTTGTGCATTCACTTGATATGCTAAAAGCTTATCATCTGCAGAGGCAGACTTGGAAGAAAGGAAGTACATGGACAGTTTTATGGGCAAGGAAACTAAGGGCTGGGGCTATAATAATTTTGCTTCACCACCCACTAAGACCAATAGCCAAATGCCCACTGTCTTCACTGGGCATGGGAGAAGATAGAGAGTGACTCCTCTGAGCTTGTGCAGGAAGAGGTGATGACAAAGGCTGTGGACTGCATCTGCATCCAGTGGGCTCTGGCACAGTGTCACAATTGGTGCCATCTTCCCAGGGTCCTTTGTTGCTGCAGAGAGAGTTTATACTACATGTAGGAGGATAATGCCTCAAAACATCCCCACTGGAATAAATAAGTATCTGAAGTTGGGAGTTTAAACGCAACTTGCTTTTCTACTACTTTTGTAGTCAGTCTGGTAATTTTCATTTGGTTTAGGAAAAATAGAAATAAGTGTTAAATTCATGCTTAGAAGATTGCCTTTCTTCAGAGAAATTTGTTATCCTTTTTCTGATTTTCAACTGGTAAACTTGCTTTTGCAGCAGAGATTTTGACATTAAGTGTCTTGATAGAATAATAGGCGTGCGATGGATTGCAATCTATTGCCTCAAGACTTTTCCAATCATAAACTAAAATCAGTTAATGCATTGAGTTAAATCTTGCTATATTGTGCAATGTTCTAGTAGTATTAAAAAAATCAATCCAGAAAATATATTGATTATATTATCTCCATAGCAACAAACAATAATAGGATAATGTTAGCTTAGTAATTGTGCTTTGTGCAAACCTTTCAGAATAATTACTGCATTGTGGTCTTTTCACAATGTGGAATGCAGTAATGCTTCTTCCTTGACTGCAGTCACCATCAGCACTGCGTCAAGAGATGTTGTTTTTGTGTGCATGCATATGTATTCATGGGTAATTTTGCTCGGGGTGAAACAATTCGGCAGACTATTTTGGGATCCATTTTTTAATGGTCAAGACCACAAATTGGCAATTGTTTTCCATGTGGTTTGCTTTCTCCCACCTCCTCTGACAACTTGGCTACTGTAAAAAGAGGTTTTTAGCATTCCATCTCCTGCCTCGTTCTTTACAAGGCACAAATATTTTGGCATGTAGCAAACTAGATGTCCAGCTACTGTGATAAGGATTTGTGGGAGGGAGGAGCTCTGCTCTACAGACAGTGTTTCATAAGTGTTCCTTTAATTGGATTTAATCTATTGTCTTCTAGGAATTACTTGTTTTGCAGGAGCTGAGGTATTTGTCTGTATTTTGAGGGACCTGATTCTCCAGTCATCCTACATTGTCATATAAATAATAACCTGAAGCTGTTATGAATATATAGAGATAATTTCTTACATATAAGTAAGGAGGTGTATGTATAATATTTTTAGCTTGAAATTTTGGCAAGAGAGTCAGAGGACTAGATATATACACTCTTCATCTGGATCTTGCTCTTACTTTACTTTGACATCAACCCTGTAGTTTTTATCTTGAGTTAAAAAGAGGCATTGACCCAAATCTATGACAAAGAGGCCAAATTTTTAGAGTGGTGGTGTGATTTAACCCCAGGCACCAGCAAAACCCTGTACAGCTGCTCACTCACTCTCCCACCTGCCGGATCAGGGAGAGAACTGGAAGGGTAAAAGCTCAAAAACTCATAGGCTGAGATAGAGGTAGCTTAACAGGGAAAGCAAAAGCCACACAGACACAAGCAAAGCAAAACAAGGAATTAATTCACTTCTTCCCATGGGCAGGCAGGTGTTCAGCTATTCCCAGGATAGCAGGGCCCATCACGCATAACAGTTACATGGGATAATAAACGCCATCACTCCAAATGTCCCTCCCCCTTCTCCTTCCTCACTCTCTGTATGCTGAGCATGATGTATTATGGTATGGAATATCCCTTTGGTCATTTTGGGTCACCTATCCCAGCTGAGTCTCCTTCCAACCTCCCATGCACCCCCAACTTCCTTGCCAGTGTGGCCATACAGAAAGCAGAAAAGACCTTCGCTCCATGTAAGTGCTGCTCACCAATAATAAAACATCTGTATTATGAACCCTGGGTTCAGCACAAACACAAAACCCCGTACTAGCCACTGTGAAGAAAACTAACTCTATCCCAGGCAAAGCCAGCAGTGGTCAAAAACCCCTCCAATTTAATCCATGAAGTTTAAGCGGGTCCTAAATGGTCCTGTGCCTATGAAAGCCCTTGGGGACCTGGCAGTAGATCTGGAGTCCATTCACCTTCTGGTCATACCAGTATTTCCTGATGTACCTCTTGACCAGGCAGTTAAATGCCTCCCTGACATCCGATCCCATCAGATCTCGGAAGCTAAGCAGGGTCAGCCCCGGATTAGTACTTGGATGGGACACCTCCTGGGAAATGCCAGGGGCTGTAGGTTCTAGTCCTGAGGACTTCACTGGCACTGTCCAAGCTCTCTCGCCTGTGGCAGATGAACCTCAGGACTTAAACGGTGGGGTCATTTCTGTGCACGCTGAGCCTCACCTAAAATCCACTGCGCAGGCTGGAAGGGCACACCCACGTGGGGACAGCCCTTCCCAAATCTTCGTTCGCGAAGCCGAGCCACACACACCTCTTGACCAAGGACTGGGTTTAGAGATCAGCAAATGGAGAATAGACTGCTGCCAAATCTTGCACTTGCATGAGATTCTCCATGGCTTTCACAGGGCGTCCTGTGTTGTTCCCAGTGGTATAGTGGAATGCCCCTTTACTTCCAAGGGCATGAGTGGATACCATATTCTATAGTGGTTGCTGCTCCAACCCTTTTTCTGTGGGACAAACATTGATATCAGACAGGTTAAACTTTTGACACCCCTTCTAACTGTGCATCCCTTTATTTTGGTTCTTACTTCTGGAGAGAATTTGTCCTTCAAATGTCCCAAAATTTGATTTCTTACTGTTTTCCAGACAGAGGTCCTCTTTTCTTTGCAGACCTCTAGGAGAAAGCCCCTGCTTTGCAGCCACTATTTACAACATGTCACTCTCTTGGAGGTGGAAGTGTGCAAACCCTCTACTCTGTACAGTATAGGTATACTGTATCTGTAAGAAAAGCAGCAGAGTGCAAGAGTCCTGAGAGTTTTCCATCTGAGATGATTTCTTCATCGGGAGCTTAATTGTGCTGTTTTCATCTACAGTCCCTCCAGGTTGTTGCTTTATGGGGAGGACATGATGGAAGACCCCTAAGGAAGCCCAGCAGGAGGTGGTGAAGCCCAGCCCCTCCTGCCATCAGGCAGACGGAACAAACCATAGGGTTGGGGATGAATGGAAACAGGTGCCTGGTCAGAGAGGCAAAAACACCCCCTCTCGACCCCTTTCACCTGCCAGGGTGCCCTTAAAAAACAGGTATATGGCCCTGGACTCGGGCAGTCTGTTGGAGGACAGTCAGGAGGAGGATCTATCTACAAGATCTTCTGGTTACCCCCAGCCTACCGGACGGGTTACGACTACAGGTAAGAGAAAAAAGAGAAGGGTTGTTGTAATAGGTGACTCCCTTCTGAGAGGAACTGAGGGCCCTATATGTCGGCCAGACCCGTCCCACAGGGAAGTTTGCTGCCTTCCTGGGGCCAGGGTGAGGGATATTACCAAAAAACTTCCTAAACTTATCCAACCCTCAGACTATTACCCACTGTTGGTTGTCCAGGTTGGAAGTGATGACATTAATAAAAGGAGTACCAGAGTAATTAAAAAAGATTTCAAGGCACTGACCCGATCTCTTCAGGGGACAGGAGCACAGGTAGTAATTGCCTCAGTTCCTGTGCTAGCTGGGATGAATGAGGAGAGGTTTAGGAAAGCCCAGCTTACCAACAGGTGGCTTAGGGGATGGTGCTATCGTCAAAATTTTGGGTTTTTTGATCATGGCGCGAACTCCGTGTTGCCCAGTCTCATCAAAGCAGATGGGCTTCATTTATCTAGGGAGGGCAAAAGAACTGTAGCCCATAAGTTGGCAGGGTTAGTTAGGAGGGCTTTAAACTAGGTTTGAAGGGGGAAGGGACGGCAACTGGGCTCTCCAGAGACAGGCCTAAGAGCATAGAGCCCGAGTTGAGAATGAAATCAATGGCCCAGCTGAAGTGCATGTACACCAATGCACGCAGTATGGGAAACAAACAAGAGGAGCTGGAAGCCATAGTGCAGCAGGAAAACTATGACATAGTTGCTGTCACAGAAACGTGGTGGGATGAATCACATGACTGGAGTGCTGCTATGGGGGGCTACAAGCTCTTCAGAAAAGACAGGCAGGGAAGGAGAGGTGGAGGGGTGGCTTTATATGTTAGAGAGTCTCTTGACTCTGTTGAAGTTGAGGTCAGCAGTGACAAGGTTGAGTGCCTGTGGGCCAGAATCAGGGGCAAGGCCAACAAGGCTGACACCCTTGTGGGAGTCTGTTACAGACCACCCAACCAGGATGATGAAGGGGATGAATTATTCTACAAGCAGCTGGCAGATGTCTCAAAATCTCCAGCCCTTGTTCTTGTGGGTGACTTTAACCTGCCAGATATCTGCTGGGAGCTTCATACTGCAGAGAAGAGGCAGTCAAGGAGGTTCCTGGAGTGTATAGAGGACAATTTCCTTCATCAACTGGTAAATGAGCCTACCAGGGGGAAGGCCCTGCTAGACCTACTATTTACAAACAGAGAGGGGCTGGTAGATGATGTAGTGGTTGGAGGCCGCCTGGGGCATAGTGACCATGAAATAATAGAATTTTCAGTCCTCAGGGATGTAAGGAGAGCCACCATTAAAACCTCTACCTTGGACTTTCGGAGAGCAGATTTTGGCCTATTCAAAGAACTGATTCAGAGCATACCCTGGGAAACAACCCTTAAAGGTAAGGGGGTCCAGGAGGGATGGACATGTTTTAAGAGGGAGATTTTGAATGCACAGCAACAGGCTGTCCCAGTGTGCCGAAAGGCCAGCCGGAGGGGAAGACAGCCAGCTTGGTTAAATAGGGAGATTCTGCAAGAAATCAGGGATAAAAAGAAAGTTTACAGACTATGGAAAAAAGGGCTGGCTACTTATGAAGAATTTACAGATAGAGCTAGGTCATGCAGGAAAAAAATTAGGGAAAGAAAAGTGGAATTTGAAGTAAATTTGGCTATTTCAGTTAGGGATAACAAAAAGTCCTTTTATAAATACATTAATAACAAAAAGAGGGGCAAGGAAAACCTCCATTCTCTGTTGGACTTGGAGGGAAATATAGTTAAGGAAGATGAGGAGAAGGCTGAGGTACTTAACACCTACTTTGCCTCAGTTTTCACCAGTAAGACAGGTGGCCCTCAAGACAACTGGCCTCTGGAGCTGGTAGACAGGGAGAGGGAGCTGAATACCCCTCCTGTATTCCAGGAGGATATAGTGACCGACTTACTGAGCCAGCTGGATCCTAACAAGTCTATGGGACCAGATGGGATCCATCCCAGGGTGATGAAGGAGCTGGCAGAAGAGCTTGCCAAACCGCTCTCCATCATCTTCCAACAGTCCTGGCTCTCTGGGGAGGTCCCAGATGATTGGAGGTTGGCGAATGTCACCCCAAACCACAAAAAGGGCTGCAAGCAGGACCCTGGCAACTACAGGCCTGTCAGCCTGACCTCTGTGCCTGGCAGGGTTATGGAGCAGTTCATCCTGAGTGCAATCACACAGCACCTTCAGGGTGGACAAGGGATTAGACCCAGCCAGCATGGGTTTAGGAGGGGCAGGTCCTGTCTGACCAACCTGATCTCTTTCTACGATCAGGTGACCCACCTGGTGGATGAGGGGAAGGCTGTGGATGTGGTCTATCTGGACTTCAGCAAGGCCTTTGATACTGTCTCCCATAATATACTCCTGAAAAAGCTGGTAGCCCATGGCTTAGACAAGTGTAGCCTCTCCTGGATTAAGAGCTGGCTGGAGGGTCGGGCCCAGAGAGTGCTGGTGAACGGAGCTGCATCCAGATGGCGGCCGGTCACCAGTGGTGTTCCCCAGGGGTCTGTGTTGGGTCCAGTCCTGTTTAACATCTTTATTGATGATTTAGATGAGGGGATTGAGTCCATCATCAGCAAATTTGCTGATGACACCAAGTTGGGAGGGAGTGTCGACCTGCTGGAAGGCAGGAGGGCTCTGCAGAGGGATCTGGATAGACTTGAGAGATGGGCTGATTCCAATGGGATGAAGTTCAACAAGGCCAAGTGCCGGGTCCTGCACTTTGGCCACAACAACCCCCTGCAGCGCTACAGGCTGGGCACAGAGTGGCTGGAGAGCAGCCAGGCAGAAAAGGACCTTGGAGTACTAATTGACAGGAAGCTCAACATGAGTCAACAGTGTGCCCAGGTGGCCAAGAAGGCCAATGGGATCCTGTCCTGTATCAAAAATAGCGTGGCCAGCAGGACCAGGGAAGTGATCCTTCCCCTGTACTCTGCATTGGTGAGGCCACACCTTGAGTACTGTGTTCAGTTCTGGGCCCCTCAGTTCAGAAAGGATATTGAGATGCTGGAGCGGCTCCAGAGAAGAGCAACAAGGCTGGTGAAGGGACTGGAGCACAAGTCCTATGGGGAGAGGCTGAGGGAGCTGGGGTTGTTTAGCCTGGAGAAGAGGAGGCTCAGAGGTGACCTCATCACTGTCTATAACTACCTGAAGGGAAGTTATAGCCAGGTGGGGGCTGGTCTCTTCTCCCAGGCACTCAGCAATAGAACAAGGGGGCATGGGCTTAAGCTCTGCCAGGGGAAATTTAAGTTGGATATCAGAAAAAAATTTTTTACAGAGAGAGTAATCAGGCATTGGAATGGGCTGCCCGGAGAGGTGGTGGATTCACCATCCCTAGAGATCTTTAAATGCAGATTGGACGTGGCGCTGGGTGCCATGATCTAGTAAATGAGCTAGAGTTGGACCAAGGGTTGGACTCGATGATCTCGGAGGTCTTTTCCAACCCAATCGATTCTATGATTCTATGATTCTATGATTCTAAGAATTGTTTTATGTCCCCGGCAGTGGTTACTTTGTGCCAGTGGCCCAGTCCCCTTGGGATGTGATTAATTCATAGGGAAATGGAGGAGCAGTGGTCGCTCTCAACTTTATGCCTTATGCCAAAGCATCTAGTCCTGCATAACCATTGTACTGAATGAGGATTCCAAGCCTCTCTCTCCTTTCCTGGGTGCAGAAGAATTCAGTCATGAAAGGGCATCTAAATGCATTGGTTGCTCTGGGAAATATCTGGTGTTTGCAGATGCGTAACATCGTTCATTTAAAAAGAAAAAAAAATTCCAGATGGTTTGACAAGGTGGTTTTTTTTTGCTGCTCCAGAATCCAGGACTGAGTGATGATCTAGAAAGAGAAATGAATGGCTGATGTGAGCCAATTCGATCCCCATCTCCAAACCTGAGCTCTTTGGTTTATGAAATTGTCACAGTTGAAACTGTCACTGTGCTTCTGCTTGGCACCTCCTGTGCTTGCCCTTGGTGATGGCCAGTGGCCCTTGCTGATTCCTAGAGCTGTTCCAAATTCTCATTTCACTGCAGCTTCCTGTCCAGTTCCCTTGTGCTATCTCAGCTCCTACTGCTCTCTGCAACCTTCTCTCGAGCCAATGCAGGGGTTGGCACTGTCTTTCCGTCTGCCTCTTCCTAGTGCCTTGATCCAGGGAGGCTTGATGTGGCTTTCTAGTGTTTCTGTCTTCAATGCTCAGATCCTACCAGCTACAATATGGGTAGCTTGGGTCTTAAACAGCATTTAGCTTTAGGACAGAACATGAGAAGTACCTTACCTTATGAAAACAGGGAGATTTTGTTGGAATAATTATTTTAAGATAGCTGAAGAGTCAACTGCTTGGTGTAATGTGGCTGTTGGGGCTGCAGCTTGTCTTCCTCTCGAAGGAATAAAACTCTTCTGTTCTGGATCTGTTCAGGATCTTACAGCATATCGCTGTCCGTAGTGGTCTGGGATAGGTCTGACTTGCCTTAGTGGCCTGTCAGTCTGGGACCAGGATGAAGCACATTGAATGTTTGTTCACGTGCTGGGGTGAAGATGCTGGTTGCTCCACAGACATGTGCCCCCATACTTTGCTGAATGTGTTGGCTCACTCAGGGCTTGTGTGTGTCAAGCTGATGTATCTGCCCTTAACTTTGTGGCTTTTGCAGAGTTGCCATGTGATAGGTGGTAGTAAAAAGGGACCTGTCATGCCTATGCCTGGCCTGTCTATGCTGCAGATAGCAACATGCTCTGTTCTGCATCAGCAGGCAGTACAATCTGTAGGGACATTTTTCCCTTTTCGTGCTTGAGAGCTGCATCCATACAAGGTGGGAATTAGACAAGAGGAAGCTGGGCTTGTCTAGCTATGTTAAAATACAGAAATAGTCCTAGTATCTTTGAGTAGTGCATTCAGTGGCATGATTAATGTCTGTCACATGTAATGCACTTTCCAGGTCTCTTTGCTTGATGCAGCACTCTGCGTGCTGTCTAGTGCCTGGGTCTGGCACTGCTTTGTGTCTTAGTTCCATCACAATAAAAGATCAAAATTTGAGAGCTGAACACACATAGAGTTTGTGATGATCTTCAGTTCTTTCACATGTATGTTTCATAGTTTCAAACTCAGTGGTCACAGATAATTAAGTGACATAGATTTTACAATCAATTAATAAACAATGGCAGAGACCCCTAGCACTATACAATCGGAATGTCTCTGAGGGAGCCAAGATATTATTATCCACTGTATCAGTAATCTTGATTCCCAAAGATGAGGTTTTCTTTAAACCTACCTGTCTAAATAGTACCTCCTTAGGCACTAGTGAGGTAAAGCAGTATAAGATGCCCCAGGGTTTGCATCAGAAATCTTAACCACTGTCATCCTAATTCTGTAGGTGAAGGTGCAAGACTTGCACATGGACATGTAATTTTTCCAATACTTATTTCAAAGTCTGCAGTCTGTGGCACCCAAGGCAGACTATTGCACAATGGGTTCAGTTAATACATTTATCATTTAAAATGACATTTTCTGAAGGAATCTGCTGTTGATGGGTCTGAGAAGGAAAGAGACACTCTTGTGAAGTGGGAAAACTTGGAGGAAAGCCCCTATCTCCCTTTCTTGGGAAAGAAGTTAACTTTCATTTCTCCAAATGCCCATTTGTTGCCCCCTAAAACAGTGCCATGTTAACAGAGTGTTTTGCAGATACTTGTTTTCCTTTAATTTACCTAACATATCTGTCTGTCCTACAAGAATTTGTTTCCATTTCTTTAAATTATGCAATTACTGGTGTGCTTCTCTTAAGGGAAACCAGCAGAGGAAACTGATAAACTTCACTCACCATTAGTAAGATGTGCTGAGTGCTTATGCTAATCCATCTGAGAGACACTTGGACTCACCATGAAAATCCACATTGCAATGGTCTTCTATTGCACAATGAATTCCCTCCTATAGAAAGCACTGTAATTCTCTGTTGTAATTTGAGGATGCAGTAATATTAAGAAAGGCAGCAAAGATGGTTAGTGATCCAGTGGAATTACATAGAAATAGAGATAGTGTAGGAGAGAATTACACTCAGTTTGGAAAGAAGACAACTTAGAAGACGTTTAGTGGAAATTACATACTCTAGTAAAATAATAAATCCATCATTCTTTTATATATCTTTCTAGTTTCTTATTTTAAATATATGTTTATAGCAGGATCAGAAACTGCAGTGAGTCTCAAAGACCTCACATGGAGCCTTTCATGAACACACACTGAACAAATTGTATTTTTCTTTGTACCTATCTTCATAATGACATGTTTTCTGGTTTTGATAAAGGTTTCTAGAAGCCTTAATAGGTGTCTTCTGTGACATTTACTGTGAAGTAAAAAAGAGTCTAGTAGGAGTGTTATCTAGACAATAGCCCTAATAAAAATAGTAAATTTGCAATTATATCTCTATAGCAGATATAAACAAGGTCTAAGCTAACAGTAGGTAACTTTCAAATAGATAAAAAAAAATATTTTTCTAGCCAGTGTAATCAGACTGGGGAATTCATCATTGCAAGAATCAGGGAGCCAAATACAGCAGCTGGAATAATTTGAGGGTCTGGATAATTTTATGGATAATTACATTTGTAGCTAAGCATACTATGATAAGAGTAATAGAATCTCAAGCTAATAGTTGGGTGAAGAAGAAACCTCCCTCTATTTAAAGCATTTTAGAGTAAACCATGTCTGTAGGGTTCTCTTGCTTTTCTTCAAAGCCTCAGGAATGTGATATGTCAAAGCTAAGAAATACATGGAATTTGTTGATATTTCTTTCCTTTCTCTGTGCTTCTGTGTCAGAGAAGAGGTGGCTTTGTAAGCTACCAAGGAGATGGACTGTGAAACCTTCAGCTTGTTTCTGGCTCTACCGTTGACTTCTTGTTGACATTTGGCAAATGGCTTAGTCTTGTGTACTTCCAACTCCTTACCTGTGACAGATGTGCATTTACCATCCCAGAGATGTTATGGAAATGAAGTTTTTGAAGTGAAGTAAGATTTTAAAAACAGAGAAAGACAAAAAGAAAGCGAGAATCTGAATGCAGTGTGCCAAATTAATGTACGAGACCATATCTATATGAGAATCAGTTGGAAAGTTAAGGTGAATCAACTAGAAGTGTGAATGCAGTGTGCACATAGGCAAGTACACAGTAATCTTTTTCACAAGAAGAGTCCTTCTTTTTCTAGAATTGACTGTATATCACCTTGAGGGGCTGGTGTAGGTGGACTGTGGGTTAATCATCCTATACTTCATTTTTTTCAAGTATCGACATCTTGCCTCCTGTGCCTCAACACCCTTCTTGAGGTTCTTATCCCCATTATTCTGACTAGACGGCTGTTCTAAAATATTACTACTTTGATAATCAATAACTTCCATCTAATTTCTAGCAACATTTATCCACAGCCAGTTTATGCTACCTTGATCTTTTAGTTATGTAGGCCTTTATATTAAATAGATATTTTTCTCTCCCTGGTGATTACTCCCGGTACAGTTATAGACAGCAAGCCTGTCTTCTCCTTTTGGTCTGCTAAAATGAACCTTTGGTTAGCTAAAATGAACCCTCCTAATTATGACTTGTAAGACAGATCTTCTGTTCCCCAGGGATCCTTGTAACCCTTTTCTTCACTTGTTCCATTTTTAATTCATTCCTTTTGAATGTGACTCATCAGATTCACATGTAGCATTCCAGAGAAAGTGTATCCCAGACATTCTACATCTGTAGTTTCCATCATACTTCTTGTTCATATTTATCCTGTGGTTAATGTGTCCATCCAGGTTTTTCCCTTCTCTGTTATTTTCAAGCAATCATCTACTCCTGCAGAAATTCTTGGGAGTTAACATAGTCTTTCTAAGGGCATGAAGCTTTGCTTTTAACTAAAGATTCTTCTCTGTTGCAGTGGTTCAGGTTCTTTAGGTTATCCAGTTCTTCTGATATGAAAATCTCAGTCTTTCTGCCTGCTGGGAAAGGGTCTGTCTTTACAACCCAGAACCACGTAATTCACTGAAGCCTGACTGCCTTTTGTGCCATACTGTCCTCCAAACATTCAACAACGTTTGTCCCTGGACTGACCCTTGAAGAAACTGTGGGTTTCCTCCTTTCCTGCCTGTACCTTTTCTCTCCACTCACTCCATACTCATTTCTTTACACCTTCAGTGTTTACTGTAATTAATTTTTAATCTTGATTTTCATCGTTTTGTGTATGATTGCTTCCAGCCCACTGGACCAAACGCACTACTGAAATTTGTGTACACCCTTCATTGTTCCCTCACCTAGAAAATACATTACCTTTCCAAGGAAAGATAACCACAAGTGTACTCCATTTCCAGTTCCTGTGATCCTTTTTGCTCTAAGTATTTCCTGTAAAGCAGGGTGCCTTGTGGGCTGGGTGTGGTGCCTGAGGGACTGTTAACCAGCTGGAACTGCTCCATCCAGCCCTGCCGGTTAGACAGCGCAGGTGCTCACAGCTTGAATGTTAAAAACATATGGTGGGGTTTGTGAGGAAAAGTTGAGGACTTTGTGTGTTCCACACACTGAGAAATCTTGCATGCTATTGAGGTCAGGCTTGCAATTGTGTACTTACTTGCTTGGTTTCCCTTCCCTCCAACTCTTCAGTTACCAGCCTATTAGAATCAGCCATTAACCTGGTTAATGGGGGAAACAGCAAACACCAGAAAGGATGATGTGCTTTTCTTAATTCCCTCTTGGAAACTGCCTGTTATAAGCTGTAAGTGTCTCAAGAAAAGGCTGAAAAAAGGGTCCAAAACATATCTTGGTTTTGTAATGAAGGCACGCCCAGGCAGAGGAGAATGAGATGAGGGTGAAAAGGTAGTACCCTGCCAAAGCTGCCATGGTGGCTTTAAGCTGGCTGAGTGCAGGCTTTGGGGTGCTGAATCAGCATGACTGAATTGTATTTTGCCATCTGATCCTTTTAGGTGATACAGTTGACTAAGGTGATATCTGGATGCCTTCTTTATCCTTTGTGTGATAGGAGTTGAACCCAGGAGCCTTCGCCCTCTTTGGCTGGGGCAGGTGACAGATGCCAGAAGGAGAAGAGGGCAATGAAAAGCACGGGGTAAGGGCAGAAAGGAAGGAAGAGCTCATGCAAGAGGGGAAGCAACAGTCTTTCAGGGATGGACTTAAGCCGTTTCTCTGAACAGTGAGACAACAGCTCTTTGTTATGGACAGCAGGAACTAATACAGCACACAGAAATAAACCTGCCCACTTAGTTTTTATTAAAGACCTAAAAAGGTAAAAGGAAAGAAATTTACAATTTGTTTGGTATTTAGTTCAGGTAATTTTTAAAAATTGTGTAATGAGAACACATTGTCCAAATTTTCATATGCAGATTCAATTAGTGTTCAGTTAATTAGCCATTACAGATGAGGATTAACTTAATTACATAACACTAACCTCTCTTAATAACTATTAAGGGTACGAAGGCTGCTCTTAATAAATTTAGAAGCGCTATATGTGTTTTTTAAAATCTGAAATGACACACACATAAATTAAACCAAATTACACACAGAGGACAACCATTAATGGGAATGATCAAAGGAAACAAACTGCATACATAGCTGAGAATCAGGCTGGTTAGAAGTTCATGCTGTTTTCTTCGTCTTGTCTGCTGGCATCCTAGTGTTTTCACTAGGATTATTACTGGAGATGATGTACAGTCTGGGGTCATTCCTTCAAAGCAGACTGCAGACTGATATAAGGTTGTTTTAATTAAGTGTTAGCTTGGGTTAAAAAGAATCCCTTTGGGTACTAGTTTATGAGCAACTGGGTTTTATTTTTAGATGGTCCAAGGAAAAGAAACCTGTGAAGCCCATTGAATACTAAAAATCTTTTCTATAAATGTTATTCACTGCCGTTATATGCCATGAGTAACTGTATAGATTTTTTAATCTTTTCATATGAGATGTGCAATCAAACACTGCTGTTGTGGTTATTAATATTACACATCTGACTATAGGGTGGTAAGGGTGGAGCATATGTGGGACTTGTGGGATAGGGCATCTTTGGCTTCTGAGTCGCAAGTTTGAATCCAGGGTGTCCTTATAAGTGACTGACATCAAGGTAATATGAGATAGTTTTCAGAAAGGGGCAGAAAAAGAAATCTTTTCCCTTGGCTGTTCTTGCATGGGTAATGTTTCCCACTTGCAGTGAATTTTGATGGGCTCAATACATCCACCTCCACAGAGCTCAGTAGCTATTGTGGCATTCAGTACACTACAAAATTCAAGGGCTACCCTCATTGCCTTCTCTAAGACCCTTTTTTGGAGTCCAGATTTTGAGTTACTGTCTGGAGTATGCATCTGCTGGATCCCAGCTTTGTGGTCCTCTTCAAACCATTTTATCTAGTGACCCTTAAGAGCTATATCTAAGTTCATAAACCACGTGATTTGCTTTCCAGCTGCAACAAGCTGAAATATTCAAAGGATCCTCCATGCAATCTAAGTCAGTTCCCAGTTGCAGCCATGAGTAGGTATTGAACAACTAATAGGAACAGTTTGGCTATGTCTCATGTTAAGCACCCCAAAAATCAAAATACATTGCTACTCTCTGAAATACTGCCTCTTTCTGAAAACTTTGGCTTCGTGCCTACACTCATTTTCAGCAAGGAGGGAAGATGACATTGCTGCAGATTTTTTCCTTGCTGTGAGGAACTAGCAAGGTGAATATGCAATGAGGATGAAATTGCTGAAATATCTGTTTTGGAGTGGCAGAGTCTATTGAAGAAAAGGAAAGGGGTACTTGAGCAATTGAAGCCCTTTCATGTATGCTGCTCAAGCTGAAGCTTCAACATTTGATATCTCAAGACAGATGGTTGGCAATGACCAGATTGCTCTGGCTGGTGCAGACCCAAATCTTGCTCTCTTCCAAAGACAGGGATTGAACCTGTATCCCTGAGGGCAGGGCTTGGCCTTGTGAGGGATTCTACCCACAGATGCAGCTGATGAGACACACTCAGAGGAAGAGAAGAATGCAAATTCCCTGCAGGGAGGCAACCGCCAGCCATGTAAATAAAGCAGCTTTCTAGGTGTGCAGCAATCCCCCCACTTGAGCTGCTGTTTCCATGGTATACCAGATGCTGTAAAATATACTTCTGCAGGGAAGAAGCTTTCATGCTCCTGAAATATTTTGTTTGATAATAGACTGTCATCAGGCTGGTACCTCACTGTATGGGCCACAATCAACAAGTCCCCTCTGTTCAACCCTTTTCTGAGTTATTGTTCATAACAATTCATATTCTGCATCCTTCAAACAAAGGAAAAGCAAAGTGATTTTTTGGACTTCGAACAGCATTACCGACTATGCTTTTAATTGTTATAAGTGACTGTTTAATGTGCTACAGTTTCTCCTGATGCATGTGGTATCGTGTGTTGTTTTGCTTTTCAATTTCCTTCGGTTTTCCTAAAAAAATTAGAATATGTGTTTCCATTCTTTATTGATTATTCCCTTCCTAAACCCCACATTGCTTCATTATAATTTCTGTTTCAGGACTGTTAAAGCCATCACATACAAGTCAGCAGGTACCGTTTCTTAGTCTGCTTCCTCTCATATTTATCCACTGGGTGATCTTCAGCCAAGGAAAGGTGATTTCTACCTCCATTTTCTTATAAAACAGCTGCTGATGGTGGGCAGGTGCTTAGTTATACCATAATATTAAGTACAATTGAAATTATAAACCTGGAGAAGCCTGCAATAATGAGCTGTGAAGCAGACCAACCTCAGCCAGTGAAAGTAAGTTACCAAAAGCACTTAGGAGGCTTGATGTGCTTCAAACATGACTCATAAGAGGAGGATGATGTTTTTTTCAGGGAACCTGTCTGCTGGAAGGTGTGTTCAGGGATGATGATGATGATGCAAAACCAGCAGAGCTATGTGGATGTGGCATTTCCCTTCACTGTGTTCTGAGTCCATTGCAGGTTCATTGGCCTTTCTCGTGGCTGTCAAAAGCAAACACAGACACCTTTGTGCAACTCCAACTTCCTCCAGCTCAAAGGTGTGCCTTGGCTTGTAAGTGATGCATGCATGTGGACTCTCTGCCTTGCCCGTGCTCTGGCCACTGCAGCTTCACAGGGCTCTCTGTGTGTGCTTGTCTTTCCCAGGCAGCCTGAGAAGAGCTGCTATCAGGTGCTTAAAAGGGAGCCAGCATAGCAGGGAGTGGGAGTGGATCTGGGTGTGACAGGGGTGAACAGTAGAGGCAGGTAGTGGTGAGTGTGCATGTGCAGTGGTGCAGGGCATGAGAAAGTGTCCTGGAGTGTAGAGAATGAGGGTTTTTTTTACCCCTGAGGTTGCTTTCTCACAGTCTGCCCAGGTACTTTTCAATGCCTTCTCTCCCCCCATTCTGCAGGCTTGTACTTCTCACTTTGGAGAAGAAAAATTAGGTATGGTTAATTTTAAGCCAGTGCAATCATTTATGTGTCCTGGAGGTGGAAAACCAGTTACTGGTTAACAGACCTGATTTGAAATGTGTTCTGCCTGACCCCTCTACTATAGTCAGCCAGGAGCTGTTCTTCCACAAAGCCAACTTTCTGGAAGGCTTTTTCACTGAATCATTTAAAGCTTAGGCTTCTTGAAAATGTTAATATCCTGCTGGCTCACTGGAATGCAGCTGGTGTGTACAGCCAGTGCAATACCTGTGTGCGTGCTTGCAATCCAAAGCACAGTTTAGCATGCAAGGTGCAGGCTGTAGTGTGGGATGTCCTCCCTGAAGGCTCAGGCTAGGAGGGAAGTGGACTGGAGAGCAGACCTGATTTGACATTGCCCCATGGGACTGGAAGTCCCTCTGCCCTGAGCAACCAATACAGCTGTGATACAGCAGCGCTTTGCCCTCCTGGTTTGAGTGTGCCCGGTGACCTCAAGTGGTTCCCTGTGTCACGCTGGTGCCTCAGCGTGGCTGTGAATGTAAGCGGTGTGTGTGCAGGTGGGAGCTGCTCTCCCAGCCAAAGTGGTCGCAGGGCACCCATGAGCTGGGCCTGCTGCACTCAACCTCAAGCAGCCACCTGGAGACAGTGCTGGGGGATTTTGGCACCAGGATTTCACCTTGCCATCAGGAAGAGGAGGGTAGTAGGCAAGCTTTGTGATACTGAAATCATAGCAACTGCAGGCTTAAATCCTGCAACAGCTGAAGTACCACTGTAGCAAAATGCAGATCGGTGTGAACCTTTTCCCTTCCCACAGTGCCTGCAGGTAAAAGCCTTTTTGAGTTATCTGTATTTGTGATGTTACAAAGGCTTTGTCCACCTTAGTTTCTGTGTGCTAATGGATGAGGCTTTTCTGCTTAGCTTTAGTAGTAAAGAATTTCTCAGATGGGAATATATATTCTTTTCAGGCAAAATATATTCTTTTCAGGCAGTCATCTAATCCACGTCTGTCATAATTTTATCTCTAGTGTGTTTTCTTACACATCACCCAGTGCCTTTTATAGCTCAAGGAAAACCTAAAATTCTTGCCTTAATCTGGGATATGTATTGTCCTGTGGAATTAAAGTATTACAAGTCCAGGGTTAAAAAAAAAAAGCACGACCATACTGTAAGAATAAAAGGGGCTCTGTGAGAGGAGGACTGTAGGTGGTGGCAAGTGCTTTGCTGATTTGGGCAGTAAGTTAGCACTCAAGGGTGGTAAGTCAGATAACTACTTTTGATTACCAGATTTTCTTGTGCTTAGTGTGGCGAAATGCTCTCGAAGCATTCACGTGTTACATGGTCTTTTTTATTTATGCCAGCAGTAGATGTATTTAAGAATAGTTCATATTGTTCTAGCTAATATTCTGCTGTAAAAATTAAGAAAGATTCATAAGAGGCATAAGTATTCTACTTTGTTAGTGAATTTTCTCTCGAGAATGAAGATCATGACAGACCTTCTTGAATTAATAGATGTGCAGATTAATGCAGTCAAATGTGTTATTTTTTTCAGTAGACAAGTTACAATAACAATGGAGTATTATTCTCAAATATTATAGTTTTGTAAAACAGATTTTTTTTTGTTCACTTTTGGGGATATATTTTGCGCACCTTCTTTAGACTAATCAGTTTGAATTAATTTAGGACAACAATTTAATATAGTGGCAGGTTTATTTAGATAAATGGCTACCAATTCGCATCATTATGAAAATGAAATGCAGTAAAAATTCTAAAAATTTAAAAAATAAATCTGGTTGCTATTCTGCAGAGTTTGTCAGGTGACTGCCTTGTGCTAAACTCTGACTTTGCAAGTTTGGGTTTTTTTAAGTAATGTGACTAAAACCAAATCAAGATGACCTCACCACATTCCCTGTGTTTCCGTTTTGTGCAGTAAGTGATATACTTGTCCTCTATTAATTTCTCTGACAGATTTTCTATCCATTCACCTATCTGGAAAAAAAATGAGTCAGGATCCCAATGATGAAATTAGATTTAAAAAATAAATCATGAAATGGTAACAGATTTTGAAGTGTATTGATGAAAATGTGTGTCTTGGCTTTCCAGATTTTTAGGGGGACCTGGGAGTTTTTTATTTTTCAGTTGTCGTTTCTAGACTCTATGCATGTCACATATGGACAATGAGAAAAAAGTGAGGTTATAAGTTAATACCATGGTTCTCCTGGTTGAGGTTCAGAGCTCTATGGGTGTGTTAGTACCACTAAGTAATAGAGTTTCCCTTAAGTACTGTTCTAAAACACTTTTTATTTTTCTTTCTTCCAGGGTTTTTGGGAAAACCACACAAAACTTATAACAGAGTATGGACCTGTTTGTGGGTAAGCTTAACAGTGCTATCACTTTCTTCTTTCCTGGCTGGCTCTTGTTATTTGTGTTTGTTGGGTGGGAGATGAGAAAATACCAAGATAAAATGTTCATCAAAATGCAGAGTGCATTGTTTCAGTCTGGGGGACAGAGGTGGAGGTGGTTTGATTGCATGCAGTAAGTACTCTTGGTTTATTTTAGTTCAGCATTTGGTGTTGAGCTTCATTCTTCTCTTTCTGATTTTAATTATGCAAATAAAGTTTAGTCCTTTTCAGAACTGTACAAAGCTACCAGCCTTCAATATTCTCTTTTCATGTACATATTCTTTATACTTAAAGTGAACAGTGGAAATAATAATTTGTCATCTAAAAAAACCCCACTTAATTTATGAAATAGTATGAATTTGTTCAGCTGTTGGTATCTATATTTATGCAAAATTCCTCAACTTAAAATACAATGAAGTATAGATTAGAAATGAGGCATTCCTCTCTGTATAGCTCAGCTGTGCTATCTTAGCAGTTTATTAGGAGTAAAGAGGGTTTAAGTAGTATATTGCTTTGTAGAAGCCCTTCCACATTTCTGTGAATGTCATTTCTGTTCCAAGAACTACCTTCCAGTTGTCATCATTTTAAGTGGAAATGCAGTTATTTCATAGCTTCTATTGTTGTGGTCATTTGGTGTTTGTAGCATGACTATTATTTCAATATACATGTATCAAACAATATCCACAAACTACAGAAAATGTAATTTTTCCCCCCTCCGTGGTCTGCAAGGGGTTCAAGACACTTGTAAGAGAGCATATATGAGTGTTTGTGTGTATACGTATTTGATCATTAAAGATACCAATATGCTTTGTGTGATCTTCCAGTGGAAAACCTCTAGCAGAAAGAAGTCAGACTCGGGCATACAAAGCATTTGATGTTTCAGTCACAGCCGCCTTATGGCATTTATGCTCAGCCCTAAGGACAAAGTGCTGCAAGAAGTGATGGAAATAATGAATTCCAAGGGATAGGTGCTTGTCTAAGAGGAAATAATGCAGTGTCTTGGCTTGCCAGGAATGGGAGAAGATATTCATTAATGCTCTGGCAATTTGTATGTTGTGTAACAAATGGAAAATGACTGAGGCTTATTATCTCTGTGACCTTTGGTGTGATGCCCTTAAATGACAATAATGTAAGAACACTGGCATTCATTCCTCAGTATATTTCCCTCTTTATTAATATCATGCCTACTTTTTTTCTAAGCTGAATTTGAGACAAGTTGCTGTTTAGTCATCTGTGTGCTCACTGAGCCGGACAGAGGCTGTGTCATTGGAGAAGGAGATGTATAATTACAGTGCGTGAGCAGATGGAAAGTTTCGTTTCTCCAATCTACTCACAGCTGTTAGGGAATGAAACCCCTGTAAGACTTGCATGAACTGCAAAGCTGGATGATGGTGGTAGTGGTCAGCCAGGACAGTTCTGTCTCTTTGGGATTCTGTAGGTAGGAAGAGTGAACAAATTAATCATAGGTATACTTCATTTATTGCATCCATGGAAAACTCAATTTGTGAGGGTTCTTTGAGGCTGGCAGAGAAAAATAAAGGTTGCTTTTTGATATCTTCCAGGAAAACAAAGCTGGAGGCAAACAATGATGCCTTTGAGGTAAGGTCTATTTGCAGTTGAAGGAGGATGTTTTAAAACCTGGCTTGTGAGCTGATCTTCAATAGGTGTGGTATGTGTCAGGGGGTATTTATCACAGTCCTGTCAACTAAAGAAATTCCTTCTCCTTCCCCATAAGCCTTCTGTGTGATTCTGTCTGTGGTCCTTTGAAATAGGCTAATAAATGGTAGGTGTGTTTATGTGTATAGTCCCAGCAAAGTATTGGATCTGGCAGATGGAAGAAGATGTGGCATTTTTCTTTTCCCAGATTGAAAACTGCTTTCCAATAAGCATAAAGAGCAATGATCTTTATTTCTACAGTGGTGAAGTGAGTTGAATACAAATCTTTGGAACTGAAGCCTTTTTTTCTTTCTAAGGTCACTTGAATAGTCTGAATGATACCATCACAACTGTTTTCTTTTGTGTGTGAATTGGTTTCCTTGACAACAGGATGTCAAATCAACTTTTCAGCTTTAATCAAGTCAAAACAATATATCCCTTCCATTCCAAAAGGCCTCAAGTCGTAGAGAATTATTTCAAGTAAGGCTTTTGTAGGTCACAAAAGCTTTTTTTTCCTCTTTGCTCACGTGTGTGAATCCAAAGGAGAGGTGATGGTATTGGTATTTTATAGAGAGAGACAATGCAAATAGTCATCAGTTGTGAGTGTGTGCTGTGAAGACTGTCTGTTTTCATACAGAGGTGGCCCAAGATGGAGGCCAAGACAGAAACAAACAGCTCTGCTTTGGTGCAGAAGCAGAAATGGAGCATTTCTATTCAATAGGGAATTCAAGCCACTGATGTGACTTTTGAAGAGATCCTGCAACAAAGTGATAGTCTTTGGTTTAGCTGTAGTTCAGAGCACCTTCTAAAAAATGCTTCCTTTAAAATCTATGCACTATTTATCCATAACAAAGTAGAATTGAAAAATATCCTATGTGGAAAACAATGTACTGACGCGTTGTTAAGATTTGTCTTAAATAGTCTCCTTTTCATGTAAGAGTTATGCAGGAGAGTAGTCTTGTTTTCTGTGAAAATTAGTGACACACCACTAATTTTTTTTGATGAATATTGATGTTTTGATACTTTATTTTCACCTCCACCATATCCAGTTGTCCAATTTCAGTTTTAGGTTGTGGCTACTGATTGGAAGTAGGTGGTAAGAGCAGACAGAGAAACAAAGAACTTCTAGGAGAAATAAAGAGGGTATTTTATCTAATCATAAAAGCAACAAGCAATTACTACAATATGAGCCGAGGTATTGAGACAGTGAATTAATTTTAGTTTATATATACACACTTTATATGCATTTGACCAGTCTACTACAATTGCATCTTTGTGAAACTACAGCACTGTAAACATGTATGGCTGATTTGGAGTTAAAGAAATCTGCCAAAATATTATTGGCCCAAAAACATACTACCAGTGAGTGTACAATACAGCCCCAAGTGGGCAGGTGATTGCTCTGGGATGAATGAACTTACTCTGTAGTAATAAATTTGGATGGGGGCGGTCCCGGGGTGCAATGGATAGCACTCCGGACTCTGAATCCCAAGGTTGTGAGTTCAAGTCTCCGCAGGGACCCGTTCCCTGGCAGTTAAATGCCTCCCTGACATTTGATCCTATCCCAAGGACTTCACTGTCACTGTCCAAGCTCGCTCGGCCGTGGCAGATGGACCTCAGGGCTTAAACAGTGGGGCCAGTTCTGCTCACGCTGTGCCTCACCTAAAAAATCCACTGTGCAGGCTGGAAGGGCACACCCATGGGGGGAGAGCCCTGCCCAAATCTTCGTTCGTGAAGTTTGGCCATACACATTTGGATGTGGGGAAGAATATAAGAGTTCATAACATAGACCTCACTGTGTACAATCAGAGTGAGAACAGATTAAAATTCAGTGCAATTTGTAGGGTGACACTCTTTCTTCATGTTGTTTTGCATCTGAAACAGCTTGCAGCAGGTCAAACCCTATTCTTACTTTTCCTTCACCTGAACACTCAACTTCAGTCTGCTGTGAGAAGTCTGCAGATGTATGAAGTAGATGCTCAAAAAAGGACAAAAATAAGTAATACAGAGATGAAGAGATGAGTCTAGAAGTAGCAAGAGAATGGCATTTGGCTTAAACCACCTCTATAATGCAGAAGACAACTGGATGTTTGAGGTCAGGGTTGTCAGGCTGTGAACTGGGAAAGCGAGGCAACAAGATCAAAATTTGCATTTTCTAATGTTGGGAGGAATTAATGAGTACATTTCTGACAGGATTCAGTTGTAAACCATTGTGCTGGTTTGAAGGTGAACCAGCAAGGGAAAATGAACTCACCACGAGAGAGATTATAAGTCAGAGCTAAAATTTAATAATAATATTATTATAACAACACTGACACACAAGGGAAATTGCTTTCAACTCACAATACCCCAGCAGTATAACCCAGTGTCCTGGGGCACAAACCCAAGGGAGTTTGTTTGCCCTTGTGCTGAGACCCCTGTGGCTCCCCCAAGTCCAGAGCAAAAGGAAAAGAAAGACCTGTTGGTGCAGGCGAGGGCTGTGGTCTGGGCGAGAGCGGTGATCTCCTGCTGCCAAGGTCCTGCTGCTGCTCTGGATCCGACGAGAAGTACCCGAGGTCTTCTTACCCACCACTTATGTACCCTCAGGGAGCACTCAGTCCCTCCCCCTGGGCGGGGACTCACACAATGGGTGATTGACTCTGGGAGCCAGGGGGTGTTGAGCTGTTGATGGCCCATTAGCAGCTCCGCCCCCCTCAGGCTGGGTGTGAAGGTGATAATGGCTCCCTGGGCAGCTGCTGCTAATGGCCCATTGTCCTTGGGGAATGAATAGAGGGGGTAGAATACGCAGCTTTGATCACCCCCACACAGGGTTAGCTGGTCCCTCCTGCTGAACTAGGACAACCATTTTCAATCACAATAAAATCTCCATCAGCAAAATGCATCTACCCATGCTGAGCCTCTGCTGGACTTCAGCATAGGCATACCAGAGTCAGCACAGTACCACAGGAAGGGTGGCAAGGTGCAGGCACTCCTGAAGCATCTTGTTAAAACACAGATGTGAATGGAGCTCCATTTCTATATAAAGAGTATCTTCTTTTGCCATGGGATACTTCAGCACAATTTTATATGTTACACAGAAAGCAGCTTAGAATAGGACAGGCAATTTTTCTAAAGGTGTATGTAGGATTACTCAGTGTCTGATTTGTAGGTGGTGGTTGTTTGGTTTGGGTTTTTGTTTGTTTGTTGGGTTTTTTTATTTTTGTGTTTTGTTTGTGTTTAGTTCCCTTCTCCTTAAAGACCTCCTAATATTCCTTAAATGATTTCATAATAAGTTGTTATTGGAATCAAGTTCAAGCCTTGTTACTTAAATGATTGGGTAGTTTAAAGGATTAGGATAGATCATGGAGCCAGTCACTAAATTGAAATGTGTCCAGGGGTCCAGTCACTAAATTGAAATGTGTCCAGGGGTGAGCTGTGATTGTAAACTATACTGGCAGCTGACAGCTTTTCAGAAGTCTATGCAGCCAGACTTAGTTCTGGCTTGGTTTCTCCTCTCCTCAAAAAATGTCACCACAGATGGCACTAGTTATCATTTCTGCAGATGAGTCCATAACCAAACAGTTGTGAATAAGAAACAGGCTTTTCTTGCTGCTTCCTCTGGCCCCAGCATCAGGGCTGAGGCACACTGGTTAGCCACTGTAGAGCTTTGAAGCTTTGCCCTTTTGTGGACAGAGGGACATGCACTTCTGGGATTTAGGCATATGGAGCTTTTTTCAAAGCCTTTTCTTTCCTTCTGCCCTCATCAAACACCTTGGACAAACCTAAGGTGGGTAGAGCAGGATCTCCTCCTGCAGGGAGCAGCCTATGTCTTCATCATGTTGCTAATTTAAATGAAGAAACAGTGTCTTTATTGCTATTTTAGTTTCAAACAGGTTTTTTTAACCTCTCTGTTTTGAGCATTATTCTCCTTTCTCTGGAAAAAATAATACCAGGGCAAGAATTCTCATCTTTGTTTCTCAAGGCTCATGTAAAGAAATAACTTATTTTTATGAAACAATCTTATCCTGCTTGATTTCCTTTTTGTCCTTGGAGAGGGTGGGGGGTGGTGTCTAATGGACTTACTACCTCTCCTAGCAATAAGTACTTACTTAGTTTGATGTTTTAAAGAATTTATTTTTCATTTTTTGGCTAGAGAAAATCATACCTGGACAAGGTTAGGGAAAAACAAGGTTCCTGTTACTGATCTACTGCTCTTCATAATTTGTTTCACATGTAACCTGGTAGGGCATTTTGGTAGTCTCACTTGCCTGGATTTTGTTTTCCTAAAGGGTGATACATTTTTTGGCCAGTGTCAAGTCTTTCATTTTCTATCAAGATTTATTTTCTTCTCATTGTTTTCTCTTTTATGTGTTTTAATAAAGTCTTTTGACTTTACGAGATTGCTAATCAGCCCCAGAATTACTGCTGTGAATTAGAGTTATCTTTTTCTTACTTTAAATACCTGCAATTTTAGATACAGTACCATGAAACCCTTAAACATGTGCCAAACTTCGAGCATGTGAGTAATCACATTAATGGTGTTACTCAACATGCTTCAAGTTAAGTGGAAGTCTGTCTGCCTTGCTAAATCAGGGCTGTAAAAGAACCAATTGCATTTGCGCCTTAAAAATATTTTTATTACTGTTGGTACACATAAACACCTAGTTCTGTTGTATCTGGGAGAAGTTAATGGGGAGAAAAATATCTCTTCTCCCTCCCCACCCTCTCTTTTGACAGGGTTTTGCGTGTAGACAGTTTGTTGCTTCTCTGTGTAATGTGTTAGCCATTCTCTCTGAAATGGAAAATATTATCTCAAAAATAGACAGAACAATTAATTTGTTGTTCTTAATTTAAAGTTTCAGACAACCCTCTTCTCCCCTCCCCTTTTTTTAGCACTTTTCAAATCTGTTAATAGTAATCTATTTTTTTAAAATTGTCTTTTAAAAAAGAACTGAAACCCAACAATTGTCCTAACAGGAGTTCTAGCACAGGAGTCACGGTAGAATGCTGCATCTTCATCTGATTTCCCACACTTAACCGTAGTTAGGTATTGGTTATAGTTAGCTCCAATGGTTAAATCAAGCTGCTGGAACATGTCCTGTGAGTTAGTTATGGATGTATCATCATCAGTTCCTCCTCTTGTCTCTAGAGCTGATTGGTCTTAAAAACATAGCTTTCTATGGGACTGATGCCTAAAGATTTACTCAAAAGGTGGCAACCACACTGTTTTGAGGATTGGAGTCTACTGTTATTGTTAGTTGTAATAATTTTTGTGGTCTGCCTGATCATTATGGAGTATTTTACTTTCTGCATACTCAGACCTATGGGCTGGATTTTATTAGCAATATTTATGGTAAATTAGTTGACTAGTTTAGTTCTGGCATGTTTCTAATGTTGTTAGGGCTCTGGAACATTGCACATTGATGCTTAGTGTACTAGTATTGTTGAAGGGATTCATTAACGAGCAACTCTTTGCCATAGACAAATCTAATGTGTGGACTGTTACCTCCCATGAGAACTGTGCAGCTTGAGCTTCTGTACTCTGTGATGGCTCTTGATTTGTTACTATAGCCTCTTGTTGTCCCAGTAAGGTCCAGGGACACTTGTGTTCTATGTATTCACAGACAGAGACTCAAAGACCCACCAAAATGTCATAGTCCAAGCCCTCGCCACAGGCAAAGCTGTTTGGATGGAAAAGTCTGGTGCAAGTGGTAACTTCTTGCAAAGATCTCCCACTCTTCCCTGAGTCTCCTGGGGTGGCTGAACTACAGGCATGTGCTCACTGTTGTGCTTTTTCACAAGTTTGTTTCCTCTATCCAAGACTGCTCCATGACTCTACTGCAGCTGTTTAAGCCAACATAAGTCAAAGACCTGATGTAATCTTTAACACCTCTGGAAAGAGTGTGAAATCCAACCATATGAGACAGACAACATTTTATGTGCTCTTGGCCAGGCAGCAAAGGACATTGCCTGTCACCTGCACCATGTTGCTGATGCTTGTTTCTGTACTCACGGTGCATGGAAATTGCTGTGATCGCAGCTTCTGCAATTTACTGTTTGTGTAGAGGAAAATCTCCTGGTTGATATGGCTCCACTGAAACAGCATTGGCTGTATATAGGAAGGCTCTGTGAGACTGGCCAGAGCTGTGTCAGCTCCTGAGAGTGGCAATTGAAGCAGAAAGCAGGCTCTTGTACCATATCTTAGCATTTGAGGAACCTGATTAAATTGTGGTCTGCTTCTGTGTGTTCAGGTAGCAGCCTTGACTAGGAGAAGTTTTCACCTCCATTTGCTCCCGTGGAAGTGTTTCTTCTTTCCTTTGTTTCCTTGCATGCTGGTAGTGCATCATTTAGCTATTAAAGCATAGTTCTTGTGAGCTCAATGTTAGGATTATTTGAAAAGTAAAGTTTCTTTTAAAAACATGCTACCTGAGGAGTGTTTTACAGCTAATACAGCACGGGTGATCTTTGATCTCTACTCCCTGTTTCTTAGCTAATTAATGCTTAAATTATCATTTTATAGGGGGTCACAATGAGACTGCTAAACAGATTTCCTCCTCTTATCATGTTACACCGTTGTGATGAGCACCTGCATACCAGATTGTGTCATCCTCATTCAAGGAAGGGGGAGAAAGTATTCTGAGTTAAAAAAACTAGTTAGACTTAATTTCACCTTGCTCTAACTTCTTCATTATCTATTCGAGTCTGTATTTGTTAAACTTCTGAAAGCTGGCTTTAAAGTCTACCTTCTAATTTTTCCCCCCTTTCCACCATTTGGAAAGAAGTAGTAGGAGGGCTTTTAAAAGACTGAAAAACCAGGCATTTTTATAATATACCAATCCAACTACAGAAAATACGGGAAAAGAGCAGCATTGGAGATTTTGCTGTGCATATCAGATGCTTTCATTAGAATTTCCTACAGCACCCAGAAGTATTGATGCAAACCTGAAGTGGCTACATGCAATGTTTAATGTTCAGTAGCTATTAATGGTCTCTGACTTCACTCACTACATATCTGATTAGGAACTGGTGTTCCCAGTGCCATTCATGGTAATTTTTAAATTAATTTCCTGAATTGTTTCTCCTCTCTCTGCATAGAGGGAGGAAAATGCATCGCGACTCCCAATGTATGTGTGTGTGTCCTTCCTTTTCTTGTCAGCCTTTGAAGCATATCAACTTTAATGTTCAACTCAGGAGCTCCTTCTGCCCTCCTTGGTGGTCCAACACTTCACAGGAAAGTCAATTACTGCCTCTCCAAGTGACTTCTTACTGCCAGTTTGCCCTTCTTTCTGGCAGCCCAAAGAAATCCAAAAGCAGCTTATGACTGATTTGTCATCTACCAGAAGACACATCAAGCAAAACGGATTTCCCTTTCCCGCATACCCCATACTGGGGTCTGGAGAAGGATGAGGAGAAGAAACTGCAAATCAGTAGCCTGTTGTGTGGGCCAGTTGCTTGCAAGCCTAGCACAGGCTGGAGCATCCATGGCTCTGTCCCCTTTTCATGTTCATCAACTAGGAGCTCCAGGATGCAGATGCTGGTTAGACTCTCTCTCTCGATGTTGGGGAGCCCTTAGATGAGATCCCATGAACCTCTGCCCCTTAGGACACCAAAGCTTTGCACAGGAATTTAGTTTCTTAGAAATAGTCATATTTTCCTCTTTGATGATGGCTACACTTTGCCAGATACCTATAGATGCATGTCCTACCAAGTGCTGCCTGTTGTCCTTTGATGGTGCCACCACTTTTTTAGGATTTGTTCTGTTTTTACTTTTTACATTGACAACTTTGATTTGTGGGCTTTGTGTTCAGGCTTTTTTGAACTTCACCCCAACCCCCCCAGCTAAATATTTGCTCTGGCTTTGTTTCCTTGCTCGTACTTTTCTCCATCCTCTTTAGCCCTGTGCTATCTTTCCTCTATGCTCTAATTTTTATTGCTCCCTGTTTTTCATAACCATTTTGAGTTGAAAACAGGTAATGTGACCTGACAACTTTAGCATCATTCCAAGGTTTTTATGTAATTCCATAAATCTCTTCATTACTTTTTTATTGTTTTGTCATGTATAGGTTTTTGTTTTTCCTCTACCTTATTAGTCTGGGGATCACTTTTAGTCTACTGTGTTTTATTAGTAGTAAGGGAAACAAAATGTCTCCTTTTTCTTTGTTGGTTTGGCACCATCTTCAAATTACCCTTTTCTCTGTTCAACTACCTCTCTTCTTTTCCTGGAGAGTCTGCTTTGTGTCAGACCTTCTGCTGGTAGTGATCTGGGTATGATTTCATCAGGCAATAGGCAAAAGTATACCCCACTGTAGGAGAAGAATTTGTTTTCAGCTCTCCCTCTATTTTTTTTTCCTAGCTTGGGAAGCATGAAATTAGCTGAGCCACCAATACCCTGGGGACTGTGAATCTTTCTTTCCTTCCAGTAAATTTTGTGGCTAAACCTGAAGGCTTGTATTGAATGAGGATTTATTTCAGTCATACTGATAAAATTGTACTGGTACAATTACACAGCTATAGTAATGTCAAAAAACCTCCCATGCACAGGCACAGAAGTTCTGGAATGACACAAACTACATCAGGGAAAAGATTGACCATCTCCCCCAGCCATTATAGTGTATGGTGTACTCCCATATAAGTTTTTTGTAGTTTAACTTTATTAAGATTCAAATCATGTCTTGTCGCAGAATCTCCTCACTCCCCCATGTAAAAAAGCCTGAAAAAAGGCGGTCTGGACCTTCAATCTATTGTTTACTTCAGTGTAGCTCCATTAAAGGTATAGGGTCATAACTACTTGAGGATCTTGACCCAATGTTTTTAGGTCTCTCTCATGTTATATAACTTCAATTTTTAGATGATGGTACTTATTGAATAAAATTAGGTTTTGTACAGCAAATTTTAAGATATAGCCAGACCTTTTAAAGTAGTTTACAGAAAAAGGAGTGAGTTGGGAACAATGTTCTGACTCTGTAAGGGCTAGCAGCAGACATTTTATCACTCAGCAATAATCTAAGTTTTTCTATCAATGTTGGCATCTATTTCATTGAAAAAGGGTTTTGGCAAGGACACTGAGAATTGCTACAGAGTCTTTCAAAGTGACATTATGAGAGGATCTTGGTTCTTTGGGACCTTTTATTGCATGGAACATCTTATGAAATACTCTGTGTGAAGGGACAAAATAATATGTTACCAAAGCAGCCTAACAATTTTATGTGTCCACTGGCTGTCCATTTGGGCCAGTAGTAAATAAGCTATGTATGGGGCAGGAAAACGAGAAAGTATGTCTGCAAGTGCAGTAGAGAGATAAATGTTAAAGTGGGTCAGATGGTAATGTAACATCATATGGAAAGGCATTAGTTTTTAAATATTAAACTCTAGTAAAATCATTTGAGTTTTTATTTTTGAAGCAGAAAAGCATATTACCAAATGGGAGGATTAATATTTGAGGTACCTAAATTTATTCTTACAACAGGCTTATCTTTTCTCCTGCATCAGTGGCATTTTATTTGCTTTTGCCCAGTCCCTAGTGCAATTGGATTTTCATCAGTAGTGAAGAACAGAATCAAGTTTGTGAAACTACCATAATTTTCATCCTGTTCATTTCATTAGTGAAATATTTAAACAAATACACAGTTTGTAAGCCTTCGAGTAGACCCTGACACCCCTTTGATACACCACTGTGCTTACACATACTCACAGCACTGCTCTGGACACTGCTCAGTGTATTTCCCAATTCCATGCCTCTTCTAAGCTTGCAATTTTGAATACTGGATTTCTGCAGGCAGCTCTCTGGGCACTGGCTGGCACCTCCAAACTCTGCAGGCTGATCCTCCTGCTGGAGAAGTGGCAGCAATGCATTGGGCTGAGGTCAGAGGACAACAGATGTTGCTGTCAGTGCTAAACCTGCTCGCCAGGCAGCATGGCCTGTTTAACTGGAAGGTCTCTACTGGATTTGAAAGGCTCCAGGTGAGAAAAGCATGATCAATAATTACAAATATTAAAAGTGGTGCCTTCTCTTGCTTTCCTACCTTTTTTTCCTTTCCTTCTTTGCCTACAGGACATGAAGCATCTGAATCCCCCAGACAATTGCTCATGCATTTACATTTTCATTTGCTTGGTTTATAGCAGGATTGTTCAAGCTTTTGGGAGGGGCAGCTATCAAAGATGTACAGGCACTGCCATTGTGTTTTATTGTTCCAGTCCATTTTTCCCTGCGAATGTAGGTGGGAGTTTTTCAGTGGGTTGGTGTTGTGGTTTTTTTACTTTCTCTTTCTTCTAAGAATGTATAACCCTTTTATTGTCAGTCTTCAATCACTTTTGATAGATCAATATATTTACTTCGATGATGGTTCATCCTACAGTTGTGCTTGTATTACTTTTTTTGCTTTGTTTATAGGGGTTATGAATAGATTCAGTGGATTGTATCTGTGCTATGCCTTTTGTTGTGTGAGGATCAAGTTGCTTGAAATTGCCCCAATACCTTTATATTTAGAAGGACTATTGTTTACATTGGATTGTGTTCAAATGTACTATTTATTCCTTTTTCTAGGTAGACTGAGCAATTAAAAATGCTATTTTTGTTTCAGAAATGTTCTGCTCAGAACTCTTAAGTACAATTGCTGTTTCATGTGCACCCAACTGTGTGGAGGAAAGTGCTCTAGGAAAACTGCTCCAGCAGACTCCATGGATCCAGGGGGTTTGAGGACCAGCACAGCAAAGTGGTGTTACATGATAACATTAACTAAAAAATGAGGCAGGTCCACCAGAGTCCTGTGGTCTAGCCAAGCAGCTGTGACTGAGGCAGAGAGGAGAAATTCTTGCATCTACATCTCATTCATGTCCCTAGGCAGCCAGATGTGGGCCTGGGACAGCTGTTTAGTGCAGTTGTGACAAGACCTCAAATTGTGTGCAATGCAGATGCAAGGATTGGGTGCCAGTGTGATATGCTGCACTCTAGCAGGGTGTCAGTAGACGGAGATGGGTGAATAGGGACATGCTAGTGAAGATGGAATGATATGCCTATGGAAGAGAGGGTTAATGTACTTTTCAGTCCTCAGGGGTTTGCGTTGTTTCATGATGTATATGCTATTTGTTATGCCGTTGCCCCTTTCTCTCCCCACAAAAAAAGAGAGCAACAAAAGGAGTGTGTTTGTTACAACTGATAATATATACAACATGGTGAATGGGAAAGATGTCAACTAGGCAGTGCTCTCACTAGTGCTAATGTTTGCAACTTGATCTGTTTCTTACGACTACACATTAAATAGGGTAAAAAAACCCCTGAATGTGCATGGATTTCAGCAAAGTTTAATAATTTAAACCAGGTGGGCATATTATCTGTTTGTAGGATGTTATCCCCATAGTTACCTTACCAGAGCCATATACATCCTGGATTTTGGTACATTCATTTTTAGGCTGAAATATTTTGTCATGTTATAAAACTCATGACTCAACTACCTCCCAGCAGTGCGTTGTCCATTTGAAACAGCAGATTTTCCTGGAAGTCATTACTTTGGAGTGCCATTGCCAGCTGTACACATCACTCTTGCTCTTCTTGTCCTCTGTGGTGCAGAACTGCTCATTGATGTTATTGAAGATGTTACTGCTGATACACAAGCTATCAGGTTTTTCTATTCTTTTCTTTCTTTTCTATCCTTGTTGAATTGCCGTTTCCTTTGTCTTCTCTGTGGTGCACTGAAAGAGGTTAGGAAATCTAAAAATGGTTATTTTTAATGGGATTTTAAGTCCAGCATGACACATATTGAATTGATTCAGGAAAATTTCCTGGAGCTGTAGCATTTTACTATTAAAAATATTTTTATCATTGCAATTTTTCTGTAACAAAATGCATCTATTTTTTTCCTTCTAGCCCGTAAAAAAACCCCTGCTTTCTAATGTTTCCACATGGTCAGATATTAGCCATTTCCCCAGATAATTTAGGTTGATCATGTGTACTGCTAGCATTTTTATTACAAAGAATTCTGCTAGTGGTTCCATGATAAATGCATAAAGAACTGGGAAATTACTTTTATTTGGCTTAGTGTACATTTAATAATGCATTAACAAAATGAATGGTTTTGTGTGTGTGTGTAGGTCTTAAGAATATATAGAAAAAGTACATGCTTCTATAGGTAAAAAAATAATCTTTCCTGTATGCATTTTGTATGCTGTAGCATAAAAAAATTACATTCCCAGGAGCTCAGTAGGTGGTCAGTATATTTTTTTTTTGTTTTCACATTTTTTTTAGGCACATCGTGAAAGAAAAGCAAGTCCCAGTGACTGTCCCCCTCGTGCCCAATCGGGCAAACCTTTCCTTCTCTGAGAAAGGCTGTCCATTGTTGACTGGTATCTGTGTCTTTATTGCACACAAACTAAATGAATGAGTTGCCCATTGCTTCCCACTTATGAAACCCTGCTTTTGTTTGCTTGAACTTCAGATTATTTTCAGGCTAGTAACCATGACCAAGTCAAAGTGTCATTTCTTATTCTGCAAAAGGGTCTATGTATGTGTAGTTGACACAAAATTAGATTTGTATTATTCATTCCATCTAGTTATGATGCAAACCATCCCCCCCCCAAAAAAAAAGTCTATTGAGTCTTATCTATTACTGAAGAATTAAAATATTCTAATATTAAAACAGTATTATTTCAGAAATGCATGCATCTGCATTAACATAGGAGAGCAAAGGCATTAAGAGGGATAGTGTGCAATGTAATGTAACTCTCTCATTGACTTAAGATCAAAATGCCAATAAGAAGGAGTAGATTGAAAGAAAATTATTTGCATGCTTATTTCAAGTGCATTCAAAAATAAAATATCGTCCACCATTGCTGATCCTATTTACAGGAGGCAGATGAGCTGTGTTGCTCATAAAGAAATGAAAGATAAAGAGCGGAATTAAAACAAACAGAAACAGCCTACTGATTTTGAATGCCTCTGTTCTCAATGCTGCTTTTGTAGATATGTATGAGGACATGACTTTTCAGCAGATAGAGATACTCAGTGTTTTCTGAAAGCCTTTTCTTTCCTTCAGGGCTAAAATGGCTAACCAAAAGCAGAGAAGTGAAAAACTCCAGTTGTACTTGAGTTCTGGCCATGATAAGTGAACTATATGTGAGATGAAGGTTGCAGAAATGCAGAGTTATGGATGGCTTTTCTGTGCACCCTGATGGCAGGTCTCAGGGAGGAAAAATATTACAAACCTAAATTTTATCATGGTCAGAAATGCTTTATGAGAGGCAAAAGTCAGATCACACGAGTTTTGTTTTAGTCGTCCTGAAGTGTGTTTGCTTATATGAAGTTTAGTGATGGACGTGTAATGAGCAACTTTATTACATTTCTGCTTTTGTTGTAGTCAACCTGTTTTATCGCTTACTCTATCTTGTGATGTTGTAGTATCACAAATCATATTTAAATCCTTTGACCTCGTTCCTGTTTTGTTTTCTCCGTATGGTCTCACATATGCTCTCCTTCTTTTGTCCCCGTCCCCAAATTTTTCTTGGATCCTGCACTGTGACACACACATGCTCCCCTGCTTTCTGGGACGCTGTGAATCTTTGGCTTCATGGCCACCTGTTCAGACAGATCCCTTGTATTTTTCTAGAAAGCAGCCCTGCACTGCAGGCCCCTCTTCTACGTGTTCTCTCAGCCATATTATTCGATGTAGCATCACAGTCATATCCCTCATCTTCTTCAAGTGCACTGCTCTGTCTCCATTTATCTTGTATGAAATGGCTGTAGCCCTGCCAGGGTAATGCTGCCTGTTGTTTCCTAGAAATTGCTTACCTGTCTGTCAAGGGAAGCTGCTTAGAGCTCCCAACTAGAAATCAGGATAAGCACTCAGCAGATCCCTCTCCCTCCCTATGTGGGGGAGGGGGAAAACAAAAGGATGGAGAAAAGTCTACCCTTGTTTAGACTAAGTAACATTGTCTACCTACCCTCCTCAGCCATCTTGTAGATTTTTTTCTTTTCACTGCACTGATAAAAATAGGTAGCACTGTTGAATATAAATAATAGACTCATAGAAATCCATACAAATGAACACTGTGTTCATAGTAGCAAGTAAAGTTTGGAGACACAGAAAGTTTGCTATCTCCCAGAGGTAGCCCTCCATAGAAATAATATTCCAGTGTTATGGAAACAGTAGCCTAATGGTTTTTGCCTCAGGATATGGCAAAGGAGTACTTTAGTAATGAATTAGGTGCAAGAGATGAGACTGCTCTCATGCTGCATCTCGAAAACCAACAGAAAGGCCACGCACAGAAATATGCTGAAAGCCATGAGGTCAGCCAGGCATACTGCGCTTTAGTGAGCGCAGACAAAACAGGCCTTGGTGCAAATGTCACAGTCTAAACACGGGTAACAAAACACAGACTAATACAGTGCAAGCTTGGTGGGAAACACCATGGGAAAAGTTTTAGAAACCTTCTTCTGGCACTTCTTGCTGAGGTGAAGAGCTATGAGCCCTTTCAGTGCTGCCCGGTTGCAATAGCACCACACATCCCACACGGGAGGGGAGCAACTGGTTTCTTATTAATATCACAGTACTTCTCATTTCCAGTAGCATCCTGTAAAAGCAGTACCCTATTTACAGCTTTCATTTCGCATTAATGAAGTGGAATACTGATGCAGCTAATCAGCACTAGCGGTATGATGCAAGCACGTGGAGCGACAGTGGTGGTAGCAGCAATCATCTTAGCCCAGTTGGCAGGATAAAAATAACCCCTGCCACCCCTGGGAAGCAGCAGCTCCATGGCTGTGGAGGAGCACAGCCCAGGACCCTGTGGCTCTGTGCTGCCATGGAGCCCAGCTTCTGCTGCAGCCCACATGAATCAAGAAAATAAACAATTCTGTTATCCCTGTCCATCCCTTTTGCTGATTCTCTTCCCAGCCCCTAAATGAATTTTTGTACTTGCACTTGGATCCGGACTCAGATTTCCTCCAAAAACCAAATGGACATAGATTGCCAAATGTGCTTGTATAATTCAGACATGGGGGTTTTTTCCTCTTCATGGCACTTTGTGAGCTTAATTTAATCTCTGTCATTTCTTATATGTGGGTAAATGTCATCTACTTCATTTCATGAATGAATTAACACAGCCATGCAGAGTCTGTGTTTCTCGCACTGCTCACTTGGAAGGGGGAAGGGATTAGTAAATGTGTGTGACACCCTTAAGTTACTAAACCCTGGGGTTAGAGATGCCCAGAACTAGATCTCTTTTACACCCTTGTAAAAGGGACTTGAAAGACTCCACTAGTTCTGTACCTTGTAATGGCCCCAGTCAGCCCTTCTTTTTAGTTTGATACCATAAGTCTCTTACTGTACCTGATGAGGGAGATGCTCCTCTAAAAATAGGTATGCTTTTTAGTGGTGGGGAGAATATAAATAATGCCAGAATTTTCTTCCTTTTTTGATATTCCTAGAACATGTCAGAAAGCAGAGGCCTTTTGGCAAGGTGTAAGTTTGAGATAGCGCAGAGGTTCTTGGTATGTAGAAGATAGCATTTTTAATCCCAGGTATGTGGACCAAGAGGTGGATGTAGCCATACAGAGTTGCACAGAAAGTGTGTGCAAGCAAACTTCTTATGTTATGTAGTACTTTTAATACAGTCAGGAATTAAAGTAATAGTTCCACATGCTCATTTTATAGCTTTCACAACATGAAAAGAAATGTAGTTCATCAAAAAAGGAAATGAGGAACGATTTAGTCTTAAATAGAAGTCACTGTGGCCATATCTTTTTTTCATGAATTTACACAATGGGCTGGATTAGTCTCTGGCTGAGGCATGTGTGTGTGTGTTGGCAGAGCTGCGCTTTGAAACTTTTCTCCATGCCTGAGACTGCTCAGTGCTACCAGGCCTTCATTTTCATGTGCAGAACATTCAACTGTTTCTAGGGTGTTGTGGTTTTGGGATGTTTTTCTTCTCTCAAGTGATAATGTATGTTTCCCAGTTTTCTAATCTGAAGAAATCAACCTGAGAGTACTTTATAAAAACAGTCCAGGAAAGCACCCTGCCAGCTAGAGTCACAGCCCAGGGTGCAGAAGTTAGCTCCCAATTTTCCTGAAGAAAGCTGGCACAGGATTCCCAGGTGTATATGGCAGCTGAGAAGCTCTGTTCTCACAAGGTGTCAGCAGAAAAAAAAAAAAAGAGGTGATTGCTGGCAATTCCCATCTCTTCCATAGCTGCCTGTTCCCCAGTCTCTCAGATGGAAAATGGACGACATTGCTTTGCCCACTGTTTGTCATCCAGGTTATTTAAATTGTAGGCTCCAGAGGCACAGAATAAACTTTCTACTTATGTATATATCCTGTCAAATTAGAGCATAGGAACCTTGGAGACCTCGAGCTGCAAATATAACACAAATAATAATGGGACAAATTTGTCCCGTTCCTTTCCTTTCCTCTCAGTCCAAAATAACCCTTTCTGTGAGGATTGTGTTTGGGCTTTGCAGCTGTTTATTATCTATCACTTAGTCCTACCACATCTGAATTGCCTGCGAGCGCTGAAAGGGGACAGTGCTCATGACAAATCAATTTGCTGACCTCTGAAATAATTAAGTAAGTAATGCTGGGCCTCAGTCCTATTTTAAACAAGCAGATTGCTGTTCATTTTTACATATCTTTGCCAGCAGTGAATGGGTGTCTCTAATCAAAAGAGACAGAGTGATTGAGGAACTTCTTTTAAGGAAACATATCTTAAGAAAATTAACCTCTCCCCCTGTATCTGTATAAGTTTGCATACCTCTCCTTCCCTCCTCCCCCTTTTTTTTCTTCTAATAAGAGATAATAAAATACTGTGTTTTCATATGACTTTGCAGATGATCTTTGTGTACTTTACCAGACCACAGCACAGGAAACAAAGCCTTGTTTATTGCCTAACAGAATATGTATGTTTTATGATTAATGTGATGTGTTTATAATACATGGGACTGACAACAGATAGGGAGATCAAAGTCTTCTGTGAATTGACAGCAGCACTATAAACAAGGTGAAAGGATTGCAGGTGTTTCCCACATGGGTATTATACAAAAAAATATGGCCCTTTTCCATAAGGTACTGTATGTGCTCTTACCTTTTCCTGCACAAGAAGGCAATATTGCTGCTAGCATGTCCGTGGCTCAGGATCTGGGAGATGCTGTTGGCAGCAGATGACATGCCATGTGGCCAGAACATTCTTGGGAGCACAGCAAAGACATTAGTCTTTCAAATTAGAAGTAACTGATTGATCTGCTACATTGTCTGAGAACAGAAATCTGCATTCTGGGGGGCGTCCCTGACAAAACGTTGGGAAGGAAGACGAGATGCTTGGGTATTGCAGGAGGGACTCAGCAGTCCAATGTGCCTCTTGTCTCACTTCTGTCTAAGCTCACAGTTGGACTTGGCAGTCATCTCTTGCCTCCATGGGTTATCTTCTGTGGCTGTGGCCATGGCAGGCACTAGGTGTGGTTTGAGATACCTAGGCCACAGCTCTGCAGAGAACAATGGTGGTGCAGGAACAAAACAGCAGACATGATGCTGCACTGCTAATTATTTTTGTAGATTAAGAAAAAAAAGAGGTGCATTTACTAAATTACTAGAAAGAGGACCTTAATATTCAGGGGGAAACCTGAACATAAGGCAGTAGTCTCTGTCTTTTTGATTAATTGCCTTAGGCGTGGTGCTTGTCTGCTCTTATGAACCAAACTGCTGCAATTGGGTGTTGTGGGTGTTTGTTGCCTCTTCAGTTATTAAAACACTTTGCATGAAGATAATTTATTTTGTTCAATATGCTGTAACATAACCACCTCCTTGACCTGTGAACCCTTTGGTAACCTTTGCCTTTACCACAACTTCTGGGAGGAGATCCATGCTCTGTATTCAACACTTGTGAAAAATTTTTGCCTGACCCTCCTGGGCATGATGCAGCCCATGGCTTCCTGCTTCTGCCCCAGCAGCCTGCTGTGGCAATGGCTCCTGATCCGCACTTTCATCTGCTGGAGGAAGCTGACTGTCCTCATGCTGTTGAGGTATTGCTACCAGGTGTTCCCTGTCTCACCTTCCAATGGAGCTAAAGCTACTGGTCTAAAATGTGGAATTTCTTCTCTATTTTAGAGGGCTGCAGTTTAAACAGAAACATAATAGAAATTGCTCAACAGTGCAACTTAAATGAGGCCTCATCTACACAGGGAAATTGCCTTTGTGCATGGGTGATGAAATTTATTTTTACTAGTATGGCAGTGTTACCACCAATTTCCATGAGTGTTTCCACGTGGACAGAGCTGCATCACCCTGAGGATTCCATACTACATGCATGTGTTCTTTCTTCTCTGCAGGAACGAGCTAGGTAGCCCCAAGCATTTACATTATACCTGAATGCCCTACATGAGAACAGTGCAAAGTGTTGGGTGAAGCAGTGTAATGGTACTGTAGCTAAAGGCAGGACTTTTGTGTGTGAACAAGCCCTGTGAAAAGATTAACATAGGAAAAGTTAATAAAAAGTGCTGTCCTAAATTATTCATGAATCCATTTGCAATGCACTCGCCCAGAGGCTTTTGTTTTTCTCAAACTCTTATTTATTAAAATCTGACAAGAATATCAGGTTTTGTTCAATAATAAATCTAAGTCTGTGTGAGACTGGTGATATCCTTATGTAGTAATACAGAGTCAAAATGAAATTACATGGCATGGGTGGATATGTTATTTACTTGGGAAGAATAGATTATTGTTCAGGAGGATTCTATCTTTTACTTGCCATTTTGAAACAAGTGGAAAAAAAGAAGAAGCAAAACACCTAGTCAGGAGATATTCTCTTGGTGTGTGACTGAGGCCTTGATCCTGCAAAAGATTTTGAATATGTTAAAATTCTGTTAAGCACATTTCTGTGTTTGTTTTTTTAGTTCTGAACCTCTGTTGGCTAGATGATATAGCTCAGGTGATCTTGTTTCATGCTTAGTTTTACTTGTCCTTTTTCCTTAACTTCAGGGAAATATCATGGAAGTTATGCTTCTAGCCTGTGGATTTTAACTTCCAAAGCATATCCATACACACCCTCTCCTTTTTGTGTCCTAGAAAAGGTTAGAAAGATTATATACAGAAAGTAGGAGGATGGAAGAAGGGCAGGAAGAAAGCTTTTGCTGTTTGGGTTACAATAAGAGATGGTAGTCTGTGTGTGCTTTACCACAGTCATTCCTTAAAAACAGGCACAACCCTAACCCAGAACTTTGCTTAAAAAGCAATTTAAGATTTTTTTTCAGCATTTTCAATTTACTTATAGAGGATTCTTTTTCCCTTCTTCTCCTTCTCTGCCCGGATTTATAACTGGATAAAGAAAGGAAAAGCAGGTGCCTATAGCTAGAAAATTAGAGAAGAGTAAATAAAAACAAAAGAGCTTAGCTGTGGAAGCAGAACAAGGAGTTCGGGTGACTGGAGATGCTCTTGTCCCAAATTTTTAGTTCTGAATGCTTTCAAGCACAAAGTGCACTGTGACATAAAGACTCCTGCTGTGAGTACTGTCCTGTTATTCCAGTGGACAGGAGCTGGAGCTCTGCAACTTCCCAGGCTTGAAATAAATTAGAACTATGTCTCTCATACACACACATGCTTTGCATGACATGTCATGTGGTGCCTCTTGCTGGTCAGTTAAGCTATCTGGGTAGACATAATCAGCAATCTGGTGTCAGGAAGTTGGTCCCTGTAAAAATCTGTGTGCTGCAGAACCATCAGTCACTAACTATTAAATGTGACAGGGAACTTGATAAACTTGGAGAGAGGAAGAGAAAAGCAAGGTGTATGAGAGGTTGGGTTCGTGGCTGGGTAGGCTTGGAGTGGCTCAAGTCTTTCCCCTGAAAGCTTATTTTTTCTCTCTGATGCCAGAAAACCTATACAAAATACATGCAGAAGGTGCACATAGGGCATTATCATAGAATCATAGACTCGATTGGGTTGGAAAAGACCTCCAAGATCATTGAGTCCAACCCTTGGTCCAACTCTAGTCCATTTACTAGATCACGGCACCCAGCGCCACGTCCAATCTGTGTTTAAAAATCTCTAGGGATGGTGAATCCACCACCTCTCTGGGCAGCCCATTCCAATGCCTGATTACTCTCTCTGTAAAGAATTTTTTTCTGATATCCAACTTCAATTTCCCCTGGCAGAGCTTAAGCCTGTGCCCCCTTGTCCTATTGCTGAGTGCCTGGGAGAAGACACCAGCCCCCACCTGGCTATAACTTCCCTTCAGGTAGTTCTAGACAGTGATGAGGTCACCTCTGAGCCTCCTCTTCTCCAGGCTAAACAACCCCAGCTCCCTCAGCCTCTCCCCGTAGGACTTGTGCTCCAGTCCCTTCACCAGCCTTGTTGCTCTTCTCTGGAGCCGCTCCATCACCTCAATATCCTTTCTGAACTGAGGGGCCCAGAACTGAACACAGTACTCAAGGTGTGGCCTCACCAATGCAGAGTACAGGGGAAGGATCACTGCCCTGGTCCTAGTGGTCACGCTATTTTTGATACAGGCCAGGATCCCATTGGCCTTCTTGGCCACCTGGGCACACTGTTGGCTCATGTTGAGCTTCCTGTCAATTAGTACTCCAAGGTCCCTTTCTGTCTGGCTGCTCTCCAGCCACTCTGTGCCCAGCCTGTAGCGCTGCAGGGGGTTGTTGTGGCCAAAGTGCAGGACCTGGCACTTGGCCTTGTTGAACTTCATCCCACTGGAATCAGCCCATCTCTCAAGTCTATCCAGATCCCTCTGCAGAGCCCTCCTGCCTTCCAGCAGGTCGACACTCCCTCCCAGCTTGGTGTCATCAGCAAATTTGCTGATGATGGACTCAATCCCCTCATCTAAATCATCAATAAAGATGTTAAACAGGACTGGACCCAATACAGACCCCTGGGGAACACCACTGGTGACCAGCCGCCAGCTGGATGCAGCTCCGTTCACCAGCACTCTCTGGGCCCGACCCTCCAGCCAGCTCTTAATCCAGGAGAGGGTACACTTGTCCAGGCCATGGGCTACCAGCATTTTCAGGAGTATATTATGGGAGACAGTGTCAAAGGCCTTGCTGAAGTCCAGATAGACCACATCCACAGCCTTCCCCTCATCCACCAGGTGGGTCACCTGATCATAAAAAGAGATCAGGTAGGTCAGACAGGACCTGCCCCTCCTAAACCCATGCTGGCTGGGTCTAATCCCTTGTCCACCCTGAAGGTGCTGTGTGATTGCACTCAGGATGAACTGCTCCAGAACCCTGCCAGGCATGGAGGTCAGGCTGACAGGCCTGTAGTTGCCAGGGTCCTGCTTGCAGCCCTTTTTGTGGATTGGGGTGACATTCGCCAATCATCTGGGAACTCCCCAGAGAGCCAGGACTGTTGGAAGATGATGGAGAGTGGTTTGGCAAGCTCTTCTGCCAGCTCCCTCAGCACCCTGGGATGGATCCCATCTGGTCCCATAGACTTGTTAGGATCCAGCTGGCTCAGTAAGTCGGTCACTATTTCCTCCTGGAATACAGGAGGGGTATTCAGCTCCCTCTCCCTGTCCACCAGCTCCAGAGGCCAGTTGTCTTGAGGGCCACCTGTCTTACTGGTGAAAACTGGTGAAAACAGTTGCTAAAGTCTGTGATCAAAACCCTCTTAAAAATGAGCCTCAACTCTCTTGTATGCACCAGTTATGATTCTAAGTAAAAGCTGGACCATTAACAGACAGCTACTTTGCTGTGGTTGAACAAACTGGAAGGGGTGATAAAGGTTTACCTTCACAGACCACACCATCCATATCTAAGGTTCAAGTAGAGCCTGTGGGTTGCATTTGGGAAATAAAAGTTCCCTCTGGAAACCCACCAGAGAAGAAAAGATGATAACTTCCTTCCTGAAGAAAATTGTGTTCTTGTTCTTCTCTGCCATTTGTTTGTTATGAGATTTGATGGTTAAGGAGTCAAGATGGTCTGTGAAACCTTGATTTAGAATCAAAATATTTGTCTAATTTGTTTGCCCTTGGAGAAATCAGGCTGCTGTAGTTCATTGCCATGGGAACCTCTAGTTACTATATTTAATTCAGCCCAGTGTTTGCTTGCCTATTCAGTTGCTGCAATGTGGACAGGTGATAAGCAATATATTAATACTAAGCTATATCATACCAAAATGATTAGGCACAAATATTGCCATGGTATTGCAGCACCTGTGGTATTGCTCTTTTGGTTGTGCTGTGAGCTGCCCAGCCCTCCTGTGCCTTCCCCTCTCCTCGTGGAGGAAAGACAGCACCGCCTGAATAATCTTTCTGGTCTAGCAATCAACAAAGGTAGGCACTGCAAGCAACCTCTGCTTGCTGGTGGTACTTCTTCCTCTGCTGGCAGAGTCGCCAAGCATGGAGAGCCTGTGGGCCTTGGTGGGAATGGTGCTGGCCAAGGGAGCTCTGCACCCCAAGGAGTTGTGGTTTTGGGATGGTTCCCAGTGCCTCTGCAGCTTCCACAATGGTGTGAAGACCCAGAAGGTTGTACCCTGGCTCCACAAAACCAGATTAAACTGGGAGCAGGGAACAGAGGCAATCCTATCACCCATTCTTCTTCTAAAGTTTTATTAATTCCCTTAGGCTTTAGTGAACCTTTATTTTTCCTTTTTTTTCCCTCCCCATTGGTGTAATGCGAGTTTCAGATGGTGTCTGTTAGATGGTTATGTTGATAGTAATGCAGAGCCTGGGGTCTGAGATGCACTCAGTTCCAGTGTTAGTAGAAGTGGTGGAAGTGTGCCTTTATTGCAGTCATGCAAGGGGGGGCTTCTGGAAAGGCTCATTGTAGACAGGGCTTTGCCATGAAAAGACATTTCATGTGGCTAACTGCAAGAAAATCAATTTTGTAGGTCTTTAATGATTATTTGGATTGTTGATTTCTTATGTTTTGCTCCTCTGTAGTTTGGTTTAGTGATACTGCATCACTTTGTACAGAATTCAGAGTGAGCAGAGTGGGTAAACCTTTACATTAAAATGTTGGCTGAGTATTGATTAATCAGTAAAAGATTTTAAGCTGTTTCCTTTAAATTCCAGGACCATGCATCTTAATTTAATAGTTGAGAGGTCTGGGGAAAGATACTGCTTTACCAAAGGGAATATATTTTCTGTGATATTTGTTCTTGGCAAATATTTTCAAGCAAGAAGAGGTGTTTTAAGGAAGGAGAAGGTTCTCTGTGGTTGCTGTCCACTAAAATGACTCTCTTTTTCCTTTGTAGGTATTACATTGGTCGCCAGATGTTTGTGGTGGTCTCCTCACCAGAGATGATCAAGCAAATCTTAGTGACAGACTTCAATAACTTCACCAACAGAACTGTAAGTACGGAAAACAGTTGGCTTTGTGGATGGAGATGATAGTCATGCTAATTTGAACACAGACCAGAAGTGGCTGCAAGGAAGCTGTAAATAGAGAGGGGAAAAACGTACAACACGGTTCAACAAGACTTTAGCTATATACACTCGATATATGCATTTAGTCAAAGACTCTTGTTACCAGAACACTCTGAGGATGAAAGGGAATGTCCTTAGAAGAGACTTGTGCTGCCCTTGTGACTAAAGCACCAGATGGATGTTAAAGAGAGAGGGTTTTCAATATTCAGTTTTGCCACTGATTTCTTGTGAAATCTTGGGAAAATCACTTCTTAGATCTTTTCTTCATCTGTCTATCTGTAACATGGAGATGGTATTACTTGCTTTCTCACACCCATGGTCTGTTTTGTGCTTTTTGATTTTATAGGGCAGGCACAGTCTGCCAGGGACAAGGACATGCCTCTCACAGCTATTGTATGTTACTTAGTCATACTTACCAGTCTGAGAATAATAAATAGGAAAGAAGGAAATTGAACTTGACAAGAACTTACACATATGCTGTTGGTTAGAAACTTACATATTTCAAGCACTGATAATGAGGGGTAATGGCCAGAGTGGATGGTAAAGATTTCCAGCAGTTTCTCAGCATTTTATAAATACTATCACTGTGATTGAATGCTATCCCAGTGCCACCCATTCCCTGCTTCCCTCTGGCCCCCTTGTGTGTTCAAACTCGCATGTATTCAGGACCGTTGTTTGTGCTCTCAGGGAAAATTTCATCTTTGATCAGCTGTCTATCTCCTCTGCCCCTCTGATCCTCTCTACAACCAGACAGTCTGTTTGCAGACTGCTCGTGTCCTTTGCTTGCTTCTTTTGGTACCTGAGATTCATTTTGTGACTACCTGTATCTTATTTAATAACTAATTGTAACAGTTGCCCCCCAGTTCTGCCCATAACTCACACCTGAGTGGAAAAATTCTTAGGCTTATTAGGCTGAAGTTGTTGTTTGTGACAAGGGTCTTTTCCCCATTTTCTCTATACCTGAAGAAATTTCCCATCCCTTCCTTTCTTTCACCACAAACAGAAACCCTATTTCTTCCTGTCCATAACTTTTCCATGCTTTTCTCATGTGTACTTGATAGTAGTAGACTGTATGGTCTTCTCACATACCTACAATCTTTGATCATTGTTATTTCTCACTTTCCACTTTGTTCTCGCTCTTCCAGCCATTGTTTGTCACTTATTGAAGATAAGCAGTCTTCTATTTCTGGGTCCTTCCACGTTTAACTTGGGGATCTTTTTTCTCCTCTGGAGTTTTCCCAGTGAAAGCAGTGTCTTCTCTGTCCCATTGTTCGGCTCTCCTGCACACTAATGATTCCACATGAAAATAAATAATGATGGATGGTATGTAAGGAAGGCTGGTGGAATTTATTTAGATGTGACTTGTATGCAAATAGTAGTCGAAAGGTGAGAGTGGTATTATTTTAAAATTAGACAAAGCAAGCTCCTCTACTTTAAGTGAGGGTTTCTATTTGGTAGTGAAGAATTCAAACCGTGAAATAGATCCCACTACTTTATTTTACCAATTCCTTTCCCAGTGGTTTACTGATGAGTGGTTATAGAACTTACTTTGGAGTCAGTGCTGTTCACAAGCTGAGGGTAATATATTTCAGTCCAGACATGGCACATGCTTATTATTGCAACCCAAAGGCTTTTTTCAGCTTAGGAGTGCCAGCCTTTTAGGGTGAGAAGGACAGGGAAGTGGGTGAGACAATTGTGTTTGAACAGGCCTAGGAAAACACACATGCACTTTTCCACTTTTCTTCCCAACCTCCCTACATGCATTTCCAAAATCAAGATTTGTACATCCTCTACCAGAGGTGAAATGTAAGTTATTTAACTCAGAGTGCTGCAAAGAGAGATTATTCCCCATGTTCTGTAGCAATTATACCTTAACAATGTGTCACTGAGTTTCATGATTTGGAGGACTAATTCTAAAAGCTAAGTGTAGAAAAAGTTTATATTCCATGTTTATTTTGCTGCTTTGTATGTATTCAATTTAGAGACAAAGGGAAATTGAACTTGTGAAGGGTTGCAAACAGTGGATGTACTTGATAGACAGAAGCCAATAAGATGATGATTCAGTGAACTCTGGCAGCTTTTATTAAAGCTGTCTGTAATGTGATGTCATGCCTTTGAGTGCTTGTAAGAAGGATGACCTTAATCTGGGATTGTGCATTTGTGGACTAGTTGCTGGGAAGTCATCAAAGACCTTTATGGAATCTGAGTGATTTTAATGTGCTGAGAGGACTCTTTTGGATGAATCTCATGTCCTGTCTTCACATCCAGAGAGACCTGGACCATTTGTGCACTTCTCTCTTACACTGAACCTGTCTGCTTGCTCATGATATAGACAAAGCAGATCTTGCATGTGACCACAAGCCAAACTACTTCTTTATTTTATGCAATTATGTTCCCTTTTGATATTATACATTTCACATCTTTACTATTAATATATTTTGAATATTGCTGTAAAAAGTCCTGTAGATCTCTCTGCTATTTTCTCTTGTTTCTGACTTAGTGATTAGTAATTCTTGCAAAAGAAGTGTTTGGTGACTGCAGAGCAAATGTGCATTAAGGTTCACTTCCTCTTAGAACATGCAACCAAGTCTGGCATGCAGGCTGCTATTGCCCTGTAGGCATGGGGAATGTATTAACTGTATAATCACAGGAAGGCAATAATGACATTCTACTTTCCCTCTTAATTTTGCCTCAATTAAAGTAAGCATTGTAGCAATTTAAAACAAAAATATCTACTGTAATATACCTTAATACTTGAGGCATATGAAGCCTTTTCTCTATGTTTTTAATTATAGTTGAAGAAGAAAAGATGCAAATTAGTTTTTAGACATCCTGCCAAAAAATATGGAATTAATGTTAATTTAGGTTAACCATGGAAACCTCAGCCAGCATTCTAGGCAGGGCTGTGCTGCAGTAAATAATACCTTTTTCTCACAACTCTGTTAAGTCATCTCTTGAATGGAAATCTCTTTCTAAGAGCACTAAGACTCTTTTTACCTGCATTACTGTGTTGTGAGTGAGATGGGATTATAATGTTTGTTGCATTCTGCCGGGTGGGATAACGATACATAATCTGTTTTCAGATTGCTTTTAATTTCCTCATTGGAAATTTGTTTTTCAATTAGTGCTTGAGAATCATTGAAGTGTACTTCTAAAAATGTAGGAGCAGAATGTTAAGATGGAATAATGTGAAGAGAAACATTACCTGATACATAATTCAAATAATTCAGAAGTTGTATGTAAAAATATTTGGTAAAAATGCGGATCAGTGAGTCCTAGGGCAAAGGTAAGTACTGGCTAGTCAAGGTTTGCAAGGCTGCTGGAATCAGTGCTGTGCTAGCATTCATGTGGCTGTCCCAAGTGGAAACTAGTGGCTGATTCAGATCAAATCCTTAAATTTACATGCCTACCACGTGGAGGAGGGTGACGCTTTCAAATTCAGAAATCTACACCAGTTACAATAGCTGTGAGAAAACATCACTGCTTGCTCATGAGGGGCTTTGCTGCTACAGTGGAAAAAATAATAATGGATTAACAGCAAACAATAATGAAGTGATAAAAGAACAATGAAGCATGAATGTTGATAAAACATGACAGTACAAATTCCTTGTATTCCTCTCGAAGGAAAAGCGAGTTTCCTCAGCTTCTTTTCTTTTGGCTTGTTTATTCTTCTTCTTCTAGTTCATCCACATGAGATCTGATTACTTTTTTCACATGCAGAATGTGTCTGTTACACTAAGCTGTTGACTTCATTTTTGTTTTGGTAAATCTGTAAAGCTTCAGGCTTATCTATGCCATTAAACAAATAAAATACAACCACCAAGTAGGAAGGATCCTATTTTTGTGTTTTGTTCAGTTGTTGTCCAGAATAGCTGACATATCCCTGAATTTGATGTTCTTTCTCATCTCTTGCTAGGGGAAAGAAAAGTGTCTTCATATTACTGTAACAAAAGATCTATCCAAATTTGATACTAGAGGCCCTCCAGAGGTCCCTTCCAAACTCAACTAACCTATAATTCTGTGAATTTTAGGTTAGGTCCTCAGTCAGCATAAATCAGCACACTTCTATTAACTTTAGATGACTGCACTGACTGATAGTGAGTATGTGTCTCCAGAGCAGGACTGGGATGTACAACTGTCTTCAAACAACTCTATGTGGTGCCTTAGGAGCTGACTTGTGTGTGCCTGTGCTCTTGGCCTTTTGCAAGTAAAGGATCCCTTGTGTATCTTATGCAAGATCTTACTTGATTTTTAGAGAACTGGCATCAACCCCACTGATACGCTGTCTTTCAGTAAACATTGGTAATTCAGTTGTGCATCCAAACCCAGAGTCTGATCCAGCTTATGGGCTGGGCTGTTTCTTCGGTATCTCCATAACAAATACAGGTTTTGTTTTGAAAAATGAACCCGCTGACATACTCATTTGGAGACATATAATGTAAAAATAGTTTAGGAATGAACAGTTGCATACTGTTGCCAAAAGACACATATACATTATACATGCTGACTTGACCCTGTACCCTTGGTTGTTTGATTTAGAAATGTTTCTTGTCTTCAAATTAAACTTCCTGGGATTATTTTCAGCTGTGTCAATGCCATCATCATCATCCTTTCATGTGAATTTCTTAGTTTATTTAGAAATTGTTGTTGTAATGTGCAATGAACTCAGTTTGTAAGTAGATGATGAATGAGTTTTGCTGGAAACTTACGTTCACATGGCCATGTGGTTTGGAGGACCAGTGACACACAGTATGACAGTAAGTCAATTCTTGGAAAATGATTCAAACAAATGAGTAAAACTGGTAAGAATATATATATAACAAGGTCTTAGTTTCTCCACCCTTTAAAATTACTGTTCAGTGGGATGGTTTAGTACACAAGTGATGTTCTGGCCTGTGCAGGTAGTGTGACTGTGATATTTAGTTTGAAGAGTTGCTGGATTTTGTGGGTGCAGAGAAAAGGAATGCACTTTAGATTTGTTCACTGCCTTAGTCTGTTTAGATAAGTTTTTTTCATTTCTTCATTTTGTTTCATCTTGGTTTTTGTTTGGTTCACATAGGATATGGAAGGCGTGAGGTACAACACCTCTGGAGCCACCATGTCCCCAGATTAGTTGCTACACCTGCATGTGGGCATGTATACATATCTGTATATATTTATGAAAGCATACAGATGTACACATGTTGATTTGGGCTCTCCGTGTGATTTGAGGAGAGGTTGAATCTCTAGTCCTTGCTAAAGCATTGCAGACATCAGTTGTACTGTATCTTATTATGGAAACTTCACAAAATGTGCCTCTTTGTACATGCCATGGTGACATTTTGGTTCCTGATGCAGTAAAGCTGTCATGCCTGATGGCAGGCCATGCCTTGAACATCCAGTTGTTTGTGATACAGAGCTGTGATGTTCTTCCTTCCCACCCTGATTTTGTATAATAAACTCGAGCATCAGTCCTGCCACATGTAAAACAAGCCTTGGTCTCATTGAGCTGAGAATATTCAGTGTTTCCAAAAAATCATTCTGTGCCTTACAGGGATAAGTGAAAAGGTGTCCAAGCAGTGAATTGATTAAGATTTACTTTTTTTTTGCCTAGCCCTTTTCTATAGCTTCAGATCATAGTTGATTCGAAGTCTTTGGCTGGTACAGCATCATTATAGAAGGGGAATTATGTTAGCAGGGAATGCATTTGGCTATATGGCATTTATCTGTTTAATATAAATTTGTTTGACTGCGTATTTGTGGGTGCTGTTGTACAGCCATGTAAGCCCAGTTGCCTGAGTGACTTTGCAGTGCCGGTTTCTGCCAGGAAGCTGAAAAAGGGTTCTTAATCCTTGTTTGACCTCATGGTTCACGACCACTGAGGCTCAAGCACCATAATGATGTATCTGCTTTCTTTCCCAAGAAAGCATGTCTGTCTTCTAGACATACTAGAATACCTTTCTAGCTTTGTCAATATGTATGTAACTATTTTGTACCTTTTATACCTGGTAAAATAACTTTTAATTCTGGATTTCTTTCTTTCTTTCTTCCCCTGTTTTGCTTTCAGAGCTTGCAGGTTCATTTTTCTGAGCAATTAAATTCAGTTTGGTTTAAATGTTTTAAAGTAGCAGTGCATATGTTTGCAATAGACACTTGAAAATTAAAATAATAAATTTTGAGAGGGTCATTTCTTTCACACTATGTAAGTCTTTTTATGCATGCACAACAAATCGCCCCTTATTCCCCATATGCTGAAGCTAATAGCAGAAAACTAATGTTGTCAAATGATCGCTGCTATTGACTGTAAAATTAATCAGACTCTGGCTTCAGTTACCCTTAAAGAAAGAACTGATGTATTAGTAGACAGTGTTCTGTGAACTACCTGATCCTCTGAATCCCAGTGAGATGAAGTCTGGTTTTGTGATTAGGGCTCTAGGTTGGGATATAGAAACTCTGAGCTCAATTTTTGGCTTTGCTACAGAATTCCTGTGTTCACAAGGGCAAAGCATTTAGGAAGTGCTTTGTCACCTTAATAAATGTAAAAGACTGTGTTGGGAATTTCCAGCTGAACAGTATCATTAGCGAATGTTAGTGCTTTAGGACTGATGGCAATGGGTTGGGATTTGGCTTATCTGTTAATTGAAGTAGTTGTGTTGGGAGGGGTTTTTTTGTTTGTTCCTATAAGAACTTCAGAAATGTACATTAAAAAAATTTAATGAAAAGCTTTTCTTTTTTTAAAGTAATTTTCTATTTTGAAGTACTAAAAAAATGCTAAAGTAGAAAAGCTAATATCATATTCAATTAAATGTATTTGAGGATTATCATCTCTCAACCTTGTAATTTTTGTTTGTGATTCTAATTCAGAATAGAAAGCCAAGTGAAATCTCTTTCCTGCAAAGTGGGAAAGCTCATTCATACTTACTTTGGAATACCTGGCATTTGTTTCTGCTGACCACTTATCCTGGCCCCTGCCAGGACAGGGTTAATTTTTTGAGGTAGCCAGGAGGAGGCATGGCCAGGACTGGGAGATTATTCTATACCCCTCATGTCATTGCTGGGGAGCCAACCAGTATTGTCTATTGCCAGGGGATGAATCATTTCTTTTCTTGTACCTTCTGTCATCAGTATTGTTGTTACTGTTCATTTTCTTATCTCATTGCTGTTTCTAGTAAATTGTTCTTATCTCAGCCCGTGATCTTTGCTTTTTGTGCTTCCAATTCTCCTCTTCATACTGCTGTAAGGAGGAGGGGAGGGGAAAGTGGGGGAGCAAGAGTGGTAGTGTGGTTTGGAGAGTCTCAGTGGGGGCACTGAACTGGGGAGTACATTCCTAAATCACAACAGCAATATTCATAAAAAATTGGTAGCATTTGCTTCCTTCTATGCACATTCTTACTTCTCATTTAATTCAGTGGGCCATGACTGAGTATTTACATAAGTACGTTTATTCATAGTCTGTCCAGAACTAGGATATTCCCATATATAGGAGACTTTGTTTTTTACTGTGGCTCTCATGGAAAAGAGAGCAAAACCCTATCGCAGTTCCAACTTCCTCGTGAGGGAAAGAGGAGGGTCAGACACTGATCTCTTCTCTATGGTGACCAGTGACAGAACCTGAGGGAACGGCCTGAAGTTGTCAGGGCAGGTTTACATTGGATATTGGAAAAATGTTCTTCAACCAGAGGGTGGTTGGGCACTGGAACAGGCTTCCCAGGGAAGTGGTTGCAGCACCAAGCCTGACAGAGTTCAAGAAGTGTTTGGATTATACTCTCAGGTACATGGTGTGACTCTAGGGAATGGTCCTGTGCAGAGCCAGGAGTTGGACTTGATGATCCTTGTGGGCCCATTCCAACTTGGCATGTTCTGTGATTCTCACACATTTGAGTGTCTAATAAAGACTTCTGAAAGTTTAGGAAGATATAAATAACAATAGGTTGGAGTGCCACAGAACAGCTTAGAAGCAATCCCTCTTTAAATACTGACTTTGGCTAAGTCCGAATAGTTTGAGGATGGTCTTGTTGACTGACTTGGAGAGACCCTCCTGCTGACAATGTACTTCCTTTGCTGTCTGAGGAAGGTTTCCTATGTTGCTGTGGCTGGAGGAAGCTCTCAGCATATCCCTGGCACTGGTGGCCAGGCTGTAGCTGGGATTTTGAGAAAGCCACACTTCTAGTGAGGCTGCTGTTTTAACCAGCTAATATATTGTTGTCCATGTAGGTCATGGGAATTTGTTTGCTGGAGATTTATGAATCTCTGATTGAGTATGGAAACACTAATATTTGTCACATTTCCATGTAAGATGGCAAATGAAATTGGCTGATATCTTCTGTATGAAAGGCTGGCAGTAATTGTGGAAACAGATAGGTTGCACACAGATGGAATACAAAATAAAAACTTCCCACTTTTTTTCTTTTCTAGACATAGGTTGTCTGTTTTCAGATGCTATGGGCCATAAACCTTGGCAAAATAAAAGCAGTTCAATTGACTGCAAGGACACTAGAAGACTGAAATACAAGTTTCATCTTCCCTTGCCCCCCATCAAGAAATGATGAATCAGCAGGTTGACACTATAGCTGATGTTGAGATGTACAGTCCTCTTATTTTTTACAGGAGTTACTATGAAATGAGTTATTTTTCAGCATGGGTCTAAGTATTTGAATCTATCCCCGAGCCTTTCTCTGGTTTATTAATGGGCTGCTGTGCTGCCATCACCATGGTATCCTGCTACCTCTTCCCCTGTGAAGACTGCAAAACTGCATGTTGATGAAATTTACATTTTTAATTCTCCTTTCTCCAAGCCTATACATATAAACATGGTTTGTGAAACCATGGGAGAACACAAATGCAAAGACAATCCAGTATTGCGAAATGACTAGGGTTGCTGTGTTGTTTTGTTCCTTTTTATTGCTCTTTATACTATTATCCTGCAGCTGTCATTGGTTCAATACCTGCTCCTAGGTAGACACCAGAACACCAGATGGATTACGTACTTTACAGCACTAATGATAGTGGCTGATAATGTGTGCAAATCTCCCTTTCACTGCTTGTTCAAGGCAGTTAAGAAATACTGAATACAGCTGTACATAATTACGCTTCTTTTGAAATTAAATCAGCCTGTGAAATTTCTGTTCTTGGAAAATGGTCAAAATTCATCAATGAAAAAACAACAAAACAAACAAACAACAAAACCCCAAACCCTTTGCATGTACTTAGTTAATGGTGACATTCTGTTTCTTAAATGCGAGGCTTCCTTGCCAGCTCTATTGAGACTTAAGGGGCAGGGAGAGGGGGAAAGCACTGCATAATGAAACTACAAAAAGGTGGTTTTGCTGCAGGTGTAAGAAAATGCTGATTTGACAATATGCTGTGCGTATGCACTTGTTTATATCATAAAAAGTTTGTTTTGGACTAAGTATCTTAATGTGTTGCAGGTATGTGAAGGGTTCCTCCCTCCTTCTACCTACTCCCTGTTCCTTTCAGATGTTTGAGTTGCTGTAAGATCAGCTTTTAAAATTATCTGTTTTGGCTTGTTTATCCTCACCTCTTTTTTCTTTATTCTATCGTTCTGCAAAATTTCCTTTTCTAAACAACTGAAGAAAAGATCAGTTTTATTAGGTTTTGCCTTCCCTTCCCCCAGTTTTTCTCTAGTTGAAACTTGCCAATCACTTTTAAAGCCTACATTGGGCTTTTCTGCAGCACAGGAGATATCATTAAGGCTTTAAACCCACTAATGAGGGAAATGTGCGCTGCTTGAAGGCTCCTGCAATATTAACTACATCCAATTATGTTAGGTAAACGTATGAGCATAGTCAAAACAGGATGAAAACATATCTTTCTATTCAGGCCAAAAGCAGTCTTCTGAGCCAATCTTTCATCAAACTTACATTGGCTATTTATTTACTGGGTTTGCAGTACTTTTTTTAAATACTGAATAATAATGCTAAAGTCAAACAACACTTACAGGGAGGAAAGGACTATCTATTCCTAGGGCTCTGTTCCTTATTTAAAGAACATGTTTTATTGCTGAATAAAATATGTGACATCTTTAGTATGATGAATATTTCTTCCTGTTTAAATATGGTATTGCATCCATATCTAATCCTGTCCTTAACTGACTGTATTATGAGTAGGTGGAGTGGAGATGCAGTTTGTTCTGGTCTTTGCTAGTCCTGACCTTTGATTTCTGTTGATTTGTTGTTTTTTAAAGGGAAATTCAACTTTTCCTACTTCTTTGGACATATGCTGTGAGAATATTTTTTCTGACGCTTATTCAGTCTAATAACCCAGGATTTTATCAGTCCCTCATTTCTGACTTCTGAAACTGTTATTTGACAGTAGCAGATTGGTTGTTTTGTTTACAATTTTCTCACTTTTCTCTATTCTTGACATACAGTAGTGTGTCATGTTCTTTGATTCCTGCCATTCCCAGTCTGCTTTTGTTTAGAAGAGTAATTAGTTTGTCACTTGTTCCAGAATTGACATCGGCTCAGATCACAACATTTGAGTTGGCCTTTTTACATGCTTGAGCAATCAGAGTTCAGACCCAGTACTTGGCTTTGTTTCCATGTCTTTAACCACATTTGGAAGTAACTCAGCTGCTCATGTACAGAAAGTCCTTTTGAACCATCTGATGATAGACAAACAGTCTGAGGTCTATGCAAGTGATGTTTCACAGCACAGAGAAGTGATTTACATGTACATACCTAGAAGCCTGGAAGTTCAGCACTGGAGTGGATGTGACATGGCAATATATGATATTTGAATGGTCATCATGTATCTTGCCTCAGATTTGTGTAGTCTAGTTGAGTGTCTGCTTTCAAAGGTGGCCAGCAGCAGAATTCAAGAGACTAGCATAACAGCAGGGCAGACAGTGACAGTCATCTCCCTTCTGGCTTATCTGCCCAGCCTCCAGCAACCAGTGCTGTGATGACTTCCAGTGGAAGAGGTTACATCTGGGCATCATTTGTTCCATTGGCTGCAAATCTGTCCCTACCCCACCTCAGTCTGAATCCTTTATTTTAACTGTTACACCAGCAGGTGATTTTTTTTTATGGGTAATTTTTTTGTTTTTAATGTGATAGAAGTTCTATTTGGGGACTTGTCTGTGTGCAAGTGAAGTTCATTCCTCTTCAGTGAGAGTTAATGTGTTGCACATGGGCATTATTATAGAAATCCTTGCAAGCCTCTGCTCTTCATTTTCAGTCTTTTAAAGGTGTTATTGTCATCTTCAAAATAGTGGGAATAATTTTCTCTTTAGACATTCATCCAGATAGCTTCATCCATTTACCTGCCTTTATATTTGAACTTAAAGGTATGAAAAGTTTCTTCCATTCCTTTTTTTTTTTTAAGGATATATTGATAATATTCTTATCTAGCACAATTCTAGCAACCTTTTGTTAAGGTGTCTTAGCTGGACTTACCATTCCCCCTGCAAGACCTACAGAATGGATCATGTGGGCATTCCTCATCTGGTTCAGCTCAGAAGCTAATCCATCTTAGTTTGTGTGTCAATGTGGACTTTTTCAAAACTGTGCAGGGTCACTTGGCACTGAAACAGATGATGAGTGCTCACAAGGGCACTCCACCAATGCCGTTTCAGTGGTGGTTACCTCTAGTAGATGGTGGGTGGTGAACAGCAGCTGGTGGGGTCATAGCATCTTAAATTGATGCAGCTGGTTTTTAGTGGTTCTCAGACCAGAGCCTGGAAAGTTCTCTGCTGCATAGTGATCTACTCCAGTAGATCTGTTCTAAGCAAAATTGTTTGCCACTCTGCTTTTGTTTTTGTTTTTTGTTTTTATTTTTTTTCTTGCTTGTGACCTACAATCTGTAATGCTCATTCTGTAAGCATGAAACCTCTATGGGAAAGGATGTTTAGAGACTGCACTTCTTACTATTGACTGCTTGTTACAGCTATAAATCTTGCGAATCATAAGTGAAGAATGAGTCGGCAGGTATTATTTCAGTCTCTAGTGAGAATTCTTTGTTTATATAGCAACCACATATCTTGGCACCATTTGTTCTAAATAATTGATAGCAAATACTTGGCTGATCTGAGCCTTGGGAAGGGAAGAGTCTACTGTGTGTTATGCAGGTGCTGTGGAAGCGCTGCACTGTGCAGGCGGAGCTACTGACCATGACCAAGGAAAGTTGCAGGACACTTGCCAGTGCTGCTGACATGTTGTCAGTTTTAAATTCACTGCACTTTAAAGGAAAGAGGATGAGGAGTGTAAAATTCAAGTTTTTACTCTGCATGGCTCACTCCCAGCTCTTCAGTGTAATGAGTGCTCCCTACTTTGAGCACTCCTGGCTCATTTTCATGTTGATTCATGTCTGAAGGTTTGGTGATGGGCTTGAAGAGACTCCATTTGACCCCACCGGCACATACACAGCAACATGTACCAGGATCAGGCAACAGCTATCCTGCAGCAAAAGTAAAGGATTATTGATTATTGTTAATTATTTACTCCTGTCAGCCTCCTCTCTCCAATGCTAAGCAATAGAAATAAAAATAACTACATTCTTATTACTGAAACAGTGTTCGGCTCCTTTTCCTTTCATGCTTGCTCTTGCAGAAAAGGGTTTGGGGAAATAAGTAGTAAAAACAAGAACTATCTTGCACTCTTCTCCTTTGTGAGATAAATCATAAGTTGAAGATACACAACATATTTTTTTCCCTTTTTAAGGCAATTGCAAAGGACAGTTTCCCAATTTCCTTTTCCCTTCTCAGTATGTGCATTTAGATGAAGGTAAAACTGCACTCTTGCACCTTTTATGCAACTTTCCTAAAATAATTCTGAATTAACAATGGCTCAGAAACATCCCAGTTTAGCCAGTCATTGACCTTGAGTCATTGTCTAATGTGACCAGGACTATACTGATATTTCATCAGTTCCAAAGAAGCTATATTGTCACAGAGGCAATGGCTAGATCTATAATTAAAGTTGCCCAATATCTTCCATTAGAATGTTTTCCTTTCAGGAGATTATCATAGTTTAACTGCTTCAATTAATGTTTTCCATTTAGAATTTCGCAGTCAAAATGGTCTTGCTATTTTGGAGGTAATGCCTAGAGAAAAGTTAGGGTTATTTATCAATCATAAGGAAAATAAACTCAGAGTCTATTTCTTTGGCTTTGTTCCCTCTAGTGTTAAGGGCTGGATATAAAAATCACTTTGAAAATCTGACCAAACTGCTTAAGTTTATGCGCCCCTGAAGAATCTCAGTAAACACAGACTTGACAAAAAATTATTAAAGGAGACTGACTTACTACTGTCTCTCTGTGCTGACAGGACACTACAGATGACTAAGAACTTAGTCTTCATGTGAGCTTTATGTCTGAAGGATGTGAATCTTGAGTTCGTGACTGATTCATTTCACATGAAAAGTTTTTGGGTATGTTATGTGTAATGTTAAAACCTTTCAGGATATTATTTTCTTGAGAAATTTTACATTTGAAAAATGAAATAGAGATCCCGTGGAGAGAAAAATAATGCAGGGTAACATAACTAAACAATTGGATCATTTGGACCCCTTTTTGCATACGCTTTAGGATACAAAGGCTGCACTAAGCCTAAGATTTTCAAACCTCTTATTGCTTTATTTTGCTCTCTTAATATCCTCTTAATATAATGGCATATTATATTGTCAGCAGCAAAAACTAAAAAAAAAGAAGCTTAACTTAGTGATTTCTGATATTTGATTAAGAAATGTGTGGAAGACAGAAGTTTCATGTTGTGGCTGATTTTGAGGAGTAAAAAGCAAAAACACAAATAAAAAGTTGATTAAAATAATTTGTTTCAGCTGCAGCTTTTAATGTAAAGACAAAGTAGTTTCAATTTATGAAGTTACTTTGTTCCAAAAACATACATAACAAGATATTTTGTTGGAACCTTTCTCCTTTTTTTTCTTCCAGAATGCCCAGATAAAGGAATTGATTTTGCAATTTTTCCAGTTTCTTGCAACCACACAGCTTTATTTAAGTTTTTCTAACAACCCTAGTTTTCTTTTGTTTAATGTTTGAGTTTTTAAAAGGAGTTTTCCCTCTTTAATTGATGTTTCATTGTGTCAGATTAGATGTTCTTTAAATGCCCTGGCTACTGGGTGGCACAGCCTTGGTTTTACTCTCTTTAGGGGTCAAGTGGGGCAGCTCTCATGTCTTCACTTTTTTCAGAGGTTCCCTTGGTGTTTGTGGTGACTTTTATATTATTTTGGCAGCAACAGTCACTTTTGGTTGGAAGAACTTAGGTTTTTCCTAGGGTTAAGATTTATTATCAGTAAAAAATCACTAGAGTTGTAGACATGTAACAGAGGGATAATTTTTTTATTTTCAAGATCCCTTTCATTTTCCAGGCTGTTGGACCCTGTGGGGTTCAGCATGAACCTCAGGTGTGGGAGAAACATCTGTACAGATGCAAAATGAGCTCTTGTGGTCTGGGAGTGTGCGCTGCACTATCCAGCACTGATGGCTGGGAAATACAACTTCCACTCACCAATAAAGATGGGCTTGGAAGTTCAGATACTAATGACTTGCAAATACTAGTAACTTGCTGGGTGCATGCAAGCAAGTGTGATGTGTGCACTGAGGATGGGTACAGCATGGCAGTTGGACTGGTGTGTGGTCCTTCTAGAAAGTGAAGCTTCTTTTCATCTTCACATAGGAAATCCCAGCAGCCAGAACTGTGACAACCTCCACTCAGGTTGCCCATTGCCTTTCTGTGTGTACCTGGCTCTTGTGGGGTTAATCCTCAGTGAAAGGTTCTAGGTGTCTCATTCTTGTGGCTGGCACACAATACTTTCCTGGGCACTCGACAAAAAAGACTCTAAATCCCAAATCCCACTCTGTCATCTTGTGCATTTGCTGAGCTTCCAGCTCGTCTGAAGCCTGAAATGCTAGCTCTGGCTTTTTGGGGAACATAAGTGGGGAGAATTTCGGCTTTGACCCATCCCTTTAGTTTCATGTCACGGTGATAGTGCATTAAAACTGAAGGAACAGAGTGGTGAAACAGGCCCCTAAAATACTGCATTGCCTGAAGGAGGCCTGTTTGGCAAGAAAGGGATTGGTGAGCTCTGGGGTGTGGACTCCAATTTGTGCGGGTTTTGGTTGGTTTTAAATTTTATCTTACCCTAGAACTCTAAGATCACAAGATATGGTGATGTGCTTTATGCTTCATACTTTGCACTGCTTGCTATTCCAAGTCCAGTATGTTTGAGAATGCAGAAGTAGCTGATACTGTTAATTTATTTTGAACAAGGTACTTACTGATACTTAGAGGAATATTTTAGCTTCTCTCCTTGAAGAAATAAGAGCAATGTGGGCAACAGTCTGCTTGCAGGTTGTTTGTGAAGTAAGGCTGTTTTACTGAATATTGTAAGCTCCAGGGATCTGATGATAAGTCCTGTAATATTATCTGTGTGCAATAGGACTTTATTATTGTTGAAATTATCTTACGACAAACATTTAATTCTTGATATGTTCAAATTAATTTGTATGAGGCAAATGAACAAATGCTATTTCATATAAGAGTGTTTTGACATGCTTTGATGAATTAGGATCCATTTTTCGAATTTGATTGAAACCAGACAAATAACCAGAAATATGAAATCCTGGAAGATAAAATCCTGAAAGAGTGCTATGAAACTACTGAGAAAGCTTTATAGTCTAGTTCTTCTTGAGGGACAAATAAATGGGGAACGAAATCAGCTACTGCAATCAGGAAAACACATTAATGTTTTGACAGATAGATGTGGAGATCTTAATACATGGAGTTTGGATTTTTTTCCCTGATGTGTAAATATCCACTTAATGTAATTACAAACAATTGTGAAGTAGCAGGCAGGGAATTCAAATTCTTCAGCTGAGCAGATACTGCAGATGTGATTTGTTGACAGCTTGTCATCCTGACATTACAGCTGACCCAGAGGTTTTTTTCTGAATGACTTTTTAAAGGCAGAGTAACATAAAAACATAAGTATTTGGCCAGGGAGTGTTCTGACTGACTAGCAGCATATGCTTAGAGAGAGAATAGAAGAACAGGGCAAATTTAGAGCTATGTTTCCTATGGAATATCCTCCTAACATCTGGCTGTCCATGGTTGACTTCCTAGGCTGGAGAGTGTACCCATATTTTTAGTTTTTAATAGCCCTTTTTTCCAAAAGGTTCGTTTAAATAGCATCTTGAACCCATTTTTTGTTTTTTAAAAGCATGAGGAGTCTTCACAAGCAAATTTTTATCTGATTTGTTTGACATTGTCTTCAAATTTTCTTTTTGGTGTTGGGGGGAAAAAGGTGAAATACTTTGTCCTTGGGTTGTTTTGCACATATTGGAGATCAGTGATCCCAAATGTTCTGTTTCAGATTAGATAAATGACAGTTTGAAGTGTATTTTGTATATCAGGATGTTGTCACATAGGCAATGGGATATTAGGCAACAATTTTTAGGTGTTACATGGGAACTTGGAAGACTGATAAAACCCTTTGAAAAATCTTTCAGCTTTCAGTCATAGTTTGCTCCTTACTTGCTTGTTTATTTTTACTGTTTCTCAGTGCTTTGAGATTTTAAGCTAGTCTGGCCTGTATATAATTTTATTTCTATACTACAACATTGTGTGAAAAAGGTTAAACCAAAACTGCCAATAAAATGTGAAATACACAAAAAAGTGGCAGAATTTCTTATATTTACTTTTCTCTGAATAAACATTTTGCATACAAGTTATATTTTTTACTTAAGCTATTGGTAAGCCGCCCCTCCACCTGGTTGGGTTGCCTCTGCTAGTAATCAGAAAGTCCAAAGCATTTAACCTCTATTGGAGGAGCTTAATTTGGCAATACGAATTTAAAACTCTTGCTCAGCCATAGCTAATGTTTGGAAGTGCCTTGAGTCCCTTGGAACTGGTGATTTCAGCAGCAGCTGAAATTACCAAATCAAAGATAGCAACTATGAGACCTACCTTGTATCCAACCCAGGAGACCTATGAATATGATGTTTTGAGAGGAGATGGCCCTCACAGGTGACTTTGAAACTAGCTGATGGTTCAGGCCCTGCAGAAAATGTAGCAGCAACAAACATGTTTCTTTGAGTCACAAGGTGGTGGAACAAGGTCTCTTCAATACAATGAAAAGGGAAGCTGCCCAGGGTACAAGAGAATGCCTTTACATCCTGGAAATCATTCCATGGCACTCATCTCATCCCTCTGTGAAGTGGCCTACCTAGAAACTTATAGGTGATTCTTTGGGAAGATGCACTTGCAGCCTTATCTGTTGAAGCGTCTCCATGTTTCATATGGTCCATGGCATTCATGGTAGACAAGTCAGTGAATCTCTACAGCCTCATAGGACAGTCATCGAGATCAGGGAAGTCAAGGTTTCAAATACAACTATAAAATATTGCTCATCATGAAGGCCCAGATTTCAGATATTACTGCACAATATTACTCACGGATCTTTCTCTAAAGATAATTTTATATAAACAAAACAGACTTTGTAGAGGAACTGGGACTTAAGCCCTTTTCAGAAGGGGAATGAATGCTCTGAGTCCAGTCTGAGTTCACTCTTAAGTAATACCTTAAGAGGTGTAGGACTCTTCCTACTTTGCTGTCATGGCAGCTTGAACAACTCTGAGGTATCTAACAGCATACCCAAGGCATCTGAGTAGGATTATGGGAGGGATCGGCAGCCAAGAGGATAGGAAATGGGAGGCTAGGTAGTACTTACAATCTCTCTTGGTACTCTCCAGAAGCTTCAAGGCTGCTCAAGACATGTCTCTGAATGAGCAGCTAATGAAATACAATGGTCCTGCGTAAAATAAAAGATCTAGCCAAAGTTCTTGTGGGCATTGCCTGTCATTCCTGTGTATGTCAATGACTGAAAGCATGGAAATATATCTGTACCAAAAGTTACTGAGGACTGTTTTTTATCCAAATACTCTTTAAAAACTGTAAAAGCAACTTTCTGGTCCTCAGCCTTTCCTTGAGAAAAGGTGTGGATAAACAGAGAGGCTTTTAATAGTATTATAACTTCATCCAATATTAAAAACTCCAGTTATGTCAGCTGGAAAATAGATTTAAACATGTTTAAAACCAGCAAAATCTGTGTGTAGAGTATGGGTTCTCTAGTACAACCTGAATTTGTTTATAACACACAAAATTCCTAATCAACTAAGAGTAAATACTTTTGTCTTTGGTTTGATTGTTTTGATTCGACATATGCAAACTGACCACCATATGCAAACTGATGAAGGTGTGGACTTAATTTTGGTCTTGCTTATACCAACAATTGGAACGTGTGACTTGCATTAGTCTGGGTCAGACTGCAGGAGGCCATATGTGTTTGTTTTAGCATTTATGGATGGTTATATTTACCTCATTGCAATGACTCGCTTTGGTTTCTATTGACAAAACCATGACTTAAGAGAATGTTTGTAAAGACAAGAACAGATGTTTCCAGGCTGCTTGCCACAGAGAGGAAAAAACGAGCCGGTATTTGCTTGTAAGCTGGTGTTGGCTGTACCATTTTTCCAATGAGTAATTGTGAACAGTAACCATTAGTCAGTTGCTGAAGATCCTGACAGGCTTTGGAGATACCTTCTTGTATATTCTTATCTATATAGTAGAGTGAAAGACACTTGCTATAATCACTGAAACCAATTTTACCCTGTAACACTCTTTGAAGTGTCTTTATGACTAAGGAAAACCTAAAAGCTTAATGAAATAGATAATCTATGGATATGGATATTTTCTCTTCTCTGCAGGCATATTGGTTTCAAATTAAGCTGAAAACTTTTTCTAGATGCTTTTATGAAACTACAAAGCAAGATGAGCTTTCTGGAGTTCATTTGGTGATTTCCTTTTTCCCTCTGCAGCTATAAGATCACCTCCTATATCACAAATACTAAAATAAAACTTGTTTTAAATAAACTTTTCTAGAGGGAGAAAAAGTGTAATAGACTCTTAGCAGGGTTGATGAGCTGGGAGGGTTTTGAGCAAAATTTTTGTGAAGTAATATCTGTGCACATAATTTCAATGGACAAAGAAGGATGATTTCAACTACCCAGTAGCAACAGAGTGGGGTGTGTGGCATCTGAGGATTTGGAAATGGAGTTTTGGAAAGGCAAATGACGAGTGAGCCTACTTTGGGAGAGATAACACCTGTGTGTAGTGATTGCCTTGGGTATTATATGGATTGGAGACCCCTCGTGGACAGAGCAGAGGTGGAAGCAACCCAATGCTCTCCCATGCTGGGACACAACTCTGTGGGCAATGCCAGGCCTTTGCCCTCTGGAAAATCTTCAATTTTTGGTAATGAGTTGGGTATTGCTCCATTATGAGATGATTTGTGAAGAGAAAAAATTTATGTGTTTTGAAGAGATGTGGCTATAATATCTGTGTATTCAAGGGCCTTCTAGCTGGAGATTACAAAGAACTACAGGGTACATGAGATAAATGAACTCTATTTTGCTTTTAAATACATGCAACATAGTGCTCTTCTGGCTCAATCAGAAGCCACTATGCAATATGTTTTTGAATGTCATGAATGCAGGGAGAGCTGGGCATAACTTAAAGCACCAAGCAAGTTTGAAAGAATATATCAGTTTACCAACAGGGAATTTTTAAAACTAAAACAAGGAGGCATCTTCTGCCTTCCCACTTTCATGATCCACTTACATCAGGCTTGGTAATCTCAGGGATTTTTTTTCCTGTTACTTTTTTTAACGGGAAGTGTTACATTGATCTGTTAAGTATCATGCCACTGCCACTGACTGGATGAAGTACCATATGAGCAGTTCATGGGTTTATTGGTTCCACCTGCTGGCTGCACTGGTGGTGATGACCTGTCAGTCAAGTGGAATTGAATGACTAATCTTAAAAAGAAGTTGTATTAATAATTCCTGTCTGAAGTACAGGGATACTGCCCTGTCTTCATGCTACAAACTTTCTTTCTCTTTTTCTCTCATTTCATTAAATTCAATTTAAAAATGCAACTTCCTAAACAGGGTGCCAGTGTTTAATCACAAGTGCATTTTTAGCAAGAGAAGGACAGAAACCCTCTTGGAAAATAAGAAGATGAACAAGGTAACCCAGCGATGTGCAAACACCGCTGCTTGCTCATCACTTCTGGAGCTTGCCCTGGGAGAGGAGGCCTAGAGCTGCTCCCACTGGAGCTAACACAGATAGCTGCATGGCATACATGAGAGCTGGGAGAAGGATGGCCCCTTGTACTGGGAGCGTACACCAAAAATGTCACCAGAGAGGGAAAAGGATGGGAGGGGGAGGAACCCAGAGTTAGACTTAGCTCTGGCTACCGCAAAGCCCAAGGTTCCACTTGGCCTCAGAAGAAAGCCTGGAAGAGAGAGGAGTAAATGGCTCTATTAGAGGCTGGATTTGTATCTCACTGAGCTGTTTGACTGATGGGTCGAATCAACCATATTGTCTGTGTGGGTGTGGGGGGAAGGGGCCAGGTCTGTCCACATGGTAAGACCTGCAGCCAACCTGACCCCCAAGATCAGAATGCACATGACACGGGGGCCACATGGGGGTACCTGCCAGTCAATAAGGCCTGCCTGGTAACCCACCCACACCAACCCCAGAGCCTCTGGTTGTCTGCAGCACCCCTCACTTGTGCTGGGAGGACACCCAGTGTCAGTGAACTGGATGTCCTGCCTGGGAGGAGTGGCCGCAGTAGCCAAAGTTTATGAACAGACACGCACAGAGCCTGCATCTTGCCTTGGTCTTCTGTCTCTGGACCAGCCACCATGTGGCCTTTTGACCATAGCTGTTTCTCTTTCTCCTCTCTTTCCTTCTTCTTTTTTCTTTTAATCTCTTTTCTTCCTCTTGTGGGTAACTTAAAACTGATTGAATGGTATTTAACTTAAGTTGTGGGTTGGTGTTTACTGAGTACAATGAAGATTCCCTACTCCACAGCAATGCCTACTGGCTGGTGAAACCCTAGGAAGGGTTTGGAAGCAGAACTCAGAATGCTCTTTGGAGGGAAGCAGGGAAGTCCTTTTGCTCCTAGTAGCCTGCTATCAAGTGTAATGCTTTTATGGAATCTGTTCCTTGGTTGCATGTTATTCTTGTAAACCCTTTTTCCCAAAACACCTGTTTTTTCACTAAATTATAAGAAATCTCTTAAAGAAAAATGTGTAGATTTCTCTCTGAATGTGAACTCAAGGTATCAAACAACTAAGACTCTGCAAAAGCTTTGTGTGGCAACTATTGAGGATCTCAAAGTGAATTGCCTGGTAAAGCTTGAGGCCTCTGGACCAAGGTGTAACAGGGTCTCATTAGCATGGGTCGTAGGGTTGAGGCAAGGGCTAAAGTACGGACGAGCCTGGGCATGGGATTCCAGTTACAGCTGGATATTGCAAAGCCTGCAGGGCTAGAAGAAACTTACATGAAGCCAAATGTGCTTGCTAGGTAGGACTAATGACAGAATAAGTGTTGGAGTTACTGTTAGGATTTGGGATTTTGGGTAGTCCAGAGCTTGGTTCCTTGTTTAAATCTCACCAGACTGAGTGCTGAGGTTTGACTCTGATAGAAATAAAACTTTTTTTGTTGTTTTTTTTGTTAGCACTGGGCTATGATTAAGTCTAAGATAACAAAGTTTCTGAGATTCTGTTTATTATAGAGTTTATTTTCTTGCTGTGTTTTCAAAGCCCATGGAGTAGATTAGGAGCTGGTTCTGTGGAGGTGAATGGTTTATACTGTAGGTTTCCAAGCTAGTGGGTTTTAGAGGTCTTTAAAGGTACACTTTAGGTTCTTCAAATATTCACCTATTCAGAATATTTTAAAAGTGCATGGCTGCATTAACTTTCTTCTGCTGCCTGCAAAGCTTTATCCTTCATTTTTCTACCAAAAGAATAAGCAATGGTTTCTAAGGGAACATCATGGAGCTGTTACCCTTCCTTCTGCTCCAGGCAGTCATTGCTGGCTGCCAGAGGTTCAGTCTAGCCTGCTAGTTACAAACTCAGAAAAGGAACAAATTATATATGAATCACAGAAGGCTACAGTTTTACTCCAGGATAAAACAGGGACAAGCTATTAGTGCATAAGTAGGTCCTACAGATGTCCATATTGATATGCTTGTTAGCATGGTTTTGTTGTGTATTGATTAATTGTCCCCCAGGCGTGGTCTGGGCACAGTTCAGGAGGCGAACATGTATCACCACCATAAGCAGTTTGGATACGTCCATTCTTTTTGGGAAGGGTATTTAACCTTGGGGACGGGAGTTGTTCTGTTCCACTTGGCCTCAGACCCAGAGAAGAGTCACTTGCCTGAATTATTTAGTAATAAAGAGCAAGCCAAATTGACTTGGGGATGAATAAGCCAATATCTGGGTCTGAAGGGTCAGTCTAAGGAACACCTTAATGGGGAGGCAATTCTTGCATCAACTGCAGAGATGCTGCTCATCTGCAAATGTTATTTTGTTTTCTGTTTTCAAAGTCATGATGATTTAAAGGAATTTTTTGCAAGCAAATCTCTCCAGTTTTCCTTGTTGTTGATGGCGTGTTTGTGATTGTGGGAACTCAGCAGCACTTGCAGGTACACTGCAGCAGATCACCATGCTGCCAGTAGCTTTCATGCAGCATTACTGTACCATGGTCAGAAATGGTTGATTATACAGGAGAAGGAAATGCAGAGCACTTACTGAGTATTTAGATAATGGTAAATGGAACATGAGACTGATTGCATTTGACATGAAAACAACTTCCTTAGCCACCTAAAAACCAAGATCCCACCCCTGAAAATATTACAGCTGCCTCCCATGGTAATTTTTTTTAGTGATTTTTATAGATAAGGGATTTTCAGATACATCTAGTACTTTGTCCATTCAGAGAGAAGTGACACTTCATCTTTCACTGAGATACTTCAGGCTCATTCTCATACCAAATCCATTTTCATTCCTGCTGTATGAACTTGTAACACAGGTTATACAATTAGGATGAGTGTGTTTGCAGAAATGATAAGGAAAACTTCATAAATGAAATCCACTATACAATGTCAGTCATACTGTTGCTATTCCAATAAACACAAACATGTTTTTGCATACTCAGTTTAAAGACATGGAGTAAAATAATTTATGGCCAAAATTGTCTTTTCTTCCTTGCAACATTTATGTTTATATAATACTATGCACACAAAAAATACGTTAAGGGAGCATTACTGACATAAAGTAGAGTGCTAGAAAGGCAATGCTATAGTTAGTGTTGTAGTTATAATATTACAGTTAACAGACTTTTTGTTCATAAACTGGTTCCCTCTCTGTGAGTGATCTATATACAGTCTTTATGCAATTAGGAGCATATTTTAGGGCGAATGTTTGGTTTGCAGAAGGGAATGTGCTTTTGAGGCAAATGCAGTGAGATTTATATTCCATCTGTTATTATCCGAGTGGAGCTTTGTCTTTCAAAGGAGATTTGTCTTATAGACTGCACAATTTGGGCAGTCTTCAATTTAGGAGTGGATGCAAAGTACTTTTCCAAGTGTTGCCCTATAATTTTTTTTTCCTGTATGCTATTCAAACCTTGCTTGGAAGACAAAATCAGTCATTTCCTTGTGAGAACTGTTATTCTGCTCTTCCACTGTAGTTTCTGAGTGCTTCAGAAATGTTAATGTGTCCTTAGCAGTTCTGAGGAGGTGCTGTGATACCTCCTCTTTATAAAGTAGGAGTGAAGGCTGGTGGTTGAAACATGGGCCTGAGAGTGTTTGCTAATTTGGGGGCCGCATTCAATGACCTGATTTCTTGGACTAATGCATTTCTCATGATCAAGGCACATTCCCTGTTGTTGATTTCACTGAGTGCTCAGAAGCACAGCAATCTGGGCCTCAGGGTTTGAAACTGAAGATCAGACATATAAGGAATAGTTATTTGGTGGCCAGCTGAGTAAAGATTTCGTAAATGGCTTCCCTAGCAGCACATAAGAACTAAGAAGCAGAGGCTAGCATGCAGTGCTTTCTGAAAGGATGATGCTCATTTCCATCGTCTAGAGCCTCTTTATTCTGAGTCTACTGTGCCTTTGTATGTCTGTAATAAATGAGCAAGTGCTACAGTGAGTGATGCTTTTTCTTGCTGTGCACTTCTGATCCTTGGGAAAAATACCTACTGACAAGTTAGAAAACAGATTGTTTATTTAAAGAGGATACTCAGAGAGGACAGTCCTACTGCTTCAACTTTGGCAGCCTGTCCCAAGTTTTCCTTGTTATTGCACAAAATAGTATATAGTCTATGTATACATTAAAAAAGTACCCATATTTTGTCTTACAGGAATCATCTGATGACAGTACCTAAGTCAGTCTCTTCCTTCAGTTTAACATCCTGCTATGTACTTTTCTATTTGAAACCCACTCATCTTTACTCAAAAGTGGTCTGTAGTGTCAGCTCAGTGACATTAGTTTACTACACTGGATAGTGTTGCTGAGAATGTAAAGCTATCCCATTAGCCTGTTTGCAGTATAAAATAGGCTTCTGCATTTTCCAAGCTTATGCAGCATAGTAAGAACCTGGCAAGTGTAAAGGAAAAAGGTGTTAAGGAGAGCTGGCAGCTCCTTAAAGAAACAATATTAAGTGCAAACTCTTCTAATAGGAAGAAAAGTTAAGGAAGTGCAGTAGAAGACCAGCGTAGCTAAATTGCCAGCTCTTCATGGCTCCTGAAGAGAAGTTGTCGTTTCAGAGTGGAAAGTAGGTCAGATTTCCAAGAAGGAGGATAAAAAAAAAGCATGTAGTGACAACAAAATCAGAAGTATTGAGACACAAAATTATATTAAAGTATAGAGGTTTGTAACAGGTGGTAAGAGTTCATTTTTCAGTATATTAGTAATGAAAGAAAGACAGAAAGGAAAGGTTAGAGGATGAAAAGAATCACCGATGGCATTGGGAAGGCCAAAGCATCTTTGGTTTGTTTGGATCTTCCCAGTGAAGTAGATACTGTTGCTACTGATAACATGGGGAACTGTACTGCACTGCAGTATCCAGAGGATCTCACAAGCACAAATGAGTGTCTGTACATCCTGGTAACTAGAGAAGGGTACACCTCCCACCCACACCCATCAGTCTCAGGACAGTTTGTCTGGAGGACATCGCTGTACAATGCCTGAAATACTGACTGAAGATGACTTGAAAAGTGTTTGAGAACAGTCCACCATTGGAAGGAAAGGGAGGAGTCCTGAAGTGCCTTCTTTCCAAGGACTCTTCTGAACTTTTGTTAATGAGTTGTGTAGAAAGTTGGTAAGGATAAAAGAAGTTATGAAAGAAAGGACCAAAATTCAAAGTGGTCTTGATCAGTGGGAGAAGTAGTCATAAAAAGAATGGTCACAGTGCAACAAGTACATATTTTATATGTGACTCTTGGGAGTAACCAGCTTGAATGATAAAGGCTGGGGAGTAACTTCCTAGGGAGTAATTATTTGGAAAACAGTCTGAGAGTTGCAGGGAACCAAACGGGTACATTTTCATGCTGTGGTACGTAATATTCCAGGGTGAATAGAGAGAAATATAGCTTGCAGAATGTATGAGATTAAAAAAAAAAATCCTTCCTTGCCTGGAGTACCATGTCAGGTCATAGGGACTGTACCTTGAGAAAGAAGTAAATCAGCAAGACTATGTAAAGGCACAGCAACAACACTGAACACTGAAGTCCCAGGTAACATGACTGATAAGTGTGTATTGAGTGCATTGTTATTATATGGGGTAGATGGCATTAATATGTTTAGTGGGTATTATAACTTTCTGTATATAGAGACTCTGTGTAGCTGGGGAGAATAATCTGGGTTCCATGCCTGTGACAGCACAAAGACTAAAGACCGTATGTTCCAGTTAAAGAGATTGTGCAACTACACCAAAAGTAGTCCAGCACTGGAAGAGTTTGAGTGAGAAGGCTGTTGAATCTCCATAAGGCCTTCAGGAACAATTAGGAAACATCTTCTGATAATAATGTAAGTTGTAGTAGAGTAGGTTCTGCTGTGGGCTGGACATCTCCTGATGCTTCTTCCAAGCAGAAGTGTGTTGTTTTCTGACATACTTTATATTTCATCTTTTATATCTTTTTACTCCTTGGGGAATATCACTGTTCTCTGGATAAGAATTTCTTAAATGGTGTGAGAGATTAAAATTTAGCAAATCTGTAGTAGTTATCCTGGTACAGAACTTCATGGGATGGTGTTTTAAGCTATTATATTTGACCAGCTGCTGCAACTGTAAGAGTCACTTCTTAATGAGAGTGTTCCTTATAGACAGAGTAACGACTAGGACTTGCTTTCTAATCAACATATTTTTTGAAGACTTTTAAAATGCATATAACAGTCTGACATACCAGCTGTCACCAGAAATCATGTCCCCCACCAACACCCGCATGTGGTGCGTTGGCACTCATGTCACACAGAGAGGGAGTGTTGACAAGTCCTCTTGCTAGTCAGTCACCTTAGGAAGGGAGGAAAGAAGCCAGGGTTCAGTGAAGGCAATCTCAGGAGAACACTATGAACATCAAACCCGGAACAGTCTGAGCAAGGAGTTACTGGGCTGGCCCAGGGCTTATACAAGCCCAAGAGCAAATGAGTGTAGCAAAAGAGAATTTTTCTCCAGCATAATCTATGTTTAGCTTTGATGTTTGAGACTGATTCGAACCTTTCTTTTTGTGGGACAGCAGTGAAATGCCATTCATGGCCAATCTTTCCAAGTTCCAGAGTCTTGAATAGCTATAGTTGCATTTGTGTTAAAACTGAATTATATTTTCTTTTGACTTAGAAGCCGAAACTGATTTCCAAGCCAATGCTTGATAGCATCCTTTGTCTTTGTGATGACAGATGGAAGTATGTGCGGAGCCTCCTGACCCCAGCCTTCAGTGATACCAAACTGAAAGAGGTAAGGCATAGACTGTTCTGCTTTCATAATTTAGAAGACTTATGCAGGCATCTGCTTCATGTAGGTCCACATTAAGGTTAGGTGAAACCTGCTACTTTGTGCCAGTTTATTTAGAGCTGAAGAGTACATTCAGTAGAACACATGTATAGCATGGTCCTGGTCACAGACCAGTGAAAATCAGAATAGCTCAGAATCAGAATAGCTGAGGATATGATCCTCTGTCTTCCTCTACAGGTATCAGTTTGTCCATGAAAGCATAGCATACTCAAGAAGGATCCTAACACCTTCCTCTTTCCTGCCCTGTTAGGAGTAAGCTAAAGTACAGGAAAGGTTATTGCTCCCAGTTGGAACATAGCTTTTCATGATGTGCAGAGTCAGCAACTCTAACCTTAACACAGGAACTGCTGTCAATCTATTTTCATTTCTCCATCTCCTTTCCTTCCCCTCCTCCTTTTATTCTTTAATCCTTTCATATAATAAAATAAGTCACTGGAACAGAATGTCATTGCCAGATAAATACCTCTGACTGAAAATAAATGTCTCCATGCTGACCTGCTGCTAATTTCTTATAAATGCATCAGCATTTGCTCAGCCATGGGAACCCATTACCTGGTAACAAAGTCCTGTTCCAGTGACATGCTATCTCTTAATTAAATGCAGATAAATGATTGACTGGCTAAAGTCTTCTTTCAAGGGAAAAAATCCCAACTAGCTCCACCAAAAAAAAAAAAATTACCGCTTCCTTTATATATTTTATTCTGAAAGGGTATCATGCCTCACTCCAGTGCCCAGTCCTGGGTTGTAAAATTTTCCACTGGGCAGACACTTGTGTTGTTTTGACATGCCGCTGTCGAAATCCACAGTAACATCTAAATGTGTCTGCCTCTCCCAGCTCTATAGACAGTGGTTGCTTAGCAACGCCGGCTGTCACCTCCTTATTATGGTAAATTCTAATTGGCCACGAGCCTGGTGGAGATGCTGATTAATCACGACTGACAATGCCATTGGTTATGTGCTCCGACGTTTGCTCTGTCACTGACTCCATCACGAAATTTTAGCAAGGCAAGGGTGTTTAAATATGCAAGCAATTAGTTGCACATGGGAGAGGAGAGTTTTGCATTTTCCTAGTGGAAATTAATCTGCCTTACTGCAGGTCATCAGCTCTTTGCTGGTGGACTAACAAAAGATAATGCTGCTCTCACCTCAATTTGTGGAGAGCAACCTCTGCCGGCACCAGATGGGCAGGCTTGGCTGAGAAGCATGGCGAGGGCAAGCGAGTGGAGCCTCGGGTGTCCTGCTTGGGGCTGGGCACACAAGGGGTTGCAGGGTCTGACCTATCAAACCAGGCTGGGAGAAGTCATGGCACTCCCTTTGCACTGCTTGGTGGTACAGATGAAATGAAGGACTAGTGGTAGGGGTAAAATTGAGGGCTGGCCAGTGCCTGGAAACCACCTCGCATGCAAAGACTGAGATCTTTATTTTTAGCCTTGTAATCACCTTTCTCATGCTGTCTCTTCAAAGCTCTGTGGAGGGGGTATGACTGTGTATGGGCTAAGGGTGACATGGACATGGTCACTTTCTTCTCCCATTTTACAGCAAGTGGAAAAAAGAGCAATAGGGTAGGTCTATCTGAAAAGCTCAGCTTTGTTCCTATGTCCCATGCCTTCACCAGAAGTCTGTCCATCCCTACACAGAGAGACACTTGCAGTAAGCCCATGAGATTAAGAACTGCTGTTGAATGGATATGCTCCTCAGCCTTGCATTTCATTTTCTACCAAATACATTAACAATCCTGGGATTTGAAGTTAATGCAACTTAAGTCCTTGCCCATGTGCTTTTCTCGCTGTTGCTTAATTTAGAAGCCATATCAACACTTCTCAACAGAAGTCAGTGCTCATTAATTATGATCTCACTTTTAATGCTCCCATATTTGGTACTCTTTCAGAACCTTTACAGCAGCATGGAAATAAAATACCATGTTCTAGTATTGTCCATACTAAAGAGTGTTTAGACTTATGTAGAAAACATCCTGTTTATAATAAATCCTTCCTCTGTACTTCAAAGGAGTTCCAAACAAGCTAATTTTGGTATTCATTTATTGCATAAGAACCTAGATATGTTATTTTATATATATTTATAAGTACTTCTAGGCATGTTCCTTACTTCTTCTCCCAAGACATTGATTCCTTTGCCACAGAGGTCCAAGCTCTGACAAAATCCCATACCAGAGTTTTCTGCTCTGTTCCCCCTGGATGTCTGTCTTGCCTTCGTTCCTCTATGCAAACTCCCAGCGATGCTAGAGAGACTGCAGACCTCCTGAGTGGTTCCTCTTGAGTGCTACAGCCCCTAGTACCACTCCAAACATGGACTTGTCTGTCTCAATGCTTTGAGAGAACTAAGAGCTATTAGCCTGTGACAGAGCAATAAATGTTAACAACTCCTTCTGCTCCCCATAGCAATCACTTCAGACAAAAGATGCACTGAAAGCCAGAAACAGGAGTGTAGGTTCCTGATATCTCCATTTCAGAAACACAAGAAAGGACAGTTTCAGGGCTAACAGGAGTAAGGGGGTCATCCCCTTCGGCCTGGCTGCTGGAGGACAAGACCCAAGACAGAGCCATTGTATGTTGTTAAGATTTGACATATGGTGCTCCACAGAGGCACCTGGCTGCTGTGGTTGTGGGCAGAGGCATACTTTGCACTTACCACTGCACAGAAGGTAGTGTAATGTCACTGAGAATTTCACTGAGCTTGAGGAGTTTCCCCTTACTTTGGCAAAAATCTCCAACAGCCAGTCACACACGATGAAATTCCAGAAATTCTGAATTTTTCAAAATGACAGGAAATTAACTGAAACTAGCCAATGTAGTGATTGCTGTGTGTATGCAGAGAGTTGCTTTTGTAACATCGTTCAAGAGTTTCTGGCATCTTCTCTAGCTTTTGCTTTCTCTTTTCTCAGTTTCTCTCTAAAAGCCATTTACTGTTTCACTGTTGCTTTTATGGATTTCTGTATGTTGGGTGTTCTCCCTTTTTAATTTTCTTTTTCCAACGAGCATGTAAATATTAGTAAAGCAGCCCACCACAAGTGAAGGAAGTGCTGACTCCAGATAACGTTAAATACAAGTACTATAGTGGTGGTGAGCACAGCACAAAGCAATAGACTTCTAAGCTTGATCCTGCAGTAGAGATTTGGTAGCATCCCACATGACATGCCACTGGGGTTGGTAGCAGATCTGATAATAAGTTCTTTTCAGTAAGATCCCTGAATGAACCTCATAGCGCCATTGTTATGGGAGTGCTAAGAATGAAAAATGAGAGACAGGAGGCAGGAGACCCAAGAAATTTCACTTCTAGCTCTGCCATATACTGCCTGTGGGTGATCTGACAGAAACTACTTAAATTCTCTGCAGATGAAACAACTTTTATGTTTTAAATGGGAATAATACCAATCACTGAAAGTTGATCCAATATGTAATTCTTGAGGAACTGGTGAATACCTGAAGGCTCTTAAGTAAAGAAGAATTTCCCAGTGTTCCTGTCATGCTCTCCTCAGCTATTATGTATTGAAACAGGCTGACATGTTAGTGATCTTACCATACCAATCTTGATTCCCTATTTAGTCTTTCTTATTTTGTTCCTCTTCTTTTTGCTGTGGTGCCTGTGATGATCCTGCAGTTCTGGACCCCTTGTCAGACTTGATAAATAGCTTTGCTCTCTTTTACAGCCAACACCAGCAGAAAACCTATTGATTTTTATTTATTCTGATGGTGCTGCAGTAGTCTTGTCATCTCCTATCAGTACTGGGAATCCTCTTCTCCATTAACAAACCATTAAAACAAAACAGAACACAAAAATTAGAGAAGAGAGCACAGCATAATGTAGCATTGTCCTAAATAGCCTGTGGAGTTTGTGTTGAGGCATTTCTTTCAAAGGAAGGGAGTCACAAAGCAGAACTTAGGATAACATGGCACAACAGTGCATGAAAATCCTCTAGTGTCACTCTCGGGCATCTAGATCTTTCATGTCCCACTAGGACATAAGATCTCACAGTCGAACCATTAAGATTTCCTTGGTTTGCTCTTAGTCCATTTGTGCACATTGATCAAAGGCATTTTGGAAGGGTCGCTGGAAATTGTTGTTGTTGCTGGGCAAAGCCAGTGTGCTCACCTAAGGCAGATCAAATAATTAATGTAAAAACTGATATATGAAATATCCTGGAGCCACAGGTCAATGTCTGCTTGAGTTGCTTATTTTGGTAAGCTGTGCCCAGGACTAGCAAGGCCTCACTGTCAGATGATGGAAACAAATCCTCTCACAAGACATCTTCCTGACACTGTGCTCTTTTCCTGGGTTTATTCAGGGACTTGAAATCTGGAACAGAAGCAATTCTTGTGTTAGGGACATATTCTTTTTCCTTCTCCTTCTTATATATTTCATAACATTTGTGGGACAAGAGGCCCAATACGACTTCTCTGTGCTGTATGTGAACAGTAAAGTCTTCAGTGTGACTGTCTACAGTGAATGTGATCCAGACTTCTACTTTTTAGTTTTGAGTGCTAATAATAAGGGAAATAATAATGGTAATGAATAGTGAAGGCCACATCTAACTAGAGGAATGTGACTCCAATGCCTTTGAACAGTGCAAACATCCACATGCATGGTGCATACACAGAATCAGAAGCTAATTGTTCTTATGTGCCAAATGGCATATTGGCAGGATTTATACAGCAAAGCCCCTGGCATCATGAAAACCCTAATCCCGAATGCTCTTCTTTGGCAAAAAGAAAGAAATTTGGGCTCTGGGCTACTCTTGCTATTAGATAACTGGCAGATCAAATATTTACAGGGACCATATTTTTTGTGTTTTCCTTCGTCCTGTTACTCTCAGCCAATCTGAATGCAGAGCAGCTGGAGTTTGTTTACGCACCAAGAACTGAATCTCAGGCAGGTTATGCAGGTTTTACATTGGCAAATGAGAATGTGTAGGAAGTCACTGACACCAAGGCAGTGTAGAGCAAAGTGTCTGTTTCTGTGCTGGTTTGCAAAGTTTGGTATATTTGCCCTCCCACAACACTACTTTATTTTTCTTGACAATTGGACAAAGAGTTTGAGGTGTTAAGGGGCTTGAGAATGTTTCAGTCTGTGGTCTTTGTAGTTGGCAATCTTGGACTAATTTATGTGCCCCAGGGGAATAAAAACCCAAATGCAACCTAGGATTCCTGAGTAGATATGCCCTCATCTTTCATATACAAATAATTGTCTCATTGACATGACTGTGTCCTACTATGCTAACAATAAATCAAATCTATGTGTCTCACTCCCTGGCTAGATTTACTAAGAAAAATACCTTATGGATAGAAATGAATTGCAATGGTAGTTTGAAAGGCTGGTGGAATGAGGAAAGTGCAGAGGTGTTGTGGGATGCCCTGGCCAGACATGCCCCTGACATCTCTGCCAGCTGTTGAAAAGCAATGGCAACCAGCTGGGTGGTTGCAGATCTGGTGATGTGATGAAGAATAAAAGAGAAAATAAGGCAATAAAAGGAACATCTGAAATTATCACCATCTGTTTAGGAGTTTTACCTGTTAAAATATGGGGTTTTATGTTGTTCTCCTTGACTAGTTCACTTGATTGGAGGGGCTGGACCCAGAGATTATAAAGTATTTCACCTTGGTTCAGTCTGTTGAACAGAAATGTGTTCATTTTGTTGAACCTTTTGAGAAGAAACTCAGTGCAAGAGAACTTCTTTGGAAAGCCAAAACGGAAAGAAAACTGTCACAGAACATGGTGTGCTCCTCCAAAACACATAACAGCCACTTTTATCAAATACTAACCTGCCATCAGAATTGTCTTGTGAGACTGTGGCAAAGCCCAAATCAACCTGGTTTTGAAATGAAATTTCTCCTGTGTAGTTATGGGACCTTGAGAGCAGCTACACACATTCTTGACTCAGACTTCTGCCTTTGGAAAACATATTGAATGCTCCTGCGTTGGCCTTTTGACTGTGTATAGTCTTGCCCATGTGTTAGGATGGCAGTGTGCCTGTGCACAAAGTGTTATGCCAGTTTCACAGAGGTAGAAGTGCCAAGCAAAATGGACTTGGCTGGGCAGGCTGCGCAGCTCTCAGAGTGCAGGGAGGCTGCAGTAAGTCTTTTTTGGTAACAAGAATGTCAGAGGAGTAGGACAAGTCTGTTCTCATGTTTGTTGACATCCGTATGCTGAAGGAGGTTGTTCAGGAAGGGAAGGCAGGTTTCTTTGTGTATGTTGCTGGTGCTTGGCATAATGGTTGAGTTGAGACTGTGGTATTAAGTTACAGGCTGGGTAAGGAGAAAAAGCCATAGGACATAATTTCTTTAGGTTCATGGCTGGATTGCTGCTATACCCTTCCTCTGCCCTTTTAGTTGGTGTAATCAAGGAAGTGTCTGTTACCTTTCATATGTAAAAAGTTAAAGAGAAAGAAAGAGAGATTTTAGTGAGGTCTTCATGGTTGCCTGTGTTTTAGTTTTCCTGAAGTCCTAGAGAGGAGACTGTTGCACTGATAGCTACAGCCAGGCTATTGGTATGTCTGCCCAACCATCACATATCAGTGAGTGGAAAGAATGATTAGTTGAATAAATTCATGTTAATGCTCCTTTCATGACATCACTACTCCAGAAAATCCTTTCCTTAGGTAGCAATAATAGTTTGCCCTCAGCAGCCTGTAGTGGTACACAGGGTGATTTTCTAATGTACACATTTAATCTGTCAAACCAACAGACAACAGGATGGAAGTGCTGGGCCTCTGATACCAATAGCTTTACAGGACTTTGAAACTTTGGAAAGTATTATGTTTTCTGCCCTGGAGCATACGTAACCTAAATGTAATGTCCTCTAAATATAGGTAATGATAAATCATTAGTTGGAATAGGGAATGATTGAAAAGAGAGGGTGATGTTTTTGCTTGATAGGTTTTGGTGTATGTAGCCACAAGTGGGCAAAAAACCATAGGTCAGGTAAGTGACAGAACCTCTTGTATTTAGGCCCAGAGGTGGAGAAGGTCGTCCCTGCAATGTATAGGTTTATTTTTAGCAGGCAGAGCCAACATTTCATCTTACCTGCATGTAAGTTCTTAACCATATCTGCAGAGGAACCTGAGCACTCCAATTTTAAATAATTATTTTTATTATTTTTTCCTCAATATTTTCATGTTTTTCACAATTCAATGTGTTCCTTTCTAGATGATACCACTACTAAACCAGGCCTGTGACGTCCTGCTGTGTAACTTGAAAGTCTATGCGGATTCTGGCAATGCTTTTGATATCCAGAGGTATGTTCTACATGCCAAAAATTAGTAGCAGATTTAAAAAAGGAAAAAAAAAGTCAGCAGCAGTTATTCAAAATATGCACTTACTGTATAAAAGATTTTTTTCCTTCCTTACTTTTGAAAGCGGAGATCATAGTTTAATAGAGAATGTCTGATAAATTCCTTTTCTTCCTGGGGACAGACATTGCATTTTTGAAAAGTAATTTTGGTAAAGCATCTAATGTATTTCTAGCTGTTGTTTAATGAAGTTTTAACAGCTGGAAGCAGAAAGGAGGGCTGCGTCAATCCCTGTCCAGTCTGTTCTCTACAGTCTGCTAATAATGTACAAATATAAACATTGATCTAGTATCAAATATCTCTGGTTCATCACTCTTTATCTTATATGAGGTTATATCTTATCTTATATGAGGTTTTTTGAGCACTTAATCATTCTTACCACATTCTTCATAGCCCCCTCTCTTGGCACGCTAGCCTTTTGTGAAACAATGGGATCCGTACTCCAGATGAGAATGCACCACTGCTTTATAAAATGACATTTTAATATTTTCCATATTGTGTCTTCTCTCATTTGTTATACATTTAATATCCTATTATCTTTTGTTGCTCTTTCATCAGAGGTCTTCACTGAACTGTTCACAGTGCTGTCTTCTCTGAGTAAATCCATTTCCTCTAGGACCCTGTGCAGCATATGAGTAGTTCAAATGCATTCTTTCTAATAAGCACTATTTCTGTGTACGCTTCATTTGCTGGGTTGGTCAGCAACCTCTGAAGTTCTTCATGATTTTTCCCAAACTGAAGCAGCAAAAATAATACTGTTTCATCTGAAGAAATGGATATTTAGGCATAATTCATTAATCTCTTTTCAAGTACAGGTATATGTGCACATGGAAGTGTATGCGTGTGCACGGAGATCTCTTTATTAAACACCTGAAGAGATGCTATGGAACCTCAAAGTACATTACACTAGCTTAGTGTTCTGATGAAGACTGACCTTTTCAGTCCTTCCAGACTTTTCTCTTTTTTCCATTTACCTTTTGTCTTTTCCTGGTCTTTTAGCTATTGATCTATCATAGGGTTTCACCTCTCAAGAGACACTTTGGTAAAGAACTTTTGAGAGTGTAAATGAGTGATGTTGACCATCTCAGAACATGATCTTCCAGTTGTTTTACCATACTACAATTTCAGCAGGTTTGACATTTATAAATGTGATTATCATTCCCCTGCAGTTTCACAGAATTGCCTTGGGAGCTGTTTTTTGGATGTAAATACCCTATCTGTAACCTCCTGTGATCTTGTACATTAGTCGTCTTCAGCCATTTTGTGTTTTGCCAACAAGTTAAAGATTAGTTTTTAAGGTTTTTTTTCAGTACCTTGGAGAGATAGATGATTGAGTGCCTATGAAGTTATTGTTTTATAACAATGGCCTCTCTTTTAACATTTCAGCTTCCAGTAATGCTTTCTTGTTTTTTCTTTGTGTGTGTGTTTATAAGAGTTGGAAACCCAAAGAAGTTACTTAGCTTTGCTGTATTGTTGTAATCTTTCAGATCCGATCTGGTGTCATCATAATGAGAGTGCCCAAAGATCATAGTTTAGAAATATTCCTTCACATTGTACACAGGATATAATGGGCCTGACTCTTGACCTTCTCTTTATATATGCTCACTCAGGTTAAAACACCAGAGATTGATATTAGCCTTTCATAAGGGATCATAGAAGAACAGTCACTGCAGACTTGATGACTGATCAGAAGAAGCAAATTTCAAGGATATTTTATCTTCTCAGGCCGCTTATCTCAAAACTAAACAGAGCTGCTGAAACCCAGTAGAAAAGTAAAGATGGCAACTGGATAGATAGTCAGATGTGCAGGGAGAGATACAATGACTTCTGAAGTTTCTAGGTTATGGTCCACATCATTTGTAATTCTCAAAGCACTGTCTGCTCTCTGCAGAGATACACATTTCACATAGTGTCAGTTCCTCTTCGTTTTGTCCGCAGATTTACATTACAAAGGAGGTATCAAGAAGAAGAAGGAAATCCTTAAGCACTGTAACTTTACTTAAGCACCTCTTGTCTCTTAGAGTTTAGACTGGACTGGTAATAGACATGCTTTTTGCAGTTCAAAATGAGAAAGGAGTAATCTTGTTTATTAGGATGCACACTAAGAAAATGCCTATGAATCTCTGATGTGTTGCCTTTGATTTCTAGGTAATAACAAATTTAATTGTTTCTTTCTAATAATTTTTAATGGGATTATCGAGCTAAATGAAAATATGTTCACTTTATAAATGGAGAGAAGGTGATCATTATTAAGCATCAGTATTTGTCAGAATGATGGAAATATCTCTTGTTGGCAAAGCTCAAATCGAAAAGCAAAAAGAAACTCAGTGGCAAAAGTTAATGCTCTGTGATGTTTATAGAAACATGATGTTAATGGATAGGTGATTTGTAGATAACGATTTATCATTCTTCAATTTAATGCAGGTGTTACAACTGCTTTACCTTGGATGTTGTTGGTAGCGTAGCTTTTGCTACTGAGGTGGATTCCCAGAAGAATCCTGATGACCCCTTTGTTAAGAATTGCAGAACATTCTTTGAAATATCTTTGTTTCAACCTCTCCTCATTCTAATCCGTGAGTATAGTCTACATTTGTCTACTTCCTTATGGTAATTTCCTAAAAGTCATTTTCAAATGGCAAAACATACGGAAGCCAGAGCAGGAAGATTTAGAGCTGACTTTATTTCAGAGGTGTTCAGAATGCAACCTACAGGCCTAATATACCCCCGAGATTTCCACCATATGCTCTGCAGCTCTTGTCACCAGTAATGAAACTTACTCCAGAAATTGAGTCTGGGAATGCAAAGCTCCAGGTTCATCTGAGAGGAAAGTTTCTAGGATCCTGCTGTTTCTACAATATTTGTGCATTTCTCATTAAAACAGAGTAACTGCCCTTCAGAACCTAAGTGTAAAGTTTTTATGCACTTTGTTTGCTTGGTAGAGATTGAAACCCCAGCTATTAACATTAACAACCCACTAAAGAAAAGAGGTGGAGGAGCATAAGCAGATAGTGTAAGTCCTCCCAATTATATTTTGAGTAGCAGCACCAGCCTGGTTGATGGCTATAAAGGATAAAGCTAACAGATGTCATGAAGAGAATGCATTTATTTTCAGATGAATAGATAAACGATGCAAGAGTGGAGTATAAAGCCATTTAGTTCTGGGGCATGGAAGCTGAGGTGTGTTATTTCAAGGGCATTAAGAATTGTAGCTGAGGAAGCCACAGCATAGTCAATGCTATTGATGTTCTGTCATCTTGGTATATAGACTTGCACATAGCAGTCAGGTGGCACCGTGGCAAAGTTTCCTGTGCCCATCTGATCCTGCCGGCATTACAGATTGCACCTCTACTCACAATACATGAACTGTTTCCTTTTGGAGTTGTGTATCCAAATTGCCCTGGGATTAATGTTTAATCTGATGGTGAAGTGTGATTTGGGACCAATATCTAAGGGACAGAAAAATGCCCCTATATGTCTAAGACCATGTTCTTCATTAAAGAAAGTTTCTATAGGGCTTGAGGTTGGATTCCTTGGTCCATCTCTTCCTGCTGTTTCATTATGGTCTGAATTTCCTCACTGTATTGCCCTGTTGCCAGGACAGGGTTTTTCCAATGACTGATTTGTTAGTCTTAAATTGTTCATAAATTAATGAGGGGTTTATTAGGATGCAAGACGTCACTAATATTTCTAGTTCCTTACTGTGAAGGCCATGGACTGGAGACCATCCTTGTGATAACATCCCTCTTCCAGAATCTATGGCTAGTTTAGAGGAATAAAATAGAACCACAGAATAATCTGGGTTAGAATGGACTTTTAAAAGTCATTTAGTCCAACCCCCTGCAATGAGCAGGTATGTCTTCAACTAGATCAGGGTGCTCAGAGCCCTGTCCATCCTGACCTTGAATCCTTTCAGGGATGAGGCATCCACCACGTCTCTGGGCAATCTATTCCGGTGTTTTCCATCCTTCATTGTAAAAAACACCTTCCTTATATCTAATCTAAATTGACTCTCTTTTAGTTTAAAACCAGTAGTCCTTGTCCTATTGCAAGAGGCCTTGGTAAAGAGTTTGTCCCCATCCTTCTTATAGGCTCCCTATTACTGGAAAACTGTAAATTAGAATGAGGACTACACAGTTATACAGATTGGTGCTGTAAGCTGCTAGGCTACAAGAACCTGCACCTTCCCTAGGTAATTGTTTGGGTAGGCAGGAGAAATAATGCTCCCCTTTGTTGTGGTGGCTCTGTGGCATCATAAAGCTGAACCAAAATCCTGAAACATTGCAGAAACAAACTTGTAAGGCATCTGTGTGGCAGGAGAGTCCTGGCCAGCAGGGCATTTCTAAAAGGAAATCCTTTACCAGCCTGTGGGATTAGAATAAAAAGGGAGAGGGAAAGAGGGAAAAATGGGTTTCACAAAAGGAACACATCTCGCTTGATAAGTTTTATATTAATGAAAGGAGCAGAGGGGGAAGAGTATTATATGCCTTCACAGCCTGAATCAATGTTTTCTTCTTTAAAATCTCTTACAGTTTCTTTCCCATTTATAATGATCCCATTGCTACGCATTTTTCCAAACAAGAAACAAAAGGAACTGAATGGATTTTTTATCCAAACCATAAAAAATGCAATTGCCTACAGACACCAGCAAGATGCAGCTGAGGTAAGGCTATTCTGTGATAAATATGTGGGTAAGCAAATGCTTTGAGGAAAAACTGGAAGTGGCATAAGCCTCAGTTTAAAAAGCAAACTCAGTCTGTTTGAGCAGTCAAAGTATTTTACTGAAAGTTTTATTAACTTTTAGCTTTATGTACCATCAGGCAGGCTTGGTGTTGACATAGAATCGTTAATACACTACAAGATTGCTTCTCTTAGTATTTCTGTTCAAGTCATCATCATCATGGCTAGGTTTCATGAACGAAGATTTGCAAAGGGCTTTCCCCATGTGGGTGTGTCCTTCCTTTGGGTCTGTGCAGTGGATTTTTTAGGTGAGGCACAGCGTGCACAGAACTGGCCCCACCGTTTAACTCCTCAGGTTCATCTGCCACGGCCGAGCAAGCTTGGACAGTGACAGTGAAGTCCTCAGGACTAGAGTCTACAGCCCTCGGTATTCCTAGGAGGTCTCCCATCCAAGTACTAACCAGGGCTGACCCTGGTTAGCTCCCCAGACCTGATGGGATTGGGGGTCAGAGTGGCATTTTACTGCCTTCTGTTCAAGTAAGGGTGCAGAAAATTTTACATCTGGGATGACTTTTCAACCCAGTTTCTAGACCCAGAAGGAAGGATTCACCTTGTACAATTTCTTCTCATCTTGAAGTCAGGTGTCTTGTCTGTACTACTTTTCCTTAAGGACCAGAGAAAAAGAAGCCCCCACTGAGTGTTTCAATGCAGTTCTTACCTAGGGGCTGAGACAGAATTTATACAGTACTATGACAGTTCCTACTGCTGAACATGGAAAGAACCTGAATGTCTGGTTAAAGCAGTCAGTTGACATAGAGATGGCTAAAAAAAAAGGTAGTAAATACCACCTGAAATACGAAAATAAATGGGTATGCATTGTTAGCAAATAATTTGTTACTTCTTTTGTTTGGTCCTAAGGCAGTCTGAGGGGGTTTTTGTTTGTTTTTTAATCACTGCTGTTTTATGAAGTATCTGAAGGTACATGCATTTTTGTGAAAGTCTCTCTGTTTTTTGTATAAGAAGCATTTGGAATGTAGGCCTGTGTTTCAGTTCTATGTTACAAAAGTTCTTCAGGTCTGCTTGTCTTTTTGGACCATTCTTTACTGCAGACTGCACACAGTATCCCTAAAAATAAGTTAACTGATTAATTATGGATGTGTAGTGAGAAAGAAAGAACACTGTTTTGCAGGTGGCTGAGACAAATTTTTGCATAACAATTGAGATGAAACACACTACAACATACATATTAAAGAAGTTGTTAATATTGAAGTATAAGAGAAATTTCTTACCACTTTGAGATGAAGAGCAATGCTGATGGGGTAACAGCACAGGTGAGACTGGATCCTCTCAACTTTTTATCACAGCTTGGCCCCAGCTATTACCTTTGCAGATAAAATGAATTTTAGTTTATCCTAGATTACCTCCAGGACACATTTAAAAAAAAAATTGATACTCAAAGGTATTGCTGCTCTTTGCTGTGTTGCATGTTCTGCTCTTCAACTTTTTCTGCGCTGAAGTCTCACTTCTGTGTTTGTTGCACTTTGTCACGACATGCTGCTGGTTGTTCCTCCAGCTCACCTTTATCAGTCTTTGCCCTCACTAGCCTTTAAGTCTTTGTTGTCTTTACATACAAAAGATGGTAAACGCCACTGGCTGGTCACAAACAACTCACGATTCATAAATATGGTTCCTGCCCAGGTTGAGTGCTGGAGGAGTATTTTCTAACAGGGATGGTGTATCTAAGCTACTTACAGACACCTCATTTCCAGTGCACAGGTCTAGTGTGAACTTTTGATGGCATACTGATGTGGCTGTGTGTATGGAGAGTTTTGGATCAAAGATTCATGCTAAATCATGCTAAAGGGTTCTGCATGAAAAGTCTATTCTGTGGATCAGTTATCAAAGGATAAAAGGGACAGTGTAACAATCCAGTGTGGATTAAAATTACTTACTGTATCACCTATTATTAATAAAATGCAATGTATTTCTGTGGCAGTAGCATTGAGAGCATTTGCCATAGCCTCAGTCCGTCGCTGTGCTAGAGATGGTCAGTCCCTTAAACAGGTGAAAACACAAAGAAAAGCAAAACCAGTGACAATGGATCAAGCACAGAGGGTAAAAATGAATGGAGTGATATCAGACTGGCGACTAGTGGGGCCCCAGAGGGGTCCATCTTGGGCCCTGTGCTCTTCAGCATCTTCTTAAGTGACTTAGATATAGGAGACTGGAAGGGATACTAAGCAAGTTTGCAGATGACACAAAACTGGGATGAGCAGCTGATTCCCTCAAAGGCAGAGAAGCCTTGCAGAGAGACCTCAACAAATTAGAGGTCTGGGCAATCACCAACAATATGAAGTTAAACAAGGGAAAGTGCCAGATTTTGCACCTGGAATGGGGCAACCCCAGCTGTTTGTACAGGCTGGGGAATGAGATGCTGGAAAGCAGCACTGTGGAAAGGGTCCTGGGGGTCCTGGTCCATGGCAAGTTAAATATGAATCAGCAGTACCCTGGCAGCCAGAAGGGCCAACCGTGTCCTGGGTGGCATCAGGCAAAGCATCCCCAGCTGGTCGAGGGAGGGGATTTTCCTGCTCTGCTCTGCACTGAGGCAGCCTCACCTTGGCTATTGTGTGCAGTTTGGGGTGCCACAATATAAAAAAAATAAGCCATTAGAGTATGTCCAAAGGAGTTCCCTTGAGGGGAAGCCATATGAGGAGTGGCTGAGGTCACTTGGTCTGTTCAGCCCAGGGAAGAGGAGACTGAGGGGAGACCTCCTTGCAGTTACAACTTCCTTGTGAGACGAAGAGGATGGGCATGCACTGATTTGTGGTCACCAGTGACTGAACCCAAGGGAATGACCTGAAGCTGTGTCAGGAGAGGTTTAGGTTGGATATTAGAAGAAGATTCTTCATCCAGAGGGTGGTTGGGTACTGGAACAGGCTCCCCAGGGAAGTGATCGCAGCACCAAGCCTGGTAGAGTTCAAAAAGTGTTTGATTGATACTCTCAAACACAAAGTGTGACTCTTGGGGATAGTCCTGTGCAGGGCCAGGAGTTGGACCGTTGTCCCCTTCCAATTTAGCATATTCTGTGATGATGGAACAAGAGCAGTTGACAGAAATCTCTGCCTATGCAGCCTGTTTGCAGGTTTCACTGGTTGATGGAGCAGAGGTTTAAGGTTATGTTGTAAGGGGTGTAGGGAGATGCTGTAACAGATAACACATGGCAGTGGCTGCCCAGTATTGGGGCAGTGTGGAGGGAAGTACAAGGTCCATGTTTGCCTTAGCAGTGTATGCATGGACCCATCTGCTTCTGGACTTTTCCTTGTTTGCAAAGTTGGCATATGGGAGCTATTTCAAATGCTAGGAGTTAGACATTTAGGACCAGATTTCTGAGGGCAAATTAAATCTCCTTTTCAGTTCAGGGTCATTATTGCAGCTTTCAGAAGTGACTGGAAAGTTTGGAGCTTCCTCTTTTTCCCTTTTCACTACCTGTCTTGTTACATGCTCCTGGAATTTTGATTGTTTTAGATTGATGGCACATGGGCCTTGTTACAAGTATAGTCAACTTAATAACTTTGCCAGAGATATAAAAATGGTATGTAAAATGGATCATAATGCAAGTTTAAATTTAATCCAGAAATTAAATCTGTAGAGATTAAGTATCCCAGAAAGCCCTGCATGTGAAGGAAAATTATGTCCTGTGTTCTGGGTCTCAAATGATGAAATATACTCACTGAAGCCACTCAGAATTTTGGCACTGAATTTTAATGAGGCCAAGGTATAGATGGTAGCTACTGATTCTTTGTGCTAATATGGAGAGCTATAAGCAAAGTCTTATGGTCTCCCTGAGGTGCATTAGACCAATGGATATTCCTTAGGTGGCCATATTCCTGGATGTTACATTGTGTGCATTTTTTACTCCTCATTGATTTTAACACCATTAAAAATGCTTTTGGGTTCTTTTCTTGAGACAGGGGGTGGTGGGGAAGATAAAAAAAGCCTTCAGAACAAACTGTAAAACAATGAAAAGCTCCATGACAGTGATTCAGCTGGAGTTTGTCTTCCTCTCATCTGCAGCTAATGTGAACAAAGAATAAAGAAAGGCCAAAACACAACGTGGCAAGCAAAGTCAGCCTGTTATCATCCCTCTTCTATCAGTAAATGAAACAATGCTTCTGAATGCCTAAAGATAATCCCATGGGTAGACAGTAATTTTACAGCCAGGTTTAGCTCTAATAATACGCTTGCAGCTTATAAGAGATCTGTGATGTCACTTTCTCTCATTCCATCAGTTAGTGGTGCAGATGTCATTTTAATTATATATTATCTTTCTGTGGTCACTCGAATAATTTTAGTTCTGGATGTTTAACTGATTTGGCTTATGTACAAAAACATTTAGTGGTTGTACTTTAGAAATTTTAATATATTACATTTATTCATGGATTCAAATTATTGTAAAAGGCTTTTCCCACTATTTGCAGAAGAGCAAATTTACCCTGCTCAGAAGAAAAAGCACAAATTTAATGCACCACTTAACACCTACTTTGAAGGCTCCAGCAGGATTTAAATGTTCAAATACCTTATTCTGATTATCTGCCCAGGTCTAAATCTTTCCCTAAGGCAAAATGTTTCCAGAAACAGGGCAGATAGACTGTTTGTTTACTTCAATAAATGATCTTTGATAGATTTTCATTTCATAATCAGATATGCAAATCCTTATTCATGTAAGAGTTGTTTTTATATATTTTATAGCTCAGTTCTTAACCTACCAGTTTCTTTAAAATGATGATATCTAAATGAAGGAGTCTTTCATAGTGCTCAAAATTAAAACTTCTTTCTAGAACTATGGATTGAAACTAAGCCCCCTGTCAGCAGATGAAAGTCCAGAGTTTCACTTGTAATCCAGAGTAATAGCAGTTGGAATGTTAAAACTTAAGAATATTGGTTTTGGAAAATCACAACAGATCTGTGGGAAAATACACTTTTCAAAATATGCCTCCTTTAACAAGAAGAATTAGTTCAGAGCCTTCAACCCATTCTTCTGACATCTCCTGATTTATCCAGTCATACTGTCTACTGTGAATGCATAATTCAAGGCCACAGATCCTTGCCAGGCCAGTAGTGATCCAATGATATTTCTGATGGTCATCAGCTCCTTCTTGGTGGTCTCAAGCTGATTTGAAATGAGAGAGTGACAAAGCACAGGGAAGCATCACCAGAACTGTTTTCATTGGCATCTTGGTTCACAGTTCAGTCAGTCTGGCTGGAGACCTACAGACTACCTGAATAGTTTTAATGCAAATGCAAAACAGGCAGAAGGAATGATGGGAGAATAATGTGAAGGCTAGGCTGCCGTGAACTGTGTTTCCCATTGAGTCACGTGGTGTAAAGCCACAAAAACTGTACAGTGTTGTCAATCATGGTGATGATCTGGCATCCTGTGAATTGGTGTGGCCCTGGGATGCTCTGTTACTCTGTTGTGCCAGGTCCAGATCAAGAGAGGGTGTCCTCTGGTCAGCAAATGCCAGTGAACAGTTGCAAGTCCCTCCAGTTTTCCCCTCTTGCCATCCTCATTCCAGGCCAATCTTTTCACTGATCCCCGGTAGCTACAGTCAGTGGCTCTGCTGTTCTCAGGCTGCCTGTGCACCTGGGCAGGCTCAAGTGATTCCTAGTGAGTGGAGATCCTTTGGTTTTCCAGCATCAGCCAAGTCAGGAAACTGAATTTTGAGTAACTCTGAAACTAAGGTATTTAAATACCTGTAAAGGAGATGGGACTGCTCTCACACTATGGACTAGCAATAGAAATGTGCTATAAGGAAGAGGTATCTTTTAGTATCTTTTTGGGGAATGATGGCCTGGTTAGAACTTTAATCTCTGGAACACTGATTCCCAGAGAAAAACATGCAGTGAGCTCCCCTAAGGGGAAGAGGGACATGTGTGTGTGTACCTGTATTCTGGAGGATAAGGGACAATCTGCAAACCTAATTACTGTGACACTCGGTTCTTTTCTGTTCCTTCCCCAGCGGTTCCCTGGAGTTTTTCCTTTTCATGAACTAATGAACTATTTTATTCAAGAGCTGCTTGAAATGAGTTAAGCAGAGGTAATCCTCCTGAAAAAGTTTGGTCCTATTCTTGTCAAGGGAAAACTATACAATTACAAAGAAAACTTAGTTAAAAATTTGCTAAATACTATGTACATTCCAAGGGCTATGTGTGTGTTTGAACTTTGTAAATGCAGTACAGATGTTAAAAAGTAAATATTTTTCTATGGAAACAGCAGATGGGAGGATTAGACACCTTCTAACAGTGTGCAGTATTCTTGCCTTTGTAGAAAACCAAGCAAAACCTGCTTATATTTGTAAGGAGATGGTGTCCATTTAAGGATACACACTATATGGCAATATTAAATAATCCATTTTTATTGATTAAAAAAGTCAGTAAAGCAAAGAATCAGTCTGGTCCTTTTGTTTTTCTAAGTCTGTAGGAGGGTTCCTGTGGTTCTATTCTGCTGGGTGGTGCTCATGGTTGGTCATCTTATTATCCATCACCTTTGTCAGAAGGAAATGTAAAGTGGACTTCTAGAAAGGTAAATGTGTGTCTTAAAGATATAGAGGAAATTTGGGCTTAATACGTAGTTTGAACACAATTCAAAAACTTGTATTTCTGCTGCTTTAAGCAGAAAGGTATTGTTCCTCTGGAATATGTTTAAAACCTTTTGAACATTAAATTTGGTGTCTGTGCTTGGGCAGCATACAGCGATTCTGAGGGGAAAAAAGGTAGCATTATGTTAAAAGGCATTTTAGTTATTCACCTTTTAAAAAATCAGGCCATTTGCTTGCTTTTTAAATTGTGTTATTTCCTTCCCACATTTGAAGAAAAAAATTTTTTTACAATGTCTATGTTTTATTTATTTATTTTTCTTAAAGATGTAATTGATTTTATGACTTTCTCAGGATTTCTGAAGTAAGTCTTTAAACACAACAAAGCCACAAAACCTTGAATGGAGATGAACTTGAAATTTCTATTACTTTTGGGCACTAATTGTAATTTCTTGATCAGTCTGTTATCTTTCCAAGGATGAATTGCAGGCTTACTAAATGTGGTCTTTGGGTTTTAGGCCTGAACTGAAGTGTCTGGCTGAGGTGCTTTCATCATGAAATGTCGTTCTGCAGTCTCTCTGCTCAAAACAGATCAAGGACAGAATAAGTAACGAGAGTGGTGACTTTCTCGCCTCCCCGAGGCATGTTGATAGGGAGCACAGGAAGAGTTTTGTATTACTGCTGCATCTGTCCCAGTTCTACAGCCCAGTCCACCTGTGAGCCCAGCACTTTATGAGTGCTATGGTCACAAGTCAGCAAGTATCTGCTTGGTTACCTGCTGCCAGCAAGCACATACCAGATCTGCTTGCTATTGCTCACCCTTTGCTCTACCACACCATTTCTATCACCTCCTTGGTTATGGCTCTGAGTGCTTTATGGATTCCAGACAAGGAATAGACCGATGGTATCATGTATATATTATCTGCCCCACTCTAGTAAACCCTTGGCATCTGGGACTCTTTCTCTGATGCCTCCATCTCTCCCCACTCCTTTTTGGTCTTTCTCAGCCACTGCAGTGTATGTTCATTTCTTCCTCAGGATGTAACAGAAGTGGTGTCCCTATCTCATATTTCACGCGTTCCACTTCAGCTACAATCTGGGGTTCAAAGTGCCATCATACACTTGACCCATCTCATTGACTTCTTGGAGCACTGCTCACATGGAATCACAGAATCACTTAGATTGGAAAAGACCTTTAAGATCATTAAAGTCCAGCCATTAACCCAGCACTGTCAGGTCCACCACTAAAGCATGTCCACCAACTAGGTGCCACACCTACAGGGCTTTTACATACCTCTAGTGTTGGTGACTGAACCCCTTCTCTGGGCAGCCTGTTTCAATGACTGACTACCCTTTGGGGGAAGAATTATTTCCTATTATCCAGTTAAAGCCTCCCTTGGCACAGCTTGAAGCCATTTTCTCTTGCTCTGTCTCTTCCTACTTCAGAGAAGACACCAATCCCCACCTGGGTCCAACTTCCTTTTAGGTAGTTGCTGAGAGCAATAAGGTTCCCCCTAAGCCTCCTTTTCTCCAGGCTCAACACCCCCAGCTCCCTCAGCCAGTCCTCATAAGATTTGTGCTGCACACCCATCTCTGTTGCCCTTCTCTGGACTTGCTCCAGCACTTCAATGTCTTTCTCATAGTGAGGGGCCTGGGCTTAACACAGTGCCAAGTGCAGGGGGATGATCATGCTGCAGTTTGCGAAAACATAGACTTGCACCAAAGGACAGAAATGAAATTGAAACACCAAGGTGTTCATGCTGATTATTCTGGTTAAGTTTTTCATATCCAGATTTCCCAAGAATAATCTTGCAGATAGTCCCAGGAAAATGTGAGTATCTATGCAGGAAAAGCTAGATTCACTTTTTAAGAGATGTGTGATGGAGCTCCTGCTGGGGGCCTACAAAGAAATCCTAACTTTGGGCCTTTCTGTGCAGAACAGGGGAGGTTCAGATGCTCCCTGTAGCAGCATTAATCCACAGGAAGTCACTAAGTCAACAGGATATCTTTGGAGATAAAGAAGGAAGGACTTAAAAGCTTCTGACAATAAGTTTTGCATGTGGTTTGCTCATGTTTTCACCAGCCAATGCGGGAAGTCAAGATGGACATTTGGCTTTGCTAATCTACCGCATATGAGAAACATCTTTTAATTGAGAAAGGTGGGATCTTTGGTGTTGAAAAAAGGCTTTTTCACCTAGACTGAAAATAAATAAGCCCACATGCTCAGTTGTTGGTAATGTCAAAGATTTTAGTGACTTTAAAAAATTATGTCTAAGTGCCTGATTTTACCATACACTGTTTAACAAAAATCCAGGCCGAAAGATAGCTTAAGGATTCTTTAAAATAATGTTTGCTGTAAAATTTCTCTGAAAAACTGGAAGATGAAAGAATTGAAAGACAAACTTGCCTTTTTCAAAAAAAGATAAGAAGTTCTGTTTTACTCCTTTGTTTCCCCCTCCTCCAAGGTGCTGTTTGTTGTGGCTATACCCTGTTTTTCTTCTTGATACTGAAGGGGAAGGAGTGGCCACACCTCTGTTTTATATAATCATAAAAATAAGATGAGGAAGAGCTCATTGTTCTGTGAAGGTGGGATCCAGAAAACACTGGTTTGTGCCACTGAGTTTTGTAATGGCTTGACCAGCACAGGCAAAGAAACAGAGGATAAGTAAGCAAAAAAAAAAGTGGTTGTTCCTTATAAGGGCCTGGGTCTTTTGCTTCTCCTCTGCAATGTCGACCTGGCCCACCGCATCATGAATTTTCTGCTTTGCCCTCCTTTATGATCACAAGAGGACCAGTGCTTGCTATTCCAAAAGAGGTTCAAACATTGAAAATCCTGTTTATGCCTGTGGTAATTCCCTGTAGGCAATAACATCAGTGCTGGCCACTTGTCCCAGCCTGATCCTGTGCTAGTAATGAGTATTCGCAGCATGCGTTTCAGTGTCTGATTAAATCTTTCTGAAAGGCCATCTGTTTGAGGAGGATGTGGCATTGGCTTTAATACTTTTTATACCTAGTACTCAGTACTGTTCTTTCATGACCTTAGACATAAAGTTTGTCCCCTTGGTTAGGTAGCAACTACCCTGATACTCTGATCAGAGAAAATAATTGAATCAAGGCTGTTGCAACCTGTTGGGTCACTGTGTGTCTTTGGAGAAATGTTCCTGGGTGTTGAAGGCATGGAAGTTACACTTACTCAATGTGACTTTGTTGTGTCCAGCGCTAAGAGAAAGGTATCTGTTTTTTGGAGGGGAGTAAAGCATCACCAGCTGCCTTTCATTTATAGCATTCGAAGTCGAATCTGATGTAGTCATAAATCTGTTGATACACGCCAAATCAGCAAGTAATCTGGCCTTTTTGCTGCACATTTTCAACTGTGTGAAATATCCAGCCTAAGCAGTGTTAATCTATCTTTCAGGGTCGTCTTCCTATAGGCTTGGAAGCACAGCTTCCCTTTGCAATTCCCTTGGCATAAAGTCAATTTTGTCCAACCTACCTTTTCCCACTTCCTGTCACTTGCTTTCCTTGATGGTATGGTCTCTGTATTCACTCCTTTGGCCGAGATGAAAAATTGTCACTCTGGGGTAGTGCACATTCCTTTTCTTTTGTAACTTCTCTCTCTTACTGTTCCTCATCTCTTCTGTATGTTACCCTGTCAGTCTGTTCCCCCCAAGTTTCTCAGAAGATCCTACTTGAGGTCACTGAAAACCCTTCCTTTTCCTGCTTAATCTGTAGTCTGGGTGGGGGATTTTCAAATCGGCAAACAAAAGGAATCTTGCATTGAATTAAATAATCTGGAGATTAATTTTCTGCATAACAGAGTGGTGACTTTTAATGTCAGGGTGGGATATAAGATCTAATCTTTATTTACGTAATTTTTTGGGGTTTTTTTACTAATTCTTGGTCTATTGGCTGGGACTGGGAGTTTCATGTATTTATTTTACCTTGCTGTTCAGAGCAATAGCATGTTTGGGTGCTTTCCCTCTGCAAGCACACTTTCTTCTGACATGTGTAACTAGAGCACAGCATCTAAATTCTTAATTTAGAAAAAAATCATAGATTTACTGACCCAATTGCAGTAACAGAGCTTTCTCTGTCAGCTTTATTAATTTCAGTTTTGTCTTTCATATTTCATCCTTTTTTTTCTTTTCTTTTTATCTGTTGTTAGAATGAGTAGGGGCATTGCAGCACTTGTGGTATTAGGGGGTGATTTTTGAATTTGTCTCTTTTGGTCTCTGTTTCACTGTTTGCCTACAGTGACCTCTCTCAGCCTCCCACACTGCCTTATTTTTGCAATACAGTGTGACCTTTTCTGATGCAGTTATGAAAAAGCCATTCCATGGTATTTCATACTTGTTCAACCATCTTGTCCATCTTTTGGCATCTTTTGATCTCTGAAGGTTTTTCCCTTGATCTCTCTCAACTGTTGCTATCTACTTTGCACTCCTTTGATATTTCTCCCTTTTCTCTTGTGTCTACTCACCTTAGCAGTTCCATACTCCTACTTACAAGAGACACTGACAGTCCATCTTGCCAGCAGGAGTACCATTTATGTGGCCAGCATTTGGATGCCAAGTACATGAAGTTGCTTTCTTTTGAACCTGGTGACAAGTCAGCCCAACCATCTCAGTGCACAAAAGTGCAACTTTGTTTGCTGGGCTAATCCTCTTCTTGCCATTATGTATAGCTGGGCCCAGGGGCTGTCTCTCCCTACCTGCCCCCTGCATACTGGAGTCAGCAGACCCAGAGGATTTCACTAGACCCCATCTACTCACGGCCGTATCTGGATTTTGAGAATAATTTAACATTAGAGTTACTTATTATGGAAAACGACAGATTGTCACTGGTAAACTTGAGGAGAGGCTTTCTAAAATGTGCCCTTGATGTCAGCTGGCCACGAGGCAGGAATCCCTGCGTAGCATTCCTCCATCTGCCTTTTGTTAAGAGCAGCCTGAATGACTGTGGCAATTCCTCTCCTTCCCAAAAATCTGCCTAGGAAATCCTACATCTGTGGCAGTCAATGGCAGCCTTGCCCTGTCTTCACAGCCTGTGACTGTTCAGGGCTTTCTCCAGTTTCTTCACAGCATCTGCCTGTCTTTTTTCCCTCCCACTGTGATAAGCAAGCTGTATCTAAGAAAGACAGAGGCTAAAGGGGAGCTGAGCACCTCCTTTCTCTCTTCAACAGAAATGTACACTTTTTAATAATGTAATCTCAATTAAAAACATACCAATTAAAATTGGCTTTTTAGTAGCTCTCTGGGGAGAGGGAGCTATAATTCACATTAAAATGTAAAGCTTCTGAAGCAGGAAGAGCTAGGTGCATTGCAAGTGCCCAAATATTCAGTGATTTTAATTACAGTGGAAACTTGATAAATTGCTTTGTGCCACAATCCATTATTAACAGCTTAATGAATATCACTGCTGCCTGTTTAAAACTGCTCCATGGTGAAAATGAATGTCAGCATTTCAGCTGTGAACTCTGATTTTTTTAGTATGTTTTTATCTTTGCCCCTTAAAAAGAGGAATTGGGTAACAGTCTGCAGGCTTGGCTTTGGGTCTGATTGAGTTCTGCCGGTGGCAGCATCAGAGAAAGAGGCAAGAGGAAAGATGGAACTTTTGTATTTCTCCAGTATTGGAACTAGCCAGAGTTTAAACCTGCTCCTTGCAGTTTAAGAACAGTGTCTTTGAGCATGCAAAGAGCCTTCTGCTTGCCCAAAGCTGAGGGATCACCAGATCATGAGACTATCTTTCCATGTGCTGTTTATCTGCACAATACACATCAAGGATAAAGTTCTGGTTGGGGTATCTGCTCAGGGGTAAAGGGAAGCAAGTGTAACAGCTCATGATCAAGCATACTGCTGCTGAGCTTATTTTGGAGTGAGCAAAGTGCAAGTTGGTTTGAATTTCCCAAATTTTAGTCAGCAAAAAGCTGATCTGAGGCATGGAGTTAGTCAAGTCCTTTTGGAGTGCTGAAGTGTAAGCAGTGATTGTGCTCAGCTTTGAACAGGGATTAACTAGTTATTTTTTTCTTGACAGTTATTATGTCCGTAATTGTGCTAATATTGTGATGCTACTTATTTATATGTATATTTGTAGTAAAATGGTACCTTTGCCCTGCTTTATAAAGCAGTTTAATATTTCAAGGATAAAGGTTATTATTAGGAATGGTTTTATTTTAGATGCTAACAGCAGGTATAGTGGGCTTATAGTTGTGCCCCATTCAAGTGTTAAGTCACAGGAATTTAAAGAGCCATGGTCTGGTTTCTATGAGATTTATTATTTATTGTGGGTGTTCTGTTTTCCTTGATTGTGTGGTCAGACCAGAGGATCACAGTCCCCAAAATGGGATTACTGCCGGGTGTTGATGATGTCTTGAAAAGATTTTTAGTGAGATGCAAGATAGATCTCAGGGCAGAAATTACTGGGAACTGCTCTTCTAATTCAGAGAAGTTGTGCCTATATGGGATAAACATGATTTTTCTGGCTTGGGGTTTTCTGTTATTATTGTTTTACTGTTTTTCTGTACATCATCAAAAATATATTCACTTTTAACGTCTCAGAAATGTTAACATTACTCATGATAATGTTAACTTGCACCCTGCCAATTACACAGAGCTCTCCTGCTTCATCGTGTTGATAATTTCATGTAGGACTTTAATTTTCCTCTTGTGAAAAATCTTTTATTGACGGAAGAGTAATGATGCCTGTAAGTTGTTTAATATTGTTCAGTCAGGGATATGTAAGATGTGGGAGATGTCCTCATATTTTTGGGGAGAAAGACAGCTTATACTTAGCATGCTGTTAATATTTATGTGTTTCTGTAGTTGTTGTTTTTTTTTTTTAGTTTGATTTTAGGAAGCATTCCAGGCCACAGGGCTGCCTGGCTGTCATTTTTCATACATCCCTGTACTGGCAGAGGACAAGGTGGCATGAAATACATAAAATGCCATCTAATTTTTTCTTTTGTTCCTTAATTCATGCACACATGCTTCTTCTGTGTGTTTATCAGTGTGCACAAAATGCCTATATTTGCAAGATAATAGCTGTGTAAATATTAGAAAGTCATATTGAAACTCTGTGAAGGAAAAGAGAGCAAGGGGAAAATCCTTCCTGCTACTAAGGAGCCATCTATTGGATAAAACCCATAACTGAACTGAGCATCCATGAAACTGTGGAGCATAACAAGTTTGTTATTGGTCACCGGTAACTAAAAATAATCCTCTCCTTCCCAATTCTGCTTTCACCCACTGTGTCAGAAGCTTGTAGAAACCTGTGTCTCTTCATGCACACAAGTCATGAGAGTCAAATATTGGTGTGATTTATGTACTTTAGGTAAAAGCCAGCTTAATATAGCCGAAGATTCAGGATAAATCCTAATGTAGGGTGCAGGTGTGATCATGAATGGATAAGCCAGCAGTAGGATTGCCTGCCAGCAGTGGAAAGCAGTGGCTCAGAGAACTGACAAAGACATTTTTTTTCCCATTTTGTTAATAAAGAATATAAATAACATTAACTGTACCATTTGTTGGTTGGTTGGTTGGTTTTTTTTTTTTTGTTTAACAGTACATGTCATTTGTATCAGTCTCACAACCATGATTAATTTAGTTAAAAAAACCCTTTTTCATTACCTGAAATTATTTAATGGCATCACAAAGCCAAATAATGAAGTCCTTCCCTCAAAACATATGCAATCTGTATGTCCTGTGATGCAGAAAGAGAGGATCTTGAACAAACCGCGAGGAGAAATAAGAGAGGGCAGGATGTGAACAGTAAATCCCCAGAATGGTCCGGAAGTGTCCTGATGGCTCTTCGAAGTGAGTGGTGGGGCTTTGCAAGTATTTTAAAAGGAGCATATGTGGCAGGAAGAACAAAGGATAAGGAAGCAATAATGAGATTCCCGTGCGTTTTCTTGAATATCAGGCGACTGCTAAAACAAGAAATTATTATTAATCAGAAATTAAATTTAAGCAAATACAATTATAATCTGTGGCAAATTGAAAAGGAACAGAGGGCTGCCTGCAACAGCAGCCTTTAGTCAGCAGTTTGTGTCAGCAGAGGTCAAGCTTCTGGGTGTCAGACACTTAGCCTAAAACACTCCCTTCCTGCATCCTCCCTTCCCTGTGCAAATAACAGAGGGGAGGAGTGTCAGGGTGTTTACTGAGAGGCCAGATAAGCCCTGGGAGAGGATGCATGCATACACAGTGTGAAGTAGGGTGGTCAGCTCTCTGCTGATTTGGGAATCTGTGCCTGTTCCACACACTGGCAGACATGGGGGGCCTGGCACAAGCTGCTCTTTCCTGCCGCCCCCTTCTCTCAGTCATTTCTCTTGGTCTGTATTCCCACTGTGTATTCTGATAACCTCACTCCTCCACCTTCAAGCTGCAAAACGTGTGGGGCAGGAGAAGCTCATCTACAGCACACACAAATCCATTATTTATTGTTTGTACTGTGCTAATGCCGGGAGTCTTTATCAGAATGTTGTTATCCTAAATATTCTGCAGATACAGAATGAGGAGGTTGCTGTCCGCTGATACTTTCTGCCATTGTCTGCCATTGTCTCTTGGTCATCACAATGCAGGGACTGGGAAAGCTGAATGGGACTCTCTAGCCATTGAATTTTGGGCTGTTTTCTGAGCCTTCCCCATGTGTGCATGTGATGGGGGAAGCTGTGCTGGTTATACTGCTGTGCTGTGCCCTGGGCTGAGGCTGTCAGCCCAACGTGGCAGAGGTGCCAAGCAGCTGCCACAAAGTCCATGACACTTGTTTGCCATTAGAGTGAGTTTGGTGGAAAAAAACTTGGTGCTTCTCTTAAGACATCCTGCTCATTTTGCTCAGCCTGTTATTGGAAGGAAAATTCCCACAGTGAGAGACAATGGCTAGTTCATTAGGGGTGTAAATGGACCCAGCTGTGGACAATCCCGTCATCTGACACTGTAGAACTACTGGGAGGGTTTCCAGCTCTCCAGGAAAGCCATGAGTTTTTCTGTGGGTCTACATAGTTAATGAAATAATCACATAGGTGTGTGTCTTTTTTTTTCTCACCCATAACTGTAGTATCTCTTCATCCTACAGGTCACTTCAGCCAGGTCAGGCCTCTGACTAGGATCTTAAAACCAGTCTCCTTCTGGAAGAGTTGTAAAGACCTGTATTAAGATTGCCTCAGCCAGAAACACTTTGCTCACTCTTCATTCACTAACAGATCTGAAATTCAAATTTATTTTCATCCCAGGTCTGTGTGGGAGCAGGAGACTGCTGTCTTTCAAGATGTGAGCCCTCTAGTGCCACTTACAGCAGTTTCAGCTGAAGGGTGATGGGTCGCTAATGAAACCTTGGTTTTAAGAATGCCCTCCAGCTTTATTTTCAGGTTGAATTAGGCTCATTCATGCCTCTGTAGGTAATTAATGTTCTTACTTTAACTTTGCATTTTGGAGGTCAGAAAAGTGCAAAAAATTTGAGGAAGGAACAAGCAGTACTTGAGCACTCTTCTCCCTCACCTTATGAATGGATGCACTACCACATGAAAATAGTTTAGTATTTTTCAGCAGTGAGATTTTTCTTTTATCAGCATGCTTTGTTTGAAGACCTACTGAATTTATATATACATATATATATATTTATATGTATATATGTGTGTGTGTGTGTATATATATATATACACACACACATACAGGTTGTGGAATCCCAGACCTTAGGGATGTAACTGGGTGAAATCTAATGATCTACAATATCTGACTCACTGGAGGAGAGGAAACCTCTCCAGTGATGAAAAATTGTCCAGTGCTGCGGTGGACTGCCTGGGGATGCTGTAGGAAGTCAGGCTTTGCTGGGTTTTTAAGAACAGGTTAGACAAACAGCTGTCAGTGCTGGTTTGACTGATGTTGCCTCATGGCAAGGGGATGAAGTAGATAACTTGCTGAATTCCTTCCAGGGCTCTTTCCCCCCTGCGATGATACTTTTGCCTTAAACTCTTTGAGTCTGTGTAAATCTGTTTTCATCCTAGGTCTTAAGGGTTTTCTGAGATCATCATTAGCTTTTCTTCACGGGGTTTTATAAGATTTGATGTCTGTTGTACCAGTTTTACAGATGGAGAAGCTGCACCAGTTATAACTGTGCTTTAAAGGCAAAAAAGGGAGTGTAGCTTTAAGCATCTCAGTTGCCATGTAGGTCAGTGCTTAACCAGTAATTCATATGGGCCACTTTGCAGATTTAGTGGCAAACTCAGCCAATAAAATCCATATCATACTCTAATTCAGGCTTTTTCTTGGTTTTATTTTTTAAAAGAACATTGGTCACATAGAGAAGATACATTTTGTTGTTATGTTTAATACTTTCTCTTGTCAGGTGCTTTCATCTATTTGCTGATGTACCTGCCCGTTCTGGGCCTGGCCAGCATTCCATGTTGCCTGTTTGCAACATTATTGTGGGGACATTTTTTTTTCTTTGAAGTAGAAAGCAAAGGCATTGCTGTAACTTCTGATGTCAAATGCAGTGTCATTGAATACTCACAGTGCTCCCTCACAGCTGTGAACTGCTTTCAGAAACTTGCATAGGAGGTGAGTGATGATAATATATGAAAATATCAGAACAAACCCAAAGTTACACAAAATGTTTTTTTCATTCTGGGATTTTATTATAAATATTAAGATCAGACCAGACTGGCAAAAGGCTGATCCACTTTCCATGCGGGGCACGCAGTGAATTTTTATATTTTTGCTGAAATTTAGACAATTCTTTATTGCAAGTAACATTGCTTTGTAAGACATGCTTGCCCTGAGACATTCTTCCCATCTACAATAAACTCATTACAGTGGTTTTATCACCTGATGTTAACAATTGCAAACAAAAGAGTTTATCTGCCAGACTGAAAAGTCTCCCTGCCACTTTTGAACAATGACCATATCCTGCAGTCCAACAGAGTCCAGATCCTTCCAGAACTGAGCATCACCTGTGAGAGCACTGTGTTCTCAACCTTCAGATGCACAAATTTGAGGGCTTTCAGCTCTGGTCTCACAGTTGATTCCAGCTTCTGTGTTTAAGCACAAGGCAAAAGGACAATCTCTCTGAAATGTTTAGGAATTGCATATACTGACAGACAAACTGGGTTTTTTTGTGATTTCACTGAGAAACCAAGGGAAACCTTCAAGTGTTAGAAGTTGAATTTGATCCTTTCAAAGAAGTTTGGCAAAATGATAGTTTTAGTGGGACTCCATTTTGTACTGCTTTTTCAAAAGGATCTGTGTAGCTACTGCAGTGCTTTACTGATAACTTCATGGTGACACAGGATTGTCTTGCTTAAAAAGATGGTTGCCAAATCAAGCTTATAAAAAGTGACCTGTATATATACCGATATAGCAGTGTTTGTACAAGTTAGCTGAAAAATATGTAATTTCTACCTGTTAGATAAGGATTCTGCAGTCTGTCTTTTTTGACCTGCCATCAGAGCATTAGAGAATGGCTAAGAGGGTCTGTACAGTTTACTGTGAAATGGTATTATATTAGCAGCATCCCATTTGTATTACTTCTGTATCGCAGCAAGTGCTTTACAGAATACCAACCAATTATGTAATTTATTTTTATTCTTTGATTCATCTTAAAGTTGCTTTTTGTGGTTCTGGGCTCTTTTGAACTCAAAAAGGGGAGCTGAACTATGAGAGTGGTGCAAAATTTGAGCATAGTTTGAAGAAAACATAATTGAAATCACAGCATTGAGAACAAAATTCCAACTGATGTATATTGGTAGTTTTCCTTAAATAATTTTTGACTTCACCTGGCAGAGAAGTTGAGTGGCTTTATCTCTACCAAAAGCATAACCCAAGGCCCCCCTGAACCCCCAAAGCAGTGTTGAATTTGCCAGAAGATCAGTTGGCATGTCAGTCTTGGATATGAAAACACAGTTCCCTGTCCAGGATAGAAAGAGCTGGAGACATCCCCCACCCCCAGAACCCTTCTCCTGTGAGAAAAGTCATGATGGATTTTGCATGTGAGGGTTACATCTCTCTCCTTCTGACAGCTGCAAAACTTGAAGGCAGTGATTTGAGAAGGGGAGATAGATGCTGTGGATTGGCCTTCCCCAGTGCAGCACACGTCTGTTCTTCCAGCATGAAGCACATCACTTGTTACGGTTCTGTGCAGGGCGATTCCTCTGCATGGCCAGGTGATGTTTAAGGAGAGTAATGAGAGAAATGATACGGCCCAGAACACTGGTGTCAGGAAATATATTGCAAGGTGTCTATCTCGGGGAAGCTATAAGTGGGACTTGTCTTATTATATATTTCAAAGGGAATGTCTGTGTCACCACCAAGTTAGACATTCACCCTGTCCCATACTGCATTCAAATTGCATTTTTTTTTTCAAATCACAGCTTTCCATTCAATTATCATTGGCTTAATGACAGGCTCTGTGTTGTATGAGGGCAAAAGAAGAGTCCATCCCATTAGCACGCCGTTCTTTTGTGGCAGGAATTTGTTTCTAAGGCCATTGTAACATAACTATGCAAGTGTCAGAGGACAGGATAGAGGCTATTATGGGCTTCTGCTTTTTGTGAGGAAAATCAAACAAATATCCCTGATGGAAAAAGGAAGCTGGCAGCTGGGTGTGATGACCAGAGAGTGTTTTTGTGCAGTGACACTGTTGGTACCTGGTCTGTTGTCAAACTGAAAAAAATGCCTTTTTAAATGTTTTTTTATTCCACTGTCAACCAAAGCGGAGAAACACGGCCTGTGAATTTTCATGAGATTCGTTTTCTTCATTTCTTGCACTTAACAATCCAATTATATTTGATTTTATGCTAGTATTTGCCTCTATTGCCATTGTTGGGTTTTTGAATCAGAGTGAGTGATTTTTCCAGCCTCATGGTGTGGAAAAAAATATGTTTCATTATGACTTGTTATAACCCTGGAAATATCTTCTCTCGCTTGGGTTGATGATGATTTTTTCTGTTGCGTTCTATACTTGATGCCTAAAGTGAAGTAGAATGAAGCATAAGGAAGAGAAGCTTTGCTAAAATATTGCTCCTTCCACTGTGTAGAATTATCTTGGAAAAACCTTGCATCTTTTTAATGTTACGCTTTTTTTCTCCCTGCTATTATTCAAGTAGTTTTCACAAATGAATGTTGTTATTGCAAGGACTGTTTATGAAGCTATTTCTCTTAGGAGCACCTGCTCACCTGTGAGCAAATTAGATGGCACAGATAAGGTATCTAGTTTTCTCGATAGGGTGACCTTAAAAACAGATTCTGAAACAAGACAAGCTTTTAAATTCCTAACCAAACATATTACATGAGTAATAAAAAGAGCTCCTCAAAACGGTCACAGAGGCATTTTAGAGCACGTTCTTGGGAATATTCACTTGTGCTAGTATTCATTAAGTTTGCTTTCAGCAAAAATTCTCATGAATGAAATTTTATTCTCTAGTCATTATGATTATTACTTTACTATCATAGCAATAACCAGATGCTTTGTATGAGGCCAGGACCTGATTTTGTCTAAGGCTGGAGAAACATCTTATAGCATCTCCAGGGAGTGTATTGTCTAAAAATAAGACCAGACTTGGCTAACAGCTCATGACTGGGAACTGCAAACCCTCAGAGAGCAATGGGTTTGTTTACAAGAAAATTCACAGCTAGAGAAGGAGGGATGCAGAACCATACCAAATGTTATACCTTTTGAGCTGTAGGATGCTGCAGTGTTACTACTCCACTGAATATGAATGTAATTATACATTTTTATGTTATAAAAGTCTTGTAGGTGATAGTAACTAGCCTTACAGATAAAAGAGAGAATCTCTTTTGTGGTTCATTGCTACATTGAACTCTTTTGTCCACACACTAATGAACACACTGGAACTGGACTCTCTTGGTTGTTTGTATTTTTTTAGGGGTGGAGGGGTGTGTATTTGTTTGGTTGTTGTTGCTGTTTTATTTTAAAAATTACCTAATGCATATATGTGTACCGTATGTAGACCTCCTGGGAAATGCCGGGTGCTGTAGGTTCTAGTCCTGAGGACTTCACTGGCACCGTCCAAGCTCGCTCGGCCGTGGCAGATGAACCTCAGGACTTAAACCGTGAGGCCAGTTCTGCGCACACTGAGCCTCACCTAAAATCCACTGCGCAGGCTGGAAGGGCACACCCACGTGGGGACAGCCCTTCCCAAATCTTCGTTCCCGAAGACAAGCCACACACACACACACACACATATGTGTACCAGGGAAATCCCTGAAGCACAGGCTGTGCCAAAGAGTTGGACCCTGAGTTGTGCAATACATGGACTCCCAGATTGTGAATAAAGCCCTTCCTGGAAAAGTTAAATGAGATTTTTAGCTATTCACAGCTGAAGTCTACATGAAATCTTGTTTCCTCCAATCTAGAGGAACATAATTGAGCAGAGGTATCCTGCCATGCTGGTGGAAATTGTGCCTAAGTCTAGGCACAAGGAAGTATTTTCAGAGCTGGAGCTCATTTGCTGAGCACAATGTGTTACCATTGCTTTGTCTGCCTCCACTTACTGGCAGGAAAGCGTATCTCCCATACCTTGGAGGTGATTCAGTCTGACTGGCCAATGCGTAGGGTCTGTCAGCATGCAGTGGCTGGCACTGGCTACTATCTGGAGCATTGAATTGTGGGTGTACCAGGATGCAAGATGCACTGTGGTCATGGGTACAAGGTGCATAATGTACATGTAAAAAATGAAAAGGTTCTTGGGGGTGGAGAGAAGGAGTGTTAAAGAGGCAGTGTGCCAATCCCTTGTGTTACTCAAACCCCAAAATAACCATTCCTCTCCGCCTGGAGATCGATCAGAACAGTTTGTTGGCAGCAGAGTTAAGCACAGGACACCGAGTATTTCTCATGTTTTGTTGTCTAGCTGCTATCTTTTCCCATGTCATGTGAAAAATAAATAATCTGATTAAGTCCTTTGACATTTATAATTAATTAGTTCTTCCTTACTCTTATCTTGTTTGCCTGTCCTTTTGTCTGGCTCTTCTTTTTTGTACTTTATCTCTCAATTATCAGATCCAAGAAATCATCCAAATGATTTATTTTTAACGGATAAATGCAGCTTTACAGCATATTCTTTTCTTTTGAAGAAAGACTTGGTGCCTTCTTTTGTCCATCCCACTGCACAAGTTGTCATGTTCTGGCACTGCAGTCACTTTTAAATCCTTGAGCTATCATGTATTCTGTTGGTATTTGAGGAACTGAAAATCAATCACACAGCCTTATGGCTTGGGTTCAGCACAATTCTATTATGCCCACTTGCAAAAGTCAATTCAAACCTTTTGGGTTATATTTCAAAGCCTAATCAAGCTTGCTGTCCAGACTGGTTTGGAGTCAGCTCACTCTTGTCCATAGATCTGTTTATTAGGGCTTTTGTGTCAGAAACCAGTGTCAAAGAAAGCAGTTTTCATAGCAGTAGAATCGTTCAGTGGGCATTTTGCAAAGACAAACCACCCAAACAGGTTCTTTATGGTAGAGGAATGCTTACTTTTGTGATACAGTTCTGCAAATATGTTTTTTAAAAATTTAAAAATCCTAAAAGCTGTGTGGGTAACATAAAACCTATGTTTATAACTATACTTTCTCATAAAAAGATGTCCCAGTTTACTGAGATTAGTTTTCAGTCCTGTCAGGTTAAGCTGGTATGGAAAACAGTGTAGATGCAACCCTGAATGTAGATGGTGACTGTCGTGATTTGGACCATATTAACAAATCAGGGTGGTGCATCCAAGCAGATGGACCAACTCCTCTAAGCATGAGTTGTGCCACCTCCACTTGGCAAGTGCACATGGGACTGTGTGTACAGTGTCTATGTCAATCCCCTGATTTGCAGCAAGTGCCAAAAGCTCATCCTGAGAATGAATGAAGTTCTGTATAGAATTGACCACTTACAATTATCTGTGAAAATATGTGCCTGTTACATATTGGTGGCAGATTAGTCTCATCTCTCTGTGTAGAAAGCAGTGACAGGCTTTTAGTTATGGCTTTTCCAGCTGATTTGTAGAAGTCTTCTCATTCAGTGAAATGCAGGTGGCCATTCTGTGGGAGCCAAATGTGCAGTATAAATAGCAAGCAGCTCTCTCTTGCCAATCCCCATGGTTAAAGGCATTGCTCTGTGACCCATTCATGTTTCTTCTCATTCTGTGTTCTGCAGAGGCGCAGAGATTTTCTCCAGTGGATGCTTGACTCCTGCGACTCAGCCGAGTCCCTGGCAGCCGGGTGTTCCGATGGGAGCAGCCCATCTGCCGCTTCCAGAAGGAATGAGGCACCTCTTCCTGGCGGGGCCCCATCTGAAAAGGTTCAGAAGACATTAACAGAGGATGAGATAGCAGGCCAAGCTTTCTTGTTCCTGATTGCTGGGTATGAGACCACCACTAGCACACTATCCTTTGCCACATACTTGCTAGCCACCAACCCAGAGTGCCAGGAGAAGGTGCTTCAGGAGGTTGATGAGTTCTCTGCAAAACACGTGAGTATGATGTGCTGGTGTGGAGCTTCATGCAGGGAGCGAGGCAATGTGAATGTCGTCATGTCACTGTGGCACCTGTATGCCCACTCCTTGTCTCAGTTCTGTATGCATATATTAATACTTTATTAATATTTTCAGTCAACAATTAAAAATTAATCTATATTGTTTAGGTGGTTTTGGAAGCTGGTAACTGATATCGCTTTACAACAACGCAAGAGATGGCCTAGAAACTTTGTGACATAGTGAAAGCTTAACCTTTTAAAAATATTTTACATTATTGAAATCAACCAAGTGTTGTCACACTGAAACTACACGTTTCTAGTTTTTCCCTCTTGTGCAAATACTTCTAACGTTTTTGTCATCAATTTTATTTACTGATCTTTGTAAGAACATAAACTGTTCTTAGAAACCATAGACTGTGAAGTTTTGCTTTAAATGTTTATAATTTTTTTTCCTTTAGCAGCAGAATATACATATGAGCTTAAAAAAAAATCACGATATTTAATTCTCTTATACTATGTTCAGATTACTTCCCCTTCACTATCGGTATTTGCCAAGGGCATATATGTTTCCTGGATAACCATTGACCATATCTGGTATAACTAGCAGACCATGCAGCAGCCATTCTTGCACCCTACACTCTGCACAAGTTCGTAGCTATGATAATTTGATAGTTCAGATAGAGGGACTTATTCTTTTCAAAATCGCTTTTATAATGGATCGTGAGCCTAACAGGAATAAAATGACACCAGGCATGGTTGTTTTGCAGGATTTTAGCTGCTGGATTTGCATGCTGAAAGACTTTACTATACAGTTTTGAGGGTTTCATACTTTTATGCATTTCTTCCCATGTTGTACTTACAGAACAAGAAAAGAGTTGTATAATTTTTCTGCTTTGCTCATAATAGAAAATTTTTGACTATGTAAAGTGTGTCCATTCAAACACTGCCATTTCCCTCCTTTTGCTTATGCAAACATAAAAGCCAGGATTTGTGTATGCAAAAAAGGCCATTTGCTGTCTTGCACAATGAGGTTCTGAAGGTGGTGGTTCTCCATCTAGAATTGCCATTGCTCTGAGGGTGCAGAGTGGAGGTTAGGGCTGTGCACTCAGATCCACAGAGCTTTCTCTCAGTGTATGCTTCGTACCTACTGCTGGTGTGAGCAAATTCAATGCTGTGAAACCATTGATATTATAACTTAAGGGCTTGGGTTATACTCTTAGGTTTTTGGCTCTACATCACTGCAGCTGGAGTGCATTTACTTGTTTCGTTCACATACAGCTGACCTATTTGTGCCCTCATATCTAGTTAGGTCAACTGACTTCTCTAAGGCCTGCAAAGATGGGAAGGTGTAACTTGGCCTAGATTATGTGCAGTTTACTGGTTAATACTGGTGGCAGAGGCAGAGGGGTGCACAGAAACACCTATTATGCAGCCCCAAGGAAAATACGGTTCATCTCCTCATTAATTCCTGAAAGCTGACAACATAAGAAACCAAAGTGAAGTTGTTAGGAGAGGTATGCAATAGGGTAGGTATGTGATGTCATTCATATCTGTCTGTAAATGGTGATATGAACTAGTGAACTTTTCATGTAAGTGCATAGAAAACTGGCTGGAAACAGTCATTAACTGGCTGGTTGTTTGTGGGTATTTCACGTATAGAGTCCATGCATATGGCCTTGCCCACATTAACCAGTAGTGTGCTCCTGTGGACAGATTCATCCTCTAGCACAACTGGTGGTGAGGACTGTTGGGTGCACCTCAACAGTTTATTTTGGGTTAAAGTCTGGCTCTGTGTACAAAATTCCTCTTAGCAGCTTGTCTGGTTTAGTTCCAGGTAAAGGAGCCCTTGCTGTGTGCTTGGATACTGCAGTGTGAACGAGTGCATGAGGTTCGATTGTGAGTCTGCTCCTGGTCCAAGCTTGATAACTAAATGGAACCTGTGTTGTATATGGTCTGTCTGAGCTGTCACTCACCCTTAGTAACATCCCAATAATAATCCAGTTCAAATGCATAACTCTTGACTTTCTTGGTTCTCTAGGAAAATTTTGCTAATAATTTCAGCTGTTGCACTATCTAGAAGAGCTAAGAACATTTTTGGTAATGTGTAGAGAGATGACACTCAAGCTAATAATTTTTGCAGGTCAGTACTGTAACACAGTCTGTGTGGTGCCTCAACCAGACTGGTGTCCTCATCCTAAACCATGCTGTCCCATGTCTTTTATTGATTGGAAGTGCCTTTCAAAAAACTTCCCTGTACTTTATGAATTTTCAGATTTAGCTTTAGATGATGCATGTATGGCTGTATGGCCAAGAAGAAGAGGGAGACAAAGATAACTGTTCATCTGCAATCCCTGATACAAGGGAATTCATAGATCTGATCTGTGCAGCCCCATCCTTTAAAGGATTTCCTTTTATAAACAATTAATTATTTGGCAGGGGGGTGTAGGGGTAGTACACTACTCAAGAAGCCCATCCCAGAATAAGGAAAAGAGTGCAGCAGTTCAGTCCCTTTAGTGGCTGTAATTAACTACTTTTAGCCTAGAAAATGAGATCTATGTGAACGGTTTGCGAGTTACGGGAGCAGAAGCTATTTTAGAACTGGGTATATATAGATGCTGTGTTCAGTTGTCATGCAAGAGAGAGGAAGGGAGAGGACATAGAAGCTACAGGCCCACAGTTAGTGATAAAGTCAGTTGCTAAGAAATTTGATTAGGTTATTGCTTGTGCTCAGCACATCAGCTTTGCTCTTATCAAGGTGCTTTGCAGTTTTCAGAAGGGAAGGGCTTTAGAAGGCCAAAACATAGGAAGTGATACAGTCAGATTGTTTTGACGGATGATGGAAGACTGATTTGATTTGCAGATATGCAAGTATTAAACACAGTACCCTCTTCAGCCAAATTTATACTCAGGTAATTATAGCTACCAAATGCTCTCCACCACATCCCCCTTCCTTCCTTCAGCCATTTCACTTGCCTCATGCAGTATGTTTTATTGCCCTAATCTGTGGTGTGGAGCTGTGGTCTGATTTTACAGCAGCTGCTCTGTATCATCCCAGAGATGGCTGTACTTTGGTGGTGGACAGAGTGATTTATATATTCATTTACCAAAGTTTATAAAGACATGTGAGAGTCATCTGAGAAAAGGTGCTATAAATGACAGGCATAGTTCCAGCTTTTTGGCACACCAGTTAAAAAACCACAAAGCATAGTGACCTTGTGATAGCCAGTAAGGAGGGCAAGGCTGATCCATCTGGGCATACAGAAGTAGTGTGGTGGCTCTGGGTGTTGTACTTGAGGATACCCCTGAGTTTACTGTGATTTTCATCTGTCTGTTTTACACAGTGGATATCTTAGCAGGATGGGAGAGCATAAAGGGAACAGAGAAAGCCAAGGCACTGCTGTGCTAGAGATTCATGGGCTAGCATGATGCAAACTGCTGCAGTGTGATGCAGAAATACAAGACTAGGTGCTGGAAGTGGTCTAGCCCCAGCACTATGCTGGGAGTAGGGAGCCCAGAGGAGAAGCAGGTCTGACTGATGATGTTGTCCTGCTCTCTTTTGTCCAGCCAAGTTTGTTTCAGAGCTTTCTTGGGAGTTCTCACTGCCTCTCTCCACCACAGTGCCTGAATTGTGGAGATGACACTTCCAGGCAAGTGTCCTTAGAAAACAGTGCCTGAAGTGAGTCATGACTTGTCACCTCTGTTTTTCACTTCCAAGACCATCCTTATCTCTTTGCTAAGGGACTTTCTATGTCTTTCTTGACTGATATCTCAGCGTGGAGATGATATCTCTTTCCCTCAAAGTGAGAAGAGGCACCTGGCCCATTTCAGAGCCTGGCAAGCAGGAGAAGCCTCTACCCTCGGTTGTTGTAGAGGGCAGGGCACACAGGCTATTTCCCTTCTCACCTCTGTCTGGGTCTTTGGAATGAAGGGAAAGGGAATGCACAGCTTTTCATTGTCTCTGGGGAAGCAGAGAGACAAGGTACTGAGTGGTGATTACTGTCATCACACACTCCATATTCCCATTCTACCTGGGAATCCCTGTGTCTGCTCCAGGTCCACCGGAAAAAGGAAGTTTAAGCATAATTCCTCTAACACACAAAAATTCAAATTGTAGAGGCTTTGACCTGATCCTCTTTATAAATCCTTTTCAGGTATAGTATGTGCACTGTGAAGGGCAGTCTGTTGAAAATAAGATGCACCTATTTGCTACAAGCTTGTTGCTGGATGTGCAGCTTGCTTTGATACCATGAAGACAAAATAAACAGGATGAAAAGAAAGTTAAATATGAGCTAGTGGGGGCAGGACGCCTACATCTGTGTCTGTATAAAGTAATATTACTTTCTTCAGAGACCACAGATCTGTTTCCAGGACAGCAGAGAGGGGTCAGGTCTTCAGAAGGTTGTAAACTGGCACATGTTTGGTATTAGTAGACGTATGGTGATATGCATCAGCTGAGAAGCCAGCCTGGTATATACCAGTAAAGGAGTGTAGGGGAAAAAAAAAGAAAGGTTGCTATTTCAAGACCGGATTATTTTTATAGCATTTGTGGCTAACCATCTCTAAATTGTTGGAAGCTATACAGTTGTGAAAGAGATGTTTTTATCCATATTAACCAAGTGAGAAGGAATGTACTCACGGTCTTCACCCTCTCCATTTCAGTCAATAATTATCCCTGTGCAGAGTTTTTAAAGAGCCATTCACAAGACATGTATTAGGAACTGTTCTTGCACTTGATTATTTTGTTGTGAAAGCATGTTGATTTTTGTTTATGTGTGTGTGTGGCTAACAAAAACGTAGCAAGCCTGCAGCACACATTCATTCTGAGCAGATGGACACTTGCTTCTGAGCACCACTGTGTGCTCTGAGCTGCTCTGTATTTTTTGTCCTAAGCCACAGTGCTTAGGGCATGAAAAATCTGCATCTTCCCTTAATGTGAGGCTTCTCTTTCTTACCTCTATTCCCGTTTTAGCATTTAAATACCTTTCCTTTCCATCTCCCTACTCTCAAGCCTGAATCATTCACAATTACACATTATTTTTTAGTGGTGGTGGTTTACTGGGCTGCATAATTTTAGACAGAAAGAGTTGTGGCACAAAATAGATTACAGAAACATAGGCAATCAAGCTCACTTCTCGTAAGAGGTTATTTGTTGCCCTTAGGTGAAATGTGGTCAGTGGCTATGTATGTGCTCCTGATCTGTTGCAAGTAAACACACCAGGTTAAACAAGTGGAACTAGGTCATTTTGTTGAGTGAGGGAAAGCAAGCATGCTTGGGGCAGCCAGGAAGGCCAAAAGAAGTATAAGAATGAACTGCTCTGTCTCCATGTAATAATGAAATCCTTGCTTGAAGATGCAGAGCATAGAGAAGCCTGGAACAAGGAGCACCCTGAATTCTAATCTTGGCTTCAGGAATAATTTACTGCATATTCTCAGTAATAGACAATCAAGCCTTGCTTTAACAAATGGGTAGACTTGGTACTAGGAGTTTCAGGTTTTTTTAGCTCATATCTGTATAAACCTATCATTACTTTAAGCACCACAGGAAGAAGTTGTGTTGAAGGGTTAGTGCTGCTTAGAGAACCTAAGATGTGTTGTTACACTGATATGCAAGGCTTCACGTCTGGGGAAGAAGAGTAGAAGCTCACTCCTCCTATGCCTAGGAATACTTTCAGGAACCCTGGCAAAGGTGAAGGAGAGCACAGGAGTCAGGAGTGGTAAATAACAGAGAAAGAGGAAAGGGCAGCTATTACTGTACAACATTCATAGGAGGCTGCAAGACTAACTGTGTTTTCCATTCTATTTTAAAAAGCCATGTACAGCTCTTAGATATCACTGTTTGATATGATACTTAGAAACATCAGTGTGGAGAGGAATGAAGAGCTGGATAAGACCAAGTATTTGTCTTCTCTATCCAGTTTCCTATTCACACAAACTACTAGTGTAATGATTCAGTGCTGGTGTGACTTATCAACATTTTCACCTCTAGAGGCCATAAAGTTTAAGAAACTTCAAAGTCCTGCCATAATCTCTCACTATCTTAGTGGGGATTTGGAGTTTTTTCTTTAATAGAAAGAAATCTTCCTGTTCCTATAAATATTTGATTTTCTATTGCTCTAGAGCCCAGGAATATTTTCAATACATTTAATTGAAAATGTTGACCACACTGTTTCATTTTCATTCTTTCATGTCAATAATATTGAATGATACTACCCCAAAGTCATTGCAATCCATAGTTTTATTTATGAAAAGATACTGTTAAATCCCATTTTAGCTGCTGTATGCAGTCATTTGTGAATGGGCCGGGTTGAACTGGACTGATACACAAATGCCTCCTTTATGATTGATGATTCTGATGCTGTAATTTATCAAACATACTGGGTGTGGCAGGTGCTCATCTTGGGTAATTGTCATCACGGACTTGAGTGGAATCACTACTTTACACTGGCTTGTGATTCTGTTTTTCATACTGAAAAGCTCCTTTGCTAGTACCTCTGCTGTCTAATGGAGGTGTCTTATTGTGGAGATACCTTATTGTAAGGAGATTTTACCATTTCAAAATTTTCCCTTCCCATGAAATTCCTAGAGAGCAGAGAGCGGTAGGACCATTTTTATGGTATCTCTGTGCCTGATTCAGGACTTCGGATTTTTAATCTGTCTGTTCAGAGAGTCTCCTTGGTAGGGTGGACAGTTTTCTCTGAGCATTAGTAAAAATGAGAGGTGAAAGTCAGAGAGATAGATGTCACTATCAGGGAATTACTACAATAATTTGCATGAGTTTGGTGCCTTTCATGCAGTATCTCAAGGCACTGTGCTCTCAGAAGCTTGCAACTACAGAGACTAAGCTTCACTAAGCAAATATTGCTGACAGTGGAGGCTTGCATTTATCAAGGGAGACTGAATTGTAAATAGTGTGCAGAAAAAAGACCCCAGAAGAGAGTCACAGTTACACATGCATACACATGCACACACAAACCATACAGAACCAGTAAGCACAAGCAATATTGTGTGTTGTTGCTGTTTATTCTCTTGATGGAAATGACACTCTTTGATTTCTTTATTTGTTTAAGAAGGTGTCGCAAAGCCTCACATAATTCACCAGTGTCAGCTGTCAGCAATCAGTTTTGTTGTAAACAAATAAAAAGATGCTTTTAAGCATGTAGAAACTGAGTACTGTTAGGTTATATTTCTGCAGTCACTCAATGTCTGAAAAGTTATTTATCTTAGTCTCATGCTGCTTCTGTACATACAGGTTGAAGATTGCATTGTACTCCATCCTTGACTTTTCCAAGAACCCTTCCAAAACCACAACCTGAGTATGAAAAAAACTCATTTCTTTCCTAGGAAAATCCTTTTGACAGCTGAGAACTGGTGATTCTATGTGGCCTGAAACGAAATGTTGTGAAGATGATTAATATACCACTATTTCAAGGAACTTCTTGTTGTTGACACTTCAGGGTTCATTTACTCCTTTTCACCCAAGTAAAAGAAACAAAAAGAAAAAAAAAACTTTTATTTTTCCATTTCTTCAGGCTTATAAGTCTCCTTCCCTTGAAGAATAATTTATCTTTTGCTTGTAATGTCACATGTTGCTCAGTTACTCTGCCTTATTGCTATTCTTGAGCAAAACTGAGTCTCAGGTAATGTACGCTAGACAGATACTCATTTTCACCCCTGAATTTTCCTGGTGTTTTGCCATCCACATAATAATTGACCCACTATCCCTGCTGCAGGGTTCATGTTAAAGAATAAATTTTTCTAGTGACAAGGAACATTTAATGGCGAACTTATTAATAATGTAGCACTTTAAATGCGATTAGAGAGATCTGTTTAAAGAGGAAGTAAAGACAAGGATGCATCTTCCCTCTCTTTCTATTCCTTCTCCCCTCACCTCTCTCCTTTTATCTGAGGCTTTTATGGAGGAACGAGCATATATGCTTTTAACTTAAGGAAAAATATTGTTGCTGAGTAAGTAACTGGCTACAGTTTTCTTCGGGATTTGTATCCAGACTGCTCCTGTATGTGGCAATCAACATTCTTCCTCCAGGGACAGAGTAAACCAAATTAATACCAATATCAATGTCCAATCAATGCTAACTATTTATGTCAGCATTAAATTTTTGGCTACAGAGAGGGAACATCATTTTCAGGGTGGAATATTGTTCCAGGTAGAATTGGTAGATCAAATTTTGTACTGCACAGTTAAGCCTTGCAGGAGGGCTTAAGGAGATAAGCTCAAACCACAGCAAAGAGCATTACCACCCACTTCCATAACTTTGTGAGGGGCATACTCTCACCAGTCTAGCCAGAAGAGTTACATATGACAGGAAAAGAGGTGAATATGGCATGACTTCTCAGGAATGGGCATGCCTTCATAGGTGTAAATCCCTGTTCTTTGGGTGGCAGCTGTCTAGTGCTCATGAGTTTTCTTAATGGGAAATAGAAGTCAAGTCCAGAAAGGTATTATACCAATTTATCTATATTCAGCAGCATAGACTTTATGGAAACCTTTGGTGCCTAACTTCCATGAAAAAAGATATTGGTTTTTTATGGAAGTTAGGCACCAAAAGTTTCCATAAGGTCTGTGCTGCTGAATCATAATTATTTTGCAAAAAAGAGAGAACAGCTAGCCATAGGCACGGCCACAGGCAGAAAAAATCAGATAAACCAAACTATCTGGCCCTTGAGAGAACTTAGGAATGAGAGGGGGTGGCCTTGAACATCTGTGTCAGGACCCCACACTGTGTGTCAGTATTACCAACCAGTCGCATTTATCAGGAAGGAAGTTATCTCCCGAGGAATGTTAAATATTAAATGCTAAGCTAAACAAAGAAGCATTTTCAAGGTTTCATAGAATCATAGAATCATAGAATTGATTGGGTTGGAAAAGACCTCCGAGATCATCGAGTCCAACCCTTGGTCCAACTCTAGTCCATTTACTAGATCATGGCACTCAGTGCCACTGCCAATCTGCATTTAAAAATCTCTAGGGATGGTGAATCCACCACCTCTCTGGGCAGCCCATTCCAATGCCTGATTACTCTCTCTGGAAAGAATTTTTTTCTGATATCCAACTTCAATTTCCCCTGGCAGAGCTTAAGCCCGTGCCCCCTTGTCCTATTGCTGAGTGCCTGGGAGAAGAGACCAACCCCCACCTGACTAGAACTTCCCTTCAGGTAGTCCTAGACAGTGCTGAGGTCACCTCTGAGCCTCCTGTTCTCCAGGCTAAACAACCCCAGCTCCCTCAGCCTCTCCCCATAGGGCTTGTGCTCCAGTCCCTTCACCAGCCTTGTTGCTCTTCTCTGCACCCGCTCCATCACCTCAATATCCTTTCTGAACTGAGGGGCCCAGAACTGAACACAGTACTCAAGGTGTGGCCTCACCAATGCAGAGTACAGGGGAAGGATCACTTCCCTGGTCCTGCTGGCCACGCTACTTTTGATACAGGCCAGGATCCCATTGGCCTTCTTGGCCACCTGGGCACACTGTTGGCTCATGTTGAGCTTCCTGTCAATTAGTACTCCAAGGTCCCTTTCTGCCTGGCTGCTCTCCAGCCACTCTGTGCCCAGCCTGGAGCGCTGCAGGGGGGTTGTTGTGGCCAAAGTGCAGAACCCGGCACTTGGCCTTATTGAACTTCATCCCATTGGAATCAGCCCATCTCTCAAGTCTATCCAGATCCCTCTGCAGAGCCCTCCTGCCTTCCAGCAGGTCGACACTCCCTCCCAGCTTGGTGTCATCAGCAAATTTGCTGATGATGGACTCAATCCCCTCATCTAAATCATCAATAAAGATGTTAAACAGGACTGGACCCAACACAGACCCCTGGGGAACACCACTAGTGACCGGCCGCCAGCTGGACGCAGCTCCATTCACCAGCACTTTATGTTAGTTAGCATCTGTTTGGAATGAGATCCCCCAGTGAACCCAGGTGGACAGGTTGATTCTTCAGAGGATGAAGACGTTGGTCCAGCCATGACATCCTTGTCTGCTGCAGGGATCTCCACTGAACTGTCTGCTTCTGAGAGGCCTTCAAGGCCAAGGGATAAAGTTTTACTTTAACAGCAGTTTTGCTGGTCAGGACAATAGTGACTCAAGATTTATGAAAATAGATACCACTTTCATGATGAGGACTTTCCATTGAACATTCTACAAGGGCCTGTAGTGACAGGACAAGGGGTAATGGCTTTAAACCAAAACTGGGTAGGTTTAGATTGGATTCTTAACTGTGAGGGTGGTGAGACACTGGAACAGGTTGCCCAGAGAAGTTGGGGATACCCCAACCCTGGGACTGTTCACAGACAGGTTGGATGGGGCTTTGAGTGACTTTGTCTAGTGGAAGGTGTTCCTGCCCATGGCAGGAGGGTTGGAACTAGATTTTCTTTAAGGTCCTTTCCAACCCAAACCATTCTATGATTCTGTGGGCAGAGGAAGAGAAGTACTGGGAACAGCTTATAGCACAAAAGTGACTCAAGTCATGTTTGTGCACGTCTACCTGAGAAAAATGAGGGAGAGAATGAATCATGGCTGAAAAAAGGAGGTCTTTCATCTCGAAGTTTCACGCAGACTCCTGAATTGCACATATTATATGCATAAAGTGCAAAAGTTGAGCTGAGGAGAACACATGCCTAATTTATTAAGAAACAGCAAATCCCCAGCAGCAACCAAGAAGAAATTAAAATTGTATTCATCATATTCATAGCTTAAAAATGATCTTAGCTTGTATGAATGTGAGGTCAAAGTGGAATTTTTCCTCCAGGTATGTACATAAATTAGGAAGCATTAATAGGAAGTAACCAGTCCATTTATTTGTCAATAAGCATTCAAAGTGAAGCCTGAATGAGCTGGTGCCAGAAGGAATGGAAACTAGTTTGCATTTCATGATTATGTAAAGTAGTTCTTGGTAGAATGAACTTCTTGTGACCTTCCCTCCCTTTATTTTTTTTCCTCCTTTACCACCCTGGCAGCCCATATATATTTAGATAATTTCCATTTCTAACAATGTGTTTTTGCTACTTTTAATCAGCATGAGATGGCTTTTGTATTGTTTATCCTTTTTCATCTTACACTTCTCTTTTAACATGGGAAGAAAGGAAAAGTGGTATTTTTTTTGTGTATTCTTGCTCTAGAAATGTAATGGTCTTCCAGTGATAGGAGTGAAGATTTCCTTACTTAACCAGATAGAAAGACTAGTGCAAAGGGAGTAGGAAAGCACAAAGAAAAGTAGGAAAGACATGCTGTGTGAGGACTGTTCCATTTCACACCAGTTAATATATTTTACTGTCTAACAGAACTGGATGATACCAATTTTTCACTACTATTCACAGAATCACATAATGGGTCAGGTTGGAAGGGACCACAAGGGGTCATGTGGTCCATCCTCCCTGCTCAAGCAGGGTCATCCCAGAGCGCACAGCACAGGTTTGTGTCCAGACAGTTCTTGGGCGTCTCCAGTGAGGGAGCTCCACAACCTCCCTGGGCAGTCTGTTCCCGTGCACAGTCACTTGCACAGTAAAAAAGTTCTTCCTCATTGAGGTGGAACTTCCTGTGCATCAGTTTCTGGCCATTGCCTTTGTTTTCCTTTTTTTATTGATGTGTTTGGAAAAGTCCTTCTTGTTGTCCATTACATCCTTGGCCAAAATCAATTCAGATGGCCCTTGGCCTTCCTTGTCTCATTTCTACTTGCTCTGGCAATCTCTTTATATTCATTCCAAGTGGTCTGACCCTGCTTCCATCTCTTGTGTATTTTCTGCCTATGCCTGAGTAATGAGAGGAGTTTTTTATTCCTGCATTAAGGTGTCTTGCCCCCTTTGCCTGATTTCTTGCCCTTTGGGATGCATCATGCTTTAGCCTGAAGGAAGTGATCCTTGGATATCAACCACCCCTCTTGAACCCCTCTTCCCTGCAGGGCGTGTTCCCACAGAATTCTCCCAAGAAGAAACTGGAAGAGACTGGAATTGGGTCTCCTGAAATCCATGGCTGTTGTCTTACTTATTGCCAACTAATTTGGCATCTGGTTTTCATAAGACAGGTTATAGGTCTTTCCAGAAATCAAATACTTTAAAGCAACTAACAAGTCTTGTACTTCAGAGTAACTAGTTATGTTTTGAATGTTTGGGTCAGTGTTCCACAATGCTTTCTATGCAATTGGTCTGGGCAGAAGTGAAATTTCACCACTGAAGCAGCCATTGAGATAGGCATTTGGGGCCTTGATCAGGGGAGACTTTGAACTTTTTTACTCTAGAAATGCCAATGGCTTGTATGGGTTGGAATGCTGCGTTTTTAGCCAACAGTGTGGATAAATAGATACCTGAATGAAGACTCATTAAATAGCTGTTACCATCCTCAAGTCTCAGATATAATGAGACTGAGACCTTAGTTACTTTCTCAGTCCTAGGAATTATCCTTCATGGCTGTCACTGAGGCATAGCACATTAAGGTGTGCTGTACAAGCAGAATAATTAATTTTTTAGTGCTGTCGACTCAATGTTTTCCACCTGTATGAAATCTATGCTTTTAGAATTCAACAAAGTATTGTTTTCTGTGTAAAACATCTTGCTTTCACATGCATCTTAAAAATCGAATCTCAGAAAAGTTTCTGTCAATAATGTGCGGGTTTTAATATTTTTTTAACATACTGTCAGGTTTAAAGATACACAATGACATGATTTTTACCTTCTGGTTCAATAGAAATTTTAAGTAAACTTTAGTATTTTTATCAATACTCCTAGTTACACTTTAAATTTAAAGGAGAAAATTGAGAAGTGAAAAAATTCTGAACATTGGGGTATTATCCACAGCTCCTTACTGCTGTTGTTGATCTTAAATGAAGGAACGAGGAAGTAACAAAATGTCAGAACGTCATTGTATTGTGAACTGGAACAAAATACTTTTAAAAGATCTTGCTTTTTGGAATTTGTTTCCAAGATGCATCAAGTTTGTGTGCCCTCAGGTTACAATATGAAGAAGATGTTGTGCAGTTAGGAATTAAGATTTAATACCCTGATAAGCAGAGAACCTTATAGGTAATGTCAAAGTGTTAATCTAACCTTGCTGTGCCTTTAATCTCTTGGTGTTCTGGAGAGTGTAAAAAACAAAAGCTGACTGTTCTAATATCATAGAGTAGTCATAGAGAAAAATTTCTTCCATCAGAGCAGCTTTTAAATAAATTATTAGTTGGGTTTTTTTACTTCGATGGGAAAAAATAACTCTAAGATGTATGTAAAGGGAAGCAAATTTACTAAATGTCCTGCATCTTTCCCGTTTGTTAATTAGTAACAGTCAAACGCTCTTGTTCTGCAGACAGTGACTACAAAGAAAAGGATAAAGAACTAGGGAAAGATTCTAGAGTTGAAATAATTAGGCAATTTATCATTCAGGGTAATTGGACTTGTACAAGGCAGCATTATTTACCATAGGTTCCCATTTCTTCCAACTGGTTGTGAAAAATAACAGCTACATTGATTAGGAAATGCTCTTACTGCTTTTTCCAATATGCATTGTGCCAGGGACGTTCAGTTCAAAGTATGGTGTTCCTCCCAGTGATTTCTTTTCCCTCAGTGATCTTCAGAAGCAGCCTTCAGCTTCTAAAACCTCAAACCAAAATTAGATTAAAGTGCCCAATATGGGGTCAGAAACGGGAGGGAAAGAGAGAGGGGTTTCCACTGGGGAATTTTCACTCAACAAATGAAAGGCTTTGCTTTGTTTCAAAGGAAAATGCTAAGTGGAAGCACATCTTAATCACATCGGTAGCCAGCTGAGATGTTTATGCTAATTTCCAAAGGTATGTAAGTATAAGAATCAGGGGGTCCTGCCTCTGTGATGTGAAAAACACAAGCATTTAAGCACCACCAGCAAATAGCTCTGATGTTTTTTTCAGCATCAGGGAAGAGGCCGAGAGTAGTCATGAGGGCTTACTTGATTTTCACTTCACGATTTGCAGGCAGTAAGAATGCCCCTTCACCCAAAGGTGATTTTTTTCTGTTGTTTTTCCAAGGTGGAGGGCTCAGCTATTTCTTTGCAGTTTGTTGAATTACAGCACTCTCCTGGCTTTGTGCTGTTCCCCTCCACTCTTCAAGGGTATGTCTTCACAAGCAGCTTTGCTTGTGATGTGTGTTCCAGAAATGTTCAAACTCCCTGGATTTCATCACCAAAGTCTCTGTACATGGTGACCCCATGGCTGGCTTTCTGCCGGACCCCCAGGGTGGTCCAGGGTGTCACATCCTGCTCCAGCATATGTGGCTTTGAGCTGTGGGTACTTTGTGGTGCTGGCATCCCAGTGTTCAGATGCATTTCCCTAGGCTTTAGGGCAAGGAAATCAAGCAGTGGGAGAAGTTATTTAAAAGTGATAGGGCTTTACCTGCCTGATAGAAACCAGAGATATGTGCTGGGAGGAGAAGTCAAGGGGGATATAAGATGATATTTAAAAGCATTTTGCTCTCTGCCTGTGAGAAATCCACAAATATGCACTGCCAGGCTGTCTTAGGTTGGTGCTGCAAAAATGCTTTAAGTGGCACAGCTTGACACCAGTTGCATGCATGTCTTCAGTGTCACAGGTTGTGGGTTTTTCCCCCAATAGCCTTGTTATTTTAAAACCTTTGTATGCGTTTTACACTTTCTGTAATAAGAAAATCACGACTACCAGCAATTTCCTATGGAAACAGGAGGGGCAAGTAGTAGTAGTAGTTAACTAAAATACTGCCTGTTGCCTGAGCAAGCTCAATGTGAGATAAAATGCGCAATTTGGATGCAAATTGGGAGTGCTTGGTCCCTCGCTGAAGGAGTGTGTGAAACTCCCCTACTGAAAGGTGTACTGCTGTGGATGTGGCCACATTGTCAGCTGAGACAGCTGCCAGCATTTTGTGCCATTTCATAATTTGTTGGCTGCTTACACTGCCTACCTGTGCTGAGCTGAGCAGCCAGTTGAAACTTCAGAGCCGTTGGGTTGTTCGGCTTAAAGCTAAGATCCAAATATCGTTGAGGTGACCCTACCTATATACAAGGAATGGGCACACTGTCTTTTTGCCCATCCCAGCAGGAACTGAGCAGCAGGACGTGGGTGATGCCCTCACAGCTCCATGAAGCGGCATGGATCCTGGCAGTCCCTCACCAAGCCGTGTTTGCCATGCTTCTGAAATGGTGCCTGGTGCTTCCTTGTCTGCTCCTCTGTTTTCCTCTTCTGATCCTTTTCCTGCTTTCCTGAACACACAGGTCTGTGCAGAGAGCTACCATGAGAAACCACTCTGCCCACAGATGCCATGCACATAATCTTGCTTGTTGTTTTATGTTGCAACGATCGGCTGCGCCTTTGCACAGGGGCTGTAACCCTCCTTACTCCACTCTGTAATGGAGCTTATCTCTTTGTTGTGTTTATCCAGAGAGAGGGGTGGTTTCTTTACCTACAGATTTCAACAAGGTTTAACCCAAACAGTAACTATCAGAGAAATTATTTTCTTTTCGTTTGGTTTGGTAACCTGGTCCCACTTCAGTACAGCCAACTTCTGATGGTGGGAGCAGAGATACAATTTCTTTTCTAAATATTTTAGGTTATTTTTGCAGTTTTCATATAACGTCCAAATGATACATAAATATTAACCTCTAAAAGTACCTACAAATCTTGTAATATTAATGGTCCCGTTTCTTCAGTGAGAGGCACAGAGAATTTATAAGTTTTAGCATGGGAAATAGAGAACTCATTGATCAGTATTTGCATGTTCTGGTTAACTTACATCCCACTAAAAAACAAAACAAAACAAACCAAAACCTTGTAAAATCATCTGGTGTTTCTCCCATGGGTTTAAGTGAAAAGTATCAACAGGCCTGCTGGTGTACACAAATCAAAGGATATGCATGCATCACCCTATGTAAGTACAGAAACGCAAACTGTTTTCGATAGTGTTTTGAGTAGTCTCTACAAAGCACATTCCTTTTCATTCTGCAGTGGGGAAAAAGAGATATTGTCTGTGCAATTCATTAAACCATACATTTAAAGTTTAGGAATTTGTTACTGTGCAGTCTAATCTTGTGTACAGCCAAGGACACAGGACTTCTTGAATTAATTCTGTTTAAATTAGTGTACCTGTTAAAAAAAACCCCAAACCTCCCAGTTGTTTTAATTAGATTGCATAAAACATCTTTCTTGACTTTGAAAATGAAGAATCTCAAGAAGAACAAGCAAACTAAAATGCTTTAGTAATCTTTTTAATTGTTCTCATTCCATTGTTTCAAGTTTTGCTGTTCTAGAATTGTTGAACAAAACTGTGTTTAGCATATTGTCTTTATAGGCTTGTAGAAGCTTCTACCTTTTGCATTAATTAAACATATAAATCCTACAAACTCTATCCAGGGTAACTGCAAACCCAGAGCCTGATTCTCAGTTTGCATTTATGCCCCTTTTGCAGCTCCTGTAATAGGAATGGACCATCAAGCTCACAATTAATCTGCAGCAGACTTATCACCACCTCATTACTGCTTGGTACTATCTTGTTAACATATAAACAAGCTCTTGCAACTATGGGAGGGCCTGTTTATGCCACCGTAGTAGGACCTTAATGAAACTGAGACTCAGGCTTCAAAAACACATTCTCTTTATTCTTACAATCCGGTTATTTAAAGGAAAGGAGCAATACTCATCATGCTGTCAAGGAGCACAAAGCAAAGCCAGTAATTCAAAAAATTAGAGAAGAAAGACAAAGCAAAACATGACACACTCCATTAAGTTAGTTTTTCTCCTATATTAGTGGGAAGGACATGGATGTTTTCATCATGCAGTGTACTGAATTTGATATAAGAAGAGTAGCCCATACAAAATAATAGCTTTTCTTATAGAAGTTAAAGATGGAGTGGAAACAAATTTTTTTAATTCTTTTTTTGTTCACGCCACCTACTTTTGTATTTTCTGTTGGACTGAAATAGGAACCCTGATATAGAAATGCAGAGAATTTGATTACATTTTGGATCTTACCAGAGGTAAAGTTCAGCTTTTGACATAGAGGTGCCTGTCATTTAGGAAATCTGCAAAAACTTGACCCAAAGCTTTAGGAGGATGTTATTTTGCTTCAGACTCTTAAGTGAGAGCAGGGCTGTGTTTTTGTAATCAATCAAGAGGCTGCTGTTGCTGGGCTCAGGGTTGCAGTTGTACCCAGAGATCCAGCTGCTCTGCTGCAAATTTGGGCTGGCACTGAGGGGGAGTGAGAGGCACAGTAAACACACAGAGTAGCAGTAAATGACAAGAGGATATGATATGTAACATTAACCAGGCTCAGTGTTTGCTTAGGTTGTGGAATGGTCTTTTAAATCAATCTTTTATTATCAGTGGAGACTTAGCAGTGCACTTAAATGGAGAACAATGCAAGGACGTAGAGAGTTGGTGCAAAGCGAACATCCTGCTTTTTTTCCTAGCTCTGATTTTACAAGAAAAGGCATAGATCCAGGCCAAAACATTCAGATGTGAACTTTTTTCATGTTTGGTAGCCTTTGAAATTGGGCTCTCATTTCATCTCTGTTCCTGATGTACGGGTTCATCTCTCCACCAGTCCTGACATCCTGCATAAATATAGCTGGGAATATGTTGTGTCACATCCTCCTGCTTCTACCCTAAGCTTTCTGACAACAGTGAATTTATCCCAGTTTTGTTTCACCTCTTCTCATAGTTAATTATCCTTCTCCTAAATAAAGATTAGGTTTGTTTCTATTTTCAATTTATTGCCATTAGATTCCCCTGAGCTTCTTCCATCATTTTTGGACTGCTGTACAAAAGACTCTTTGCATAGGAAAGGTATTTTTTCCTTCACTGTGTGACTATAATTGGAAAACCACAGTGTAAACCACCTGTTAGTGTTTTCTTGTATTAAAACTGTATGTTCCTAAAATTATTTCTTTTTTAAAAAAATTAATGTATGTTTTTTAGAAGTTGGACAGTATGTGTGCCTGCTTTCAGAGGTTCACCTGTGGGGTTTTACCATCCTTTGGAAAAATATGGATGTTAGAATTGGATAAAGAATTCTAAAAGAAATTTTCCACCACTGCGAAATCTCGCCAAGTTTATCTTACAGACCTGGTTTTGCTCAGTGTGCCCTTGTTTCAGCTGTCGCAATTGTTGCAGTTAAGTGTTTCTGTTGTTAGATCCTTTTGTGAATGTATTACTACCTTGTTTCTAGGATTCTATAAACACACAAAGAGGAATTAGATGGGAAGTGTTGCCTCAAGCAGGGGGTTAAGGTTTTGTTTTGTAGGAAAACATTGTTACCAGTTCTTTTATCAAGTCAAAACGAATTGTTGGAAGAGTTGCTTGAAACTGAATAGAAATCTGAATAGTGCCTTTTGTATTTTTAGCATTCAGGTTTAGGAAGTAATAATTTTAATACCACTAATGCTCAGACTTTGCAGAACAACATGGTAGCCATGAGATGCTTGCTGTATGCAGGCAGATGTGCAAATTCTAAGCAATGAGTACATTGGCAAACTCTACCAAGCCCTGATGTGCATCTTTATGCATCTAAATATATGTACACTTATATATCCTTCAACACTGGATTATGCTATGGGATGATAATTATAGACCAGGTCATTCTTGGTGGTACATTTTTTGCCAAAGCTTTTGGGGGAACTTCCTTTTCCAAGCCAGTGATGGGAGAAAGAGTTTAATTTCAGTCTGTTATCCAAAGGGTGCAACTCAGCACATCTTGTCTCCTGGTCCAGCTGTGCATTTCTATCAGCAACACAGTAACCAAACCAAGCTATGGGATTCTCTAACCTCTTCTTTTCTGGACTGCAAGAGGCAAATAGAGGATCAAATAAACCCACATCACCAGCTTGAGCGAGGAGGTTTCTCCACTGTGCTAAGAGGTACTAGACTGAACGCTGGTCCTGCCAGTGAGCACTGAAGATCTTAACTGGAGCTGTTTGAGTCCTCTGCAGGGGTGAAAACTGTAGGAATTGCATTTGCATTTGTTGCAGCGTGAGGTAGGAAACAGATCTCTAAGTTAAAAATTGAGCAGGGCTTGTTGATGTATTCCGTCTGGATTCAGAGCAGCGAGAAGCAGAGCCTCCAAAGGCACACTTGGAGATGTAATATGCATTTAAACCCACAGCAGAGGTAGGACTGGACAATCACTAGTTAAAGTTAGTTAATTATTTAAGAAAAAAATTATGAATTATAAAATATTCAAACTGCCTGTGCCTGATGCACGCTACTGCCACAAAGACACACGCATGTGGGTTTTAAATTCTTGCCTGTTTGTTACATTTTTTGAAGCGAAGAGATTTTAATACTAACGACAGGATAATATTATTTGTAAGACATTAATAATAAACATAATATTGGTAAGAACTTTGCTATTTATTTCTTCCAGAGGATGAATATGCCTGCTTTCTTTAAAATGAAAATAATTTACAGTGTTTCTTGGCTCTCTCAGAAATGAATAGCTTAGTAAGTGTTGTGATAATTGTGCAGAGAGCCTGTTACGGTAACACAGTGTAGCTACAAAGTGACTGGGAAATTGGTGCCTTGAGTCTGAAATTAGACGTTGCAGTTACCAGGCGTCAGCTCAGATTAGCTGTACCTGTCTCGTGGGCAGCGCACTGGGAGCCGCGCTGGTGAGTCACGGACCCACCATTTTCCTCACTTAGAAGTTGGCCTGGTGTAGACAGCTTAACTTAGAAACAAAGATGAAATAAAAACCAGGCTGTGCTGAGCTGTTGGGTCCAAAGACAGGGTCTGCTGGAGAATCACTTCCTTGGAAGCCTCAGCAGAAAATAAAACCTGCCTCCTGCAAAAGCTTGGAGATGATGTGAGGCAGCTACATACCCAGTGACAACTCTCGAGTACCTGGCACTTGCCTGAACTCACTGTCGACATCTGTACACCTGCTGTTAGCAGACAGAAGGCAACATTTCTCTGACTGTACCTAAAAATGGCATTTCTCACACACACACACAAAAAAAAGACTGTTAGTTGTGATGTCTTCGCCAAAACCCATTTGCATGTTGGCTGCTTAAAGACCCATCTGCAGTGTCGATTGCCTGACACCAGTTCACTTCCTGTCCTAAATTGTTGAAAAATCCCAGTGCATAAAATGCTGGCACCATGTGTTTTTGTTGAATCCATGACCTTCCTCCCCATGTCTATTCTGTGTGCCCTCGTCTCACTTTCCTGTGGACTGCCCTTCTGGGTCCCCATGATACAGCTGGTCTGGGTGAGACCTCAGGACCTGGCCCTGCAGACAGCAAAACTGGCACTTCCCAGTTTCTCTGCTTATGATGCCATACATGCTCCCAGTTTTGTCATTATGATCTGAAGTCCCCATCCCTAGTCTGGGTACCTTTGCTGGGTATGCATGAGTAGTTTGAGGCCCCTTGGGGAACAGGATGTGGAGGCACATGTTTTGCAAGTGCACCGAGATCCTTCAGGGTGTAAGTTTTATAAATGACAGATATTATAAATCCTTACTGCCTGATGGCAGGCACTAGAGTGAAACATTTTGTGATCAGTGCTTATTATCTCAAGATTCTTAATTAGTTTCATTGATAATTTTGTCGCACTTGAATGTTTCAAATAATTGAATATTTCAGTGCTTGTTTAGTGGAAAGTCTTTCTGTTGTGTACAGCAGGACATAACACCAACTCCAGACAGTCAGTGGAGAAGTGATGCTCACTGTTCCTTTTGCAGCCCCTTGTGGGAGCTGCTCCCTGCACGCTGAGTTTGGGTCTCATCACGGCCGGTTACAGAACACTGAGGTGGCTGACTTAGGGATACCAGAAGGAGGAATGGTGGAAATGCCTAATTTTGCCTCTCACCTTTGAGCTGGGTATTTTTCCTCCCCTGCCTAGTCCACCATTCAGGTGTCCCAGCTGAATGCACAAGAATCATTTGCCCTATTCCTGCAGAGAAAGATATTTCAGCTAGATGGGTTTTCCAGATTTAAAAAATTATACCTGGAGGAGGCTGCCTGCAGTTTTCTTTCCATCTCCTTCACAATTGTGCTGAGGAAAGCAGGTTCCTGTGTCATGGCAGCGGATCAGTAAGTCTCCCTTTCACATGTGCTGTGCATGTCCTCGACTCCTGCCCACCCTCCTGGCCGGGGTGAGATGAGCCTCAGCATCTGCTGGGGACCAGGTGAATGTGTGTGCAGTGAGTGTGTGCACACACAGGCAACCCAGCCGGCAGAGCACAGGGCATGTGTTAATCCCTTGAAACACTAACCATAGCTCATGTCTAAATAAAACCTGTCCTGAATCACAAGGATTTTCACCACAGCATGAGGTGTGTCAAGTTCACGTGAAAGAGAAAAAAAACTAAATCAAAGCACCAAAACCCTTTAAAATGCCACTTCTCATAATTATTTACTTAAGCCATAGGCCTGAATGCTGAATATCTGTTGTAAATTGATGGTATAAATTCTCTGCTTGCTTCGGAAAAAAATTTGGCTATTTGCCTTGAGACTTGTAAGAAGATAATGTTTTAAACCTATGGTTAGGAGACACAGTATGTTTATATAATTGCTTTATTCAGATTATTGTTTTAGTTTTTTTTTTTCTTTTTATACCAAGTTGTGGGGCTTTTTTCAGACCCCTTTTCCTTAAATGTTCTCCACAGGTGGAATGTATTTAAACTCCCCTGGCATCTCTTCCTGCTGGGACTTAGGCTAGGAACAGATATTTAGGAAGCATAAAACAAATAATGTGAAACTCTGTTAGAATAGTTGTCAGAGAATCAGCTCTTCTTCATTTACAAGCTGGTAGTTTTGAAAATCTGCCCTTTTATGAATTGCTTTCTAGAAATTGTTAATTCATAATTTAAACACCAGGAGTAAGGGGGAACCCATGAATCTTTTGCTCATGGGCTGAGAATTCACATGTCAAGAAAGACTTTCTGTCTCAAATCCTGGCCTTTACTTAAAATATTTGATAGGGAAGGTTCTGCCCTGACGGTACTGAGAATAGAAGACTCTGAGAGCAACGGCATGTGCAATGGATACTTGAGCCCTCACCATGGTGGCATGACAGTGACCTGTCCCCTGGGAAGCTTCCAGGACTGAGGATGTGGGGCAGCTCCTTCCCCAGGTAGGTCACAGCTAGTTCCCCTCCACGCAGCCCTGTGAGCACAGACAGCCTTGTGGTACTCCTCTCTGTGAGGCTATTCCCACAGCCACCTCCAGCTGCAAACCCAAAATAAAATATAAGACTTACCTCTCAGTTCTAGAAGTGTAAGTATGGAACAACCTTGTCAGCTCAGGGGTTTACAATGCTGTAACCAGAGGGAGCATCTCTCCCTAGCTATTGCTTGACTAATGGGTATCAAAGGCAAAAGAAGTGCTCAGAGTTTGGCAGCAGCACCAAGTGAGCTAATGTCTATTGCAAGGCAAATTGTACCATAACTTGGACTGCCTGTGATGATCCTCCTGCCTTGGGATTTAAAATGTTCTCTTTGGAATCAGGAAAAGACCTAATGCTGAGTATGATGTATTTCTCACTGCCTGATATGATACTGGTTGATTCTACTTTTCTACATACTCCTGCAACAATGAAACCAGTTCTTGTTGGCAAAGTCTGTTGCTGTGGATGGTGGAGCAGAACTCTCAGTCTGGTAGAAGAGATGAGAGTTGTGCTGCTCTCACAGGGCAGTGACAGCAGTTGCTAAAACCCAAGGTGGAAATTAAGTTGTCTTGTAGTAGTCTGTTGGTAGGTGATGATAGGACAAGCAGTATTAAGAGATTTTTTTAAAAACCAGTTTGGGAAAAGTACACGGCATACAGTGTAATGGCTAGGTCAAAAGGAGTATTTAGTGGTTTATGTATTAACTCTGCTTATTTGCTTTCTCCTCACCCCATTTCTTTATCTATACCAATTGCTTTAGTGTCTGTGTGTGGATATACAGGTGATTATCACACTGCTGTACTATAAACAGAGTACAGGTCACCAAAAAGTCATTGCTCCCCCTTCTTCCTTCTGTTATCTGTCCTCACTTCCAAGCTCTCTACTTCCTTCATGCCCTCCTTTGTAACTTTTAGTCTCATCATGACTCTTCGTCCATGGGGGTGCTGGACTCTGACCTTCTCCCAGTTTGGTGAGAAAGCTTTCTTTGTCACAGTCATATGTGGCATCAGACTGATCACATGGGAAAATATGAAAGAAAATAGGATGTTCCCATAAGTGCTGTGATCCGAAATCACACTCCAGAGATCACATATATAATTTACAAAAAATAAGTACCCAGATTCAATATGGGTTAAACAATCCTGTCTATGTGTCTGTTTGCTTCTATTAGGAGTATTAGTTTTCAAGAGCAATCCATTGTACTACGAAGTACTTTACTTTGTTAGACAAACAAGAAAACCCAGACTTTTATTCTCCTGAAGCTTTTAATGGCATCACAGGGCACAGGTGCTTGAGATACTGATACCTACAGTAGAGGAAATAGCCTTAACTTCTCACTGCTGGCCTGAAACTGGCAGAAAACTGAGCTGTGCCATTTTAAGAGAATTTTGTCAGCAAGGACATTTTTGGTAAGGAGATCAGGTGCATCCACTTGGGCAATAATGGCTATAGATGAGAGAGAGGTCTGTGCTTTCAACACTCTGTATTCTCTACAACTGTGTGTTAAATTCAAAATAGCAGTCTAAAAGAGTACCTTCATCAGCAGAGACCGCTAAAGAGTATTGTGGGAATTTGCTGAGGCTCTGTCACCTCATAGATACAGTATTTGAAGGCCAGGGAGGCTTCAACATCAGCTGCTAAAGTACTGCAGGAGAAAGAGCAGCAGCAGGCTAGGGAGCTGGCTGCTCACCTCTCTGTGCAGCCAGAGATAAATTGCTGCAGCAAAATTGTGAGCAGTGTCTTGTAAAGAAAACAGAGAAGCTGCTCAGGGGTTGAAGAAGACGAGCTGTTTTTTAGGGCTGTTTGGAGCAGAGTGAGTTCAGGGTGTTCTGACATGTTCCAGCTGCAGCAAAAGTACCAAATGGGGGGGAGAAGGCTCACCCACAGCCAGGGAATTATGCTATAATTGTGTGGGGCTATACTTTATGAATTGTCTCTTTCTCTTTGTGTGCAGCCTGTTTGTGTGGCATGTGCACGGTGTGAGGATGCTTCTGTGCACACAAAGTGGTGAAGCCAGTGTTTGCTGCCATGCTTCTGCATTTTCTCTAATGATCGTTGTAAATTTGCTGCTTTCCTTTTTGAATGACAGAGCCACCACTGTAATAAAATGCTCTTTGTGAAGAGAATATTGAAGAGGAGGGGATAAAAAGAGGGCATGGGTGTGCTTAATAAAAAAAGATTCTCTGTGCTATTGCAGGTGCAGTTGATGCTGTTTAGAGCAGTCACTCATCTCACTCCAAATAAATAGTAATGACTGTTTCCTGTGACTGTGCTGTGAATCATACTCAGTCCATGCAGGGGAGTAGAAAATAAAGCTGCATGCAATCCACACGAGATGATAGCTCTTGTAATATTCAGCAGTTGGGCCTACTTAGAAGTGTTTCATTATCTCAGAATTAAGAGAGAGCTTCCTGCTGTCGCAAAAGCTTGTTTATTCTTCTGCCTCCTCTCCCCCTCCCTCCCTTGTTTCTTTCTTTAACATCTATCCCCTCTCCCTTTCTCCCATCTCTGATATGTTGGCTTAATGTTTCTGAGCAGAACTGCAAGGTCAAATTAGGGACAGTGGCCCTGGAAGTACATTAGCCATTTAGAGCATGGTTTTTGGCTTAATAGGAGGGTGGCTGAAATTTCTTTTATCTTTTGCCCTCTGCTTCTTTTCTGAGCTTATACTCAGAATTTATCAGGAAGAAGCAAAAGAAGCTGACCTTCTTTGCCATTTCTCACCATTTCTCAGTGAACTTCAGAGTTCTTCCTCGTCCTTGGCTTACTCCAAAGTTTATCAGTTAATCAGAGTCGCCTGTAGCAAATAGCTCTCTGTGTGTGCAGATCTGTTTGTGCTTAAACTGGATGTGAGATGTCAGCTAGCAAATGCATGGTAAAACCCATCAGATTCCCTTCTTGACTGGGGGGCTGAGCCAGAATTTCTTGCCTAAACCTTTAAGGAGGAGGCCAACAGCCAGAGCCTGCTGTTCAAGTTCCACCATCTCTGCAGAGTGGCAGTGTGGGATCAGTAAGCCTGTTTGAGGCCCATGTGAACCCACAGCATGAATTCCTTTTGTAGTTGGTGGGGGAGGACACATGTAGAGGGAACTGTGTCCTGTACTAAGATCGAATGATCCCTCACAGACTTTTATGTCCCTATGGGCTAGGGTAAAAGACAGCTTAAGGTAGCTGCACTTCTAATATAGATGCCAAAATAAGATGCAGTGAAGCTGCATGTGCCTTGCTGCTTCAGAATCTGTGGAGAATGAGACACACACAAGTTCCCAAACTCAATGTATATGCTATTTAAAGTGTGGATAATGCATCCCTGTGTGCTGTGCCTCACTGCAGTCAGGGTTGCTGAGGCATCTCACTTGAATAATCAGTTCCAGTCAGCAGAGTCACACAGCTGGAAAGTTGAAGGTCCATCTCAATCCAGGTGTGATTCATAAAGCATCTCATCTCAAGAATAGCCCTGATTCAGGTTTTCACAACTGGATTCCTTACAGGTGAAGGAGGACAAGCTGTGTTGTGTATCCCTTCAGCATGGCCCTGCTGTGCTTAGTGACCAGCACATTTGACACTGAATGGGTGCAGCCAGGCTCTTTGTGGGATATCCAGTTTCAGCTCATAGCTGGAGTGATGGAGGGACCTGTGGGATCCTCTCTGGCTCCTCTCCAGCAAGTTCTGAAACCAGAGGAAGAAGTGTGCTACCCTAAGGACGCTGGCTTACATGGACAGTGCCCTCCTGGAGAATGAATTCGTGAATACTAATGAATTCATTAGACCTCCTAAAGCATCCCTGTTTCAGCAGTGTTTGCCTCAGCAGCAGTCAAGATGGTTAAAAGGCAACTGCAGCCACTGAAATACGTAGCAAAACTATTATCAGAAGATGTCATTTTTTGTAAATGTCAGTATGCAGATTTTTAATGGAGATATGGTGACAGGTAGTGAATAATTTAACATAAATTTACATAATATAGTGCAGCTGTTAATTTATGGCCATATTAGACTACAAGGTTATGTATCTAATGGCTTTTGGTCTCCTCTTTTTTTTTTTTTAAGTTAAAACTTTCGCTAAATTGTCCCACTTCACTCGTAATTCATGAGACACCTGTCTTTCCTCCCTCATGCCATACAGAAGGCTGTGCATGTCATACCCTTTTTGTAGCCATATGATTCACAGGAAACTCATTCCCATCTCCAGTCTCAATCATTGCAATACAGTGTACCCCTGTTTTTATTCAAAGCAGGTCTGTGAGGGTCAAGAAGTGCTGTTGCTACTGGTTGACTTGCATTCTTCAAGGCTGAGCTCTAGGATGCAGCTGGAGACATGCATTGCTTCTCTCTTGTTTGAAAGTCTGGAGATGTCCAGCTAAAACTAACTGCTCAGTAGTTCAAGGTCTCCACCTGCCTTCCCTTTCCAAAATTGTCAGAACAGTTGGCTTCCACTCGATGCTTGGCATCTGCAAGCAAAGATTGATTTTTCAAAAAGTTTGCTTGCTGACTTTCTGTGGTACAAATACTTGCCTAAATTTCAGAGAGGTGTCTGAGCAGGACACTAGTATAGAGATGGGGCTTGGTACTGGTTTTGCATGGCAAGTTTTTGGTAGTGTGGGGGACTACAGCGGTGGCTTCTGTGCAAAGCTGCTGGAAGTTTCACCCATGTACAAGAGAGACTATGTCAGTTGGCTCCAAGATGGAGTCCAGTGATGATGATACTGCCTCAGGTATAACACAGTTAAGAAGAAAGGGGAGGGGGGGGAAGCTTGTGCAGTAGAAGGAGCAGTCAGACAAGAGGAGAGAGAATAGAGATAGAAACAGCTTGCAGACACCCAAGTCAGTGAAGAAAGAGAAGCAGGAGGTGCTCCAGGCACCAGAGCAGAAACTCCCCTGTAGCCTGTGGTTAAGACCATGGTGAGGCAGCTGTGTCCCTGCAGCCTGTGGAAGTCCAGGGGGGAGCAGAGACCCCCCTACAGCCTGTGGAGGACACAATGTCAGAGCAGGTGAATGTGCCCAAAGGAAGCCTGAGCTGGAAAAGGCTCCTGGCAGGACCTGTGGACCCATGATGACAAGAGTACATGCTGGAGCAGGTTTGCTGGCAAGACTTGTGACTCCATGGGGGACCCATGTTCCTGTTCCCAAAGGACTGCAGCCCATGGAAGGGACCCACACTGGAGCAGTTTGTGAAGAACTGCAGCCTGTGGGAAGTTCATGGAGAATTGTCTCCCATGGGAGGGACCCCATGCTGGAGTGCAGGGAAAAAGTATGAGGAGTCCTCCCCCTGAGGAGGAAGGAGTGGCAGAAACATGTGATGAACCAACTGTAATCCCCATTCCCTGTCTCCCTGCACCACTGTTAGGAGGTAAGAGGTAGGGAACTCTAGAGTATTGAGCCCAGGAAGAAGGAAGGGATGGGGGGGAAGGTGTTTTTAAGATTTGGTTTTATGTATCATTATCCTACCTTGATTTGATTAGTATTAAATTCAATTAGTATTCCCAAGCTGAGTCTTTGCCTGTGATCCCTCTCTCTCGTTATCTTGATCCTCAAGCCTTTCATTATATTTCCCCCCACTGTCCAACTGAAGAGAGCAGTGAAGCTTTGGTGGGTGCTTGACATCCAGATGGGGACAAGCCACCAGAGGCTTCAATCTAGAGGGACTTGCCAGGGCATATGTGGTGTCAGGGCCTCTAGGAGTACTTGATCGCTGGATCAAGTATTTGTGGACCCTGCTGCTGCTTCCAAGCTGGCCTGAAGCTCCATCCTGCTACCATTTTACCCAGATATTGTCCAGCTTGTGGGGAAGAGCAAGAAAGGTACGTGCCTAATGGCACTTGATGCCTCTGAAAGTTTTTCTCCATTTAGGCACTTGAATAAGACTGTAGTCCTGAAGGTATGGGAAAAGAGTAGTTGTTCCATTTCACCCTGCTTCCTGCCTTCATCATTGTGTTGCTCTTGAGGCTTTCGGGAATGAGCAAATTCTGTGCCATTGACCTCAGGGACTATATCCATTCTGCATGGAGTCGTAAAAGAAATCATCTCTGCCAAGGCAGGTAAAGTCCTGAGAGCACTGTGACCTCTTTATTTTTCTGTACAGCACTGTGGAAAACAATTGCTGTTTCAAAGATGAAGTAAGAGAAGTGTTACTGTGTTCTATTGTCTTAGAGTGGAGGGGAGAGCAAAGGAAACATTTTGTTACATACGACAGCATAGTTCATGTTCCCTAAAATAAAATATTATTTCTTTAGTTTCAAAGTTTTCAGCAGACACTTTCTCATCTCTCCTCTTCCAACCAAGAAGCAAGTTGCTTTATTTTTCCAAGGTGGTTCTCAATATGCTTAGTTTCCTCATGAGACATGAAGCATCATGTGCTTTGTTACCTCTCTGAGTCTGAAATGTTACACTCATGGCTGCACCCCAGGCTCAGTGCAGAGGCAAATTGTGCTGATGGAGCTCTACAGACCTCCTGGAGCTCACCACAGCATGGTGACAGCAACTGAGTGTCTATTTGCCTCTCTGGGGAAGGATCTCCATTAAATACTCAGTATATTCCCAATTGCGTCATCTTGCTGTCCCACCTCTGGTTTAAGCTTTTCATCGTAGCCAGATAGCAGGGAGAGCTGTGCTTAAACAAGATATCCCTGTCCCCCATGCCTGTTGTGTTTCTAAAACTCCCAATTCAATAATGTATTAGCTTGATTCATAGAAAAACCGTGGACCAAATGCCTGCCTCTCTTCTCATGTTTCTACAGGGCTTCCAGGAATGAAAAGAATTAGCACACAGACAGACGATTTCCCTAGCATACCACGGAGCTGTATTTAGTGTGGCCTCAAACCTAGACTGGATTCCCCCTGGACACCATACAAATGTTTAATAATTAATGTCTCTTTTTAAAAAATCAAAGGGGGTGAAAAGAGGCTGATCTATCCCAGCAGTTCTTAACTAAGGGATGGTAATGGATTGAAGAAGCCTAAATTCTTCCCACCCTCTAGTATGTCTTGTCAGGCACAGTAAACAAGCCCCACATTTTTGGGACAGTGTTGCTCAGCTTTCCTGGAGCACTAATGGGAATATTAAGTATAAGACAGCTATGAGTCACTGTGGTTCTTATTCAAGGCAAAAGCATAAATAGCACTTCTCATATATCCATGCTGTGTCAGTCAAAGATACTGCATTTCCTTTCCCCTCTGCCTCTAATAAACATCCGCCGACCTTAAGCTGCTATATACAGGAAACAGCCTGTTGGTTATTGTGTAAAACTGATAAGGTCCCTTGGGATGCTTTATCTGTCTCTGTTGTGTGTATAAATTTAGCTTCAGTCATTGTAGGTTTTGTTCTTTTACCCTTTTTCCTCCCCTCCTTTTTTAATGCCTGCTAAGTAAACATGGCATTGTGGATAAGGGGATAAAGTAATTATCTAGCATAATAAGATCAACACCCAGAGACTTAAGATTCCATCAATACATTTTGCCTTTCAGTTCTGCTGCCTGCATTTTTCTTACAAATAGTGGGTTTCTCTGTTTTGAAATATATACCTGTTATTTGTCGCTGTACCCTACTCACATCCCCATTTCATGCAACTGTAAACTGCAGCAGACCAGAGTGCCTGTCACTATGATTTTGTCAGAGACGTGATGGTATTTACAGCAATACTATATTTCTGTCTTTGTTTATGGCAGGTTATGGAGGTTTCTTCCTTGGCATAGTGCTGTGAAATGGTAGCCAGAATTATCTTCTAATGTAATGCTCCCTGGAGGCTGAGGTCTTGAAACTGAAGAGCAATTAACACTTAATACTTCCAGTGCTGGTTAAGGGTTTGGTGTTGGGAGGGTTGAGGTAAAATTTGAGTTTGTTTTGTATTTAAGAGTCCTATCTTTCATTCTTAATTGTTGGTACACAAGCCAAAAATATGGCTGGTGGTGTCTCAAAGGTGGCTTCAGCTTCTGGGTGTGGTGTGTGTGGTGCAATGCTATTGTTCCTCACTTTTGCCTGTGGTGTGCTGCATACTGAAAGCGTGTTGGAGAGCTGAAGGATGTGTCTAGGTGCAACAATCCTTCCTTACTTTGCAGTCAGGGGAAGTTTGAATTGAGTTCTCCTGAGGTGACTCAAGCTCTTCTTCAGATTCACTTTCAGCTTTCTGTTATCACTCATCATCCATTCAGGAACTGGTGAGCCTGATGACCGGGAGTATGTCTTTTGTGTACTCCTTCTTATGCAGCTCGGAGGTAAACACCTCAGGGTGCATTTTATGCTCAGTTTGTAAAAGTACAACTAATTTGGCAGGATACTGGACAGAAAAGATTCAGGCCAGACATTTTACCAGCTACTTCTTCAAGGCTGAAGTGGTAGTTGGGTAAGCAAACAGGCATTTGTGCCTTGAAAAAATATTCCCCTGAAATGTTCTAGCCCAGCTCTCACAGTTCCTTAGAGGAAACTGGGCACCTGTATACTTGTTTTACCTTTCAAAATGTCCTCTTTGGTCTCTTTCCCTGAAGATGAATGAGTGACTCCCTGTATTGCTAAACAAGCCAGTGGGGTCTTGCTGCTGCTCCTGTGATGGCTGCATGTGGAGTGTGTTGAGAGGAAGCAAAATAACTCTTGATTACCGGCAGAACATCTCTCTCTGCTATGAGAAGTTAGCAGCCTACAGGACAAGCAAAACTGAGGAGCATTCAGAGGGTTACCAACCCCAGACACAAAAAGATGCTGGTCATACACTTCATATGTGTGATAGAATGGCTGCTGCTTTTGGTTAGTGAGGTAACCATGATAAGGATGGCAGGACAAGTTAATTATCTGAGCCCTGATCTAGTTCAGCTCTCACTGATCTTTCTGCTTCTGGTTTAGTTTCCATTGCTCAAAGCTGGCTCAGCAGGTATGTCCACATTAGTGGCCTTGGCTGCAGTACAGACTTAGTCTAAGAAGCTCGGTGTAGTTTTCAGAAAAATGGAGATGGGATCAAAATGTCTTTAAAAACTATAAGCTAAAAAATACCCAAAACATCCTTTTGACACCTTGTCCTTATGTCATCTTCCCTAGGGCAAGGACTACACCTCTTTTAATATTGAGAGGCTTAGAAAATCTAACTGAAAGCAGGATCTTGATAAAAGTGCCAGAAAAAGTCTTCTCAGCATTGATGTTTCACAAATTTCCCCAGCCCAAGGTAGCACTTGCATTTAGGCTTGCAAGGCAGTTTTTGGAGATCTTTCATAGTGTTTGGATGAGGAACTTGTCCAAGCCAGCCAGGGGTGAGGATCTTGCCCTACTTTCTTCAAAGATGATTTTGTCATGAGTGGTACAAAAAAATGCATTAGCACTTTTTGTCAGTAATGAACTTCTTTGTTCATTAGGTTAACATTGGTTGCTGTCAGTAGTAAGTACATTTTGATGAGGAAGAGAGCATTCTGAAATTGTGGAAACCTGGCACTCTTGGGTCTAATTCACAGCTCATTGAAGTCGGTTAACAGACAGACTCCCACTGAATTCAGGTCCCATTCAGAGCTAAGGCAATTTACCCTGGCTGAGGACCTGCCCCTGGTTTCCCCATGTGACTACTCAAGTGTAAAGTGCAGCTGCTGCTGGCAGATTTTTTTTCTTCCATTTAGAATTCTGAATCCATTCCGCATTATTTTAAAGGCAACAACACAGCAATTGAAGTTTTGTTCTACCTCCCCAAATTAAACATAATTCTCTTACATCATTTACTTCCACTTGCTGGTTTGCTTTAATTTCACCTGCTAACAGGTTTAGCTTTGTAAATCCTGTCACAGGCTTGGTTTGAAGGTTTGTGCCAGGTCAGTTGTAATTCTCTGTTTTTCTCTAGCGTGCCAGAACAAGCAGAGAAATGTATATCATGGGTGTGAGTCCCAGTAAAACGAACTTCGAAAATTTAAAGAATTTTCTGCTAGTAAAATAAGTGAACAGGTTCTTGGTTTCTGTCATATTTTAAATCTCTTCTGCTTGTAAATCCCTCAAACTATCCCTGTTTCTGCTGTTTCTGATTAAGAAAAAACAGGCAGAACAGACTTTCACAGTAACAAATGTTTAGTACAATTCCACTTGTTGCTTTGTGGAAAAATTGAGGATGTGTTTTGAAAAGCTCCTTCTTCATTATTTCCTTCTCTTCTTAAATAACAATTGTACTTATTTTCATAGAAGCCTTCTCTTCCTGCACAGTACATTTTAATAATTTACACATCCCTGCTGCATGGGAACTAGAGAGCAAAGCAGGCTTCCTGAGGGAATGTCGCCGCAATCCTTATTCCTGTGATTATTGCTACAGTACCACTGAGAATTTCCACCCTAGATCTGGATTTTATTGGAGCATACAGTGTTCAAAAAGCCTAATAGGGCATAGATTCAAAAAAAGCTTACAGTGTGTACTTAAACTGACAAAACAGTATGGATTTGAGATTGTATATTGCTGTTAGAGATGTTGATTCTTTTCCTAGTACAGCAAAAGAAGATGGATAGACCACTGGCCTGCAGTAGAACAATATTGAACTGATGAAGACCCTAAGTAAATAGTCAGGTTCCCAGCATCCCTTCTGTGGCCTTGGAGCTTGGATATTTCCTGAGGTCACCACCCAGGCTTCTGGCTATGGTTATGTAGTTCTCAAGATGCAAGTGAGCTGAATGCAGGACAGCAGTGGTTGGTCAACCAACCTTTTGCCTGCACCATAATTTACATTCCCTTTAAATCTACAAGCCTGCATAGTTGCCTCCCACACCTGCCTCAGTCAAAATGACCCTATCTAGCATGAGGAAATTTTAATTTAGTGTAAGTCTTCACTGTAAAATAGTAAGGATTTTGGACTGAATGAGTGGAGTGGAAATACCTGAGCAGATCTGCTGTCAGGATCAGAGGGGCTGGCAGTTTGCAGTTAAAGGTGGTGCCGAGCCATGGAAGCCGTAGCTCCATCCAGCTCAGACACATGCACGAGGCACAGTGTGCCTCTGCCCCAGCCATCCCCTGACCTGCCCCATGTGCTACCACAGGGCAGCACTGGCTCATAAAGCTGCTGCCAGCAGCTGCTGTGGTGCACCCAAGTGAGCATGGGCTACTGAAATGAGTCCACTGCCCGTTCTGAGAAAAGAAATTGCATGAAGGCAACATACAATCTTAGACTTTTACATCTCTTTCTTAAGAACCCAGGAAGACATCTTGGGGCATCATAGCACATGCCTTCACATGGAAGCAGACCCTTGGAATCTCATTTGAAAAGATCCACAAAACTCCTTCTCCACACAGCACCAACATGTTGTGGATCAGAGAATGTGTCCTAGACCTTGAAATCCCTATTAAAACATCACTAGCTTCAATTATAATGTATCACAGGAAGAAAGAAAGAAAGAGAGAGATCAAGATCTGAAGTCCTGGCAGTAGCAAGTTATTTGTTAAATAAGACTCATCTTAATGATCAAGCTGTTATTAGTACATCGGTGAGTGCAGGTATCTTTTTAATAGTTTTCATTTTCAAATTAACCTTATAATAGTGAGTGAAATCTTTCTAAACTAGAGAAAAAAATTATATATTCACAGCTTACCATGTCAGTGGAAGTCATAAAAAGGAGGCCTTTGCCAAGTGCTAATTTTTCTGAAGATTTAATTTCTCAGGATGCTCCCTTAGGCAATGGTTGATTCTGGCCATCACAAAATCCAGAGTTACTTCCCCAAAGCCATCAGTTTACACAAGTTTTCCCTTGAGTTCCCATAGGCAGCTGCTGCAAAGGATTCTTGTTTAAAGTCTCCAGGCCATTGTGTTGTTTGGTTGCTCTTTCAGTAGAGCCTTGACCTCCAGTGTCTTCAGATAGAACAGTGCACATCACAGTTGCAGTACATTTTCCTTAAGGATATTGTATTGTGGCTTTTTTATATGAGTGGATTGAACTTAATTTAAGGGGAGCAGGAGTAGAGGGAAAGGGAGTTTCAGTTTCCTAGGGTAAAATGAAGTGAATTGTATAATCTTAACTGTTTGGTTTAACTCTTGCAGCAGTCTCTGGCTTTCCCTAAGGAAAGTCATTTGTCTGCTGGCAGTGACTGCAGAGTGGTTTATAGCTTCCCATGCTTTAGCTTTTGCATCTTAAGAGAAGTGGTACATATAGGCAGTGCTGTAGGGAAAGCCTTTTTATGTTGTAATGGTGAGTGTTTTCTCCTTTAAAAATGTCAAGCTTAATACAGTGATGCAAAGGAGCAGAGCCTCCATTAACCCTCCCCAACAAGAAATGATCCCAAGATCCTACTAGTTCTTTATTAGAGCAGTGGGGGTTCCCCATAAGGCATCATTTGTTATATTACTTCCACCTTGTAAATTACATTTTCTTTTTTTTTCTTTTTAAATTATACTCTGGGGAGGAGAGGGTATGGAAGGGACAAGGTACGCCTCTGAATTAGGATTTGGAAGTGGGGGGAAAGAAAGGAGCCTAGTGAAATATTTTCCATCCAAACATACGGACTAGAGCAGGCTCCATAAGGAAAAATTATCTTGCAGAGGCATGCAGAACAAAAGAGTTTTAGGGGAGGTTTTGAATCAACTGCCTCGGGATTTTTTTTGGCCACATGAAGTGCTTTGGGAAACCTATAGTATTTGTACCTTTATTTTCCACCTAGTTGATACTTTCTTGTATTCTTGGGAGAGATCCCATCACTCATTGCATTCTTGAATGCAGACAGAAAACCAGTGATGATTAGTGCTGAATGAATGAACTGCTCTGCTGTCAGTGGTAAAATCTGTGTGGTGATGAATTTGGCATTTCTCATCCCCTTTTATGAAAACATACTGAGGTCTTTGGGCTGGTCAAGGACTATTAAGACTGAGGACACGGATTATCAAGCCAAATGAAGGAATGGATGTCTTAAGAAAGAAAGTGCATGTAGCATCAGGAAGCCTGAAAACACTTCTGGACAGTTTGTTTAGTTTCGGAGTCCCTTCATAGTTCCTTTTGCAAGCATAAATAAAAGCAACAGGGATAAAACCTAGTCAGTGTTTTAGCAACATCTATCTTCATAAGATGTTGACGTGCATAAGCGTGGTCAATTCCTTATGCCCTTCCTGGATATTATTAACTTAGATGTGATACTGCGATGTAATGTCATATAAATCAATCCTTATGCATCCATTGTTGATCAATTAGATGACAACCATTAACTATTTATCTGGTATTTTTCCATTGAACCCACAATTTCAGCATCCGAGTTCTTTGCAAAGTGTAAATAATCTCAGTGACCTCTACATATGCCCAATTAAATTCAATTTTTTTCTCTATGTGTCACTGGCTTCAAAGAAGCTATGCTGATTTGCACCACTTGACACCCTGTCCCAAAGCCTCAGGCTGAGAGGATTCACAGTGAAGAGGGATGTATAGCCCAGAAGCAGAGGGCAACCATTTCTGCTGAGGCAGGCTTTGATTTTAATGTATTAGGAAGGTTTTTGAGATCCTTTAACTACTTCTAAAAATCATAGTATTGAAATCATGATGTTTTAAAAGTTGCATATTCCTCATTTCATTGCCATTGGAAATAATGAATACTGCATCTTTAAAATCCTGCTAAGACAGGTATATTGTAATTAATCACGAGTCATTCATCAATAACTAATTACTCAACTACATTAAAGATAATCTTGTTTTCAGTGAATATCAATCATTAAATGAACTATTGTTTATTTCTAATTCTTAACATCAACACTATTAATTCTGTAATTACAAGTGTCATGAAATGGCCAGAGCATAATAAAGCATACCTGCCGTATAATCGCTGTATTAAATCAGAATGTCACACTGATATACTGTGGCATTGCAAATAAGTCACCTTTTGCAGCCACCTTTTTCCATTTGAAATAGCTGGGGTTAAATGAGAAATAAATACTATCTGTGTCCTAGTTAAGCCTATTTGGAAAAGTCTAAAGAAGCAAACTAATAGTTAGCAGACTGATAATTACAGGTGTTTAAAAATAGATATGTAACTCTTTATGCTGTCTGGAGTATTAATAACTTTATTTGCCACTGGACTAAAGCTGAGCTGGGAGAGTCAACCCCTATATGCATTTCCTTGTTCCATGTGGTAGTAGAGGTGGCTCTAATATTTTTAACTAATGGAGATTTCACTGGCAAATTTTGTAGCAGATCTTATGCTTGTATGCATGTACAAATAATACAGTGGAGATTTGAGAAAGCATTATTGTGCAAGACAAATCATACAGATTATTCATTATGCAAACAGTGTAAACAAGATGAGAATAGTTTGTTGTAATGTGCTAGCAAACAGAAAAAAATGCCTTTTAAAGGACCTTGTAAGGTTTTGCAATGTGCCATGCTCATGCTCAGCCCATGTTGCCATAGGTTGCCTTATGAGCTTGAAGTGGTCAGGGAAAACCCTGCTGTGGGCTGCTCTGCTGGTCCTGCACCCTTCCCATTCTTGTAGTGCCAGGCTGGGTGCTACCAGGGGCAGTGCCCCTCCTCAGCACAAGGGGGAAAATGGGGCTTACAAAGATTTTAGTCTAATTTGCAATGTTCTGGTGGGGGTGGACCTCACCTTCCCCAAGATAAGAGCCCACTCCATGGTGGGAGTAAAAAAATGATGTATTCATGCAGAATTATCAATGTTTAATGATCTGGAGGCTCAGGGGTTCATTCAGGTGAGACAAGCTTACAGACTGAGCAGGTCTGAACCCCCAGAGCTCGGTCCCAGCTGCTTGGTGCCCACAGTATCAGCCGCAGCAGCACAAACAAAGAGATGGTCATCTGTTCTAAGGCTGATGCCAGTGATCTTTTAATTCCTCTGTGAAATAGAAGTAGACATACCCATCAATGCCCGTCTTTGCTGCTTCAGCAAGGCAAGCTGTTTATATTATTAAAAGTTGGGTATTTGAATTTGCAAAAGCAATTTTTCCCTGTCTCATTCAATCTTTCTGCTGCAGCAGTTTCAGTCACTGAGCAGGGTCTGTGAGTGTTGTTAACAGTTCATGGAGAAGGCTAAAGGACCAGAAGAGAAGAGAGGGTAGTGAAAAAGGAAGGGCTGACCCTTTTCCATTCACAGTCCCCATCACTCCAAACTGCCCTGCTTTAAGCAGAGGCAGCCAGGTGCCATGCGGAGCAGCCCTGTGCTCTCCAAGAGCCATCCAGCACTGGTGTTGAGCCCACTGCCTGGTCTGATTGAGGGCACCTTCAGGACTTGCCAAGTTCAAACCCACCATTTAGGTTTGAACTATCAGAGCCAGCAGGCCTGCTCAGCAGCAGCACAACCATGGGCAAAAATAGGACTGTGAGGAAGTAGCTTTTTCTGTTCATCATGCTGTCTGTCCCCTAGATGAGATTCATTACACTGTTTATGAGAACCTAGCACTTTCTCTGGGGCTGTGCTGCTGTAGTGGTAGGGGTATGTCCTGACCCTGGGTGCAGAGTGTGTGCTGCCTCTTTGTCCACCATTGGATGTCTGCCCACTCAGATCCTCTGCTGGTGAGTGTGCTGAATTTAATTCCCTGATCTGCTTTTTCACTCCCTAAACTAGCCAGAGCTAAAACTTGCACAGGAAGAGCCCAGGTAGTTTGCAATGGAGAAAGACTACCTGACAGGACGGCAGCTGTCTCCCCACTGACCTAGGGACTGTCCCAGAGACTTGTGGCAGGAGACCAATCACACACAGCCCTTTCTCCTGGCAGAAGGAAGGTGCCAGCAATGACCTTGAGCAGGAGCCTCCATGCACCTTTGGCTGTTGGTTCCTGACAATCAAACTCTGATTGTATGGCTACAATGGGAAGAATGTGAGATTTCGAGGCGTGTCTGGAGTTTCCAAAGTATGTAAGAAGTCATGCAGCTGCAAAGTTAATAATTGCTGAGATGTCCCTTAGCTCTCTTCTCTATCTGATACATGTCACTCTGGTACTGTTGGTGTATCAAAAACAACAAGGGTTTCGTTAGTTTGATTTTGCAGCATATAGTTTAACTGCTTAATCAACAGTACTGCTCCAGAAGCTGTAATAAGCTTGTGCCATCTAAGTGATTAATCTTGAAAAAGAGGGATGGCTGCCTAGCAGAGTGGCAAGTCAAAATGCAGACCCACCATTTCATTGCTTAGTTGTAGGAACTAAGAGCTGGAGTGATTGATAGAGATAGCAGCATCTTTGGAGGGAGGAGAAGATGTGGGCCAGGCGTTTTGTGCATGGCTGCCCCTCTTACCCTGTGCCAGCTGACACTTGGATCATCTGCAGAAGCATGTGTTGGACCAGGCCTCCTGCCAGTGGAAGGTGGTAGCTTAGACTGGTTTAAGGAGAACAAATGAGTAAAGAGCACAGTGAGCAATACAATTGTTTCCTTTGTCAGTGTGAGGATTTTTTTAGATAACTCCAAGGTGAAGATACTGTTCCCTTTTGATTCACCTTTGGCATGCCCTCAGACCAGACCATGGAATCCACAATCATGGAATCACAGAATAGTTCAAGTTGGAAAACACCCTTAGGATAATTGAGTCCAACCGTAACCCTAACACTGCTAGGTCTACCACTAAATCAGGTCCCTAAGCACTACATCTTTTAAATACTCTGCCACTTCCATGGGAAGCCTGTTCCAATGCTTGATGTTGGTCTTCTTAGAAGGACCATAGGAAACATGTGGCGAGTCACAGTGTTCATCTGTCTCTGAACAGAGAGGAAAAGCAAAGTGTAGGTGGCTGATGTTACTTGAACTCCTTTCTTCTGACTTGCTTAACTTTTGACTTCCTGTAAGACCACAGACTGTTCATGTGGTAAATGGATCATGCTTATATTTGTCTTAATGGGTGTTTGAGATTCTCAAAGAAAGAGCATTAGAGAAGATGATTATTAAAATTTTATTATAATTTTATTATAATTTTATTATATCTCCTACTTTTTCCTGACATTATGGAATGCTCATAGTAGTATTTAAGCATCAGCCTGCACAAACGCTATTTAACAGTAGTGTTTTCAGTCATAAGTGCCTGAAGTTAATCCTCTGTATTTAAACACCTAAATAGGTGCTTACATTGTTAAAGGGACTAACCACTGGGAATCTCCACCATTGTGTATGAGAGCTTTAGATGTTCAGTGCCCTTTAACACCAAAAACTTGAGTCATGAAGGTTGTCCCAGTCTAGCATCTCATTCAAAGTTTGCATATGGTATGTCATAGCTGATTTGCATTCAGCTTCTAACTGCAAAGAAACAATAGCTGAGTGTCAATGCAGTTTATGCAGTTATCAAAGACTATTGATGTCTCTTTGGGGCTTCTGCTTAAATCATCCACTCCAGGAAATACAATTCACATGTTTAGCAGTCTTAATGTAAAAAATACTGTGTATTTTTGAATTAAGCCAGGCCTTGAAGTGTTTTCTGATTCTAGTATCACTTATCTTCCCCATCGAGGTGCATAGGAGTGAGGGCAGCCAGGCTATTATTGCTTTTACTGTATTCTAAACACGCACAGGCGTACACACACATCTGTATCTTCAAAATCTGCCAGAAGTATTTGTTGTTGCCTCTAAAAAGGAGTAATGCTCTCCTACAATGTGCAATTCATGAGCTTTATAAGCAATTTATAAATTTTTGCTGCCTCTTATTACAAAAACAATTAATCTCATTGCAGAACGTGTGTTTAATTATAATTTGCTAATGCCCTTGAGTTTTTTAAAGTCAAATTTATTGCTCAAGTGTACTGTAATTGATATAATCTGGTGACAAAGCAAGGGAATTAGCTTAAGTAACTGATTTGCTTAGCATCAAATTTGTGATCTGTGACCTTAAGCAAAACGTGTTACCTTTTCCATGAATCAGCTTTCCCATCTGTTTTTTAAAAAATGGCTGGAGATTACTGGTTGAAAGGTGCCATATTTTTATTTTGTTAAGCATCAGAGCACAGGATTCATTCAGCACATTATTTATAATGTAGAGCTCTGCATTTGAAACACTTCATCATATTTACACTTTTAATTTGGCTTTACTTTTGCTGTTGTTGCTAAACACAAACCACCCACAGATTAAGGACATTGATGTTCGTGGTAGTCTAAGTCATGTCAGTGATTCAACCTAAACTTGTTGCTATAACCAGTCAGTACTGCCAGTGCTCTTAGGGCTCCATCACAACAGAGCAGTGTGGAGAGTAAAACACATTTTTCTCTTGGTTTCTAGTTCAGACCAAACCAACCTGAGCCTACTTGTGCAGGGCTTGAGGCACACGGGCTGCAGCCTTGTGGTGCGTGAGTCTTGTCTGTGCTCTTCGTCAGCTCCAAAGACCCTTTATCAGCTCTGCTGAGAGAGAACAAAAGACAGAGATGTTGTGCAATATGGAAAGGAGGAAGAGAGATCAGCTTTTCTCTCCAAAGACATGAGCTTTCTCTAGTTTGTGGCCACTTCAAGTAGCCTGCTAACAAACCTGCGCTGCTGCTTCTGCTGCAGAGAGCTGTGGATGTCATGTCAGTGACTGTTTTCAGAGCAACCCCAGGGGCATTTGAGTGAACGTTTTTTCCAACTGTTGACATCTTGGTGGACTCAGAAAGCTGGCCCCCCTGAGATGAAACAGGACATATTAAACAAACCACTGTTGTTTTTTAGTTCTTGCTTGCATTCCTGCTTAGCTATGTATATATCATATCACATCATGCATCTACATCCTGTGAGGCATTTGTAGTTGACAGAAAAATGTCTTTGATGGGAGTATGCAAAGAAACTCCACTATTTTTTAAGCAAAACTGCTCTGAAAACTTTGTTTGGCTGCCCACAGCACTGAGATGTTTTCTTTTACAGCTACAATATGAGTACCACTGTGGGAACACTGTATGCCCCAGGGTATGCATAAACTCCTGACCCTGCTTAAACTGTGTGGCACACAACACCGGGTACATGTCAGCAACATTTGTGTGTTTGGCACCACCGTACCAAACCATGTGTTATGACACATCATTCGTATCCAGCTGACCACAGGTCCAGGAATAATGTTGCAATCGCTGATCCTGATCTCTTCCTGCCAAACAGCAAACACAGCCTGTCCTCCCTAAAAACAGAGACCTGTCTTACTGCACAGTAATCCCAGTGCCAGCACCATCACTATGCCTCTCCACAGTCTGCTTCAAGCATTAAAAATATTTTCTCCTAATTTCTTTCTGACATAAAGCACAGTTTGGGAAATCTATTAGGGCTATTAATTTTGTTTCAGGGAGCGCACGGGTGCTAGTGTTTTATTAGCACAGTAGCTCCACTCAATGGCAACATTTGGTTTCCAGTGAGGTTTCAGGGTTGTTGGGTTTTTTTATTCCATTTTCCAGCTGTGTTGACTCAAGTCAGAAGGCAGTCAGCCACTTGTGAGACTGAGGTCTCCAAACACTTAAAGAGCTGAGATATTCTTTGAAATTCCTGGATCTTGGAAAATTAGGGCAGCATCTGACAATACCAATTTTTCCTCCAGAGGCTTGCAGCACTCACAGTTCTGGTTCCAGCCAGGACCAGGAAATTAAAAATCACATGGAAACTCTTGCAGTGTTTTGAGGATGGCTGTAGGTTATACCTCCACAGAGGCAGAAAGTGCAGGAGGGAGACTTAGTTTTCCCAGGTCAGTTGTGTTCCGTTGTTTATGTATCCTGAAAGATGACCTACCTTGCTCAAGAAAACATGTAAGCCAAAGAATAAAATCTAGGTTGTCTGGAGCAAAGAATGAAAATGCAGCTTTGGTGTCAAGGCATTAACAATTAATTAGGTTTACCTGTGTCGTAGCAGGAGGGCCAGCCGTGAGACAGATACTCTTCTAGATAACACTGACCGCATTTCTGATGTGTGTTATAAATCTGTCCCTTCAGAACTTTTGTTAGCCAGGTGTGGGTACACACTTGTGGCTTGAGCTCCAACACAAGCATGGAATGGGTGGCCAGAAGGACATATAAAATGTGAACATCCACTCTCCTCACCAGCTCTCCTGCTCTCTGCTCCCCAGCACAGCCTGGACCCCAGCCTTCCCTCAGACCAAGAGCTGTGATTCCCTGCTAAATCTCAGGGAAAGGCTGAGGTACCTGAAAAGCCCTAAGTGCTGGCAGGGTGGCTCCCCTGCCACCTCATCCACCTTCTGTCCTTGCTTCCTTCTCTCTATCCCATGGCACTTGCTTTTAGTTCATCTCTACTGCTTTCTGCGCCTGTGTTTTCTCCTTTCCCTGTTCCTGCATCATTCAGCTTTCCTTCTCTGGCAGTTTTTGCTCTCTCTTTTTCACCTCTCAGCTCACCATGCTCTGTGTATAGGAGGAAGACAGCAAGCCATGCAATACAGCCTTGTAGGCCATGACTAATGGCAGAATAAAAGGAAGAGGAGGGAAGGTGGTTTAAATGCTCAGCAACTGAAAATTAGAAGTTTGCTTTTTCTCTATTCAGTCTTGTTAGAGGCACTGTAGGATTTCTTGTGCCTGCCCCAGGTACCTGACTGAAGCACGAGGCTATGCCAGCTTAGGATGTGGTCTTCAAGTCCAGGCTCTACCTCTATGGCACTGCCCAACCCTGGAGGAGCTTCACTGATGCAGCACAAATTTGCCCAGTGTGAAGCTGGCATAGGTGGCATCCACTAGCCATGATGCCTCATGTTTTCAGTTTTAAGTATTTATTGTTGCCCTAACTTCTGCCCTATTCCCAATTCTCTTTATTTTTTCCATGAAAAAGCCTAGACGAACTGAGGAAAATCAGTCTGCGCAACAGGAACCGCTGAGTTGTTTTAGGGTTAAGTTACAACTGTGTTGGTTTTTCCCATGCATGATTTTTTCTTTTCTTTTTTTTTTTCCCTTTCCCAGGGCTGCTTGAGTGCTTGAGTCCTAAATTCCTCCTGGAAATCTGCTTTCTGTACCATCAGCTCTCAGAACAATGAACTACTTGATATACCTGATAAGAGTTAACATGAAAAATGAATAAATCATTTGCTACTCCCTTTTCTGCTGAAACTGGGTGTTGGTCTATAAAATGAAGGAAGTTACACTGAGCAGGAAGTTTAAAAATGCTTAGACAGATGTCATTAAAAAAAATCAAAATTGGCTTCCTGCCAAGTGTCTGTAATTAAAATTATTCTTCTTAGTGAGAAAAAAGCAGATGCAAAGGGAGGTTTCCTGTCTCTCAAAGTAGGAAATACAAATAACTGTTAGTCTCGCCTTTGTGTGTGCATGTGTGCACGCATATGTGTTTGTGTGAGTGTGGGACTCTGAGGCTTGTTTCTGAAGTGGCTTGTGATAGAAAACTTTAGTCAATACCGTGTGGATAGATGCTTTATTATTCTATCCTCTTTTTGGTATTAGATTTTTGTTGAAAAATAATATATATAAAGTGCCCTTTCCATATTATAGATTACAGAAATGGTTACCCTTATAGAAAAGAACAGCAAATTTCTCTGTATGGTGTTGAAGGTTGATGTACACATGTACACATACTCATCCATACACATCATATAGCTATAGGTGATGGCTATACTCACTTAGAGACCAATGCAGTTAATGTCATGCAACTTTGTAGCATACATGAAAGTATAGAAACAGAAAACTACCTTCTATTAACATAACTTCTTTTTTCAGTACAAGCATCTTTGGTTTGATTTATGCCTTGACATTGTATTTTAATTTTGTTTCTTGTCTGATACACAAATTCTAAAACAGTGTGTTAGTCAAATTAGGCAAGTCTACCATCACGGGATGTGCTCTATGACTCTTTTAAACAGTGTAACCACTGTTTAAAAGGGGGCGGGTTCCTTTTCTCTCCTATGCATAGATAGACTTAAAACTTACACATGTTGAAAAAATTCTATCAGTCCATTTACTGTGGTTTTTTTCAGTTGCACTGGAGTCTGGAGTTTTGTTTCTTTTTAAAAAGTTCTTTTAGAGGAGTGGCATACAAGGCATGTTCCAATGTTGATCCATGGGAATGGGTGGACAGTGGTGGAGCAATACCCCTTGACAGTAGCAAGTGCTCTTACCTATTGCACTAGTTTGTGTAGCCTGTGTTCCATTTCCATATCTGAATGGGACATTGTTTGCTGCTTTTAGCAGCCTTTGTTTACACAGGACAGATGGTTCTTCCACGCACACTCATAACCAGCTTTAGTTGTTGTCTATCTGCATTAGTTATTATATATCTGCATTGAGATGTACTATAACATAGCTACTGTTCTCTGGCTAAAGTGTCCTGGTAATATTGTTTATTCTCCTCACTGTATTGGGATAAACAGGTCCAGTAAAAGGAATAAGTAAAAGTTGGCTTGTACTGTCATGGGGTTTTCCTGATTTATTATGCTATCCACTGTCTTTAATTAGACTGTGCTTAAATTTACCTTCAATTCTGAAAGTATGGTATAAACCCAGCACCATTCTACCAATCAGTACTTACCACTCTTAACATATATCAGATGGCATGTCAATACAAACCCACTCTATGAGTGCAAGGCCTCAGTACTAGGCACATGAAATGAGGAGTAGGAGACAGCAGATAAGCTCTCCAGTGTGTTTTGGGTGTGATGACCATAGGCAGGCATACCTGTCCTTTTCCATGCACACATGACAATACAGAGGAATGGCTTATTTTTACTTCTGTTTTCTTCAGGACTACACAGCCTCTCAGCTTCTGTTTGTGGGCTGACTGGTCTCAAAAAAATTAGTTTTCTATAACAAGAACCATCACTGATTTTGATAAACCCTGGCTGACCTGAGTATCAGAAGCTGGATGGCATGCTGGTGTCATGTGTACTAACTTTTGTAAACAACTATTCCATGATTTTGGCATCTTTGAGTGCTCCTGGAAAAACTTCCCTTGGAACAGATAACAGAATTTGCTTCTGTGCTTTTGAGTTGCCAGATTATCTGGCAAGAGAGCTGTTAAAAAGAAGTTCTGAGAATGCCTGAAAGAGAGCAAGTACATGCCTGCTGCAAGCAATGGAGCAACTGGTACCCGATGAGCAAGAGTAGTGGTGACCTGAAAACACAGGAGAGGAATATGGACTTGTATGTCCTATGTACGTTGCAGTGTTGTGAGAGCTGAAGAGAGTTCTAATTGCTCAGAGAAAGGTAGAGGGACTAATCAGAATAGACAAGTAATGTGGGCTCTGGAGATGAGATCAGGTTACAAAATGCCCAAAACCGCTGTTAGAAACTTTAGCAACAGCTAAGCTTGTAGTTCTTTCAGAAAATGAAACAGAAACATTTTAAACTCACAATCCATTTTATGGCACAGCCCAAAGCTATAGGCAATCCATCTCTGCCAATTTTAGGATGTCCCCAGTAAATGCATGTTGAAAAACAGCGTTGTAACAAACCTTCTTGTGTCCTGAAACGATTCCCATTTCTGTTGAAATCCAGAGACCCTATGAAAAGGTAGGGCAGGTCAAGGGGGCAGCACTAACAATGAGAAATCCCTTGTTGTTCCTCCAGTCCTGGCTCTATCCTCTTCTGGAGGCCTGTGTGCCTAAATGTGATCTGTTGGGTTTGCGGTTATGTCTGGCATTCCTGGGAGAAGACTACCACATGCACCTTTCAGAGGTGCCAGGCAATCTGCTGGAGAGGTTTCATTTCTGCTTCCCAAGTGGAAATGGGAGCCACAACAGGATTAAGTGGCCTCATCTGTGGCAGCACTCACAGTTCCCAAATTCTCATCTGATGCCCTACTTGGCTAATCAGCAAATGTTTAAACTTTACTTTAATCTGTTGAGCCATTACACAGAAAAGATAAGGCAGTTTCTGCTTTTGGCAGTGGTGATGTCCTCTCATGCTTCCTGCTGGTGGTGTGGCATTGTCTGCATTTGGGGAAATGTGCTGGGAGGGGAGGGGAATGGGGGGAGATTTATCTGGGGCAGGCAGAGGGAAGACTGATCCTTCTTCTACTAAGAGTGTCAGATAATACACCAATGGTTTCCACTCTTGTGCTGCTCTGCTGCAGACATTGTGTAAGCAGAGAGGAGAGCAATGGGGTTTTTTGTTGGCATTTTGACAAAGCATTTTCATGAGTATGGTTGCCCATTGAAGACATCTGTTTAAGTTCCCACTCCGGGATAACAAGAAGATCTGGGCAAATGTTTGAGACTGGATTTTTCTGGCAGGTTCTCTAATGTTTTATACAGGTAAATCCAGGGGCAAGTAACAGATGCCCTGAGCAGGCCTAGCCAGAGCTTTCAGCTGAAATGCGTGTTTTGTGTCCGGCGCATTCTCGAGAAGCTGTTTTCGAGGAGTTCTAAGTAAACAGTAAATCTCTCCACAATGGAATTTATACTTAGTGAATTATCAGGGTTAAAAAAATACTCTGTTGCTTTCAGGTCTTATCTTTGTTTACCATATCACCAAGGACAGTGACCTGCCTTTGTGCTCTAATACTGAACTGTCAGCAAGAGAGACAGGAAATGCTGCCTTCTCTATAAGCTCAGCATATAGGCTTAATGAGAAAAATAACATCTCAGCAGCAGTTGTTGAGTTTGCTCAGTTTGGTGTATTCTCTTTTGTTGTCTTACTTCAGCAAACCTAGATAATCTTAGAAAAAGGCCTTTGTGCCAAGTTTCTGAACTCTAATTTAGTGACCTTCAAATATTTAAACATTATTAAGACCAAGTCGAGCTGCCAAAAGAGTCTATATCCTTTTCATTTCCCACCAAGCTGAGCCTGCTGCATCCTGCCTGGAGCCTGGTCATGCACAACTCTCTCTGAACACGAGCCATCTTTCAGCTTGAGTGAGGAGGGAGTGCGCCAACACCAAGCAAAACACTGGCTCTGTCCCTTGCTGTAGTAATGTGTTGGGTTCACAGAACCCACCACTCCTAGGTCACCTGAATGAAGTAAGAAATTCATGATGGAAAAAAAAATCAAATAGGGAAGCACAGCTCAGGATGGAGCAAAGATGTGCCAGTAGCACTGTGTGCAGTGGAATGGCTTTGTCATGTCCCAGCAGCCTATCCTCTGGATTTTAGGGACAACAGGACTTGAGAGCACCATAAGCCTGACTTCTACATCCTGACACTGGCTGCAGAAACCCATCCTGGTCTATGTTCAGGGAGCACTCTTGATGCAGCTCCTCTTCCAGAGGTCCAGTAGCAGCAGTAATTTCTCTTGCATGGTTCCCACTTCATCATTTGAGAGGGCAGAGGTGCAGGGAGAATTCCCATAGATCTCAACCACTCTTTAGAACCCAAGGACATCATAGATAGACAAACCTTGAAAGCTGATCCCTTACACTTCAAATTACAGCTATCTTTTCCATGCAAAGGAAGGCAAGCTGTGCGCCTTTGCTGATTTGTTGCTGGTGTGTGGGTGAGTGTATAACACTCATTACAACTATTTTCCCCCAGCAATTACACATTGTAAAGCAAAGCTTTAATGGTGAGTTAGGTTCACTCCTTTATTTACACAGAAGGAATGTGTAAAATTTCTGTTCTAGTAGTCTGTCCACAATTTTGTTTTCCATTCAAGTTTTACCTTTATTTCATATAATATCAGTATTAGCTGCCAAGACTTAACCTTACTCATGATGTAAAATCTTTTTTTAAAAACCAGCAGTGGATTTGCTGTTAGTACCATGTAAAGATCAGGCTTTAAACAGCAGCTTTAAACATGCTGCCATCCTCTGAGTGTGCCAGAAGTATCCACACAATCTCATGATTAAGGTTTATTGGTCTTATTAAGAGTGCTGGAGGAGAGGAAGAGACTTTCCCAAATTTGCTTGGAAGGCTGTGTCAGGACTTGACCTTCTGATAACAAGCCCCATGGTTTTGCCACACAACAGCTACTCCCCACACTCCTCCTGCCCTTGCAATAATGTGCCTGGAATCTGACCCCACATTTCTTGCTGTCATGTTGGTATCAGCTGGAGATAAATGAAGCCTTTTGTTAACTTGTTCCTTGCTTTGCAGGGTGCTTTTCTCTTCTGCTTTAAAGAAGAGCTAGTGGTGATGTGGCACTGAGGCAGAGCTACATATAGGCACTGTCAGCATGGTATTTGTAATAAACTGGCCAAAGCATCTCTTGTGGTAAAAATGAGACAAGACTGCATTATAAGGAACACAAAAGGGATTTTTCTATCAAGTTCACTGGAAGCAGGGAGCAAGCTGTCATCTTCCCTGGCTTTTCAGCTCCCAGCCTGTGCAGTACCAAGGAGCAGTGACGTGCATATGCAGAACACAAAAAAGAGTCTTCCCACGTCCTGACCTAGATAAATAGGACTTGGAATGAATTTTCTGGCTTCATAGCACTGACGCTTTGAATCTTCTGAGATTTAAAGATTATATACATATTTTTAGTCGATTTTATGCCCCTTCAAATAGATAGATGTGTTACAGAAAATATACATGTACACGTATGTGTGCACATGAAGAGAGGCCCAAAGTACTAATACCAGTCACTCTTACTGTGCTATAATGAGAAATAGGAAGTGAATGTGTTAGCAAAAGCAGTGGGTATGGACAGAAGTGAAAGATTCTCTGTCTGTTTTGAGCTGCATCACAAATACCTTGAGAACTAAGGCAGGGAAGGCCATGAGGTTGCTCCAAGTTACACTGGCAGAAGACAGGTCCAAGTATGCAAGAGGTGCAAAAGGAGATCACATCCACTTGCACTTTTTACCAGCACATTTCTTGCAAGAGGTGTAACTCCATAACTCAGGCAGAATATGATCCCAAGTAACCTGCTTTTCAAAATCTTTTCCTTCATAATTAAGCCAACCCCATCCCTGCTTTCTTTTGTATTTGTTTTTTTTTCCCTCCCCATTGTGACGTATTATGTGATTTGGGCTATGACTGAGGCTACCAAGGTGTTGCACAGTGTCATTCAAACCAGAGCAGCAAAGTTGGAATAGCAGAAGCATGCCATTAGATTTTTGATTATCCTGCTTGTTCTCTAGAAACTATTGTAGATTTTTTTACACACATAGGAGTCAAAGAAATAATAAGCACTCTTCATCAGTCAGATTAGTCTCTATTTATACATCAAGGTAGAAGTGAGAAGCAAGAAGTCCTATTTTTCTCTGGTTTTTTTTCTCTTGCTGATTTTAATTTTTTTACTTTTTATTGAAATTTCTTCATTTAGAGTGGCACAGCTGCTTGATCTTCAGCCATAGATAAGTGGGTCTACATATGACAGCAACAACCAAAATTTATCTTTCTTTTCCCTCTCTCCCCTCACTTCCTCCCTTCCCCACCTCCCCCTTAGAACCAAGCAGAAACATAATGCTAAATATAGACTCAGAACAGTCTTTCCCCTGCCACGATTATTTTGTCTGCATGTTTCAATTTCATTCCATCTCAGGCTTTGCCAAGGTACCAAGTTTGGCATTTTCAAGAGGAGGTTGGATGATTAGTCCCTGAGGTCCCCCCTTGTAGTAACACCCCTTACACCCCAAAATGTGTGCTACGATACTTGTGGGCACTCTGAGGGGCAGCTCATGCTTGCCTGATGTTTATGAAGTTCCTGGTCCTGTAGACTTTTTTCTTTTTTTAAAAAAGGCTGTGTGATTTTAGCTATGCACTAGCAGCAGATGGCCAAAGGGCAGGCAGGGATAGCCCATGAAGCTCTGTAAATGGAATATTACCAACATCCTGCCATTCACGCTGCAAGTCTCTGGTATTTGTTTTGTATTCTCGCAAATCACTCGACACTGAAGTCAGGTGTATAACCGGAATCTCATATATCATTAAAACAATAGACAACAAATTAAAAAATAAAGAGAAAAAGGTTTCTAGTTGAAAAGGTAAGATTGAATACATGAATCCCAGTTCAGAAGCCAGAAGGCATATGAAGTTCAAAATACTGTTATTTATCATAAATCTCATGTGTTTTCCAGCCAATTTCTAAGTATTTGGGGGCCTCACTCATAATGTTTGAGTGATCAGGGCTGGTAACATGCTAGCTGCTCTTGTGTGTGTGACAGGCCCTTTACAGAAAAAGCCTACAGCTGTGCTCATCTTGGTACTCAGAAAATCCCTCCCCAGAAATTAGCCCATCTAAGATATCTATAGATCTTTGTGTCACAACTTGTGCTAAAAGGGCAAAGGATACCATCCTTTATTAGGTATTTTATATAGGCAAAATTGCTAGTGAACCCCTGCAAAACACTGTGGTTTATGCACTTTTCTGGCTTAAAAGTGCTCTTTTTTTGATGAATGATTCTATGAGATGTGTCAATTTGTGGGTGCCACCTTTGTGGCTCAGTGGCATCTGAATCAAGTGGCCTCCTTGTCAGGGCTGGCTCAAACCCATGTGTGTTGGCCAGGTTCCCCTGCACCCCAGAACTTTTGAGACTTGATGCAGGATAGAGCTTTGAAAAAGAAGAATAAAGAATAAAATACTGAGAATTAAAGTAGTGTGGCTGTAAGTAAAATGACAGCACAGAGGTGAGGTGTTAGAAATTCTAAAAATAAGGGTATCCTTGGAAATACAGAGGTAAATGAGTGAGGTGGCCGGTCACTGAGACAGGAAAGAATTAGGTTTAAGAAGCAAAAGTATCTTTGAGAAGCAAGAAAGAAAGAACTACAAATTGGTCTTCACATCAGGATGTTGTGGGACTGTGAGGTAATAAATAAAAACAGGCCAGACCAGCTTACTCATAAAGCAGAAGAAATCATGGGCAATATTTTCCATTTTTCTTCCCTGTAAAGTCTTATATCATTCTAAAACTTCCTTGAAATGACCTTGTTCAGACTACAAATGAATTCTGTGTTTTCTCACTGCTGACCCTGTGACTTCATCCTGCAGCCTTTTGAGTTGTGCTTTTGTTCCTCTTCACTCCCATGTGCTCACAAGGGCCAGTGGGACAGTACACGTGGAAGGGCTTCCTACCCATGGCAGTACATGGTGCCCTCTCCAAACAGCTGCACTTGCCAGGCTCTCTCCTCAGCTGGTGCAAATGGGTGCAGTTCCTCTGACTCTGTGATTTAGGTCTGTGCTGAAGGAGACCATGAATGATGCGACCTCCTGAACTGAATACTGTTCTTTATAATCTCTTCTCCAATATGCATCTTTAAATGTCAGACCCAGATCTCAGTTTCTTTTCTTGTCTTCTCTTCAGTTTTTGTGGGTCACTTGGACATTGATAATTACAAAAGAATTCCAGATAAAAAATTAAAGTTTTGTTTATACTTCCTGGTATCAAGAACTTGGGGAGGTCCAGGTGGAGTTTTTCCACTGAACTTTTTTTTTGATTGGAAATGTTCCCACAACTTGGGTACAGTTTGAGTGTCATTACAGAGGTCCAGTTGGCCCTCAGATAACCTACTGTGCCTATCTGTGTAATCAGGACCGAGTCATTGTGAGAAGTAAATCATAAACAGATGGACAGTCGTGCCATGCTGCTCTACAAAGGGTAGAGGAGAGCAAAGACACAAAACAGTGCCAGAACATGACACCATGATGGCTTCACTAAATCTAAGCGTGAACAGGCTTAGGAAAATTTCTGTGTTCCCAGGTGGAGAGAGAGTAAAGGAATAAAAGGAAAGAAGTCCTTGAATAGGCATCTGCCAGGATTTGTGGCAGACAGCTTTATCTGAATATCTAGAGAGGTTTGTCGTAGGTTAGTGTCATGGTAGCAGACACCCTTGTTCACAGCCAGCTCCCCACTGAGCTTGGGGTAGTGAGTTTTGGACTGGCATGTATTTTGTTTTTTCAAAAAGATACTCTTCATGCACTGGAGGGAGAAAACACAAAAGCTGTTTCAAGTGCTATCATTTTTTTTTCACATACCAGTTGTAAATTGCCTTGTTGTACCCAAGGCAGTCAGCACTTTCCAGAGGGAGTGAAAGAGGAAAAGGCATTGAATAGCTTTGGTTAGAAAATAAATTTTTTCCCTTTCTTTTTCCATTTTTTATATTTTCAGTTAAACTGTGAGAAGTTTCAACAGCAACAAACTTTTCCTTTGTGCTTTGTAGAAAGGCCACATGCTAGAATTTGGAGCCAGGACTGGATGTGGCTTTTACCTGTAGATTTTACCTGTATTAGGTAGGAGGAGTAAAAGTCTACAGCAAAGAATTGGGACCTTTGACACCAGGAACACTTCTTTATATTCTGTACTTTTAGTACCGTCTGTTTCTCAAGGACAGGCTGAACCTTGAATTACTATTTTGGCAGCTGAAACCAAACAAAGCTCCTTTTTGTTTAAGACATATTTAAATGCCGTGCAATGGATTTCTTTCTTTTTTGGTCACTTTAAGTCTATGCATTCAGAGTGGTATTTACCTGTTTATGACCAGGAGTCACACCGAGGCTGAAAAAAAACATCAGGTTACTTATGAAGACTTGAGTTAGTGGGTGCTCAACTCTTAAGGTTTTAAATTGATGGTCTCAGTCTTCAGCACCTCTGCTGGCCCCTTGTGTAGAGGGAGGGAGTTTTTAGCAGGAGCACCTCACACAGGCATTTGGAAGATGACCAACTAATTAATGTTTGCTAAACGCTTCGTGAGCCTCAGGGGTAAAACAACTACAGGAAGGCAGAGAGTCTTATTATTGTCGTACTGCACCTAATGCACATGAAATGTTTTCAAGGCATCAGGCACTACAGAAATGTTGTATGGTATTAAAACTGACCTGCCCTTGTCAGAGCAAATAATAATTATGCTGAGTGATGAGAGAATCTTGCATTTTCTTTGCTATGAATGTTTGCCTGTTTACTAATTCAAAAAAGGTCTCATCCAGCAATTGCTGAAGCCAATGACTTAAGCAGCCACTGGCTCAAGAAGGTTGAATTACAGAAGTAATTTATTTTGTGTAAAATCTCCTGACCTCCTCATAGGTTGGACTGTGCTCTCTAGGACATATTTCCCCAAACTACATGCCTGGGACTGAGTCATCTCTCAGCCTGTAAGGCTGCCATAGAGTTGCAGAACGACCGAAGATGACCTCACCACATAGCCCATAAGATAGCCTCTATTTGCAGAATGAAAATTCATCTGATGCCCTTTAATATAAACATAACATGAGGAAATGAACATTTGATTAAACTAAACACACAGGCCTTTTATATTCAAGGCCCTAAGTTAAGGCACTGTCACCTCCATACAGAAAATACCAGCTGGAGCAGGAATGATTAAATTAAGTAATCTGGCTCTTATGTGATACCATGAATGTCTGCTGAGAGGGGAAAAAAATCCCTCCCCTATTCCTATAGATCTGCAGCAACCATCAAGGGACACTTCTTGTGGCAGGAAGGATTAAGTCTTGCACGAACTTCAGTGGTTAATGTGCTTTGGACTGGTGACATGCCCTTCGGACAGACCTACCCCAGTTTTATAATTCTCTCTCTCAGCCTTTTGGGCCTCTGGCAGTCCTTTCTCCTGTTTAATTTCCTCCTTGCCTCCCTCCCACTGGGATCCTTCACCATTCAGCGTTTCTGCCACCCAAGTAGAAATTTTGATTGTGTCAGACAAGTGTAGAAAGAGAGACTTTGAGCCTCGGTGGGCTACGGAGAGAACCAGGGTGGATTTCCTGGAGGCTGAGTGTTCTTTAAGGAAGCAAGAAAGAGGCAGTCTCTGTGCCTCTGATGAGCTTAGCTTGTTACAATGCATGGCCAGGGGTTGTATCATCCACAAACAGCTGGAGCAAGGCATGCATTGCATATGGGTAGGAAGCCACTTTTAGAGAGGAGCTATTCTTCCCCACCCAAATAAGGGAAAAATAAAAATTAGTATAGTGAGGGTGCTTGTGTGTGAGAAGCTGCCTGGCCTGGCATTATCAGCACACTGGGGACCTGGCCTTTCCTGTGTGACAGCAGGGTACCCCAGGCACCCAGTCTCATAGTTATTTAATCAATTTTCATTTCAGGGCACACACTTCTCTTGACATGGGAGTCTGGGACTAGGTAAAGTTGACAGATTTACAAAATCTAAATTGAAATAGATTTTTCCTCCTTTCTTTTCATTTGTAGCTTGCCTCATAAATTATTTCCTTGGAGATTTTCTTCTCTTTTCCTACTTTCTTTTTTTTCTGGATTTTCTACCTGATGGCACTCGTTCTGTTCTTGCTGATCACCATGTGTCGGTAGTAATGTAGGTGGAAGAGAATTTCTGACTGTTTTTGTTGCAGCTTTTATGTTTGTCTGTTTCGTTTTGGGACACTGTTCAGTTTCAGGAAGTATTTTTATCTCACAGAAGTTTCCTTGTGAGCAGTGATGCTACAAAGACCTCATTTTAGCACTGTGAAAGCTACTGGAGGTAGTGCAGGTCTGTCTTCTGCCAGGAGCTGAAGTCTTTGATTCAAAAAGCAAAGTAGCATTAAAGCTGACATTGGTGTAGCCTTATACCTTCTGGCTCTTTCCCCAGCGCTATTTGGTGCATACTTAGAAATGCATTTTCTTCTCCCTTACATTGATGCAGCCCCAGGGAACTGTGTGGATTTGCACCAAAGTCACAGAGGGAATTTGGCTGCAAGGTCTGTGTGCAGTGTGGTTATCAGTGCAAAACTGATGCACCAGCCTTTCTCACCAGCTCTGAACTTGGCCTGCAAATCAGGACCTTCCTCTGTCTGTGCTGAGTGGACTTGCATGGTAGTGAACCCAGAGAGGTGAAGTTAGAGATGAGGGTCACTGGTAGGTGATTTGAACAGAGATCTGTAATATGAAATTTATTTGGCACTCACAATCTTTTGAAGGAGCTGGGAAGAATATGTTTGATGTGTCTGAACCACTGAGTGTTGTCCCATCTTGGGAAGTGCCTCAATGAGCAAAGTACTTCCCCAAACCCACTAAGAGTGGGAGTGAGAACCTGACAAACTTCCCTTTGAATGACAACCCAAGTAGATGAGAAAGGTGGCAGGTAAGCCACATGGAATAAAAAAATAAATGGAAAGCTTGAGAATCTGTGTTTGCTTGCTTCTGGGGAAAGAGGCATGAGGGGATGGAGCCGAAGACTTGATTTAATGTTCATTTCTGAGAGCATATGAGGAGGCACAATGCTGCTGGTAGAGGCTTTAGTGCTACCAAAGCATGCTCTGAGGATCTGAGAGGTGCTGGGCAGCTCAGAAAGCTGCCACATCTTAATCTGGAAATCAGGCTTCTTGTCCTATTTTTCTTTCCTGAACCTTGTCCTTGATTCTGTAGTCAAGAACTTAATATTTTACTCAAAAATTCTCTAGGCCTCTGTCACTGGAAGTGGCCAACAGGCACCTGGTGATTTTAGGCAGGCTTCTCTCTGTCTTAATGCAACAACTTCTGCCATGACCTGCCTCCCAGAATGAGTGGGACTCAAGAGGTTCAGGGTCCTGTTTCCCCAGTAGCATGGGCTGGTTCTGACACACCTCAGAGAGACATCTCACTTGGCAGGTGCAGGCTGGACCACAGAAAATAGAAAGAAAGAATTTGCAGTAAATATTGCATGAGGACTGTCTTAAGCATTTCTTAGGGGTTGGGTCCAAGTTCTGAGGGCAAAGCAAAGAAATTTTACTTCATCAACTTTGTCCCTATCTTGCTGCCTGAGACTGTATGGAGGTTTTAGTTTGGTGCTTTACAGGTATCCACCATGTTGTCATGGAATTGTAAAACATGAGACAAGCTTTCTTTAAGCAAGTTAAAGATAGGTGTCTGTTAAACCATCCTAACCCTTCTTTATTGATCTGAATCTTGAGTGTTATCCTGTCTCTAACCTTTCCTTTCTTTATATGGTTATTGGCAAGGTTGTCATGGGGCAACCCTAATTTGACTTTTACTTCCCATTCTTGCATTTCTTCCCCCTCTTTGAGGCTGAGTGAGGCACAGAGACTCTAGTTCTCTTAGGGGATGAGCTAATCGTAGAGGTGACCAAAGAGAAGTCAAAACCCCAGGCAGATCCTTTGATCTATGGACAGCTTTTGATCCCTTTGATCAAGAAACATTATTGACCTCTTTGTAAATGGCTGTTGTCTGAATAGCTCTTTTGGCAATTTGAAAGGAAGTTGGGTGAGAGTACCTGGGGGTGATGCTGGCTTGTTTTTGACTGCTATTTTGTTGCTATTCAAAGTACCTTTGGGGAGAGAGCCCATGTGGACTGTGTGTAGCTATGCATATACAGGTAACTCATGGATGGGCATCTGTGCTTAAGTGGATCTTCACGTCATCTCTCTGACATGGACTTTGTCACAGCCACACCTGCCCATGAGGCATCAGATCTGAATTGCAATTTCTCAGAAACCTCAGCTGATTCAGTATCAGGCCATGACTCAGCAGCTCTTGTTATGAGGAATGTGTTCTCACAGACTTTGCTGCTTCCAAATTGATTTCAGGAGCACATCACACTGTCAGCTACACAAAATTTTCTCTGATTTTTTTTTTTTTGTTATTTCTGGGTGCTGAGCATCACTAGGCCATGACCAATAGGATAAGTGGAAATCTCTTATTCACTGTGTACTTTGGATTACCATTCCCAAAACAGAGGTGGCAGAGAAGGGTGATCTGTGCCTCACTCATCAGCTACTTTGGGGAAAAGTTACTATCTCATCTTCAGCTCTCACTGAAGGTTGGTTCATTCTGGACATTGTATGGAAGCAACTGAGGTGCAGGCATATGTTCCCTTCTGCCAACTTGGCTGTGGTGATGCTAACCCCAGCCAGCAAAGAAGAGTGAGCAACTGGGAACAGTAACATCTCAAACTGCTGCAGAGTGATTGGCCAGACCGCTCCTGTCAGCACTTGGATTTCCTTGCTGTTCATTGAGGAATTAAAAGTTAACTGAAGGTGGTGGTAAAAAGTAGGTTTGCCTGCCTAGAAAACGCTAAAACCAATAGTGAAAAGCAGAGGTGGATCTGAAGGTTGTTATCTCTCTTGAAATTTATATGGGGATTAAAACACGCGTCATCCTTGCAGCACTTTGGCAATTTTATAATCTCTGCTGGTATTCCACCTCAGGGTACTCTGTGGGATGAAGAATTAATTTTCCATGTTTTTTTAAGGAATGGAGGCCTATGATTTTCTGTCAGTCATAAAGAAGAGTTTGTGGCCGAACTAGATGCTTTCTGGACCTCAAAAGTGATTGAAAGGTCTGGGACTGTGGTGAGGGTGTGTACCACCACACCTCCAAAAATCAAATTGGGTTAACATGCGTGCAGAGAAACACCACAGGATGTTACATGGCCATTTCACTTCCACATCAACAAGAAGAGACACTATGAGGCTGTGCAAAATGTAAGAAAAAGCACTGTGCAAAGCAGTGGCTGCAAAATTAAACTGTAGGATGGTTTATTATATGCAATATCTTTCTCTCCCCCTCATCTCTCCTTGTTAAAGACAGGAATCTTTCTTAATGGAAAAAAGTACCCTATCTTGAGTGCAAGCCAATTTATAATTTTTTTTACAGGGGGTTAAAGTGGCATGTTTGCACAACACCAACCCTCACCCCGGCAAACCTGCCAGCAGTTGATAGATATAAATAGGGACATTTAGAGAGAAAAGCGTATTTACGTTCCTTTGAAATGTGCTTGGCTAAAGGCATATTTTTAAGAGAGGGAGTGGAAAAACAAATGGAAAATATTTTCTTTGAAAGGGGAAAAAAAGCAACAAACTGTCCTTCGTAAGCAGAGATGCTTGGCTGGTGTGTATTTTACGCAGCTGTAGGTCAGACCTTGCAAACAACTACTAAATTGGGTCCAGCTACTTTGATGCTAAATGCATGGAAGTGCCACTAATTAAATTGCATCAGATGTAGGAAATGACTGATGTGTCTGTTATGCTCACGATAGCAGAGTTCACTCTGCTGCCATTTGACCGACCCCTCTCTCTTTATGTAAGAAAAAGGAATTTTCTTCTAAGAAAAATCAGCTGGTTTCACACCTTTGTTTTGTTTTCTGAACTGCTAATCCCCTGAAGGTATAGAAGCTATTTGAAAGAGCAAATCAAAGCTCCAATAATTTAGTGTTATATTATTTGCTGATGTATGGTTTGATTTAGTGGCTACTTATTATATCAGGTTACCATATAATTATCTTAATTATTGACTCCAGAAGAGTAAGTAGAGGGATTGTGAGAGAGACAGGAAGGCCCAGTGGAAAGAGCATGGTTCAGAGAATTGAACACATCTTGATGTGCTCTTGACTCCACCACTCATTTTCTCAGAACCTGAACTCTTCCCTTGGCCAGCCTGAAATGAGGAGGGATTGCAGGGCCAGGACTCAGAAGCTGACCCAGGATTCAAAGAGATGCAGAAGAGAAGTATAAAAAGGACAGAGGAAAGTTCTGAAAGATAGTTGTAAAATTAGTGGAAAAAAAAAAAAGAATACCCACCACAGTATGCATTTACATCAAGGAGTAGACCATCTATGTGGGCATGGAGAAAGGCAGTTTTCCCATGAAGGCCTGGGAATTTAAATCTGCATTTCCAGCCTCTACTACTGATTTAACACACAAAATTACGTAGCCTTGGATCTCTTTATGCACAATAAAAATGATAAAAATCATCCACCTGTCTTTGGTTTTAGCCGTTGAAATTATTGAAGCACTGTTCCTCACACAGCCTTCAGCCATGGTCCTCATGGAATGTCCATTTGTGGCTTTTAGTCTCCTAGTTCTTTGTCTGACAACCAGCAGCCTAAGCCACAGGTCTGAGTTAGCAAGCACCACTGCAATATAGAAACCTCACTGAAAGTCTGTGAGTGCAGTACTTCCTGTATTGATAATATTTTACAAATACTGACAAAATACTTCATCTATTGACAAGCTGAGTTGCATCTTTTTCCCTGAGAGAGAAGCAGACACGTTGGTTCTGCTCAGCTTGTGCAAATTGCTTTCTCTGGTTTTGCTTTTCTTTCCTGAGCCAAAAAATGCGAATAATAGAATGTATCTATTTCCTTCCTAGAAAAGATCAGCTAATGTGAAATGGTGCATGGTGGCTTAGTGCTGAATAAGTGGGATACCCTAATCCAGCAAGGTATCCTTGTTCTATTGTATGCCTTTTCTGCATACCATCTGGAGTTGTTCTCTGCTTAGTATTTTCAGTATGTACCATATGTTTTTGCATGAAAATTCAATAAAATATGCATTATACATGAAAAGTGCTGTAGTAAATAAAGGAAGGATGGAATCCAGTCCCCTTTGTGAACGGCAGGGGCCCCAAATCTTCATAAAAGGTTTAGTCTAGTCTGACGTCTGTGCTTTTCTCCAATTTACTCCGTGTCAGTCTTTAGGAGATGCTCTAATTTAAAACAAAACTCCTCTTTCCTGATGAGGTTATTTGATGTTCTTTGGCTGCCCTCTGCTGAGAGCACTGAGTAAGACAGGAAAAACGTCCTTTCCCAAGGAAGGTAACATTGGAAGAAATTCCCTGTTTGTCAATATGCTGAGTTGTGTCACTGCTGCTGGTGGTCATCTGTGGTTTGGTGTCTCTCATTGTCTCTTTGCTTCCAGTCAGAGGGCAAACTCTTCTGAGCTGCATCCCTGCTAAGGTTTTAGTGTCCATCATTCGTTGCCAGGGGGTGGGTGGCTTTATAGACTTATGAAAATGTAGGCTGAGGCATTGACCACCATGCAAAATTAAGCATTATTAAACAAGGGGTTGCCACAGGAGGAAACAGACCTCTCTGCCCAGGCCCTGTTGCAGTCCTGCCAGGTGGGATTTGAGCTGTACCTCAGCATCCCCCTGCTTGGCAGAGCAATTTGCCACTGCATGCTGTTCCTCATCAGAATGTCCGTTTCTTCCAGTGCCATCTCCACCCCTCCACAGGCACCACAGCACTAGGTCTTTACTTTATTTCTTTAACTGGGAAAGGGCAAATGGGTTGTTCCAACATGAACAAGAATAGCTGAAGGACTTGCTGTTTCTTGTGAACAAAGTGTGAGCCATGGTCTTGTCCTTGGGAAGAAACAAGGATCCTGTGCAGATTTTGATACATGTATAAAACAATAGTTCTGTTGTAGCTATTAATGTTCTCTGTAATGCCCTGTTTTCAATACTTCCTAGCAAGTTGATTTATTATTATATCTTTAGCTGGGCTGTGCACCAAAGCATTTTGGTGATGAAAAGAATGTTATACACACTTTTAATTACTGCCCACATTTTTTGTATAATTTTATCATTTACTGTTTTAGATGAGACATCGAGTTCTTCTACAGGAAAGATGCCCAGTAAAAAATAGATGGTTTAAAAGCTAATCTGAGATAAGTTTGGCACTCAAATGCAAGAAAATGTAATTGTTCCTTTCTTGTTTTCTTCCTGCCCTGTCAGATGGTCCCTGATTACCAAAATGTACAAGAACTCCCTTATCTGGACATGGTGATTGCAGAGACATTGCGCATGTACCCACCTGCATTCAGGTATCTGTTTTTTTTCCCCTCTCATTCCACAGGATAACTCACTAGGTCTATAAAATGGAAATCTTTGCTGGAAGACCAATGTTCTCAGTCTCTGTGCCAACATCAATACTGCTTTGTGCATTTGAAAGGTATAATGCGGCTGTTGTAGCAAAGCAGGTTAATTCTGGTATTTCTAAAACACACTTTTACAGCAGATTGGCCAAGGTTGCTTCCTCACTATTCTTCACAACCCCCAAGGTTATGGGATGGAGGCATTTTGAAGCAGGTCTGGCCTTAGAAAGGCAGATGCTGCTTCTTCCAGGTGCCTCAGGTTTCAGGGATATGGACCAAAGACCTGCCCTGTCTTGTTGGTCCCTGATCTATGGAAGGGTTGCACATCCAGAAAGCTGTATTTCACATATGTGTTTAACTTCAGCCCATTTTCAATTAGTACTGCATTATACTGACATAGCTAAACTAATGGCAATATCCAGTAACTGTTGAAAGTTTTGTGCCAGTTCACACAAGACTGATTCTACTGTGTTGATGAACTGAAAACAAGGGGACAAGAAATTTAAAAAACTGTTTGATTGCTAACGTTTTGAGCTCTCAGAAGTATAAATACAAATGAAAGAATGAATCTTTCCAAAGTGATCAGCCAGTTGCACTGCTTCTCGTGAAGCTGGGCGAAAAATTCAGATGACTGGAAAGGAGCCAAGCTGAGCTTGCTGTGACACCCTTTGAAAAATCTAACTCATGATTGCAAGCACCTTAAAATAAAAAAGCTTAAAATCATAATCTCTTCTGTATGTTCACAAGGAAGAGAAGTCAAGATTTTTTTTTCATGGGCATCTGCAGGATTGTTCAGAGAGTAAATGTCAAAGATATTTGCTGCTGGGTGAGATGATAGGGCTTTACTATATTATACATGGTATATAAGTGGAAACAGTTTTGCTGGTTAAAGCAACAGGGATTTTTGAGTTTCATCTCTGTCACTGGGAAACAATCAGTGTTTGTCAGATGGGAAACAGAATGAGAGTGGAGCAAAGTTATTCTGAAGTTTTGGTTAGCATTATCAGCAGTGTTTATTGATCTGGCTTTTAGTCTGATGGATGTGGAATGGGTAGGACAGCCCAGTGCCTCTGAAAGATGTTAATTGCCTGTGACAATGGTAATGCTGAGTTAGGTGAAAAATCAGTGGCAGCCAAGTTTGCTATAAAATGAGTTGGTTTTCTTTTTTTTTAATGAACTTTGTATCCAGAGATCTTTCTTCCCCAGAACTCACGTTTTCACTGTCACCAAATTCATGTAATAATGAGAAGAATGTCTTGGCAATGTATTTTTAGCATGGAGATTTTTGTTGCAGGTTTGGAGCCTTTGTTATTTATTTGTCTATGAGAAAGAGAGTTGGGTGACAGTGAGGAGAGAATGTGTTTCTGTAGCGATACCAGACTGGCAGTCCTGAAACTGAAATCTTTGTTCCACTTTTTAAGCAGAGCGTGGGAAGCAGCAAAGGGAGCTCCTGCACATTGTCTCGCCCCTGTGCTGGCAGCTGGTGCCAGGGAACAGCTCCCAGACTGAGATGACAGGGCACCCCTCTGGCTCTGGGTTGATTTGGGATCTGTAGTGACCACCCAAGCACCAAAAGTTCTAGATCAGAACCTGCGACCATACATGCACACTCACATATACATACAGATTTTTGTAAGGTTTACAGACCCAAGTTTGGTTTAGCAGACAGCTTTTTTCGATCTTATCACAATGAGGTTCCTAAGGACAGTCTTACTCTGTACCTGTCGCCAGGGGATGGGAGAAAACTGCAGAGTTTTGCTGCTGACGTCATGCCTGAGGTTTTCTAAGGCTTGTGAATCCATTGTATTTTTGTAGGAGCAGCAGCAGCAGAACCTAATATTAAAAGCATCCCTTGCAAAGTTTCAGGTCCTTTACCAAAATGGAGGTGCTTCTCAAATAAACAAGCTCAAAGCTGTATTTGGTATCCTTTCTTTCCTGAAGGCAAACCAGCATACTCTTTCTACTTGTTTAATTAGAGTTGACAGACACGTTTCATCAGCAATTTTCATAAAAAATTACTCTAAATCCAGCGTTCACAGTGAAGTTGCAGTTTAGCAGTTAATGCTTTGGGAAACAGTAGACACCCAGAAATGCTTTCCTGTGAAAAGAGCAAAGGTTAGCCAGCTGGGCTGGAGCTATGGGCTTCTGGGTGGAGATGACACCTGAGAAGACAATTGCATCAGCAACAGTTGTTGTATTTATCTACTGAGAAATTGTTACTTTGGAAATTGCAGGGTCAGCTGAAGAGATTTACTTTTCCAGATCTCTTCTGCTGTCTTTTTAACCTTTTTTAATCATCTGAGATACCTGACATTGTTGCAGATTCACTCGGGAGGCAGCTAAAGACTGTGTGGTGCTGGGGCAGCATATTCCAGCTGGAGCTGTCATTGAAACTGCAGTTGGACACCTCCACCATAACCCTGAGTTCTGGCCAGAGCCTGAGAAGTTCATTCCTGAGAGGTATGTGGAGAAATGCTTTTCATTCTTAGGTTGAAGTCCTGATTTGGGCCTGTTTAGATCAATGTTAAAATGCTGGTTTATGCATTAGTGTGGGCACAGAACTCCAGCCTGTCCAGTGAAGACACCAGAACCTGCTGCCCTTTCACAGCCACAGTCATCCACTATTCATCCAAAGCAGTATTTCCACCAAGAGTGGAATTTAGTTTAATTTAGACCATAAAATTAAGTTATTTCTACCAAATTAGACAAGTGATGATAGAGACACATCCCACAGATGGTGCAAGGTTTGGTCAAGGCTGAAATGTGGCACAGGTTTTCAGACCAGTTTGCAAATCAGAGACTGTGAATACTGTCTCTTCTGGATGCAGAAATTCTGAAGTGAGACAGTATATTTACTGACTTGGATGTACCTGAGAAACTCATCCAGTTCCTGCATGGTTTAGAGCACCATTTTCACCTGAAATCTTGTAACACTGGGGATCCATTCTAAGTGGGGAACCTACCCCATCTCCCACTGGGAATTTGCTCTCCATCTCTAAGTTAGGATCCTTGGTTCATTCTTGGCAAGACATACTTCCACATGGCGCATTTATTCTCCTGAGCTGGGGATGGCAGGTCACACTGTCAAGCTGTGGTTTTGTCCCATGCCCTATCCGATAGATGCTGAGTTGAGCTTACAAGGGAGAGTTTCAACTTATGTGGTGCTGTGTGGAAGCACAATTTAGTTTTGTGGGCAGCTCTAGTTTTAAGCTCTTTTGTGGGCAGATGCATTTTAAGCTACCACTACACTGAAAAGTTTACTAAGAAAAAAGGCTTCACAAACAGCTGGGTGTGAGGCAGGCAGCCCAGAACCATCTTTGCCAGTAAGACACCACATGCATAGTGTAGGTGGGTTTGCCTAATGCTCCTTCTGGAACAAATCTAGGCATATGCTCCATCAGGCTCTTTTGGCCATGAAGAAGAACAGTTCCAGGGTTAGAGAAGCCCAGAGCTTTTGCTGGAGAGAAATCTTAGCAGTAACTGGAAGTCCAGGGTGGATTTTTTTAGCAACACTTATCTAAAAATGCTTTCTTAATTGTTTATTCACCACTTCAACAGTAGCATGAAAGTGCATTACAGAGTAAAAAAGGATAGTGGAGGCTGCAGTCCCCTTGACTCATACAGTGCTATTTGTTATGAATTTGAGATTAATTCCCTTTTAAAACTTCCCTGAGGAATGATGCATAATTATTAACACTCTCCTCAGCTTATATCAGTCAGCAATGTTAGTAAGAATTATAGAGTAAGAGCTTAAAAAAAATTAAAATAATTTGGCCACAGCATTTTTACCCCTAATATATAATTTTGAAATCAGCCTTTGGATTAATACAAGGGAGACTAAATTTACATAATGATATATGGGGGTGAGCAAGGCAAAGATTGCATTAACTTGTTTGCTTGGAATATGTAATGGTGCTTAGTATGTGAGTGTTTTGGGTTGAGCTGCAAAATGCCCTACTGAGAAAAGGGAGAAAAAAAATTCGGGACACTTAGACTTGAACTTGACTAGGTATATACTTATACAGAAAAGAGAAAATTAAAAGAAAACTGCAATATAACACACACCTACACAGATTAAAAATAACAAACAATAACTCCCCACTCACCATCAAACACAAATCCCACCATTCTAGCTACAACCCACCCAAGAGAACTCAATCCCTCGAGGGACAGACCCAAGTGGAGAGAAGACTAAGATTAAATATTTTACCTTCCTAAGATACCATAGCAGCAAGTGACGGTAGGGCCTGGTCCAGGAAAACCACACAATACATCCCTCCCAGATGAGCAGTCATGAGGAACTGGGAGAACTCCTCTTACTCTACTCTCTTTATATCTCAGTTTGCGTCATCTGGCATGAAGTATTTATTTGGTTGCTTAAGTCAGATGACACCTGTCTCTCCTAATCTGTGTAAGACTATCTGCTAAACTGAGGCCTAACTAAAACTACCACAGTAAGTTAATTGTCCCTCAGTCTCAAATTATGGGCTTCTATACTACCCTTTGGAGTAGTAACTTAATGTTATTTAGGATATCTAAACATAGGCATGGGATTAGTGGAGATACATACTCTTGTTTCCCAAAGCTCAAAATAGCCTGTATTGCCTCTCCTCTCTTTCTACTCTGCCTGAGTTCTCTGGGCCTTAACAGTCCAAGTTCTTGCAAACTGTATCCAAAGAAATGAGAGATTTTCAGGGATGACCCCATAGATGAAGCACAGAAAGGGACCTGGGGGCACTAACTGACAGGAAGCTCAACATAAGCCAGCAATGTGCCCAGGTGGCCAAGAAGGCCAATGGGATCCTGTCCTGTATAAAAAATAACATGGCCAGCAGGACCAGGGCAGTGACCCTTCCCCTGTACTCTGTGTTGGTGAGGCCACACCTTGAGTACTGTGTTCAGTTCTGAGCCCCTCAGTTCAGGACGGATATTGAGGAGCTGGAGCGGCTCCAGAGAAGAGCAACAAGGCTGGTGAAGGGATTGGAACACAAGCCCTATGGGGAGAGGCTGAGGGAGCTGGGGTTGTTTAGCGCGGAGAAGAGAAGGCTCAGAGGTGACCTCATCACTGTCTAGAACTACCTGAAGGGAAGTTCTAGCCAGGTGGGGGTTGGTCTCTTCTCCCAGGCACTCAGCAGTAGGACAAGGGGGCACGATGGGCTTAAGCTCTGCCAGGGGAAATTTAAGCTGGAGATCAGAAAAAAATTCTTTACAGAGAGAGTTATCAGGCATTGGAATGGGCTGCCCAGAGAGGTGGTGGATTCACCATCCCTGGAGGTTTTTAAACTGAGATTGGACATGGCACTAAGTGTCAAGATCTAGTAAACGGACTGGAGTGGACCAAGGGTTGGACTTGATGATCTCGGAGGTTTTTTCCAACCCAATCGATTGTATGATTCTGTGACAGAATCTGTATCCATGGACAGAACTGGAAAAGTAGTTCTGTACTACCTGAAGAACTCCAAATACCTTATGACATGGGAGGACTATGTGGACTTGCAGGGTAATGCCATCACTGTAAAGGTTTGCTAATTTGGAGGCATCACTTGGCAGTGACTCAGCACAGCCCAGGATGAGCCTCATCATGAGGGTTCTGCTTTGGCCCTAATAACCTCTACTGACTCGGACACTGTATTCTTGTCTGTACATATCCTCCCCAGTAGACATTCAAATTTGCAGATGTTGGCAAACGGATTTTACTTTTTTCTCCCCCTTTGAACTGCTGTTCAAATAGGAATTTTTTTTCCCTCTTTCTGGCTTGTTCCTAATGGGCTGATCAGGTATTTTAAGGCCAGTTAGTTGATGCAGATCTGTGTAAAGACTGACACATTAATTAGTCTTTGCAACTGGACTGAAGTACTGAGATGGCTCAAATTACACAGCCATGTGCAATGTCAGTGTTTTCCAATAGCGAACTTGGTCTCTTTAGGCCAAGAGCAGAGAGAAGGGCTTTTCTGAATTGTGTCTTAGACAGGACAACTGATTTGCAAAAGGCATTTCTTGAACTGGTTACCATCTCTGCACTTTCTAGGTTTACAGAGGAGGCCAAAAAGGAACGACATCCCTTTGCATACCTGCCCTTTGGGGCAGGACCCCGTGGCTGCATTGGCATGAAAATGGGTTTGTTGGAGACAAAAATGACTTTGCTGAGGATTTTGCAGAAGTTTAAATTCAAGACCTGCCCAGAGACTGAGGTTTGTACATGAACAGAGGCGTAAAGATCACACTTATCAACTTGAGGGAGTGGACAGTGTGTCTTAGACAGGACAACTGATTTGCCTTTGTGTCTTCTCTTCATTTGAGAGAACTGCTGGAGACACTTCTGTAATAAAGAGGGACAAGAGGCCTGGACTGCATGTTTTAATCAAAATGTGATTTAAGATACATGATTTTTCCAACAAAAGAAATGGTTACACAGCCCTGTCTTAGTGGAGAGCACTATAGCAACACCACAGTCAAAATACCTTGATTTATAGAGGGTGAGAATGGGTGTGCATATTTCATACCATCTCAGCACTTTGCTATATGCCTATTTCTCTGTACATTGCACCTGCCACTTACTCAGCAGCTCTAGAGTTTACAGAGTTAATTTCTTTCTGTTCAGTATACCTGGGCAACCACTCCCTCAGCCTCTGTAAATTCTGTCTAATATTATACTACCACAGCTGAGAGTAAAACAAGCACTTTACATCTTCTGCAGTAATTCTGATATGAACTGGTTCTCCAGGAAAACTGTCTGTCTGTATGCGGGGGTGTTATACACACATAAACAAACACATACAACTGTATGTAAGATGCTCTTTTTTCTTTCAGATTCCTTTGCAGCTCAAATCAAAAGCCACACTTGGACCAAAAAATGGAGTCTACATTATGCTAGAATCTCGCTAGAAGAAATTATACTTCCTGAAGCCTCCTGGGATGAGACCCTTTGTTAGTGACTCACTGGGTATAATTATTTTTCGAAACTCCAAAGACACGTAGAAGCCTAAGTCCCACTGATGGTCAGTAGGTTCTTCCTCACTGCCCTCCTGTAGGAGAGCCTCCAGTCACCTTTTAAAATGGGCTCCACAGTCTTTTTTGGCAATCTTCAAATTGCTGTGAATAGTATCTGTAAAGTAGCATTCGTCTTTCCTTTCCCTCATCCATGAGAATGCTTTCCTCATGCTCAAGTTCAACAAACAGAGCAGATGTTAAGCGTAAGTGCAATTTAAAATCGATTTTAATTACAATTCATTATGTGGCACATCCTTCTTATGCACTGAAAAGTTTCTACTCAAGAGAAAGCCCCAAAGGCACCACAATTACAGCAGAAGACCTGGGATGCAGTGCATTGGATTTTATCATGAACTCTGCTATCAAAGCTGAGCCTCCTGCACAATGATTAATCTCTCCCTGTGTCTGTGAAATGGAAAGAGTTGTACCTCCTTCATGCTTTGCAGTGATTTTATATACATTTAGATTAAAAATTTGCACTTGGCACATTGCATCGTTATGACAGAAGAGGAACAAGAAGTTCCCCTGCTTACCAGTTGAGTTCAGTAGCAAAGACCGAAGAAATGAGGTGACAGCCATTTTGCTGGCTACTGCACTTCTATTGTAAAGATGGAGAAAAAGATGTGAATTTAAAGCAGGACAACTGAAGGAAATTTAAGGATAATCAGAAGGTGTTAATACAACATTTGCTTCATGGTGAGGCTTTTCCTTTCCAAACACCACAACTGGCACCATCCTTGTCTAGCTCCTTGGCTCAAGGAAATTGAGAGCATGGATGCATTAGAGCCAATGGCAAAGGAATGGGATCCAGGATTATCAGTCCCAGCAGCTTTCTTGACTCATGTGACCCTGGAGCAGCTCATGTCCAAGTGCCTCACTCCCCTCAGCAGCACCATGGATCCATTCAAGCTGTGTGACTGTGCCCATGCATCTCCACAGCCAAAATAGCTGATGGATCCACTCTTCACATTTTCTCCATGCTCTTTCCTACTCCTCTACAAAGCCCTTTAAGCACCACACAGCCAGTGGAGCAACACACAACAGGGATCAACTCACAAGGAAAACTCCCACATTTTTCTTCAACTGGCACCACAAACTGGTTGTCTGTACAGCTGTGCTGGCTTTGGCTAGGATAATTTTCTTCATACCAGTATGGGGCTCTATTTTTGATTTGTCTTTCATTATTAGCAGTGCTCGAACAGAGTGAAGGCCTTTTCTTCTTCTCACACCACTCCATCAGTGAGGATGCTTGGGGGTGCACATGCAGTTAGGAAGGGACACAGCTGGAACAGAAGACCCCCACGGACCACAGGGGTGTTTCATACCATATGGCATCATGCATAGCATATAAAACTGGGGGAGGAAGAAGGAGGGGAGGGACATTCGCAGTGATGGTCTTTGTCTTCCCAAGTCACTATTATGTGTGCCAGACCCCTGCTTTTCTGGGGATAGTGGAACACCTGCCTGCCCATGGGAAGTTGTAAATGAATTTCTTATTTTGTGTGTGGCTTTTGCTTTACCTATTAAACTGTCTTTATCTCAATGCATAAGTTTTCTCACTATTACTCTTCCAATTCTCTCCCTAATCCCACTGCGGGGGTAAGTGAAGGAGTGGCTCTGTGGGGCTTAGCTACCCGCTGGGGCTAAACCACAACAAAACCATGAGAAGAGGTTGGTGCAGTCTCAAGGTCTGGTTTTTTTTTTTTATTTTGACTTTTATTTTTTCTTTAAAATGTTGTATGTAACAAAAATTCTTATAGCACTATGTAAGTAAGGAAGCACCTTTGGTTCCTTTGCATGTCTTGACCTTCTGTCTGCTTGACATTCTCTGCTTGAGGTTTCCTTAGGTACAGCATCTCCCTTGGTGGTATGCACAGAGAAGTGTCATGGCAGCAGGAGGAAGAGACTAACTGCTCATCTGCATTACAAGGATTTCTGGAAGGAGCCATCTGCTCACTGATCCCTGGCTAGGTCCCTATCTGCTGCTGCATTCTTCCCACATGCTGCCTGAACACTGATCAAATGACTGTATCTTGTTCCTCAAAGATTGTGTTTTTCTCTTTCATGATTTTGGGTTTTGGGTTTTTTTTAAACCAGAACTAGACTGGTACTAGTGATGAAGTGTTGACCTGGAAGTCTTGGAATTGCTTCTATTTCCATGGAGCATCTCTGGCCTGCTAAACAGAAGTGCCCTATTACAGACACACTGATTATATGAATTGCTGATGGAGTGATTTCCATTTATTTAAAAAGCAACAACACTGTATATACCTTAGTTTCTACACATTATCCATCATTTTTCCCCCTTGAAAATAGTGTCCTGGAGGCTGATTTACAGTGTAGCTTATACATACAGTTGGCAAAAAGCTGGATGGACTTTGCTCCAAAACCTCTCACCTCCCTGAATGAGCAGAAAGCTTATTCCATCTGAAGTCAGCTACCAAAGGCTTGTTTGTCTTCTTTATATGAGTTAGAAGGTTGTTGTGTGCTTCATTTTTGACAAAATACTCCAAGCCTCTTCCCACTTGTGCTGGTTTAAAGGTAAACCGGCAGGAGAAATGAACTCCACACAAAAGAGATTACAAGTCAGAGTTAAAATATAATAAAGATATTACAATGAATGCAGTGATACAAAGAGAAATTGGTTTTTCCCCGGAAAACCCAGAAGTACAACCCAGCACTCTGGGGGACAAACAGAATGGTGTTCATTAGCCCCTGTGCTGAGCCCCATGTGGTTATTGTGAGTCCAAAGAAAAAGGAAGGGAAAAAACCCTGTTGGAGCAGATGACAGTCACAGTCTGGTCAAGAGTGGTGGTCTCTTCCTCTTGAGGTTCTAGTCCTCTGGATCCGGTGAGTAGTCACAGAAGTCCCCAAACCCCAAGATTATATACCCTCAGGTCTAAGTGGGAATGCCCAGTACCTCCCCCAGGGCAGGGACTTCCACAATCGGTGATCTAATTCTGTGAGTCATGGGGTATTTTTCGAATCATTGATGGCCCATTAGCAGACACACCCCCTCAGGCTGGGTTCGAAGATGCTAATGACTCCCTGGAGAGGAGTTATCACAGCTCTTGTCTCGCAGGCATCTTTAACACCCAGCTCACATCCTGAGGGGTCGGATGTGCCCTGGGCAGCAGCTGCAAATGGTCCATTGTTAACAGTTCATGAGAAATAACCTGGAGGGTTTAGAATACACAGCTTTGGTCACATTCAGACGGTGATAAACTGGTCCTGACTGCTGACACCAGTCCCTACCTCTGCAACTTGGGTGGTGTGGCTGGAGCATTTACCAGTGAAGACTGGGGCAAAAAAGTCATTGAGTACCTCAGCCTTTCTCATTCCTGGGTAAACACATCTCCTTTTTCCTTCCAGAGAGGACCTACATTTTCCCTACTCTTCCTTTTATCACCGATATACCTATAGAAGCTTTTTCTGTTACCTTTGCTGTCCTTGGTCAGTTTTATTTCTATCAGGGCTTGCTTTAACTTTCTAACCTTATCCTGACTTAAGACAATTTCTCTGTGCTCCTCTCAGGCTACCTGTCCTTGCTTCCAGCCTCTGTAGACTTCCTTTTTGTGTTTGAGTTTGTTCTGGAGCTCCTGATTCACCTATGCAGGTCTCCTGGTATTTTTGTCTGACTTCCTCTTTGTTGGGATGCACTCCTGATTTTGGAGGAGGTTATCCTTGAATATTAATGAGCTTTCTTGGGCCCCTCATGCCTCCCTATAATCCTGATTTATAAGCTCTCAATCAGCTCCTCATCCATCCCCAAATGGAGCTCCATGCACTCCACCTGGTCATTGACAGAGGGTGACTCCCTTCTCATCTCCTTTAACTGTCCTTCCTCAAAAGACTGTATCCTGCCTTTCCAGCTGTGGGGTGATGGCCCTTAATGAGTTGAGGGAAACGCCTCAGCCCCCCAGAGGGATGTTGGTAAGTGATGGTGTTACCATAGAATGGAATGTTATTAAATTAGCATGGCCTTTCTTTGGCACACCCTGTGGCACCCTGCAGGCTGAAGGAGCCCACCCCTCAGGCATCTGTATCACCCCCCAGAACATTTTGACTATAGTCACAGGAAACCACCTGAAGGAAAAAAAAAGTATAAAAAGAAGTGCAGTTTAACTGCAATTTGGGGAGAAAAACTTCCACCTCTGGGAGGGCAACCCACGAGCTACCCTGTCTCCCCCATTCCATCGACATTGCCGTGGTAAGCAACCGAATTCTTTATTTTCCTATGCCTTACTGGTTATAATGTGTTATAGCTCACTGGGTGTACACGTGTTAATGGGAAGTGGCTATATTTTTCCTGTTGCTTTTTTGGGTTACTGAGTGTATTTACATGTGGTGTTGAACTGTTGTGTTTCTGGTTAGTAATCCTCTGTTAGTTACATTTGTTGTGGGAGGGGTATACTGCTGGGGTGGCCGGTAAAATGTGTGTTGTGCTGGTGTCTTTTGGGGTATTTTGTACAATCCTGCAGCTAAATGTTATCACTGACTAAGTAACCCATATAGTTATTGTCACATACCTATATTAATAAATGTTATTTCAGGAGTTATCGTGACGAAAGTTCTTTTTTTTTTTTTTTTTTTTGCTATTAAGTGTTGCCTCACTAGCAGAGGTTAGAAGTCCTTCCAGCCTGTGTTCTGTCCAGCAGTTCGGAAGGCAGTGCTGGGTTCATAAGGCTCTAATTTTTCTGGAGGCACTTATGTAGCTGATGAGTTCTCTTTGGCTTAAGTGAGGTCTACATAGGGAGTCAAAAATCTTTCCAGCCTGTGTTCTATCCTGGTTTTGATAGGCAGTGCTGGGCTCATAAAGTTTTGATTATCCTGAGGGCGCTAATAGCTATTAACTTTATATTAATACAGTTAAGACTAGAAATCTTTGCATTTCTGTCTCTCCTCCCTTTCACGTGACACCAGCACTCCAGTCAAAGGAACCATCCCACCATGTCTCTGTGATGTCAGCAAGATCACAAACCTGCAGGCATGTGCACATCTGTAACCCCCTTTTTTATTCTGCATACTGCATGTTTTTGCACAGAGGCATTTAAGTTTGGTCCCAATTAAGTCAACTTACTGGCTGGAGTGGCTGGAATTCCTTTTGCTGCTCTTCAGGTGCTGACCTGCCATCTCTCTCCAGGCTCTGGGCATCTATTGCTGGCACGGGCATCAAACAGGTACAATTGGGATGCATAGAGGTTCCTCTCCATCAGTACCATTTCAAATACTGTGTTTACTCTGGAAAAAAACAGTCCTGCAGTGGTTGCAGCTGTATGCCACATCTTACAGACTTGGAAAATGAACCAAGAGCCTTTCCCAGCTGCATTCAAGTTGAATATGGACAGTATGTGTGCAAGTAAACTCATCTGAGTCTCTGCTAACACTTTTTGAACTGTTCTGCAAAGTTTTCTGGTTAGGAAGTGTTATCTGTTTGCACCTGTCAGTTTGGAGTAGTATGGAATAGAGAAATTATTTTTGCATCTGAAGTCAGATTTCTGGAAGTGCATCAACCCTTGTTCTGCATGCAGGCTGAGTGAGACAGCTAGAAAAGACAGAGAAAAGGCTGCCAACTTTCCACTAATACAGGGAGAGCCCCAAGCCATTTTTTTTCTTTTAAATAACAGTTGGTGATACAGTCACCACACACTGCACAGACATGTACCAAGATACTTATTGACGCTGGACCTCACCCTGGCTATGTGAGTAAGCTCAGCAACACACCTACAGAGCTGCTGTCTAAAGGGATCAGTGAGCCTTCTGGAAGCACAGATTTGTAGAAAAACAATGCACAAAACTGCCAGCATCTCTCCAAAACAGAAACTGGTAATGTCATATTAATCGCAGTGTGTTTGTGCACTCATATAAAATGGTCCCAAACTGATCCTGAGCAGAGTTGGCTTTAAAATTAATTTTAAAAAACCCCAAAACCAAAACCAACCAAAACCAACCATGAAAGAAATCCTACCAAAAAAACTCCCACAAACCCACTCCCCCAACATTATAGTTGCAACATCAAAATGTAGCTTATATCCTTAAATTATGGTGCCTATTAGCATTTCTGGTACAGCATTCTTCAGTCAACAGCAGGTGGGTTTAGGGAGGAACAAAGATACTGATTCCTTCCCTAATTCCTCTCCTCAGAAACAGTAAGTGTGTTGTCTTGCATTGCTGAGCTGTGGGTTTGTTTAAAATTGGGCATGTCTGTGTTACAAAAGGGTTTTAGTCATTGTCTTGACAGCTGATACAAAGCAAAGGCTGCTTGGTAAAGGAAAGCTTCTATTAAAAACATCTCTGATCTTTGTAACGATTACAGAAAGTTGTCAGTATAAAATGGTATATTTAATCAGGCTGCTGATAGAAAAAAAGCTTTACAGTTTTATACTTTGTAAATGGTATTCCTAGAAAAGCAGAGGTGCATGTGAGAAATTATTGTTTTGTTGATTGCAAATTTGAACTAATTATTCTTATCTGGCATTAAACTGCAGAATAGCCTGTGTGTGGTACTTTAGGAAATGAGCATCTTGGACACAGTGTCACCTGATACCAGACCATTCTGGGTCTTTACAGCAGAAAACTTGGTTTACCAAGAATTTAAAGCTGACTTAAAAGCTGTGTTGTTGCTTGGTTCATACTGGCCCTGCTCTCTTTCTTCTTACCCTGAAAAGTCTCATGTGTCTCCAAGATGTTTTATTCCTGGACTAATGGGGACTGGGGCTACTTTCAAGGAGAGAGAACATTCCCTCAGTTTGGTAGGATTTTTCCAAGTCAAGATGAATTCATGACTGGGCCTGAAGAAAGAAGTGTAAGGGAGCTATAGAAGCCCATATAGTCTATCCCTTGGTAAAACAGGTAAGCACCAGTAAAATCCTGTCCCTCTAACAGCCATCCCACCTGGATTTTGTGCTGGGCATAGTCCAAGTTAAACAGCATTTCTACAACTCCCACTTGCCCTTTGGCCCACAGGCAGCCCTGAGCAATGGTTCCTAGAAGCAAAGTGCAAGCCTTCTCTAGGCCAAGCAGCACTGAGCACACCCACCATGGCTGGTATGTGCCACCCACTCAAGTTCCTCTTATCCACCCCCACCTACTTTGCCAGGCATTTAGGCAGGATTTTGACACCCACTTCTTACAAAATCGAGGCAGAATAGCATCACTAACCTGGTTACAGGTAAAACTCATTAAATGGTGCAGTGTGTTGACTTTGGTGGGCTGCCAGACCCTTTCCCAACCCAGCAGGTGGGGAATCAGCGGTTCTTAAACTACCATCCTCCATACCACACTGCTGGCATAGCAAAGCTGTTTGGCTTCTGCTGGCTTTGCCGTCTGCCTTGCCAGGATGAACCTCTTACCAAAAAAGGAAACAACCTTCACAGCTTATCTTTCTCCTCACATGGCATAGGGATGAGTGACAGATTATTACACTGTTCCTGCTCAGTTTCTTGTCGTAAGTAGCAAAAAGATACCCTCCTCACTCAGAAAAGAGGTTCAGTGTTACTTTTTGTCTGAAGTTTAGATTTAATGCAAACATCTCTTTAATCTGTTAATTTCCAAATGCAATCCAAACAGCTAAAGGGACTACTACTACTTAACTGTCTCTAAGAGTTTACACATATTCACAAGCATATTGAAACATGATACTTTCAGAGTTGAGAGAGAGAAAACCATTGGGGGAATTTAGTGGTTTGACTATCTGTTTATGTACTATACACAAGAAAGTTACCACTGTGGTTTCCAAAGTGGAAAACATGGCAACTTTTCTTTTTCTAAAGTCAGAGAGAGAAAAAACATATGCCAGAGTACTACAAACAGGCATTTATTTGCTATTTTACTTACACACATACACACAAGCTTACATACATCCTCTGCAAGAATTTAGAGGTTTTAAAAGTATAAAAAAGTCGATTTAAAAATCTCCGCTTTTTGCATGAAAAAGAATGTTTGCTTCAATTTTCTGGCAAAAGATTACCATGACTTAAGCTAGTTCTAGTTCTTAGCTGAAATGCTGCTTATGTTCAGATGAAAAAAGGCATACTACCAGTGTTCTCATTTGCCATTAACATGTAGATGAATATGGATTTGTTTTGGCAGAAGAACCTCATTCTGCACAGGTATGACAGCTTTTACATGTTATCCTCCTCAATGAATGTACCATTTGCTGACAAGCTCATTTGCTGACAGGAGATTTATTGTCTATGTTCTATCACAAATCTTTCAAAAGAAAATAGGAGTTAAATTTTCCTTTAGGTATCTCACTGCTAGTGTTACAATTCACAGAAACAGGAGTCTGCACAGCCTTACTGCAGCTAATCATGGTTAAGTTTGTGGTTCACAGTGCTGAAGTAATAAAGTGTTACCCAGTGTACACCTGCCATCATCATCCAGGTAATTTAAAAAGAGGTGGTCCTAGAGATGAGCTTTTCTAGATCATACAGAAAGTATAGCTTAAGGCTTCTGAAGTACACTATAGGCTAACCAGTACTCACCTAAGTGCATTAAATCTATGCAGTAGCGACTTTAATATTAAAAAATACAGTTCAAGTTTTTTAACTGGACACATACACGCTGACTTCTCAACAGTATGATATTCAACTTAATCTTCACATTTTTAAAGATTTCAGCTATGTGGCTGAAGACCACCTCCCAGGTAAGCATGTTTCTATTGCAAAAAACGTCCAAGGCAGCTTGATGATACAGGTAACATGTGTATCTCCTGCAACCGAAGAGGCACTGCACCTGATGAGAGACTGTCACTCACCATCCTTCCCAACAGATGTAGGAGAACCATGAAGTTGCCCCACAAGGTACTGATAATTAAGCAGTACAAACGGTGTATTTCACTCCTAAGTATGGTATTACATAACAGCATGAGTTCCCTCCTCTGCTTCCATGGCACCAGTCAGCATTCTTTCTTTTGTAGGCACAGTCAAAGTCATGAAAAACTGGTGTTCTCACAGATATAAAATACAGCACTTATTTGATAGAGTAAATGAACCAAATCACACAGCACCAAGCAACCCTTGTTATGCTTACATCTTTGGTACTTGTTTTAAATGAGAAAATTAACAAGTGAAAATAAGTCTCTGTTCCTTTTCAACAAGCCAGTTTAATTTTTGAGGTTTTGTTGGTGAAGATTAAGCAGGAACAAAAAAGGAGTGTTACTAAGAATTTATGGAGTTCAGCACAGAGACTGTACAACCACATTTGCAAGCACCTGAATGTCTACTGTTACAGGAGACAGATTACTAAAGAAACACTTTTCATCCAGTTTTGAGTTAAAATATAAACAGGTAGAGGGACATAGCCTCTGACCAAGGAGCCTATGTAAAGATCTAGCTTGAAACATTTCTGTTTGAACTTGTTGAAAAAATTGTTTGAACTTGTCATGAATTGTTTGCCATCATGGATAATCCTTGTGTTACAAGAAGCAGTGATTTCTTCCAACAAATATATATAAATCTATAAAAGTCTCCAGTAATGCAGGGAAATGTGAAAGCTGCTGAAGAATAGGAGACAGACAAAGGATTTTAGGAATTCTAAAACATCCTCTGTGTCGTCTTACCCCTTGTTTTCTATTGCACAGAAAGGATAGAGAATAAATGTTACTGAACATTCACCTATCTCGTCAAACAGCTTCTATAAAAATCACTTTTTCTCTCTTAAGCCAATACTACAAAAATGTTAAACATAATGATGACAGGTTTTGCTGCTATATGAGCTTTGCTGGTGACACGTATTCTATGAGATACTCTGGATAAATCTGCTGCTTCTCAAAGATGACGAAGATAGAAGGGTTTGAAAAGTCATTCACACAACTGTCGTAGAAGCTTTGGCTGTCCTTCATGGGAGGCCGAACATAATCAGAACTACCACGGGTGAACTCCCCCACCAGCACTCGTGCCAGAAACATGGTCTTGCATGAGTCTGTTCCACAGTACTTGTCAGAATAAGATGCATCCCTTGCAAAATAGCTTCCTGCAGAAGAGACACCAAGAAAGAGCTGGTAAGACACTGAGATTGCAGGGAAGAAAGTGGTAACAGTGTGAAAGTTAATTAATAAACAGATGCAATAAACAGTTCATGAACAGCCTTTGTAAAGCCTTCACTTGTTCTGTATGTCCCTCCTACTGTAAATGACTACTGTGCATTAGCTACAGTTTTTATTTTTCACAGCACAGATATTACAAAGCCATCCAAGTAATGTTTTAAATGTTATCGTATTCATCTGATTTCCTCCCATTCCTAGATGTCCATCTTCCCCAATTTCACCCAACTTGGTCTCCTGACAGAGGCTATTAAAATTGTAAAAACATTTCTGAGAGTTACAAAGTGTTCACTCAGAAAGGTGGCTAGTCAGCCACTCAGCCTGTCTTGGCTATTGCACTTGGTATGCTGTAATTTCTTGTACACAGGACAATGTAAGGAATATAATTTGCTAACAAGGCACAAAAACCTGTAACCAGAATGGCATTTAGGTTCCTGGGGAAAAAAAAAAGCCATGTTGCCTTCCTGTAGGAGTTTGGAGAAACTGGAATAGAAGTAATCCTGGAGTCTAGCAGAAACCATCCTTATAACAGGTCTCTCCTGTCTTTTCTTGCAAGGACTGAGTGGAGCATAGAGGCAAAGGCCTTTCAATATGCCTTAGCTCCAAATGACCATTGCCAAAGTCGGCTCTGTTGCCCACATCATCACAGAGACAAGCCCTAGACTGGCTGATTGTTCCCTTTTTAACTTTACACCTCTGCAGTAAATGCTGAGAATTTTTTAGCAAGTCTAGTGAAAGAGCTTAATGAAAGAGCTGAAAACCAACCTTTGCCGTAGACTGTCCCATTAAGACCACAGATTCTCCAGTCAAAGTTTTGTTGACAGATGGCATCAATGTCTTTTTTCTTGGTCCCATGAAATAGAAATCGCTCATCCGCAGCCTTCCCACCATTGCTCTTCTGCATTAGCTCCTTCTGCCTGCAGTAAGAAACAGTATCTTTGCAGTTCCACAACCGCCGTACCCACAGGTTCCAGCCATACCAACATTCAAACACAATTTTACCCACAGTACATTCTGAAAATCCTTACATTAAGGACTAATTAGTGCATACATGGTATCTTGCTCCACGTTTAATATTAAAAATGTTTTGTTTCATTCACTGCCTATGGGAAGGTGAACCTTAGAAGTATTTTCTTCCCCAAAACGCAGTTCATGGAGTTCAGACTTTCCCTCCACGGGTTTTGCATTTAATTTTGAAGGCTGTTTCTGTTTTGACCAGCTCCAAACCAGTGTTTGTGCTAGATGTGCCTGATTACCAGCTTCAAGGGTCCACTGGAAGGCAGCTGTTATGGACGCAGGCCTGGCAGAAGTCAGAACCACTTAAACAGGAGCAAGGATTCCTCCCATGTAGCTCATCTGACTATTCAAAGCTTTATGTCTTGACTGCGTTTGGTTTTGTTGTTATGTCTTTATCTAATGTTGATATTGGCCAGGTATTTCAGTGGGAGAGTGGAAGCAGATGCATTTCAGGAATGCATGTGTCTATCTTTAGCATACAGCTAACTGCAGAAACAACAAACTTCATGTATACATACCAGACTGGTATTTTACACATACCATTGATACAGTTCCCAGAGAGATGGGTTCTGAATTCTACAAATCCTTCTAATACTTGTTTTGGGCATTGTGCGTTTAAAGTCCACCTTGACTTTCTTGTATTCTTCAGAAGAACTGTCGAGCTCAATCAGCTGTAAGGAAAAGTTTGACAAGCTTTCACTAAACATAACAAAGCCACCCTACCTAGTGCACTACTTAGGCCTTTAAAGTCTTTCTTGTGAAGCAGAGGCATGAACAGCAGCAACTATCCTGAAAAAATGCAGATTAAAGATCCCTGCTCTATAAAAGTGAGCTCTTATTTAGGGAATGTTAACTCCTGGTATTTATGACACCCAGGTTGCTCTCTCACAGGACATTAAAGGATCTACATGCTTTTGTGCAGCCACCCAGCCCCTCTTAATGTTTGAGTCAAGATATGTTTGTCAGCATACATCAAACAATATCTAAATACATAGCAGAAATGAGCACAAATAAAAAAGTAACAGAGAAATTATGTTGCAGCAAATCAAAGAGTATTTTTTTAGATCTTTTTAGTTTATACCCCCTAAAGCCAGGTAACACAAACTGCGTTGCCTGTTGTGTTTCTAAATAAATGTGAAAGGCTTTACTTGAACAAATATTTTTAAGGAAGACTATGGTCACACTACCAAAAATCAGTTCCTTACATGACAGTCCTGAAGGCAAACAAAGTTTACTTGCATGTTTTCCATAGGAACATAAAAAATGTCAACATTAGCCTTCCCTACTTTTTATTGACAACTTCTTGAGGATGTGCATTTTGCAAGTTAGTAATTTTCAAGCTTCAGATAAGATCTTTCTGTAGGTACAGCTACTAGAGTTGCCAGAGGAGGTGGTGGAAGCAGGCAGGCCATCAGAAAGAGCAAACCATGCAGATACTGTCTGGGTGTGTTACAAAGGTAAACAAGTTCATCCCACTGGAATTATGGTACATATTAATAAAAGATCCCATCCTGAACAGGCTGCCCAGGGATGTTATGGAGTCTCTTTGGAGATATTTAAAACCCATCTGGACAAGATCCTATGCAAACTGCACTAGGTGAATTTGTTTTAGCAGGAGAGTTGGACTTGATGGTCTCGAGAGGTCCCACCTTCCAAGTCCAACCATTCTGTGATTCTGTGTGATTCTGTAAGCTCTCCTGATTTCATCAGGTCTCCACAGATGTACAAAAGTCTACCTATACACAGCTTAGGGAATGGTTACCCTGTTCAGAGGCATGATTTATTTCTGATGCTTCAGTCCATGCTAGACTTCAAAACTATGTATTTTAGGCACCAGTAACAGTCTTATTAACACAGCAAAAGCATCAGGCAAATTTGTCAAGGCAAGGAATTAATAGTAGCAGTGAAAGTCAATGTTGCCACAGTTACACTGCCACCATTTGTTTAAATTTGAGTTCAGTTTCACCCCTAGGTCTGCTCAGTGTGATATCAGGCTCAAGTTTACCAACACCTCTGCATTATATTACATTAGAAACACTGAACTTGTGATGTAACAAACCTTACATGACAAAACTGCAAGAAAGAAAAAACAAAAAGCTCCAAACCTGGAATCCCAGTTCAGGTAGGGCAGATTTGTCCCAGTGAGCTGGAATGCCCCTGAACATTTCTCTATCTTTAATGCCCCTGTAAATTACAAGACATTACAAACAGGCAATTAAAATAAAACAAAACACTACATTCTATGACATAAGATACTAAACACTTTTGTCAACTTAGGGAGAATATAAGCAACTGAACATATTCAGAATATTTCAAAACTGTCATTTCAGTTCAGCACATGAAAATATTTGTTCCAAATCATCATGTCAAGACTTATGGCAGGAAGGAAGATGCCAAGTGATGGAGAAAAAAAAAAAGATATACACTGAACCACACATGTAAGTTTTTCTCAGCTGCAGAGATGAATGTGTGATAGATGAAATATATTAATTTGCTAAACTCAAATTGAAATTGTATTTGATGATTTTTATTTGAATGTAGAAGTATATATATATATGTTTAAAAATCTGTTGAAACCCAGCGCAGGACAGGCTTCTTTTGCAGGAGCCACAAAGATAAGAAACCTTGATTAACGAACAAAAGAACCAAAACCACGACTTGCCCCACTGCAGGTGGATGGGAGAAGACTACCTCTGGCTCGGATCTCTGGAGTCTGCATTCCCGTGCTCCCCCCTCCCCCCTGGTCCATCCTGGTTTCGGTACTTCTCAGCCCGGCGCCTACCCCCTTCTCCCCCCTCCCAAAGTTTTTCCCTTATCGAGCCTCCCCCACCCTCGGACGCGAGTTTCGCTATAGTGCCCTTTTTCCCCCTTCCCAAGCCAGCGCCCGGACAACCCCCCCGACCCTGTGCTCTGTCTCGGTCCCGCTGGTCTCCCCAAATCCGGCAAAGCCCTTCTCCAAACCCATGCTGCCCACCGTCTCCCCAAACGGTTCCCGCACCAGATCTGTGCGGCCCCACGCTGGCTGAAGCACCCTCCACACCCCGTAACCCCGTTCCCACCACAGTGGGAACGGGGTCTTGTCTGACAGACACTCGCCAGCTGCCCCACTGGGAACCACATCCCGTAACCCCAGCCCGGTTTTGCTAGCCCCACTGGTCCCCATCCCCCCCTTTTCTCCCCCAGTCCGTCCCGGTTTCTTCACTCAGCCGGCGCCGCCGCCGGTACTGACCCCAGCCCTAAGGCTGCTCGTGCCAGCCACCGGCTTGTGCCTGCCCGGCTCTGCCTACGGCTGCCAAGCCGTGCCGTTCCTCCCCAGCCCTGCACAGCCCCGGCGCAGCTCCATGCCACACCAAAGCTCCACAAGCCAGAAACCTTCTGTTGAGCTCCCGGTCCCCGTCCCCCTCCCCACCTCGGTCCATCCCGGGTCTCCCCCCTCAACCGCCCTTCTCCCTTGGAACCGGCGCCGCGTCCACTCTCCCCATCCCAGGTTATCCACACTCCAGTTCACTGGGTTTTTTTTAATAAATAAAATTCCGGTCTCCCGCCAAGCCCGTCGCTGGTTCAGCGTATGACACAGGCCAGCCACCGCCTGGAGTGGCCGCCACGTCTGCGGACCCCTCCACGCTGCATCAGGACGTCTGCTGCCACCACCCACGTCTCTCCCAGAGCCACCTCAGCCCCGCGGCCGCATCAGGGTGAACCAGCACCGCAGTGCTGTGACCAGACCCCTACTTGGAGCAGCCCGGTCATCTTGGAAACTCCATTACCACCATCTTCAGCTTGCCGCAGGGAGGGTCACGAGACCAGCCCAGCGGCCGCTGAACAGCAACTATTACACAATACCTCACGCTTACACAACGCAGAATGTTGCGCCACAGAACTGGGCATGCGCAAAAGAGCAACAGGTTGCACAACTCTTGCGAAATGCATGAACTGCGTCTGCGCAAGGGGGCGTGGCCTACGCCAGAAAAGTGAATATAAACGAGGTTTTGGCCCAGGTCCAGCACGAACCTTTTGGGAGCTGGTCTCCTGGGTCAGCCGGTGCTCTGCCACGCTGCAAGCACTGTATTGCTCCTCTCTTGCCTTCACAAAGAGCTGAAATCACTGAGGCTGGGGCTAACTGAGCTGGACACTGATATAACTTATTAAAATCAATTTCTGTTTGTTCTTTTTTTCTTAATAAATAACATTACTTATTTTATCCTTATTAAATAAAATAAATGCTGATAATTCTAGCCAACGCCTAGCTGCCTATAACAAATGTATACACAAAAGCTCTGCTACACTGGGTAGATAAACACATATGCATCCAGTATCATACCAGTATGATAGAAACAGGATAGAATCCAGTATCATATCAGTATGCTACTTCCACCCCAATTTTCATTAGTGTGTTTAGCCGCTCTTTTCAGTGTGTTTAAGGAACCACTGTGTGCTGCAAGGAAATGCACAAAACTTGGCTGTTACATGCAATTATATCTCCTTGCAAACTCTCACCTTTTGCTCCACCTGTAACAACTACAACTTTGCTCTAAGAGTGTTTGAGTTCTCTCAAAAGAATTCTTTCTAAAATTGTACTCAGCTTTGAAAACTACTCATCTCAGAAAGAACTAGTATGCATGGATGTTATTGTTTCCCTCTGTATCAGCTCTTCTCATTCATCAGCAGCTCCCTAAAACATTGCTACGTGTTGAATTATTTCTTACATTTCCACACTTTCTGTGCCAAGCCCAAAGGTTTCTGAGTTGATCGAAAACTGTTGGCCAGGCTGCAATACTGCCCTGGCTAGTCACTGTTGTACTAGAGTTGTTTTATGTCCCTTTCCCTCTCAATGTCTTTAACAATTGCCTTAACAGCTATTTCTTCACCTAATTTACACCCATAAAGGTATTGCATTCACAATGCACTTATCCATCATCTCAGAGTAAGCAGCTGCAGTTTACCTGGCTTTTGTCTTTTCTACTTCCGTCTGAGAGACAAATTTAGGTCTTCTGCAAATCTTTCTCTCTGTTGTGAAGCGCAGGTTTTTCTGAGTCATGGCTGGGAAAAACAAACAAACAAACAAAACCTCCTGAACAATCAGAAAGATGTTTTAGAAAGCTTTCACACTCCAGCAACATTTGTCACTAAGTTATTTTGTCAAAACACTGACAAAAAGGCACAAAGCTTTCTTTTTCCTACTCCTAACTGTGTAATGAATGACAGACTCTGGTAGTGATTTTCCCTTCATTGTTCCATCAGCCACACTTGACCAAAACCAATAATTTAAAAATAAGTATCTACTTTTACTCCATGGATTGCATCCCTCTTTCCCAATTTGCAATCAAGATACTGTTTTCCTACATTTAGTTGTAGATTTCAAACCCTGTAAACAGAACCTAAGAACTATCACAGGCCATTAATTTTTATTGACCACCAACAGAAACAAGTCACAGCAACCTGAATTTTAGAGGCATTCCTTCTGGTTTTTGGAACCTCTGCAGCTACTGCAACATCATACTAACAATTAAGAGTCAGTAGCAGCCAGGACATTGAGGCCTCATCTTTAGGAGATACAGAGGAAAACAAACAAAAAACCCTCCTGGCACCAACAAGCCTTGAAACTAGGTTTTGGAAAATATCTACACTGCATATATTTGTCTAAGTTACTAAAAAAAGCCCAAACCTGAGAAAAGGGATTGATTTACTATGCAATTTTCCCTTCTAAGCCAGACAAGCTTCCCCAGCATTGCTTTTGATTGAACCACAAACAGCAGATCACATGCACTTTCTGTTTTAGTGGGGGTTTTGTTTGTTTTGGATTTTTTGTTTGGTTTTTTTTTCAGGCAGAATGAGATAGTACTGCAGAGTTGGATCAAAGACAACTACACCAAAATGACAGTCTAGGAAGGCCGATTCCCACCACCATTTTCCATAATTTTTGAAAAGGATACCAGGAAAGGCAGTAGCTCAGAGAGGACAGTGCCATCATAAGTGGCTTACATTTCCTCAACCCTTGGGAAACAAATCTTCCTACCTTGACATAATCAAGGCATTTCCTCAGCCTTTCCAGACAGGATGAAAAGAAAATATCTGTGTAAGTCTTCCAATGTTAAGGATTGTCTGGACCTACATCTTGCCCAAATATTTGTTTTTCTGCAAATCAGTGACTATAGCAGACCAGAAGCTGGCTGGTCAAATGTTCTAGAAGTTCCTCACCATTGGAGGTGGTGCCAGCATCAATGGCAATTTTATACTTGGACTTTCTGGCAGATATTTTGAAACTTAGCACAAGAACCTCTCAAAAATAAAAGGTCTACAAGAACAGGAATGCTACTTTGCCTATGTTAACAGCTCTTGAGAACTTTGATAGATGCTCTGTCTCTGTAAGTGGTGCAATTCAAAGTTCAAATTTCTATCTCCTGTAATAAAGTAATGTAAAACCACAAGAGACCTGGAAGGGAGGGACAAAACCAAAGAATGAAGCAAATAGAACCTACTTGCAAAATTTATTTCATATTCATGTCTTCCAGCTTTGAAGTTCAGCTTTGGAGAACCTTTGGCCATATAAGCTTTCTCCACATCATCACTGGAGACAGTAGCAGCTGCATGAGAATCATTCTGTCAGGACAAAGATAGAAGAAAAAAGTTTGTCCTGGTCTGTTATATGCAAGCAAGTTTAAGAACCAAAAACTCTCTTATCTATGGTGGCTGCAGTATGTATCAGCTCTTGGGAATTATAGTAGCTATCAGAAAAAATCCAATGTATTAAGCAGTTGCAACTGCCCCTAAAACAAAGTAAACACTGTTATGAAGCCAAAACTTATCCTGCAAAGGGCACACACTACGAATGTTACTACCAAGACTTGCTGTGCTTTAACCCCAGCCAGCAACTAAGTACCACACAGCTGCTGGCTCACTGCCACCCCACACATCCTGGTGGGATGAGAAGAATGAAAAGGTAAAACCAGTGGATTGAGATAAGAAAAGTTTAATAATTAAACACAGTAAAATAATAGTAATCATAATAATAAAAAATAATTGTAATGAAAAAAGAGAGAGAAATAAAACCCAAGACAGACAAGTGATGCACAATACAATTGCTCACCACCTGCTGACCCAGCCTGTCCCTGAGCAGCGATCAGACTCTCCCAGATAAATCCCTGCAGTTTATGTACTGAGCATGACATTCTAAGGACATGGAATATCCCTTTGGCCTGTTCGGGTCAGCTGTACTGGCTATGCTCCCTCCCAGCTTATTGTGCATCTCTTAACTGGCAGAACATGGGAAGCTGAGAAATCCTTGACTTACAGTGAGCACTATCTACCAACAACTAAAACATCACTGTTGGATCAATGTTATTCTCATACTAAATCAAAAACACAGCACTGTGCCAGCTACTAGCAAGCAAATCCCAGCTGACACCAGGACAGACCACACATTCACCAACTAGACCAACAAAGAGGCAGAGTACCACTGGCACGTCAGAGAAGGAAGTTTTAGTCAGGAATAATGAAAATAATGTATTAATGCGATCTGATCTGAAATGACTCTCTGAACAACTATCTGTCAGTAATACTTGTGACCCACCAGTGACCACTCCCCTACCTGAACCAATCAAATTCCCATGGAAAAGATCCCATTAGGCCTTTAAAGTCCATCTTTACTGTATGAGTGAGAGGAAGAGGATGACAAAACAGGGGTAGGATACAAACACTCTGCACTTTTCAGTAGTTCTGGACTTTTAACACAGAGTTGAAACCCTCCCCATTTCTCCACACTTACTGTTTTTCCATACTCCTGCCATATGCCATATTCATCTTTCCAGTACCAAATCCATTCTGTTGTAAGAATGAAGTGAGGGGGTTTGGTCACAGAGGAGGCTGTAGAAAGACGTCTAACCTTTGCAAACCCACAGCACATATTATGAAAACAGATACATGCCATGACAGAGCCGTCTTTAGTAACAGTGGAGGTAAATCTATAAAAAAAGGAGAAAGAAAATCAGAACTGTATGTGAAGCTTTATTTGTAGGTTCAGAAGCCCACCACAAATTTGTGAATTAAGTCAACATCACCAAAGTGCAGAACACAAACCTGAACTTTCCACAAAAATCCCAGGTCTGTCTTGAGTTAGTACATATTTTGCTTTACAGTATTACATCTCACATTGGTTCTGTGGGCACTAACCATTATCCACTTGTAAATTAGTGAGTTACGTAAGATGAACAGAAACAGTGGAAAACATGCACTGCCTTCTTCTTGCTAACGAACCATATTCTACACAGATCACTGTCAAAACTTAAGAAGGGCTTCAAAGAGCCTCTAATGTAATGTAAGAGGGATAGGTAAATTTTCCAGCATGGGATATTCCATACTGGTATGATACCTTTTGAATACCCTATTTGTGCTACATAAGCAGTTCCAAACTCTTAAAGGTATTTTCATATTCTTAATGTGCTCTCCACCCAAGAGTACGTCTCTCTCTCCAGGCACACAGGGTGTTTTGCCAGTTCCACAATATGAACTGCAGGAAAAGGGGGAAGGAGGGGCAAATCTGATGCAAAGTGAGGTCAGCAGAAGAGTACTGAATGATGCTACTTATGTAATGACTACAATGGAACTGCCACAATTTATAGCCACTAAGGGCCTGGTAAAATATAGCAAAGTCCAAATATTATTAAATCTTAGAAGAGTTTATACCTGGTCTTATTTGGGTCACAATATGCTTTCTCTATTTCTTCCATATTCTTCAAGTCGTTCCAGGTATTGCCATCAGAGATCTGCCATCTATATGGCAAGTGAAAATGAGTTCTGGTACACTTTTCTGTAAAAGTTTTTAAAAAAAGAAGTATTATTTTTACAGGCTATGAAAAAACTCCCAAGATTTCAGGGTAGTACACCTAGCTTGTGAAACCATCAAAAGCATAGTCTTGGAAAGTGTTCACCTATGGAATCATTAAAACAGTAGCTTAGAATTTTTCAGCATAAGCAAACAACATTTAATTTTTGGGCTTAGGTAAAAGTTCAGTTTCTGTACTACTAGACTTTCTTTGTGCATTAAAATTGCATAGACCACTCTGTCTTTCCAGTTTCAGAGACAAAAAATGAATCGAGATCACAATCTCACACGGGGCTATTATTTCATATATAGAATAACACTGTAGACTCAAATATCTGTGTTAAACCACTACAACACACCCACTCACCCACTCCCACTTCCCCTGGTGGGATGTGGAAGAGAACAGGAAAAAAAGTAAACCCCATGGGTTTATATAGTAACATTTTAATATGTGAAATAAATTAAAATATAAATATCAATAACAATGATTATGTAAATAAATATTTTTTTAAAAAAAATTATAGATAAAAAGGGAGATAATAAAAAGTGAGAGAGGAATAAAGCCCAAGAAAGTCAAGTGATGCACACTAAAATTGCTCACCACACACTGGCTGATGCCCAGCCTGTCCCTGAGCAGTGATCAGGCCCTCCCAGCCAACTCCCTGCAGTTTATATGCTGAGCAGGATGTTCTCATGGTATGGAATACCCCTTTGGGAAGTTCAAGATCAGCTGTTCTGGCCATGCTCCTTCCCAGCTTCCTGTGCAACTCCTTGTTTGCAAAACATGGGAAGCTGAAAAGTTCTTGACTTTGGGTAAGCATTACTTTGCAACAACTAAAACATCAGTGTGGTATCAATGTTATACTACATGTGAAACACAGCACTGTACTGGCTACTAGGCAGAAAATTACCTCTATCTCAGCTGAAACCAGGGGAATATCCACCATTTATTCCATACTACTTACATGATGCCTAGGGCCCACACTTTCCAGTACAATGCAGTTAACCACCATCACCTTTCCTGTTTTTTGACATATATACAGGTATCATTCCCTTAGTCTCAAACTCCTTTGCCCTTCAAGAGGTCTCCAAGGCTCCAGGCCTCACCAGGAACAAGAGCAGTGGTAGCAGTGACCCAGGCATCCCAAGTGTTGGGTGGAGTTCAAAGAGTCAGTCTGTAGTCACTCGTCAACAGGAGCGAAGGCGACATCACCAGTACACGGGTGCACAAACCTCAGGCCGGTTATCACAGCAGAAGAAAAGGCAACTTAACTACAGGGAGAGTCAAGGAGGCTGCACCGCACAGGTCATGTGAGAAGGTGTGCAGTACTTCAGGGAGCTAAAGAACGTCAAGAAGGAAAAGGACGACGGAAGGGCAAGAAGAAAGCTGGCACAACAGCCTTTTTCCTGGACAAGCTGGAACATTTTGAAAGGGAGACAGCTGAAACAGACAGAACAGAAGAGTACTAGAAGAAAAAATGGGAGAATGTAGAATTCAGAGTATCTTTTGTGCCTTCCCTATTTAGAAATGTGACTTCTATCATTCAGCAAGCGCCTTAGCTAAATACAGGGGGAGTAGCCAATCTTCAATACAAGTAGATATTATACATTCCACAGCACAACAAAATGGCTCCTTTGTTTGCTATACCAGATCGATCAAGCACTTTCATACCAGCACTCAAGATTGCAGTGAGATTTAACTAAGGAAAATACATTGGACTCGATACAGTCTATATGATACTTGATACAACCTACCTTTAAAGCCACAACTACTTCTGTACAGATGATATAAACAGATCTGTTCTGATTCATCATCTTTTGCAGTTGCAGACGCTTGTCCAGATGCCTGTTTCTTTCCTAGAAGGGAGAATTAGAAGACTTTATTAAAATACTTTGTATCAACAAGTCTACTTCAAAGTGCTCCTATCAGTAGGGAAGTATCTAAAGCCAGTGTTTGTAACTACGTAACTGCATTCAGCTTCAGAAAGACACTGAGACCTTTGATAACCTTGTATAGTGAAAGAGACCAAAAAAACCCTAGTTTTGTGAAATTTCTAATTCTGCTTTTCAAAATATTGTTTGCACAGCACAGCCACTGAAGAGCATGAAGTGCTAGAGCCACTTTGTTCTGGTACAAATTGTGCAGTAATTATAGAAACTAGTGTACCATGCGTTAGAGGTCATACATTAAACTAAGCTAGACGTTTCAACAGGATAAAATGGTAAGAATCCAAGATTTTTTAGAGTTAGAGCCAAGGTTTTACCAGTTTGACAGGTCATGTCACTGAACAGAGAAAAGGCAGATGTCCAACAGTGATGGAGATGCTTCAAGACAACCCCAAAGGATGAAGTCAAGAGACCACTACCCAAATTCGGAGCCGAAAGCTCCACCCAAGATTTCACCCAGTCATTAATATGGAAATTAGAAGGTGTTAACTATGAACTTAAGACTATAAATGGCTTATTTTACACAAACAAGTTAGGCAAGCTTTTGCCCAGTATGAACTGGCTTGCCTCCAACATTGTCAATAAATACCTTACTGCTATTAAATACAAAACTTTCTCTTAGCAGTTATTTTTTACAGTGTTTTTCGCTTATCAATTGTCAAAACTTCCATTGCTGTATCCATTCATTCTGAATGTGACTTTCCTGTAACTGCTGAATTCCTCACAGTTTTTATCTATCACGGCAAAACAAGAATAGAATCTAATGCCTTTAGACTTCTATGTGGACTTGAGTTAATCCTGCATTCCACACAGCTGGTCACACTGGCAGCTATAAAATACAAAGTTTCAAAATTTGATACTTCCATAAATTAAAGTACATCTAAGGAAACGAAGGAACTGCAGACACAATAGTGGAGATGAACATACACACTTGGATTTTCCATCCCTTTTTTTTCCTGCTAAACTTAAAATTCTAAGGAACATGAAAAGAAAAATGTAAACAAGTTATTACATCTCTATGAAGTAACTAGCATAGTGCTGTCTGTGAATTCTTGTGTTAGACAATCGCTACATTAATGAAAAAAATAAATAGTTTATAATCAGACAAATAAACACCACTCCTAATCCTGAAGTTTTCTTCCTTTCTGTTTTTTTTACAAAAAAACCCCAAACGAACGAACAAACACAACCCCTCTCCCCCACCAAAAAATAATAGACCTCCCTATTTCCACATCCGATTATGCTTTTTTAACCCTAAATATATGGTTTTTATAAATGCCACTATTTTATTTGTCAGGAACCCATGTCTTGAAATTCACTTCACTTATCAAGACACAAATCTCTGACAATGAGATAGATACAAGGTCCTTCCTGAAAGAAAAATCAAGATGTGAATTCAGTTTGCTTAATGTCATCTGTGAGAACTATAGTGTCTCTTCTGATGTTTCCAGAAGATTGTACCACTTACCTTTGCATGGTGAAGACTTGGATTCTTCTATGTCATACATGTTGCTGTTGCCATTTTTGATGTCATACATATTTCTATAAAGAGTAGGTAGTTTCCCAATAATGTTTTTGCTCATTCCCTGTTTCAGCAGTTTATCAAGATAGTCTGACTTTAGTAAGTCATGGGATCGCTTGCAGCTGCTACCAAATCTGCACTGTCCCCGCAAAAAGTACTGGCAAACATGCAGTTTCGTGCAGGACGTTTTAAAGGTACAAGATCCATGAGGCCCATCACCTTTGTTATAATGCAAGCAGACCTTGGGTAGACAAAGAAAAAAATATTTTAAAAATTAAAGTACAATGTGCTCATATAGACTGTTTGGATCCATGATTTTTAAATTGTTATGACTATGCACATACATCTGCTTTTAAAAGATGCATTTTTTCCTGTTTGCCAAATGATTAGTTGTTAGTTTTTCCTTTGCCCTGATAATGTTTATAAGGATCTTCCAAAAGACAACACTTTTACATCCTCAAGCAAATGGAGTTGAGTGCTAAGTAACATAAATGTAGGATACTGGATTTTATCATGTCACTACCTTTTAATTTCCTAGTTTTAGAGTACTGAACTTTTTTGACCTGTGTTTGATGGTAAGAGGTATTGGATCTGGCTGGGATGGAGTTAACTTTCTTCATAGCAGACCATACCAGGCTATGTTTTCAGTTTGTGACCAAAACACTGTTGATAACACATCCCTTTGGTCTGTTTGGGTTAGCTGTCCTGGCTATGCTCCCTTTTGGGCTGAAAAGTCCTTGACTGACAGTAAGCACTATTTAACAACAACCAAAACATCAGTGGGTAGTCCATGTTATTTTCATACTAAATCCAAAACACAGCTGTACCCACTACTAGTAAGAAAATTACCTTTATCTCAGCCCAAACCAGGAACAGCTAAACACCTCAGAGCCATTCACTCCCCCAGGGAATGTGGGAGAGAATCAGAAAAAAGCCAAAACTCGTGGGGTTGAGATAAATACAGTTTAATAGGACATAAAAGGAAGGGGAAATAATAATAATAATGATAAAAGAATATGCAAACAAGTGATGCACAATGAAATTGCTCACCATTTGCTGACCAAAGCCCAGCCAGTCCCCACGCAGTGTGCCACCCCCTGGCCAACAACACCCAGTTTTATTGCTCAGAATGATGTCATACAGTATGGAATATCTCTCTGGCAGTTTGGGTCAACTGTTCTGGCTATCTCCTCTCCCAAGCTTCTTATGTACTCCGTCTACAGGCGGGCAGGGCAATATGAAAAGGTGAAAAGTCCTTGACTTAGTGCAATCACCGCTCAGCAACAACTAAAACGTGTGTTACTGACATTATTCTCATTCTGAATCCAAAACACAGCACTGTACCAGCTACTAGAAAGAAAATTAACTCTATCCCAGCCAAAGTTAGGAAATAGACCAAACTGGCCAAAGGAATATTCCATGCCATATGTCATGTTCTAAAGTAAATTTAAAAACTGAGAGGGGATGGGGGAAGGTGGGGAGGAGAGGGAAGAGGGAAGGCATAGGTCTTTTTTACAAGGTGGCCCTTGATCAAAGACTTGTTGGGCATCAGTCTGCTTAGGTGATGAAGCAGAAGTGTTCCTTTGATACATTTGTTTTCTTCTTTCCTCCACTTGCTAAGCTGTCTTATCTCCATCCATAAGTTTTGCCACTTTTGTTCTTCTTCTTATCGCTCACCTGTTCTGCTTGTGACAGGGGAGTGAGGACCAAGTGCAGGACTGTTCAAGCGCTTAGCTGCCAGCCAGGCTTAACCCACCACAGATGAGAACAGAGGATGCATATTTAAAGTTTTACATTTACATTAAGCTAAGTTGACACCTAACATCTCTATCAAACCTTGTCCACTTTGTGATGCTCACTGAAACACAGGCCTCAGAAACTGTCACAGTAATACCCACCTCTGGTAAGAGAGAAGAGTCATTTTGAAGCAGAAGCTGGCAAAGTTCATCACTGTTTAAAACCTCAAGCCCATACTGTTTCAGAACACGGAGATTGTGGTCTGAGTGGAAGTCGTGGGCAAACCTGCATTCCTTCCTAAAAGTTAAGAAACCCAATTGCAAAATGAGCGTAACAGACTAGCACTATTTTGCTTATCTCATGGACATTACACTGAACAGTTTGAAAAGCACACCAAATTAGGTAGTTTCAGAAAAATCTGTATTGCTCCTTTATAAAACAATTACGTGATTTGCAGAACAGATTACATAATTACCCTGAGGATAATTGCCACGCCATTTCTGGTTTACAGTCGTTACAGCGTTAGCGTAGTTCGACAATAGTGGCATTTCTGACCCGCAGCTCGGAACCAGGGACACATCGGCACAGAGTGCCGCTCCCTGCCGCTCCAACACCACATTCCCAACATCCCGCAGCAGGAGCTGCGGGCGGGGCCCCGAGTGCTCATCCCGGCCGGGCCCGCGGGAGGGAGCGGGGCAGCGCCGGCGAAACCACCGCCTGCGGCTGCCTCCTCAGCAACAGGAAGAAAGAAAAAAAAAACAAAAAAAAAAAAACCCCACACCCACCCACCCACAACCAAAAACCAACAAAAAAACCACCAATAAAAATTGAGGGGGAGAGAGGAGCATTTCCGACACGAAAAGGCTGCAAGGCACTTACTGCGGCCTCCCTTCACCGAGGGGGCACACGCACCGCGCCCAGAGCCGCCCCCCTGGCCATGGAGACCCCCTGGCCACAGAGGCGCCCCCCCCCCCCCCCCCCCCCCCCGGCCCTCACCTCGCCACCTGGTTGCGGCACTGCCCCTTCAGGTGGTACTTGCAGAGGTGCAGGCGCCCGCAGGTCCCCGGGCAGCCCGTGCTGTACTCCTGGCACAGCCGCACAGGGGTCGTGGCCACCACCACGGCCACCTCGGCCGCCGCCCCCGCCTCTCCGGGCCGCTGCACCAGCGTGAAGCGCCGGGGGTCCCGCAGTGCCGCCGCCAGCTGCTCCGCCGAGGGCCGGCCCGGCAGCCACCGCCGCAGCTCGGCCTGCTCCAGGCAGCCACCGCTGGCGCACAGCACCCGCAGCGCCTCGGCGGCCAGCGCCATGGCCCGGCTGGTGCCTTCCCGGGGCTTTCCGAGGCTTTCCCGGTCCCCTCCCGGCTCCAGCGGCTCCGCCCGGGTGAGGCAACGGAAACGGAAACGAAAGTGAAACGGCCGGCGAGGGAGCGGGAGCGGCCGCGCCCCCGGGAGGCTGCGCTGTCCCGGCCGCGGGGGTGCGGCTGGGCTGGGCGCGGCCCGGCCCGGGTTGGGTTAGTTTTGCTTCCCCAGACTGCAGAGAGACAGCCGCATGCGGTGATACCGGGGAAGGCTCGGCCCCTCCCCTCGCCTACTTCGCCTGCTTGGCTTTTAGGATGTATTGGCTGGTTTTGATCAAATTTCACCGAAAAGGGATGGCAGCTGCAAGGTCGCGCGTTTCCCGTAGGGAAAAGTGGCCCAGGGAAGAAGAGACACCACAGCCAAGTCTCCTTCACTACCTGGAGCTACAGGAAGAAGGCTGATGTGTGAATTCAGCCGTCGTGAGGTGCCAGAAAACATCGTGGTTAAGGAGCCCTGAGCTGTGTCAGTGTTCTGATGATGCATCATGAGGACAAGCTCTCACACTGCTTTCCTTTCAGTATCTGAATTAAAAGCTCAGTCATGGTCGTGCATCTGCTGGACACGCAGCTGCCCTGCTTGCAATGCACATGGCACTGCAGTGTCCCTGCGTCTGCTCACACTGCAGTCATGGCTCCAGAATGGACCCAAGCAATGTCCCTACCCTCCAGAACTCACAAACTCCTTAGAAGGGTGACTGTCTTTTAATCAAGTGCCTTTTTCGAGGTTATTTTGACAGTCCAGGTGCTGCATCGCAGTCATGCAGGAACATGTTTTAAACAATGGCAAAATGATGTAAAATGCCACCATTTGAGACAGACTCACAGTGGTAGGCATGGGGACTCTCTTGGATGGTGATTCTCATTGAACAAAAATCCTGCCTGCTTCCTTCTTTTGGCAGTCGTGTTCTGTTGTGCCTTTTCCCCTTGTCTTGTCTTACTTCCTTCTTGTCCTGTGAGATCAGGAAGGGAATGCCAAAATGAGAAGCCAGACAAGTGTGTTGAACAGAAAAACAGCTCTGCTAGGTCACTTACAAGTTCATATGATGTGTAGCCTGCCTCTGAAAGGCTATCAACAGGTGTCTAGGAGGCAGCATGAGAGGCTATAGTGTTATTGTCCTTCATTTCTGCTTTCCAGTGTCCACTGATTAGCTTTCCTGAAACAAAGGAAAAGCATTATTCACTTTCTTGGTTCAAATACTGATTTTATATCTACTGATCATGCCCATTCTTGTTGTCTCTTTTCTAAACTGAAACATTTTTTCTATTTTAGTCATTTGTTCTATGGAAGTAGTTCCCTGGCTTGAGACGTGCATTTGTCCTCTTTTGTTCCTTAGGACAGTCTTCCCATGAGGGGCAGACCTTCAGATGGTCACATCTGTTACTGAGGGTCCTCTGGTAGCAAAGCACTTCTAAGTGAGAGATCACACACCATCTATAGTAACTCAGAGTATCACAGAACAGCTGAGGTTGAAAGGGTCCGTAGGAGGTCATCTGTTCCAACCGCAAATTCAGCTGTTTCATTCCTGCAAGAGCATATGAATGGAAGGCTCCAAATTTTGGTGTTTTGTCTAATGTTTTCAAACTATTCAATAACTGTATTACTGCCTCACCAGTAGGAGATGTCATGGCTGAGCCAAAACTCAGGGAACCCTTTAGCTTAAAAAGCACTGAAACATCATCGTACTGGACACCTCCCATTCTTCCCAGTATGAATCCATTTACTTTTTCTCGCCAGTGCCCCAAATCCATCCTATCTAATCAGCACTCAACCTTTTACATCTTAGAATCATAGAATCGATTGGGTTGGAAAAGACCTCCGAGATCATCAAGTCCAACCCTTGGTCCAACTCCAGTCCATTTACCAGATCATGGCACTCAGTGCCACAGCCAACCTCAATTTAAAAATCTCCAGGGATGGTGAATCCACCACCTCTCTGGGCAGCCCATTCCAATGCCTGATTACTCTCTCTCTAAAGAATGTTTTTCTGATCTCCAACTTAAATTTCCCCTGGCAGAGCTTGAGCCTGTGCCCTCTTGTCCTATTGCTGAGTGCCTGGGAGAAGAGACCAACCCCCACCTGGCTAGAACTTCCCTTCAGGTAGTTCTAGACAGTGATGAGGTCACCTCTGAGCCTCCTCTTCTCCAGGCTAAACACCCCCAACTCCCTCAGACTCTCCCCATAGGACTTGTGCTTCAGTCCCTTCACCAGCCTTGTTGCTCTTCTCTGGACCAGCTCCAGCTCCTCAATATCTTTCCTGAACTGAGGGGCCCAGAACTGAACACAGTACTCAAGGTGTATTTAAAGACCTGTCCCAGCATCGCTGTGCTCTCCAGGTAGCTGTTTCAACTGTGTCTCCCTTTCATACTTTTTTTCCTCATGCATCTGATAAAACCCACTCATTTGGCAGAAATATGACATTTTTTATAATAAAATTTGTATGAATGACTATGCCAATGTCAACGTTATATATGGAGAACTACAAAGCAAGAGGAGCACTACAAGATCAGGGTTGCAGAGGTATTTGCAGGTAGCTTTATACCACTGAAATTCGTTCCAGTGTATTGGCGTGCATGTCACAGGGAAGTTCACATGGCTGTTCCTGCTTTGCTGATTTTTGACGCTCTGGAGCAGGGCTATCATTCTCTTTTCATAAGAACAAAAGTAAAACTAGGAAAACAGGCAATGATTGATACAGAGAGAAGATCTGGAGAGCTGCCTTTGAATTACAGCACCTTCCCATCCCTGAATTCAAAACCAGAGTAAATCATAGCTTATTCTTTCTCACACAAGTTTCTTGTCATTTGTTTTGTGACATGTTCCTCAGGAAGAAAAAAGTACCTCTTTGATTTGATAGAACTTCCCCACCTGTGAATTATATATAGGCAAAATTGTGCTTTCTTTAGAAGCATTTTCTGCTGATGGAAAAGTCAATTTACATTTGTAAAATTAAATGCCTCCTATGTAAGAAATAGTTACATTAGACATCAAGGGCACCTAAAGCAAGTGGCTCCTCTTCACCTCTCAAATACTGTAATTAAAGGTAAGGCTGGAACTGTTTTCTTACATGCCATTGTAGCATAATTGCATAAGATCTATTCTATGCACAGTTTATGATTGCTTTGTGCATTGGTCCTGAAACATGCTCCTTCTAAGCAGTTCCTGTGGTTTCTGAACAGCTGATGAACTCAGAGGACATGGGCTTTTAATAATGGTGAGCCTTCAGGTACTGCAATTTCAGTGAGCCACCTTTGCTAACATCTGATGTATCGTGCTATGCAAACTTTACTATAGAATTTTTCAGATGTCAATCATTAGACTAATATCTTTAGCAACAGTTTATGAATACTTGTGTTAATTTGAACTGTGACATTATTTCTCAATCTTTTTTTATCAATCTTCAAAATGTAGTAATAATTTTCCTGGAAATTTTTGAATGCATCTTTAAAACATCCATTGTTGTTGTATGGTGCATGGTGCCTTTCACTTCCCACCCCATGCACGTGTTTAAATATTTCTCCTACCTAGCATGGTGAAGCTTCTTGCTTTGTGTTATCTATTCTGGAAGACTATGCACAGAAAACAGGCAGAATAGCACAGAGTTTAGACACAGTTGTGAGCTAGTGTTCTCTGGTGAAACATTGCCTTCTCATTGATACACCTGTATTGCTTACTCTCAGGAGTTCAGAAGCTTAGAAGTGTGATATGTTTGCTTGCATGTGTTTTTGATTGGCTCTCAACCTACATTTAAACACACGTTTGAGGGCTAATCCTTGTCCCAGTGATGGTCTGACAGCATGGTGCAACACTTGACTAGACGTTCCATAATTTTATCTGCAAATGGTTAGTTTATAATGGCTTGTATTTTCTATGTATTATTTCTATGTGCTGCTCTAAGTTCTTCACTTATGACTAGTATTTCTGAAATCTGTACTAACTGGCAGCATGTCAAGCCTACAGCTACAGCCCCAAGAGTTTCCCAGCGACACGCTAACCTAGAAATAACCATCCAGCAGCTACACATGCACCCACAACTTGAAAGCAAGAAACAAGAAACTCAGTTCTGGTGCAATACATGAGTAGCACCAGACTGTGGGGCTGTTGGCTGTCCCAGGGATCTTGCAGCCTCTACAAACAGCAGGATAAATCCACATATTTTGCTCTTGTATCAGGATACAAATATAAACATATATTTCACATGCAAACAGCCTGGACAGGATCTAGAACAAACTGTCTATTTTATAAGAATAAGCCAGCCTAATGTAAAATGCATGAGTTTGTATTGTGTACGGTTTGTTTCATTGCATGAATACTTTTCAAGAGGTCTTACTTGTGAAAATAATACAATTTGGGCTGAAAATTCACAATGTAGTTAGTGAAGCTGTTATTTGTCATTGAAACACTTCTAGTCTTATTCTGTTGCAGATTTTATTACCTGGTAAATGTCTGTTTATTGTGCAAGCCGTAGGCTTTTGTTCTCAGTTTTTTAGCCTCAAAAAGGTAGTGTATTCATAGAGACTCATAATCTGCGCTGGCTTCCTCCGTCTTTGGGAAGCCTCCTAAGAATCTCTTTTCTCTACTCTTCATTCCTCAACAGATCACATCTCCCCTACCTTTTTCTCATACGAACTGAGGTGGGAACTCTTCTCCAAGGACTCATCCTAAAGTCATAGGGATTAATGTCAGTGGAAATTTTTTCATTACTTTTGAGCTGACAAGTCTCATTCCTGGTGGCTGTTTCTCTAGTTTAGTATTTCAAGAGGCTCACCTCTTGCTGTAAAAGCAACGTACAGCCCTGCAATTACATGTGTGTGTGTGTGTGGCTCAGCTTCGCGAACGAAGATTTGGGAAGGGCTCTCCCCACGTGGCTGTGCCCTTCCAGCCTGCGCAGTGGATTTTAGGTGAGGCTCAGCGTGTGCAGAACTGGCCTCACGGTTTAAGTCCTGAGGTTCATCTGCCACGGCCGAGCGAGCTTGGACGGTGCCAGTGAAGTCCTCAGGACTAGAACATACAGCACTCGGCATTTCCCAGGAGGTCTCCCATCCAAGTACTAATCCGGGGCTGACCCTGCTTAGCTTCTGAGATCTGACAGGATCGGATGTCAGGGAGGCATTTAACTGCCTAATTACATGTAGACATGCCCCTAAAACTTGTGTGTTTGCTGGCACTAAGCCTCTGAAGCACACCTCTTTTCCAGAACTTTGTAACAGAGTTAACAACTCCTTTAATAGTATGATGATCCTCAAATGAGCAGTAAGTGAACCATATTGTAGTGATTTAAAAAAACCCTAGATGTTGATAATAAAGCACAATTTTATTACGGCCTGGCCATGGCCGGGGCACACGCAGGGGGGCCATGCCCCAGCTACGTGTCCACCAGGTATACTGTTTTGCGGAATAAAACCCCCATAATCCAGTGAGGTTATAGAGAGGTACGTTTATTCTGGCCCAGGACGCTTGGGGATAGCTCCTCCAAAAACATGCGCACCTAGTTGAGCTAACAAAGGGTTTATCTGCAAGTAAGTTATACATATTTATTTTTCTTTCATGCATAAACATTATTTTCTTAGAGAAGACAGGGTTATTATAATGATCTCAAGAACTGATTTCCATTTTCTCCGCCTCAAGCCACTCCTTGCACCTGCGCTGTTCCTCCTGGTAATTTAGGGTAGTGGTCTTTAGGGGTCTTTTGGGATGAAGTAAGTCGTCTTCCTCCTGTGAACTTTTAACCTTTTGCTCAGAACTGGTTCAAACCAGTCTTGTTGGCAACTTTTGCTGGTCTAATTCGGCATATCTTGTTCTTTTGACATGTTTTCTGATTTATCATGGGGTATCCTGGCTGTTTTAATTGGCCTGGGCCTCTTGGTATTGCACCTTCAAGGACAGTAAGTTTTGCTACACATTACACAGTGAACTAAGCAAATTCCATAAGTATAAAAGCATAAGTAAAATAAGATTATCATTAGTCCTAGGTAAATAAGCATAAGTAAAATAGGCATAAACAAAATGAGCATAAGTAGAATAAGGATAAACAAAATAAGCATCACAAGCCCTAAGTAAAATAAACATAGGCTCCCCCTTTCCCTCCCCCCCCCCCAGTCAATACAAAATTTAGCCCTTTTTAAGGAGTTTAGCTCCAAATGTTATCTGTTACAGGCACTCTGTAGATTTATGTCTTTTTCACCCCCTGCCTTTATGTCCAGGTTCTGCTTCACACCCCCCCCAGCCCTCTGTTAGAAAGCACTTTTCATGTGCTTCGAGCTGCTTCTCCATTTGAACAAGTCCTCTTATCTTGGTTGCATATATTAAGTCAGCTCTAGCCTTCTTTTTATCTTAACTGCCCACCACTCGGGCTGGCCCTACTTGCAAACAGTTACACCTTAAAATACTAAACTTAAAACTTATACTAAAAGTTAAGTTTTAAGCCATATTATTTTGTCTTTGTTTCAGTAGCAGCAGTGTTTTCATTCACCCATGGAGAAGCTGGGTGAATGGTAGCATATAAGCTGACTACAGCTGTATAGAATGCCCTTAACAATTGGCTCTGCATGGATTTGTCCAAATATCTTGTCAGAACCACTTTTATGCCTGTGAAAATATCTTAGTCCACAAAATAATTCCTTTAAAAGACACGGGAGGTGTCATGATTATGATAAGGGTGAAACACCAAATTTATTGATTTCAGCTAATTGTTTATGTTCCTGTTCCTTTTCATTTAGAATAGAAATTTAACGTGAAATGTGTGCAAGGTGGAGGGGGAAAACATAGGAACTAACCAAAACAAAAAAATTTATTTAAACATGCAGACAGAGAGGGCCAAAGTCTAGAAGCCTATTGCTGTCTCACTACAGTTTTGCCTGCATTTGCCACTCCATTATCCGCCGTCTATATTATCTTGTTCTAATATGCTGAATCTGAATGTGCCTGTTAATTTTTCCTTTAAGCATTCTGCCCTCTGATGGAGTGACCTCCCTGCCGACAGCTAGTTAATAGAGATTCTATTTTCTTTAAGGTTGGAGTTGCCACCAAACTACTTATCTTTGTATCACAACGATTTGCTTGACATGCATGTATTTAAATCAGCAGTTCCAACAGTTGACAAAGTCCCTTTAAGACTCAGCACTTTTTCAAGGCTTCTTGTGATTAAGAAAAAAAAGTAAATTGCCAGGAAGCAGAACAGTTATTGAACCCCTGTCACATTTCATTTTGCGCTGCAATCAGCAACAGTACAGAAGTTGGCCTCATTATACGGTCTTTCATCCTGTGTTAGACAAAATACGAAATTCCAGTGATAAGGACTTTCCTCAGTCTCTACCAGCTGTATGAAGAGATATGTTTATGGCAACATGCAATACTTAGGAATGAAAATGCTATGTCTACACATAGGAGCTCAAAAAATCCTTGCTACTGTATGGCTAGATGATTGGTATTTTTATAAGATAAAAACAGTTTGGAACATGAGACAGAAGGGATCAAATGGATCATCCAGTCTAGACACTGACAGTCACAAGCAGCTAATTTTTTAGACATCCAGTTCAGAAACATCGACAGTATAATCAACAGACACCCTGAGCCCCAGAAAGGTCTTCAGCACTTCATAAAAAAAGTGAGACCTGTAGTCTCTGAACACACCAAGGAAAAAGCAGGATCATTGTCAATTTAGGAGAAAGAAATAGATTTCAAAAGGAGTGGGTATGTTTCTCAGGTATTCTGCCCAAAGTATTTAAAGATGGCAGTCAACTGCATATAGAAAACATCCCAAGCAAATATTAAAAAACAAATCTTAGAATTTCTTCTGCAAGAAATCAGAAACTTCCAGCTTTATTTTCCAGTTGCTACTGCCTACTTTTGGTTGAAACCTCCTAATTTCAGAGAATATTTTCTAAAGCTTTCTAGTAATTTTTTCTTCTGTGAATTAATTTTCTTCTTTCTGTGTTCAGAAGCTAAAATCACAATTGTTCATGCACTATGTCACACCTCACCCAGAATGTCACTGGGAAATATTTTGGAGATCAGTAGCAGCTACTTATTGCCAGAGGATAAACAGAAGGAACAAAGGATCTCCTCCAAAGCAAGCAATCAGTGCTTTCAAAAGCTTCTTGCAATAAGATGCATAACTAACGTCTTTATATTATCTTAAACATCTGTCTAGAATCACAACTAAAATGATGATTGGTAAAGGGAGACCTGAATTACACATTATATTCAAACATGTATAGTTTAACTAGAAGTGTAGCAATGAAATGGAAGTTTATTCAGAGATATTCATTAGATAAAGAACATTCTGAAGAACAACACTTCCCAGTGGGACCAAAGTCTAGTATTCTCTATAACAGTTTACTGCTGATGCAAAAAAACAAAAACAAAAACAAAACCACATAATTTCAGAGAAGTCCGCTGCTTCTTTGGTTCTTTTGTTTAGATGATGATGCACGAAAGAGGTTTTTCCCCAGATACCCATTCCAGCCAGCAAGATAGGCTGGCTAATACACACTGTCTGCTGCTGATCTGTGCAAAGCAAATGCACATAGAACAAGCATATTTATCAGCTGAAGCGCTTTTAGCCACACAAGGGCAATCTACTATGAAATACCTTAAAATTTCTGTATCAACATGCATGCTATATATTTTTGGTCTAACAATTTCATTTACTTCTTCAAAAGAGTCTTAAAATAAAAACAGTATGTCTGCTGAAATGTAGCATGTGGAAATTCTGCTTTTGTTCTGCAGAAATGGTGCTACTATATATTAAAACATTTCAAACTCTATTAAAAAAAGAGGAACTTATTTACAATAAACATTTTGCTGAATCATATAAGTCTTCTAAAAGTAGATTTACAATTATTTCCTAGCATTCTCATGGAAATTGTGTCCTTGCAACAAAGGTTATTTTAATCAAAGCTGAAAATAATCTTTTGGGCTTATTTTCCTTTAGTTTGGTGCCTTTCAGTTCCTAAGTTATTACTGGTCTATGTCATTTTCACAAGCAAATTTTTTTATCAGTCTTTGTACTCTGAAATAGCAAAAAAGAACTCTGACAGGCCACTTATGATTTATTATCACTGGTGCTTAATATTTAACTGTAGGTAAATAGTACTGAGAAAGAGACGGTCTGATTACTCTGAAGTGATGCGTGGAGGAAAATACAGACATGTTCCTTTTCTGCTTTTAATTTTGCTAATTAAAAAAAAATACTTGATTTCTCTCCTTCCTCATGAGTATATAAATGGATCGGTTTTGCACTACACACATCAAGACTTTTTTTTTTGTGTTAGAAGACCAGGGGCAGCTACAACATAAATGAAACAATGAAATGAGAAGAGCAGATGTGCCACCTCTCTGTCTCCTTAGCCACAGGCACAGCTCAAGTTCCAACTGCTCCTCATAACTAGCTGGAGCCTCTATGCAGACAGAGGCCAGTTAGTAATCCTGATTCCTCACGTGGTGTTGCTGAAGCTCACTTACTGGGAAATTTATTTACAGGCTTAGCCCAGGCAGCTTCACAAAAGGGACACTGACAATATATTCCTTGTCTCTGAACTCTGAAGACTCCCAGAGGTTCCCTTTTCCACAACTTTCCGAAGTATGTTGTATGTGCTTTTTGCCTCTAATTAATCAGCAATTTTGGTAGTCATTTTTAGAGATAAACACTGAGAATCTGCGAGTTGAAGGGAAGGAATTTTTAGCTAGTTACAATTTTATAGGGATACGTCTATCAGAGTCAAGTCTTCAAAACATTTGGGAAAAAAAAACATTGTTGCTGTTAAACCACCTGTGGTAAGGATCAGGAAGTCCCTTAGATGTCGAGTAAGGTAAGACTATATTCTAAAATAAGAAACTAGTAAAAGAAAAAGCCCTGTCTGTGCACACAGTGAAATCTCCTTTAAAAGGATATCAAGATTGCAAATAAAGTAATAAAAACTTAATTACAACATGGCAAAATCAAGTTGATTGATACAACTTTAATTTGTCCTCCTTGTATACATGTTTTATGACTACAATGACATGATCACCAGCTGTTTCTGATACAAGGATCTTTCCTTCATTCACTGCATACATAAGATAGTGCTCTTTAAGTGACTAATTAGCCAGTGGGATTTCAATTCTAATTACATCCTCAAACCTTATTCACTACAAGGTCAGATGTCGCTTTAAAGAGAGTTTTGTTAACCACTTTATAGATTTTTATTTTATGCTTCTTCCATTACAAGATATGCATGATACACAAGGATTAAGACATTTATAAGTGCATTTTGATGTGAAGGTAATTTTTTTATCTCTGCTTTACAGGGATGAAGATACAATGAGATTGAACTAACGAATACCCACTAATTTTGTATGTTTGTTCCCAGATACCTAAGAACTGGTATTTTAGAGAGTTCAGCATTTGTGGCTGGTTTGTAGGCCCAGAGCTGTGCTCAGTGAGTGCACTTGCAGCTGGTACTACTCAGCATTTCTGCAAATCTGATACCGGGGTCCCAAGTCAGAAATGAGGAACATACAGTAAGTGACCACCTGTGAAAATTTCTTCACAGGGACTTGCCTAGCATCATTTGGGAACTCTGTGGCAGAGACAGGCTCAGAACCCAAACCCACTTCTCCAGGGTAGCATTCAGCTGCTTTAATTTTGAGAGCATCCTCTCTCTTCCTTATTCACTAGACAGTTTATTACTTCTGCAACAGATGCACCAGGATTTCTGCAAATGACAGTCTCATTTACTGAGCAGTCCCAGCTCACTATTGGAGCGAGATTTATTCCATGCACATTAAAAAATAGGCGTCTTCCAAGGAAAATGTTAAAAAATACACCCAGCGAGGAGGAAAGGGAGATGATTAAGTTTTGTTTTGGTATTTTCTGTCTTTGGAATGCTTTTGTGTTTTCCTGGCAGAGGCTCCCTCATGCCCCACTTTCAGATGCCTCAATTAACAAAAATAACATTTGGAAAAAGCCTGGCATGAAAAAAATGCCTTCAGACTGCCACCAGCATCTCCATCTGAGTTAACTGCTCAGCTGATGGCAATAGTGGGTTGCTCTCCTCTTGTTTCTCTGAAGAATTTCATCAATACTTGCTACTGCAGGGAAGCATTACCAGTCCAGATGAAATCTCAGCCTCCATTGTAGTCATGGGAGTTTGGGAGTGGGAAGAGGATGTTGGTCCTTCTCCCCCGCATTCCCAAGCTTGCACCCTCCTTCCCTTACCATTCAAAATCCAGTCTTCCCTTTCCACTAACTTTGGCTTCTATTCTTCTTGCCCACCTCAGTCCAAGACATGTTGGTCCAAGCTTCTCATCCTCAATCCTACATTCTTCAGTCAGGTCTCATAAAATCAGTGCAGATTCTCATATGAATCTTAACCTTACTTTTATCTTCTTGTCAAAGAGGTTCCAATCCTCTCCTCTCAAATCCTGGTTAAATCTCACTGATCACACTGGAGTTCAGAACCAGTGTCTGTGAAACCACTTCACACCTCCAATAACCTCCAGCTCTCAGTTTTACCTACCAACATCTTCGGCTTTTCTGATTACCAATCGCAGTTTCCTTCTGGTGTCCTGCACAGCAATCTCTGGCACTGCTTCCTCCCAAATTCATTCCTTCCTGTGGCTGTATTCCTATCAAACATCTTACTTGTCCCATGAAGCCTCACCAGTATCCAGGTAACAGTAGAAGAAAAAATTGATCTGAAAGAGCAGGGGAAAGACAGTTCTTGAATTCTAGTGCTTAATCTTATCCTGCTACAAAGATTCAATTACAGGGCAAGCCGTGATTTACCCCTGTAGTACTTGTTCATCAGATGTGCATGCACAGTCCCACACCTGGGAAGAAGCTGGGAAGGAACCCTTGCCCATGGTCCTCCTGCTCAGATGCTGAAGTACAAAACTTCACTGAGTGTGAGTGAAAAATTGCAGGGACTTGCTATGTCATTTAAGTACAGGTGAGTTTTATGGAGCAGAAAAAAAATGTTCCCATGCAAACCATACCTTAGCTGTGACATTTTGTGTCTGATCAATTGCATAAATAAAGAGACCTAAAGAAGAGATTTTTTTAAGGACCAAGGCTGTTCTGCTTGCCATGCATTTCTTCTAACACTGTTGTACAAATGTTCAGCAGGAAACACACAGTGGCATAAAAACATAACATCTACCTAGTTATTTCTGTCATTATTTGCATTTACGGACCTTTTTCAACATATATTTAGAATCAGCCTTAATTCCCCATGTTGTTCCTGATATGGGATGGAGTAAAGTTTGGTCTCTTAGGCTGTGCATATGAAATACATAATGCTGCTGTTGTACTATTGTACTTAATTTAACTGATCAGTCACTATATTCCCTGAATCTAAATGATGTTGAACATGTATTTTGTACAGGTAATGTTAAGAGCTTGGCTTAAAATGAGAAGAGTATATCAGACAGGTGAAAAATACTCTTTGATTTGAAGATTGATGTGGAATGTTTGTCATTCTCCCTTTAGACATCATGTTAACAATGTAACTTGCAGGCTGCCTTCTCTCGAATCCTGTTTGTTTGTTTGTTTCTGTGAAGTGTTTGACATCTTTTGGTGGAGCTATAATACCAGGCATTGCCACCTACCACACACTGGTCAGGAGCTCAGCTTGTCCAGGGATGTGAAGCCTGTTTAAGTTAAAATATGCTTCTGATTAAGCATGACTTTAAGATCACCTGTGAATGTTTTCTAGAACTGGGTTGCTTGCTCTGTCTTTGAAGTGATCTTTAAAGAAGCCACTTTAAATCAAACCTCTCCCATCTTTATTCAAGATTTTTGTGTGTGACTGAATTACACTCTTAGCTGCCTACCAGCTTAATAAACAGTTTATAAAAGAGGCAACCAGGAGCCTTAGCTCATAAACCCATGATTCCACTTCTTGATTAATTTCATCCCCCCCTTCCCCCCCCCCCCATGTTTCTTTTGTATCTACCTTTAGCAGATATTTCCTAGAAAACAGGAGTGACCTCAACTCACTGAGATCATGTAGGTGTGGGTTGGGGAAGTTCCATGGGGGACATTTACAGGACACATGTAAGGCTTAGGTGTGGTGTAACCTTGGGCCTCATGCTTTTTTGTTGAATTCAATGATAATTCAAAATGAAGGCATCTATCCACCTTCTGCTGTGGGTCTCTCTTAGTTTTTAATGTGGTTTTTTTTTGATTCTGTGTGTTTCTGTGCCTGATAAGTGGAAGTGCAAATGGCAATGGGCCAAAAATAAATTCCTAACTTTTTCACTTTAACTGTTAATTTTTCCTCTTATATTTTACTTTTCTAGCCATTTACCCAATGGTATATATTAAAAAAAACCCAACCAAAACCAAAAAACAAAACAATAACAACAACAACAACAAATATCTCAGAGACAAGCTATTTGTTAGATTTTGCCATTTCTCTTACCTTCAAAAACACATTGAAAAGATGTGGTTAAATAGAAGCCATTGCTGAAAGACAGTTTCATTTGAAATTTAAAATGAAAAACCACTTAACTTTGGAAAATTCTCTCAAAGAAGATTCCAAGCCAGGAAACAATTTTACTCACATTTACCCTATGCTACCATCAAGATACAGGATTTCTTTAACAATAGATTGTAAAAATCCCCAGAGCCTAAATACTTCTTCTGCACTTTCCAGATAAGATAGGAAGCATGTTTTTTGCTAGTCATAGCACTTTATGCCCACATAACTGTTAGCCTCATCAAAGCATAAAACCACATTATTTGGGACAGCTGTTTTTCAGTCACCTTCAGAGTATAGTAGTGACAGGAATTCTATTTTTAAAGAATCTCCTTTACTACTCTGCAGTTCCTCAAAGCATAGTTTTTAAATCAAGAATTCTGGCAGAAATCTAACTTCATTCTACTCCTTTGATAAAGATAGAATGTGCTGGATTTTTTTTTTTTGGTTGGTTGGTTTGGCTTTTTTTGTTATATGAAAATTGTAGTACCAAGAATGGCTTTAAATAGTTTTTATGTTCTAACTACTTTTATTCAGAACATTTGACTGTAAGGTCAGATATGATTTTGCATCTCTAAGTGAGCTTATCAACTGGTTACCTTTCACAACTATTTACTACCATCTTCACAACCTTATACTTTCCTTCATTTCAGATGACCTGTTTTCAAGTCTTCACTACTTTTTTCCATCTCAGCCCTGTGCAGGAAATATCTGCCCAACTCCCTGGTGGGACTAAATGTAGATGTCTGTCCCTGAAAATGGACATTCTGTCAGAAGCTCAAACAGCTGTGCTTTTGGTGCTTACATGTTTAAACATTTCCTTAACTTTGTGGTACCAATCATGCAGTATGGTAATAGCTTGCATGGGAATTATGCCAAAATGTGATCCCATATTTTGCTTTAATAGAAAAAATAGGAACATATTCACTTTGCAATGCATCTGCCTGGGAAGGGCAGCTGACCTTCCTGTTGCACATGGTGGAATTTAGGCCAGCCTATCAAGGTACCCTATTATATTTACTTAAGAAAAAAGTACTTGCAGCTGAAATACCTGGAGGAAAACTCCTATGGAACTTTTCATGTTTTAGTTGAAAGCCCAAGGCATTTTCTCTTTTCAGTTTTGAGGAGGTTAATGCCAACAGAGATTTAGCTTTTTTAGCTCCTTGTCTTCCGAGAAAATTGCACATTTTCTATGAAAGGTGGTGCAGAGAATTGTTATTTGTGTTAAAAAACAATTTTTCTACCTTTCTAAGTGGCAATTTATGTTTTTCATACTGTCTCATAAAATTTCTGCCTATTTTGAAGCTATAAATGAAATACATATACTTCATAGGCCTTATACTAGTATCCTGTAGGGTATTGAAATTCTTTTAAGGTGAAGGTCAGCTTGTATTCTTATAGTGAAAAAAGCATATTGTATTCTTATAATGCATAATATCAGTATTTTCATTAATAATTCACTTGTTACTTCTATCCTCAACAGATCTGAGTATCCCAGGCTGGCTCCATGATTTGCTTCCACCACTTTTTGTTATAGGCATGTTCTTCCATTGCCGGTAATTTACAGAGAATTTAAGGATAATTTAGTGTCTCTTAATAATAGATGTTGATTTTTCTTCCTGTTCAACAACTATAGATGCAGTGCTTCAAGAGATGCTTACTTGGTCTGTCTGCCTGAACCTGGTATGTATCTTGTTTTAAATATGTTAGCACTTCCTTACATTTATACTGTTTGCTTCTATATGTCTGCTACAGGTCTTTTAACATTAGATTTCTTTTAATCTGCTACAGAGTTTCTAAGACATTCTTTTCCTTTTTCTTTAAATCTCTGTCCAATCTTTTTTCCCCCAATTACATCTGTTTTGTCATAGCTCTCATTGTTGTATTCAAAACATTGATGCAGGTCCTTTAAAGTCAATATATTCTGAGACTTGATAATAGCTATTAGTGATTTTTCATATCAATGTTAGAATAAGAAATTAGTGAAAGCAGCTATGTTAGCCACAAGAAGGTCTGTGTGTGATTGATCACTGGGTGAAGATGTGCCACAGCCTGGATATAACAAACAGATCTGTTGTTCAGGGCCTTCTCCTGGATGGTGCAGAACAGGAGGTCAAACTCACAAAACTGTGGAGGCAACTGGACCCACATTTCTGCTGTCCAGGGCAGCGCTGGGCTAACTTAGCTGTTGCATACACCACTGCCCTGCTTCCCAGTGGGGCTTTGAAAGGAAAGAGGGGGCTGCAATCTCAGACAAGTTGTTTCTTACCAGCTAGATAAAGTGCTTTTACTTCCTACATGGTGCTGTGGCTGCTGATTCAATTTTACGATACAAAACTGCCTCCAAGGGCTTCAGAGGAAAGGCAAGTTTTGAGTTGTGGAGATGCCAAAGCATATGGATTTATGTACCTAGATTGTAAATTCTGCTTTTTATTGATCTGGCCATAAGACTGTGCTGTGCCAAGGCAGGGTGTCTAAGTGGTAATATGGTTGCAGATGCTACAGCAGCTATTACATGTCTGTCTTTCCAGCTTTTTCAAAAACAAACGCGATTGCTTCCTTCCATTCTTTAGAGTTCAAAAGGCTCTGTTACCTAGTTTTAACATTTTTCAACTTTCATCTTTATGATTTAGGAGGAATGAAATTTAATTGGAGTATTGAATTAATCCTGTATGGTCTAAATGCCCCTTGAATCTGAAAGTATGTTTCTTCCACAAATAGCTCAGTTACTTGGAAAGTCATTAGTTCATATTTGGCTTCCTCAGTTTCACCATTAAGGGTTATTAAAATACTGTGTTCTTCTTTCTGTATACTTTCTTTTTCAGTAACTTTTGTTTTTGGCCTTGATCTATTCTCCACCCTTGAGCTTCACATCCCCACCAGTTTCTCATTGTTGGTGAGAACAAGATCTAGCGTAGAACTCTTTCCCTTGTGTATTGCTATTTTTATGAAATACTCTCATATTATTCCTGTCTTGCTCTGAAATTTTTCTGCTGTGGTATTATTGATTTGTGCTTTATTTATCCTAATATTTGAGAGAGTACTCATTATACCTGTAAATTAACCAAAATAATTCTTCTGTATTTCACTTTGGTGTCTTCTTTTAGTTGGAGGTGGTTCTTGGTTTTTTTCCAAGTGTTTTTTTTTTTTTTTCAGTTTTTGTTATTAGTTCCTTGTGCTTCTATTGTGGTTTCTGGTTTTCTATCTCAGCGGGGCTTCCCAGCAGAAATTCACTTCCTTTGGTCATATGGAGCCAAAGAAGAAGCTTCCTGAGAAGCTTTGCTGACACGAGCAACTGGACCAATATACTGGGTCTAGTTATAAAATGGAGGCTTTAGGTGTGGGTTTTCCATGGAAGAGCTAATCTGCCCACCCCTGCAACTTCAACATTCATGCTGCACTTCTCTTTTTAGGCCCCAGAAGAGGCAATTCCATGCTTAGAGATACCCTTTGCAATGATTTATAAAATATCTAATTTTGTGACTGTAACTATTTGATGGCTCTAAGTGAAATATGTTACAGATGTAATGTTAGCCAAATAAATCATAACTTTTGGATCATAACTTATGATCTACATTGAAGTCCACATTGAGATGGGAATCCCAATGTGATATGCAAATGTTTCCTATTTAGAGGAAAAGAAATTAGTCTGATTGAGATAATCTCTCATTCTAGGCTTAAAATTCAATTTGTAAAGTATTTTCAATATCTTTTTTCTTTTGTAAGGTAAAAAACTTCATACATAAGGTGTACTTGGAGGTAATTGTTGGACAAGGCTCTTTTAAAAATGATGCCCTGTAAACTATAAAGAGCTCTTAGAAGAATTAAAATGCAAAAATGCCACACTTTTCAACTGTAGTGCTTTATAAGGTAGACAAAGAATTAAAACAAATCAGGAGTTCAGGGAAGAATGTATAACATTAGTGCTGGCACAGTAAGTTTGCCCTTACTGTAGTGAAAATAATACTGGTGTCAGCTATGAGCCAGAACCTGTGTTTGTAGAAATCACTGATCCTTTGGGTTTAGTGGCTCTATACCAATTTCCACCAGCTAAGGAACTGATACTATAACTATACCAATTACAGTAAAAGTCTATATTTTGACCTGGATAGAGTTTGCCTTTTGTAGAATGATTTGTAAGGCAAGTGAAGCATTTGAACTTATGGTTCTCATCTTAGAGTATTTGAATAAACAACCATATTTGTTGAAATGTATAGACTAAACTCTCCCAAAAAAATGAAATGATTAAACCCAGTTCCATAATCTGATTTGCTTATATGATATGGTGCCATAATTGGGGTTGTTTGTTTTTGTTCCCTTTCAGTTTGTTTGGGTTTTTTTTGCTATATATTCTACACTAAATTATTTGACCAAAATCATGGAAAACAATAATACTTAGACTAGTACTAAGCTGCAGTTATTTCCTTTATGTGTTTGGTTGGTGGTTCGGTTTTGATTGTTTGGATTTTTTTTATGGGGAGTTTTCTTCATATTCTGGGGCTGGGAATGTGAATTCAGGGGTTTTCTGAGCCCACTGATTTGAAGTTCAGACTGCAGACTGATTCACTGTGAGACACTCATGCCTGGATTATCAATGCACACTGCAAGTAAAAGAGAAGAGCTCCTCATGTGTTGATTCCTGTTCTTCCTGCATAGAAAAAAAAAAAAGGTTGCATCCTTGTGGCAAGAAACTTTGCATGTTCCTTTGAACCTTGAATGGAGCAGATCAGAAGCAGCATTTGGAAGTTTGCTGGTCAACATGGTCAGACTCAGGAGGTGAGCACAGGCACGTGACCTCTCAACCTTTCCTCTTCCAGGGAGAAAGCATCTGTGGTTGTGTAATTATTGTGAATCTATTCCATGAGGATTCATGACAAAGATTATTATTACAGAGCTGCATGGCCAGACAAAGAGTGGTAAAGGCATCTGTCAAGGGCCAAAGCAAGTTTATAAACACAGAAGCTCTCTGTGGCTGTCACATTCAGCAATTACTGATTTCTGGAGATTCTTGAGCTGCTAAGCAGCATTATGTGTGAGCAAATGACTCCCCATGACAGAATAATTTCTATGACAAATCTTTCTTTCTTTTTTTTTCTTCTTGTATGAAGTGCCTTCTATTGTGAGGGGTCTATTTGTGCTATTTGGGCAGTTACAAATTGCCTGACGTTCAAAAAACCTGACAAATCTACAAATGCCTGGTGAGAAAACTTGCCATTTCAAGTTTTATATTCCTTCAGGAAGAAAGAGACTCTTTTTTATTCTACATTTGAGTAGTGGCTCAAGCAAGAGTTTTTATGCTTTCACAAGTCTCTGACAAGTGCAGTAATATATTATTTAGTTCTGGATCTTATTCAGAGGGGAAAGTGCTTCTACTTTACTATCAGTGTGAGCTAACTTCTAGTGTCAGGCAAGGATGGAAGTTGGTTCTGAAACATAAAAAATCCTTCTGCTGTTTAAGTTTATTTTTAAAACATGGAGGAAGGAGAAGAGCTCGATGTGGTTTCTAACTGATACTCAAATTTTATTATCAGGCACATCAATTCTTTGAGACATTAAAATGTGAACAGTAAGTTCTCTTTCTCAGGCTTATATCTGGAATCCATCTTCCCATCCAATGCAAAAATCAAAGCAAGATTTCTTCTGTAACAGTATTTCTCAGTAGAAGTCATCATGCTGCCAGGTTTGACTGGGCTGTGATTTGCTGAGGAGTGAGCAGTCAGTGTTTTCTGACACTCAGTCCTCAGCTGTGCCTTACTCTGCCTCTCCCAAACCCTTACAGGCTTCCTAGGGAGGTAGGCTGAGCTCTTGCTCTAAGCTTGTGGTGGGTCAAAGATGCAATATATAAGGGGCTTAAAGAGTTTAAAATTGCCCTATGAGACAGCATTTGTTCTTGTTTCTCTGTTGTGTTTGTGCTGTGTATGGCACCTACCCATTTCCTCTGGAAACAAACTTTTGCTGACCTGCCTTATGGTGTAGCCTCTCATTTGGCATGAGAACTTTCAGATCAAGCAGTTTGATTTAGTAAGATGGATAATTTTATTGCTGTTAAAACCATTAGCTTTCATCTCTTGACCTTCACTCTCTTTTACTACACCCAGCCAGCAGCCTATGCAGCTGCTCATGCAGTTTGGCAATTTAACTTAACTTATTGCTATAGTATGTTTATTTGCTGATTCAGGTATTGGGAAGCGAAGAAGACAAACATTAAAACATCTTTCCTTCCCCTTTCCCAGGCTCAACTGCACTCCAGACACATCTTCTCCCCTCTTGTTATCTCCACAGGTTGTACTCAGTTCCTTTGGTGAGGCAATGAGTGGCACAGGGGTTTGGGGTCAAGATGTAGTGGTTTCACTCTGCCTTTCCTTGTTTCTCACCCTCTTGTTCCACTGCTGCTTCCGTCTTAATAATTTCTTCTACACCAGTGTGGTCCTTCTGTGGGCCACAGTCTCTCTGTGGTTGTGGCTGCTCAGTTATGAAGCACCTCCAACTCCTATGGCCTTGTTTTCCCCTCATTCCTTTGTTTCTGTCCTTATCTCCTGGTTCCCTTGTTCTTTCCTTGATTCTTCTTACGTACCCTCACAGGTTTGTCTCTTCCCCATTTTCTGCCCTTTCTTCAGTATGTTTTCACAAAGGCAGCACTCATGGGCTCTGTTTTGGCATGTGGTGGGGCCACTACAGCGCCAGCTGGAATTGGCTGTGACCAGCACAAGACAGCCCTGACCTCCCTCCTCCACAGGGGCCACCACTGCACTTTCATGACCAGGATGAGCGAGGAGCAAAGGAGGTCAGAACACCAAGTGTCCAGCCTCAAGTAGAGATGTAGAAGCAGGCAGGTCAGATTGCATCATAAGAGGGCCTATTTGGACATAATTTATGGTGAAGGAACCTAGGAGGAATCTTGAAGCCCATTCATAATTTTACATCCAATACATATTTCTAGTTCAGGAATCTGTTTTTCATGTTGCAAAGTGAAGCTAACTGTATGTGGAAAGGAAGTTAATTGTGTAATTGTATTCTGGTCTGAAATCCAGTACAGAGTCACAATTTGATATTTTAAAATTACAGTTGCCCCTTAATTTTCTTCTATAAGCCACCTGAAAGTGGAAAATAGAACTTGAAGTCCAAAAAAAGACATACATGTATTAATGTATTTCACAAAAAACACCCCAAAACCAAAAACCAAAATACCCTCTGAAACTTTGTGGTGCAAATTTTGAAGAGGCAACTTGCATCGAAACCAGCAGTTTGGCTGATGCTAATATTGGCTTCAAATTGCTTTCACTGAGTTTCCATCCATAACCAGGCTAGTTCTTGGCAAGGTTCTTGTTTGAGGGAGTATATATAAATAATGTAAGAGATAATTACTATTTTACAGCAATTTTATGGCAATTGCTGAGGAAATGCTGCAAAATGTGACTCTGAGATACTTGTCTGGAAAGAGTTATGGCACATATTAGATTATATCAGCAATAAGAAGTTTTGTACTGAAAAACACAAAGTTCTCTTCCTGTAGATGCAACATCATGTCTTAGGGCTGCCCAGAAAGTGTTTGGCAAATCAGCAACTACAGCTTGTCTGAATCTTTACTGATTTCTTTAGTCAATGCTTTAGATCTGGACTTGGGCTACAAACATTAGCTTTGAAGAAGAATTCTGAAATTACTTCAAACTCTTATTTTGAGGTCTAGTTTGGTCTACTTCTTATACTGAACTAACAAAGAGGTTCAGATAAAACCTCTAAGTCCACTGCAGTCTGTATGGGACAGATGAGGGATGTAGGGTTTTGCCCTGGATTCACCCTATCACCATACCAGTGACAGGTTTCTTAGGAAGTGCCATAGCCAAAAGGAACCTCTCTCAGTGCTTAAAAACTGAATGTTTTGGATGACAGTTAAAACATTTAATTTTGTTTATATCAGTATAAATCACCCTCTTTTGAGCAGAATGAAGGACCAAGCTAGCAGTTTTACTATACCTATACTCTCAAAAAAAATCCCTAGCCAAAACACTTCCCTAAAATCAGCTATTTAATGCATCCCCTTTGCCAGCCCATTGCTGTGGGAACTCAGTCTTTCATTTATTTACAAAACCAGACAGATTCTTGTCTTGTGTGAGGAGCTGAAATTCTAGGTAAGTCTCTAGATTTTTTTCTAAGCGTACTTAAGGCGTGAGTTTTTCTTTTTTTGGTATTAATTCAGTAGTGTAAATGGTATGACTGTTCAGCAGTACCTTGCCAATACTTGCACACTTTAGGCTTTGAAAAGCATTGACGGTGACTGTAGATGTTCCATCTACTCAGTTTGGAGTTTGAGTTAGACAAAATTGATTTAAGGAAAGTGAATTACTTACAAAGCAGATTCGTGGCTTTAATTTCTATAGCCCTGTACCCCAAGAATCTGTGGCCACCATTGCAGCTAAATGATTCATGTGGCCCATTCTGGGTTTAGAATAAAATTAGATCAGTTCATTGAAATACTCATTGCCCTGAAGTAAAAGAGAAAAATCCCATCAATTTCAATGAGGTCAATTTACTGAATCACTAAGATTTCACCGTATATGGTTGATCAACCAGATTAAAAAAACCTTTTGCAAATTTTGACAGTGCACCTTGTAACATACTTACCTGAGGGATACTTGCCACAATAGAACATTCATGGTTAGTCTTGGATAAAATTCTTTCTTAGTAATACTTAGTAATATTTATGTATCCTGTCTCTCCTTTGTATTTTGTATTTTAAAACATAACACAAATAATCAAATAAGGAGTAAATAATGAGTAAAATACTGATATACTGATTATTATAGTTACACTTTTGAAATAACAACAATGTAAATTAAAACAGGGGAAAAAACCTCCAAGACAACAAAACCTGATTATGGTTTTCTGTAAGAAATATAAATAATAAAAGAGGTGCTAGGGATATGTTTCCAAGTAATGTTGCATTAAAGTATAATCCATGTCAAACTGGCTGAAAATATGCCTATTTACACTGTTCATTAAACAATCATATTTGCTTCTGGAACTCACAATTAGTCTGAGTATTTATGTATGTTCATATACAGTCATATGCTAGTCTGCATTAGGAAAAAACCCTAAGCTTGTTTCAACTGGCTGTGAACCGAAGGAACTTAAACACTTGCATTTAGTGCAGGTCAGTGTTTTCTTTGGTAAATTAGTTATGCTAACTAGGACTCAATGTCAGCAATAACACATTTTCACTTCATGATGACTTTAAAAATGTATTTAAAATGATGTGGATAATAATTTCAAAGTTACAGTGGTAATGAAACTGGAAGACTAGTAGTAAAAATACTATGAATTTTAAAAAATCAAAATATGTCACAAGTATTTCATTTAATTTAAATGCAACCTTGTAATAATAAATCCCTTTTATCTGTATTATTAAAAATATTTTACCTCATAATTGGAAGTAACACTGAGTTGTTTCATTTAGTTGGTTTTATTTATATTCAGAGAAATTTTTTTTATTTTGAAACATACCATGTTAAAAATGTTATTTATTTTAAACAGGATTCAAGTTTGGATATCTAAATAATGGTAAGTCTACAACACCTTTATTCTTTTTCATTATTGAGTGTTTCAAATACTCTACAGAGGACTCCTAATCAAACTCAAATTTGGGGAGACTTTTTAGCTTTTTGGAACAAGGTGTTCTAAAAAGATAATAATTTTCTGAAAATCTACACTTGGATTCCTGTACTGAAATAACATAGCATTTTCTCTGCATAACTGGTTCAGAAATTATATGTCATAATTTTTGTCATGTTAATGTTATTAAATGATAACTTTGGCTTCATAAATCATGTTGCACAAGCGATACATACACTTCTGTATTACAGACTATAAAACTTTCAAACAGCAGTAACACCCTTTATGTAAACTTCTGTAACAAATTAAGGAAATGAACCTTGAAACATTAGAGCAAGTGAGTAATGTTACCCGTGTGAGTTGTCTCACTGACCTCAAACAGACTTCTCAAAGGAGTGACAACTTTCTCATAATAGTAATAGGTTATGGTAATGCCTCAGAGCCGCCTATTCCAGGAGGATGTGCATTCTATACAATCCCTGTATTTATTTGGGATTTGCTGATTGACAATGTTGAAAGAACCAGCCCGGCCTTTTCTGGTTCCTGACTGTTCTTGCAGAGTTTTCCTGACCAAGACGTGCTGGGCCAGGCTTTTGAAGATGCCCTAGAAGTGCTGCAGCAGCACTCTGACAGAGAGATGCAGTATTCACCAGGTAAAAAGGACCCTCATTCCACTTCATTCACCGCTTCGTATTTTTACAGGAAGGTAGCTATTGAAATATATAGATGGGAGAGTAATTTCCCAGAGGTGGATTAATGGCAAGCAGAGGCATGTTTTGGGAGGATGAAAAGGAGGAAAAACATTTGGAGGGTTGCCACCCCTCCAGTAGTACTGCCCAGTCTGGTGAGTATCTTCCAGGTCACAGCACAGGGAAACTGTTCAACTGTCCCTCTCTACCTTCCCCCCAATACTAGCCCAGGTGCACTGAGCTCAGATTTCCTATAAGCAGAGGATATATGACCATACTGCAATAGCCATTTCCCAGTTTTAATGCTTTAACTCAAAAATGTCCTCTGCCATGCTGTGAATAAACTCATTTAACTATGATCTCCAATGTAAGGAGACCAGCTGGTGAAATTATTTTCCACATTTAATTTTTTTACATTAATATAAGAATTTTAAATATTTTTATTCAGACATGTTAGTTTGAGTTAGGATAATTAATAGAAAATTATTTTCCATAGTTTTATGCTTTAGAAAACTTAAAGTACAATAAACATGTAAATTGTTCCAGTTCTGGCAAGGTTTTGGCAGTTCAATTACTATAACATTTAAAATCTGTGTTTAGTGTTTTTACACTGTAAACAGAAATAGAAGGAAAGGAAAATATGAAAATAGGAGACTGCATCACAAAATCTTTAAGTCCACAACAAAGTATCTGCTGGTTTTTTGTGGGAAATGGGTTTCATACAAGGAAGTTTATTTACATAATTCTCTATTACAAACTGAAATGTAAATAAGACAAATAGGTCCATATCTTCAGTTGTTGTTAATAAATTTTTGGCTCCACTGCATTGATAATTTATACATGCTGAAGGACTCACTGTATATAATTTCTTACAATGTTCTTGCCTGTATCTGTTATTACAGACAACGGAGAGAGGTATTAAACAGTTGCAATGCATTGTTTAGTAAGTCCAACAGCTGCACCCATATTTCCACTTGCAATAGATGCATCTATACCCTCCAAAATCTTCTGATTACCTGCAGTGTGTATTTTTTTCCAAGTGTCTTTAGTCCAGTGTTCTTCTTTGCTTCTTTTAAACATCCCAAGTTCTTGGGTTTCTTCTATGTCATTCTTTCAGGCACTGCAGATGCTCTGATGCTCCTTCATTCACGATTGGGGACTCTGACTTGCCTTGTATTGACGGTCTTACTACTTGCATTATAGGAGTCTCTAATTAACCAATTCATTGTGTTTGGTGATCTGTTTGGCCCTCCATTTTGTAGTAACAAAACTATTTCATGATGTTATGAAAAATCTCACATGTTATCTTTAAAAAATTGCTTTTTCTTCTTCTCTCCCTTTTACTCACTTGGTTTTTTCTTCCTTCTAATTATCAGGTTACAAAAATTGCCTGACTATGACCAACCATCACCACCTCCGAGCAAGTCCCAGTTATTGTGCAGCACCATCTGTGGAGGAACAAGGGTATACGTGGAGAAATGTGATTGTAAGTGAACTCATTATTGACAATAGTCAAACATAACTGGGAAATCGGTTGCTCATTTTTGATTCATAAAACAAACCTTTATGCTAACACTATCAAAAATTTGGTCTGTCCAGGCATGATTCCAATGAAACTGCCTTGGGAAATATTTGAAAAACAAGACTAATAGTATACTTTTAGGAGTCAGCTGTTTGCCTCTGATGCTCTTCTGTAGTTCATGATGTCACATGACATTTGATAACAAACAAATCATGTAGTACAATAGGGAAAAGGGCTTCTTTGTATTACCTGGGAATAGTCAGACTTCCAGCCTCTGCATAGCTTCTGCCACTGTGAAAAAGTACCATGGCTCTGATTTCTTTAACAGCTGTTTGCCTTAAAAGTTCTGGAAAGACCACCATTATCTGGACTTTGAGCTCAGCATTAGCCAATAGAGTCCATATTCATTCTTAAAAACACTGGGAGTGTGGGCCTCCAGGAGTAATGGAAAATTAATAGTGCAGGGGAGATAATTTTAGGAAGATAGATTCCACAAAAGCTCATTTTCAATCAGCAGATTAATAACAACAAGACACGGGAACTACAGAGTCTGTAGGGGCGACTGTCCAGGTGGCCCTTGTCTTTTACTGACTCTGAAAACTCTTTCTCCTCTGCTTTCATCAAAAGGGTTGAAGTCCAGAGTGAGGCAGTTACCCTGTTTTCCCTCTCAGTTTCTCCCCTGGTGGGCAGTTCTTGACCCTGGACATAGATTAGTGCTGCTTGTTACAGCTACACTACACTGCATCCTCTCCTGGCTGAGAAGAGTCTTCCACGGATGAGGTTTTGAAAGGTTGCATTTTGAAGTCTTCAGGCAACTAATTACCACAATTCTTTTTCTTTGGAGAATGTACCCTGTTAGTAATTTCTTGTTGTCTTAATTCTTGAAGAACAATGCAGCGGACTTTTATGCAGATGAGACTGTCTACCATACGCTGCAGAACACTCCAGAAAGTCAAGTGGTGCATGCTGCTGCTGGCCAGCCAAAGGCAGGGAAAGGTCTGTAGAAAGATCATATCTCGATATGTACATTATGTTACTTTAAAAAAGTCTCTTGGCAAGTCACACTTTCTCCTTTTCCTACATTTTTTTACTTTTAATGGGAAAGAATAAGTGAACATTTAATAATAACTAGAATGAAACTTCTCATTTTCAAGCCCCATCGCTAAATCTTATAAGATATGATAAGTCTATTATTAACTTATTCCGTACTTGTTTAGTACATGAAAAAACCAACCTGAGATTTGCTTCACTCCAAATCATCTGGGATTAGGTCTCATGCAGAGAAGTAAATCTAACTATCACTAACATCTTTATGCACTTACACAACTTATTTTACTTCATGTCATTCAACAAGTAGTGATTTTCTTGAGTATTTTTGCACCTGATTTTATGCCTGTCTTTGTTTACTTTTCAAATTACCTTTCAGCTTTTGTCACTTCCAGTGTGAATTTTTATAGCTGTTTTTCTGCTCGTTTTGGATGACTTTATTTGAGGGGATATATATTTTGCACAGAATAGGTTGGATGACATGGTGGGGGGAGGGGTTTGCTGTTGTTTTTTTGGGGGGGTTGTGGTTGCCTTTTTTTTTTTTATTTGATGGAACTGAACATCCCTTCTATGACTGCTAGATGAGATTTCCACAGCTTCCACTCTGAGCTGTTATACCTACTTTTTAGTAGCTTCCTGGTTTGGCCACTTTTTGAAATTCCCTTCTCTTCATTTTAACCACAAGGTGTCAGTTTTTGGTATTGTCTCTTCCCGTTGATGCTGAACACTGTGGTCTCTGTTGCTTAATAGCTACTACTACTACTGTTACTACCACAGACTCTTTGGGATGATGGGAAGAGTAACTTCTTTTTTTAAGTTTTGTACTTCAGATGTGTGAAATTCACAGTTGCAAATCAGAGCGTTTCAATCCAGAAAAGTTGCTTTTCTAAGTCTTACCCTATGTTTCACTGAGGAATTTTATACATCAGTATCCCATTTCACCTTCAGTTATTACTGCTCAGTTAAACTTCGTTTCCTATTTCCAATTTCTTTTGCACTGTTACCAATCTTCTTTTCCAAAAGGCAATGCTGCAGAAATTATTAGAGTGACTGACTATTCTTATGGGGTTATTTTGTGTCATCTTATGGGTTTCTTTGTGACTTGGGAGACTCTTTCTACTATACCTAAATAAATTTAGTCCTCTTAGTTTCCTTACTGAGACATGAGAAGTTTTCTGTACCCTAGCAAGTAGTGTGGTCCTTTAGGAATAGATCTGTAGATGAAACAATCAGTACTGAGGGCCCAAATCCTGTGTTTAAAGTGTTTCAGAGAGGTTTATTTAGGGCAATCTCTACGCTGACCACAAGTTCTGAAAGCTCCACTGACTTAGATATGCTTCTGGAAAGTATCTTTTGTGTTAGGTTTCCTCTGAAAAGAGTACAGTTGATGCACATCAAGACCATTGCATGATCTGAACTGAAGCTCAGCGAGTGAAGGCAGTCAAGGGAGGTGCTTCAGAAATGCATTTGAATTTGATGCATTATCCTCAAGGGAATTAGGCTGCTTCAGGATGTTTCAGCATAGAAATCTATGCTGAAGGTGCTCTGAAACACCTTCTGGAGCAACGTGCAGGCACTCATCTGCTAATTTAGACTGATGTTTAGGGCCTGGTACTGAACAGCTCTGGCTTACACAATGAGGTGCAGTACAAAGACCTGTAAACTAACCCCAGCTCAAACTGGTGCCCCCTCCAACCAAGACACCAGCTACTGGGGGTTTGTCTAGAAGCAAAAGCTTAGGAAGAAATGGCAGCTGAACTTAAAAGGGAAGACAGCATGAAAACAGATGCTGCTGCTGACATGGGTACACTATCCTTTCTCAGCAGAAATTCAGTTCACAGCAGTCTGTGAATTTTTCCCTGATCCTTTGTTCTACCATATGTTTATAGGATAATTAAGGTCAGTGAGGACTTAGAAAGGTCACCTACAAAGAAGTGTCTACTGTGACCAAGAAGTGTCCTTCGCTGGTTTGCTTTTAAGCTTCATGTTTTGGTAATGCTGTATGTATTTCTAGCAGCATATGTACTTGTAGTCACAGGCAAATTTTTATTTAGATAATGAAACTTTATTAATTTTTTGGAAAGTACCTCTGATTTCAGGCTCCTTTTCTTCCCAGTCCCACTGTACTTCTCTCCTCTTTCCTTATCACCAGATACAGAATTACTGTCATCCTTGACAGATGTCTTGGCTTGACCTCAGTGTTCCTTAGCAACTGTCACTTTTCCCCTGTTCCTAGTTTAAAATAGCCACTCAAGAGTAGACTTTATGAACTTAAAGTGCAGCTGTTTATTTTCACTTTGGTTAAAGTGGAAGATGTTCTTCTGCATAGATTCTCCTTTCTGCAAAATGTTCCTCTTTGTCTCCTAATCTTAAATTCTTCTTCCTTACAGCAGTTTCTCGATCATCCTTGGCTTTGTGAAGAGAACTAGAAATACTTCAGAGAGGAGGATCCACAAGACCTAAGTGAAACTAAATAAGCCTCACTAGTAAACTTAAGTTTGAGAACTGAGCCTGTGGAGACAAAGACTTAGTTAACTTAGTTACTAAGCTTGTTTTATTCTGCATGGGAATGCAAGCTGACATTTCTGAAGATTTTAAAAAACTTGCAGGTCTAGCTTCTTTTTGACTACATGAGGTTTCTGGTTCAAAACTAGCCTGCTTTTCCTGCTCACACACTCACCCTTTCTTATATCACAGACTAGCTTGCATTCCCTAACCATTCCTGAAACAAACCTGACAAAACTGAGCCAACTCAAAATCTTTGAGTTCTGATGGAACAGAGAAACAGTTTCTTCAGAAGCATTCAGACTGGCCCTCCAGAGCCTCTTTCCTGCCCTGTTTGAGGATTTAATTTCCTAGTGTGGGTTCCTTCACTGTGCATCTACTCAGCATGTGTATGAAGACTGCAGAAAGTGCCTTCTGAGACCTACCGTGCAGTGAAGTCACCAGATATTTGTCATGATCCCCAAATAACCTGCTCTTGAAACTCTAATTACCAAATCTCTTCCTGTCACCACATGTTTCAGAATAATGATCCCATTTGCTGTCGCTGCTCTTCCATTGAATAGTTTATACTGATCCTTTAATTTAGGACAGGGTATTATGTTTAGCTATGCTTTTGTCTGCAAGATCCTTTGGAGGAAAAAGACAACTGCTCATCTTTTAGAACAAGCATGAGTTTTGTTCTGACCTTTCAAACTTTATTTCTTTATAGGTAGAAAAAAACTTCGACTGTTTGAATACCTCCACGAGTCTCTGTATGATCCAGCTATGGCAAACTGCATCCAATGGGTGGATAAGTCAAATGGCGTCTTCCAGTTTGTCTCTAAAAACAAGGAGAAACTTGCAGAACTGTGGGGAGAAAGAAAGGGAAACCGCAAGATCATGACATATCAGAAAATGGCCAGAGCACTGAGGAATTATGGAAGAACAGGTGAAATAATTAAAATTCGTAGAAAGCTGACATACCAGTTCAGTGCTGTTGTTTTAAAGAGACTTGCTCCATCTTATTTCTTGGGAAAGGAAACAGTTTATCATCCCTACATTCAGTCTAATCAAGAATATCAGTGTGCAGATGACTGGACCAGTTACAATAATTACATGTACAACAATGGCTATGCATTGCAGCATTCTAACAGCTAGACTTATCCTTCACATAAACAGGTCTTTGTTACCCAGCAATTCTTTCCAGCACACAAACTCTTCTCTGTACATAGCTTTTCCTTTAAGATATCATACAAACACATGAAGAGGAGGGTTTAAAAATTATATTGGCCTAGTTTTGTTCCTTTTGAAGTTAATCATATACAGTCATTGAATGCTAAAGAAAACCAGCAGCTGTTGGACACATTCTGTTCTCCATGATGTTAATTAAAGGAATTAATGTAGTTTAAAGATGGTGTATCCAAGATTAGAACCAAGGCTTTTGTCAGTTAGTGGACACCAAAGATCCCATCCTGACAACAGTCATTGGAAGTTTTATGTGTATCTCCAATCAGAATTTTGATGATGTTGTACCACAGTCGCTGCCCTCCCTCAATTAGAAAGGGAAGAGTCTTGTCAACTCCATGAAGCCGCTATCTGTTTTTTCCATCAATGGCCTTTATTGAGACATTTTCCAAGTGAATTCCTGGCTGTACAGTAGAGTCTGCATGAGGGTGCACCTGTTGATCAAGTTGTTAATCCGTAATCACTTAAATTAACATATCTTAGCATAGATCCTGACATTAGGATGCCAAGTGCACATTTCACTGTTGGCAGTGGATTCATGTGATCACGAGAGAGTTAGTAAAGGATTGTGCTTTTCATGAAGCTATTTACAGTTCTTCTCCCACTAACATGAGAAGCTCCACTTTTATCCAGCAGTTCTGTGCTCACCTAACAAACACAGCTTTGTCATGTATTTTAGGAGTTATAACTTTATACATATAAATACAATTTCACTTCTCCAGCTCTTCTCCTACATGGGAAAGTAGCTGAAAGGCTCTGTGATTTCATAGTCTCTTTATCAAGAAGAACTAAATTTAGGTAAAAAGATCGTAGTAGCCATTTATGCCAGGAGAATAGCTATAAATCTACTTTTTCTCATAATTCTGTTAACTGATCAACTTGTATCATCACATCAGTTGTCTGTTGTGCTAAGATATTTCCATTCAACCACATTCAATGCTGAGTTCTGCACTTTGCTTCAAGGGAGCGCATGCCTGGATATTAATAAAGATAAAACTAATTTCTGTGGAGAGATATAAATGGTGGTCTGATATGTTTGATGAAATTCATTGACTTTGATAGCTGCCCCTTGCTCTGACTGCTGCTTACTTGTACAGGGATATGAGTTTATGTAGTAGACCCAATGCAACACACTCTACTTAAGCAAAATTCAAGGTTTAGAGGTAAGAGTTTGGTAAGATGAAAGATGCCTACTCTTAAAAATGTGAAGCATGTTAAACAGCACTAAAAGCATATTTTAAGTCAGTAAACATTTGCCAAAATAAGAAGGTCATAACTAGATTGTTAATATTTCATTTTGAGTGTAGTGTCTTGTAAAATATAAACATTGCTATAAAATAGATACAAGAGTGTCTCTGTTCTTACAGAACTGAATCTGAATCCATCTGTAGCCGTGGGCACAGTGGGAGTTTAACTCTTACAAAGGATGGAGGTCTTTCAGTTGGGATCCTTCACTATGTGAGCACATATGTAAATACAACTCTTCAATTGTCATAACGTACATGTATGTGCCAAGAAACTGCACAGTTCAGTTACTCCACATCTGTCACCCATTGCACACTGATAACATACACTGGATTAAGAGCCTACATGGTGTAAAATGCTTAATCAGTGTGTTTAGATCCACTTTCTACAGCTTCATCTACTTGTTAAGGAAATAAATGTTTACTCAAGTTCTTTGTTATCTTTTTAACTTAGGTATAAACATTAGTATTTTCTTCCTGTAAAACTGGTAACCAGCTGAGAAGTTACAGTTGCAGCTGTGAGAATAGTAGAGAGCTGAAAAAGAAGAGCAAAAGGGGGAAGAAGAACTCAAGAAAATTCAGGCAGAGAAGAAATGAGGCAATCATAGCATCTGTGGATAGAAAGAGACAGATTTCAACCACAGGAATTAACCATGGGGATTGGCAATATTAGAAAGTGATTTTTTTGTAAAGAGGTATATGGCTCCCCAACTTCTGCCTGCACAGTCAAATGGGAGGTTTTAGAAGCTGCAGTTTTGTGACTATACAGAAGGACACATAACTGTGCAATGCACTGATACTGAGCTTACATACATAAAAGATTCTTGACGGTTGGCAATGCTTTAATGGAGTAGAGTCAGGTTGAATCTTAAGCAAAAGCACAAGGTTGCCAAAAATATCTCAAGCACACATTTAAGCTTACCCAGGTCTGAAGTAAAGTGTAGCTGTTTTTAACTGTGCAGGTGTTTAACCAGTGAAACAACACACCAGGGGCTGTGGTGGATTCAGTTTCTCAGTGTCTTTAACCCAGGACTGTGTCCATTTCTAAGATGTACAGTACTGCAATAAAGTCATGGTAAAGTCATAGCAGTACCACAAGACACAAGACTGAATGTAGGAAATTGGGCTCCTGCTAGTCCCAGTATTTACAGGATCCTGTCACGTAACTCCACTTCGAAAATTCAAGGCTCTGTGTGCAGATCTAAACAGAACTGAGGTGGGTGCTTGTAAGGCTTTTTGATTCCCAATGCAATTGCTTGTGCACCTCACACTCCATCCCTGTCCTCCCACCTTCAGCCTCTGTGTAGCATCTCTGATCCCTCCCATCTGCACAGGCTTGGACACATGGTGTGATGGTGCCCAGCACCCAAGGAAAATAAGAGAGACAGCTCCCTAGAGAGCAGCTTTATCTCACCTACATGACATATAAGTGGCCCATTGGTGCCATTGTTGACTTCTCCTTTGTCTCTCTCCTGTCTGCTTTCTCATCATTCCCAGAAGCCAAATCAGATCAGAAAGCAATCTGCCTGCCCACCCATCTGCCTATATTTCGAACTCACCTCTGACTTAGATGCTGCAGCTCACCTCGAAAGAACCTGGGATAGGACATAGGGGTGAGGAAAGAAGTTGGTCTTTCCAGCTCCTACACTCAGTACCTCACTCTAAACAATGCCCTGGTCTGAGAAAGATGCCCCACACTGAAGACGGGCATGTACTTACACACCTTGAGAAAGGCAGTGAGGTACTGGATCGGTTCCAGAGAAGGGCAACGAAGCTAGTGAAGGGTCGGTAGCACAAATCTTATGAAGGACGGCTGAGTGAGTTGAGGTTGTTTAGTCTGGAGAAAGAAGGCCAAAGGGAGACCTTACTGCTCTCTTCAACTGTCTGAAAGGAGGTTGTAGTGAGGTGGGAGTTGGTCTCTTCTGTCAAGTAGGTCTCTTCTGTGGTAGGATAAGAGGAAATAGCCTCAAGTTGCACCACGGGAGATTTAGATTAGATATTAGGGAATATTTCTACACTGAAACGGTTCTTAAGCACTAGAACAGGCTGTCCAGGGAACTGATTGAGTCACCATCTCTAGAGATATTTAAAAGATGTGTAGATGTGGTGCCTAGGGGCATGGTTTAGTGGTGGGCTTGGCAGTGTTGGGTTAAGGGTTGGACTTGAGCTCTTTTCCAAGCTAAACAATTCCATGATTCTGTAATACTGTGCCCCATGATGTAGGGGTAGCCCCTTAGTCCCAAGCAGGGGTGCAGCGTGAATGACGGTCTGAAGAGCTCAGGCACAACAGGCATCAGAAGGCTTTGATCAGAAAGCTTACAAGAGTTTATTCAAGCTAGTTTCACAGACAGTTTCCTCATAGCTCATAGTAGTAGTAGTAGTAAAAGTAGTAGTCATAGTAGAAGTAGCCAAATTCTCAGTAACATCCACACCTTTTCTATCCTCTCATATTCAACATGTCATGACATTATTGGTTAACCAATTCACCTCACATACACCAAAGCCTCTCTTTGGCTACAAGCCACCACACACACTCCAGGTAGCTCTCTTCTCTTTAAGGGAGAACTCTAAACTTCTTTCCTTAAGGGATGCACTCACTGTCACCCCCACACCATGATGCTTCGGGCACTTATGAGTCTTTCAAAAGCCTCTGCAGGGATGGCAGAAATTATCTTGCATGGATGTAGCTAGGCATGTGATCAGTGTGTCCTTGCTCATCCTTTGCTCCAACTTTGTAGTCTGGTTTCTGTTCAGACAAGATCAGAGAGTCCCAAGCAAGTGCTGAACTGCTACCTCTCTCCAGCACACAGCTCTTGTTTGCTCAAGTGACCTCAGGTATGATATCATGCCTTCTGTCTAGAACCACAGAGTGGTTTGGGTTGGAAGGACCTCTAAAGGCCCTCTCATCCAACCACCCTGCAATTAGCAAGGACATGTTCAACTACATTGGGTTGTTCAGAGTCCTGTCCAACCTGACAGTGAATTTTCCAGGGATGGGTCAGCCACCACGTCTATGGGTAAACTGTGCCAGGGTTTCACCACCCTTGTTATAAAGAACTGGAGAAATACCAGCTGGAGCATCGGTGCTGTGGTGTGTCAAAGATCCCTGTGCTACTATCCAGGATGATCCAGGATGGTGTGAGGTGGGGTTTCACCTTGGTGGAGTGAGCTTTGCCTCTTCGGAGTGGGTGGTGGCTCTGGGCCCACAAGATGGCACCAGTGGACAGCTTTTCATAGGGGGGCTGTGACACTTCCACGACGTCAGGTCGTTTGCACTCCCAGTGTCCCTTTTGTTTTCGATTTCCGGCACTGCTGCAGATGCAGCAGAAGCAACACTGTGCTTTTTGGAGAAAAGTGTTGTGACAAGACGATGATATGAAATGCACAAATTAAAGGAGATACACTATGTCAGCAGATCACAACGCTGTGCTGACTACCTGGACTACCAACAGTTTTATATCTGCAGCTCAGTGTCTTCTCCAACATACATATGGCTGCAGTGGCCTCCACCATGGCTGAGGGTGAGGCATGAGGAAGAAATAAAGCTGATCTTTCAGATTTAGACTTCAGGATTCCTGCAAACAGGAATTACATCAACAGCCTTACAGTCTTTATGAAGGAGGTAGAACTAGAGCACCTTCGTATCATATGTTATGTATCCCATCTTGCCTGGCCTATGCAATACTGACATATCTATGTCCTGTTCAGTAGACCAAAAGCAACAGAGATTTTTAGCTTCCAGATGAGAAATTATTTGATTTGATTCAGTTTGATTTGAATTTGACTCCAGAGAAACTTTTCCCTTTGGTAGCACTTAGAGTACACATTAAGCACTTGCCTCCACCTTGTCAGACACGTACCAGGTGTGCATTCTGGTGGCAGATAGGTCAGATTGACCTACCATCCCAAGTGCAGAGGGATGCCATCTCAAATCTTCATGAGTGGGTTTACCATTAGTGCATTGCTTAGTGAGCATAAAAATGATGGAAAATACTACAAACCGTGGTCAGCTTTTTTTTTTTTTCCAGGAAAATGCCTCATGAATTGTTTTCTAAAAAGCATCCAGAGTGCCAGTTGTAAACAAAACTATGCATTCTTTTTTTTTTCATTAGTGAGAGCTGCCCCTTCATTCTTGGCAACATCTGAACAAACATAGTTAATTGCCTAATAGATGGCTAGAAAATAGACTGTGAACACTCACTGGTGTATCAGGAGGACACTGGAGATCAACATGGGTGCTCAGACTATTTTCTAGTTATGTTTCATTGACCTTGGAAATTTTCCTAGTTTCCAAACTACATTTATGGAGAAAGTCAAGGCAAAAGCCCAGATTTGTCTCTAAACTGCAGAGGCAGGTTCCTCCATCCATGCCTAGGATGAGGGCAATAACATTGTGTGTGCCTGGTTCTGTCTTCATTAACTGATTTGCTTGAGAAACTGGAGAGAGTCTGTAATCACAAAAAATTTTGTATTTTATTTGTTTTTTACAATGGTCTTCAATTCTGCTTTCAGTTTGCATTTCAGACTGAAATATTTCCTGTAGTAGTCCATTAAACAATGTTATTAAGGGGTCACATATAGAAGACCTGGAAAAGTGCATAGTTAGTACACAAAGTAGAGAAATCTCTTGCTCATAGCGACAGCAGAGGGCGTTTGCCAAAATGCATTGTTTTCTTAGGTTTTTTAGGTCCACAGAGCTATCTGTGAGTTACCATCTGGTATTCTACAAGTGGTGCTTCACAGACAATTACTCTCAACCTGTATAAGGACCTGTGCTGAAATCTGCCACTGTTTTGGATCTTATTTTACTCAACTTCCAGCTGTTGTATCTGCTGATATGCTGTGAATTTTGTGTGGCATCATTTGGACTAAAAACTGGCAGCATGAACTCATCCTTGGTTTATAAATGTGCATCACCAGAAAGAAACAAGTAAAATAGTTAACAGAATCCAGACCATGCACTGAAAGTGTCCAAAGGAGAAGTTAGCAGCGCTCCACTGACACATGTATGGCCAAACTTCGTGAATGAAGATTTGGGAAGGGCTCTCCCCACGTGAGTGTGCCCTTCGAGCCTGCACAGTGGATTTTTTAGGTGAGGCACAGCTTGTGCAGAACTGGCCTCACCGTTTCAGTCCTGAGGTCCATCTGCCACGGCCGAGTGAGCTGACACATAAAGCACACCTGGAGGCAGCACAGGGTTTTCATATCACTCAGTAGCACATAGCAGATTTGAAATGTGGCATCACAGAATCATAGAATTGTTAAAGTTGGAAAAGACCTCCTAAGATCATTATGTCCAACTCTTAACCCAGCACTGCCAAATCCACCACTAAACCATGTCCCTAAGCACCACATCTACACATCATTTAAATACCTCCAGAGATGGTGACTCAACCCTGGGCAGCCTGTTACAATGCTTGACAACCCTTTTAATGAAGAAATATTTCCTAATATCCATTCTAAACATTTCCTGAAAAAACTTGAGGTTTTTTCCTCTTGTCCTATGGACACCTTTTTGACTGAGCAGAGTATTTCTTTTTTCTAGTGAAGGAAGTTATACCTAATTTTGACAGCTGGGAACCTCTGTGCAGGCAGCTTTTAACCTAGGCATAGGTTTTAAAATACTGCTCTCCCAAGGCAACCCAGGGCCTGAGAGGTACCAGCCACCTTGTTAGGAAATTACACATTGAACAGTCAGTGTTGATACAATGGATTATAAGGTGAATTACAGTGCGACCAGGCTGTATTAGCACGATGCCATCAAACTGCACGCAGAGTGTAAACTGATGGATGGAAAAGTAAATTCCTTATTTGACATTCCAGAAACACACAACCTGAGCCAAGGGTTCAAGAAGCACAATGAAATAAAAATACAGACAGCTGGTTGTTTGTCATGATATCTCTGTGTAGAATTAGAGGCTTTAATTACATATGGGGAATATTAATGACAGTTTAAAGTGGAACGTAGCTAATCATTACAGTACTGTCTCCAAGCAGAGTGCTGGGAAGCCATAAAATATTTTCTTTCAGAGGAAATGAAAACTCAGCAAATTTATTTGGAGTACTAGAAGTGTGCACTAGTCTGAGGATCTAGATGAATTTTCTGCCTGATTAGAGCAGTATTCAATCAAAATTAGAAGACACAATTCTTTACAGACTTGGCTAATCTCTCTAGTCATGCTGAGGTTCAGAAGGCACAGGAGATGGCTTAAAAGTAATGAGATATCCTTAAAATAATAATAGTTGGATAATACAGTTTGCCTTCTAGTTTTTAACATTTTTGATTTTATGTTTCCAGACTCCACTCAGCAATGTTGAGGCTAACACTCTTTTTAAAATAGGAGGCAGAGGCTGGCAAACCTGAGGTTGTTGGAAAAGCAGCACATGTGGAGAGATGCAGAATAGCAAGGAACACTCCATCTTCTGTAGAAGTGTCCATATACTTCTTAATGGAAGCAAACCCATTCACTACAGATGGTCTCTGGCCACTGAAAGTCTGTGCACTCACACAGGAAACCACATTTTTACCCAGCTCCTACTGCTCTTGATTTCCTCTTGATTGGTTTTAGGTAGCTGGTTTACTTTGGACCTCTGAGGTCTGCAGAGCCTCTCAGTCTTCATAGACTAAGGCAAAGGATTTAGACAGCATTCTGGCACACTGGGACAAAATCCAGAGAATCTAATTGTCTGTTACTCCACAGTATTCAAACCAGATGAGAATCAGACTTAAACATCTCAAAAGACCTTTAAACGCCTGAGCCTCTTACTAAGAGCAATTGTACAGGAAAACTGCAGTTTTCACTTGGTATCTCTGTGACTTTATCCTCTGTCCTGTGAAAAGCACACTCAAAATGGACAGAGATGGGTTGGCTACAGAGCTTCAGGCCTCTTATGGCATGTTCCTCTCTACTGTGGATTTGGCTTACCAGTTTGATAAACAGCTGTGTGACCTTGAAAATGCTGTGAAGGAGGAGTTATTTGAGAAGAAGCTGAAAGAAGCCTCAGCAGGGGTTCTCCCTCTTTGCTCGTCCTCTGCCTGAGCTGTAATGCATCCATGCCCTGTCTGGCCATGTATCTTGTTGATCCTGACTGTCTTTGTGATATTATCTCAGACCTTGTCTGGCAATCACTTGACTGAGTCTGAGCTGGATTCTCTGTTTGGTACACCTTGTTATACTAAGTATCCTGCTCCCTTTCCCTAGAGGAGTAGCTTGCCCTTGTTGCTCATGGACACAAAGGCAGCTGGGCTGCCAATTACATGAACACATCCTGGGAAGTGCAATGAAACACAATCTCACACAGAATTACTTGAAAATAGTATTTAATTGGTTCTTCAGAGTATTGTTTGGTGTCTGGGAAGCATTTAATTCTCTTTCTGACCTCTGTACAAGAAAAGCCATCTCTTACATAGCACTTAGAATCATAGAATCATAGAATCGATTGGGTTGGAAAAGACCTCCGAGATCATCGAGTCCAACCCTTGGTCCAACTCTAGTCTACACAGTAGACACAGTAGACTACAGTCCAACTTGTCTACAGCGGGAAGTTTTCTTACTATGTGCAGAACCTTGAATTTAAACTGCTGTTTTTATGCTAGTAATTTCCTCTCCTCGTGTGAGTTCTTATTGTTCTGGTTTTCTACCACATCCATATTTACTCTGGAATAAGCATTATATGATAGTGTCAATGGTGTAAGTGGCAGGACTTCTTTATCTGGACTAAGTAAAGAGATGTTTTAATGAAACAGCTCTGCAGGATTTGGACTGTAGCAGGTTGGAAGTAACATCAAAGACTTGTTATGTTATGGAAACAGAAGTCTTTCTGCTTTCTGTATTGATTTGCCTCAGATACAGCATGCTTTAATTTCCAGTGTGTATCTGTCAGTTTGATTTCTTCTCATATTTTTGAGTCCCCAGGTAGCTGTAATTCACCCCTTGGCATGCCCTCTGACATGGTGAGGACAGCAGTACCTAATTAATGGCAGGCTTGCTCCTATTAATCTTGTTCAATAGGATCCTGATTCTCTTTCTGCAAAGGGCAGGAGGACATTTCACACTGACTTCAGTGTAGGAGAGTGTCCCAAACACTAATGGCTTCAGCAGCAGGTGTTCCAGGGTATTCACATTAATCTTCCCCTTTGCTGAAATTAAGACTTTTGCCACCCTCTACTGGGCTGAAGTCAAATATCCATGGAACCTGAGTCTCCAGCATTAGGTTTGCCACATAAAGCTCTCCGTTCATTTTAATGGCAAGAAAAAATAAGAACTGGTTTTCTTGAAAAATTGACACCTTTAAAAGTGCTTACGATTACCTTAAGCTGTTATATTTATGATCTTCTGAGACTGGAAGGAAAGAGCACTGAACACCACGAGGAAGGTGAATTTATTACTTTCCAGTGGCAAAAATCTCCCTTTCTTATAATTTTTAGGCCTTGAAACAGATACAGATGTGGGGTTTGGGTTAGAGAAATGACTCATCAGCCTGAGACTTGGGTCAGAACCATTTGGAAGCAGAGGAGCCCTCATTTCAGACTCTCAGTCTGCCAAGGCCATGAACTGCCAGCATTGAGACTGGGCATGAGCATATGCCTTCGTACTACTGGATAGAATCATAGAATCATAGAATCGATTGGGTTGGAAAAGACCTCCAAGATCAACGAGTCCAACCCTTGGTCCAACTCTAGCCCATTTACTAGATCATGGCACCCAGTGCCACGTCCAATCTGTGTTTAAAATCTCTAGGGATGGTGAATCCACCACCTCTCCGGGCAGCCCATTCCAATGCCTGATTACTCTCTCTGTAAAGAATTTTTTTCTGATATCCAACTTAAATTTCCCCTGGCAGAGCTTAAGCCCGTGCCCCCTTGTCCTATTGCTGAGTGCCTGGGAGAAGACACCAGCCCCCACCTGGCTAGAACTTCCCTTCAGGTAGTTATAGACAGTGATGAGGTCACCTCTGAGCCTCCTCTTCTCCAGGCTAAACAACCCCAGCTCCCTCAGCCTCTCCCCATAGGGCTTGTGCTCCAGTCCCTTCACCAGCCTTGTTGCTCTTCTCTGGACCCGCTCCATCACCTCAATATCCTTTCTGAACTGAGGGGCCCAGAACTGAACACAGTACTCAAGGTGTGGCCTCACCAATGCAGAGTACAGGGGAAGGATCACTGCCCTGGTCCTGCGGTCACACTACTTTTGATACAGGCCAGGATCCCATTGGCCTTCTTGGCCACCTGGGCACACTGTTGACTCATGTTGAGCTTCCTGTCAATTAGTACTCCAAGGTCCCTTTCTGCCTGGCTGCTCTCCAGCCACTCTGTGCCCATATCATAGTTAATTTTTCACCAACAGCTGTTCAAAGTTTTTCAGAGGTCTGGAATGCTGCAGTTCTTCCTGGGGAGGTAGATTAAGCTTTAGTCCTACAGGGATTTTGATGTGTAAGTCTTAATTTTGTGTGGTGTAAAACTCATGTAAGTCCTTCTAGGCACAGGCTGGTACAGAGGAGACCCATCAGCTACGTGGAGTCCAGCTGTTCAGGAGCAAAAGAACTCTGCAATTTGTGTGATTACACAACCAAACATGACATTTATTTCATGTAGATTTCCAAACAGTTGAGGTATATATATATATGCATAAGTAATTCACTCAATGTCTCGTGTTTAAAGTTTTATGTATTTGCATTGTTTGTGTTGAATAATGCACTACATATGCATGTACATAAAAGTCTATATGTGATTATTGGGCACCAATATAGTAAATATTTAGATTTTCTGTATAGGCTGAAACAGCAAGACAGAAAGACATGGGCTATTTGAATTCCTACCTCTTCCATATGATATATGTTTGTTGCTTTTCAATTGTTTATATATCTCTTGAAAATATTTTTCATATCATGTTGCCCTTTGAAAATTAGTCTATTTAAATTTTTTATGTGTGTTAGGATTTTTATGTGTGTTAGGATTTAATTTTTAATTTCAAGGTAGTGAGAGGTGTGAGTGTCGGTAGAGACACAGTGATTTTCTTACAGTTACTCATTACACCTTCTAGTAGTACTCAGAGCTGTTACTGTCTTAATTGTCTTGCAGGCTTTGCTTTATAACACAAAAGGAGTAAAGGAAAAGAACTTTATTTCTAGCTGTATTTTTGCTCATATTTGATAATAGAGGAATAAATGCTTTGTAGAGTAGTTTGAAATAAAACAATATATAGTTAGATTTTTACCTAGAAGTGGAAGAAAATGCTGCTTTGAATTGGTTGGAAATAATTTTACTCAAATGCCAGATAGAAGGGATCTTCTTAATAAATACATGCAAGGGAACCACATAGACACATAATATGCACACTCATATTATCTTGTAGATAAAATATCTGAATAAAGTTTATCTTTTCATGTATATTTCCTGCTTCAAACATAGGTAAATAGATTCTTTTCAACGATAAACGTCCCATTGGGAAATGCAGTTTTACTTCCTGTTTCCCTATGCCCTGCATCACCCCAAGGTGACTCCAGTTACCCACCTCTGTGGCAACTGGTCTCACCCCATCCCAGTTTGCCAGAGCTAGCATGGTGTCTTTGAGGTTTAGAGGTCTGAACAGTGCTGAGACACGCTGTACTGGGGACAAAGTGAGCCGAACCCCAAAATGCCTCCTAGTGATTTTTGTTCAGACACTAAAAGCTAAAATAGATGTAGGAGTTTGCTCCAGTTAATTAAGTCTTTTGTGGGCACCAAAATATTAGTCCAGGGCATCTTTTGTGAAAAAAACCAAACACCTGGAGTGGTAAATATCCTATTATATTTCATGTATCTGACTGTGAAGGTGAAGTCATCCCCACCCTCAGCTGCCCTGTGGCTGCAGGAGTGCGAGAGGAAGGACATGATATTCCCAGGTGCACTGTCAGGGTTCCCAGGGCAGCCTGATGGGGTCAGTCCCTGGAAGTTAGGGTGCAGGAGTACAGGCTTTTTTCTTCGCTGTCTGGGTCAGCAGCTGTGACTGTCTTTTCGTGTTGCAAGCAATTCTCATGACAGGTATTGCAGAAATTGATGGTGCCACTGGGCTGCTTCAGTTTCTAATTGCCAGCAATGGACCATGCCAGGATCTTGGGAAAAGGTGCAAGAAGGGCTGGCAGTGGCTGATGGTGAGGATAGGCTGCTCCTCTTGGCACCTCTTCTTTGGTGCTGCAGCATTGTGGAAGGGTTAAAGTTCTTTCCCAGTCCCAGAGGAGTTACAAGTATTTCATCAGAGCATTTCATAAAGAAGCATGCAAAGGCTTCATATACTGCTTTGATCATGATCTGAATACTCCCAGTTAATTAATTATCTTGTTATGACTAGTCTGGCCTAGGAGTCACAAAATCGACATTTCAAATTCCAAAGGGCACTGTGGCTTGTCTGCTCCATGTAGGGACAACTACATTGTGAAGTCTGGACCCAGACCCACCTCCCTTGTACTCCATGAGAGTGAGGGGCATTAAAAATTGGTGTTTGCATTTGATCCTCTCTTCAGCTTAATGTTGCCTTCAAGCACTCTTTTGGATGGGAATATTTATTGCTACTTGTTTTTCACCCTTTTTTTCTCCTGCCCCGTATTGACACATGTCATGCTCCTAATACCTTGCAAATATACTCACTAGGTAACAGAGAAACAATGCAGGCTTTTGCCAGTTGTCAATCATATGATCAAAGGGCTCAGCACTGTATGTCCCAGGTCAGTGATGGATTTACATCCAGTGTCGTCTGACACGTTCTTGCTCTGGATATTAAAGAGAGTATTTAGATGTGGAAAAACTGGAATCAGAGTCTGTCACAAACTTAAGAGCCTAAGTCCTCCACAGGTTGCTGCAGACTATCATCACTGTTTTGTTTGAGCCAGGTAGAAGCAATGTCACCTTCACCACTTTATCCTGCATGTGACTTCAGTTGATCTTGACCCACAGCCAAGATAATGAGTGCTAGCTTTATGATTCAAGCTTTGGCATGCTGAAGATGGGAGCAAAAAGGTAAGACTTCAAATTACACTTTGGCAAGGTCTGTAAAATTCAACACTAAACCCCTTTAAATCCTCTTGGTTAAAGCTTCATTTTTTTAAAGGTTAATGACCATTTGATCATCAGAATGAGCTGCTGATGCAAATGAAGAGCATAAATTAAATCACAGTAAAGCTATTACAATTCCTTTCATGCTCTTTATATGCAATTTAAGCTTTAGATTTAAAAGATGAGTTTACTCACACAGACAGAAGACTTGCCCCGCTTTCTTCAAGAGAAGATTTGAGATGCCAGCTAATTGACAACTTCTGCTTGTAGGGAGTTGAGAACCATTACAAGCCATTGTCCAGGGACCTTGGTTTTATTGTATTTCCAGTATGTAGAACAGATAAGATGCAAACAATGCTGCTTAATTTTGCTAAAGCTTTATTTCAGAGGTCTGCAGATATCAATGGACAGGAAAGATTCCCCTTTCAGTATCAGGCAGTGTGATGGTGTTCTAACTATGCCTGTGAATGTATGTGTATGGCATTTCTGCAAGGAACCTTAGGGCAATGTGTGCTTAGCTCAGTGTACTTTTAACATTATTCTTAATACATTTCCCCCCATCCTTTTCCTCTTCTCTGGTCATTTCCCACACTTTGGCCCTTCCCAGTCCCATGTTCATATCACTCAACACTTGATAATGTTCTCTCTGCAGTGCTTCTCATTGTCTACCAGTCTTCAATGCTATGGGTTTATGTTTGACATTGGATGGTCCTGGAGAAGGTCTTAGCATCCCTTTGATCCAGGGCAGCTCCATGTTCAGTGTGCTAGCAATGCTAACATATCAGCTTTTCTCTTTTCCAGTAACTGCACCACGTATCTGTGTGTAAGGTATCTCATCTGTTTCCTCTTGCTAGACATGAATGTTTTATAGCTTTGTATAGAAATTTTTCAGCAATGAAAATAGAAACACTGATGTCAGTTCTTGATAAGTTAATCATATCAAATCACATCCCACTGGTAATATGGCATAGCTCTTTCTTACAGAAGTATTGTGTGGAGGGATGCCTAAAATAACATTTGGTGTTGTTATGAGTATCAAAGTCTCATCTGTAATAACAATAACTATTGAAAATCCTGCAGGAACAAAATAGATGATGGTTCATAAATAAATTAAAAAACTTTTTAATTTCCTTATGTGGCATGACATTGTTACAACTCACCAATATCACCAGTGATAAAATAAACTTCAGAAAAAGTAATCCTCATGAAATTTTAAGGCCTTTTCTCCAGCTATAAATATTATGTAAAAGTAATGTCACAAATGCTGAGATAAAGAGCATGTTACTTTCTCTCATAGCTCCTCTGTAAGTTTTCCCTGAAAACATTGCTTCTGCCACTTTAAAATTCAGCACTTACCACTATGGTACCAGGTATGTTAGCAAGCAAGATTCAACTCAGTTGTTAGGGAAAATTTTGGGAGTGTGAGGGCAATGAAGCAATACAGTACATCTTCAGGGAGGGGACACACCCCTCAGCCCTGGAGGTGTTTGTGGTCAAGTTAGGAAAAAAACCAGGAATCATATTATGGTAGGTGATTTTGCTTAGGATAGGGGCTTCATGAAACAGTCTTTTGAGATTTTTTTCTAGCCCTATTCTTTTACAATTTTATCTCATAGCATTTCATATTGCAAATCATTTATAGGAGTAATAGTAATATTAACAATTGAAGGATAGGAGCTGTCAGTAACCACTGAAACCTGTAGGTCCAAGAGGAACAGTGTCAAAACTTGCGAAAAGAATGAAAAAAATTACTAGTGCAGCTTATTTAATTAAAATTAAAGTAAATCTAGCCAAGGGAAATTGAAATGAAGTTCTGAGGAGACCATTAGAAACTTAGTGGTGCTTCTTTTTACATCTAAACACCCATTGATATATTTGTGTAATATACATACAGCATATGTACATATAGATAGGGATATTTATTTGGGCTGAGTGTAAAGGCATAACTGTACGAGCATAGGTCCTGAGTGTTAGCTTTGAGACTAATTTGGCAGATCATAGGCTGGGGGGAAGAATATTTGGGCAATGCTGCTTCTGTCCTCAGAATATGCTAAGGCCCTGCTCTATTTAACAGTGCAATACATGTGAGAGGAGGCTCTGTTAAAGCTGGCAGGGCTCTAACTGCTTAGGCACAGTTGGGAATCAGCTGGGGATGAAGACAGTCATTTGAGAAGGCATCACTAGGCTGAAGTTAAGAAAGCAACCTGATCCTACTTGATTTTGAGAATTTAATTTCCATCATTGGTCTCTGTAAGTGACAATGTGCTGTGAATGAATGATTCTGCTGCTCAGAAATTATTAAGTGAGCCTTGGCAGAGAGAGGAATTGCAGCATACCTGTGTGGTTCACAAAGTGTTCTTACTCAAGTGTTTGCAAGATTTTCTAGGAGGGCGTAAAGTTTCACATTTTTTGCCAGCTCACTATTGCTTTGGCTTCACTCTCAATTTCTGCAACAAAATCTCTATCCATGGAGTTATTACTTAGTGCTGACCTCAGCATCTAGCCTAACTGTTTCTCTTAGTTTAAACTGTCATCAGTCCTGCTCTGAAACTGCTAAGCAAAGAAGGCAATTGTATGTTCACCCCAGTGCAGAGCACAAACTTTCCTTCATGTGCTGTTTGCATATGTTACAGCTGTGACAGCTACTCACAATGTGGTTCTGCACTAAATACAAGACAGAGAGAACTACCCTGCTACAGTTGTTCTAATCAACATACTCATTTCCATGGAGAGTCATTAAAGCTGATTTTGCAAAGGATTGTCCTCAAGAAAGTAAAACTGGTGGTTGAAGCAACCCAGGTGAACATGCTTCCATCAAGAATCATCCCTGGGGCTTTCTGCAGCTCTATGCAGTGCTCACAGAAGTGACTGCATAAATTTTGCAGTGCTAGCAGGGATTAAATTCTCTGTGCCAGACACTGACAATTTTGGAACCTTATCCTTTGATTTCTCTTCTTTTTTTTTCCTTGGATCATAAAGGGCAAAGAAATTGATAGGCAGCAGTTAGGCAGATAACTATGCCTAATTAGGCAGCCTCTATGTATTAGATTTCTACATACAAATTTGAAAGCAATGATGACATTTCAACCTGTTTTCTAGAATTTCCATAACCTTTCTCTCTGTGTCTGCTGGGTATGCTAATGGAGACATGAGTATATGCACTAGAACACCAGCATTACTGTTCTGAAATTTTGCCTGGGTCCCATCTATCCAGCCATTAGAGGTATCCAGAGATCCTAGAGAAATATATACAGTTCTCATAATCTACCTCTGCAAAATTATTAGAGCAAACATGTTGTGTCAGAGAAACTGTAGCTATATGAGGAGCTAGGTTGTTCAGCAAGTCTTATTAAAATTTACTGGCTCTTGGTCAAATATATGTGTGATTGCCTTGCATTGCTAGGAGGGAGAGAGCAAAGCAGAGAACAGCAGAGAGAATGGCAACCTCCCAGTGCCCACTGCCTTGTTGTGTGTGAGGCATGAAGCTGTACCACAGCAAATAGATGACACTTTGTTTGACTGGAGAAGGGAAATCAGCCAGCCCATGGTTGAGCTATGGCAGCAGCTGAGGCGAGAGCATTCCTTTTCAATTGAATTTTCCTGGCATGCAATTTCTAATGCGTTCTCCCCTAGAACTTCAAGACAATATCAAAGTGGTTTTAATATCTTCCAATAGGAGACATTACCATGCCATTCCATTGCTTTATTGGCTTAGAGAAAGAAAGAAGAATTCCTTTTGATCCCACACAAGAAGAATCATGTCTGTTTCTCATTTTGAATTCAAACCCTGTGCACAAGGAAAAGGAAACCAAACTTGCTGTAGCCTTGTCCAGACACAAGTAGGGACATGCAATCTTTGTATGTTCCAGCAAAGACTTACTATATTGCTGTAATGCCTTCAACATAATGTCCGATTTTACCAACGAATGCTTTCCACCCATCCCATACATAGTGGAGGTGGTTTGTTCTGATGGAATTTTGAGTCACTTCAGTAATGCCATAGGTTTATTGCAATAAAAGTTTGGTGTGAACATATTAACCCATGCATATAATTCATTAGTAAATTAGGCACTGATTCCATCTCTTCAGACACTGAATATTGAGTTTCTCTTTCTGTTAAGTTCTTTCAAGTGTGCTCTTTCAGAGTAGATCATCTCAGCAGTCTGTGGTCAGTATCTCAAACAAAGCCTTAAGTATGATGTCATGTGTTTATATGCAAGGCATGCATGAAAGGATAAACAGGAGAGAGAGAAAAAAAAGGAGAAATAGAGGAAGAGAAAGGGAGAACAGGTGAAAAAGAGAGGAAAAGAGAAACAGAGATAGAAATGTCAAGCAGGAGAGTTTGCTGTCTTTTACTATGTCTGTCTCAGGTTTATTTTCTGAATTACATTGATAGAAATATGTTTTTCCTTGTTATGAAGAAAATACTTGGGTAAAAATTAGCCTTCAAAAAATACAAGGACTTTCTGTAGAGACACAGCATGTATATAAATCCTTGTTCATTACTTTATTGATTTCTTATCTAGGCATTATTTAAACTGTTTCCATATGGCACGTCTTTTTTATAAAAACCCACCCACTCAGATACCATATTAAAAAAGGCTATCAGATTTTTTTGGCATTGTCTCATTCACAAATCCCACTTGGTTTTAAGCCAATAGGTTTGTCTGCTCTATGCAATTAAAAATAGATCTGCCTCTCAGATTTTGCTAATATTCTACCTGGAACTGAAGTCAAGCTGCCAGATCTAGTGTTATCCAGTTCTGTCTCTACTCTTTTTAACGATTGCAATTCTGTTCTTTCACTTAGTTTCTTTTCCAGCTTTTGATATTCACAGAAGCTTAGGCCTTCTTCTGAACGTGTGCAGAAGTGTCAGTGTTGCTAGAATACTTATATGTACTACCTCTCCAGCAATAAACTAGGCTTCTTTTTTTGTTTTTCATTATTTCACCCATGTAAGAATTAAGATTTGATGAATTTTAAATCTCTTGTTGTATCAGTGCTGTGCTGTGCTCTCCTCCTCTACAATATCAGAATGTCTATCTTTTTTCTCCCTTTCTCTTTTCTGACACAACTGGACTAGACTGTAACTTTCAGCACAGCTTTGAGGAGCAGGTGGTAGATGGGCTGGGCTGGGACAGGAGTGAGCTGGTGGTCTGAGCAGGAGGATCCTTCTTGCATCACCCTTGCTTCCAGGAGTTACAGAGAAGAGGGCAAGTAATCTGTTACTAATCTGCTTTCTCATGCTAGATTAGCCACTCTGCATGGCAGATAGTGGTGAGGGGACAGAGCCAGACACTGCCTGTCTCTTCCTCCCTGGCTCCACGTTGGCCCTATCGAAGGCTGCTATCTGAACCCATGGACCCCACTGCCCCTGCTGTGTGGTAAAGGCTTCTCATTCCTCTGTGCAGATCCTTACTCTGAATTTGACAGTTGGAGAAGTGTCTAGTTGTAGTTTAGATAGGGGACGAAGCTTCAATGATTTTTCAAGTCATGTCATAGTGTCTCGGCTGCAGTTATCATGAAACCACCCACGAAATAGAAATCCTGTAGTTTTGGCACAGTATGTGGTTATAGTTTCTATCAGAGAAACAGTGTCTCTTTCTCCAGAGCTCTGCCCATAGCTATCAGGGGGGAATAAAGAGATAAATGCAAACTGAAAACATCTTTAAAACATCATGCAGGAAAGCCAAGGGCTGTTTCAAAAGTTTGAACCCACTCCTGTTTTATCTGACTTTGGATATATCCTTTCTGATTTCTAAGAGCACAGGGACTACTATGCAAAGTAGCCCTTGCCCGTGGCTGCCCAGACAGTGGGTGTCTCCTGCCTTGCAATTCCAGGGATAGTATGAAGACTTCCATCGTGCCAACATCTTGACATCATCAGGAACAGCAACTGCTTGTTCTTCTTGTGATATATTACTCTGAGACAACATAAATGTCAACTGGCTGCCTGCATATAACACACTGGGAGAAAACAGAATTCCTCTGAGCTTCCAATTTAGTTCTGGGCAAATTGAAACACTAGTAAAACTAAAACAAAAAAAAAATTGTGACATAAGTAATAGTCAAAATCGAATCAGGTTTTTCTTTCTTGTGCCACCTCTCCTTTCACATTGTTAGGATGATTTTCCATACATTCTTACCCCTTGGTACCAGCCAGCTTCATGTTGTTTCTGCTGGTCCTGGTCATCGATATAAGGGTGTATTCATTTGTCCCAGACCTCTGTCTGTTTTATGAGAAAAGGATCCTCTACAAACAATGCTAAGGTTGTTGCCTCCCCCACTGCAGAGGGTGTCTTGACACACTGTTTGGTTTTGAAGAAAATTGTTTATAAAAAAAGTGAGAGCCAGTCTCTGTGCTACCATCAAACATCAGAAAGGAAACCCAGGACTTGTTTTGAATGATGGAATTCTCCTCAGCAGAAAAATGCATAAAATCACTGAAATTAAATAGGAATCTTTGTATGTTCCAGCAAAGATAGTATATGGCTGTAATGCCTTCAACAATTTTGTAAAAGATGAGTTTTTTTACAGAGAGATAAGTTTGATATTGCATAAATAATTGTACATGATAAAGAATGCATTTAAAAATGCATTTACAAAAACTCAAGTTTAAAAAGTTGTCTCTTAAGCAGGAATAATCCATGTTCTAGCTTTCACAGTACACCTATGGCTTTTTTTCACTTCCTGGCTGAGATGGTGGAAACAGATTTGTGACTGTTCTCGGGACAGTGTAGGAATAGTAGATTAGAACTGAACCACCAGATATTCAGAGATTAAGTTGCAGTTTTAAGAAAACTATTTCAAGGTCTGATTATAGTACAGTAACAGTCACAGTAACGTGGAGCTCTTACAGCCTGCAAAACCACTCCAAATATCTATCCAGCCTCTTGTTGTATGGGGTTTGCAGCCTGTACTGCATTCCTGCCTGCCACGGCTAAATCTGTGACCAATATCCAGTTTAAATACAAGTAGGTATCTTTTAAATGGGTAGATTTACATGGCAGGACCTACAATGCACTCATCACTATATGTAATTTCTTGTATTTAGGTTAGGGGACTTATTCTTGCAAGCCCAGTTAATCTCACACTTAGCTGTTCACTAGGTGCTGATATTGTGCAGGAGAGGCTCTTTTTAGTAAGTGGAGAGAGTCAGCACTTTGCAGAATTTGCATGTGCATATTTGTAAATTTGATTCATATGAAAAATTGTACTCACGGTACATAAAATGGAGATATTCAGGATTCCAGGAATTATGCCGAAGTAAGAATTATTGCCTGTTATTGTTCTCTTTAGAAAAGACGATAAACTAGAGGAAAAAACATTATACTCATTAAACACTCCCATTGCACAGAAAAATAAATTCAATAGCAAAAGATTAAATTTTAAAGATGTCTGCATTACCCTATATGTTATCTTTTGTTGTGTTATATTTTGCAATTCTGTTGTATTTTGTGTCTTAGTTGTTTTTCTTTTCACTGTGCAACGGGGCATTAGTTTTTCTTTTGTGGTTATGAATTACTGTGCAATTACTCAAAGTTAAGCAAGTCTGGGGAATCATGACCATAGTGCATTGCAAGAGACTTCATTTTTCATACTTTTTCTCTGATACCATGGAGGCTGCATTTAACAGAATAATTTAGTAAGCACAGTTTTATCATAATGCTTCAAAGTAACTGCAAACCTCTGACAGCTGCAGCTGTTTTCAGACCCTGCAATGAAATGGAAGATGAGTCAGACTGACACTGTGCCAAGGGATACTGCCAGTGCAATACAACCTCCGTGATACCTCCAGTGAGGAAAGCAATCTCAGTGAAGAGGAGGTGTCTAGACAGGTTGAGCCAAAATATGCTTCAGTGACAGGTCTCAAGAAAGGAGCTACATCCCCCAGAAGGGAAGTTAGTAGATTTAAACCTGTTCATCTGGGTTTGACACTATCACCTTCACCAGCTGAATGGGCAGACTGTATCAGCCCCATGGTGCTCACCGGAGAAGGTGCTTGAAGACATGCTGGTCTGCTGAGAGCAGAGTCAACAAGTTTGCAGAGTCCCATTGACTCAGAGATACATCCTGTGTGCCTTCCTTCAGAAGCTTCATGGCATATAATGTAAAATAGAAATGTGGGTAGACTGGGACAGTGAGTGAAAGAAACAGCATTAAAGTGGTGGCTGCACATACAAGGTAGAAGACTCTAAGATGGAGGTTTTTTACTTTAACAAAATAGACAAAGTGTAAAAAGCAACTGTGATAGATTCCATCAATAACAGAATAGCGTATAGGGAATTAAGCCCATGGAAATTTAAAGACGCAAATCCTGTAATCTTTGCTATAGAGAAAATATTAGAAAACTGAGGTTTTAAAAAAATATTGCTGAGTTCTTATCATTACAAACTTTTATCAAATGGTATGCACAACCTGCTAAGAAACTCAATAAATGTAATCTGAGACGCATATGCAAATGTTCCAAGGGCATCCCAGATAGGGATTCCTACAAATTTAGATGTTAAGTTGCTACTAAGGAAAAGACAGAGCACATTTTGATCCCCCAATCATCTCTAGCAAGCACACATTGCTCTTTGATATGCTCTCAGCTGCTGAGTAAGTAAAATAGAACTTGGTGTGAGTTTGCTGGCTCCTGGTAGCACCATTTAGTAAATAGTGACAAAATTAAGGGCTAGTATTATTTACAGTAGACCTTTCCTCAGTAAGTTAGTCAGTTTTTCCATCCAAAATGCTAAGGGCAGGAAGGTTAATTTAGTGTCTAGGGCAGGATTAGAAGCCAGATTTATAAAAATACAAGAACCCTGCATTATGTCCATTTAGTCTGCAGTGTTTGCTAGAATGAGACCCAACAGACAGAGGGCTAAAATCTTGTTTAAGTCAATGTTTAGGTAACTGTGGGAAGCTGGATGTTCCTTAACATTTGGAAACGTGATGTTTAATATACACTTCTTTTTTGTTTTGCTTGTGTAACTGTGGATGAAACTCTTTAGACTTCTGAGAAATAGGTACTTTCAGGGACAAGTGAATTTGTTTTGACAAAACTTCTTCCTGTGCAAGAATCAAAAGCTGGCCCCACTTCTCTTTCTTAATGCAAGTGCTTGGAAACTACACACTTATCTGGAAGGCAGAAGAGTTTCTTTGGGGTATGATGGATTTTTGCATTCCCTTGGAATTCCTGGAGGGCTTCTTCATATGTTCCCACCAGTACCCACATGAAGGAGCAGTGCTAGGCTCAGTGGGACAAGCACTTCAGGAGATGCACATCTCTGGGCAGCCCTGTTTGTTCTTACACCATAACTATATGAATGAGTATGGCTAATTGTACATGTTCGTTGGCATCATTGAGTTTTACACTAAAGCTATTTCAGTTATTTACTTATTCATATCAACTTCAGACTAAATATCCCTTTATGCTTTGAACTCATTTCATAACTCAAGAAAGGCTTATCAGTAAAATCACTCCACTCTTTGGTACTTTATATCACTTTGAATCCTTTCATTGCTTTCTCCTTCTTCATCATGCCAAATTGCATGTCATGTTCTCACTCTCCCAAACTCTGAAGGTGCCATAATCCAGACTTAGCTTTCTGTGCTTGCATCTATTTCTTCCTATCTATCACAGCAATACATTTTCTTTCTCTTTTTCTAAGACAGAATTACATCTCAGTTGTAGTTCATAAGTCTTTCATCTTATTTACAATCTTCTTTAAGTTCTTATTGTCCTGAAAAGACTGAATTAAAACTATGTTTGCCAGTAGCCATCTTACAGATGTCTGACTGTAAGGACAAAGACTGTCATCCTGAGATATATACAACTCTGAAAACAGAATGAAATTTACCTGTGTGGTGTTCCACATGGCATGGCCACAGGGAGAAGATGGGCAAGATTTTAACTTTCTAATCCATTGTGTAAATTGCTCAGTTCCCGAGGAGGCCATGTCTACTCCTGTTGGTGTGCCCAGCAGCTTTAAGTGATGAAGAAGCCAAAGGCAAACTTCTTCCAGTTAAATGATTTTCATTATCACTGGCAATTAGAAATGGAGATTTTTACCTATTTTCCTCAGTTCTTTAGGTATGAACATTAAAGCAGAGACTGGCTTGTTCAGGGGGACAACAGAGGATGGGATTAGAAATCCTTCTCTGCATATTCATTATTAAGCAGTATAAACTCCATTGGCCTATCTGTTCATTTTCAGTAAAACAAAACTAGGATTTTAAAAACTAGGAGCCTGAACTTGGGTTCTTAACCCCATATTTGGTTGCCTGTGATGAACTTTGATAGTGCTGCATAGACTGCAGCTCCCCCTGACAATTCAGGTCTTCTGAAGTCTAGACCAAACTTTGAGTATTGGTTTTGGTAGTTGCCTTTAAATTCTTTATGTTTTAAATATTTTTTTAACCAAGCAGAAGCATATTCATAAAATGATGTGACATTCACTAATGTGATATTTATCCCTGTTCATAATGTTTAATGTCAAGGAAAAATGATAGTGCTACACACAAGCTACTGGCTGATCCTTTTGACATTGCAGAAATCTGATAGTTTGATTTTTTCCCCTCTATTTTTATAGTTCTCTGCAGCTTGATCCTTTGCAAAAGCATCTGACAGATGACAATTTGCAGAACACTAACAAAAGAAACAAGAGAGGGTGAGAGATTTGAGACAGGAGACAGGGCTGAGCAGGAATAACAGTCTCCCTTGGAATACAATGGAAGTCCCTGGATGTGTTAGCTAGGTGGCTGCTGGTGAAACTAGCATAAGGGTTTTAAAACCAGACCATTTTCAGATAGTCCCAAATGCCTGAGGCAGCCTGAGAATATGTAACAGAACCTGAGAGTGCTCTTGGTCTGCATCAGTGTGCAGTTAACATCCCTAGCTGAAATCAGTGCTGAAGCCAAGGAACGATGAGAAGAAACTGGGTGAGATGACAGTAACTGCTTTAACTGCTACCCCATACCTGTGACAGGCAGTAGTGGAGGGAATCTTGAGCACTGTCCAGCTGAATTGGTCAAAAAGCCCATAGGAAAGGTTCACTGTGTGATGCATGAGTAAGAACCATTGCAACTGACAGCTCCTTCTGGTCAGGGCCAGGGATGAACTGCCACTGCCTGCTTGAGAAAATCATGCAAAAAAGCATTTTCGGCCATATAAATGATCAGTTTACTGCTGATCTATTTCAAGCCACAGAACGCTTTTTTTTTTTATTTAAAACATGAAAGAAGAAAGTTTGTCATGCTTGCTTAAGGTGGCAATAGATAGCACACAGTCTTCCTGCTTATGCAGTTAATATTCAGGCAAAAAATCCTGTGGAAGCAATCCCACAAGAGTTATTGAACTAGTAATAAGGAAGCAGTGATGGCACAGTGCACAGATGCTGTTCAGCCTGTTTGGGCTTCTCATGTATTTGTATTGTTATGGTTCCAGACTGCTAATACGCTAAGCCTCAGGCTCTAACTTGAGCAGGAAGGATTTATTTTTGGAAGAAGAATTTTTCCCATAGAAGAGTGCCTGCAATACCAACATTATTATTTTTTTTAGTAAACCATACAAATTAAATTAAAATAAATTGGCCCCAAACATCATTTTACTATTGAGATAGGAATAGTTGGAACCCACACCGTAATGTCTGTACACTGAGATGCACTGCACTAACAACAGCATGTCCAGGAAGTGGAGAAGAGGTGGAGCTGAGTGGTTTGTGTATGCACAGATGAAAGACTTTGGCTCACACACAATTCTGTGGGTGCACAGACACTGCAAGGGTGACACACCAAACTGAGCTGATCTGCTGTGGCCACTCAGGGAGAAGCTGCACCAACACTGGGGTTTGGTACAGATGAGGAAGCTGTGAGGAGCCTGTGGGAGAGAAGAGCACATGAGAAGGATTACTTTTGGGCAGCCAATATATTGTTGCAGTTATGAGTCTAAAAATCTCTCATAATCAATAATCCTTGTAAAAGATGCATTGAGAAGAGCCCTCTGGAAATCTTCCCTGCAGCACTAGCATATGGGTTAGTCATTGTAAGAGGTATCATCTTGGAATTCCAAAATTTGAGATACCTTATCCTAAACTTCACTTCTGTGTTGCCCTGTAAACCCAGATAAGTGTCCAGTGCCACCAGAGGTGCCTGCAGCTACTTAGCCATCTGAAAGAGATGGATTTGACACTGGACTTCTGATGACCCATATGCTCTGGGCACTCTCACATGGCCACATGTGATCATGTTTAAGTAACTGAACCAAGACCTTTGCCTAGAACTCTGCTGACTGCAAGGCTGGGAAAGAAGAATTAAGATGCAGAAGCTGGCACTGCACTCACTAAAAGTAAAGCACAAGAGATCTCACCTCAAAAGCCAAAGGAAGTGCCTGTTCTGAATATCACATGTGCAGCCCAGGGCAAAAGTGAAATATATCCCCTAGGGATTTCTCTTCAGGTTTCAAAGATCCAGAAAGCAGCATGTATCTCAGAGTAGGAGCCAAGGAAAAAGGCTGAGAACCACATCTCCAGACTCCTGTTCTTTAGTGTTTTCACATAGATCTTCAAATACCATGTCTTGTCTCTGTTTAATCCTTTATATATAAAATATTCTTTCTAGCCTATTTTAACCAGACTGTTTAGTCTACTTTCACCAGGCTTTTTGTGAAGCTTAATCAATGCTATAAGTCCTTCTTAACTGATTCTAACAGCCTTTTTTGATTTTTAATCTTCATGTAACTTTTTGAGTGATGGCTTATCTTTAATACTGGATGATCTCCAAAATCTTTGAGTCAGAATCTTCTACAAACAAGGTTTCCCCCAAGGAAACGTCCTCATCCCTTATTTAAAAGACATCACTAATATGCAGTCCCCAGTGCTGACTCAGTGTAGATAGAGGTTACAAAGACTTTGGACATACTAGCATAAACAGGCTGTTCATGTTAAAGCCGTAGGTGTTCATAAATGCAGCCAGAGTGTTGCCACCACATTGCTGTCATTCAGCCATATTAAGTGTATTACATAAAAGATGACATTTGATAGTGCAGAAAGAGAGTAATTCCTTTCATTACATAATGTACACTGGAAGAAAGTAAATCGTCAGCATCTGTCAAGTTCAAGGAGAACCACATAGTTATGGGGGCTCATAGAGCAAATGACAAAAACTGAATTAACCTCCTTTCTTAGAGAGAAGCTGGAGGCCTCCACTAAGGCAGGGATTCACAGCTAATTATTGCAGTTTGCTTTGTGCTCCCAGTGGATGGTCCTGTCCTTTCAGTCAGGTCCCCTACAGGCCATGTTCATTCTCCTCAGTGAATCAATGGGAACCCCCAGTGGTTCACTGAAGTTTGAAAGGAATTCAACTTTCTTCAATACGAAGGAAAAAGGATTTGGGTAAAATAAAGACAATCTCTCCACACAACAGATGTTTTCGAAATTAAGAGATCAATATGCAGTAATTCACACGTATCTCAACTATCTTCCTGAATGGGAAGTGGATGTTTATAAAGTGTGGCTCTCGGACACAATGAGGGTATAATTTCCTGTTAAACCTAACACTATGTGTGTGTAGGTTGCAGCTAAGAGGGACAGTCCCACTCCCTTGCCGTGTGTTCCCTTTGCCTCACGTCCAGAAATCACAGGGCTGACAGAGGGCATTGCCAGCAGAGAGAAAGCACCTCCTGCTCCAAAGGAGTCGGGTCCACTCAGAGCAGTCAGCTGAACTGACTCATCCTGCATTACATCCAGCACAAGGAAGGCCTCCTGGCTGAGGAAAGAAGGAGAGAGAAGAGAGGGGAGCATGGGCCCACTCTGAAAGCAGCAGTCTGCACTGGACGATGTGTATCAGGAAACTATACCATTAATACATCAAACAAGTTAGCCTAGGGTATTATACTGTTGTAATTATACTGCAGTTATGCTTAGAACAAGTGATTTAATAAATAGAAGGTAACATCAGCCCCAGAACTTGACAATTTTATTCCAGCTCTTCATATCTAACAGTATCTTTTAGGCAGTGTAAATAGTAATAATATATCATAATAGCAACTCAGATTAAGATTCCACTGTGCAAACCAGTACTGATGTATACTCCATAGATTCTCTAAGGAAGAAAAGAAGGTATGATGATAGCTGGAGGATAAAAGAATGGGCTATCAACCCCAGTTTACAACAAGAGAACTGAAATACATCCCAGTTAAGGAAGCTGCTGTGTATGAACTCCTTATGTTATTTCTATTAAATACCTCCATAGGATCATTACAATGCGAGGGTAACCTTAGTTGTTGATAATCTGAATGGAAACAGGCACTTTCACAATATTTCCAGGCTATCAAAGGGTTAATTTCAAAGTTTTCATCCCCTTCATATGGTGGAGTTTGGATCTTCACAAACTTTGACACTTTGACACTTGGATTTATATAATTCATTCTCAGTTTTTAAAATATTTATCTACCTCAATGAAGTACTAAAACTTGTAAGACTACAATATTTAAAATTCTAAAGGAGACAAAACAAGGGTTTTTAATATCAATGTATTTCTAATACTTCCATTTCGACGCCCTGTGCAAGTATTTCCCATAATACAGAGGATATGCATCTTTAGGTACAGGAGGTACCTGGAGCATATTGAAACTGGAACATGCTAATTTTAACCAGTAGGAAGACAGACTCAGAAAAAAGAATTTGGGAAAATCTGTGCTATTATTTGGGATAGTTATGGATTTCAGGCATCTTCAGGGCTAAATCTCTACAGGCGTGTTTTTGAAATTTTGCAGACTGCTAATAAGACAGATCAAATGAACTGAAAATGTTTTAAAATTAATCCACCAACTTCAATGGTGAAATGATACATTCACATCAGAAAAAACAACAAAAAAATGCAATTTTTGAGAAAGAGACCAAGACCAGAGTCCTTGGTTTATAATGGTGAAGGGCAATTTTCCTCATCCCAGGCCTCTTTGGCCCATGGTGAACTCAAAGTACCACTGTGACACACCATAATTTGCAGGGTCAAATCATGTGCTCTTTTTAAGCTGCTGAGGTAAATTTCACATGTCTAACGAAGAGGTCAAATCAGGGCCAAAGAAACCTCTACTTGATATCCTGCATCAGGCATTCACAATCAGACAGATTCCAGCACAATGGAGCATGTAAACCCAGCATGGGTCATGCTTACCTAGGCATAGCTCAGGTGAGGAGCTGCTCCCAGTTTCACCTGTGGAAGTAAGAATAAAAATCTGAGCTATAGTGTCTCTCTCCTCTCCTGGCTGCAAGGTGTCTTTCACATTTCCTCCAAAAAACAGAGTGAAATAAACTCCGGCTCTCTTGAAGAGCAGTGGCAAAGTTCACTTTTCCTTTCTTAGCAACCCTCATCTTAACTTTTTCTGCCTGGTCCAGCCAAGCAGTGAACAGAAAGAAGCTGCTCTCCTTCCTCCTGCTGCTGTTTTGCCCACTGCCCTGACCTAGGGGCTAGCTCTTGACTTTGGTGCTGAGAGCCTCAGTGCGCTGGAATTTACTGCCAGAAAGGAAACACTCTGACTGCTATAGGACACCATGGGGCATGTGTTGCTTACACAGTAATGTCACCCTTGGGGTCACTCTAAGGCAGAAGGTAAAGCTGACAAGTGGTGTTTATCTGTCAACGACATCTTGTTCATGCCTTGAAGTGTCTCCAAGCCGACTGCCTTGGGAAAAAAAAAAGCAATGTAGGCTTTAAAGTTTAATCTTCCCTCGTCTTGCTAGATAAAGTAAGGCACCATTTGTGGATGCTACATCAATGCAGAAAGTATTTCTCATCACTGCTTAACAAAGGTCATGTGTCTTTTACATGGCTGAAAAGTAGAGTGTGTGACAGGGTAGGAAAGTTTTTTCTTCCTGGCAGGTCTAGAGTGCAAGGCTGTGTTTAAATTGAGCTGCCCAGGTAAATCCAGCTGCCTTTCATCAACACTAACAAGTTCAGAAAAGATGTCAAACAAAAAGAACTGCCTTCACAAATTAGATGGAGACTTAAATAGTAACAGGTATCCTAAGAAAAAACATTCTTCCCTTGCAAAAATAGAAGCTCTGCATTTTTCAGTTGTACATTTTTAGCTTTCCACTTGCCATGCTAGAAATTGAAATAGTAAATTTGATAAAAAAGAAAAAAATGCTCTGTGGATTATCAGTGATATCAGACACCAGAGATAATAATAAATTAATACATAATGTCCTATTTTAATTCGACTATGTGGCAAAGATAGAATTTGAGCACAAAGTGTCATCACTATGATGCAATTCTGCTGTAGACATGGAGTATTAAGGAAACTTTCCTTTCTGACCATCCAGTAGCCACACTGGCAGATGTAGCCCCCTCATCTGAGCCTGGGACCTTTGCAGTGGGCAGCTCCAATGAGGGACGGGTGCCTTGCTTGGCTCCCTACACACCCCACACTCACACAGTCAGACAAGGAGTCCTCACTGGCTCAACCCCAGGTTTCCCACAGCAGAGTCTCAGACATCTGGATCATAAACATTATTTAATCAGGGTACAATAACAAATTAACAGCTTGAGCTAGGTGCCTACCAGGAGGGACCCCAAACCAGGGATTCCATGGGCTCACAGTCTAAGCGTGTGAAAGTGTGAGGTCTTCCAGCTGAGTCCTTGGCTCCTACGCTGTCTCTGAGTCTGGTCACCTGGCTGGTGCCACAGGTCCCCATGTCTTTGGTTAGCAAAGGGTCAGCAGCAAGTTACAGCCTCTGGCCTCGAGCTCCTGACACCCAGAGCTCAAACTGCAGCTGGCAGTGCAGCTGCACACAGACCTACTGGCACTAAATGTGTTTCTCAACATGGGGAACAGAATTTTCAGGCCTGATGGGAGAGGATGTGGGACTTGGATGGGGCTAGGGCACTGTCAAACCTCATTCCAGTGTCCTCCTGAAGAAGAAAATTTATGTTTTCTCCTGCTGCTGCTTCATATCCTTCATCCTTCATTGCTGGGTTCTGTAAATAACTGTTTTCTGAAGGCTCCAAAGCTCCAAATATTAGGCTTGGTGAAAAATTGTTTTTGTTATGTAAAACTGCAAAACTCTGCATTCTTCATTAAGAACAAAACCAATATATTCTTTATTATTTTTAAATATAAACACATAGACACATTAGCATTTTGTGTACTATTTCCAGATTTTTTTCTGTGTGGACAGGTAATCCCTTCCGATTCTCATCTAAACTGGTGCTGATCATTTCTGCCCTGCATTCTTATCTCAGTTGATCAGCTTTTCTCAATGTCAATAAAACTTTTCAGTGAAAAAATTATCAAGTATCTAAAGCTGGAAGGGATCCATCACAAAGTTCACCTCCCTGCTTCTCACAGAACTACCTGAAACTAGAAAAAATATGGCTAACATTTGTTTAAATACCTCTCTGTCTTCTAAGAGTGTCCTGATCCTTTTGGCTTGTGACAAGATAGAGATTTTTCTCTGGTAACAGACAGACAGTTACTTTAGAGACTGAAGTAAGTGAGAGAGTTCAGTCCTTGAAGTAGCAGCAAACACAAAGTTATTGATGCAGATCTAGCAGCTGCAACTGCAAATAAGGGCTTTGGATGTCTAATGAAGGGAATTTATTAAAAACAGGCAAGAGAGAATGATTTAATTATCCAACGCTTTGATTAGCTGCTGTTTGGAAACTGCTCAAGGAGTTGAACAGAGCTAAAATAGGATAGTCATGCTTTGGAAAGAGACCACAGAAGATTAATTAGGGCAGGCATGGAAGGGAAAGTCTCAGAGAGCTTCACATTTTTGGCCCCTGAGGTGGTGGAAGGAGTTATGGTAGTACAAAAAAGCCATCCTGTGATGAGGATAAATTTTGTTCAGAAGACATTCATTTTACTGAAAGGATAAAATACAAGGTCACAATCCAATGTGTGGAAGGAGAATATGAAGTTATGAGAAGGATGTTTCCATCCAGACACATGAGGCAGCCTGTGCAAATAGGTGTGCTTTAGCAATGGGGTAAGTTAATGAAAGGATGAGTGCAGCCTTTAGTTCTTTCTATTGAGGTACAGGAGGTAGGCTGAAAACAGGGTGGAGCTCAGCTCATTCCACCTCCCAATTTCTGTGAAGGGTTTGGCTCAGTCTTTTGGCAAGCAGGCTGGCAGCTGAGTCCAGAGATGGTTCATGGCCCTCCCACTTGCTCAGAAGTCAGCACAGAGGAGCTAACTGCTTCCTCTTCTGGTTCAGCTCCTTCACCAGCTGAGCTGCAATCAAATCAGCTGAGTCCTTGCCATATACAGGGAAGCAGAGCAGGACTGCAGGAAAATAGGTTTAAAAATTTAAACTTCATAGAATGAGTAGATAAATGCATTTATTAACAGAGAGTATATGGGTTGGGTGGACATATAAGTATGTTTATACCTCATGAACATAAACATTTGTTTATTCAGTTGAGCTGCCAAAACGCCAAGTGTCCAAGACAGAGAAAAAGTGAACTTTAAAGCCTGACTTCTTGGCCTACTTGGCAAAACCCATAACAACATCTCTGTGGTCCAAGAAGTACAAGACTAGAGATGACCATCAGGAATTTCTTTCTTTGCAGGTTTTTTCGTCTTTTTCAGGAAGTCTTAAAGCAATTTGGACAATTGTTGGCCAAAATCGATAGCTCTTTTCTATGCAATCATAAGGCAAGCTTGATGACTAGCGTGCACTCTGCAAATGTGGAAAAGAAGTATAAGAATGAAAGTCCTAATGGCACCAAAGTACTAATTGTTACAGCACAAGCAAGATGGTGTCAACATTGTGACTATTTCTGCAGGGAGAAAGATAAACTGAAATGACTAGGTTATTTTGACTGGAGTATGAAGTATCTGTAGATGCTTGAGGCATAGACTCAGCTGGGAGTTAGACTGAAACAAATAAAATATGGATTGCTTTCTTAAGAAAGAAACTACTTTCCCTGTCACTGTTGGTGCTCAGGAACACTGAGATATCACAGTCTAAATCTACACCAGTGGCACCTTCTATAATACTATTAAAAATTACATTACAGGAAAGTTGCAACACAGGAATGAATGCTCTATAAGAGTAAAAAGCGAACATAACATAAAGTGCAATTAATTATGCAAGTATAATGTAAGGGTAGGAAAGTGTGAAAGGATTAGCAAATTTTCATATGGCTGCTACTCCACAATTTATTCTGTGCAGCTGAATAGCCTTTTGTTTGCACTCGCAGCTGGCCCATACAAAACAGAGACCTCAAGAATAAAAGATCTTTGGACTCTCTACAAAGGCAGCTCTAGTATTGAATGATTTTTTCCTACCCATAACCTATCTTTGTCCCTTGCTGCCTAGCAGAGGCCAGAGAGCCAAATTAATTTTTCTAGCTATGTCTATACCTGTAAATAAAGCAGAGCTAGGGCATGGGTTCAAATATTGTCCTGTGATTATAATCCTGGGGGATGATTATCATGCTCCCTGTTTTGGCTTGGGCCAGTTAGCATTCTCCTAACTATGCCTAAGCACAACTTAGGCACATGTCAGTGACTACTCCCTATATATATATTGACTGCAGTCTCACAGGTTAACGGTGGAGAAGGAGTTTTGCTGTGCAGATGAGAACCATGTACTTTCACTTGGCCTCTGGTGCAGTGAATGGTCTCAGTACTGACTTATGTAGTAGCATGAAGGTAGTGTATGAATTAGATTCTGTCTTCCTGAATATCCTTCTTTCTCTTACTGTAAAGGAAGCCTTTTAGGCAGTAGGGGATAAGCACCTGCCACCAGTCCTTTCTCACTGTGAGATTGCAGTGGAGGTCCTCTCTAACCCATCAGTACTAGAGTGTGACCATGTTTAATCCTGTTTGTATTAACAGGGATCTCCAGAGGCATAGTTCTCAGCACCTCTTGGCACATGATGGGTGGAATGCAAAGCAAACTATCTGTACATCTTACAAAAGGATCCCTAAGGAAACACCATGCTGGAGAGCACCAACAGTTGCTCTTCATCAGCCTCTGCCTCCAGCCATCATAGTATTTAGTGCCTGGATGTGAGCAGAAGAAAGGGGAACAAGAAAAAGTGATCTCTGCAATGTTATTAGGTCTGTTAATGCACTGATTCCCCACTGCCACCTCACACAGAGGGACAAAATCCCCATTTATCTTTTCAGGGCAGCTCTATTTGCTTTCCAAGGACAGGAATTATTTCACTGATATAAAGAGGTTTACCTACATAATGATATGAAAGAAAGGAGGAAAATAACTTTAATATTCCTTCATTAATTTCATGAAGGCAGAAGTCTTGCCTTTTCTCTATATTTTTCAGGCATGTGAATCAGTCAAATAATAAACACCACAATGAGTAGAGTAGAAAAGTCAGATGATGGTCTGGTCTCTTAAAAAAATAAAAGGAATGAAATGGCCATCCTTCATAAGATGTGTATAAAATGGTTAAATAGCTAGGAAGCAACAGATTACAGAGAAAACTATCATATATTGGCTATAGAGTAACCAGGCACATCATAGCTATTCTATTTCCAACTCCTATTCAAAGGTGTAAGACATGTTTTCCATAACATTTGGGTGTATTCATACACTGAGCAGTCTTTCTAGTAGCCTAGTTCTTACTGGTATGTGCTAATGATATGAACATGTGTTTTAATAGCATGCAACCTTCAAGGACTACTTCATCCTTTGTACTATCGTCACTAAACTTTTGTTTCAAAATCCTAAAAGAGCATAAGAAAGTAAATCCTAGTACTTTCTGATTAACTTCACCTGCATTTCTATTGCCTACATTTTCATAGCTTAATTCAGAGTTTAGGAGGAGGGCAGCCCAGTGGCTTAGTTTAGTGGCTCTGTGTGTGTGCTCCAGATAGGATTTCCATTCCTTCTGCCTAGTTTCGTGGCTTGGCAAAGGCAAGCAGTGTTGGATCTCCTGGATGAGTGGAAAAGAGAGTATCTCAACTCTCAGCACTGATGTCTCCAGTTAATGAGCTAGTCGTGCTGAAAGGAACATTGTAGTGTCTACCAAAGCCAAAACGGTGGCTACAAGGAAAGGACCCAAGAAAGTGTAGCAAGTGTAAACAGAATGGAGTTATGGAGGTTCTCCACTGCTGTAAGCAGGAACACAATAATAGTTCTTTCTTCATTAGTACTGTGAGGTACTTCTCAAACTGTCCTTGCATACAACTTTCCCTTAAAGAAAGGAAATGAGGTTTCACTGCAGGCATATGGTCTACAACTACTTGTCACTTTTATGTTGTGGGAGAAGGCATAAATGCATGCAGGCATTTTCTATAAGTTCTGCAGGCAGAAGGGCTCTTTAATAGCATGTCAGTCACTTTTTCAGCCTCTATCTGCGTGTGTATACGTGCCTGCATGTTGCAGAGAGAGACACAGAGAGTGAGCTGTGCAGCTGAATTTAGAAAGTTATAGATGTTCTCATCAGCCCCATGCAATGCAGCAGAGATTCCTTCCAAAAGCCAACGGAGCAGAGGCTGCAGACAACAGATGTGAGAGGGTTTCCCATAACTGTCAATTTTCAAAGTGTTTGCATTGAAAAGAGAGGAGGTGCTATTTTGATTGATATTTCAGCTGCAGTATATAAAGCAGAGGAATTCTTCTTACCCTCTGCTTGTCATACTGATCTGCATTCTCTCTCAGCTGGACTTGGGGCTACTACTTACTGCATCTGAAAGGCTGAAACTCACTGGGAATAAAAAATTCTTGCAACAATGCCGGAACCCACCAAGAAAGATGGTAAGCATAACAAACATTACTTGAACATTTCTTATTAATCGGAATTATGAATACACACACACACACACAAAAAAAAAAAACACCTCAGTCACAAATAGTATCTAAGGACAATAGCTGTGTAACATCATTGTATCACCGATCCATTTAAACTAAGAAATTACTTTCAGGCAGGGGTATGGCACAAAACTGTTTTAGATAATAAATAATGAATTTGAATGGGTATTGAGGAACTACTTGATTGGACAAATGCTGTATTCATTTTTTAAGGACTGTAGGATTTCTGTAGTGCACCTTGTGGTTTCCCTATTCTAAGCTATCTAGACTCTGGGAAAGAGGGAATAAACATTTCTTATGGTTTAAAAAGTCATTGATATATTTTTCATGCAGTTTTATAATAGTTATTGAATGGAAAGGATGTGGTCATGAAACAGTTTTAAGGTTCTGATGAAAATGCATTCCATACCTCTAATGCATAGGTGAAGAATATAGTAAGTTTTTCTGTACATATTGAACTGGAATCATTCATTTTGCCACACTACAGAAATTATTATTTTATGTTTCAGAAGGATAGTTAAAGGCAGTAATATTGACCCCTTTTGTGGTGTTACTAATTTCATGAAAAGAAACTGAGTATGTCATCTGCTAGTGAGATACAGAATTGCCCATTGGAGGCTGCACAAAAAAGTATATAATGGTCAGGGTCTATTAATTAATAGCTTCTTGAATGCTAGCATTTATTTTCTACCATATTGCAGATTTACACAGAATAATTTTCTTCTATTTACATTTCTTCTGTAGCCCTTCCTTTATTTTTCTTTCAAGTTTAGATGTTTCAGTAAGAATTTTTTATGATTATTTTTTAACATTGACTATATAAGTAGCTTTTGCAAAGCCATGAATGTGCAAATATTGGGAAATTAAAGGTATAAAGACAGCTTCCCTAATGCATTCCCACATGCAAAACTGAATTTAATCTTTAAGGTAATCTTGTAGAAAGTATAGAAGTCATTAAATAGCATTTATTTCCCATCAGTTCTGAAAGATCTGATAGGCCCATGTGTGTAGTTTGAGTAAGTACATTGGATTTAACACTGACGTATCAATAGCATTTTCTTTGTTTTAAAAGTCTTTTTGAAATATTTTCTGGTTTGGGGGAAAGTAAGAGCAGAGCAACAGTCAGGAACACTACTCAGTTTTGGCACCTTCTTTGCTGTGGGACATATGAAAATTAAACTTTTTGCATGACCGAGTCTTAAGCAAGTAGCGTTGACAGACCAATGTGCTCACTTTACTTACTGGCCCTCCTTAGTGCTCGAGGACAATGATAGATGAAGTATCCATCTGAAAATAGCTACACCAAGTGCACGTATTAATACAAGAGCCTAATCCTCTATGTCAAACCTAGAGCCAAGCCACTTCTAGAGTGTCTTATTTGTAATTCAAATTATTTACACATGTATTAAGTGTCCTTTTTATTTGATCTGTTATTTGACTGGATATTAGACACTTTAATCAGAATGCATTCTGTGGTTGCCAACTCCAAAAAAAAAAAGAAAAAAAACTAAAAAATTTATGCACTTTCAAAAGATATATGCTATGAAGAAAATTAGTTTGGAGGCTCAGGTTTCTTATTCTGTTTAAAATTAGATTGTTTCAAAGATGTTCTTATAATGCAGTGATTACCAATACAGTTCTGTGTTTGTGTTACAAAATAAGTGCAGCAACTCTGAACAAAATTATATTGACAATGGAATAAATGTGATTTTGATGAGTCAATATTCAGGACCTAAAGATATTGAATTATTCTCTCTTGATAGGGCTAGAATTCACAAGTAGTAATGAGCTCTGGAGAGGTGATTCAATTGGGCTCTACCCTGGTTGCTCCTTATGCAGCCAGTTTATTTGGAGCCAGTAGATGGGGGGGGGTAATTGGTTTATAATATGGAACTTAACAGATTAGTTGCTTCCTAAAGATTTTTGTTAATCAAGAACTCACTTGAGCTGGTGGCAGTACTTGTATAGTAAGTACGAGTACTGACTATTTTAATGACAGGAGGATTTGATAACAGTAATAGTACAAGACTACTGCTACTACTCTTACTAGCTCTACTCATACTAGGTCTACCAGCAAGAATTCAGAACCTCATGTGTTCATTAAATGCCTGTTCTTGAGGTAATTTCCAAGGTGTGAAGTGTCGAAGGCAATTAATTAATGAAGGTGAACCTTGGACTGACCAGTTCTGGAACATGTCACTCAAAGGAATTTCTGAGGAACCTTTGGTGAACTTGCTGGAGGACTACAATAGAAAGCAGAGGGGAAAAAAGGAGGCTTAAGGCTTCTGCATCACATGGGCATCTAGGCAGTGCTCTTCTGACATTTCAAAAAGAAGCAATCCACTTGAATTATCCCAAACTCCTTATTCCTATAGATCCTGCTACTTATAAACAGAACACACAAGAGCAAGCAGCTGAGAAATCACAAACTAACACTAAAATGTTAAGAAAATCTCATCTTTGCATTTTTTTTGTCACTGCAGTCTCTGAAGTACATAACTAAATTTTTCAGAGGCAGTGCTGTAGCAAGCTCCTAGGTTTTTTTTTTTTTTTTTCAGGCCAAATGCTCTTTGAGCTATTTTAAGATTATTAGATTAACAAAGTGAGAAATTTCCTGACTTGGTGAGAGTGTAGCCTCCCAAAGTGCTCTTAACAAACAGGATCACCAAATTAAACACACCACTCAGCTTAGGGAAGGTTGCTGGAGAGCTTCAGCCTGATGGAATTTGTCACTGTAGAAACAGGCTTCCATGCCTAATGATTTAAGGCCTTTATGGTACTCCTAAAAAATTGAGTCCTGTATATAATATCAGCTGTGGCTTCTTTGGAGTAGATGGTCATACCACTGTAAGACAGTTTTGTCTTAGCTGGTTCAAAATATCGTATTTGCAAAGTGAAGTTTACATCAATGGGTTAACTGGTCCCAGTGGATGACTAGGACACAATGCTGAAGAACTTTACCAGTGCATTTAAATTCAATGGCCTTTAGTTTTCCTGGTGACTAATAAAATAACCCTTCCTCATATAATTACTTCCTGTAATTTATTGCAATCACGCTGTCAATCTTTCCTCTCCCCCCTTTCCTTTAACCAATATTCATAAGAGCTGCTCATTAATTAGGTGCCCTCTTAAGCTGTCACACACAGGCTATGGCATTTGGATATGCTTTTGTAAAAGTGCCAAGTCTCTCAAGAGCAACCTTTTCAAACTATTTGTGGGCATCATCCCACAGTGACAGGTGCAAGTCCATCCCCAGTAGGCAGCTCTGTAAATTTGCCTTATTTATTCTCCCCAATCTAGGAAATAACTCATGGCCATGAGTTAAGCGACCATTCAAAATTTTGAGCCAAAGCATTTATCAACTGTCTGCCAACTTCATTTTGTATGGGTTTGCAAGCTGTGCTTGAATACTGCCTGGAGCATCCACAAATTGGCGAGGAATCAAAATTAAAAGTCAATGTGTCTACTTCAGACAGAGTTTTAGTAAAACCTTAGTCAATATATAAACAGGGTACATATAAAAGTTGTGAAGGAAACTATGTGCATATACTGTCTGTTAGAAGAACAATCTCTAAAACATGAAATGAGTTGTGAAAGGAGGTAAACAGACATACCAGCTGAGACTGCTTTGGAGATGCCCTGTGCAAACAGCCTTTATTTCTCATGGCTTTTAAACATGCCTGATTTTTTCTCATTGTGTAATTTTTTTCTATCATTATATTCACATTATATTTAAAATATTTTAAACAACAGCCTGGTGTAGCAAGATAATAGGCACTGTCAAACAAGTTACCCAGTCATGTAAATCACAGAAGTACGCACATAAAGAAACATTTCAATGAGAAACCAATCTAAGTATAAAGATTGGGTAAGAGCTAATTAAAGTGAGATTTATTTTAATATTATATTTTCAGGACTAGACAATTTTTCAGACATGAAAAAGAAGTTGAATGGGAATTCTGTTTTACTATATGGAATTGGCTTGTGTCAAAATTAACACTACTGATGTAAAGTTTTCCTGAAAATTCAAGAACTTTTTATAGCATTGTTTACTGCTTTCCATGCAGGAGACTGGACCTGTATAATCATTTTATATGGCACCACACTGTGTAGGGCAGCTGCTGCTCTCCTTTCTGCATAGTGAGGCAAAACAAAAGCGTGCAGACATCCACCTTCTGCTGTCATCATGGCCCCTCTGCAGCACTGACTATAAAATGCATTCCCATTATTTCCAACTTCCTTCAGTCTCGGAGCCAAATCACACTCAAAGTCAGGCCCATATATCTCATTTCTAAGCATCATATTCAAGTCACAGGTAAATGAGTTTTGGTGGATAAGGAAGGACAAAACCCTAACCCCTTAAATTATTTTCCCTCTCAATTCTTTAGAAAGTTTCTGTTCATCACCTCTAGCTAATAAATTTAAAGCCCTCCACAAATGGAAAGCAAACTTACGCCTAACTGCTGTAATTAGATCTGTGCGGGTGGGCTGTGCTCCCGTCCTGAGCCCCACGGAGCAGCTCCTCCCGCACAGATCGTGTTGCACGCTGGGAACTGAGTTGTTCTTAGACTGCCTTTGCCCTCCCATTGCTAACTTCCAAGTGTTGCTCCCACACTTCCTTCTGGGATACCAGAGCACCTCAGATTTATTCTTTGACCTTCCGCCTCCATCGGTGCTAGGGTTCAGACTACTTTTCCAATCTAATTAATTTGATTAAAAAAAAAACCTACTCTGGGAAAGAAACATGTCCTTGATTTATTTTTGAGCTTTTATGTTTTGTTGTATTTTGGTGTAAATTGAAGGCACGACATTGATTTTTTTTTCCTTATACAAAGCATTGACTTTATTTTAATACCAGTGTAGGAGGATAATGCAAGATTGACCTCTCCTACTTTCTGTTGTTCTTACTTGAGTTGAAAAACTTGTCCACTCTCTATAAAAAACAGTGCATTCTATAAACAGAAAAATATATTTAATATTATCACATTAAAATAAAAAACTCCTTGACTTTGGGAGGAAAGCAGGGAATGGTCTTTCAGCAGATCAGAGGGTGCTTTGTACTCTGCAAAACTGAAATTAGCAAATGCTGCCTTTGTGCCTCCCTATACTGCACCTGTTGGGAAGATAAATAAAGACCTGCCCAGTTCTTTCCCCTCATACCTCCTAAATATATCACTTTAAGAGAGCTCTAAAAAAACCAACCATGCTACAGTACTCTTCTGTTCCATGAAAAACTGGGTGAGTTTTTTCAAATTAGTTTCAGGGATCTACCAAACAAGATGGTCACATAAAAAAACAGTAGGATAGAAGTCTAGGGAGATTTCAGTTGTCAAAACATTAGTAGCTGCCCCAAACATCAACAGTCCTTGGAAAGAAAGTCGTAGAACATATTTCAGGTTTCATCTAGAATGTTCCTTGAAAGCGAAGAGCAAATCAAGTTTGAAAATAAATTACATGGGGAAATTTCCTAGGAACAACTACTAGACACATCACTCATGGAAATGAAGAGATTCCACTAAGTCAGAAGTCCTAATTTAATAATTTCTGTAGAGTGAAACAGGAAAAAAAGGTTGTTCTCATTCAGACACTAATGGGTCTGCACTGAATGTAAAAATCTGCAAAATAAAGAAGGCAAATGGATAGGATTGTAAACTTAAGTTGCAATAAGATTTTTCTCATACCCACTGCAAGCAGTTTGTCTCTTGAGTCTAAGGAACTGTGTGACTGAGAAAGAGCCTATTCTCTTCTCTCACAGCTGCTCTTTCTGCTCTCAGTCACAACTGAAGTGCTCTTTCTGAAGACTTCAAACACAGGACAAACCGAAAGGTTTCTCTTCACTGCTCTTAGGGAACCAATACTTGAAGCTGTTCTTCCACCATTCCATCATCATTCCCTTTATGACACTGCAAGATTTTATTCTTCTGTTTTTAAGAGTTTCTGGTATTTTAAGAGTTAAAGAAGTGAGGAGTGGTCTGACATGAAAGTCCATGTTAGATCATTGAAGATATTGGGTAACTTTACAATCCTACAAGTAAACTAATAGTCTTTACACTGTTACAGAAGAGCTCTGGGTTAGGAATCAGAGACTCAAATGGAAGTATGTGCAAGTGAACTCGGTGTACCCACTCCCAGTGGAGTCAGAGACAGCAGCTCATTAAAGTCAGAGGTGCCCAGTGTGCTGCTACTCAGCTGACCAGCCAGCAGTTGGCTAAACATAGGTGTCCTACTGCCATATAAGATGCCCTGGGATACACAGAATACCCTTCTTGGGCTGGCAGATGACTTCCTTTCTATTCAAGTATACTCATTTCCTCCAACAGCTTTATGCTGTCAGATGAATGACTGGTTACATCAGTGATAATGGTACCTATGAGAAACAAGCACTTTTTATGTTAAATAATACAGTGTTTCTGAATATTCTATGAAGTGTTTAACAAAACACATGTAGATTTAGAAATCTCCATGAACTCCTATTTCTGGAATTTATTCTGTCTAATTTGTTAGGTGTGCCTTTAGCTTCTAGAGCTCACTGAAGTAGCAGAGGTTCAGCCAGGATGAAGCAGCTTACAGAAGAGAGTGAATTCGTATAAAAATCTAGTTCTGTGTCCAACAAATTTTATATCCTAGGAAGCCATTCTAGCAAGCATGTTTTTGGTACAAATTTCAGTCAATCTTTACTGCTTCCTGAGATGCTATAGGGACAGAAAGTTTCTCTGGGTTCAGGAAGTATGAAGATACATTTCTGCTTGGATGCCCCACAGACTTTGAAAGAGGCAACACACACAAAGCAGAGTTGTTTCTCTCTGATTTCCCTCATCCATTAACTGTGCCTTTATTGCCAATAGCCTCTCCACAGAGCAGTCCGTGGGACCTAGGCTAAGTGATGCAGAATGCCTTACCTCCATGTGACTTAGAACAGCCACTTCTGAAGACCAGTCACACCCACTTCCTCTCTCCTGTCATAATACTGGGATATTGCACGCTCTCTTTTAGTGCTAGATGGAGTTAAATTTAGGACAGTAGACATCCTGGAATAATGTGAAGGGTTGCTGAACAGAAAGTCAAAGAGTGTAGAATCTCAGAAAATTTCAAAATTTAAAAAAGAATTCCATCATCTTAAAAATTTCTTCATGGTCTGCCTCGGAATAAAGTTGTTTGTTTCAGCAAAGGCCCTCACGAATATGATAACTTGCAAGTTGGTCGTTGCATGTGTTTTCTATGCAGTGCAGGGATGTACAGTGCTGGGACCTGGGACCATGACTGGGTGACTCATTCCACAGTTTAGAGCTACCCCCTCTGCCCCATGCACCATTTCCATGTTCCCAAAAGTATGCAAACACTGCGGCAAGAAGGGAGTTCTGCTGTATCTTGCAGCAATGGAATGTGTCTGAGACAGTCATTGCTCTCCCTTCCCTGGAGATTAGGAAATAGTTCTTACATAATTTGCTCTCCCTGGCCCTATTACTAATTGAAAATAGCATGTGATCTACTTCCTAGGGCAGTTGGCCTTATATGTGATGGCTCCAGAAAGTTATTTTGATCAGGTGATTATTACAAAAAGTTCTGTTCTAATTTAATTCTCCATAGGATCAAATGGTGGTTTCAGTGAGCATCAGAAAACATTGTTAAATAGTAGCATTATGCTTCCTGAGATGGATCTGTATTGAAATACACTCACCATGTCTTTGCAAGCTCAGAATAACTTCCTAATTTTGGTCATACATGCCAAGAGTAGTTTGCAGTCAACCACCGATATAGATGAAGATTCCTTTTCCTACAGATTTCTGCTTACAAATCTTAGCTCTGTGCATAGACATCAGTTGCAGAGACCTTTGCTCCCCATATTGAAGTACCTGGATGATGCAACACAATAGGCAGTGGCTGAGCACAAGCAACACACAAACGAGCACAGTTACTTCTTTTCTCGAAGGGGAATCATGCTTTGCTCAGCCAGCCTGTAAATCCAGTCTAAAAACCTATTCCAGGTTTTCTTTTCTCTCACAGCCCTGATGTTGTGATGGAATTAAACTGAATACAAATGCAGCTAAAATTGTAGAAGACTCCAAATGAAAAGTTTATTGGCTCATTTGATGGGACAAGCCTTACTCCTTGATACTTACCTACTCCACTATGCTAGTGGACTAGAAAGGCAGTAAGACATAGCTATTGAACAGTCCTGAATTCCAACCTTCGGGTATTTTTGTCTTTATTTTCATAGCTTTCTGCCACAAGACCTTTTCTGTGAAAAAATGCAGAAATTACAGCACCTAGCACCACTTCCAACAGTTCTAGAAGGAAGAAAATCTTCCTCTTTTTAGTGTGAGCTGACTCTGTGTGTGTGGTAGGGCCTTTCACGGTTTTCTGAACTGAAATGGAACATTTAAAACCATATGCACAGCTCAGTGTACACAGCATTGCATTTCTATTGTTTTTCAACAGCTTTATTCATTTCCAGTACCACTAAAGCATCATTCCTAACAAAAATTACATGAAAAAATTATCCCTGGTGATGTGGAGAATATCTGTGGCTTGAAATATCTAGGAACAACCACATAAGAAATGCCCTGCAGATGGAATAATTTATAGACTAATAGCTTCAGAGTCCTATCATGTGATATTCATGTAGAGGTACACATACACACTCTGTAGCACATTTGGTATCTTGTGTCTTTATAAGAACATAGTATCTAGGCCAAAAACCTTATTTTAGACCCAAAAGAAGAGCCTAATTCCAATGGAGACTGTGGCTGCCACTCCTCCACAGATGCAGACTTCAGTGAAGGCACAGAGGGTCAGATGCCTGATGACATTTTTTCCATGGCATTCCCTCCAGCTTTACTAATCTTTCATCTAAGCTTTCCTTAGCCCTATTTTTAAAGGGGAAATCTGACCTCTGTCCTGTGCCCCGTTTCCTTTGCCCTTGTTTTGCATTTCCATGTTTTGCAATAAAGTTTTCTCTCTTATCCAACAGCTTTTTTAGCTGGAGAGAAATCATATGCAATGAGCTGTGACTGTAATTTGCAATAGCATCTTAAATGGGTTTTGCTGTCATGCTTTATAAGAGCTTTATTTCATAAATATCACTTACTGCTTTGCTGATGCAACCCCCCACAGTTTGTCTGCAAACATCCTGCTATGTGCAAACATTCCCTAAAGGCAAAGCTAAGTGTTTTTCTTTTTAAAGTAAAGCCTTATAATTCTAACAGTTATCTTCATCGATGCAGAATGAGATAGAGAGGTAGAAAATGTTAGCACTATTAACACATGGGGATGTGTGTAATTTCGTATGCAATTTCAGATCCCAACACGTGCATGTTTAGTTTTGCCCTGACCCTCAAAGAAAAGGTGGCATTTCAAAAACCACAGAACTGCAATACCAGCAGGGTTTCCTTTTAAATTGCTGAAATGTTTTATTCTGAAAATTGATTAAAATGAAGCCTATCAGCAAATCTCAAATGTTTCCTTGTAATTGGCTGATTTGATTTCATGAAGCCACACCACCAGAACCTTATGCTGATGTCATCATTTCCCCTAAGAGTCCATCTCTCTAAGTGGAATGGTTGCCCACCCTCTGCTCATAAGCACATGGCTCTCAGGACTAACCTGAATGCACAGTCCTTTGTAGAACTCACTCCAGTTATGCAGAGCATCAGGTCCATAATGTCATTCCATGAAATAATACTGCAAATTTTTCCTTGATTCAGAGTGAAATATTGCAGGAGAGTTTAGCAAAACAACTGTGTTGTGATTTGGGTTGAGCAAGAGTGAAGGTGTTTTTCTGAATCCATAAAATTGGTTTCCTGAGGTGGTTTGGAAATTATCTGGGCAACCTGAAAGGAAGTTCATTACTAGTTAAATACTCATCCCTTGAAATAAAAGACTATTCAACTTTATTTCTGATTTTTATCCTATAATTAGAAGTTCAACTGTCATTGAGAACACATTGTTAAATTTGAGGAATAAATTACTGTCATTCCTGAGCAGCAGTTCCGTGTTTTATCCAATAACATGATCCACTTTATTATGTTTTGCAGCTTTCAGAAAGGAAGTTGCATTAGTCAGGGCACTGCTATCTCTGCTATCACATTGTAATATCTTCTGCTTTCAGTTTTCTCTAGGCAACCTCTTGAGCTACAAGAAAATATTTGCGTCCAGAGAAAAATTATTAACAAACCATTGCAAGCAAGATAAGAAACTGAGAATAAAGTCTATGTTTTGCCATACTTTTAAACATGGGATCAGACTATTCTGACAAGTGGGTTGATTTTGATAAATACATAACAAAGATTATTTAAGTTTGGGTCATTTAAAAGGATTGCACTTTGCTGTACTAGGAGTAATTTTGAAAACTTGATTTCTCATTAGCACCTACTACCAAAAATAAATCGTGTCATTTCAAGGCAACTTAACACACTGAAAATGTGTTGCAGCATTTAATGAAACTAAAGAAATCTGAACTGTGCTGAGCTCGCGCATTTTGTGTTCGCACCGTTCAGTTCAGAGCATCGTAACTACCAAAGCCCGGCTCTCTGTGGCCTCTGCAAACAACACACTGATTTCCCACCTTTGAGCCAGATCACTCATTTTTCTCCGCAGGCAGGACTCGGAGCCCTCCCCGCCCCCAATCCACCGCACGGGGGACCCGCAGCACGGACGCTGTCCCCGCAGCCCAGCAGCGGCACCGCGGGGCGGGAGCGACAGCACAGAGCATCACCCGCGGGCACAGGGTGACACTCTCCTCCCTGACCTCACTGGGGCCTTTTTAAATATAGTAAAGGGGGAGTGAATGCTCACAGCTGAGCTATAACACAGTGGTGCGATTCTGCAGAGCTTCCACCGCACCTGCAACCACTCCAGAACACAGGAATCTGCTCAGGTGGGGAAGAGCAGGGGCTTTCAAGTATGACACTGAAGAGGTCAATCTCTAAGATTCAGATCAGGTGTTCCAGGACTGTTTTATTGTTAGTTTTACAATGTAAAAATATGAGCACTGCTTCTGTCTTTAAGAACTTATTACTGTCCTTTTTACATAGCCAGTTTTCTCCTTCCCCTCTCTGGAGTCAGAATTGTGTAATGCATAAGGTCTTCACTTACTGAACTGAAGAATGGCTCAGGTGATTGTGAACAGCTAGGTGAGGAATACAGAATGTCAGGAGTCATGAATCATTTCAGACTTACATTAAATTGGTGGTATATCAACTGAGATAGTGCTATAGTACAGGAAAATTTGAGACTTTCTGTCATCTGGGTGGAATTATCACAATTTTCACCATGCAAATTTTATGAGGAAAATACCTAGTAATAATTTTTTCAGCAACGTTTTATAACAAGTGATATCTCAAAGTATGGTTTTTATTTCCAAATACAGAAATAAAAGTTAACACATCATGGGAATAAAAGGTAAATCCATATTGCCATAAATAGACTCAGGCTCTGCAAGTGCAGCTGTGCTGACAAAGCCTTCTTGTAAAGGTGCAATAATGATGACAAACCAAATTACCTTATCAGTACAGGCCACTTTGGTAAACCCAAACACAGTTCAGCAAAAAGTTTTTGGTGCTATAGATGGTTAACCAGCAAAACTTTCCCTATACAATTTTGCAGGATAGATAGCATCACAAAATTTCAGTTTTGGCAGTTAAAAAAATCCCACACGTGTGGGGAGGGGTTGTGTGTTTGTTTGTTTGTTTTTTAATGATGGAATAAATTAGAAAACTACATTTGTGAAAAACTCAAAGGAAAAAGATTTAGTCAAAAAAATTTTATGAAGTTTGGCACTCAAATTGTAGTCTACTGCTAGTCTGTGAAATGCGGGATATCAATACAAATACTCTTTTTTCCTCTTAGATTCACAAGTGCTCAGAAACTAACTTCTATGTATTATGTTTAATATAAAAAAAAGAAGAAAGATATGATGGAAATAGAAATGGAATTTAATTACTCCATGCTGGTGCCTTGTGGGCTGAGTAGGTTAAAAATGAGTTTAAGAATGCATGGGAACTTGATAACCACACTAAAGCCACCAACTTTAGATTTATCTATCTATTTTAAATACTGTCAGTGCTTGGCAGTCTTCTAGATCCCAGTTACAGTATGCTTCAAGTCTGAGAAGGAAGAACTTTAGAAGAATATAGACATATAAACATATATTTTATTAAATTACTTTTGTTCATGGTCATGGTTACAATGTTCTTTAGAGATTAATTCCTGTATCGAAGTTCTCATAAGAAATGAAAAAAAAAAGTTGAAGTTTACATATGGTCAGATTTGATTTAAAAGTTTCATTTTAGAAAAACGGTAATGGCAAGGAAAACACATTAAAAAGAAATTGTTGATTTAGGCACTTCCATAATGAGGGATGACAACAAAGACAAAATCTGGAGTCACCAGTTACACTTGAGAATTTGTAAACTATTTCTTTGGGCCATTTCACAGAATTCATTATAACTTGACTTTTGTTCCAATTGCTCATTCAGCTTTTCAGTCCTTAAGTCAGGAAACATTTTAGACTTCATCTATGATGTTTTGATTGGCTCCCGTGGCCCATAAAATCACTTATAATTTAAAGTATTTAGATTATTCCTGAACAGGACTGCTCTTGGTGAGAATATATGCTGGGACAAATTATTAACCTCAGGTTGTTTGTCTTTTCTTGTTTTTGTTTTTTTTTTTTTTTTTTCCTACAAACTGAAATTCATTAGGAATGGGTTTTAATTTTAATCATATGCAAATCTAAATTTTTAAGTCCTCTCTTTGATAATTTTATTTCTTCTCTAGTCCCTACCTCAAATGCATCACCAGACAAGGACGCTTTTAGCTGATGGAATATAAAGTAATTTCAGCTTCAGTGAACGTGCTGCTTTGTGCACTTTGCCACAATAAAAGACAGTGTATAACCTCAGGTTGCTGTTTTAATCTTTAACCTCAAAGAATCACGAGCCAAAACAGGCAATCTTATCTGTCTACTTCATCAGTACAAGTGGAAACAGAAACTAGAAACACATGAATAAATTTATGAGTGTAGCTCTATCACACTGTTGACAACAATAACGGTCCTTTGGCCAGCCACCAGAGCACCAGTGTTTATTTACTTTGGTCATTTAGAACGATTGTGCTCTCAGGACCTAGGACTGAAGTTTGTAACAGTTTCTGTAGCTGTATTTTAAAAGAAACATGGAAAATGTCCGTGAACATTCATAAAAACGGGTAATGATTCCAGATGGTATTGTAGTTTCTTGCCTCCACTCAGACTGGGAAATGTCTGAGGATGTTGCCTGCAAATCAGATTATTTCTTGGTGGACAGCAGAGGCTCATGAGGCACTGGGCAGACCTTGCCTGCATGACTGTGCTCAGGTTAGAAATGGCTTTGAACAAAGCTCTCTGTTTTCCAGCTCATTTAATCTGGAGTCTGCTAACAATATTTTTCCCAATGAAATGCTCATCATGCTTTGGTAATCTCTCTTAGTTTGTTGAGCAAGTTCCTATCTTCTGGAAGGTTAGGCTGTGGCCTTTAATCACATCACTGATGCCACTGTGACTCTATGCTGATCTGGGTGAAGTGACCCACAAAAGTAGTCTGACCATTTTGCGCCATTTTTCTTCTTCAGAGCACTTTTTCTTTTCAGGGAGTGTAAGAAATGATAGGAAAAAAGCCTTACTGCTTTTGTCTGCTGATGATCTGAACATGAGGTCTGTCAAGCAACTCTCCCACATCCTTGCTCCTTCCCTGCCCACCTGTTTCAGTGGAGCATCTACCTCAGGAGAAAGCCATGTGCCACAGCAACAGTTCTTGTGTCTTACAGGGGCCAGGCATAGGGGACAATCTTCACACATGACAACTGCACAAGGGCTGGGGTGAGCCATGCTCTCTCCCCAAACTAGCATTTTGTCTATTTTTGTCTGACTAGCAGAGTCAGCACTTTAGGAATGCCTACGTAATAGTTATATTTGTCTGATCCCTCGAGGCTATGTCCGCAAGCTTAATCCACCTACTTAAATTTGACACAAGTTGATGTTGATGGGTCTTTGTGACAAAAAGCAGTGACTACCCTCATGCTCTTTGACATATGAAAGTCTCTTCAATATGCTGCTGTTACACAGACAGATATCATACCTGTATCCATGATGGTGCAGCCATAGTCCTTGTTGCCTTTTCAGGTGAATGGGAGATAAGTCCTCTGGTCAGTCTGCGTGAGATCCTGAATCCTTTGGCTGTTCTTTGCTGAGTTGTAACTGATCTGTATATAACTGCAGGGAGAAATTAGTGGAGGAGACTTTCCTTCTCCTTCCTGTGAATGCCCCAGCCCAGTGATGGTGAAATGCTACCTTTTGGCTTTCTGCAAGCCCTGACTTCATACTTAAGGTCACCTCCTTTACCTAAGAAAAAAAACAAAACCAAAACCCCACCCACTACTCATTTTCCAAAATCATTGAAAATTCCTAAGCCTACCCAAAACAAACCTGGTCATGAGTACAGACTTACAAGGTGAGAAGGGTTATTCAGCCAGACTTCACTCCCAGTATGCTTGCTGATAAGATGTAGTTCTTGAATGGTCTGAACTGCAAGTCTCCAGGATACTTAACATCCAGCACAGTATCAGGGAAGGACCTGGAGACTGTTTTAGAACTGTCAACATGCCTCATTATGATTACACATTCAATGTGAAAAGTAATATACATGATGTCAGGGAGTTTCTATGCTTGGTGCTGTCAGAGAAGCCTGTGGAAGTGGGAATTCAGAGTCCTTGAAAACTGGCCACCATACACAAAGTAACATGCGTATGTCAGTTCTGTGCCAAAGCTTCTTGTGGTTATTGCAGGTTGGATGTCAGTACAACCAGATCTAAAATGAAATTGAAATTTTAAATAATGATAGTCCCACTTTAATGTGATTCTTAAGCATTTCCACAGCTTTAGCACATCAGTAATCTTACAGAAATTTTAAGCTTAGTTATCTATATACATAGCAAGAGATTTCAAGTCTTATTTTATCTGAAAAACTCAACATAGTAAATGCACGGTGGTGGTGAAAAGTTGTTGGTAATGGGTCAAGTTGCATCTCCCGATGATTTTCAAGAGTGTATGTGTGCCTGTATAATTATAAATTACAAATAAAAATGTCTTGGCTCTAAGTGCTCATATCCTATGTCAAACTGGATCCTGAATGCATCTCATGACATGGATGAGGCATGAAAGCATTTCTGGAGATGTTATCCAAGTGGCAGTTGTGCTTTCCTGTTATTTGCTAACTACACTTCTTAATACACTATCCTGTCCGAGTGGCCATATAGAAAGGACTGCTAAATTAATTCCTGTTCTTTCTGCAGAATTACATATAGCCAGATGTGTACAAGTTTCACAATCAATGACTAACCCAAGGTCTGTGTTTAGCATGACACAACCCACTGATATGCAACATTCATGGCTTCTCAAATAAAGAACTGCAAAGAAGAGACCTTTTTCTTAGAATCCGAGAGGCAGAAATTAACTTTAGTTGCTCAGTAGAAGGTCCTGTTGACATTATGGTATCAGTTCAGTAGTAACTGGACCTTCAATAGCCTCTTTTCCCTGTAGCTCCAGAGGCATCAGTGAACAACACTTCTCCAGAGGGATTGAGGATTGCATGCTGGAGGCAACGCTCTCTCCACCACCAGCCCCCCTGACAATGCCTCGACTGAGAACCATATTAGGCAACGGTCTATGGGGAATGGCATCTGGGGACTCCAGTGATCATGCCTCCTAGGGAAGGAGCACAACCATAAGCTGCTGGTTGAATGTGCAGAGCCCTTTCCTGGCTGACAAGCCTGTTGCAGAGGTCAGCCAGAGAGGGCTATCATTCTTTGGGGAGGTGGAAACTGCTTGCTGCTATTAATGGGTTTTTTCCTGGCTGTCCTCAGGAATGGAACTGTAAGCCAGGCATGACCATGAAAGGGGTTGCACATGGTCAAAAGATTATGGTGAAGTATCTCCCATGCCTCTGTCACCCCCAGTGCCTGGAACTCTTCCCCTTCCTTTTTTCTTCCCACACTATACTTCAGGTCTCTCCCTTGAGCTCATGGATTACCATTCTGTTTTCTTAGCAAAAGCCACAACAGCCTTGAATTATGGTTTAGGAAAGAAACAACTGACTTCTTGGTCTGACTTCAGTCATCATCCCATCACAGAATTACAGAATAGCTGAGGCTGTAAAGGACCTTTGCAGATTGTCTATCCAACCTCCCTGCTAGAACAGGGTCAATTAGAGTAGGTTGTCCATAAGAGTGCTCAGGTTTTGAATATCTCCTTTTGTGTCTGCATGTATGAGCTGAAGTTTAGACTATAGTACTAGTGCTTCAGGTCTGGTCTGTGCTGTAGATTTTGATTAACATCAGTCTATTGCTGGGTAAAGCGGGACTTGAAAGACATGTTATTTCTGAGCAACGCTACTGTGTTGGTGAAACCATGAAATACCTCTCAAAATGAAACAAAGATTCAAGGCAAGTCCCTCAAAAGTCTCATAAGCTTTCCATCTGAGTCTGGAAAGTGTTTTATTTGTTGAGCTTTTGTTTATAAATTTGTGACTTCCTGGTGAGCCAGGGAGAATTTTCTAATTCAGTATTCATAAGAATACTCCCTGTTTCTAGCTATTAAATTTCACAGGTAAAATTACACAGTCAATATTTTTCTGCAATTACTTTTCCATGAAAGAAATATACTTACATGCCACAGAGATGTTATTTTACTCTCAGTGGAAGTTGAGAGAAGTGTCATAGTAGTAAAGAGAATGTGTTTCAAGGCATACTTTTTGTGGCATACTTTTTTCACAGGAAAAATTTTCATATTTTTCTAGGCCACAAAACAAAACTTGGCATGGTAGTAATTAGACCACAAAAATGAAATTGCTATGAACCTAAATAAAAGTATTTTACTGTTATCACACTCTGTGTGTTGGTCTTTAATATACTTCTTCCTTTCATCCTGTATGATGGGTGCTGTGACCAGAATGTACAACACTAGCTCTTTCCCTGTTGTGAGGGAATCTCTTTGGAACCTCTGCAAGGATTTGCTATTGTATCTGTGTATGTGACTGGAAGTTCCTAAAACATATCAAATTCACACACTCAGCTTAAAATTACTTTTGCACTAAAATATTTTTCCCTTTTAAAAATTAAATGGATTTATTAAGAATGAGAAATATGCTTTAGTTATATTTAGACCTGAGTGCAAAGGAATAGCCTTACCAGCATTTCTGTGTGACAGAGACTGAAACATTTCCTGAATATGACCTGAGGTGGGGTCCCAAAGGTTAATACCCATAATATGACAAAGGTTAGTAAGAGCCATCTACTGTTACAGTTAAAGACTCCAACCTTTTAAATCTTTGCTTGTTTTAAGTAGTGAAACTGTAAGTCAATCCACTACTGCCAATAAATATTGCTGGTTTGACCAGTCTATAGTCCTGAAGCTTTTAAATGTTGAAAATAAGCTTCTTTTGATGTTTTAAAAATTAATTTAGCTCATCAGTTTGTTCTTATGTTTTTAGATGGGAGAACATGTCATCCCCAAAAGTTAACATTAAAATAGGATAAAAAGCCTGATTTCTGTCACACATCTGAAAGGGAAATGATTTAGATTAAAAACCATGGCTAAAAGGAAGAAAACCCAAACATACTCTAAGTGCTACTCAGAGCAGCTAAACTGTTTTTTTTCCTTTCTGCTTGCGCTGAACATGGATCTCTAGATTTAAAGGATAAAGAATTCTAGATTCACTCTGTGTGATCCTTCTAAGTTAATGCATCCATTACACTTCACAATTAAAGTCATATAAGACATTATTTCAGTTGATGAAAATTTTGCTTAAACATAGGATATTATCTGACACAAGCAGACTGATGTGCTAAACATAGATTCAAGACCAGTCAACTTAAATAAACCAAACCAAATCTTGAAATTCAACTTGGATTCCATATTCCAGAACTGTCCTAACTGTAATTGCCCAAAGATCCTGAAATGTACTGGGGCCCAATTAATATAAATACATGCAGGTAGGTGACCTGCAATCAAAGAGACACATTATCACTCTCTACAAATACCTGAAAGGAAGTTGTAGACAGGTAAGGTTGATCTCTTCTCCCAGGTAACAAGCAATAGCACAAGAGGAAATGGCCTTAAACTGCACGAGGGGAGGTTAAGATCGGGCCTTAGGAAAAGTACCTTCACTGAATAGGGGTGTCAAGCACTGGAATAGGCTGCCCAAGAAAGTGGAGGTATCTAAAGGACATGTAGGTGCTTGGGGTCATGCTTTAGTGGTGACGTGGCAGTGCCGAATTAATGGTTGGACTCGCTCACCTTAAAGATCTTTTCCAAACTAAAAGATTCTATGACACTGTGAATATTATATATATCAATTCTGAATAAGTTCCCTGACCTCTCTTCACAGAACATAAGCTTTAGATCTCTGACCTTGTCACTCTGAAGTTGTTGTGTGTTGCATGCGTGAAAACAAAAATTTGACAACTGTATTAAAATATGAAATGAACCCAAACTATGTCCAAAGTCAACAAATGTATACCAAATCTGTGAAAAATATTTGTTTCTATTTGAAGCTTAGTATCTGTCTTCTTTCCTCCTTTTTCAGAAACTGAAAATGAAAGTGCACCTCCACCTCCAGGTTAGTGCAAAACATACTAATTTGTGCTGTAACATTAACAATAGTTGCATGAGAGCAGATATTAAATAGCCATAATATGATTTGTGTTCATTGTCCCTTTGAAAGTAAGAGGACAGTAAGAAAAGTAAGAAAGCCTGTCCAGGTCAGATGTTCTCAGTTCAATTCTGCCTCAATGTTGATTTTTCAGACTCAATTTTTGTTTGTGAGACACTAGTTGTTTGATTAAGGTTGCACATGTCCTTCAGGATACAGGTAAATGATGAGTGCTGGCTAAATTTTGTTGTCTTCTTTGAGTCTGGACATCAACTAATTGCCAAAATATTCCCTTACATTTCTCCTCAAAGGTACACTGAGAGCAAAGTTGACAGAATCAAGCATGGGATTAATTTCCCCTAGTTTTAGCCATTTGAAAGTCAGGTGTCTTGTCTAAGAAGTCCAACAGTACCCCACCTATGACCAGTGGAGCATATCCTGGTTCATACATGTCATCCAATACACATTTCCTGGATAACCTATCGAAAATGTCACTGGATATCTGTGTATAGGCAGTTGCCCTGAGGAGTCTGATTGTCTAGAATGGAGTGGGTGAGTAACTTCCAGGAAGCCAAAGTTAGGTGAGGTGAAGCTTATTTGTAAGGACTAGAACTTCAGGCAAAGCTGAAACTCTGTGCAAAGCTGCTGTTCTCTTTACTGGGAGCTGGAAAGGTAGGCAAGCCTTTGCCTTGTGGCATTGAGTAACTTGAGTTATATTGTCAGATACTGGTTAATACATATATACACTACAAATGCCTAATTCAACCATTTTGAGAGTTATATTCTCTCTGTATCTACCTAAACAGTGATTCCAAACAGAATAAACACTCTACAGGTGTTAAACCTTGATTTACTTACAGTCTTGTTAACTGTCATTTTATGAGGCTGGTTCAAGATGTTTTTGTTTCAATGATACACTCTTTCATTAAAAAAATTACAAAAGGTAGTGGTATCATTTGCCACAAGGAGTTTCATATTTAAATAATCAATTAATTATTTTTATGTAATGAACTCTTTCATATTGCATATATTTGTAAGGAAAGTTAACTGATACTTCGTTAATGATGGTTGTACTTTACTCAAGAGTAAAATTTGTACAGTTATTATTAAAATAATTAATCACACTAAGGCTCTTACATTACATACTTTGTACTTGAATTCATGTTTTTCATCAATCTTAACTTTCAAGTAGAACCGAAATGAGAAAAACCTTCTTGTATACAGAAAGGAATAACATCTTTGAAACGGTATATTAAAAATATCTCAACATTTTCCAATAATTAATGTCTTCTTCGTTTCCATTTAAAGCACGGGATTAAATACAAAATCACTCCTACAACCCCCTTTCTTTTCCTCATACTTGTACTTCTTCTGTAGAACAAGTGGGGTGTCAGTAGGTCTCTATGGTTGGGCACACACCAAACTGGGATAGTTCTAAAATGGAAGTGTCAGTCACTTCTAGCTTCCTTCTGCCTGACTCAAGACGATGTCATTTTGGATTACTAAGTGCTATCACACAAAGAGGGAAGTTTGTTGTTCAAGAACCCAAATTCTGTAACATATTAATAGTTTCTTGAACATCACTCAGCATCATGAACGCACCAGTAATTTTTTGGAAGTCATTGTAAGAGCTCCTTCTAGATCTCCATATCAAGCCATGAGTTTGGAATACTTGGACCTGGTGAAGTTTTCAAGTGGGATATAGACATACTACCATCTTCCAAGAACAGTGAATTTTCCTAATCCCAGTTTCTAATGGGAAAAGAAAGTGTCACTGTAGCAAAAGTCCCATTTAAAAGGAACAGGTTTGACTATCTGGCCAAGATGGACAGCCTGACAACTGGAGCTTGGAAATTTAGGGAATCCAGACAGAAGCATCCAGGAGTCTGTCAACTTCCAGAATTGGATTTGCCTTCTAAATTTCAAGTTTTATTTTCATAGTTACCATGGTTACACACATGTGAACAAGAAATCAATGTCGTCATAATATCCACTGACTCTTGCTGATGTTTCCTCCATGCAATAAAAATAATTTTAGCTCCATCTTGACAATGTTAGTCCATTGACTATCATCCAAATTCATGTTCTATCAGGCAGCTGACAGGTAAATTTGCCTCAAAAGGCCGTTGTTCTCAGGCAATAGGATATTGAGAGTTTATGCCTTGAAGACTGCACAATTCATAGGATTTGGAAAGATTCTAGATGACCTAGTATGAAAATTCAGTGAGGTAGGAAACCAAAGAGAATAGGAATTGTATCAAATCCTGAAACAGAGAAAGTGTAGAAACTTTTATCTTGTTGAAAGTCCAAGTTTTCTCATATATATGAGTTAAAAAATAATTCACATTGACCTGCTTGGAGCAGAGGACAGACTGGCAACTTCTCTTACAAAAAAAACTAAATACAAATAGTCTAGGAAAGACTGTTGATAATTATGAAGATGACGATAAACAATTAAGAACACCCTTTAATACGCTGTCTCTGTACTTTGTCTTAAGGATAAACTGATTAGTGTGATGGAGCTCTGCATACTATCAATATTTAGCATTATCTCATGTCCGATCCAATTCCTTTCAAAAAGGTTTTGGAAATGAGCCCAAGAACAAGAGGCTAACAATAGCTGCATCTAAAAAACCAAATATTTTTCTTCCACTGAGTCCAGGAACATCATTCTTACATTACTTGTTCAAAACATAGAAAATGAATTGAAATGCACTAGTTGTAAAATGGTTTAGGGGATTACAACTTTATATCACATACGCACATATATCAATCATTCATTATTGTTGGTTTTTTCAATACTAGCAGAATCTGGAATACGACTGCATTTTTTAATGCTGTGTAAGTTTTTCTTTTCACTTTAAGATCCTCTCAAAAATATACTTGTACTTCCTATACAGAACAAACAACACCACAGGAGGGTGGAAATGAAAAGGGTAAAGGTAAGTCTGAAATCATATTTAAGACGTTGGTAGTAAAGTAACATTCCTGAATGCAGTTCTGAAGCTGAATTGCTTGAGCTTCAGTTCAGAATTTTGGTGCTACATTTCAGAAGTGTGATGTGAAGCTTCCTAGGTCCTATTTGGGCATGACTTAGCCAGCACAAGGAAATTACGATACTTATGAGTATTTTCAAAAATTCTGCAAGCCAGACTGACACTTTAACAACAGTATTTCTATAGATTGTTCGATTAATAGATCAAATTACAAGTGCTTTGCATGAGCAGAAAGCTGTGTTTAAATGAGCCTGGCTGTCGCCACTGACCACACTTGCTAAACTCAGATACTGTGCTCATTGGCAGCTTTTAAATAAAGTGGACAATCTCCTGCTGTTATTCTAAGCTCTTTCTGTTCTACCACAGAAACTTGATATTGCATGTTCTACTTTTCAGAAAGCCCTATAGATTTTTTCATCTGAAAATAGAACATTTGTCTTTCTGTCCTCACTAGGAACTCAACAGTTTAGCTCATTACAAGTTCTGAAAAATGTCTTTGAGGGCTGTCTGCTGTGAATAAACAAATAACTGTTCCACTAGAGATGCACGTAAAAATCAGCTCTAGTTTTAATATTTTTCTTTTGTCCTGCTGAGATTGGACTCCAGGTCTCTTGTCAGCTCTTCTGGTTACTAAGACACTTTTTGAGGGAACAAATTCCCCCCCTTTTTGTAGGAGCCCTGCCAAAGTAGAAATCAAACATTCTATCAGCTTATTTTCAAATGAATAATCTTGTTTTTTCTTTCATTCTGGTAAAAGGCTAAACCAGACCAAGATTTACTTCCAACTGATGCAATGCTTGCTTTTCATTTGGCACAATTACACTTTTTCATGGCAAATCAAGAAACGGCTTGCTGGAAAATGGATTCTGGCTTTTGGTCTCTTCCAGACAAAATCTTGTCTTTTAACAGACTGGATGCATACTTGATACTTGCATATTTGTCTGGCAAAGACATGCATGGTTATTTTTCTCAGCAAGGTCAAAGTATGAACACAGAGTGTGTGGTTCAAGCACCCTTTTGAAAATAAAAGTGCTGAACCAGGATTCAGTGCATGTTATTTTGTCAGTTATCTTTGCATTGAGTAATTATTTTGACATACAAAATATTGTGTGAATAATCACATATGTCATCTTGGTAATGGAAACGCAATTCAGGAATAATTTGCATGCCTAATGATAGGGAAAACGATGAAGGTCTTGCCTCAAGCTATTCCAGCAGTTAGTTCAGCTTGCTTTAATTTTGATATGAGAGAAAAGTTTGTTCCCAAACCGAACACGGATGGTGTTTTCCCCACTGCACATAAGCCTACATTTTACTGAATAAAAAGAAAACATGGTAGGTAACTTATCAAATATTTCTACTATCTTCTTATGCATTATTATGTTTCTGTTTTGAATTTAGTGAGGGACACAAGCATTTCCTAAGAGGAAAGATTTTCCTTCTAAGAGGAACCATTTGGTGCTAAGAGGATTTTACTACCCAAAAAAATAGCTTGACATCCTAGTATGGAAAGTGTGTCCAGTTTCAGTCTGTGGTGGCAGCTGCTGCCTCAGTAAAAATTCCAGTAAAAGTCTGAATACTAATACGTAGATGGCCTTCTGCCATGTGCCAGGGAAACTGGCCCCTCTGCAAAGCAGTGTAGATGTCATTGCCACACACTCAGTAGTCATTTTTAAGAAAAAAATTAGTTATAGTGCAATTGTTCCTATCAGCTCTTGTTTGTTGCAGACTATCAGTAAGTAAGGGAAAGTATGTTTTCTTAGAGTGATTTCTTCTTGTTTGTCTGTCAGAAGAAAATCTTTTTAATGGTGAGCATAAGTCACAAAATGAGGAAAAGTTCCATTCTTCCAGTTTGTCCAAAATCATGTACCCTACTTGAAAATGAACAGTTCAGCAAGGAAACGATGACAGAACCAGCTAAAGGTTAGATTTGTATAAGTTGTTTGTAAAACTTACCACAGTTTCAGAAGTAGCAGATTTGGGTACTTTCCTGAATGGGAATGGGAACAATTTCATATCTGAATTCCACAGCAATTCTTCAATACCTATATGGCAGCAGTTTTGACCTCTTTGCTGATAATTTACAAGACAGCTGTAGGAACCTGGGATGGATCTCCGCTGCAGCACAGTCAGGCTGTGTTGGAACCTGACATCTAGGAAAGAAAACTTGGTAGTTCATATAAATCCCATAGTCCATAATTTCTCGCCTAATTTCTAAGACAAAATTAACAGCAAAGGTAGGAACATAGTGTATAACTGTCTCTGTGTCTGTTTTACTATTCTATTTCTTCTTAGTAGTTATTGTCTATGTGAAGTTACATATTTATGTTCCTTTATATTCACTGTAAAGTTAAGAAATGGCAAAGATTATGATAAATTCTTTGTATCTTGTGTTTATTTCACTGTAAGTTAGTAGCTCAGAGCAGTAGACATAAAATTTTCTTTCATAGAATAAAGTAATTATAAAATATCTGAAATAATGATGTAAACATTCAGGATATATATGATGATCCATTTTATTTTCAGAGAAAAAATGTGATTCAGCAGAAATTCCTCCAAATTTTCTACATTATCTTATATTCATTCAATTTAAATGTTTATGCTTTTGTTTTGAATTTTAGCACTACCATACAGATTGATATTTTTATAATTTTGCTCCCACGTGCTGGAATAATAATAAAATTTTAATATCAATTTGCTCATTCCTTTTTTTAGGTGCCATCCAGCCATTCAAAGAGCAACTAAAATTTCTGCATGTTTTACTGAGACCTTTTCTCTAGGTTTCATCCAACCATCTACTAAAATGTTCGCATGTGTCACCCTTGCATTTTTCCAAGTTGCATTTATCCATTCATTTCTCCACTAAAACTTCCATGGCTGTAGGACTTCATTTACCATTTCCAAATGCACTTCATTTACCCTTTCCAAAGTGCCAAGTCCCCTTGATGGGATTGCTGAATAACCTTTGAAAATCAGATGGGGAATTGAAAGTCAACTAAATTTGAAACTCTTAGTCTTACTGTGTTCAGTCATTTCAGCATAAACCAAAATTATTCAGCCAGTTGGTTGAATTACTCTGTATTTATTATACACCATGAAGTTCACACTGTGTAGTGTTTATCTGCCTCCTGCCTTAGCCCTGAACAGTGGCTCCAGTGGGCAGTAGTACAGATAAATGCTATATTATAAATTAAGTCACCTACAGCTGCAAAACAGTGTCTCTCCCTGTTCATCACTTCACCTCCATACACCTGCTACTTTGTGTGGTAGGTCTCAAATCAAGAAAAAGTAGGTCTAAAATTGAGATTTTTCTACATTTTATGTATCAGTATTCAGAAATTTTACTATTGGGGTTACACTAACTGTGAGTATAAAAAGGTTTTACAATAATAACTTCTGAGATATGGAGAATTCTTTTGTCCCACAAGACTCCTGATGAAGCTCACCCTGGTCCTCAGTTAATGTTATCATTCAGATACAAGGAAAAAACCATAAATATCCTATTTTTCAGTGTAAATGTGCCATAGACAAAAAAAATAAAGAGTAATACACCTTATCAACCTATGATCTTTATACCAAGCTCTTGTCAAGCAACAGATTCCTAAATATATTCCATTAAAAGTTTACTTGTAAAAGATAAGGATAGTGAATTAATGGTCATAGTTTCACTGACATGTCTGTCATTTTTGCTGATATTTTTTATCTTTGAATAGCGTTCATTGCCAATATAAACAATCATTCATTAGCAAAAAAGCAAATGATTTGCACCTGTTTAACCAGTAGTTGGACCATTTCATCCTAGAAGCCTGACATATAAGGACTGATGGATTGATAATTACCCATTTGTCAAAATGATCCTATTGTTTTCATACTCTTTCCATTTTAATACATTCAATTGGGCTTTCATTTTGATAATTCTGAAATGTTTGTGTGTCTTGCTTGTTTGTCTTTGATGTTAACATTTTGTTGGAAAAATGATAATTACCATGGAGAAAACCCAGCAATCCCTCTGCAAAACTAATAACAACATTTTGGTTTCTTAGTTTTTCACATGATGTAATAAAATAGAAATCAGAGTGGTCCTTTCATAATATGATTATCACACATAATCATGTAGCATGCATCACATCAAATGTTTTATGCCGATCTTAATTATTTCTTTCCAGCCAGATGGCTCTTGGAGCCATCATCAATCACAGTGTGACACTATTAACAAAAAGAGATTAAAGTACACCTTATGCTTTCAGGAAATATGGAGAAAGATTTCCAGTGGAATTAATTAGCCTCGCATTAGTTGCTGGCACAGTATGTTAAAGCACCTGATAAGACTTTATCATTACTGTGCTTTTACTGAAAATCAACATCTACAACATCTGCTTATGGCATTGGATGATGCAGGTCATGAGAACTCTTCCATTAAAAGAACTTCTTTTTGGTTTTTTGCTATGAATAAAAAAGATTTTTGTAAGATAACACATTAATCTTTCATGTTGCTTACCTTATGCAACCCCCATCCTCCTCCCAGGAGATTTTAAAAATTAAGTCTGATGAAACATTAAAAAGGAATGAGTAAAATGTTACACCTAAGTACTTAAATTCTATTAACACACTTTGAATTAGCCTTCAGTGGTTAAACAAACCAAAAAAATCAGTATCACTAGTGTTATCTTTATATCATCTGTATCATCTTTATATTACAATGTACTAAATCCTAAATGTATCTGGTTTATTCTTGCCTTTCAAAGGATACATTGGTAATTTTCTTCCTTTCTTTTTTTCCCCTACTATTAGGCTTTTAAGACACTAAGAATTTTTGCTTATTTTTATAAGAAACTGATCTGTGAGTTTTCTAGTCAAGATCAAAAATTTACCTGTAAAAATAGTCTTTATCTTATTCTGGTTTTCTAAAAATCATGATTACAATATTTCAATTTAACGCCAGTTTCGTGGTTTTTCAGGCTTTTGATTTCTACAAGTATGTACACTCTGTGATTAAAAATTTGAAAATACTTGGTTAGCAATTGCTTGTAGTGATTAATGTCGACAACAGTTAACTTTTAGTGTGATTGACAGGAAAATCCAGCATGAGGGCAATAGTTCTTTCCTTATTTTAAATTATTCTCCTATAACATGGGAAAAAATGATTTGTTTATTCCTGGCATTTTAAATTAGTATTCTAATACAGAAGTTACAAGGTATAAATACAGGGGACTATTTTTAACTTCTGCATATCTTGATTTATTAATGCTGAATGCACGTATGGTGCGCGTTTTAATTGCAGACACGGTCACCAGAGAAATGGCATCTTCCTCAGGTTAGATATGTGATTGACCTTCACTTCATTGTGGCTTTTTCTTTTGTATTTACTGTGGATTACATCTCTAACACACAGAATCACTCTGCAACTTTCATATAAACTCATGATTTAATAATAGATCACAGTCCACATCTCATTTTTCTTTTACTTGCTTGAAACATTACAGTTTACCATTTCAGCTACTGAATTATGCAAAGCTTTCCTCATCAGTTTGAAGCTTCCATTGTGAATGCTTATGAATATTGTGATCTCTTTCCCTTTCTTTTGCAGGTTTTATGTTTTCATGTAGTTGTTTTAAAGCAGATGACCATCTGTGCTTTCAGGTTCTTTATGTACTTTGTATTTCTTTTCACAGATGAAGATGACCCTTCAGTTAGTACTCCACCAGCAGGTTAGGACTGTCATAGTGCTTTGAGTGTGTATGTATGTATGTATTTTGCTCTTGACTATTAATGAAGAAAGAGTCCAAACCAGTGGACTGAACTCAAAACACAATACTTAAGAGAAAAATTTTTGAAGTGCCCTACATTATATTAATCTCTGTTCAGAGGTACAAGACTTTTATGTCAGATAAGTCCCTTTCCAATCCTGTCTTGAGGTCTTTGGTAGAACTTTTACCAGTGGAAGATTAAATATCGGTTAGCAGATGTGAAAGGAATTCCAGATAAATATTTAAATAATTCAAAGTTCTTTCCCTCAGATAAATATTGAACAAGATAAATTCACCTGTTTCTGGGAACTACACAAATCATGGTAAAAAAAATCAGCCTTATGTAACCCCTCTAAATACAAACTACTAAAAAGGAAATATTGAATAGGAATTAAACTAATTTAGTTATTTAGGGAAAAGAGGGGAAGATTTCTGCTTCTTTTTCTTAGTGGTTCATTATTTTCTGGTATTCAAGTAGTTCCTCATTGATATGGTCCTAAATATTTAGTCTATCTTTCATGAAGGATCAATGTTCTTCAAATCTCACTGACCTGAAGCCAGTTAAGCCATGAGCTCTGAGCTGGTATCACCCAAACTGCTCTTCCCTTTCAGATGGGATGTCTAAGCCAGCGGAAAGAAAAGATTCAGGTGAGACCTCCTGAAAAACATGATGAAAGGCTCCAAAATCACATAATAAAAATACTATTCATACTTTTTTTCTTAAAGATTATACTTTATTTTATTTTCATTGTTTAGATAGTAGTCAACTATAACAGTTCAAATGCTTCTAAGTATCAGAGCAAGTAGGTTTTTAGCAGCTATACCAGGAGTGAGAGAAGGCCCTCCTGCACAGGACAGGACATGTACCAGTATTTCACACATACATACATACCTATCTATCTATATCTTTTTCTGTATAGATAGATACATAGCTGTTCCATTCCTCCTCAGCCTACAGGGTGACAGTGGCTTACCTGAATCCCACCACGGGTCCCAGGAGACTGTAAGAGAATGGCTTCTGCTCACGCCTCAAAGGATGGTGGGGAAAACTTAGCAAAATCATAACCTCTTTCTTCCTACCCTGGCAGGTAACGCATACTGCACCCACTTTTGTGGTTTCAGGATTTGCAGCCTCTGGAACAAATTGAGCAGCAGGTACTTCAACCATGGTTATAGACCTGGCATAGCCAACTATGCCAGCCCCTTCAACCAGCGTCACACCCACCTTCTGTTCTCTTTGTTTAATCATTAGGAAAATGTTAATATCTAAAGGTGATGATAATATTTAGGTGTTCTTTTATGTGGTACGAAATTAATGACTCTATGCAAGCTTTTCCCATTCATTAATATTCTCTTTCCATTTATTAATATTCCTTTTTCATTTCACCCTGTGGCATGTTAGGTTTGTTACTGCACGTGACCAGGTCCTATACTGAGCGTCATCACTCCATTCTGTTCCCACCAGTAACCTTCACTTCTTATGACATTGTTTCCATATACTACCATGTAATTCTGGCATAATCTAAACATTTAGATTATATAGAAAGTATATATAGATATGTATCTATATATATTTGTGTTCATTTATGTCTGCGTATGTGAGTTCATATATGTGTTTCTATGTTTCTATATATGTGTATATACATGTGTGTATATACATGAATGTCTTTACCTGTGAGAAATATTGTACAAGCAGACATATAGAGAGGTGTTAGGCACAACACCCACAATTGACTGAAGGACTGAAAGACAAAGATTTTATAGCAAAGCTATCGAGAATTTCTATATATTTTTAAAATTCCTAATAGACTAGGATAATAAAACCAATTTGTTTACATTTTCCCATGGTTGTCGTGAGTAGTGTTGCATTTGTGAGTGATAGAAATTTCTGTGACTTAAAAAGGTTCCCACAGCAGTAATTTCTACATAACAGAAAGACAATTCTGACTACTGGCAAGTGAGTTTCTACAAAATATACTGAGCAGGGAAAGGAACGTTTAATTTGAAGACCAGGGTTTGACTAAGTGGGAAGTTTGGGACTGATTCCTTATTTATGCTAGTCAGGAAACTAAAACTGAAGGGCCATTATATAAACTATAAAAAGCTACCTTCATTTCTGAAACAACCAAATGTTCAAGGGAAACAAGGGAGATGCAGCTCTGATTTTAAAGAGACAGATAGCCTTTGTTAATTACAGCTGTGCATTGCCACATTTGCCCTGCTCTTGAGTCCCACTATGGCAAAACTCAGTTTTCCCCTCTCACTGTTGGTAAATCCTCACAAAAAGGAGATGTGGCATTTGGGCTGCAAGTTCTCACTTAGAATGTGAGACACGTGCTTTGCCTCTGGAGAAAACGAACAGCTAACAGACAGGCATCCACTGCCTTGCTGTCCCTGCCTTTTTGGCTAGGAATCAGCTTTGACCACACCCTTGTATGTATTTACCCGAGATGTAAAGGCATAGCACAAAGCCAAGGCTGGTCAGATGAGCCGAAAGGCCAGAAACACACAGCTGTGCTGGTACAGTTCTCTGCCCTGGGGAGACCACTCATTTCCTGCTTCTCTCATTACTCTTGTTCCTTTTCAGTTCCAAAATCCCAATTTCCAGAAGAGAAGGTGCTATGTCTGAACATATGACACAATCATTTCTATCTGATAAACTATTTTTTCCATAAAATATCAGCCAGCACATGGCAGAATATGGTATTGACTGATCCCTAAACTCTCTACTTCTGTCATGATAGTGTTGCCAATTTCAGGAACTCCCTAAAAACAGACAAAGAGTTGGGTTTAGGAAAGAGACATTCTACACATGGTGCAATGTTGGTACAGAAAAATCAAGAGTGAGCAATTCTGACCTATATAGGACCCTGTGAGACTGAAAGCTGCTGAGAATAACAAGGCTGCAGCTGCACCAGACCTTTGGAGGAGTTAGCAACTCCCTGGAGGCTTCTCATGAGAACTTCAGTTTCTCACAGCACACTGGAGCTGTTCCTAAAAACAGTTAGGATAAGTTCACCAAAACATTGGACTTGTAAGATATGCATTAGAACTAATGGAGATTTGCAGTTATATGGTGTGAGGTTCAATTTAGCCAATAGTACGTAGCTTTAACCCTATATAAACTGTGTGTAGTGTGTAATAAAGGTGGCATTCACTTGATCACAATGGTCTGTGTGTGGTGTCCAGTTCCTCCCTTGTTTATTTATTGTTTACTTTAGTGCAAGGTGGAAATTTTCCACAAATCAAGCACACCAAGGAGTAAGAAGCAAGAGAATTTATACATTGAAATCTGCATACGCCTACCCATCTAACATAGTTACCACCTACCTGGGTCCTCTGGGGGTCTCTGGTGATCTCTTGGGGAGGTGCCCTCACCTCAGTTTTGAGCAAAGTTCAGTTCAGGACTCGCAGAACTGCAAGCTGAGTGCCAAAGATGTGAGCTCAGCACCTCAATTGCCAAGCAGGAAGTAAAATACAAAAGCTTCTCATTAACACTGAACATCTGCCGAACACACCTGATACCATTACACTGAAAGAGGCATCAAAGGTGAGAATGATACCATCAGCTTCCATCTGCAACAGAGATCAAAGGAAGGGCCAGGGACAGTGTATTCTGCCTAAAGACTCAGACCCTAAAGTTACAGAGAATTTTCCTAAAAATAAAGAGGATTCTGCTTAAAGACATCAGTAGAAGAGAACAACGTTCAGAAGTAAGCTTCATACCTGCCCTATTTTGCAGACAAAGAGGAAGAACCAGCTTGTACAATTGACTTTGGTTTGGTTTGGTTTGGTTTGAGACCTACTGAAACAATACATCGTATGTGGTTTTCTTGTGCTTGCTTGTAGCTGTTTGTATTTTCAGAACCACCGCCTATTCTGAAAAACAAAGAGCTGACCTTTGTGCATCACCTCTGTAAAGCGCTCATGGTTGAAGGCTCAAGTTGCTCAGTACCTGTCTTGGCTGATCAGGTTCCCCTCTCTTCCTCCCTGATAGTTTCACTTTCTCTCACCACAGAGGTAGTGCTCTTGAAGGAGCTGTACACAATGTGACAGCCAAGCAATGGATGTCAGTGTGAAAAAAAATCACATATCTTTCAGGACACCTGAAGAGAGAGGTGATAGGGCTAGAGAGTTTAGTAAGTTCAGGTAAGTGTACTTTGAAGAGAGTAAAACACACTCATTGATATTTCCCCTTTTCTCTGCATCTCAGTATGGTCTCTTGGAGAAGGAGCACCAGAAGAGTCAGAAAAACGAGATGACTCCCAAAGATCCACTTTATTCGTTGAAAAACCTCAGAGTGGTACAGTGAGTGTTGGTAAGTGCTTAGAAACAAAATCAAAAGCCACTCCCAGAGAGACACACGTTGAGACAGAGCTGGGAAAGGTATGTGCAATTCCTGTGACACTCAACTTCTGCCCTCAACTGCAAGTACTGCCACTGAATTTAGTTGGATGTGAACTCCACCCTGAAGGCAAAAATGACTGTATGGAGAGAAGCAAACCCCAATTGTTTTATTCAAGACATGCTCAAACTCTTAACAGTTTACTGAGCAGAATGGTAAGAGATGTAGTTTCTGGATAAGGGAACTGGTTACTCTGACGCTGTTGGCTGTACTATTTTTGATACATCAGAAAGATCTTCCCAAAGATCTGCAGCATACCTTAGAGATTGCCAGGTCAACTTTTCTGTCCCACAGCTCTGCATAAATCAGCAAGTAACCTAATTGGAGCCACTGCCACCTGTAACCATTCTGGGGGATTTGCTCTGGACTAGCTCTGGTTTAGTCCAGTGGTCTACATATATATTAGCAGTTGGAGCACAGATGGTAAACTCCCAGAGCATATCTTTGGTTTTAATTTCACCCCAGAGGAGTCCAGCTCAAGCATTGTGAGGACTTTCTGTGCTGTGAACCAGAGTACAGTGAATGGGGACAGTGAGGAGGTTCACTTCCAATCTGTATTCCTGAGCCATGGTCAGATGGCTGCGGCCTAAGAAGGGTAGCAGTAATGATGAGAAATTCAGTACAGGCTACATAATACACCTATTATTTCACTGGATGCACAAGGACATGGGCAGATGATGTGATTTTTTATTTTGTTTTTTTGTTCACACCTATTATTTTTCCCAGTTTCTGAGTAGTAAAGGGTATCTGGGGAGGATTTATTTGGAAAATAAGGAGTTGGTTGTATTCTCGTATGGATGAATGTTGGGATGGAAAGTCAGTAGGGGCTGCGCTGTGGTCTCTTGAAAACTGATATAACTTTTACAATTCCCAATTTGTTACTTAGAGAAAACTCTATCCTCTCCCTTCTTAGCTTAGAGAATTAATGATAAAAATGCATGAACAGCTCCAGACTTTCTTTTCCAGACTGGAGTTTATCTATGTTACAGCTGCATGGCAGCCTAGGAACACCTCTTCTTCTTTTGAGCATGAAAATTCAAATATTAGGAAGAATTCACCCATGAGATCATGAAGTTTTGCCTCAAATTATCTTGCTTCTCAGTGTCTCAAGCTCCACACTAACGTGGAAAAGCTTCCAGACCCAGCATCATTAATGTCTGTATCACTGCAGTACTTACATAGTCTGTGTGGCTCCAACTGACTGACTGCTGTGGTAGAACACATGAAGACTGAATGGAACAGAAATGAAAGAAACTCGTACAGATGTAACTGACCAACCACATGTTCCTCAACAGCTGCATTATTCTCTCCTCTTTTTATAAGGTGGGAATATTACATTTATAGCCAAAGTAGAAGCCAAAGATCTTCTCCGAAAGCCAAATGTTAAGTGGTTTAAAGGCAAATGGATGGACCTGGCCAGTAAAGCAGGGAAGCACCTGCAGCTGAAAGAGTCCTTTGAGCGTCACACTAAGGTATGGTTTTGCTTTTTCTTCTTATGGGGGCAAAGCTCCAAAGACAGCCTAAAGAGCAGTTTAAGACGAGGTAGAAGTTCAAGAGCAGTGGATTCTAACCCTGGTTTCCTCACACAGATTTCAGTGATGGTCTCTGACCCTGCACAGGAGGAGGCTTTTCTGCTCTCTCAGTGCAGGACAAACTGTGGTGGGGAAATCAAAGTTGTCCATTGCCATTTCTGGGCTTCAAATTCTTTTCAGAACCCATTATTTGAGTTATTCTTTCCTACTGGTTCAGATCTGAATGACTGATGTTTTAACTCATGCTTTGTGCAAATGTATTCCCAACATAATGAACAATTATGTTTGAATTTTAGATTCACACATTTGAGATGCATATCATCAAAGCTAAGGAAAACTATGCAGGGAACTATCGCTGTGAAGTGTCTTACAAGGACAAGTTTGATAGCTGCTCTTTTGACCTTGAAGTCACTGGTAAGGTTCCACTCATGTCTGTAAAGCTTTATAAAGATTTCTTTTTTTAAAATTTGAAATGCCACTGCATTTTGTTCAGACCCTTTAAATGAAGTAATGCTTAAAGTTAGCATAGAGCTCAGAGACTTAAGTGCCTGTAATTTATTGTTTAAAGGAGCATTGGGATAGATAGCACTTGGAACATTTGTCCAAAAATTAGAAAAGCTGGCAGGTAAAACTAAGATTGAGTTCAAATCTGGCCCTCAAGACATTTGACGTCTGCCTGACAGCCCAAGAGGCAGAGCCACCTGTGTGTGTGTACGCAGAGGGCAGCAAGGCAGGGGCCAGCCTGGCCGCATCCATTTAGGTGCATTAGAACCATTTAATCTGACTCAGGCTGGCACAAATGGGGAATTCACACAAGGGGGATCCCTCCTTGAGCAGGGTATCAATGTGAGTCTGTAGCTGTAGAGGAAACTGTCTCTTTTCTCTGATGCTGAGTGTACAGAGAAGTACAAGATGCAAGCAGGAGAGAAAGCACAGGAAATGGGAAGACAAAAAAGTCTGTGTATAAGGTAGGAAGGGGAATGGAAAGAAACATCAGAGAAGCATCTCTATGCAGAACTGCAGAAAGTAGTTTAGAGAAATGCATTTATTGCACTTAGCTTAGCACTGAGCATCTTTGCTTTTATCAGAACTTAATGTCTTAATCAGAACTTAAAGGGCAAGCACAAATTCTGGTCATTCATCAGGAAACTGAACAAATTTCCTGTTCCAAATTACACCGATTACATAAATAACATGCATTTCAAATTATGTTTTTAATTCTGGAATTACCATTATTTCATAGAGTCTTCCCAAGCTGCTCCATCCATTGACATCAGATCTGCTTTCAAAAGAAGGTAACTTCAAACAGTGATGCCACGAAGCTCCTCAGTTATGGATACTGATATCATGCACAGAACTTGCATCAGACAATTGCACCAAGTACTTTTAAAAATGTATTTTGTAAATATGTGGGGAAAAAAGAAGTGGGATTTAGGGTAGTTGGTATTGGTAGAATGAAATAGTTACAACACATAGATAGTACATATGATATTAAATACTCTAGTGTGAAATTACCGTGTCATTGCTTTAAGGAAAAATTCAATGTTTAACACAGTTAAATAGGTATCTTTAGCAGTTTTTTAAAAATGTACTTTCATGCCCTAAAATATTCTACTGCATGTTTTCTGAAAGCTGTCAGCTACGATATGAAAGTTCTGGGTCCCAATCCTGTACCAGTTAAAAGCAGAGAGAAAATTCCCATTGATTTCAAGAAGACAGGATTTGTCTTTATGTTATTGTACAGTAAACAATAAAGGCCATCATTAAGGAAAAACAACAAATATTACATTACCGAGAATGTAAGATAAAGCATTGTGTCTTAAGTTTTGTTTCCTCTCTGATAAAATATAGCAACTCTAACCAGTATAGATCTCATCTCTGTATGATGAAATATATAAGGAAATGTATAGAAATATTTAGAATGAAGATGTTTTACAAACAGAAAATGAATGCAGTTTGTTAATTTACTAGTAAGGCTGTGATTCAAAAGTACCTACTTTTATATAGAGGGGTTTAATTTAAGGAGAAAATGCAAAAGATACTACATCCAAGGTGCATTCCTTTCTTTAGCACATTTAAAAAATCCCCTGCAATAACTACTCTGTCCAAGCAGAAGAAAGTATCTGAGTATTTTCTGATTTTCTAAGTAATACCTTGCATGCAAAATCCCGATGAAATATTGACATCATTTCAGTTAAGATTTGCAGTACTTTGCCCTTCTTACAAATATTAAGGGCATTTCTTTTGTCTGTATGTGCTGTATGATAAGGTAATCCTGCTTAAGGTCACATTATAGAAAGAAATGCACCTTTATGGATCTATGTTTTTGTCTATAAAAATGTACTATGTACTGTTTCTTCTTTTTTATAACTGGTTTCTTCCTTCATTTAGAGAAAGGCTAAATCTAAAGTGTAACACTTTGCAATCAGTATTTGACACAGCTATGCATTGTTAAGAGCACCATTCAGCAATGCAAATCTTTGTTTTTTATTCACAGCAAAAGATCAGCACAAGCCCTTTGTTTTTATAGATGTTCACTACAGAAATGAAAAACAAAGCTGGTTGTGTTGACTAGCTCACATTTGTTTGTGTTACTGAAATCTAACACAAACCTTGGCAAATTTATGTATGCAGTTACAAAAATTTGCCATCAAAGTATAATAAGAAGCAATACAAACTTTTGTGCTATTTTTCACAAGTGTCTATGGAAACATCATTCATGTGAAAAAGGATACAAGTTTGTGTTGATTTTATACAACTATTTGTGTGTCTAGACAGTGTTGAGTATATGAGATGTGTAGATTGTTTGCAATGTGTGCTGTCTAAGTCTTCCTGTATTAAACAAAGATTTGATCTTTTTCTATTAATAACAGCGGTGAAGGACAAGAGGATGCAGGGGAACTTGACTTTAGTGGTCTCCTGAAACGTAGGTGAGAACCAAGTGATGCAGTGAGCAGGTGTGGATTGCAAACCATTAGGTTAGCACACAGAAAGAGGCAGGTGTAGCATTAATAACTTGTTAAGAATTTTCTGACCTTTCATTTTTTAATGTTTCTAACTATTATTCTCATAGTATAGTATGCAAATGTTCAGTTAATTTCACCTTTAAGTGTGCAGAGAAGAAACCTCAGGTTTGAGTGCACTGGGAAAAACAGCCACAACCTCAAGAGGCAAATAACATTTAATTCACTTGCTGTTTCTTTTGTGATTGCATGGAAGGCAGAGGGGGGAAGGTTCCTACACAGGGATGAGCAGTTCAGAAAATTGAGTCTGGTGCAAAAACAAAAAAACTGTAAGGGTTAAATTTATCTCTTTGTGTACATTTTAATTTGATTTTATAGGCATCCTGATATTAAAAATCATATATCCTGTTTTCAAGCCACAGTCATTGGTATTAATTCTTTGTAGCTTTTTGCTTCAATATGTGCACACAAATGCTCAATCATGTTTTATTCAATTTAAGTGCTTTGATGGAGAAAAACTTGGACACATTTTTCTCTGGTTGGCCATTTCAGATCTTAAGCCCACTTTAGTCTTTTACCAGGTTATGACAAGATAATTGATTCACCATTTTTAAAAATTTATCTCAGGAATTCTACATGCCATGAAAATCAATGGCCACTAACCACAGAGAACTGGAAAGGAACTAGATCCTTTATCTCATCCACCACTTACTCTGAAAGAGGAAAACTCAATATGCAGTATTAATTACATTTGAACTCCACAACAGGTTCATTGGCTTTGAGGGTGAGGATTGCATTTAAGTAACTAAAGCAAACAGGAAAAGCTGAAGGTTAAAGTGAACGGGGAAGGAATTACCTGAACCAATTCCAATCCACCAGGTCTTTGTTTTTTAATCTTCTCATCCCTAACTAGGATCTTCAGTTTGACTTTTTATCATACTAATACAGCTTACCATGCCAGTTCTTGACTGCCTGTGGGATATTTTATTAGCAACATGAGAGTTGCATGTAAGAGGTCTTGCTGTTTTTGTGGAAAGAGAAATGGGATTTAAGAGGTGTTATCACTTCACTAACAAGGAACTCACATGTTTTGTAAGATAAATACTGTATAGCCATATAAACACAGTATCCCTACTGTGTGGTTAATGGATAAAGCAAATGTTTAATTTTTAAGCACCATTATTTGACCTTGGTCAAATTGGTGCATCACCTTGTTTCAGGCACTGAAATGCAACCTCATATTTCTGAGCTTAATTGAATAAAATTGTTAATTAAGCAACAGTGTGGATATTAATATCCATGTGTGTGGATATTAACATCCATTATTATGAAGACAAATACATGTTTTCATTTCAATTTTTTGAACAATCAATGTTGGAGGTGCATTCCTTCTCTTTTGTATGTTTGTATGACCAAGGAAAGACCTAGAACTTTTCACTTTTGGTGCATACTACTTGAAACATGTTTTTTAAAAAAAAAAACCCAAAACCTTGAATGCATAGAATCCATATACTAGCCAATTTTTAATTTTGTGCTGGTTGGCAGGCAGACAAATCAGTTCTTATCTCAGTAATCCACTCTGCGACTGGTTATGCTTCGTCAGCACAATGGATCAGTAATGGCATGAACAGGCACAAGATCTCAAAAACACTCAAACATTTAGAACCTTTTTTTTTTTTTAAAAAGGTACATATCTCAACAAAATGCACATTTTTAGGTAAAAGATCTGAAAGTATTTTGTGGCAAGGTGAGTCTGCTTAGGAAATACCAAGGACTCTTTAAGACACTCTAACAATAATTCTAAGATAGCAATGTAAGTATTTCAAAGACTCTTCAGGGAGAAGCTTTCTTCCTTTTTAAAAAAACACTGATGCATTATGAAAATTAATAAACCTCATGGCGTAAACAGCAAAGTGTTTTTCCTTAAGTCCTCATCCAACCATGCACAGATTCTCAGGTATCCCTAGTGCTATTTCTGCACATATCAGAGAAAGTCCTCAGTCAGAGTGAATAGAGCTCAACTCTAACAATGTCTTGCTGCAAAGCTCAGTCTTTTTTTATTTCTCAAAACTTTATTTTCTCAGTCTCTTCTCAAAAGTAGTGATTTATTAAACCAGCTAGATCAAATCAGAATGATACTGGTCTGATCCTAGTGAATTTACAGGAAGAAAAATCCAGATTTCTGCTCCAGTTCCTGGATTATTCTTGAAGTTCAATTTTTTGATCTAAGCTGTCAATCTGAAAAATTATCATTTTGTTTAGAATGCTTTCCTTGTTCTCTCACTTAATGACTACCATTCTGAAAATAATTATATTTCTCTTTATTGGCTATCTTAGCCTGGAGTTGCAGGTAGTAAACATGGTATTGAAACTTCTGTATAAAAAGGTGATGCCTCACACAGGGCACTGAAAACATTTCCTGCTCTTAAGGCTGAGATGCAGATCCCTCCTTCACGTCCAAGCTGGTGTGGAAATCTCCGGTTCCTATCCATATGACAACTTTATGTAAGGCTGAAAAGCACTGGTGTAACTATAAATAGACATTAATTCCCTTGTATATCAATGTCCTTTCATCGATCACCTGAAGTAGCAGTTACAGGGATTCAGCATCTTTATAGAATTATGAAATGTACAGATCAGACTCAGCTCTCAGTGGTGTTATCATAAATTGTAACTGATTCCACTCAAGTTACAGCAGATAAAACTGTTTTAAATGGGATTAGTCTGCATGCTATTATAGTACTACATTTTTCAAACTATTTATTTTTCTAAGCAATGCAACAATATCAAAATTCTCATAACTGATTGTATCAGAAAAGGCCAAATTAAAACTTATACCCAAATTCTGCCTTGAAGAAGTGTGAGGTAAGGTGTGAAGGTCACTCTGAGCTATTCCACTCGCATTGAGTGAAATAAAAAAATATGATGGCAGCTTTCAAATTTTAGTCAAACCATTTCTTGTCTCACCATAATTCACCTTCACCTATTTTTCATGGTGGGATAAAGCCTTACTAACTCTTCTCCCACAATTTTATTTTGCTAATGTTAGGGAGGTTAAACAACAAGAGGAAGAACCTGAGGTGGATGTGTGGGATCTCCTGAAGAATGCTAATCCCAGCGAATATGAGAAGATTGCTTTTCAGTATGGCATCACTGACCTGAGAGGAATGTTAAAGCGTCTGAAGCGGATGCGCAGGGAGGTGAAGAAGAGTGCAGGTATGGATATGGCAGAGTATTCTTATGCTCATTAATCAAACATGACCATCTGCCTTAAAAACCCAAATATGCTTCATTTCCATGCAAAGGAACTTGCACACTACAACTCAAGACTCATTACTTCAAGGTGTTAATCAAAAAGCAGCTTTGGTCCTCTGTGGATACTGTAAACCCTATCCCATTAGCTTACCAAATTGTCCCTCCCTCTCAGACAAGCACTAGTTCCATCTGGAGCCATGTCCCCCAGTTGTGTGGAAAGCTGTTCAAACAATATGGAAATTAGACCTTCTGTTATCATCAGTATCTTCAGTTTTAAATGTAGGTCACTCTAAACACATTGTTTGGTTTTCATAATTCCATTTTACACTTAATCTACATTCCCCAGAAATCCCAGCTGTACTGAAAACCCTCCACCCTGCACTGGGTGAGGACATTCAGGCCTATCTTTCCCCGTCTACCCTACTGAATAGTATGAGTGGTGTATGTATATACAAAAATATAAATATGTGTTTCTATGTATATGTATATATATAGGTGTGTGCATATGTGTGTGTGTATATAAAATACATGTGTATGTCACATAATATGTCTACACACACACATATAAATACAACACACTATCCATTATACTATTGTGGCACCTGCTTGTTCCTGTACAGCATTTCAGAACTGGATGCAAAATACACATTTGCTGTTTCACTGGTTTCCTGGAGGAGTCCCTTTTGTGTAGGTGAAGTCCTGCACAAATCCAGCTGTAATTCAGCGGCCTGATATACCCTCTCTCCTCATCCATTACCTGACATCATAACATGTTTTGTTACTACACATTAATTTTTGTACTGCAACAAGATACATAAAAAATCATTTTCACACTTAATAACTCTATTCCTGTTGTGTTTGATACGTTCAGACCCCTGCAATCAGACACATGCATGATATAAACCTCAGCAAAAACTGGTTCCTCAGCTGTGGGCAATTTGTTTCTGACACCATTTATTTATTTTGAGCCCACAGATGGCTGCTCTCTGGGTCTAATTTTCTTGCCTGGCAATGTTGAAATATTTATGCTTAAGTGTTTTGAAATGTTTCATTTTCACAGGGCCTTCCCTTGCCCAGAACAACTTGGCCTACAGCAAGCCATTAAAACTACAGCTACCCAATCCTATTCACAATACAGTCACACTGCAAAGTCAAGAAGAGCTACTAGTTTGACCTTGGTCAGGATAATCAGACCTGAACAACTTTGTGCTTATTCTAATGTTTCTAGGAGACAATCTGATTCTATTGCAGACTAGTGTAAGAATATGGGGTGATGCATAACATCGTGTGCATGTATTTGGACAGCTTTGATGAGATTTATGCAATGTCATTGCAGCATTCATATTCTTGTTTTCTGATATTATTTTATAATAACACTTGACTTCCGTAACAGCTTTTGCCAAAGGTCTCGATCCTGCATATCAGGTGGACAAAGGAGGTAAAGTGAGATTCATGGTGGAGCTCGCAGATCCAACAGTGGAACTCAAATGGTATAAAAATGGTCAAGAAATACGACCAAGTGCAAAGTAAGTAATTTTATCATATGGAAGCAATAAAATGGGTACACACGTACTTCTTTATCACGAGTGTTGCTCAGATTACATTGATTTTATTTCTGAATTTCATTAGACGTGAAGTGTATGCAAATGATGCTTTATTGCTTATGACCCAAAAAAGTCCATTGTAGGCTAAATGTGATGCAGATCGGCTCCTTTGTCTCAAGAGAAAAGTATTAGAGATCCTCAACAAACCATGGTGCCTTTTCCTACACAGTAGTTTTTAAAAAATCAGGAGGCACTGCGAGTAAATAAATCATTTGTCCTCAGTCCTACATCTGAAGTCAGACATAATCTTTCTACAGTAATTGTGTGCTGAGAGATAAGTTTGACATCACATATGTACCCATCTGGCTCACAAACCATCTGACAAAAGGGGTGAAAGGTTTGTCTCATCTTCCATGACCCAGTTAACTTTAACACACTGAACTCAACAACTTTCACTACCAGTCGTTCAACAGGTCTAGTGTACCTAAGATTCTTCATCTGTATCAACTGCATATTGGTTTACTCTCTGGCTTTACCTAGAAGTGGCATTTTAGTTGCAGACATTTGAGTACATGTAGAGCAACAGCTGGAACAACCCAGTTCAGAAAACCCCATTCCACAGTCAGACACAGCCAGAAATGATGATGTGCATAGCAATGTAATGCTCCTCAAATGTTTCTCAGCAGCACAAAATCCTAGCAAAAATAATTAACAGCAGCCCTCATACAGAAAAGGGGCAGATTTCCTTTGTTCTGTTGCTGCAAAAGTCAATGAAGGATTTTGATTAATCTTCATAATTAACAAAAAAAATGGATAATAAAGAGAGTACCTTTTCTTTAGCCCCTTTATTTGCCATGAGCCATTCAGAACTTTTTGCAGGCAGCTCTATGAACACATCTCCAGCAGAAGGGCCTGGATTGAGTGCTCCAGTGCATTTCTACCAGGCTGCAGAAGCAGCCGTCAGATGCTAATGAGCTTTGGCCATTACAAACCTGGAGCAGATCTAGTGACATAAAGGTGAAAGGCTCCATTACCAAAACCCCATATCCCATTACTGATATCTAGTGCCATCTGGCCTACCAACAATATTAACTTCTTAACTTTGGCTATTATTATACTTCACAAAAATGTTGGAATGAGTGATGGTGTCCTCTTACTAGTTATTTTCAGCTTTACTCATCTAGAGTTTCAGAGTCCATTTTATTTGCCATCATTCCATGCCTGCTCTCTTTTCCTTCTTGTTTTTTCTTTTTATTTTAAATTAATTTTTTTTCCATATCACCCAACTCTGCGATTCTGGAACAAGTCAGAAGGAGCTCATTGTCACTTTACACCACAGCTCTTTTTTCTAGAAGTCTACGACAGCACTGCTGAAACTTGGAAATTTCTTCCAAGGACAATTTTTCCAGCACTGTGTAAATCCCAGTATTTTTGCCTCTAATAATCCCTAAAACACTTTATACATTAAACAAAAGGGGTCCAGCAGTTTGCTAATGTCTCTTTGCTGCATTCCTGTTCAAACAGGTACATTTTTGAGCACAAAGGTAACCAGCGCATTTTATTCATCAATAACTGTTCGATGACAGATGATGCTCGCTATTATGTAACAGCTGGTGATGAGAAATGCTCCACAGAACTGTTTGTGAGAGGTAACTATGTCAATCTGATGCTGTTTCACCTGCCCTAAATTGACATAACTTCTTTGGCAGCAACAGAAATTAATGGGGAGGATCTGGTTCAGTATATTTTTGTATTAGTATTAGCAGCCCTTAGGATTATTCTGCACTTCTGTGATCCCTTGCCAATTTTTTTTATCCTCATCCTGTGTTCAGTTACTTAGTGGAAACTCTAAATTGGGGGTGGGGTTGGTTTTATACTGTGCATTGGGATCCAGTGGGGTTGTGCAGCCCTTCATAGCTTTAAGCCATTTTGGAGATTGGTGTGTCATAGCACTGGCTTTCTTTAACACCTCACTTAGGTACCTGAAAACTTCGATACTTCAGTCCAACTAGTCTGTTTCAAGCACCCTCAGATCAGGCTTTCTAGCACATAGTTTTCATTCCATCTGCACTGATTTTCATTCCATCTGCACTGACTCTATCAAAAATTATGAATTGGTGGCCATATCTTCACTCTGTTTGCTCCCATGGTGTTGATTACTCACATGTGCACAACAAAATAAAAACACAGTGAGAGAAAAAAAATGAAATATTTCAAAGCCCTTTTTAAATTAATGGAGCCCATTGCCGTTATAAGCAGCATAGGATAACTGTTGTAGTCTCTCACTATTAAATAAACTTGAGTTGTAACATCAAGTATGGATTAAACCAATAAGGTTGTCACGATATGCCATCAGGCCACCTTATTGTGCATAATGGGCTATAGGACCTAATGAAAACCCAGTTTTATGAGAAGCATCTATGGGAGGCAAGAGGGAAATGTCAGCTTCTTGTGTCAAGCTGCCTGGACATACTGTCAGTAAAATGGGATGCAAGGCAGGTATGAATATGAACAAATGTTACTTTTTATTTAGCACATTTTGTACTAGCGTCTTAATGAGCAATCACTTTCCTGATCTAAGACAAAAAGAGGTGCATTGATACCCATATTAGAATTTTAAAGTAGTATAAGCTTCTACAGCATGATTTTGAAAACCTCTGCCACTTAATTTTCTCTCTCAAATTGTAAATCTGTATTTTTTTCTTTCCAAAGATCCTCCAATTTTGGTGACCAAGGGCCTGGAGGATACCAGTACTTATGTTGGTGAACGTGTAGAACTGAGCTGTGAAGTGTCTGAGGATGATGCAAATGTCAAATGGTAAGGCACACTTTGAACACAGTGTTTTTCCTTGAGAATAAAACCCAGAAGATTTTAATTGTGGGTAAAAATGTAGGGAGCTTTTTCTATACCAGTAAACCTGCAAATTGTTAAGAAAATCTCAATAAAACATTATTCAAAAATATAACAGCAACAAAAGTATCCTTTTACATTCATGGATGCATTTGTTTAACCTTTTCTAGTGCCTTAGGGTCTTGTGAAGACTTCTCTCTAAGTTTCAGTCTATGGAAATCTTATTTGTACAGAACTTCTGTTGAAAAATGAATCATTTTTTGTTTTCCAATAGGTTTAGGAATGGCGTAGAACTTACCGATGATCCTAAATCTCGGTATCGAATCAAGGTTGAGGGTAAAAAACACACTTTGATCATAGAGGAAGCTGCAAAAAATGACACTGCAACTTATTCAGTTATGACAACTGGAGGGCAATCAGAAGCCAAGCTTGCGGTTGATTGTGAGTATCATCCATCTTGTTCTTCAATTCATATGTCACAGTTTGCTGGCACACAGAAATAAATAATTTAAAGAGAGACTTAACTTTCATACCAATTTCTTTGCTGCAAATCTCCAGAACAGTGACTTCCCTTTAGACACTGTAGCAGGCCATGAACTAGTTCTGCTTGATAACTTCCTGCCACTCCATTAAGATGGAAAATGAAGAAATGCATTCAAAGATACAATGGGTAACAAAGTGAAATCTTCAAGGGAAGTATCAGCTCTTTCTTAATCATTTCAGGTTTTCACTGGAAAGCCAAACCTAGGCACGAACACAGGACTCCGTAGGCCCCTCAGCTTTGTGCAACATCTCTTTAGCATACCTGGGTTTTCTTTAACAAAATTTATCTGACCATCCTCCAAAGTTATCGTGCATTATGCATAAATATCCACTTTTTTTTTTAATACTCATGCTGTTTTTGACTATTTTGTACAAATTGCCATCCTAACCAATTCATGCTATTTTATTATCAAGTTGGAAATTATCCTCTATGGCTACAGAGCTCCATCACCTTTCTTTTAACATCTTCTGAGGACTTTCCAACTGTCTATCTATAAAACATTGCCTTTTCCTGTCACTCTTTGTTTTCTATGCCAGATTATAGTCAGGGATATTTATTGCATAGAGATTGTACTGTGTGTTTAGACTGGACTCTGCTCTGCAGCATCTAATCTTCCAGAAAGTGGAAGTCTACTGGAGAACCAGTTCTCAAACTCAAGTTTTGCAAAAGCCAGTAATCCCTGTGGGTATTCACAGGGTGAGTCAAGGCACTTCAGCAAACATGAGACCAAGTAGTGTATGAAGTTCAGTTTGCTGGCCAGTCAGCCTTTGCCAAAAGCTTGATCACTGTTAGGTCATAGGAAAGGTGGGCTGTAATCCCTTCTAGTGCATAGATCTGGGGACACAAGTCATTCCCTTCTTGACAGTTGCTTACTGGACTCTGGGGAAAAGAAACACCCTACTTTTGGCACCTAAACATCAGAGAGGGGACAACATGCAAATTATGCTCCTGGGCTTAATTCTTCTACTGGCAATATCCACAGAGTTTCCCGTCAGGCTATTTTGGATCACCCTTTCTGAGATATCAGAGTACATGAGAAGAGTTAATTTAGGGAGTTTACATGTATATATTATCAGTATTTCAACTTGAGAACTTTATTATTGGACGCATTTTTCTGTTCTGAAGACTATTGCAATGACTGGCATCGGCTCTGTGGCATGATCAAGAGCTATTATTTGTTACCAGCATTAATACCTCTGCTTCTGTTTGCCTAAGTGCGACCACTGAAGATATCACTTGCACTACAAGACCAGACTGTGAGGCTTGGACAGGAAATCCATCTGAAGTGTGAGATATCTGAGAACGTGGAAGGGAAATGGTACAAAAATGGGCAGCTGATTGAAGCTAGTGACCGTGTAAAGCTTTATCACAAAGGAAGGTAAGCCTGTGTGTATTGGCTTGGCTTTTCATGGAATGACACTGTAGACACGTGTTAGTGTGTGGGCTACTTCACTAAAAATTATCTGCTAATCAAGCCTGTCTTCTGTCCCTCAAAACATTTATTTTTATCATCTTAAAAGCTGTTTCTCCTCGCTTCCTTTAATCTTGTGTATTTTGGCTGTGGGCTGTTACTATGGGATATTACGTAGTAAAGTAAAATAATTGGTAGAACCCATTAAAAATATATAGCTTTTAAATGCCTTTTCCTCATAGCTCCTGTTTGTATCAACTCAGACCATGTAACTCTGCCCATGCAAACTATATGGAGATATCAAGTTCCTTTGCATTTATAATCCATCCTTTTTCCATGTGATGTTTGGCAGTAAAAACCCCACAAACAACTAAGAAACAAACCTCAAAAAACCCAAACCAGGTCAGACCTTTAACTACACACCCTTCACCATTCATAAAGCTGCAGAATGTACTTGTGAAGTTGCTCCTAAACCAGCTTTGGAATGTTTGCATTGACTCCCCAGGCAGCAGCAAGGCACAAGTGCCAGCTGTGCAATTGCCCCTTGGGTTGACCTAAAGTGAAGGAGCTCCCCACAAGTCATGTAGGCCCAAGGGTGAGATGAAGGGAAGGGGAGCAGGAGGGACAAAAATGAGAGTCCTGCCTAGAACAAAGTTTAGCCACAGCAGGTCATAGGAGAGCAAAAATGTCATCACACCGGACGACACAGTTAGACAGTAAGAGCAGCATTTGATTTGCTCACCCATGCTTTTATTCTGGCATGCAAATAATAGACTGGATCCTGTCACAAAGATGGTCCAAGAAAAGTCAGACTATTCCCACAAAGGGATTTCTTCTTGAACAACCAAAGTACAATCTAATGGCAGCAGGACAGAATCCCTATGTCAAAGAGATTACACTCCTGTAGGTTCCTAGTTCTGTCCTCAAAGAAACAATATTGGAATTGGTTACATTATTTGGTGGTTGTCTCAATAATGTTACGTACAAATCACACAGTATTTAATCAGGTAAAACACCAATAAAGTGACAAACAAAGGATTTTTAGTCAGTAATTTTACTTACTTTACACTTCCAGAGATCTCCTAAACTTTTCACAAATGTTTCCTTATAGCTTCAAGCAGTCTTCAGAAATAATTGACATGGATTTCTTTTTCAATTTTTTTACAGAATCCACAGATTTGTCATACCGACTTCTGCTGTTGATGATGAGGGTGAATACATGTTTGTACCAGATGCTTATAATATTAATATTCCATGCAAAGTACATATTGTGGGTAAGTATAGTGCACAACTACTTATACATAAGATCTCTTTCTTTGAACTTTGGAACTAAAAGCAGTGTGAAATATCCTTGTTTACAATCAGTTAGTATCCTCTGGGCAGGCATCTACCAGAGAAGACAGACCTGCTGCTTTGGCAAAGTGCGAGACCTGCTTGGAGAGTCCTTTGCCTGTGCTCAGGATCTACTCATATACCTTACATGCTGGGGGAACCTGAAGGCTTCTTGGTGTTGAATTACTAAACTTAAACCATTATTAAAAGTTTGTGTAAAATACCTGTTGTTGCTATCCACTTCTCAGATATACAGTGTTGTCTTTGAAGAACTGGCTTGCTAACATTGCAAAATGTGATTTAGTTTGGTAAAAGTTTATTAGAACAGGTACAAATTTACCTATTCACTAAATACTTTAAATGCTATCTAGAGGGGGAAAAGTTTCTGCCTAGCTTTCCTTCACTCAGCAAAACAAAAGGCTTGTTAATGATCCCAGTCCTTCAAACAAAACTAAACAAGGCATCGACTCTTCCCACAACAATACCTCACCAGCTTCTAACTGCAACCTGTAACTTGGAAGTCAAAAGGACAGCAATATAAATGACCAAAGTTTTAGAAAACATGTTCTTTAGTTGAAGCTGAAAGAAACAGGATATCTGTGTTAGAAAAAGTATTGGTTAGATGTAGGGGGAGTGAAAAGGGAAGTTATGCTAGGGGGGAATGCCCACTGCTATATTTCCAACATGTTAAACAAGTTGTAAGAGGATATTCATTACCTGTTCTTCATACACATGGGGTACAATAAAAGTGATAATTTCACTTTCAGAAAAGGATTTGGGTTAAGAAAACTTTTAAACTGTGAGAACAGTGAAGTCTGAAGCATGGTAAAGGGTGTGGCAAAAAGCCTGTAATGGAAATTCTCAAGAGCCACTTAGAGGAAATCTCTCTCAGAAGTTATGTGAATATACATAATTCTGCTTCAGGAAATTTTTTTTGCTCCACATGGTATTACTATTCCAAAATTTCTGTGGTGCCAGGATTTCATTTTCATGAGATAACTATTTTCTTAAATAGATTTTCTTCACAAATTTTCTTCCAAACAAAAAATCAGCTGACTAGAAATACCAGGAAAATTGCAAAACATAGAGCATGTTTCTTTATGTTGCAGACCTGTGTCAGGTCACTGAACTCTCAGAACAGCAGCTGCATGACAGATTTGGACAATCTTTCCTTTTTCAGATCCTCCTAAACTTCACCTGGATGGTCTTGGGGAAAATAACACTGTTACGGTAGTGGCAGGAAGCAAACTACGACTTGAGATCCCCATCACTGGTGAACCAACTCCAAAAGTCGTGTGGAGTAGAGGTGACAAGGTACATTGTCATTGTACACATTTCTTTAGCTTAACAAGGAGGCTTCCCCTTCAAAAAATAACCTTTAGCCTTGAAAAGACATTTATTTTATCAGCAGAAAATAAGGGGAAAATGCCCTTCATGTAAAAGTCCTCGCTCAAGGATGAAATGTATAAATATTATTTAGTATTCTTGGGTCTTTTTAAGGAAAGGCTGAGATTAATGAATGAAAAAACATGTGTTTGCTATAAATAAATAGTAAAGGAGAGATACATGAGATGCAGAAAAAAACCTAAAAAAAAAATCTACCGAATGGCTGCTTCCTTATTACATACTGCTCAGAATGGCTGCCAGGTTTTGAAAGGAAGCCATGATATGGCTTGATTTTGGAAAATTAATGACAAGTTCTCATGCAGTGTCAAGTCTCAAATGGAACAACAGGCTGGGCTGGGCAAGTGGCATCTTGCAGCTGGTGCCTTAATGCAAAACTTTTGCACTGGCTGTGTAAGTACCAAAAGAGTCATTTGCACATTTAAATTTTCATTGTGGTGTGTGGAAGCTGAAACACACTATTACTACTGCATTCATCAGACCTGTCTGGTCAAATCTGTGACTACTTTTTTTCAAATATTAGTTTGAAAATTAATTGTGGTGTCCAAATAGGGAATTATTCTTAGAGAAATCCTACTTCAAAATAAGCAACAGCATTTGAAATATGTGAGGACAAACTACTGACCATAACAATCACTCTCACCTTTAAAGTGAATGAATTAATTTTTTATCTGACCTCTGGGAGAATCCACTATTCTCTTTCCATCAAATTAAAGTCAAGGGGTGTTTACAAAAGCATATTCTTGCCCACAGGACAAGTAAGCCTAGTGCCTCATCCTTTGTGATGCAGTAGCTGAACTGAGTACTAAACAGTTACTGTGTTTTATTCATTTTTACTTATTTTAGTTATTTTGTCATTTTTGTCATCATTAAGTAACTAAAATTCTGAGTCTTAGAGTTGCTTTAAGGATTTTGTTGAAGTGTACTGTACTACTTTTGAATTTTTATTTTTGAGCATTTTATTCTCAAATATAGAAAATATGATTTCCTTCTGCTTACCTTGGTTCCTAGGGGATCACAGACAGTGGAAGAATCCGGGCAGAAACATACCCAGACAGCAGCTGCCTGGTCATTGATACAGCTGAGAGGGAAGATTCAGGTCCTTTTAGAATAACTTTAAAGAATGAAGCTGGAGAGGACACAGCTCTAATCAACATTAAAGTGGTTGGTAAGTCATGTGGAACTGTGCACATGAGCCATGTCTTTTATCATAGCCATTTTCAATAAACGCTTCTTGAAGACCCACACTTTTCTGCAGTCCAGCAAGAGACAAATTCTCCTTTCTCTGCCTGAAGCGTCTGTTCTGTACCTGCTGCCCTCCCTAGCTACGAAACTGTTGTAGATTCTCAGAAAACTTCCATTTATCTTTTTGTCTCCGTTGTCAGGTGAGGAATTGAGATGCAAGGGTACTAAGGCTCAGTGTTACTGAAGCACACAGGAGCTTGGCATGGGACCTAAGCTAATTATCACTCTGCTGCCACCTCACATTGCAGGGACCCAACTTCCGTGGTTCTCTCAGGCTGCCCTTATCATCACTCTTTGTCCTCCATTCTCCCTGTGGCTGTGAGCTCTGTCTTACCACATGTCCTCAAGTGCCTCTCAAGTGTCTCAATTGTGCTGAAGAACTTGGCACTTATCCATTCCTAACCACCAGACAGGATCCACAAATTTTCTCTCTCCCTCCATTAGGAATTCCTGTTGCATATGAAAAACTATTCATATTTGTTTCTTACTTAACATTTTTAATTCAACATATGCCATAATAAGAAGATTTTTTTAAAATAATATTTACTTTGTTTACAACAGATGTCCCTGATCCTCCTCTGGCACCAAATGTGACTGAGGTGGGTGAAGACTGGTGTATTATGACCTGGGAACCTCCAGCAAATGATGGTGGATCACCCATCTTAGGTATATACTTTTTTTTTTTGTGGTGATGTTCTAATATAAACAAAAGAAACAAACCCCAAATAATGGCTGCAATACAATAGGATCAGAGTTTAGCTCAGGCCCTGGAGAGGTGCACTGATAGTATTCAGTTGTCAGAATCTTCCACCTACTCTTTGACTTTATCAGATGCCTGTTTTCCCAATGTATTGAGGTTTGTCATTCTATATGTTGCCACATTATTAAGCCCTTTGCTTAAAAGACAACCTCTTACAAAACAAAACTTTGAACTGTTATTAGCCTGTTTGAATGTTAACAGGAATTGCAGAAACAATTTACTGAGTAAATAGGAATATCTTCTAATACACTGAACCCAGAGGGAAGTCAGAGAGGCGCAGAGGCCAGTGCAATCAGACCCTTGTCACTCTGAAAGAAACACAGCAGTGTTGTCAGTGAAGTCCCAGAAAAGGTCATATGTGGCCATGAAAGCAAAACATGTGACTGTCAGATATTTTACCATGAGGAAAATTTAACAATAATCCCTAAATCATTCTGAGGCTAAAAGGGGATATCCATAAAAAATACCATTGAGCAGTCAAAAACCAAACCCTTCACTATTGACCTTTATGTCATCACTTACTATAATAAAATTTTGTTTGGTCAATAGGATATTTCATTGAGAGGAAAAAGAAACAAAGCTCCAGGTGGATGAGGCTGAATTTTGAACTGTGTAAAGAAACAACTTTTGAGCCAAAGAAGATGATTGAAGGTGTTGCTTATGAGGTCCGTGTGTTTGCTGTGAACGCAATTGGCACATCCAAACCAAGTATGCCTTCAAAGTCCTTTGTTCCTTTAGGTAAGTATTCAGGAGCACAGAGATAGGCATGCCTTTAGAACATAATTATTAATACATTATTATAGTCCTCTAATTATATAACTGACGTTCATGTGGCACTTGTGTTGCTCAGGACCTGTCTGTATGAGGTGCTTCATAAAGTACATGTCTATCCCTGGAATTACAGTCTTTTATAAACAAGAAACAAGGAGGCATAGACAGAAAAACGATGCACTCAAATAAACCAGTGACATACTATAGGTGAGCCTGATACAGTCAACACTGCAGTCAATGTGTTTTAAGGATCAGAACTGTAATAGTAATATAAACTAATAGTTCCACATTTTTGTGCATAATAGGTACATCCTGAATCAACAGTCAAACTATTGTCAGTCAAACTGACAATTTAGAGAATAAGTGAAGTTAATGAATAATAGACTTGGTTGGTTTATGTGTCTTTCTCCAGCTCTAAGTTCAGGCAGTCACTGACTTTTGGCCAAAAGTGATCAGGAAAAAATGGCTACAAGTCATAAAACCAGTATTTGCAGGCTGCACTATATGCAAATTAGACTTACTTTCACATTTCATTACTTAGGCTTTTTTGCCACTTAAAAATGTACAGGATGTACAGGTAGTCACAAATAATTCATATATTTCAGTTTTTAAAAAAATCACAGGTATACAATCTATCATAAAGGTTTCCTATAAGGGAAAAAATGTGCTAAATATTGCAACGAATCATGAGATAAAATACATTTGGATAGTCCATAATTTCACTCTTTGCCTCATGGATCCCCATTAGCTTAAGCAGGGACTTTTTTCCTGACTAATTCCGTGGCCTCTTCATATAAAGAAACAGATTTTCTAACTATTGTGACAATGACAAGTCCGTGTAAAAGAAAGACGTCTTCTTCTGTAGGCCAGCAAAGGTTCTCACCTTGCTCAGCAGCACCCCCAGAACAAAGAGGCAAGGGAAGAAGGTGGCTGTTATTCCTACAGTGTGTTCCCTTCTCACCCGAAAATACCTGCTGTGGTAGAACGCAATGCTCCCAAGTGCTCTGCTCTACCCTCCACAATTCTTTGTCCTTCTCTATCCTCAGCAGGAGGAATTCATCTTTGGATCAGGCTGTGAGCAGATATGGGATGAGGTAGCTGGTTCTCCTGTAAAGCAGGATTTAGACAATCACCTACAATGCTAAACTAGAGGAATACACACCATAAATGTAAGCTTTTAATTGTAACACATTTTTCTGCCTTCTCCCTGCTGCCTTTTTGCCTCAGCTGTTACCAGCCCACCAACTATGCTGGCAGTGGATGGAGTGACTGACACCTCAGTGACAATGAAGTGGAGGCCACCAGACCAGATTGGAGCAGCAGGATTAGATGGCTATGTTATAGAGTACTGCTTTGAAGGAAGTAAGTCAGAACACCTGGGGTATGTTGCTCATGGTGAAAGTAGGTGAGACTTTCTCCATTTTTTCTCTATGGGTATCAGGTGCTCTCACAGTATGGCAGAGACTAATCAGTCAGAAAATCTCAAGCAGAAGAGTTTTGTTCAGGCTTTCTTTGGTTTGTATTCCAGATCCCACCCACTGATTGTAGTTCGACGTATCTTATATTTGATCTGAAATCCAAATCAAAAGCCATATAATCTGTTCCAGTGTACCAAGAACTGTGTTAATAGATGTGCTCTTTCAGAAGCCAGGTGATAGTCAAGGCAGGAAAGAGCAGATGGATGCATGAATGTGTAGGAAATTATGGGTGTGGTCCAAAATATGTTCAGATGGGGTTCAGGTACAGGAGGTCCTCAGTGTGGTAATCCCTATGCTGACATATTACTGACTGGCTGATTCAAGTGTCATACCCAACTCTAAGGACAGAGAGCCTCTCCCATAGTTTCCTGCAGAAGTTATCTAGGCAGGCAAAGTTCATGTCTAGATACTTAATTTCTCCAATATTTCAGTGCAGTCATATACGGGATCTTTAACTATATCCATCTAAGAAAAAAGTGGATACAGAACTGAAGGAGAAAGACAAAGATGTAAGAGACTGAATAAACTCTTGAGAGCAAAATAAGAAGGAACAGAGAAATATATTTTACAACTAAGAGTCTCTGGTGCTCAAGCAGCAGGAACTTAGTATTTTCCAGCAGATTTTCCTCTGAACTGGCATCAAATGAAGCCTATTCTCAAAAAGTAAAATCCACCAGCATTTGCGTAAGTATCAAATAGCCTGGAGTGGTATGTGCAACACCCAACCTCTGTGGGCCAACAACATCAACTGCAGCAATGTTTTGGATGTGGATGAATGGGACACAGTTATCTTCAGCTCCTCTAGCTGCTGCTTTTAACTGTGTTGTAAATCAAGTGATGGGCTGAACACCCCTTTTCATGAAAGCTTTTCATGAACCCAGTCCATGCCTGCAGACAGGAGGTAGAAGGCAGAACTTGTCATTCATACTGTCACATGTTTCATATTCAGACAATCCAGGAAACAGTAGCTCATAAAAGTGGTCAGACGCCACAGGATCAGAGTACACTCAGTTATCTCCCAAGCGAGTGGGAGAGGGTGTGAAGAAGAACCACTGGCTTTTCTCAGGAGCACTCAGCATATTGTAGTATTGAGCTGAATATCTTTAAGGAGCAGAAACAGACTGCAAGAAGCTCAGAGACCTGGAGAAGAGTACCTGAAGGCAAACACAGCTGGAATGGTAGGAAGGGTTTTCCTTGTGTATTGGGAGGGAGCTGTGGGAACAGCTCAGAACAAGTAAGCATGCAGTCTTCCACTAAGATGCAGTATTCTTATGTTATTTCCATTGCACAGACCAGATGTAGGGGAATATAAAGGGGGCTGTCAATATGAGGACTTCAGTGTATACTGTCTATTCTGCTTTGTTTAGTACTGGCAGAATAGAAAGGAAAAGTTGTAAGTGCTTGTAATATACTACTGTCATAAACCCTTGACATTACAGTATGTGATGCCCAAATTTGGTGACAAGAGAGAATAAGAAATTTAAACACATAAATCCAAATTATGGCTTTCAGAGGAATCTCCCAAATCTATCTTTAAAGGACTGTTGGACAGAAGATCATTTTATACCTGTTGAATGGAACAAATTCTTTACTTTTTTTTTCAGATAAGCTTAAAACATATGAAGATACAACAAAATGGCAGTCAAGCCTGCCATTTTATTGTTACCCACCTCAGTTAAAATACAATGGGTACAATGTATTTTACATAGTTTTCTGAGTGTTTATGTGTATCTATATATGCCTCCTATATATGCATATACATCTATATATACACAATTGACATTATGTATATATATTATGAAACTGCTTAGGAAGAAACAAGAGAAGTAGAAAATACCAGTTTTAAAAGTCATGTTATTGGATTATACATTTTTCTCTGTATTAAGTTCTTTTTTCCTTTCTTGCAATATCTCAGTGCACCTTTCTCTCAGTACATTCAGTGCTTTTTCTGCCTCAAACTAATTTCTTCTGTGATGTTTTAATAACTTTTTAATTTCAAGGTACTTTTCATTACTGTCTATATTCATTCTGCTGTTCTGTTCTCTTACTTATCTGTTTGTAAACTCATTTGTCTTTACATTCTCCATTCTTTCACTGTTGTCACTGAAGTAGTCTTAAAGAGGGCTTTTTTGAGACTTCCTTAACATAACAATCAGGCAAAATCACAAGCTGAAAATAGGAAGATAAAAATATGTAATGATAACTTAAAAGAACAAGCATCATGAGCATTGGTTTTGCTTTGCAAAAAATGGTATTTCCTTTTAGTCTGAACCTTATAACTTCATAGATGTGGTGGACTCTTAGATGTCCTTAACTATGTACTACGTCTGGCAGATCTCTGCGTATATTACTGAACTGGAGTCTCATCATGAGTATCTGGATAAATCATTGCATAGGTGTGAACAACAAGAATATAGAACTCCTCTAGTTGTCAACGTCTGACTTCAACTTCTTGTTGTGGTGATGCAGAGTAGACCAAATTTTGTTGACATTGAAGAAGTCAGTTACTAGTAAAGTATGCTCATGACTGGTTCTTGTGGGACATTTCAAGGGCAGCCTGAGGAGCTCGGCCTGGTGTTCCCTAGGACACTGTTTATCTGCTTTCAACAGGCTATTGTACCTGCAGATGATCTGTTTTCAAAGCTAGTAAATAAGCACTTCACAGAGTTTCTGTTGGCTGAGATCTTTGCCAGTGTACTCATCCAGGACCATGCACAGATACTAGAACAGTATTTCTATTATCCTAAAAATAGCCAGTTCCAGGATTACAGGAAATCCAGGGCAGTGATAGCTTCATTCAGGAAATAAAACCTTAGGGTTTACATCATCTCTGTCATCATCCATGGGTTTGGTCTTCTTTAATCTTCTATGTTGCCTTTAGCTAAATGTGTTCTCTTCCTCTGTTTCCTCAAGTTTTTTTTTCCAAGACCTTTTTTTCCTGTCTCTCTTACTCAAAATTTATCTCTGAATTTCTTATCTCTTCTATGATGTGTTTTCTTCTCCTTCTACACTTTCTCCTATCATCACTTTGTTCCATTTCTCTCTTCCAAATGTTCCTTTTGTCTCTTCATTGTTGTATTTCTAAGGCCCAAAGAAAAACATACCACCTTATCTCCTCCTCTTCCTATATCCTTTAGCTTTCCTGTGGGCATCACATGTAACGATGCTGTGATCTAGATGCCCTCTTCCCATCTCTTTTCTCCCTGCAGTCTCCCTAAATATAGGTCCTCTAAATCTTTAAAGCCCAGCATCTATCTTTGCATACTTACTAACAGGAATTGCTAACCACTGACCAAATGCTCCATCTGTGTGAAAGTGGGTGTCTCTGATTAATTTTAAAGATGGATTCTCACAAGGTATACCGACAGATCTGTCTGAGGAATTGGTGGAGCCACCTTTTAACCTGGAAGGTACAGTATCCAACAAAGGATATAAATCTTCTTTAATGAAAGAAAAACTCTCTTCATAAACATAAATTCCTGAGAGTGAATTTTAGGAGCAACAGTCTACAGAATTTTTTGCAGTACATGTATAAGGGGAGGGGGAAGTTCTTGGGAAACAGCCATCGATTGCAATCCTTTTCTGCTAGAAGCTGAAAGAAGCAGCTTGAAGATCTTTATTCTTAAAACTAAGACACACAGTTATGAAAATGTACCACAGGATTAGATTAGATTAGATTAGATTAGATTAGATTAAGTCTGCAGGGCTCTCTAGCTTGTTGTAGTTCTCTTGTCTTCTGTACCCATTTTATGCTAACTTTATACGACGTGGAAAGTATTGATCCTGACTTGCTAGTTCATATATCTGGCTCCAATATCCAGGTGCCACAGTGTTAGAGCAGTCTGTGTTAGGAGGACAGGCTGGATAAGAAAGTGCCCTTTGTAACTGAAGCTCTTCTGAAAGACTGTACTGTCAGTATCACGCAATGAATGACATGAGCCTGCCTAGGGGTAGGATTAAAAATCCAAGGGTGCTGTAACTATGTGAATAATTCTGATACAGCCTTCCTTTTTTAAAGGCACAAGGAGAGATGGAATTTCATTGCAATATGTAAATATTCTGTTTCTCTTATTTCTCAGTTCTACTTTCAAGGGTACACAGTACTTGTTGAAATTAATTGCAAACCCCATTTTTCTCCAAGGAAGCTGTCTGTCCTCCTTCTTTTCTAGCAGCTGAATTAAAAAACTGAACAGTTTTCTTTATGCTAAAATTAAATTATAGACACATCCTAATGACATTTGTATCATTATACATAAATATATAATCATCAGCAACCTTTAAGGTTTGAAACATTCTTATGTATGAAAGTGAATCTATATTGTGTTACAACATAATTAGAAAACCAGAATAGAATTATTCGTTAGCATCTAATGTATCTATTAATGTTCCATAATTTTCCTCATCCATGCAGTGGATGTATATATGATTCCCTGTTCTTTGATTTGTCCTGCTCTCCTCGTTTCCCTGAACTAGCCGAGGAATGGATCGTGGCCAACCCGGAGCTGACAGACAAAACGAAGTTTACTATCAATGGCCTGCCGACTGGCTCGAAAATCCTTGTGAGAGTAAAAGCTGTGAATGCTGCAGGTGAAAGTGAGCCCAGGTACCACCCACAGCCTATTTTAGTCAAGGAAGTGATAGGTAAGATCCTCCTGCCTACACTTAACCTACAAACACACTTTTTTCCATACTCAAACCTGGGGTTTCTTGTTGGAAATTGATTATATGGCCTTACAAAGCCACTGTGTGATGGCTACAAATCATGAAACCACCTTTAAAATATTTCATAGTTCTTTCTATTGGTTTTATTTCTAAGTCTTTATTTCTCAGATTTTTAAGACTTTTTTTTTCCTGCAGACCTTGAACTTGATGGTGCTTTTTTAAGTTGTACTAAGCTTCTCACCTATTCTACCACCAAGTATTTGGATACAAAATGATGATGGTGTACAAAAACTGATGGTGTACTGAATGTGACACTGTGGGACCAAAAACTTTAAGATACCTCCCTCATTAGTCACTTCTGGGAATTGTAGACCACATAGTCTCCTTTTTATTCTGATGTTCACCAGTGCTGTCTCAGTTGGAAAATAAGATAAATGTCTAACACAAGCTTTGGTGTCCTTCCAGAACCTCCAAAGATTCGTCTACCAAGACACTTAAAACAAACTTATACTCGAAGAGTTGGAGAAACTGTGAATCTTGTTATTCCTTTCCAAGTAAGGGCTAAAAACATGGACAGAAAAATACCTTTTTTTTGTTTTGGTTTTTTTGTTTGTTTGTTTGTTTGTTTTTTGGTTTTTTGGGGTTTTTTGGGTTTTTTTTTTTTGTTTTGGTTTGGTTTGGTTTTTTGTTTGTTTGTTGGGTTTTTTTTTTTTGTTTTTACACTGCTGCTTTTTAACAAACTTCTTTGCAACTTTGGCTGGTGAATTAACTTAATCAGATGTGGAAGCACTCTGACAGAGGTGTCTGAAAGATTTTGCTTTGACATTTCAAGGAAATGATGTTCAGCCAAACAATGAATTGGGTAGCTAGCTCAGACAAACTGCCTGGTCATCTGTCATCCAAAGGACACCTATAAATCCTTACAGTAGACATTACCTGTGAGATAATCGCTAGCACAAGGCAAAGTGGGTACACTGTAAGCAGTTAGATGTGGTTATCAAGGGTAGAACAGTAGCATTTAAAAATTTCCTTGTCATGAGAGAGGAAAAGTGAGCAGAGGAATGGGCAGATTGCAACTTTAAAATCCTTGAGATCACAAATATGACTATATCTAAATATATAGCATATTTTCCCACAGCATCATGTTAACCTTCATTCCCCTACTTTTTACAACAGTAACTGCCTCTGTACTTGCAGAGTCCTCCTTCTTCTGGACACAAGAATTCTGGCAGAAATATTTACTGTTTCACGTCTGCACACTTAAAGATACTGGGTGGGCATAACTCTATAAGGCTGTTAAAAGCCTCATAAAAGCTTGATCAGCAATACTCTGTGAGGTATACTTCTCTTGAGAAATTAAATAGTCTGATTATTTTCTCAGATAAGGAGTTCAAAGCACTGTGAGATTACCCTTTTCAGACAGTATCTGCAAACTGCCTCTGGAAGGCAAATCCCATCGTAAAGCGGATGGAATTCACTCTAATATAAGTACCTAAATTTGGCACTTAGACATACAAAAAGAGACGCCAATCCAGCCTACCTGACAGCTATTCCAACCTCTTTTGCAATGAAAGAAGGGAGTTTAGGATCCCTAGAGATCTAGTCTACTACTTCCCTCTTTCACTGGCAGTATAGAGAAAGTAGGTGCTTTCTAGAGGATGAAATACTTCGTTCTGTATTTTCTGTGGGCTGCTTTTTTTGCCTTTTTCTTTTAGAAAACTGGAAGTTATTTGTCAAATTTTGCCAGAAAGATAATTGCACTGTATAGCCAGAATTTGCAAATATTTTCAGTATTCTGGGGGAAAAACAGGAAAGAAAGCAAGCTATATTTCAGGTGAATTGGTATGAGTGCATCTCTAAATGCTGTATGTTGTGAAAAAAATTCTCTGCCTCAGGATAGTTTTTAATTTCTGTTCGGAAAAAATGGGAAATTAACTTGTTTTCTTTTCTTCCTTTTTCTCTCCCAAAATCATATGAAATTTTTTCCTGGTTTCTTGCAGGGAAAACCGAGGGCAAAAGTATCATGGCAGAAAAATGGTTCTCCAATTGACAAGAACGAAATCAACATCCGCAACACTGAAAATGACACCATCATCTTCATCCGAAAGGCAGAGAGGGGACACTCTGGAGAGTATGACATGAAAGTGGAAGTAGAGAACTTGGTGGACAAAGCTACAATAGATATTCAGATTGTTGGTATGTTTTGAGGAACATAAATAAACTCAGCAAAGGCTTTAGGAAAGCAGGAATCCCAAAGAGCTTCTCTCTTGATAGTGATAATTCTCCATGTCCAATGACTTGGCTATAGATTTGTAATGATTAACAGTCCTACGTGATCCGAGTTCAGACAGGAGCCATCCAGGTCAGTTTCTATCTATGATAAACTCTTTTCAGTACGAAAGGACCAAAAGAGTGGGACCAATACCACAAGCATGTCCTCGCCTTAAGTAGTGAATTCAACTAAACAACCAAAAGCTTAAACACATTCTACTGTTCAGGAAAAGAACTTCTAGTGTGGCAGTGTGTGGCAAATGCAAAAGGCTTAATTCCTTTTTTCAGAGGTTCAAATCCTCTCCCTAGCTTTTTTTCCCCCATGATAAACTTGCCCACCCAAACCTACCTTATTATGTCACTATCCTCTCCATACACAATAGCAGGTGCTTCTTGGAACATGCCCGTCTCTTTTTTTCACTGTCATGCCCTTCATGTTCTGATCTATCCATGATGCAAGCTTTTCTCTGCTGAGTGGTGTAGAAATGGCAGCAAATTCATAGTAAGTTTTTCACAAATGTAGTGCAGAAGAAATCCTAAATGTTGACAGTACATGAAGGTAGAAAAGACAGGCAACAAAACACAACTTTTATTTTTACCAATTTAGTTCTTTACATAAAAGACAAAAGCAGTAGCTCAACTTTAAATATTAAATTTATTGCAATTCTGACATGTCTTAACTTTGGAAAGTTTTATTTTGCAACCTTTCAATGGTTTTGTCTGTTTATGTTTTTTTTATGTGTGTGTTGTAAGAAAGAAATCAAACTAAGTGGACAATTGTGTAGGAAAGAGGTAGAGAAAGCAAAGAATAGAAAATGTCAGCTGCCATATTTTCACTACAGATCGCCCAGGCCCACCAGAGATTGTAACAATTGAGGATGTCTGGGGAGAGAATGTAAATTTATCATGGAAGCCACCAAAAGATGATGGAAATGCTGCCATCACTGGGTACACTATTCAAAAAGCAGACAAGAAGAGTATGGTAAGTAAAAAGGAGATGTTTAAAATGTTGATGTACTCATGAATTCTCCCTTTTAAAAACAAAAAGAGTTACATGCTTAAAATTATGTCGGTGGAAAAAGCATTGATTTATCAGCATTCAAAAATCTGCAAGGCATCTCTAAAACCTCTAAAAATCTCTTATTCACTACAACTGAAGACTATAAATGAAAATGTTTTCAAATTATGCCCAAGAGAAGGACTAATAAAGGCCAGGTGGATTTGAGAGAAGTGATTCTGCATTTTCCCCTTGTCTTAACAGAGAAAACAAAAACAAAAAATATTAATTCTGAAGTCAGTAGGTTGCTACTAGAACAGACTGTTGTACTGGTGCTGCTGTTTTCAAACCTATAAAGTCACAGTGTGTAAGTCATTGCCACTTCCTTCTACCCATGACAAAAGAGTACATACGTAATTCCTAAACTGCTCTGAGATTTACAGATGAAAAATGCAATATAGAAATGTTTATTATTGTCATTAAACTAAGCATCCTTTAAAGCCAGTAGTTGGATTCATAGATTTAACACTTACTGCAAATTTAAACACTGAAAATCTAGGACATTTGGGGACTTGCCTTATCCAAGAGAATCTTTAGGTATCCTCACCCCTAACCCCTTGCATTAATATGTTCATCTACTTCATGGTCTGACCAATTCATTCTTCCTGTACCACTATTTCCCTTTCCATCTTTTTTTTTTTTTTTTTACCTCTTGAGGCTGTAAGTAGATATGATCTCTGGTATAGTGACCAGGACAATGTCCTCTCTCTCCAAATTACTGTGTTAAGGAGAAAGTAACAACCACAGCATCTGGGGTCCAGAGTGACATGGATCACTCAGGTCACAGTTTCCCCACATTATCTGTGGTGATGCATTTTGCAATTCTGGCACAGCTGTACTTCTATGGAAAACTATTTTCCCAAAGGAACTTTGGCTCTTAAAGTCAACCAAATACCAGTGCAAACTGTGGTACAGGGAACTCAGCACAAGTTCATCTCTGGAAAAGCAAGAAAACTACATAGGGCAGAGTAAAGAAAAGCAAAGACATCTCTGGGGTCATATTGCATCTTATATTAATTGCATTTTTAGCTTTAACCTCTTACATCTCAGATTGTTATTCAGGCATTGTATACTAGGACAGAATTCACATGTCCTGTTACTGCTGCAAGACTAAAGCACTAAAACCCACTTTTCCATATGCACCTTTAGATATCAGAGGACCACTGGCATAAACCTGCATTTCTCAAGAACACTCAACCCGTGACAGAGAGGGTAGATTAGTGCAGCGGTCTCTTGTGAATACATGTTACTGCAGAATAGTACATGCTATTGCCTCCCCTCCAAGGATACAATTTTCTTGTCTGCAACTGTACTGTCTCTGTCAGCAGCCTGGATTAGGAATGAGGGAGCCTGCCTTGCTCACACAACACCACCTTTGTAATATTGGGTTGCCTAAAACAAACCCTTTTAGCTCCCAGAGTGTGACAATTCAGTAGGGTTCACTTTCCATTTGGCCCTCACTGCTCAGGAGTGAGCTCTGCAGTATTCTCATCATCACTCATTTCATCAGTTATTGTCAGCGTCACTACTTTAAGGTTCACTAACATTCCCTTAAAAGAAAAATCTACTTGTACAAGTCTGATGATTGTTCCAGCTAAGGAACAATCAGCGAGGTGCAGGGTGCTGTGGGGACGCTCACCCTCCGTTTTTGTGCCTTGCAGGAATGGTTCACTGTGATCGAGCACTACCACCGCACCAGCGCCACCATCAACGAGCTCATCATAGGAAACGAGTACTACTTCAGGGTCTTCGCTGAGAACATGTGCGGCCTCAGCGAGGATGCAACCATGACCAAAGAGAGTGCTCTGATTGCAAAGGATGGTTAGCCAATTTCCCATTCCTCCTCAAAAGGGAAGGGGGGTGCTCAGAGGCTGGGAGGTGATTAGAGGTAAAGGCCATACTCCTAAAGCACTCCTAGCCGCAAGATCAGGTACAACTAACAGCAAGGGCACTTCTTATTAAGACTTCTTGGTTTGCTCACAGAGGTTCAAAGGCATTGTTGGTAATCAGCAGGGGACATTTTCCCCATATTCTGACCTTTTCTGTGGTCTTGGATCTCAGACTCACGTCACCACGGGAAGATATAAACTGCCAAGAGCTGTGAGAGGATTAATGCAGCTACTCTGTTAGAAGTGGTGGGTCACTGCCTCCCAGTGGAGACTTGGCATCAGTGGTGCAAGTTCCCTCCATTTCAGGCAGGATCCACCGGAAAAGTGTAACTGCTGCTTCACATCTCTTGAGGGTGGGGTTGGACAAATTCTGATTCTGCAGTCAAGAATCAGAAGTTGTCAGTTTGAAATAGTATGGTAAACTTAAAAAAAACCCCAAATAACTGCCCATTTATGGAAGGGAAATTCTACAAACAAGTGGCTTACAGGAATAAAATCAAATCAGAACACCTCAGCTTGTCTGAGAGGAAGGAATACATGACTGACATGATGCAGAGGATAGACAACCTGTACAACCCACCCCGGCAGGCTGAAAAACTGAAGGTCTTCTTTTTCAGAAATCGGGTCATGAACAAGAGAATGGCTATGAGAACTGATTTCCATCACTGTTTACTTGCCCTTCTCCAGAGAGCAAGTATCAGGCCTAAGCTGCACTGAAGTCAGCATGACAGCTTGGACCAGGTTTCATGAAGCAATGATGTTTAATGATACCTGTGCACAGGAATAGCTGTCTGTCTGTCCAGCTGTTCTAAATACTTGCTGAGTTTGTGGCTGAAGAGGATTTATTGATGGTAATGTCCATTGCAGAGCAGGGATAAAACACATTTTACTACCATGTTTCCCTTGTACAGAAACTACATCCATTCAGGAATCTGTATTGCTAAATGCACTGTTTGAAGCAGAATGAAAAATAGATTTTTAGATACAGAGACAGTTTGTAATCAGAACAAAATGTGAAAAGTAACTTGTCAAAGGTAGGCATCCTGCAGTACATTTGTCATATCTGTCCTGTCTGTAACATGCAGGGCAAGCAGCCAAAGACATGGAACAAACATGTACCATTTTGTATAGCACCTACACAGGAAACACGGAGAAGCTCTCGGGCATCCACACTATAGCATGACCAGGGGCTATAGTTGCTTTGCACGTGCATTTTCAGCCTCCCCTATGAGTGCAGTTCCCAAAGTCACACTGGACCTAAAGCAGTGCGGGTCAGAACTGACCCCTTGTAGCTGTTTAAGATGGTTGGATATTTAGCCACATGCCAACACTCCTTTTTATAAATGTTCTATTTTCGTTCCATAGGTAAAGTCTACAAATATCCAGTTTACGATGACTTTGACTTCACTGAACGGCCGTTGTTTACTCAGCCTCTGGTCAACACCTTTGCTGTAGCTGGTTACAACGCCACTTTGAACTGCAGTGTTCGGGGCAACCCCAAGGTACAGCAGAGCTCCTAACAGCATCCCTGTTACAAGCCCTTAAAACATGAGAGAGTTTAACATGACAATACAAATTGTAATACCACTTTTGCCATTTGCCTTGCTCACAAGCGAGGCTGAAAGCAAAAATACAATAAAAAGGATATATTTACTTACGGTATAGGCAGTATAAGATTTAATCCACAAATAACTCAGTGAAAGGGCAGAACCTCAGGGAAAGGCTGGGCTATACCAAACCTGCACTGACAACAGCTGTACAATTAATATACCAGTAAAGGTTATTACTAAAGTCAAGCCATCATTATTCTAGAAAAAGCTAATTATTCCATATGTAAGCCCATTGGGGACCATGTTGTTTCTCAGACCTGCTGCACAATGAGTCTTGCGGTTTCTTTTGACTTGTATCTTTTCATGATCTATTTTCTATTGTGATAAATTGACCTGGCCTAGTAAAATGAGAAGTCCAGAGTGTTTAAGAACATGTTTGCTGTTAACTCTTCACCTTCACAATTTCTGACTGTGCAAATTACTGTGAAAAAACATGCTTTTCTTGTTAACTCAGAGCACTTGGGTGTCAAAAGCTATTGCTCAGAGGTTTGCTATCATTGCACAGTCCTTCTTGAATTGGTAACACACTTATATTTATTACTTAATTATGTGATAGGAGCTGCACTGAGAAAAAAAAACAAACATGCTTAAAACCAGATGAATGATGAGACCTATGTTTATCTTTGATTTAAGACTTACAGTTTCCTTTCTATCACTTATTCATCTGTTGTCTATCACTTCTGGATTGCTCAGCTTTAACTGAACATGAGAAAAAAGTGAGAAAGTATTTCCGTTCATAGATTTGAGCATGCTGGCTTTCTTTGTTTCTGTTTTTGTTATGTTTTCTTTTACCACAGCCCAAAATAACCTGGCTGAAAAACAAAGTCCTTATAATGAATGACCCAAGGTACCGAATGTTCAGCAACCAAGGTGTCTGTACCTTGGAGATCCGCAAGCCCAGTCCCTACGATGGAGGCACTTACACCTGCCGAGCAGTCAATGACCTGGGAGAGGCAGAAGTTGACTGCAAACTGGAAGTAAAAGGTAAGGCCTTTAAAACATTGCAAGCACCCTCTTTGTCTGAACACCATCTGCATTAGAGTTGAAAGTATGTAAGCCAAATGCAAGAGGGAATTCAAATTTTGCTTTCCTGGATTAAAATAATAACTTTGTTAGGATAAAATAAACTATATTGTTTGCTTTGTTTTCTTTTTGAGGACCAACATACTATGCTTATGCTGTATTTCATTTTCCTCCATGATCATTCACATCTTCAGTGATTCCAAGGACTTCACAAGAGACAGAAGGGTAGACTGTAACTCTCAGAGTGATGCCGTTTACCTGAGACACTCCAGTAAAACTCAGCCACAGAGTGCCCTGGGAAAACCCTAAGAAAACTATCTGGGAAAGAGGCAGCACTCTGAAGGAAATGGCAAGGGGAGAAGGAGAGAAAGAAAGATTAGCTCAGGGCAGAGTTGGTCTGCTTTAAAATTATTTATTAAACAGACCAAACATTTGCATCTAAGGAAATTAGTTAGCAAAATTATGTAGCAAAATGTAGTATTTTTCCCAAGCACCCAAGCTAGGTGATATAATTGCTGAATTTGCTTTAAGAAAAATGTATACAAAACTATGGATTTTGCAAATAAAGGAAAAGAGGAGAAAGTAGGTTTGCCTCCTACAGCTGAAGAGCTATTTTTGTTTTCATTAACAGATAAATTTTATGAATTTCAGGTAGTTTAGAATAGACTGGAATATCATGAATGACAACAGAATCTAGATTAGACCATTAATGAAAAATCTCAGGACCATATTTTTCAGAAAACTGCTTCGTAGGAAAAGGTAGAGTAATATTTAGCTGGACTAATTCCTGCCAAAGGCTTTAGTTTCACCTGTGAAGTAATCACAGTATTTCTGAAAAAAATTAATCTGAGATTGTAAGTAAGGAAAATTGCCTGAAGCCAGATAATGGGAAGTGTCTAACTAAGGAATTTAGAGGGAATTTAGGTGATATCACCATGACTCTAATTATATTACTTCCATCATGCTAGTCTATAATGAAAACCATTTATCTTATTTTATGTACTTTATTATTTTGCATATCAATTTCCATTTTCTGTATTTTCTGATGTATCTTGTCCCATAGCTCAAATTGCCAGCAAGAAGACATTTCAATAAATATTTGGTCTACGAAGTTGAACACTTAATCAATGTAATGAAAATATGCATCATATATTTCTTAATTTTTATCTTTTATTTTTAAGATACTGTGTTTAAAGGTGATGTCTTCATCCTGGAAGTAAGATTTTTTCCTTAATCACAGCAAACTTTCTATTTTGCAGTGTAACAGAAGACCTCATCACCCAAGAAGGTTGCTTTGTCTACCTTTTTTTATACTGAAAAGCCAAGTTAGGTTGCTATTTCATTAAACTTTGTAAATCCTCAAGCCCTAAAGTTCTTATGCACATTTACACTCAGTTGCACATTTTTAGTCTTCAGCACTTTGCTTGTAGTACACCAAATACTACGTTTTAAATACAAGAAGCTGTTTATTTCTGTTCTTTGCATATAATGTGCAGAATATAATGTGTTGTTTCTCTCTTATTAGCCACGTGATGGCCTGCTTCCTAAACCTCACCTTCCCTAGATAATGGATGGTTTCTGAACCTGATTTCATATCAACCATCACGTGGCGCAGTCACAGTCTTTCTCACCATGCTTGGTGTTGTGGTTCTCTCCCAGTGGATTGGGCTCTCTGTGGTCACACCTGCGGAGGGTCCTCTTTTCATCCTGGCAGGTTTTGCCATTACTTTAGTCTCCTTCTTGAAGACTGCTTACACTAGTGATTTGTAGGGCTTACACAGCAGTTGTAAGGGTTCAGTGCTGACACCCTCAACATGACTGGTGGTTCAACTGATGGCTTCAAAAGAAATAGGATTAAGTGAATACAGCAGCTAAAACTCAGCAAACCAGGGCAGGCTCACGGTTTGCTCTATGCAAATATAGCAAATTACTATTAAACTGTCAGAGTATAAACAACATCATTACATCTCATTTCTCTCTTCTATTGACTTCCATGTTGAATTGTCATCCTCTTAAGTTTTCCAGCCTGTTTGTTCATTTAGGAAGGCTCTTCAGATGACCACTCATCACACTGACGCAGAGCAGAGACCTACGGATTTCTCACTCACTGGAAATGAATTGCAGTGTGTCTGTGTGTGTGTGTTTTCATATGTACAGCTTTAAATCAGTTCAGCTTTATTCCAGTAACAATCCAAGAAACAGTCAAGGTCTAGATTTGTAAGATGATGAGATACAGTTGAATGTTGCCTGGATAAGGCTAACAGTCTCAAGGCTATGCTACCTATCTGGTGAAGGTACAAGCTACAGTGCTATTACTACAGATAAAAAGTCAGATTTACTTACTAGTAAGTCATGCTAAAGAGCTCTGTGCCACATTATGGTATATATTGTAGTAAGCTATTTTTCCATATGTTGGTTAGAATCACTTTTATCTGTCTATCTCTGATGTATTGGGAGATCTGAAATTTATCATGCATATATATGCTCAGCCAGGAATGTCACAGAACAAGCTACCATTTCTGATTTTGCATAATATTTGAACAACGGACTAGCTAGGAATACTCTAGCTATGAATATTATCAGTATGCTACAATGTTCTACATTTTCAACCATTTGCTAATTATTTTAGTTGTAAAATTAACCTTCTTAGTTGTTGCTAGATTTAATACTTGTTTCCCGAAGAAGTTTTAGTGATACTTATAAGCACAACTATTGAAATAATAAAAAGTTACTCTGTCCTCAAGAGATTTTGCATGTACTGATGTTATTTCAGATAGACAATATTTTGTTCTTCAGTTCTAAGTTTTACTGAGTGAACTTAAAGACGGCAGTTACATAAACTGCTCTGTACAATTGCACATACAGTGGCCTTTTTTGTAAATGTAAGTGTGCTGTAGAAAGTTCTAATAGATCTTAGAGAAGAGAATAACTCTACCTCATCTATTTTAAAGATAACATACATATCTTTTGAGTTTGCTGAGGTAGAACCCTAAATGTGGCTCTAAATCTCCCATTACAAGTACTAAGGAACTGATTCCTTATCAGGCTCACTGAGGTCAATTAAAAGAATTAGATAAGGCACCATACTTCTTTTATCATGAAAAAAATCGTTTTGGAGGACTTTCATCTTAAAAATGAAATCCAGGTGGGTTATCACTGACAGGTTGGTGATAGCAAAGTTGCAGTATAAGAAATTTTTTTTAAAAGGTGTTAAGATCAACTGGGAAGAATTTCAAATGCGAATAAATACTACTATAAATATTCTAATTCTGCAGTGATCTATCATGGAATAATTAACCCAGGAGAACCATTCAGCTTGGCGGGGAATAATCAGGTTTATACTACGCATACTCCTCTGGACATTCCATTTCATTCCCTTCCTCTCTTTCCACATGCAAACGTATTTTCTGCATGCAAAGTGTGTATTTATTTGCTTTCTTAGAATAAACTACCCAGTGTCTCATGGCATACATTGTCTATGTCACATGAGCGAAGAAGGCCAAATTAATCAAGAATATGAGTATTTAACATCAGAATTGCTAAGGTTTTAGACATACTTCATAGAACTACTTGTCTCTATAAAGAATTCATTTAATGACTGTGAATACCTTTGACCACAACACTTAGACCTTTCCAGGAGAAAGAAATTTGCATTTCAAAAAACCATTCCTCAGTTAGTTTGTAGAATTATTGAAAGAAATATAATAAAGTAATTTGCTGTGCTTAAAGAGCATTCTTTATTACAGGATTAGTTTTTGATTACGAATTAGTGCTCAGAATGATAATCCATGCGTGAACTTAACCTACTGAATTTAAGGATGAAGTCTTGATTCAATTACTTACAAGCAGAAAATTTTACTTCATTTACTTTGTTTCTCCCAGAACTTATTTTACATTCAAGTTTGGTGGAGTTCAGAGAACTTCACTCTTTCTATGGAAAAGTGTTTTCTTGCAACCTTGTCCAAATGTCAGAACATTGACAGTGCAGTTTCAAAATGACAGTGATGCCCAGAAACTGGTCTGCACTATATTATCATCCAAACCTTCAATTTCAAACCTAAAACACCTTAAGAGATAGGACTAGATAATGTTCCTGTAGCTTTTGAAGTTTTAAGGTATTTTTCTAAAAAGGCTACAATAGGTACAAGGCTGAGTGCTTTTATATACATACATAAAGGTACATATATGATTGTTTAATAGATTCAAAATGTTTAATTAAAGGTAAGGGCTCCTACAGAGTAAATAGCATGCTTTAAGTAATGTAAATGTGGATATATGACAAACATACTTTAGTGCACAGGTATGTAATTAGTCTGTACTTGATTATTTTGCCTTACAGAGTTTCAACATATATATATATATGTCCTTCAGTGTTATGTGTGTGCTTTTTTTCCCTGGTGGAAAATACTATATATATATATATGTGTTAGCTTCTTTGAAGCTACATTTGGAAACTTTTATCATAAATATAATTTGCATAATTTGGTTCCAATCTATACTTTAGACTAATTACAGGTTTTACAGTTATGTGTACATATTAATATAGCTTTTACATATTAATGATAATTTTGAAGTGGAACTGGATCCCTACCTTTTACTCTTCATGTGCTTCTATTCCTACATATTTTACATGACTAAGGATTAAATTATCATCTTGACATAATTGTAATAATAATTTCACTCAACATTTTCTTTTTACTTTTGTGTTTGCATTTAAACTGTTCCTTCTCTTTCTCTTTCTCCCTTAGTTACACAGTAAGGATTTTTGAATGTATATTGTCATCTAAGGTAAGCTTTCATATGGTTCTTGCATATGAAGCTTATGTCTGTTTACACGTCATACAATGTCTGCCTAGTATGGCATGATTTTCATTATGTCACTTAATGAAAATGTTTTTTAAGATTAGTAGCAAGATAATTTTAGTGCATATAAATTCAGATTTTTATAATAATTGCTTGTTACAGTAATTTTTCTTCATAGTACATCCTGCTGTCTTCTAATGGTGCATGTTTCAATGGAATTTAACAGTGCATGAGTTAGCATAATTAATTAGCATGCATAAAATGCAAGTAATAAAAGAGCATTTTGCATTTACAGTGTTATTTTTATAGGAATATACCTCTACATAAATGAAATATTTATTCCACAGTTAACTTCATTTAAAAAATGAATGATTCGTATCACAACTTGCACTTCATGAGCTGAAAGAATGCCAAAAAGCATGCTTTATTTTTTGTCTGTATTGTGCATCTATCTAAGGTTGGGAGCAAACAGTTCTGCCACAATGCCAGCATTAAATGAGACAGTGCAGTCTCACAATCACTAGTAACTAATACCACTTTAATTGGATAATCCTTGTGTTAATAAAGGTTATAAATTCTTAAGAATTTATCCGTACTCTGGATAAATGCTGTATGTAAGTATCAGCTCAACTGCATTTAGCCAAAGCACTGAGACACAGTGTTATCTTCATCCTGGCAATGTACTTTTGCTTTAAAGCTTTTGGTGTGTTCCAGAAAAAGCTGAGAAGGTAAGTGGAGTTATCAGCGGGTGGTTTGCAACTTGCAGAACACAATATTCATGCAAAGTTGTAAGGGGAATAGTAATGGTACATAGCTTTTTTTAAAGCAAATTACACCTTTTGTCTGGAGAAAGGGCAGATTATAAAGTTTTTAGCAAAATATTTATCTTTGTTTCTTCCAAATATCATTTGGTAACCATGATATTAACAGAAATACCCATTTGTTTAGTTTCCATGACCTTGACTTCAGTGACATGGGGCATCCACAGCCGCTCTGGGCAACGTGTACCAGTGCCTCACCACCCTCCCAGTGAAGAATTTCTTCTTTGTATCTAATCTAAGCCCACCCTTTTTCAGCTTGAAGTCACCACCCCTTGCCCTATCACTACATGTCCTTGTAAGAAGTCCCTCTCCAGCTCTCACTTTTAAGTTCCCTTTAGGTACTGGAAGGTGCTCTAAGGGCTCCCTGGAGCCCTCTCTTCTCCAGGGTGAGCAACCCCAAGAAAAAGCGAATTCAAAGTTGAATTTAAAAGCAAATCCAAAATGATTCTTCAGACTTATCCAGAAGACAAAAGTTTTAACTTTCATCATTTCTCTCTGGAGACTAAAGGCACCTATATGTAACATCCTGGCTTTTTTCCATATGATTCATTTACATGCATCATCCTAATTGTTACTTTCAAGCAACTTGGTAAATATTTTGCTAAATACTTTTAAACCATTGTAAGACCCAAAACTAGAATAAATTGAATATGCTCTGCATGTTTTCCACAACTCAACACAGTCAGGTGTTTTCTACTTTGTTCCCTCTCCACTGACTTCCATCTCTGACCATACTCCACCCAGTCTGATGGAAAGCCAGAGTTATTTGAAGTGAAACTTACCACAGACCATTGCATGGGGCGAGGTAAATGACTGAATATATGATATCCTAGAAATGAAATTCACCCTGTGCAAGAGGATGGGAAAGGCCTGTACAGTACCCATTAAACAATGATTCAGTCTCATGCTGGACTTTCGAACAGGGTTGAATTTTCCCCTATCTCAAAGTATGCAACATGGACTGACTAAAACTTGTCACTTATGTCAGAAATAAAGGTACAAAGCTGTTGCTCCAGGGACCTTCAACCTGAAGATTACCTTTTTTCTTGTTTGTAGGTGGGCTTTCGTTCTTCAGACTATTGATGGATGGAGTGCCTCCGCATATCATTGACTCGTATATGCGTGAAGTACAGGCAGACAAAACTGAAGGGAAGTGAGTCTGTCCACAGTGTTTCCTCCCACTGCACTGGAAGATGGTAGCAGAGTAACAGCATTTTAGTACTTGCAATGACAGAAAAAATGTGCGGTTGAAGATTTTATTATTTTTTCCCTCTCCCTGCCCCCCACCCTCCCTTCACTGTTCTTTTGTTTTCCCTACCTTCTCTTATTGAAAAGAAAGAATACGCATGGATTGCTTTAGGGTTGAAATGAAATGAACTGAATACAACACACATTTTGTAATGTTCAGCTTTATTTTCTGTTTGGTATTGTGTTCTGTTTTTTAATGAGGAAAGAGAAGAAACTGTGTAATAAACATGAGGAGGCAGTCAGAATTCTGTACTCGGTGGCACAAAGCATATATTTCTCAGACTGGAAGCACATGGATTAGCCAGTAGCTGTGCAATAACACCCTTGGAATACATACCTCTTTGATAATGTATCTTATTCACTTGAGAATTGTTTAGCAGAATATGGTAATATGTATGTACTTAATGATCATTTAAGCTGAACATATCCCTATAGACATTTTGATTTCCTAAATCCAACCCATTGGTCCCTCAACTTAATTGAAATAGTTTTATTTAATGTACAATAAATATGAAGTGTTTAAGATCTATTAAGTTCTTGTTTACTATTTTTATGGGGTTTTTCCTGTCTCCTCTTACCATATTTCCTGTTTAATTTCCACATATGATATAGCAGGAACTTATGCCCACCACACTGAGTGGAAAACAGCATCAACTGTTACCTAACCCAATGGGCTTACCCTTTAGGATACATGACACAGAATGTGAGTGAAGATAAATGCTACAGACACAAGCAATTTTGTACCTGCATCTTTTCAATTTTAAATATTATAAATGCCAACTCTGATGGCTTTCATCATTCTGAGTCCAACCCCTTTCTGAAGCAATTCGTGGAGCTCCTGTAGGTATTGTATCAGAAAAGGGACTCAGACCAGAGCACTAGTGAGTTCACTGTGCAAGGCAAAAGTGCCTGAGATAGCATAAAATGGCTACATTACTTCTCCAAGTCTGGTATCATTAACCTCCAAGTATTTTAGGAGTGAGGGTGATTGTCCCCAAGTCTCCAACAAATCATATGAGACATGAGGTCACACTTATTTTGGTCAGGTTGTCAATTCCCTGTTTCCTTGACATTTATTTACCAGTTCTCACTCTGGCTGTACAGACAGGGCAGGTTATGTGCTTACTGGCTAATGATTGATCTCCAATTATGGTTTTTAATGTACTAATGGTCTACTTAACCATTAGTACATTACAAGATGTTTACTTGATATTTATGCATTTTCAAACATTCAGCAATCAGTAATTATGCAATAATAAAAGAATGTGTTACTGTGAACTGCCACGGCTTAGCTGGCGTTTTTGCAGTTGAATTAACACTTCTTTCAGTTTGGGGATCTGAATGCATTTTCTCATGTTCTGTGAACCTTACTCACTCTAAGATAGATCATTTTTCTTCTCTCTCTCCTTTCTATCCATACTGCTATCTGTATAGGGAAGCAATTCTGCCTTCCCAGTGATCCTGGACACCCACACACAGAGAGCATTTCACTCTGCTCCTGCCAAAATCAATACTCTCTTACACATCAAAGAAAGGAACACAACTGCTATGATGAAAATTTAATAAAGGATTAATAATTTCTGTTTATTCTGTATCTCACCAGTAAACTGGGGCTCACTCCATCTATTTGGAAGCACAAAAGGCTTTGGGAGCAGGTCAGTTTGAATAAATGCCATGGTGGTTTAAGAATTCAAGCGCATGGTCCTCATGTAAGGGAGTATCAGCCTGTCATAGTCAGCACCAAAAGCTACAGTTATTGTGTTTGTCAGGAAGCCAAGAATGATGCACACAGGCATCTATACTTTGTGTGATGTTTACAGCTTCAAGCTTGTGTCTGTCAGCTTCTTCAGTCTTAACACACACACATAGTAACCTTGAAGCCGACATACACCTCAGCTTCTGTAGGCCCTCGGACGATGGAATTAGCTGCTCTAATTTCTACCAGATGCCAGTAGTTTAACGACAAGCTGAACTAAGCTACTTTTCACTGTGTGGACATAAGCCTTATACTTGGATGCCCTCAATTCCTCCCCAGTTGTGTTTCCCAGCTTTTGCCATTGGCTGTCCCTCGGGCTAGAGATGTACCACGCCAGCAGCAAGTACTGGGTATTGGGCTGTGGGTGGAACTGAGTGGGCATTAGTGTGCTATAAATTCAGACTCTCACCAACTACACTGAGCAGCCAAGCCTCTGGATTAAAAATTAATTGACTTTGAGAGGAATGATTGGATGGGGTGGAAGAGGAAAGGAATTTCTAGTAGACCTAAAACAGGCTGCAGAGCCTTATATGGAGAATAATAAAAGGTAAAGTTTTGATTTATGGTGATTTGCCTAATGGGATTCTCCAGGGATACAGTTTGATAGGTGAAATAGTGACCAAACCCACAGAGATAAGAAAATGCTAATGAAATCTGCAACTAATACCAGCGTATTAGATGTACCGAACACAACAACTACAGGCAAAGTGACTTATGGGGCAATAGAAGCAGCAGACTATCATGCTGTAGAAGATGTGGCGCAATGCTCCCAAGAAGAAATTTCTCCAAAGTCACATGTAATTTCCAGGTTATTAGTGAACCTGAAAGAGACATAGGAGTATCAGAGGACAGCAAACAAAACCTGGTCATATTAGATAAAGTAACAGCAAAACACAAAAGCTCAGGTAGCAGTGAAATTTGTAGTAGCTCATGGTTATGCTCCCTGATGTCTCATAATATGTGAAACCAGTTTAAGTCTCCAGTTAGGTGCATTGTTCATATTACCTGTTTGCTACATACAGTCTCCCTCAACTAGTAGGTGCTAAGGTGAGAGTCCGGTATAATTTTTAATAAGGTTTTTCTTTTCTGCACACTTTCCCATATCTAGTAGGAATTCCATATTTTTGAAAGCTCTGCCTTGGTATACAGTTTGACTTACATAAGCTAAGGAAATTTAATATTTGGATTAAAAAGGCAGACCCAAACATGTAAACACACGCAGATACACACACAAAGATGAATCAAAGCTAATTTTAAAAAACGGGGTTATTTTTAAGGAAGTCAGAGGAAAATATTTTGTCTTCTCTTGGTTTGCTCTCGTCCATGGAATGGTATTTGGCATGTAAAAGTTAAAATTCTGTACAGACCCGTTCTCAAATTGCTGTATGTGGAGCTTGATAGAGGCACTGTAGTTACTCATTTGCACTGAAGGATCACGGCCACTGCCAGCATGCTTTTCCCTCACTGAAAACAATCCCACAATTATAGGAAGGGGAGGAGGAAAAAAAGGCATGTTATCTTTTAAACATTATTTAATTTGGGATATTCTATATTTAAGGAAGTCTTTATAGAGAGTCAGAAATTTCAAAAAATATTCCTTTTATAAAAAATATTTCAGGCTTCCCAAACTTCTTTTTAGGGGAAAAAAAAGAGTATAATATTGCCACCTTTTACAGAGCATTGTGAAGGTACTCTTACTTTATGAAAGTGTTTTGTTGCATTTTGAGATTCCGCAGCAAAAGGCATTCTATTTTAAGCACAGTGTATTTACTGTCACTTGATTTTCATGTCCTGCTTTCCTGACTGACAAGTAAAGCTGCTGCTTTGGGAGCTGAGAGCATTTGGAAGCAAAACTGTATCCTGAATACTGAGGAAGCACTGAAACACACTGGACTTTAAATTCTGTGTTCTCTTGTTCTATGCTTTGTTGATGATTATTTTTTACATTAAAACAAATCCTTCCCCAAACCCAGTGATTAATTCAGTAGGGAATCTGTTTCTTCCTCTACTCATGCAGCCCTTGCTTTTTACACCACTTACTTTTCCCTCCAATTCTTTTCCTAGTTTCTCTTCTTTTCCTTTTGTATCACAAAAATCTTGAGCAATCTCTCCCTAAATATGAGTACCATTATGTTCATGGACCACAGTAATCCATAGGGTATTAAAAGAAACAGAGTTTGATCTTCTTCCAAATCTAGTGATTCCAGTGAACTGGGGATTTGGCTGGTTGTGAATTTGTCACATTTCCCTTTTGCTATTCTCTAGTTGGCTGTTATTGAATCTTTCCTTATGATGTTATTCATTACCTCTTATTTTGCTAGCAGTTCTTCTCTTCTCTGTTTTGGCCTCTAATGACAATTGCTGTATCATACTGTTTTTATTGATCTGTAAATTAAATCAGCTGATGAATGACGTAGCACTTGGAATGTACATATCACACCATGGAATTTCGAGACCACCCCTTAGCATGTGTCAAGCACTCCTGATTCTTGCAGCAGAGAAACCTACTCAAAACCAGATTAACTTTATCAGTTGAAGTTAGTCAGCTCACTTTGAATAACAGGAAGTGGCTCTGTCCAGGAAATTTTGTGTCTGCCCAGAAACCTGCACCCTCTGGCTCATAATGGAGTGATTTTTAAAAAAATTCTTGATACTAAGAAGATACCAGTTGGGTTTATAATACTCATTGCATGATTTATTTTACACTTTTCTGCTTCATCTTTCATACAGCTACACAGGGCTCACCTTTCCTCAGCCTCACTCAGAAGCCACACACCTTTCTAGAGATTCACAGATACACCTGAAATCCTTCACATGACCAATCCAAACAATATGATGTGCCTCAGCTGAAAACAAGTATTTGTTTTGAAGCACCTTTTCTAAGCAGGTCAAGGAGGTACAGTAAGCCCTGTGCCAGCACTGTGTCCCAGTGCTCTGTAACATGCCAAGAGCAGCACTCTCAGGCAATGTGTCTCCCCCGGGCAGGGTCCCTCGGCCGCAGCCGCGGTGTCCTCTCCCTGCAGGCGCGTCCTGTGGCTGCGGGCAGGTCACCTGTGCCCAAGCGCTGCCCTCGCACCACGCTCCGACAGAAACCCGTGCCGGCCACTGCTGGTGTGCACCTCGCTGCGGCCACCACCTACATGGGGACACGTATGAAAAGAAAAGAAATTGACTACGGACAATCACGGGACAGACAGGGATCCAACCCCTGAGCCTGCCAGCGGCGTGCGGGATGGAGACAAGCGGGACGGGACGGGACGGGCCCTCCCTGGGCGCAGCCCCCCCACGACCGAGGGCTCGCCCTGCCCGGAGGATCCCCATCCCCGCACGGCGAGGCGGGACGGCCCCTGCGGGGTGTGAGGGCGCGGCACTCTCGGGGCGCCGGAGCCACAGGCGGGCCGGGGGTGAGAGCCCTCACCCCGCACTGCTGCAGCAGGGGCGGCCGCGGCCCTCCGGACAGGCCGCTGCTGGGCGCGGCCTCTTCCGCCGCTGCCCCCGGCCCGGCCGGCCCCGCCCCGAGCGGCGGCGGCAGCGGCTCCCTGACCGGGCGCCGTCCGAGCGGCGTTGCCGGCATGGCCGTGCCCTGGGCTCTGCCCGCGCCCCTCAGCCCGGCGCAGCTGAAGCGCCTGGAGCAGCACCGCTACAACGCGGCCGGGCGCTCGCTGCTGGAGCCGTGGCTGCAGCCGTTCTGGGAATGGCTGGTGCAGCGCGTCCCCCTGGGGCTGGCGCCCAACGCCATCACCATGGGCGGCCTCCTGCTGAACTGCCTGACGGCGCTGCCGCTCATCGCCTGCTGCCCCAGCGCCACCGAGCAGGTATCGCAGAACCCGACCCGTCCCCGCCCGCTGCACGTGTGGCTCTCCCCGCTGAGGGAGCGCTTGGGCAGGGCTGGCCAGAGAGACCGGGGCAGCGGCGGAGCGCGGCTCGCGTTCTGGGGTAGCAGGGGTCAAGCGGGTGTTAAGGTTTGAGTGCCAAAATGCTGTGAAAGGACGCGTTTCGGTGGGCTCAGCTCTCCGCCCCGCCCCGGCCCTTCGCTGAGGAGAGCGGGCCCCAGGTGGGCACGGGCGCTGCACTGCGCGCTGTGGGGCGAGGGCACGAGTGGGACCCCTGCCTGCCCCACGGCCCGTGCACAGCCCGCGTGTGTCCCTGCTGGGCAGGACAGGTCACCCAACTCCAGAGGAAGGAAGGCTGTAACAGGGATCGCACAGGGGGGAACAGCTGCTGGGCAGGAGAGGGTGTGCCCGGGCGCAGGGCAGGGCTGGCGAGAGCGGGACATGGGGCACTGCTCATGCCATTTCAGCATCGCTTCGTTCACAGCTGCTGCTCGTTGTGTCGCAGATGTGTGAGCTCACAGCAGCTCAAGTGTTTCCCCTCCGCCTATGGGAGATACTTAATTGCTTTAACTTCTGGAGGGAAAACAGACTTGTTAGCGTGGGCTGGTGCTGCTGTCACTTGAACTGCGTTCCCTGCAGTTTCTCTGACAATTTAAGGAACTACGTCAGAGCTTTCCAGCGTGTACACGTTTCCCATTGCAGTGTTTTTGTGGTAGTTAGGGTAGGAAATATCAGGGGAGAATTGCTTTATGTGGGTAAAACACCTTGAAAGGTGATATTTTTTGTGTTCTGATGGGTTAAATTCCTAATAGCTGAAGTTGGCTGTTGGTTGTTTCCTTTTTTAATAACATAGGTTTTCTTTGGTTAGTGTTCCTGTCAGAAGAACGTTTCTTTAGTTCTTTTGCTGTTTGTGTCAGCAGAGGTGTCTGTGGCAAACATATCGAATCTGATCCAGATCAAAATTAAATTTGCTGTCTCGCCTTAACCACTCCCCTGATATACATCACCAGGTAGAGGCACTCTGGCATTGGGCAGTAGGAGAAGGAAGAACAGAGATGATAGTGAATGGTTGGAAACCACCAATTGTCTTCTAGCGGCACTTTCAGAATCAAAATGCTTGTGGAACTGCTGCCTTTAGCTTAGCTTTGTGATGAAAATATCAGTCGTGTGCCAGCTATGTGTCCGAATGCTCCTTTTAGCTTTTTTTCATTGCTATTCAAAAATAAAAGCAGAAAGTAAATTTAAAGTTATTTTTCTCTTGAGTACTCTTGTACAGAAGGAAAGAGTTGAGTTGCAGACATCTAGGGAATTATTCCTTCCAGGAAGGCTTAGTTTGGGTTTTAGGAACTTCACTGGGTTTTGGGTTTTTGGTTTTGGGTTTGTTTTTTTTTTATCATGGAAGCTGAATTTTATAAGAACCTATAGTTTGGAGTACATTTTTTTAATTCAGATATCAGTATATCCTTTATAAATATGTAGTGTTAAGCTCATCCTGTTGTTTGTTACCTTTGCAGTGTGAGAGTGGCCCTGATTTTCTCTTGCTGCATCACTTTAGAAGCATCGTTCTCTCTCCTGCTTGTTTAATGACTCAGCTTGTCTTCCACCTAAGTTGAGGTCATGTTTCTGGATGGCTTTTTGAAAAAGCTAAGACTGTTGCAACAATAAGAGGTGCTTGCTATACATGCTGTTGTAATATCTGCTTTGTAGTTTTGAGTGGATGTGTGGGCTGGACGGGGTAAGTGGAATTGAAGATACTGATAAAGATGAGTGAAATCACAGGCCGAACTAATAGTGCACTTCAACATCACCTTTCTATGTGGCCATTCCATTCACGAACAGGTCTTGATTACCTTATGGGCAAACAAGAACTTGTTATTTTCTCTTATTGGAATGGTAAGAGCACTGGATAGAAGACTTGAATAAAAAAAACAAAAGGTAGTTTGTGTGGTCTCTTTTATTTCCTAAACAGTTTTAAGTGCACCATTTTGATTAGGCCTTTATTGAAAACACTAAAGTCTTGGTGTTTGTGTCCAAACCAAGTAAGACTGGTAGCTGAAATCCCTCAGAGAGTAGCTGCTAACATGCTTAGAAAAGCCATCTTTCTCCAATATACCCTTCCAGCTGCCAGAAGACTGTGGTTTAGCAAGTTTCTTTGCAAGGGATTCTACTTAGGTACTTGCTAGAACAGCAAGTGATGGATCTGTTTTCCCACAGACACTTTCCAACCTCATGATGCTGCCTTTTGAATTCGTTGTTTCGAACCTGTTTGTACTTTCGGCTTCCATTATGTCCTGTTGCAGTGATTTCCACAATTTCATACTGCTTACCCCCAGCCCCAGTGCAATTAATGTCTCAAACCATACAATGCTCCCTTGTTCTCTTAATGTGGAGCCATTATTTCCCTATACACTGTTTTTTTAATCTTCATCAGCAGCCACTAAAAGCCAGTTTGTTACTGACTAGCACAATATGTTTTGGATTTTAAAAACATTATCTGCTTCAGTAATGTCTTCTTGTCTAGTGGGAACATGGGTTGTTTCACTGCCTCCTGCAAATCCACCTTTCAACATAAGCCTTCTTATTTGCAGCTAAGCCATTAGCAGATTGCACGCCTCAGGCACTGTTGTAAACAGAATCCATGTGTGTACATTTTTGTTGAGTGTTTGTCCAGTTTTCTACTCTCTGTAACTTAGGACAGTAATCTTTAAAAATAATATACAGGTGTGGTGGTGGGGAGGACACTGCCTGCCCATTTCATCTTCTGTGAAGGGCTGAAATAGCTTGTTCACTGTGACTGCAGCCTGGGTTGTGGTTTTTTTGTGGGGGGGAGGGAAGGGGTTGACATGAATTTTAAAATATTTAGGAATTAAAGGTTTTGCTGACATTAAGTATGAATAGTGTGTATTTGCC